>NC_090805.1:31395913-32855913 GCF_036512215.1 Solanum lycopersicum
AACGCTCAAGTATGGTTACTTAAATTGAATCAATCTTACTATTGACCGACTCTTTCCAAAAATGTTGAGTCCATAAAAGGCATC
The DNA here is from genome assembly GCF_036512215.1 of Solanum lycopersicum. Lineage (NCBI taxonomy): Eukaryota > Viridiplantae > Streptophyta > Magnoliopsida > Solanales > Solanaceae > Solanum > Solanum lycopersicum. Next base: position 31,395,998 of record NC_090805.1, read on the forward strand.
TTTTTCGACTAAAAACTAGGAGTAAGTAATTTGTCCATTGACAATTACTACGTCATTGAATCCCTTATTAAATACATTCTCCTTTGGTTCTTTCCAAGGTCGTTTAGACTCTTAATATGATTACTGGGTGATTTGGACTTATGAACCATAAATCAACATGCTTTACTATTGTAGCATATTCAATGATCATACAATCCATAGTCTTAGGTCCTATTTTGAGCTATTTAGAATAGTTCCCTCATTTCCATTTCTCGTATGGAATAGACTGTATTGAAAATTGTTAGATCATTACCTTTCAAGAGTTATTATTTGTATATACTCTAAGGAACGACAAACAATTTTTTATCAGGATACAACAAAGTCTGATAAAACTTTTGGTTGCTCCCATTCTTAACAAACAAAAGTTTTCTATTTGTTGTTACCTTTATTAACAGATAAAAATTTATGTTTCTCTCTTACTGAGCATACAAAAACAAATTGTTGTTCTCTTTTGTTATAATGATAGCATCCCCCCCACAAGTTTTGTGGTAAACCTGAACTTATAAGTAGGAGATTCAACATTTCCTTCGAAGTTTGTTTTTTTTTCTAGTCAACAAGTTCATTAGATTGAGGTGAGTATGTGCAATAATTTATTCTATGATTCGATTTTCGAAATATATTTCTGTAAAAGAATATTCATATTCTCCACATCTACCACTTCTAATCATGACAATTTTTTTATCCAATTGATTTTCAACTTTAGTTTTATATTCCTGTATGTTTCTATTGCTTTATTTGTATCATTCAACAAATAGACATAACAATATATAGTGAAATTGTCAATAAAATCTATGAAGTGTTTTCCACCATGATATGGTGTTAACTTCATATCACAAATTTTAGTGTCAATAAATTCTAAGGTATTCTAATTTATTTTAACAATACATACTTGACATTAATTTATTGCACTAGAAGTTAGACAAAACTTCTAAATTGATCAGTTTTTGCAAGGTTTTGTAATTGACATGTCTCAATCATTTATGTCACAAACAATTTTAGTCAAGCAAGTAAGAACAAACAAAAATACTAAGTTTGAAAAGACCTTCTTGTGAGGTAATCTTTTTCCACAAATATTTTGTTCTTTACTTTTTTATAAAAAATAATTTTCTCAAATGCAGACATTGTTTTACAGTCAACACCATGCCATATGTCCTTTTCAGAAGGACCTTTCCATAACATTCAATTTGTTATAGACCCATGACCATAGTCTCATTGGTCCAATAAGGGCAATATGACTCAAAAGTTTGTTTTACAACACAAACATAACATGTCCTTTTCACCAATGTTCATTTCTCTCTCTCTCTCTCTCTCTATATATATATATATATATATATATATATATATATATATACATACATACATACATACACACACACACACACACACATATATATATATATATATATTAATAGACATATTGTTTCATGAAAAATCACAATATTTTAAGTGAACCTTTTTTATCAAAGAAAAAAATTATTTTGAATGAGTAATATAATTTTGTGGTTTTATACTAGTCATATTATATACTAGTAAAAAGAGACTCTACAACCACAATATCAAATATACTCCAAGAATTTTGTAGGTCTAACATAATACAAGAATGTCATCAAGTATCACATCTTGTACTTTCAAATTTAAGTTAGATATTTATTCTAATTTTTTTTTATCACAAGTAAAGAACCCCCACATTTTAAATATGTTCTCAAAAATACTTTTCAAATATTTGAAATTATTTTCACATATTTTTTTTCATGCTTTCAAATTGTATACCATCAAATACACATTGACAACACAAAATCTTCTTTTGGAAATTTAATCCATAGAAACACCCATTGCAGGCTTGTTACTTGTTTCTTTTTCCTTTCTGTCACAACTAGACATACACTTAGTATTTAGAATACTAATAATAACGATTCAATCTTTATACAACTTGTTTTTAGTTTAACGATGAAATTTTTATATTCTTCTAATCGTTAACCGAATGATCCTTGAATTCTGATGAAGTTTTTATGTTCTTCCAATCAGTTTCACATTCAGACAGAGTAGTAAAGGAAAAGGGTTTTAATCTCTAGAAACCTCAAATACAATACTATTTCTAGCTAATGATGAATCTTTTATTTTTCAAATCATTTAGCCTTAATATTCATGACGAAGATTTTGTACTCTTTAAGTCAGAATATTCATTGAATCAGAGTATCTACCAATTGGTGAAATTTTTATATTCTTTAAACCAATGCATAATTTGATTTGTTCTTGAAGTTCTTATATTCATCAAACCAAAGGAGTACAAAAAAAATCAGAAGATTTTAGTCTCCAAATGTCAAACACAATCAAATTTTTCATGGAGTATAAAATTACAAAAAGTTCTTTTTCCCCTCTTAACATAATACATATTAGTAATAATCATCACCTAATGACCATCTATCCTAAAATTTATGAGATAAATATCATAACCTATAAAGGATAGGGAGGGAAAAAAATCAAGTGAAATAAAAATAGAACTTGATTTTTACTCTCATTAAATCATATTCTATATGTCATCAATGATTTCATGCAAGTCACTTACCTTGCTATTTTTCCTCATTTTCCATCATATTCTTATTTTTCTCAAGAAGACTTTAATTTCAACAAGAAACTAAAATCAAGTTCAAATATTTGAACATTTCCTTCTTCTCATAGTTATGTAAAACCAAGAATATAGATTTTTTTTAAAAAAATACATGTCATAACCTTTATACACAAAATAAATTTTCTTACTGAAAAGAAAAATGAAGGGGTGCAATGTTTGAATGCACTTGAAAGAAAATAAGAATAATTTTACCCATCAAACAAAAACTTTCTACTGATTATATACTCGAATATATTAAAGTAGTACTAATTCATCTCAAATCTTATTTATCATATGATAAATAATTTTCTTTTTCTTCTTCTTGTTTCCAACAAAAGGAAAACATAAAATAGAAGTAATTTCCTTACCACAGAAAATACCATCAATATAAATTTCTTAAGCTTGTTATCTCATGTGTTCAAATTAGCAAACCAGAAGAAATAAAAAATGAAAATAAAAATACAAAGAACTATTCGAACCCACAAAATCCAGTGTGTGTACTTAAGAAATTTAATCCCCTCAAGTCCCCGAGGTTACAAATTAATTCCTCCCAAAATACAATAGATTAACCATTAAAGAAGTAGTGGTACCTCAAACTTCAATAATTTCAACGAACTCAAAATGACAACAATGAATCACATATACAGACATGATCGATCGATTTTATTTTCTAATAAATGTTTGCAAAAGAAGGAAAGAATTCAATGCTAAAAAATGAGAGACAACCTCTTTATTTATAGCCAACAAAGGGTAAAGGTCACAACTCTTAGGGAAAAGACAATCTTCTAGAAATGTCACAACATTTTGAAAAAGGCACAACCTTTTAAACGGTCACAACCTTTTAGAAAGGACACAACCTTTCATAAAGGTCATTACCCTTCGGCAAAGTGACAACCTTTTATGAGAGTCACAACCCTTCATTTCCTGTTCACACCTTTGAAACCCAACAGTAAGTTAGCCCTTTTATTGATCTTTTTCTTCATACCTTGAAGTTAGGACAAATTCCAACATCATATAGCATATATTCTCTCATGAAATTTTAAAAATGTTTTGCACACTCTCATTGCACGAACTCGTATAGCAAGGAAGTTGAGAATTTGACTACCGTGCGGAGGACCATCGACATTCTTTTATTTTCCCACATGGGCGCGTATTTGGGAGCTTTACAGCACGACCAGCACGGGGAGGACCGGTGGCATATTTTTCTTTCTATTTGGTTGCACGCTGATGGCTTTAGGCTGTGTGATCGTGCAACTTTATAGATGCACATATTTGTTTTTTTTACTTCCTTTAGCTTTCTTCTTGGTCTTTTGTGCAAATTCTATTAAAAAAAATTAAAATTAGCAACATCTTCACATATAAAAATTAGACAATTAATTACAAAATTCACATAAAAACCTATCTAAAACTAGCTTATATTCTTGTCCATAAATATAATATATCTATGTACATGCCTCAACAACAGAAACTTCTATGTGTACGCTCGTGAATAAAATGTTTATGTGTATATATGAAATGAGAGAACTATATTTAATTTAGTAAGTCAAGTTGAGAGGTAATTTTAAAAAAATCAATAGCTCAGGGAAGAATCTAATAACTAGTGTCTGGTTCAAACATGTTTTCAGTACTTCTATGTATAGAAATATAATAGGGTTAACTTACTAGCCCTAATAGGCTATAAAACCACCATTTATTGGGAGTTCAAAGCCAAAAGAGTAAAAAATAAATTTCAAAAGTTGTAAAAGGGCAACAAAATTCAATGTAGAACCAAAAGGGCAACTGCTTAACAATTGAACTAACGTAGTCTAAAATAGGTTGACCTCCATAAGGCACAAAATTCCATGTGCCTTTCAAGCCTATGATGGCTTGCACCTTGTAAGGCACAGGTATCATATGAACATGTTGTTCTCTTAATGAATGAATAAAAATCCGAACATATTAAAAGGGGAATAAGGTCTAAATTCTGTTGATTAAATCTTTACATACTTTTAGATGCCACAAATTCAATAAGGTTATTTTTTGAAAAAAAAAACAGGCTTTTTTTTGTGGTAACCCTTTTAAGCCATACTCTAAATTAAATCAGAATTTTTGTTGAATGAGTGCTTCTAGAGGTCGCTCAGTACCTGCTCCCTACAAGGTGCAGGCAGTCAGAGCCTTTAAAGGAGCATGGAATTTCGCACCTTGCGGCGGTCAACCTAATTTCAAAGATGTTAGTTCAATCATTAAAATTTTTCCCTTTTGTTCTAAAATGAATTTTGTTGTCCTTTTTGAACTTTTGACAATTTATTTTACCCTTTGGACTCTGGACTCCTTTAGGGGTGGACCAAATTTTCTACAATATCTTTATTTATTCCTTTGTTCATCTAATATTAGTTATCAAATTTCCTTTGTGCATGCTACTTAAGAACATCTGAATAAAATCATAAATTTTAATAATTTTATTTTTTTCTATGAATATCAAGTATGATTCAAAACTGATGAAATATCAAGACCACATTAATAGAGAATAGGAATGAGTGATTACTAGTAATTCCAACATTTCCAGATGAAGGACCTACTCTAGGCATATTGAGGTCTCACCTTTAAATAAGAATTGCCATATCATAGTGTAAGTTTGCCCTAGACTTTCTTAGGAGTAAAAGTATGACAAGTGGTAGACACATTGATACTCATATCGACTTGGAATAGACAAATGTGATAGGTTGTTACGTTACAATGCCTTGAGGATCAAAAGTAGCATGACAAGTAGTTGTGTTTATCCTTGTACCTATTTCAAAACACCCAAATTTCTCCTCTTTTCATAATTAATTTAACTAGTATAACCAATGAGGCCTATTCCAAGTAGTTACGTTGAGACCTTGAACCAACATGTCATGGGTTTGACGTCCACCAGCGACAAGCTAGTATTTTATCTAACTTAAAGGAGAAAAATACCAACTTATTAGAAGCAGTTAAAGGTCCACTAAGCAAAAAAACTTACCCATGACTAAGACTTTGCTTGGTACAATAAGAAATAGTTAAACCACTCGGTTTATAAGACTATGTTCTTCTTAATAATTGCACAATCCACACAAAAAAATCTATCTAAAAATTAGGGATGTAGTTGTCTTACCATTGCATTCATCCCATATCTACTCTTGAAGAATAAGCATCTATCACAGAAATATCTAAATAGGAAGTTAACCAAATATAGGCACTTTCACCTAAACTAAAAATAACAACAAGAGAAATACTTCACAGGATAAAGTAGAGGAACTAGGGGCACAACCGAAAGAAATCTGTAGAAGTCTAACTAAGGAAGCGTTACCAACCACTCAGGAAGGATAAGAATTGTAGCTACAAAGCAAAAAAAGTCGTTGGAGGCAATGCGACGACATTCATCTCAACTGAAAATGCTAGTTATATGAAACATCATTAATCTTGTAGCTTATCTAGTCACTTCATACCAGGGTAGCAAAAAAGAAAAGCGAATAATATCAGAGTTACCAACAAAATTCCCATCCATCTTATTCTTTAATATCTACACCATAGGTTAAACCAGTTATTCCATGAAAGTAACCCCCTAAAAGAAATCAAATGCGGAATCAGTAACAAGCAAGTTTAGATATCTCAGACAAGAAAATGATGTAGTATGAACGAAATCAGAAGACAACAGTAGTGTTAGAATCTCGTGAATATTCTAGAATCTTGTAAATATATTATATATTGATTTACTCCTGAAATTATGTATTTTGATTCTCCACTTGTTTCTTAGAGTATGTACACTTAGATAATTAAATCTCGACAACTTGAAGGAATAATTAAGATGAGATTCACTGGGTTCTCTTTTAGTTTGTCTTACTTTCGGACATGATACAAGTACCAGCATAAAGCTTAATGTTTTGTGCAACTATCAGCGGAGAAGAAACTCATGTCCACTATGCATCATTCCACTGATTGTGTAACAATTACTTAGAATTTTGAAATTGGAAAAAAATATAAATAAAAATATTTCAAAAACAACCAAATACGATTCTGCTTGCACATATAACTTTCTAATATAAAAATAGTTTTCAAAAAGATAATTTTATTTTTTATACATCGAAATTTTATAAAAAAAATATAAAAAATAAAAAGACTCGATCATACTTATTTCATCTTGCACAAATAACTCACATAATAAAAATAATAGTTTTCAACAAAAAACATTTTTTATATGGAAATTTTCCAAAAACTAAGCGATAACATTATACAATGTCAGGTGGGCACGGGTGCCTTGGCCGATGTCGCTTGGGTTATGAGCGCATGGATTTAAGATTCTGCGTGGGTATCGACTGATGTCGCTGGGCCAATTTGCATAAGGGTCTGCCGTTGTGTGTGGCCTAGGCCAATGTTGCCTGATTGATGTGCGAAGGGGTATGCCAATGTATCTTGGGCGATTCGAAGGGCCTAACAAATTCATAGGGCTTTGTCGATATCGCCTAACAAATTCATGGATTTTGCACGAGAACCGATAGATTTTGCTTTGCATATGTGTGAACCAGCTTTCCCGTGTGTGCAGGCCTCGTCAGATGTTATCTAAGCGATATGTGCAGGGGTCCATTGATGTCGCTTGGGTGATGCAGGCAGGGGCTAGACATTGTCAGTTAGGCGATACACGTAGGGGCCTGCATTTGTACGTGGGCCTCGGCTGATGTGCGCAGGGGTACTTGACCATGTACTTGGAAACCCCTTATTCACCAATAGAAATGTTGGCCTACTTCCACATAGGATATATCACATAACCCCTTAAGATTATTGATGAACATTGTAGAACATTCGTATTGTCTTGCCCTCAAAAAATCAAACTTAAAACAAAATTTTTAAGTGGGAACGTCTAGTGCTAAAGTCACTAAATGGGTAATTTGACAATCCCTAGATTATGTAATGTATTTTATATATTGGGTTACAAGTAGATGATTTTAAAGAGGACTCCCAATTCATTGATAAACAAGATCACCAGGATTTCACAATCCACTGTCAAATTTATTCCAATTTCAAAAGCTCGGATCGAATCAGTATTGATATACAAATTGGATATCAGATATCAGAAAAGTATCATACTTCAATTTGAATTTTGAATTGAATAGAAAGTTCAAATTATGTTTTCGGAGAGCACAAATTATGTTGCCTTGAATAGAAAATAAAATGGCAAAACAATAATAAAAGAGATGAAATACAGATGTATAGATATCTGTCACGCTCGAGCTACCCCCAAGACGCGGACACGAAACTTAGAACCACAAGAGATCCCAAGCTAACCCTGCTGGCATGATCATGAGCATACAAAAGATAATAAACTGATGCGGAAGATAAATCATAATTAAATCTGAAAAGATGGGGAATGCCCATATTCTATAACTGAGACATTTGAAGACAATGAGTTTAATACAAAGGAAATATTAACTCAATACTAAGCTGAATCTAACTATGTCTGAAATAAGCCTCTAAACTAGACTAGAAATACTGGGACAAGCCGCAACTAAGTCTAGCAAAAACTGAAACTACATGACTAAAGATTGAAATGACACTCATGACTGTTGTCCTCGGAGAATGAGGACTCACCACTGAATCTGCTAAACTGGAGAAAAGAAAATTGATCTATGCGTGATCTGGAAGCTGACAACCTGAACCTACATCACGAGAAGATGGAGCGCACGTATGCATCGGTACTTAAAAGGTAATGAGCATGTAGGATTGAATAAAGATTAAATAAAATATAACTGAAAAAGCACAATAACAAGTATAATAATCTGACATGATAAACTGAATTCTGAGCTAACTGGATGCAATGACCAATTTATAACATGCTGAAATTGAATACTTCAATATACTGTTAAATGGTCAATGCAAAGAGTTTGACTAAACTGTGGGATTTACTAATAATCGATAATAAAATCACATGAGATAAATGTGGAGTCCGATGTATACGCCCCATCGAGAGGACCCAGTATACCCTGCCAAAGGTATAAAGGCATGCAGGCGTGGTCACTAAACTGATTGTCCACAAAGGGTACTTAAAACCTACTTGGCTAGTAGTTCTGGGAGTAATTGGGTACGCTGAACTTTAGTCCAACTCGGTATTATGCTACTCCCAATGAATACTATAAATTTACTAATTATTATAAGTTTCTGTAAATGCTGGATAGCTCGAAACTGAACATGCAAATTGAGAATGCAACAATTAATCTAGTAAACATGTATTTATAACTGTGGCATGTATATCTGAAATATCTGACCTAGCATGTGTAATTCAAGAACTAAAGAAATACAAAGCTAGGGTTCTGAAATTAATGCGATAATCTGATTAATAACATGATAACCTTATTTGGAATAGGCCAAAGTCATATGCGGCCACTCAAACTTGTCCCGATTATTCATTTAGACACCTCAACTAGACGTATTACCTATTGAACACTTCAACCATTCTGAATTTGAACCATTTGAACATTTTTTCGAGAATAAACAAAAAATAGAGGATGTGTGAAATACACTCGCGCTGACATGTCAATTTGACCAATTAAATAATGACATGTGTTATTTTTTATTTCAAAAAATTATTTAAACATTATATTATAAAGTAAAAAAATTTAAAAAATTATTATAAAGTAAAAAAAATGAAAAAAAAAACTTAAACACCCACTTCCCTGCCCCTTCAACTGGAACAAAACATTCCTCTAACTCCATTAATGGCGACCCTCCCCTCCCCTCCCTGTATAGTTCCATCTTTAACCCAACAATTTTTTTTTCATCAGCTTTTTTATTAATTATAACTTTTTACTTCATCTCATTTTTTAGATAGAGAAAGATGGGCAAAAAAATCACTCCGAAAAAATTTACAAATGAAACAAAATGTTAAGAATTTTGAAACCATTAGAATGGTGGGGAAGAAGATAAACACTTAGACTAAGAATTTTGAAATCATTAGAATGGTGGGGGAAGAAGATAACCATTGGTGTATGGGTATGGGGGTTGGGGTGGGGTTGATAGGAATAGGGAAGAAGAAGAACTGTTCTTCTTCTTTTTTGTTATTTTTTTTAAAAATTAACTTAGGGGTATAAATTAAGAGGAAAAAAAAGAAAAATATTATTTTTAATATATTAACGCGCTCAAGGAAAGTGAATTACACGTTTTTGCCATGTCAGCATTTTGTGTCTAATAGGAATGACATTTGAACAAGTAAAGTGTTCAATTGGGACAAGGATTAGTTGAGGTGTCTAAATGAATTATGCGGACAACTTCGAGTGGCTAAAGATGACTTAGGCCTTTGGAATATGTATTTAATAGGTTCATGAAATTCTATCAAAGTTATAAAAACCATATGCTTAAATCATGATAATAGAATCAAGAATCTGACTGAAAATTAGGGACCCAATGGGTGAAAGGAACCCACTAGTGAAATCCCACATACATGGTGATAAAAACCACAGAAAAATACTTAAGTTTTGGGGCTGAACTGCTGGAGCTTGGGGCGTTCTTGAACTAGGGTTCTTGAGCTTTTTCTCCTCTTTTGCTTCTAATTTCTATGTTTTGATTTAATGATTTTACTTTGATATATTTTAGTTATGTTTCTAGGCTTAAACTGACTAAAGTCTAATGATTTAGGGTCAAAACTACGTATTTCAAGGTTTAAACAAACTGAAAAAGGTCAAAAAGACCCCTGAGAAAGTTGTTGTCGGACCAAACGACGGCAAGGACTGACGGTCCGTCGTCTAACCGACGCCCCGTCATTGGGTCCATCGACTGGGCCTATTAGACAGGCCTTTACTAAAATGGGCATAAATATTTACTTAGAGGTTTGATTTTAGCATTGTCGGTGGCTATGGAAATATAATTCAATTATATATCTGTGGGTAGGTCATGGGACACCTAATTTATTTTTTTCTAAGAGTTATGACCATTTGAGTTGACCCAACTACATTTCCCCTTAACTGTCTGCAAATTTTCCACATACGGTCAGACCTACGGACCGTACTGGTCATCCATAGATCTTGTCAGAGCATGGGTGAAGGGAGTATTGATCGACGGTCACGGAATACGGACCGTCGTCTGACCTACGAACCGTAAGTCCATCCGTCGTCCAAGACTTAACCAATTTTTTTGGGCTGAATTTTTGAGAGTTTCTAATCCCATCAATGGTTGTGCAAGATGGAACGTGGGTCAGGCTACGGTCCGTCGATGCCACCGTTGGTTGCACTTGCAGATTTTTCTGTAAAGCTGGTTTTTGGTCTTTTTTAGCTACAGGGTGTTACATTGTCTCCCCCTTGGGAACATTTGTCCTCGAATGAAGAATAAACTAGCCGGATAGAGGGACAGAGCTACAAATCCTACTACTTATCACTGAGAACTGAGTTTCTGACTGATTTGAGTTCCGATAACATGCAAATACGCTGAAAATGCAAGTACAAACTGAGAAAACATGATTATAAGACTGAATTTACTCATGAATAACTGGAAAATTGAAGAGGAACTATTACCTTAAGCTGGAGTGGAATCGGAAGGAAAGAGGTGAGGATACTGAGCTTTCATGGTTGCTTCTGCTTCCCAAATATCTCCCTCTACGGACTGACTCCTCCACAAAGCCTTGACTGAAGCGACTTCTTTGTTTCTCAACCTTCTGACTTGACGGTCAAGAATCTCAACTGATACATCCTCATAAGAAAGACTATCTTTCACAACCACACTATCTAATGGCACTACAGAGGCTGGATTACCTACACACTTCTTTAAGAGTGAGAGGTGGAAGACCGGATGCACCGCTGCTAATTCTGCTGGCAACTCTAAATCATATGACACCTTGCCAACCCTTTTCAAGATCTTGTAAGGGACTACATATCTAGGACTGAGCTTCCCTTTCTTTCCAAATCTCATCACCCCTTTCATAGGTGAAACTTTAAGAAAAACTCAATCATCAACTTGGAACTATAGTTCCCTTCTCCTTACATTTTCATAAGATTTCTGACGACTTTGGGCTGTTTTAAGTCTATCTCTAATGAGTTGCACTTTCTCCATAGCATAAGGGACTGAGTCTGGTCTTATCAAAGCTGCTTCCCTTACTTCAAACCAACCAAAGAGATCTACATCTACGTGCATATAAACCCTCATAAGGGGCCATCCGAATGCTGGAATGGTAGCTATTGTTGTAGGCAAACTAAATAAGAGGAAGGTGATTATCCCAACTACCTTTGAAATCGATCATACAAGCCCTCAACATATCCTATAGGGTTTGAATGGTACGCTCTTCCTATCCATCCGTCTGCGGATGAAATGTTGTGCTAAGGTTAATTTGAGTAATAAGACCCTTCTGAAATTACTTCAAGAAATGAGAGGTAAACTGAGGACCTCTATCTAAGATAATAGACAAAGAAACTCCATGTAATCTCACAATCTCATTAATGTAAAGAATGACATAATCCTCTGCCGAATATGTAGTCTTCACCGCCAAAAAGCGAGAAGATTTGGTCATCCTATCAACTATCACCCAAATAAAGTCATGTTGTCTGCAGTACGCGGTAACCTTGTGATGACATCCATATAGATCACGTCCCACTTCCAAGTAGGAATGTCGTTCTCTTGAGTCATACCTCCTGATTTCTGATGTTCTACCTTGACTTGTTTGCAATTGGGGCACTTACTCACAAAGTCTGCCATATCCCTCTTCATGTCATTCCACCAATAGACTTGCCGCAAATCGCAGTACATCCTAGTAGAACCTGGATGAATAAAATACCTAGAGTTATAGGCTTCTGCAAGAATATGATGTCTCAACTCACCCACTTTAGGAAAACACAATCTACCCTGGTAGCGAAGTACACCATCTCCCCCTTGGGAGAAAACCTCCACTCTCTGGTTATGGACTGCACCCTTAACTTCAAGCAAGATTAGGTCATTGTCTTGCTTTTCCTTAACCTCCACTACCAAAGACGATTCTTCCCCATTCTGAACTGTTACACCACTGTCTTATATGCTCATAAGGTGAACTCACAAGCGAACAAGCCTGTGAACATCCTTCACTACCAAAGACGATTCTTCCCCATTCTGAACTGTTACACCACTGTCTTATATGGTCATAAGGTGAAATCCCAAGCGAACAAGCCTGTGAACATCCTTCACTAACTCCTTTCTTTCTTCCTCACATGGGCTACATTACCCATAGATAATCTACTAAGACCATCTTCTACTGCATTCGCCTTACCCAGATGACATGCAAACTCATATCATAATCCTTAAGGAACTCTAGCCATCTCCGCTGGCGGAGATTTAACTCTTTCTAGGTGAATACATATTGAAGACTTTTATGATCGGTGAACACATATACATGAACACCATACAAGTAGTGTCTCCATATCTTGAGTGCAAACACCATTGCTGCAAGCTCTAGGTCATAAGTTGGATAGTTTTTCTCATGCACCTTAACTTGTCTAGAGGAATATGCTATAACCTTATCTCATGCATCAACACACAACCAACGCAAACTCTGGATGCATCACAAAAGATTACATAACCATTTGAACCCTCTGATAGAGTCAAGACAGGAGATGTAGTTAATCTAGTTTTCAATTTTTCAAAGCTTTTCTCACAATTATCTGACCATTAGATTTGACCATCTTTTGAGTCAACCTAGTAGATGGTGAGGATATGGATGAAAATCCTTCCACGAACCTTATGTAATAACTCGCTAGACCGAAGAAACTTCTGACATCTGTAGCGGAGGTAGGCCTGGGCCATTGTTTAACTGAATCTATTTTCTGTGAATCCACCCGGATCCCTTCGCTAGATATAATGTGACTAAGAAAAACAACGGATTGCAACCAGAACTCACATTTACTAAAATTAGCGAATAACTGGCAATCCTTAAGAGCTACAGAATAGCTCTCAAATTACTTGCATGTTCTTCCTCACTCCTAGAGTAAATGAGGATATCATCAATAAAGATGATAACGAACAAGTCTAAGTACTGTTTGAACACTCTGTTCATCAAATCCATTAAGGCTGAAGGAGCATTAGTTAGTCCAAATGACATAACTAAATATTCATAATGACCATACTGAGTTTTGAAGGCTATTTTTGGAATGTCACTATCTCTGACTCTGAGCTGATGATAACCGATTGGAGGTCAATATTTTAGAAGTGACTAGCACCCTTAACTTGGTCAATCAAGTCATCAATCCTGGGGATGGGATACTTATTCTTGATTGTGACCTTGTTCAACTGTCTATAGTCAATGAACATTCTGAGAGAACCATCTTTCTTCCTTACAAACAAAATTGGTGCACCCCATGGTGAAATACTAGCTCTGATGAAGCCCTTATCTAGAAGGTCTTTCAACTACTCTTTCAATTCCTTAAGCTCTGCTAGATCCATTCTGTAAGGAGGAATAGAAATAGGCTAGGTATCTTGAAAAAGATCAATTCCAAAGTTGATTTAGGGACTCCGGGAAGATCTTTTGGAAATACTTTTGGAAATTTACAAACAACTGGACCTTACTCAAGAGTTGGGGTTTCAAGGCTGGAATTCTTAACCCGAACTAGATGATAAAGATAACCCTTAGATAACATCACTTTGGCCTTAAGGTAAGAAATAAATCGACCCATAGGCGCTAAGCTACTACCTTTCCGTTCTATGATTGGTTCATCTGGAAACTGAAAACGAACAATCCTAGTTCTACAATCGACTGAGGCATAACATCAATGTAACAAATTCATGCATAGAATGACATCAAAGTCTATCATTTCTAACTCTACTAGATCTGTTGAGGTGACTTTCTAAGATATTGTGACAAGGCAATTTCTGTAGACCCGTCTAGCTATAACTGGGTCACCAACTGGAGTAGAGACTGAGAAAGGTTTTGAGAGAGTTTCTAGACGGACACTAAATTGAACTGCTATAATGAGTTACAAAAGACAAAGTCATCTTTGTTGTCTTTCCACTTAGTAAATTCAACCATATGTGAGTCACATCCTTAAGATGGTAGTATGTCAATTTTCACCTATCACTACCATTTAATTGCATCACACCCAATGTTTTCTTTACCTCATTAATGAACTTCATGGGTCCTTACCAGCTTGTGACCCTAACAACTTAGGCGGATTCATCTTAACAAAATTACAAACCCCGACTGCCACTAGTCGATCATTTCTATTATCAGGAACTCGAACCTGCAAATTGTTCTAGGTTGTCATACTTTTAGAAAAACTAAACTGGCGTTCTAAAACTCTATATTAGAATTTCCTTATCTGGTACTAGATAAAATGCGCTAGCATTGCGTGCATTAGAAGTCCATGCCTAAGCTCTAAGAAGAGGCAACATCTGAAACGTCGAACATCAATCTAGAGTGGAATAAGATCATACCTCACACACGATAAGAGTAAGAAGAAAGTGAAGTATTTTCTAAAACACTTTGTAGCCTCCCTCTCATTAGATGCGGTGCACTTCACACCCATGAAAAGAACTCTATTTAGTGCGACTTTTCAGACATCCTAAGACTCTTGAACCTAGTGTTCTGATACCAAGTTTTGTCACACCCCGAGCTACCTCCGAGACATGTATAAAAAACTTAGAACCACAAGTGATACGAAGCTAAACCTACTTGCATGATCATGAGCATACTAAAGATAATAAAGTGATGTAGAAGCTAAATCATAATTAAATCTGAAAAGATGGGGAATACCCATATTCTATAACTGAGATATTTGAAGACAATGAATTTAATACAAAGGAAATATTAACTCAAATCTAAGATAATCTTACTTTATTTGAAATAGGTTCTAAACTAGATAGAAATACTTGGACAAGCCCCATCTAAACCTAACAAAAATTGAAACTAAATGACTAAAGACTGAAATGACACTCGTGACTGTTGTACTCGGAGAATGAGGACTCACCATTGAATCTGTTTAACTAGAGATCGAAAATCGATTTATGTGTGATCTGGATGCTGAAAACCAGAATCTACATCATGAGAAGATATTGCACATGCATGCATCAGTATTTGAAAGGTACTGAGCATGTAGGATAGAATAAAACTTAAATAAGACATAACTGAAGAAGCACAATAGCACGTAAAATAATCTGACATGATAAACTGAATTCTGAGCTAACTAGATGCAATGACCAATTAATAACATGCTGAAACAGAATATTAAATATACTGATAAATGGTCAATGCAAAGAGTCTGAGTGAACTGTGGGAGCTACCAATAACCGATAATAAAACCACATGAGCTAAATGTGGAGTACGATGTATACGCCCCATCGAGAGGACCCAATATACCCTGCCAAAGGTATAAATGTATGCTGGCATGATCACTAAACTGATTGCCACAGTGTGTACTTACAACCTATTTGGCTAGTAGTTTTGGGACTAATTGGGTATGTTGAAACCTAGTCCAACTCGATATTATGCTACTCCCAATGAATTCTATAAATTTACTGATTATGTCTGAGTTTATGTAAATACTGTATTGCTCAAAACTGAACATGCAAACTGAGAATGCAACAATTAATCTTGTAATTATGCATTTATAACTGAGGCATGTATATTGGAAGTGTGTGAAATATCTAACCTAGCATGTGTAATTCAAGAACTAAAGAAATACAAAGCTAGGGTTCTGAAATTCATGCGATAATCTGAGTAATAACTTGATAATCTTTTTTGGAACATGTATTTAATAGGTTCATGAAGTTCTATCAAAGTTATAGAAACCCTAGGCTTAAATCATGATAATAGAATCAAGAATCTGACTGAAAACTAGGGACCCAATGGGTGGAAGGAACCCACTAGTGAAATCCCATATACCTGGTGATGAAATACACAGAAAAATACTTATGTTTTGGTGCTGGAACTGCTGGAGCTTGTGGCTTTCTTGAATGAGGGTTCTTGAGCTAGTTCTTCTCTCTTGCTTCTAATTTTCTATATATTAATTTAATGATTTTACTTTGATATGTTTTAGTTATGTTTCTAGGCTTAAACTGACTAAAATCTGATGATTTAGGGTCAAAACGATGTATCTTAAGGTTTAAACTAAGTGGGAGAGGTAAAAAAGACCCTTGAGAAAGTTGTTGTAGGACAAAATGACGGCCAGGATTGACGGTCCGTCGCCTGACCGACGCCCGTTCGTTGGGTCTCTCAACTAGGCCTGTTCGACGGGCTTTTACTAAAATGGGCATAACCTTTTACTCAGACATGTGATTTTAGCAAGGTCGGTGGCTATGGAAAGATAATTCAATTATATATCTGTGTGTAGTTCATGGGATACCTAATTCATTTTGTTCTAAGAGTTATGACCATTTTAAGTTGACCCAACTACATTTCCCCTTAACAGTCTGCAAATTTTCCACCTACGGTTAGACCAACAGACCATAGGTCAATCTATGGACCATTGTGGTCATCCGTAGGTCTTGTCAGAGAGTTAGTGAAGGGAGTATTGATCAACGGTCATGGACTACGAACCGTCGTCTGAACTACGGACCATGGGTCAGACTATGGTACGTCGATGCCACCATTGGTTGCACCTGCAAATTTTTCTGTAAAATTGGTTTTTGGTCTGTTTTAGCTACGGGGTGTTACAATATCTCCACATGTGTTTAATACATACAAAACTTACACTTCACTGTCATATTTTACGAAGAAGACCTATCAAAACAATCACTCGTTTGCAAAACCCTCATCTAAAAATTCACAAGACTCCATTAATAAGATTTGAAGTTAAAACCTCAAGAACTCAAATCATTCAATCTCAAGTATTAAATTATGGATAAAAATAATATGATTAGCGTATGGGTGAACGAACCCAATGCTATGAGAACTTATATACCTTAAAAAACTAGGATCTTGGAAAATCTTGTTTAATGCTTGGAACCTTGAACTTTTTCTTCTCTTGAACCTCTTCTCTAAGGACCTAAACGTTTTGGGGATGAATGAAACTAATTATAATAATTTTACCCCCTATATTGGGTGTAATTAACTTTAAAATAAGTGCATATAAGGAAAATACTAATATACCCATTCTTAGTTTGGGTGAATTGGCCCTATCTAGAGAGGCTACACTCAAATTATCACATTTCCCTCATCCGAACTCAAATTTTAGCACTCTCGGTGGGGTTAGAAAGAGGACTCAAAAATCTTCAATTTAATATTTTATGGTCCACCTAACTCATTATGTTCTAAGGGGTCATTTAGTATGAAGGATATCTTCAAACATTTTTGCAATTAAATTATAGTGCCACTTAATTTGTTGTTTGGTTGCCTGTCCTAGATAACTTATCCTGGGATTAATAGTTACTACTAAGATAAATTATCCCTTACCATGGTTGGTAAAATAATTTCGGAAAACTTATATCGGGATAAATTGACTAAATGACAAAAATATCTCTTTAAACACTTAAATCCATTATGTTTCACATTCATGAAGGGTATTTTTGTAAACATACATGTTGTTCGTATGGTTTATTATTATGAATACAACAAACAAAACACACAATTAAAAATAGTATTTAGCATAATTTATCCCATCATAACTAATGTCATCATAACTTATCCCTTCATGACTTGAATTGAAGCCAAACGACTCCTAAAAGTTAGGCTCGTTTGAAGTTGACCTAAATCATAGAAGAACTTAGGATGGCTTGAATGAATTTCTCTTTAGTTTATTTTGGAACTCTAGGTGTTACATCTAGAGACCTTGACTCCTAAGAAAATTTAAATTTCTCGATGTTCTTACTTTGTGAAGAACGGCTCGAGTCTTTGCTCAAAATATTTTGGGGTGTTACAAGTTTAACTAGCTAATTGTACATATTCTAAGAAACAAAAAATATAATTAAAATATATAATTACAACTGTTATTCTCATTTTATCATTTGAGCACAAATAAAATTTAAGAGACAAGAAGAACAAAGGGAGAAGAAATACCTTAAATTGCAGCAACACTTTGAGAAAATGAAAGATGAAAGAGCTTTGAGTAGATGAAAACATATTTGAACCTGTGGGAAGTAGAAAGAGAGAGCAAAGGTCTATAGTTTTTAGTGAATATAACGAATAATCAAATAAAGACACGTGTGATATTTCAGAATTAAGATGTCTTCCAAAATATGAATGAAATTTAATAGCCAACCAAACAGGCCACAAATAGTAAATATTAAATGCATCACAGTACTATCTTAATTGCTTTTTTGGTCAAATTTTATAATGTCGAGTTCATCAAAGAAGATTTCATTTCTAAATATTGGATAATATAAAAAAAATATTAATTTAAATATAAATAAAAGTAATATAAGTAGTGAATTCTACAAGGTTTTTTCACTCTTGCCTCTTTTTCTTCTCTGTAGCCTACAATTAGGGTTTGTTGATCGGTTCATAATTCTCCATCAAAGATGATCATTTTGAGGAGCTTCGATGGAGAGACCTTTGAGGTCAATGAGGCGGTGGCACTAGAATTGCAGACAATAAAACATATGATAGATGATGAATACCCTAACACCATCTCACTCTACCCAATGTTACTAGCAAGATCATAGCCAAGGTCATTGAATACTGCAAGAACCATGTTGAGGTTCCTAAAGCTGAAGATAAGACCGCTAAAGAGGATCTAAAGTCTTTCGATGTTGAATTCGTCAAAGTTGATCAGAGCACGCTTTTCAAACTCATGCTGCTTTGGATATTTTTAAATCTTTATGTATATTTTAATTGGTTCCTATATGTATTTGATTACATTGGTGGGATTTCTCAATTATTGGTTTGCATGATAGTTTATTCTTTAATTAATTTATCTAAACAACTAAAAAGAGACAAATGTCAATAACTTTTTTATATTCTAAAATTATAGTCAGGTAAAATATGTGACTCCTATAGAAGTTTCATTAGGGTGTGCTTAGTTGTTAATGAAGTGGTTCATAACCATGAGATATCAGGTAACAACTCCCTATAGAGACAAAAAACACTAGGTAATTCTTCCTCCTCAATTGTAACCTCGTGACAAGTCATTTAGTACTTGTTGCTGGTGGAAGGTGGCTGGTATCCCGTGGAATTAGTTGAAGTGCGTTAAAGATGACCCAAACACCACATCCAGAACTAATGAAGCGATTTTTTGACTTGATTGTTTTTTCTTCATTTCTTCTTGTTCCTCTTTGGTAGTTATGTATATTATTAATCTCAAATTTTATATAAAGGGTAAGGTCCCAAACCCCACTTGTGGAATTATATATGGTATCTTGTACATATTAACAAGTAAAATCATGGGTTTAATAACATACACAATTTTACTAACAAGGGACAGACAGAAATGAGGAAAAACAATCGAGACAAAAAGCACTTCACCCGTTTTCAGTTATATCACACTTTTATGGTCGTGGTTTCTGGGCTAGCATTCACGTACCTCGGTTAATTCCATGGGATACCTGTTATCTATCACCAGCAACAGGTACCGGGTATCTCTGTCCCCAAGACTAGGACAAATGGAAAAAATCACCTAGTATTTGTATCCACTAAATCACCAGCAACAGGTACCGGATTCTTAACCATTTCATTGACCACTAGGCCACATCCTATACGGGCATTACACTAAGGGTAATGGAAAGTTAAATAACGTCCAAATATAAAAATGCTCATTCTTTTTTGGTTGTGATGCTACATCTTTCTTTTTCTAAAATAGCTTATTTGTTCCTGCTTTAATATGTTTTACTAGAGCAAAAGGTCTTTGGGAAACTACCGCTCTACCTTCATAAGATAGGAGGCCCAAACCTCACTTGTGCAATTACACAAGGTATGTTGTACATATTAACAAGTAAAATAATAGTTTCAATAATTTACACAATTCTACCAATAAGAAGTCATCTGTTTTGGAATAGAGAAATAAACAAGATTGTTGAAATTAATAACATACACAAATACCAACAAAGAAAAAATAGAAATGAAGACAAACAATCAAGCCAAAAAAACAATTTATCATTTCTCAGTTATATGATATTTTCTTATGCCTATGGTGTCTGGGATGACATTTACACACCTCGACTAATTCCACGAGATACTTGTTTTCTCCCACAAGCAACATGTACCAAGTAAATCTATCACCAAGTGGTTCTCAATGTATTCATTAACCATTAGGCCTCACCCTACAAGAGAATGTCCCTAAGGGTAAATGGAAACTTAAAGGACATCCAAATACAAAAATGCTCATTCTTTTTTGTTTTGATACAACTCTCTTATTTTTTAAAATGGCTTATTTGTTCATGCTTTAATATGCTTTATAGAAAATTTGAGATTAATAGTATACAAAACTACCAACAAGGAACAAGCAAAAATGAAGAAAAAACAAACAACCAAAAAGAACTTTATCAGTTTTGAATGTGGTGTTTGGGCCATATTTCACGCACTTCAACTAATTTCACGAGATACCTACCACCTCCCACCAGCAACAAGTATTAAGTGACTCTGCCACAAGGTTAAGACAGAAGAGGAAGAATCACCTAGTATTTTTTGTCTTCTTTGAGAATCATAACTTGATATCTCATGGTTCTCAACCACTTCATTAACAACCAAGACCCACCCTTAGCTTCTATATGACACTTCTATAGGAGTCACATATTTTATTTGACTACAATTTTAAGATATAAAAAAGTTATGGACTTTTGCCTCTTTCTAGTTGTTTATATACATTAATTAAAGAATAAACAATCACGCATACCAATAATTGAACAATCCAACCGATGTAATCAGAAATATATTGGAATCGATTAAGATATACATAAAGATTTAAAAAGATCCAAACCAACTTGAGATTGAAAAGGGTTCTCTGATTAGCTTTGATGAATTCAACATAAAAAGTCTTTAGATCCTCTTTAGTGGTTCTATCTTCAGCTTTAGGAACCTCCACATGTAGCTTGCAGTATTCGATTACCCTGGCTAAGATCTTGTTAGTAACATTGGTAGAGGGATAATGGTGTTAGAGTAGTGATCCTCTATCATATGTTTAATTGTCTGTGATTCTAGAGCCACCGCCTCATCGACCTCAAAGGTCTCTCTGTTGAAGATCCTCAAAATGATCATCTTTGAAGGAGAACTATGAACCAATCAACAAACCCTAATTGTAGGCTAGAGAGAACAAAAAGAGGCAAGAGTGAGAAAACCTTGTAGGATTTTCTACTTACATTACTTTTATTTATTTATATTTATAAATATTTTTATATTATCCCTTATTTTGAAATGACAGCTTCTTGGACGAACATGACATAACAAAATTGGAAAAAGTTATTTAAATTGTACTGTGGTTGCATTTAATATATTGGTATTTGTGGACCTATATATTTGATTGACTATGAATTAGACATCTTTATTCTGAAATATCACGTCTGTCTTTATATGCTTATTCATTATACTAACTACAAAATATAAACCTTACCTTTCCCTTTTTGATTTTCCACAGGTTCAAATATCTATCATCTACTCGAAGCTCTTTCATCTTCCATTTTCTGAAAATGTTGATGTAGTTTAAGGAATTTCTTCTCCCTTGGTTCTTCTTCTCTCTTCAATTTTATTTGTGCTCAAATGATAAAATGAGAATGACAGTTCTTATTATGTATTTTGATTTTTTTTTGTTTCATAGAACATGTACACTTATCTATTTAAAATTGTAACACCCCAAAAAATTTTGAGCTAAAATACGAACCATTTTTCATTCTGAGAGTAATTTTATCGAGGAATTCAAATCTTCTTAGTTGTCAAGGTCTCTAGATGTAGCACCTCGAGTTAAAAAAAATCTGAAGAGAAATTCATTTCATTCATCCATTAGTTCTTTTATGTTTTAGGTCAACTTCAAACTACCCTAACTTTTAATAGACGTTTGCTTGAATTCAATTTATGATGGGATAAGTTATGCTAAGATTATTTTTCATTGAGTGATTTCTTTTTTGTATTCACAATAATAAATATAAAGAAGAACATACTGTTTACAAAAATAGTCTTCTTAAATGTGAAAAGTGTTTAAAAGGATATTTTTGTCATTTAGTCATTTTATCCTGGGATAATTTTTCCCGAGATTACTTTACCACCCATGGTTAGGGATGACTTATCCAGGTACTAATTATTAATCACGGGATAAGTTATCCCGTACTTGTCAACTAAACAACAAATTAAGTGGCATAATAATTTAATCCTAAGACTATTTGAAGTTATCCTTCATACCAAATGACCCCTCAGAACATAATGAATTAGGCGGTCCATGAGATATCAAAATGAAGATCTTTGAGTTTTCTTTCTAACTCCACTGAGTTTGCTTATATCCATGTTAAGATGAGGGAGATATGACCGTTTGAGAGTATCCTCTGTACATAGGGCTTTTTTTCCAAACTAAGGGGAGGTATTTTAGTCTTTTACTTACCTCTCTTGGTCTTAGGTGAACTACGCCCAATTTAGGGTGTAAACTGATTAGAATCATTTTCATTTGTCCTAAAATTGTTTTAGGGCTTTAGAGAGGAGGTTCAACAGGGGAAAAAGGTCAAATTCCAAGCGTTCATCCATGATTTTTCCAAGAACCTAGTTCTTTAAGATATGTAAGTTCTTGTAGTGTTGGTACGTTCACCCACATGTCAATCATTTTATTTTTATCTGTAATTTCGTTCTTAGGGTTAAATGATTTGAGTTCTTGTGATTTTAGCTTCATTCCTTGTTAATGAGTCTTGTTGAATTCTAAGGTGAGGGTTTAGCGAATGAGTGACTGTTTTGGTAGGTTTTTTGAGTAAAATAAGATTATTAAGTGTATAAGAAAAGAAGGTTTGTATGGATTAAACTTATGTGGAGATAGCTACAATATCCGTCTTTCTTCTATTTTATCTTTGTATTGTCGTTTTATGTTCTATTCTGGAAATCATAGGTTGTGCTCTCCTAAAACGTAATATCAGTTTTTTATTCAATTCAAAATTCAAATTGAAGTATGATACTTTTCTATTGTATTGATATATCAATACCAATTTGATCCTAGCTCTTGGAATTGAAATAAATTTGGCAGCGGACTGTGAAATCTTGGTGATCTTCTCTATCTAATTAATGGGGAGTCCTCTTTAAACTCATTGACTCGTACCCCAGCAGATAAAATACATTGCATAGTCTAGGGATTGTCGACTTACCTGTTTAGTGACTTTAGCACTCGACATTCTCATTAAAATTTTTTGTTTAAACTTCGATTATTTCAAAGTCAAGAATATATGAATGTTCTATCAAGTTCCGTGAATACTCTTAAGGGGTTATACGATATATCCTATGTGGAAATAGGCCAACATTTATATTGGCGAATAAGGGGTTTACAAATACATTGCCAAGTACCCATGCAAACATCAGCCGAGCTCTGCCCCTGTGTGCATCACCTAAGTCATACTGGCAAGCCCCGGCGCACATTTGAATTAAAAAACAGCTCAATTATCTAGGCTAGAAATTTGAACTGATATTTTTCACTGAGGATGAACGGATATTATCACCTACTACAACCCTTTTGATTAGTTCAAATCACTCTCCCCATTCCACCTAGTGGTGAATTAAAAAGAAAATTATGAAAAACAATTTTTTTGACAAGTATATTTTGTATAATTTTTTTTATATATATATATATCATAATTTTTTGACAAAGTTTATTCAATTGACAACCATGGACCATATGTGGCTACGCCACCGCCTCCACCCTCCACCCTCACCACCTTTATTCTTCAATCACCGTTGCTATGTGATTTGGAAGTTCCAAATATACTTCTTAGGTGATAAGATGCATATACCAAGAGGTAAGCTTTGGGCTAATCATTATTTTTTGTTTTTTTTTCTTACACAATGCAATGTTATATGATCTGTGAGTCCAAAACCAAATACTTAGAATTTAGTGGTAGTATTAGTAGAGAATTTTCATACAAAATATATGTATAGCTATTATGTCCGATATTTTCTTTTAGTAGAAGGTCCATTAAAATTAGTAGAGAATTTCCATACAATATATATCTATAGCTTTTATGTCCGATATTTTTTTGTAGTGGGTGGTCAATAACTATAAAATTTATGAACATCCTATCCTCGCAAGATTTCACATTATTAATCAATACGGGTTATAGGTCCAATTCTCATTGTCCCATTCCCCTTTCTCATTTTCTCTTTATTAATGTAATAGGATTCTTTTTCTAGAAAAAAAATAATCTGGGAATTATTCAAAATTTGGTTATGAGTTGATTGCTAGACCTAGCCACATTCAAGAAGAATCTGTCCCCATTTTCTTATGCCATCTCAAAAATTGGATAAATGAAATTAATATTCCCGTTATATCAGTTAATCATTTTACTAGAAATAATTGTCTCATATTAATTGTTCATCTTAATTAATAAGGAAATTACTAGTTAATTTTCTTCTTCTATATATTACTGTTTAAATTAATTTTGTTTGAGAATATTTATATTTGTTTGTAAAATTCTTAAAGATTTTTTTAAGGTGTGAATTAATATAACTATTATATTTTTTATATATAATCTCTTAATATGCATTCTAAAAAATTATTAACTAATATTAGATAGAAGAGAGTATTTTTTGGAAGATTTTGTGGTCATATGATGAGGTTTAAGGGACCATTAATTGATCTGATGGATCGTCAATGTCATGTTCTTAATTTTTGACCAGTAAAATTTAATATATAATATCCTTATAATTAAAAATGAAACATTATTTTTAATAAAGCGACTAAGTAAATGAAATGTTTTTCATCTTGTATTCTTAAGAAAATACTTAGAACAAAACTTTGAAGAACTTGGTAAGAAACAAGAAAGTTTAAAGAGCATTTTCACAACTAGAAAATTAAAACTAGTAGAGATAATATGATCAAAAATAGATTAGAAACAATATACACAATATTTTTCTTAAAGAAGAAAATTGAGCCCACTTAATGCACAGTGTCCCTTGAGGAAATTATTCCCCTCAAGTACCCGAGGCTAATGGAATATATCTCCCATGATAGAACGATCTTACTCACCAGTGTATCACTACCTAAAATCACGGTGTCAGCAAACCACTAAACGACAGTAAATACACTTAAAATACTAGATTTAGTAATAGTTGAAGAAGTCCAGAAAATTGGTTCAACTAAAATGAGAGGAAATTCCTCAATTTATAGAAACAAAGGGTTGTGTGAAAAAGTTTTTATTGTTCCTTACCGAAAAAGGTCACAACCTTTGATGAAAGTCACAAC
Source organism: Solanum lycopersicum (assembly GCF_036512215.1). Lineage (NCBI taxonomy): Eukaryota > Viridiplantae > Streptophyta > Magnoliopsida > Solanales > Solanaceae > Solanum > Solanum lycopersicum. The sequence goes on from NC_090805.1 coordinate 31,421,867, forward strand.
TTTTCATAAAAGTCGCAACTTTTCATAAAAGTCACAACTCTTCATAAAATTCACAACTCTTCATTTTCCTTTCACGCTTTTCAAAACCCAACAATCCCCTACATAAATGGTGAATGACTCCAAGACAAAGAAATAGAAAAGTATGTTACTTTACAAGCAAGAATTAATTGCATGTAAATAAATAGGTTTTTCCTTACTTTCTGTGGTGAGCATATGTCGGGTATACTCGGTCAATCGGTAGATGCGATATCTTTGAACTGTCACTACTAAAAATGTTTAAAAAATGATGGCCAAAAGCGACGAACTTAGTCGCTTTTTTTTGGTCAAAATTGACAAAAAAGCAACCAACCACTTCCGTTGCTTTTTTGCTCGATGTGTTTCAAAAAGCGACGGACTGTGTCTCTTTTTGAATTTCTTTTTTAGATTTTTTTAAACAAAAGTGGCAGACACTATCGATTTATTTTAATTTTAAATTTAAAATGTGGCGTAATCCGTCTCTTTTTTGCTATTTTTTTAAAAAAATCCCAAATAAGTGATGGAAAAAAGGACCCTGTCCATTTATTTTTTGGGTTTTATTTGTTAAGAGTCCTAGAAAAGCGACGGAAAAGGTTTGTCTGTCGCTTTTCTGAAATTTTATGTCACGACCCAAAAATGGACGTGATGGCTCTCGTCTTATCCCACCAAGACAAGTCAGCCTAAAACTCAACCATTACAATAACTTAATAAAAACCCCAAAACCTGGTAGTCACGTGTACAAGCCTCTAAAGTATTACAATTGATTCAAAAGAAAAACTCAAGTCTCAAATGAACTTCTTTCTAGAATAGAACAAGATCATAATTATGGAGAAGAAAGCCTGGTGAGATGGAAACAACTACCTCACAAATCTCCAAGAAGCCTCGAAAAAGAAGAGAATGACAAGTACAACAAAAAACCAAGCTCATAACCTACAAAAATTTGTAGAAGCAAGGGGTGAGTACCAAACCACACGGTACTCATCAAGTAAACCTCTAAACACAAGCTAAGGGGATGAAATACGGGTACTCCAACCACCCCCAAACGAACCTCCACAACTACATCCTGCAGTAAAATCAACCCAACCTAACAGCTCACAGTTTACATAGCACATAGCTCAAAAACAACACTTAGACAAATTACATATCCTCAACAACAACACTTTAACAAATTACATATCCTCAACAACAATACTCAACAAATTATATATTCGCAAAAACAAGCTCAATATTGATCAATCATAAGTTTCACAGAAAAGCAATCAGAAGATCAGCAAAACACGATATCAAGTTCACTAATGATAAGTATGTGCAATGCAATGGAATGCAATGTCAAGTATAATGATGCATGTCTTACCTAGTGATACACACCCGCTGTCTCTCAGTCCGGGACCCATGGGGGACATATCTGTCCATGCATCTATCGCGGCGCACGACACGACCCTCGATAATAGTAACCATCGCGACACGCGATATGTGTTGGATTTTAAAAAAGGTGTGAATGGAAAATGAAAAGTTGCGACTTTTATGAAGAGTTGTGACTTTTATGAAATGTTGCGACTTTGATGAAAAGTGGTGACTTTTCTGAAAAGTTGCAATTTTTATGAAAAGTTGTGACTTTTATGGAAAGTTGTAACTTTTATGAAAGGTGACGACCATTCTGAAAGATTGTGACTTTTCCAAAGGTTTGTGACCTTTCTGGTAAGGCACAATAAGAACCTTTTCGCACCACCCTTTGTCTTCTATAAATTGAGGGATTTCCTCTCATTTTAAAATAGAATTCATTGACTTCTTCTTCAACTACTAAATCTAGTATTCTAAGTGTACTTTACTGCCGTTGTGTGGTTCGCTGACACCGGAGTTTTTGGTATCTATACTCTGGTGATTGAGATCATTTTACCCTGGGAGGTCATATTCAAAATCAAACCTCGGATACTAGAGGGGAATAATTTCCTTAAGGGGACACTGTGAATTCAGTGGACTTGATCTTTTTCCTATTAAAAATTTCCAAATTCTGGTACGTGTTTTACAAATTTTAGATTTGTGAATTAATTTCAGTTCTTCTATTCTTCTGTTCTTCACTGGTTCATTAAACTTGGTAACTTCGTTTTTCTGCAAAGTTTGTTGGAATCAGTAAGATTCTTTAGACACATATAACAACAATTCCTCTTTAAGAAAAATATTTCGTATATTTTTTTTAAATCTGTTTCTGATTCTAGTTTCGCTACTAGTTTTAATTTTCTAGTTGTGAAAATGTTCTTAAACTTTGTTTTCTTACAAAGATGTTCAAAGTTTTGTTCTAAGTATGTTTGGAATACAAGATGAACAACAATCTTAAGGAAATTATTATACTGATAGTATTTTTGTATTCTACTGATTGAGAGAATCTGATTATGGAAGTAGAAGATAAATATATTACTTCTCCATAATTCGTTGCTTTGTTTAGCAAGGTCGAAGTGACAATGTAACAAAAAAATTTTTTTTTTATGATATTCTGTTTGAAGATTACCAGGTAACCTTCTTATTAAATTATCTAAGGAGGAAAATAGTTTCTAAGAGTTATCATCTTTGGTTTTTAATTTTTTTTTTTTATAATGTGTATCTTTGGACAAAGATCTGCAAACCGTATGTTGTGGTATAAATTTTACTTTGCAGATATTGTTGCTTTTAAAATTCTTTAGTTTGCAAAAATGAGAGATACATATTTTTGTTTGATAAAAAGTATGTCAAATTGTTATAGTTCGAAGACTATTTGATAAGAAAAACATTTCTATGTGAAAGAATATGTGTTATTCTGTTTGGAGGGAAAAAAAAACTTTTGTAGTTTTGTACTCCATGAGAAATGTTTGTGTCTAATTTTTGTAGACTAAAAACTTTTGTGATTTTATACTATGGATAAATTGGACTCTGCAATTGGTTTGAAGAATATGAAAAGTTCACATAATAAGTCAGTGTTGTACTTTTGATTTTCTATAAACTTCAATGTAACATAGAAATAAATTATACAAATTTGTTTTGTCCTTATTGTTAATATTTAAAATACTAAGTGGCATGTCTATTTATGATAGAGAGAAAAAAAATTAGTGACTTAGAATTTGTGATTTTGTATTTCTATGGAATGAAGATTTGACATTGTGTAAACATTGCCAAAGAGAATTGCAACACTATAATTCTTTCGTAGAATAATGTTTCCAACATTAAAATATTTGGAAAAACTATTTTCAAATACTTGAAAAATATTTTTGAGATCACATTTGAAATGTGGGGGTTATTTGCTTATGATTAGACTTGGTGTCTAATTTAACTTTGGAGCAAAAGATATGAAATTTAATGATACTTTTGTATTATGTCATACCCACAAAATTCTTGGAGTATATTTGATATTGTGGTTGTTGAGTTTCTCTATTACTAGTATATAGTGTGACTAGTATGAAACATCCAAATTATATATACTTGTTCAAAATAATTGTGTTCTTTTATGGAAAAAAATCACTTTTATTGAGAATTGCATTAGAAATGACTATGTCTATTTGCTAAATGGTAAGGATGAAGCAATAGAAATGTCTAGACAATGTAATATCGAAGTTGAAAATCAGTGTGAAAAATTATATAAGAAGTGATAAGAATAGAGAGTATAAATGTCATTGTGCAGAAATATGTTTGGAAAGTGAAATATCAAACTACTGCTATATTCACCTCAATCTAATGAAAAACCGAACGTTGAAAGAAATTATGGATGCATAATTTATAAGTTCGGTTTTACACAAAACTTGTGTGGAGGAACTATCCTTACTGCAAAAGGGATCACTAAAATTTGTTTTTGTCCTTTTAGAAAGAAAGCGATTTTGTTTGATCAGAATATGATCTTTTCCATATGAAAAATGGAAAGAAAGGAAATACAACTTGAAATATTTCAAAGTGTGGGGGTATCTAGTCAAAGTCCAAGATCCTATTCCTAAAAGAATTAAAATAGGACCTATGACTGTGGACTGTAAAATTAGACTTGAGTAGTCTAGAGAAGGGTCTAAAAGGCCTACGAAATGAAAAAGATATGTACATAATAAAGAGATTCAGAGGCTTAGTAAAATGTTAAAGGACATTTACTTCCTTCGAATATGATTTTGTAACATTTTCTGTGTCTTCTGTAGACTCATCCTTTGGAAAGATGGTGTCAATAAACAATATAAAAATGTAATTGATCTTCTTCAAAGAAATAAACCTTTGGGTTCAAAATGAATCTTTAGAAGGAAAAATAATTGTTGATAGAACTATTGAAAAATATAAAGCAAGACTTTGTGTTAAAGACTTTTAAAAAAATAAGATTTTGATCTTGTCGATATATATACTCGTTAATAATTAGAATTATATCCATTCGGATGCAAAAATTATTACTGTAGTATATGACCTCCAAATTCATCAAATGAATGTGAAAAGAACTTTCTTAAATGTAGAATTGGAGGAAGAAATTACATGGAACAACCCGAGGGTTTTGTGGTACCTGGTAAATAAAAGAAAGTATGTGAACTTGTTAAGTCACATTATGGAAGCAGCAAAACAATGACATAATTCAATCAAACCATGTTGGCAAATGGATTGAAGAATGATGGAAGTGATAAATGTGTTCACATTAAAATCATAAGGTCACTGTTTGTTTGTATATTGGTGATATGTTGATCATCAATAGAGACACTAATGACATAAATGCTACTAAACGTATGCTATAAAGCAAGTGAAATGAAAATTATTGGAGTTGCTAATGCGATCTTAGATATAAGAATTCATAGAACTCCATAATGTTTAGCATTTTCACGGTCTCATTGCATTGAAAAGGTACTTAACTAGTTCAAATATTTGAAAGTCAATATTGTCAAGTGTCCAATAAATGTGAGCTTTGCATTTCAAAAGAGTGAAAACAAAAGTGACTCACAATTGGATTGTGCAAGATTTTTGGGAAGCATGATGTATATCATATAGTGTGTGCGACCAGATATAGTATTTGCTATTTTAAACTGAGTCCGTTCAGAAGTAATCCCAAATAAATTCATAAGATGACAATAAATAGAGTTTTGGAGTATTTAAAATAATACTTAAAACTATGTCTTGCATTATAAAAATATCTAACAATATTGAAAGATATAGTGATGCAAATTGAATCATTAGAAGAATGAAGTAAAATTCACGAGTGGATATGTATTTACTATTGTTAGAGGAGCAGTCTCTTAGAAATATTTCAAAAGAGACATGTATCGCTAGCTCTACAATGATCTTTGAGCTAGGTGCTCTAGATAAGGTCGATGAATAAGTTAAAAGACTCCAGAATTTCTTGATAGATATTCTATTTTGGCCCAAACCATTGGCATTAGTATTCATACACTTTCACAGTCAAGATGCAATAGGTAGGGCATGGAGCATGACGTATAACGGAAAGTCTAGTCATATACGACATAGACATGATACTGTTAGAAAATTACTCTCTAGTGGAATTATCAGATTGACTATGTAAAGTCAAAGGATAATGTGTCGGGTCCACTTAAAAAAAGGCCTAACTAGAGAGAAAGTTAAAAGATCATCTAAGAGAATGAATTTACGGCTTAAGACAAGTCATCATGGCGGTAACTCTATCTAGCAGACTGGCGATCCCAAGAGCTAGATTCAAGGAGAAAAACAAAGTTGTGAATGACGGTTCAGCATTGTCAATAAACTCAATCCATTCTCATGATGAAGACAATGCTCAGGGACAAGGATTCAACATTAAGGCTTGTTAATGAGTTAATAAAGCTTAATGGTTTTAATGATTTTCTAAGTTTGGCAGAGTTGACCAAATAGTGTATCTACGCGATAACACGGTTAGAAATCACCTATGTGAGTGTGAAGTGTAAGCCGCTTCAAAGAAGATGATTGTCAAAAGCCCATCTCTCTATACACTCATGAAACCAGGAGGTGTTCATGGCTAAAACGAACACAACCGTAAGAACCATAAATGGTAAAGGGTTAATTGTGTGACATATGGTTGTCTAGGTATACACCAAAGTTCGACGGTGCAAAGATATCGCATCTACCGATTGACCGAGTATATCCGACATATGTTCACTACGGAAAGTCCAAGGGGAAATCTACTTATCCAGATGCAATTAATTCTTGCTTGTAAAGTACACATACTTGTCGGTTTCTTTGTCTTCGAGTCATTCCCCATTCATGCGGGAGATTGTTGGATTTTAAAAAAGGTGTGAATGGAAAATGAAAAGTTGCGACTTTTATGAAGAGTTGTGACTTTTATGAAATGTTGCGACTTTGATGAAAAGTGGTGACTTTTCTGAAAAGTTGCAATTTTTATGAAAGTTGTGACTTTTATGGAAAGTTGTGACTTTTATGAAAGGTGACGACCATTCTGAAAGATTGTGACTTTTCCAAAGGTTTGTGACCTTTCCGGTAAGGCACAATAAGAACCTTTTCGCACCACCCTTTGTCTTCTATAAATTGAGGGATTTTCTCTCATTTTAAAATAGAATTCATTGACTTCTTATTCAACTACTAAATCTAGTATTCTAAGTGTACTTTACTGCCGTTGTGTGGTTCGCTGACACCAGAGTTTTTGGTATCTATACTCTGGTGATTGAGATCATTTTACCCTGGGAGGTCATATTCCAAATCAAACCTCGGATACTAGAGGGGAATAATTTCCTTAAGGGGACATTGTGAATTCAGTGGACTTGATCTTTTTCCTATTAAAAATTTCCAAATTCTGGTACGTGTTTTACAAATTTTAGATTTGTGAATTAATTTCAGTTCTTCTATTCTTCTGTTCTTCACTGGTTCATTAAACTTGGTAACTTCGTTTTTCTGCAAAGTTTGTTGGAATCAGTAAGATTCTTTAGACACATATAACAACAATTCCTCTTTAAGAAAAATATTTCGTATATTTTTTTAAAATCTGTTTCTGATTCTAGTTTTGCTACTAGTTTTAATTTTCTAGTTGTGAAAATGTTCTTAAACTTTGTTTTCTTACAAAGATGTTCAAAGTTTTGTTCTAAGTATGTTTGGAATACAAGATGAACAACAATATGTCCCTTGATAATAGTAACCATCGCGGTGTGCGATACTTCCCTCAAAATGGTACATCCTCTTAAGTACTCATTCTTTCTCAATGCACATAACACTTGTCACAACCAATGCCTTAGAATAATGCAGATGACAAATTCACACAAATAATGAGGAGATGACCATTTTCATAACAGCACAGTTCACAACCACACAAACATGAAGTCACATCGACAATGATTCAACAAGCCTTCAACCCTTTCTCAACAAAATCACACATAAACAATTAATCACATTGTCTTTTGTTATCCCTTTTTTTTCATCATTATAATTAATCAAAGTGGACAAGTTAACCCATCACGAATTCCATTACTCCCAAACATATACCACAAGGAAATACACCCATTTCATACACTTAACAAGAGTTTAGAAATCCACTTGCCTCAAATAGTCGAACAATCACTCTGTGACTTGAGACTTCCTCTTTTCGTTGGACTTCCAACTCAAAGCAATCTATTCATATTATTAGTCATAATAAGATTTCGAACCCAAAAAAACTCAAATTACTATAGGTCTAGTCTAAACACAAAAACTCACTCTCATATGTAATCAAGCTCGTAATATTGATGTCAATTAAGATGTCAACTCTCATATTTCGAATTTCAAGTCTACGGTTACGTTTCCCTTCTCCTATATCATAAATCTAATGACATTCATATAATACAATGCCCTTAATATTTAATTACCTATCTCATTATGACAAAACTTGAATTATTACTTGATAACTATAAGAAAATTGTGAAACTAAACCAAACTCATAACCATTACGCATACTTATGGACCACCGTATAAAATATTATTAGACCAAAATCTCAATATATCATTCATTCCATAATTCTAACTAAATCCTAATTGACAATCATTGACTTGGACTAGCATGCTTTTGCAATAATTCTACCAATGTCGTAAGTTTGAATAGAAAACATCCTTGTTACTGATTCAAAAACTTGTGAATATCTTCATTCGCATTTAGGCATATAAAGATTTAATTTTGGTAAGGATATCACATTATTCACTATGTGCAATCATAACAATAACTCCTTAGGAATATACATATAATAATGTAAAAGCTTGAATTATTCCTATATTTCAATCCAAAATTATAACTTCCTTATTCCTCACCCACTAAACACCTTAGTTATAAATTAACCCACAAATTAAAAAAATATGATCTTAAACAAATTTAAAATCAATTGATAAAAACACTTTACAATTTAACCCTTTGGTGTTAATGATTTCATTAATAATTTTACAAAATAATTCAATCCAGTTATAGAAGACCGATTTTCTTACCTGATTTAAACACATGATTCCTCTTTAACGATGCAACGTTGCCTCTCTTTTTCTTCCGTGTTTTTTCTTGTTACACTGCGTGATATGTTTTTTTTAAAAAAAATTTATGCGTGACTGCTGCTGCTAACAACAGCAGCAACTTTAACCCTTTTTTCCCTTTTCAATTGGGTTTAGCCCTTTGTTTTTTTTTTTAAATTAGATATTATTATTATTATTATTTTATTATTATTTTATTATTATTATTATATTTTTCTTAAAATTACATACATTTATTTTTCTTTTATTATTTTATAAAACTTAATTAACTATTAATTTATTTTAAAATTTATAGCACTCATTTCTATAAATCATAAATTATTTATAAAAACTACTAAAATAATTAAGTTTAGATAAATAGTTAAAATTCATAAAAACGACTAAGGGGGTCGCTACATTTTATGATATAAAATCTCGAAAAATGACAGACAAAAGGACACTATCCGTCGCATTTTCTTGGATTTTTAAAAAAACAAATCCAAAAAAGAGATGGAAAAAACCATGTTGTCTGTCGCTTTTTCTTGGATTTTAAAAAAATAAAAACCAAAAAGAGACGGACAAAAACATGTTGTCTGTCGCTTTTTCAGCATTTCTTTAGACAACAAAAAGTTTCTGGTGACCACTTTCAAATATAATTCAATTCAATCAATTCAAATCTACACTATTCACCCCAATCAAAGACTACAATTTTAAACAATCTAAACAAATAAAAGAACAAAATTAAAATAACATCCAGAGTGTGTAAATAACAAATTAAAGGCTTATAAATTCATCAAAATTCTTTTCAAAAATTGAAAAAGTTCATAAATGTCCAAAGATCTAAACTAGAGAGTGCGTCCTACATAATCATCCTCATCAGTACTCTCGTCGGCAGTGTCATCGGGAGACAAAGTAGTAGTTCGACGAACGAGATTTATGACTTGTTCTTTGATTTGTTAGCACTTATGCTTTCTTGTTCAGTTAGTCATCTCAGCTCTGACTCTGCCAGTGCCACTATAAGTTTAGCTATTTGACACGACATAACAGCAGTCTGCACACCCTCAAGTGCCTCGACTTGACGAGATGAACCAATTCCTTCTAAGCCTAATTGGATTCATCTAACATCATTTCGAAAGTATAGACCATAGCATCTACCCTTGTGTGTCTTCCTACCACTTTTTTTTCCAAATATGGGTAAAAGATCAGGTGTCAATTGGAATAAACTATTTAGATTCTTAGTTACGTAGTGCGGAAAGTCATTCTGCATGTTAATATAAAAATTGACATCAATATAAATATACATATCATAAATATATTCACAATTTATATATATTATTCATATTAAATCACTTATTAAAGTTCGTTTGGCTCTTTCCTCCATCCACACATCCGGATCCTACTCACTTTCTTTCTTCGTGACATGAGTCTTCTTGAAAACCTCCTATTCATTTGGAGTGTTTCCAATGTTTTTCCTATAAATAAAAATGGAAACTATAAAAATTTATATGAATCAACTAAATATTTATTTGAAAGTTTGAATTAGAACTTATACCATCTCTCTTGCAATTGTTCCAATGGACTTTGCACCTTTGTTATGCAACGAGCCACCCTTAAGACTCCCTCTAAAAATTTTTACAGGGTCTGATATTGCCTTAAGCTTTTATGTGTTCCAATAAAGACCTAGTTCATCAAAAATATGAGGCAACATCCAATGTGGACGTCCACCGTTATCTTGAATTTTCTTTAGTCGAGCAAACGGTCTAGAGGACGCTTTCCTCTCAAATGTGGTCGAAATAATATGATTGTTCCTCAGCTCCCAAGTAAACATAGTCTAAATAAAATAATTGAATAAAGTTAATTATATTGATAGTAAAATAAGTAAATTATACTTAACTTCACTAAATATATACCTTAAAGTTATTAAACATCGTCTGGTGTATAGTGTTTGGGATGTAGCTCCAAGAGTTATAACTGTTTGTAAAGAGTTTTCTAACACAGTCTTTTAAAGACCGGGCAACATCCTTTGTTGGATGCCACCTGAATAACACATATTAAAAATGTTAGCTCATGAATAATATAAGATTAATTTATAAAAAATAAATAAAATAGACTAACAAATAGATCAAAAAAACTTACGATGTTCCATCCGACTCAATCATGACTCCCCAACCAGATGCCGTGGGGCGATAAGGGGTGCTTTATCTAAACTAGGCAGGAGAACTTGGCTAACTTTCCTACTCTGATAGCATCTCTTAACGGCAGGTACCCACAACCGCCGTAACGAAGGAATGAATCTATTAAGTGGGAAAGAGCCCTCGTAAGGCCTCTCTCATCCCTTGCTTATGCTGAATCGAGATTTTATTGGTCTTCTTTGACCCGCGGGTGCGAATCGGTAGCTGTGAAACTAGCTCTGGCTTGATGACTGCTTTACTTTTCGCCTTTTCCTGGGGCATAGAAGGAGTTGAAGTCTGTCCTTCTAGCCAGGAACTAGAGGATACATCTCTCTGGTTTAGCACTAGGCGTAGCTGTAGTTGAGGGTGATACCCCAGGATGCATATAACGCTAATTCAGTGGTGGCGTACCAGTCATAGCATCTAACTGTTGCTTACTACTAGAATCTCTAATTCTCATGGTAGATAAGTGAGGAGATGTACCTATGGAAGATGGAGTACCAGATGATAAGGGTGGTACTCAATGAATAGAATGTACAGGTAGGTCTGCATAGCGTATGGAAGGCAATTCCAGTGAAGAAGAGGAAGCACCGACTGGTCGACGATAATAAGGATAATATTGTCGGGGATCCGTCGTACCAAATGAACAACAAGCATATCAGTATCACAACAATGCGCTCTGGGGCAGAAGAAATAGATCCTGTAATATCCTTAGGATCTATGGGTGTCCTAGACTTCTTATTTTATCCTGTTTAGAGTGGATAACTCCAAGATGCTCACAATGTCTATCATCGTCACCGCCTAATGACATATGTATATGCATATATATATGTATGTATGTATAGTTACTTACATATATATTCTATCTAGGTTTCATTCTACATTGTTCCTCCTGGCTTGTTTCAATTCCATAATTCTCCCATTCTTCCTCCTCAGTTATTTCATTTACATTATCGTCCCATTATTTGTCATCAAGTGATTCATTTTACTCATTCTAGGATATTTATTTCTTAACATTCAGTATCTCATCATCAGATACTTCTTCTAATATGTGTTCAACATGTTGTAGTGTGGTTTCCAATTCAACACCAACTTGTTGTTGAACTGTTGCAACATCATTTTGATACTCCACATCTAAGACATTGTCAATTTCATTTCTTTCCACACACTTACTTTTTATAACAACTGACCATTCAGCTTTGTCTCCACGCAATGGATATGGAGCGTAATACACTTGTTTAGTATTTTGTGCAATGATAAAAGGATCATAACTTTTGTATTTCCTGGTATGTTTAGCTTCAATTATATTATGTTGAATGTCCACCTTTGTGTTTCTATATGATGGGTCAAACCACTCACACCGAAATAATAGAATCTTCTTCTTAGGCCAACCTGAATATCTCACTTCAACAATCTCATGAATGACACAATAATATTCAATAGTTTGGCCAATACCATCAACATCACCTTGTATGTAGACACTCATATTATTCGTTTTCTTTTTCCTAGAAACTTCTTTAGTTTGAAACTTAAACCCATTGATGCAATTTCTTATTCAGTGTCATACTCGAGATTTCGGTCCAAGTAGTTCTTTCACTAATTGTAAATTTTTGACACTTGAGTATTCATTGTGAACCTACATGATTGTTATTTGAATTAATATAAGATAGTACAACATGAATATATTACTAAATAATCAGTGATTTCACACTTACATAATTTTATAGCCATTTGGAAAATTCTGAATATTCATTACCCCATGTGTTTACGAACAGGCTGATATTTTACATTCAATTATTTCATTAGTTAACGAACATTTATTAGTATATAATTTGATGACATATTTTTAACACTTACTTGAGATATCGTTGAATCTCTGGACAATTCAGCAAAATATGTGTCACAACTAATTGCATTTTCATATCAGTGAAGCCTCGCTTGGTGGAAATGAAGGATCAATATCGCCTTCATCATTGCGATTGAGCCTGTTTCTCCCACATGCAACATCATGATCAAAGTAATAAGAATAGATATCACTAGTTTCTCTCCCAATATGACCTTGAACAAATTATCCTTCGATCTTTCCCCTTTCCTTAATTGTTTGCTTGGATATGCCAATTCTGCATATATATATATATATATCGTCTGTGTGTGTGTGTTAATTAATAAAAGACTTGGCGAATATACATAACTTACTGAATATTTCAAATTGATACCTCTCAAATAAATACATCCATCTTATTTGAACCGGATCTCCAAGCCGGGCCTCTTGTACAAGGTAAATTTGAAGATGCTCCATCACATCAAAGAAACCACATGGAAATATCTTTTCCAACTTAGTAGTAATAACAACAATATTTTCCTCCATTCGATCTAAATTATTTTCCAACAACTTTCCAGAACACAAGTCTTTAAAAAAAAGACTTACCTCTGTGATTTGTTTCCATATCCTTTCTGGTAGATGACTAAAAATAATAGAATTTAAAGTTTCCATGAACACACAACAATCATGACTTTTCATACCTATCAATTTTTCTTTATTCATATATGCTCGCTTTCCTAAATTCGAAGCATAGTCCTCCGGTATCCTCAAATTTTTAACCCAGTCACAAATTTCACGTTTCACATCCAATGTGAATGAAAAGTTGGCTTTTTGCTTAACTATTTTACCATTAGGTAATTCATGTAGCCATAACTCTTTTCTCCTACAATATTCCTTTAAGTTCTTTCTTGCTTTTGAATTGTCTTTTGTTTTATCCTTAACATCCACCACTGTGTTAAGCAAATTATCAACAAAAAAAGAAAATTCAATGTGCATCACATCAAGATTATGTCGTAGTGGATTGTCTTTTGAATACAGAAAATCCAAAAATATGCTTTTTTTTGGTTCAATTATGTTCAACACCATATCCAGGAAGTCTAGAAGGTGAAGGTTGTGTAATTTTAGGTAATTGAGAAACTTCTCCCAAATTTGATGTCCCGTGAGTAATGGAGATGGGAGGTCACTTTCAACCTTATTTTTCCTAAATGTATTTTTCATCTTCCTATACTCATTGTCATTGGCAAGAATTGGCGATGATAATCGAACCATGTATTTTTTCTATCATCCTATAAAATGAATGCCTTACTATTTTCCATGCAATACGGACATGCTATTTTTTCAGTCGCCATCCAACCAGACAACATCCCATATGCCGGAAAATCATAAATAGTCCACATTAAAGAAGCACGCATAGTAAAATTCTGCTTAGTTAATATATTACAAGTCAAAACGCCTTCAAACCATAATTGTTTTAGCTCATCTATCAATGGTTGTAGATAGACATCAATCAAACTTTTTGAATTTCGGGGACCTAAAATAACATAACTTAGAAAAATGTAAGGACTTTTCATGCACATTTCAGGAGGAATATTATGCGGAGTAAGAAATGCCGGCTAGCATGAATAATGCAAAGCTGCATTAGAGAATGGTGTAAATCCATCTGAACACAACCCCAATCTAGCCTATCTTGGTTCACTAGAAAAATCAGGATATATAGTATCAAAATATTTTCATGTTTCACCATCAGATGGATGAGATAAAATACCCAACAACCTTCGATATTCACGATGCCATCTCATATGTGAGGCATAACTCATCGATGCATACAACCTCTTTAACCTAGGAATGAGAAGTAGATAATGCATCACCTGAACTGGGACAATATTTCCAGCCGGAGTCCTCGTATAACGAGCATGTACACAAAAGTTACAATTTTCTAATTCACTATCATTCTTGTAAAACAACATGCATCCATTAACACAACAATGAATCCTATCATACGTCAATGTTGGACACCAAATGCTTTGCCTGATAGAAGTTCTTCGGTATGTTAAACTCCGAATAAACTAGTTCACCGGAAAGATCAACCATTGAGTCCATAGCTACATTAGGAACATTCCAATTTGATTTAATATTCATTTATTTTACCGTAACTGCAAGGCAAAATGCAGACTTCCATCATAGAGTGAATAACTAGACTCTTCTAATTGATCACAGAAGCGTCTTGCGTCTTCATTAAGATCTTCATCAAAGTGTTGTTCCAGTTCCATCCCACCTTAAACCACGAAAACATCATTTATCACTCCATGAACCCTATCATGTTCAACCCTAACCTTTTCAAATCTAATTTTACCATATGGTGCAATCATATTATATAAATCCACAGGCGTCGAATAATAAAATATATCATCCAATTCATAAGTTTCTCCATGATCAATACGCATAAAATATATAGGTTTAAATCCATTACGGTACAAATGAACCATAACTGTATCTGATTAAAACAAATTAAGCACTTACATGCACTACAAGGACAACTAATCAATCCGTTTTTCTTGAAAATTTCAACTGTCATTGTATGTTCAATAAATTTCCTAACACCTTCAATAAACTCATGTTTCAAACCAGCACCAGCTTCATAATGCATATTATACATCCATAAACGATGACCAATGTACAAAAGTATAGATATTCAATTAGTTTTGACTTAATTTCAACAACTAAATACACCAACTAC
This sequence comes from Solanum lycopersicum, assembly GCF_036512215.1. Classification (NCBI taxonomy): domain Eukaryota; kingdom Viridiplantae; phylum Streptophyta; class Magnoliopsida; order Solanales; family Solanaceae; genus Solanum; species Solanum lycopersicum. The sequence goes on from NC_090805.1 coordinate 31,437,015, forward strand.
ATCACATTATTTATTCTAACTTATTTAAACAACTCAACAACTTTAACTTGTTAAGTTTTGACTTAATAAAACAACTAAATCCACCAACTAGCATCACATTATCTATTCAAACTTATTTAAACAACTTAACAAGTTTAACTAGTTTAGTTTTGACTTAATTCCAACAACTAAATTCACCAACTAAATCACATTATTTATTCTAACTTATTTAAACAACTTAACAACTTTAAGTAGTTTATTTTTGCCTTAATCCACCAACTAAATCATATTATTTATTCTAACTTATTTAAACAACTTAATAACTTTAAATTAATTTAGTTTTGACTTAATACAATAACTAAATCCACCAACCAAATCACATTATTTATTCTAACTTATTTAAACAACTTAATAACTTTAACTAGTATATTTTAGACTTAATAAAATAACTAAATTTACCAACTAAATCACATTATTTATTTTAACTCACTCAAGCAACTTAAAAACTTTAACTAGTTCAGTTTTTATTTAACATAACAACTACATCCACCAACTAAATCACATTACTTATTCTAACTTATTTAAACAACTTAACAAGTTTAACTAGTTTAGTTTTGACTTGATTTCAATAACTAAATTCACCAACTAAATCATATTATTTATTCTAACTTATTTAAACAACTTAACAACTTTAACTATTTTTGTTTTGATTTAATACAACAACTGAAACCACTAACTAAATCACATTTTTTATTTGAAATTATTTAAACAACTCAACAACTTTAACTAGTTTAGTTTTGACTTAATACAACTGCTAAATCCTACCAACTAAATTACATTATTTATTCCAACTTATTTAAACAACTTCACAGTTTTAACTAGTTTAGTTTTGAATTAATACAACAACTAAATCCACAAACTAAATTGCATTATTTTTTCTGACTTATTTAAATAACTTAACAACTTTAACTAGTTTAGTTTTGACTTAATACAACAACTAAATCCACCAACTAAATCACATTATTTATTCTAACTTAGTTAAACAACTTTAACTAGTTTAGTTTTGACTTAATACAGCAACTTAATCCACCAACTAAATCACATTATTTTTTCTAACTTATTTAAACGACTCAACAACTTTAACTAGTTTGGTTTGACTAAATGCAACAACAAAGTTCACTACCTAAATCACATTATTTATTCTAATTAATTAAAACAACTTTAGAACATTAACTAGTTTAGTATTGATGAATTAATTCCAACAACTAAATCCACCAACTAAATCACATTATTTTCCTAAATTATTAACACTTTTTAACTTTAACTATTTTAGTTTTAAAGCCTAAGTGTTAACACTAGATGGACAAAATCGATCTTGCTATAGAAAATTAATTTTGTCATCAATAGGATCAACTAGTGTTGGTACTTATGTTAAGCAAACATATTAATGCTAAATTAAAGTTTAGGTGTCAACACTAGATGGACACAAATTGATATTGCAAGAAAATTAATTTAGTCATAAATAGGATCAACTAGTGTTGGTACTTATGTTAAACAAACACATTATTCCTAAATTAAAGGTCAAGTGTCAACACTAGATGAACACAAATCGATCTTGCAAGAAAATCAATTTTGTCATCAATAGGATCAATTTATTGAAATTTTTTAATAACTTTAGAACTTTATAAACACCAACATTATCTCCCACTTTGATGAATGAATCAATATAGTCTTGTATCACTACTTTTTAGATGTTGAGCTTCCTTAGTTGCCTAGCACGAGAAGTTCTAAAATTAATTTAATATACATTTCAAATCCAAGAATATTAGTTTTATATATATATATATATATATATATATATATATATATATATAACATTAGAATTTCCTTTTATTTATTTATTTCCAAAACTAGCCTTCCCCTTTCATGAAAAGTTGAGATTTTTATGAAAAATTGAGACTTTTTACTTAAAGTTGTGAATTTTATGTAAAGTTGTGACTTTTACAAAAAATTATAACTTTTATGAAGAGTTGCGACTTTAATGAAGAGTTGGAACTTTCGTGAAAAGTTGTGACTTTAATAAAGAGTTGCAACTTTTATGAATGACTTTTACGAAAGGTTGTGACCTTTACGAAGGATTGCAACTTTTTCAAATAGTTGTTACCGTTTCGATAAGTCACAATAAATATTTGTGCAGACTACCCTTTGTTGTCTATAAATAGATGAAATTCTTATCATTTTAAAACAACGAAAATCCTAAACCTTTCTTCTTCTTTTTTTCTTCTTCTTATTCACAACTAAATATTTGTGTATTTGGTTCCTGTTGAGTAGCTCACTGACACCATTGCCTATGTTACAGATCTTGATATGTATTTTTACAGTGATTAATTTCTGCATATGTTATTAAACATAAATGATAAGATAAATTACCTTTATCAACTAAATATTTGTGTACTTGGTTGGTGATAAGTGGCTCACTGACATCATTCCTTATGTTATAGATCTTGATATTCATTTTTAAAGTCATTAATTTTTACTTATGATATTAAGGATAAATGATAAGATATTTTACCCTTATCTCAAAAAAAAAGAGATAAGATGTAATAAGTTTCATTTTCCTTTACATTATTAATGTTTGTTATCGTGTAATCTTGTATATAAGATAATATAGTATTTTAGTTTTTAATGACTGATAGGTTTATATTATTATTCATAAATAAATTTTGTGATATAAAATTCCCGCGCGAAGCGCGTGTAAAGTTACTAGCATATATATATATTAATAAGTTCAAGTTTTCATTAGTTATATATTCAAACTAATTAATTAGTTCCAAGTTGAACTTACGTTCAAATTTCAAGTTCAAGTCTACGGTCAACTTCATATTCTAAGTTCAACTTCTAATTTCAAGTTCAAGTTCTAATTTCAAGTTCAAGTTCAAGTTCCAAGTTCAAGTTTAAGTTCTAATTTCAAGTTCAAGTTCAAGTTCCAAGTTCAAGTTCAAGTTCTAATTTCAAGTTCAAGTTCTACGTTCACGTTCAAATTAAAATTTCAAGTTTAAGTTCATATTCTAATTTCAAGTTGAGTCTAAGTTCAACTTCAAAATATGCTTCATTTAGTCTAATTAAGTCAAAAAAATATATGCTTTGTTTCGTGTTATTAAGTTCAATTAGTTCAAGATCTACAAAGCTAAAACTCCATTAATTAATCAATAATAATTTCAAGTTCTAAATTCTAGTTAAGTTGATCATAATTAAGTATATATTAATTCTCAATTAAGTTTTAAAGTTATTATAAATTAATTAGGTTTAATAAAGTTATAATCAATGTATATTATGTTCGAATTAACTAAGGTCAATAATATTTTCAATTACTACAAAATTCTAATTAAGTTCAAATAAAATCCAAGTTCTAATAAGAATGAAAATTAAGTTATAGTAAATTAAAGTCAACGAGAATTCAAGTTCATAGTCCTTGTTAAGTTCAATTTATAGTAAATTAGAGTTATAATTAATTATAAGTTCTAATAAATTGTTGTAGGTAGAATAATAATTTCTAAGATACTTAGGACAACTTTGAAAAACTTGGAAGAAACAAAAAAGATTAAAGAGCATTTTCATAACTACAAAATTAAAACTAGTAGAGAAAATAGAATCAGAAATATATTAGAAACAATATATCAAAATATTTTTCTTAAAGAAGAAAATCGAGTCATTTAATGGACAGTGTCCCCTTAAGGAAATTATTCTCCTCAACTACCCAAAGTTAATGGAATCTATCCTAAAACCACAGTGTTAGTAGAAGAAGTGAAGAAAACAAAGTGTAGTGTGAAAAAATTCTTATTGTGCCTTACCAAAAGGTCACAACCTTTCATAAAAGTCACAACTTTTCATAAAAATCGTAACTTTTCATAAAAGTCACAACTCTTCATAAAAGTCACAACTCTTCATTTTTCATTTAACCTTTTATAACCCAGCATGAATTAGAAGAAGTAGTAAGCATTGTCTTATTAGTACAGAAAATTTAAGCAAAGAGCACACATACATACTGCAAAATTTAAGCAAAGAGCACACATACATACTGCAATATTGCATCGTACTTTATGGCTTAAATTAGCTTTCTTCTTGTTGAATAGAGTTATTAACAGTTTTTAAATGATTAATGATATTCTCTGCTGTCATATTCATTGTCCGCTTTATTATGAATACATATATTATATTACTTGTCCACTTATTAAGACAATTAATTAATACTTGATGAAATCCAAGGTAAAATAGTTATTGAGGAATTCCTGAATTCTTGAAATTGATATCATTGTTCACAATTTTCTACAAGAACACAAAATTTACTTTTTTCTGAAACAAAAAACATATACAATGTTGAAAAAACTAATAAAATCTTGAACCAATATTAACAAAACAATTCATATCTTCACGGTTAAAAATAATTTACCTTAGAAAAATTATTAGTGTAAGAATAATTAAATAAATAAATATAATAGTATACTAATAAATAATATTTTTTTTTGTAGAAATACCTAGGAAAATGATCTCACCCTCTCATATTCCTTTATACACATGATGTACATCTATTATACCATTGAGAAGTAATGGAAAAAATAGTAACGAAGGGATCCTTTCTCAATTTATTTCCTATATTTTTATTGGTTATTAATTTAATTATGAAAAATTTTAGACTTAACAAATTTATAAGTTTCAAAAGTTCTTTTAAAGGAAGAGTATATCAAAAAAATAACTCTTATTAGAGGGACCATCCTGAACTATGTCCCACATCTCACTGTCCTCAGCTATTAGAAAGTCATGCATCCTTCACTACAACATTTTAGGTTATGGCCACACTAAATCTGAACAACAGTTATAAGTATTGCCTAAAATATTTTTGTGGATGTTTTTAATGCGTGGCCCAAGTTTTTCACTTTTGGCTCAATAATATTGGCAAAACTTGTAAAGTATACTCTTTAATGATATAAACTACACTTTATAAGCATTGTTACAATATGATATAATTGGCAACAAATATTTACATATAGGACCACACTTTTGAAAGTGTTTTATCTCTCTAATTATAAAAACAATACATTACAAATGTGATCTTAAAATTTTCATTAAAATGTTATATTCCCTCCAACATTTTTAACTCTCCCTCCGATTTTTATTAGGCAAAAAATATAATTCATAAAATATAAAAACTTTCTTTTCCCCCAAATCAGAAAAAAAAATCACACCTTTTCTCTCCAAGTCTGAAGAACACGCCTTTCTCTCCAAGTCTAAAGAATACGCCTCATTCCTAACATTTTCCCTAAATCAATTTTGGCATTAGGTTGGCAAAACAAGTTTTTATTTTCTTCTCCAACAGTCCAGCGAGGCGGATTTTGACATCTTCTATGTCAACCCTACAAGGAGGTTGCGTTTTGAAGTTGTTATGTTTCTGTTTCAAATTACTTCAGCCAAAAAAAATTTCGTCACTAACAACATTTCAGGTAGGGTTTGGACATCTTCTTACAAGTCTTAACAAAATTTGAGATTTATTATTGTTCTCACTCCACTCTGTCACACAATCTGTGTATGTGTGTGAGAGACAGTGAGTAAATGTTCAATGTAACTAATTTTTTGGAAATTTGAATGTCGAGTTAAATTTCTTTCGAATTTTTTCATTAGGGAGTTGAAGCTTCAATGGAGAGCTTGTGGAAATCCGTAGAAAAAGTTGACACATGAAAATGGAGAAAGCTTCTAGGAACTAAGGTTAAAATAAGGAACAACAAAGTTTCACTCTCATGTCATAAAAAGCACTTTATCAAACAATTAAATAGAGGTCACAACAAGGTAATCTATAAACCATCAATATAAACACGTAACCTTTTTAATTAACCCATTTATATTCATCAGGCTTAATCAAGTGGAACACTGAATCTCTCACCTCATTCCCATTACCCCCCCCCCCCCCAACACACAAACAACAAAGAAAATGCATGAATTCTACTAAATTAAAAGGCTTAGGAGATCACTTGTGTTAATTCAACAAACTAGTCACTCGAACAATTAAGTCTTCCCCTTCCAATATTCGAAGCCACATAGTCTATATTAATCAAGTATTCACAGTAATTTTTTTAAAACAACAATATCTATATTAATTTCTTTGAAAAATGGGTCAATCAACTCAATGGTGAAAATAATTTTGAAAAATTAGTCAAAATCAGTCCACAATTTTCATTTTAATTAAGAACTTGAGTTCTTGAAAACCCTTTTCATTTTCCAATAAAATACCCTCATTTTTTATGTTAAAATCTTTAAATAATTAAAGAAAAATGAAGTTTAGGATCATCAAGATTACCCAAATGATTTAGTACCAGAAATCCTTTCAAAATCTCCTCAAAAGGTTCTGCGAAGATCAAAAATAGAAAATGGAGCTATAGCCGCCAATTTTTTTAGGCATAAACCCTTCTAAAGTGGATTCAAAAAAGTCAAGACTTTCGCTATCACGAACCCACCCTTCACGACCGGTAGGTTCTTTGTGAACGCGAAGGTCAATAGGAATCTACCCTTTACAAAATTTGTCAAGACCTCACTAACGCGAGCTCTATGAAAGTAAGCCACCCGACGAAATGCGAGATAAAGTAGATCACACACACCAAAAAATCAATAAATACTCAAAATATCGAAAGGATTCTTAGGATACGTTTGGAACCCTATACACACATATCAAATACGTAATCCAATTATAATTGAATTCAGGACTTAATGGGACCATTGAAACATGAACCTGAGGTCTCATTTACCATACATCCGTCAAAACAACTATCCCCCAATCCAATTGAACTCTTAATATTTCAAACTGAGAATCTGAACCCTCCATGTTTACAAAAGTCAATTCAAAGGTTAAATTTCCATAGTTTCCTACTTTATGAGATCAAATCCTCAAAATGACTCTGAATTTGAAAGCGACATTTCTTATAGACCATATTCATCATTCTAGGTGTGACAGAATCGACAAAATTTCATTTATTCACTTGAAACTCCAAAAACTACTTTCTTAAAAACATTAACCTTTAAAACTCAAATCTTACGAAATTCTCAATTTTAACTCAAAGTCGTAACAAACTTTCAAAACTTAAGCACCAAAGAGTCAGGGTCAAAATCGGGAGGGGCAAACCTATAAATTCATGAAATTTTCCTAAAATGACCTTCCAGATCCATGACAATTCAGAATCATGTTTCCAACGTCATCCATCATTGTTTCTACCTCTGCGCCAGCACTGGAACCCTCTCAACAAGTTCCTTCTTGTAAAATATTTTCCAATTCTGGATTGTATTCGATAACTTCTTTTGAGGTTGATTCTGTCATACATTAAAGTTGTGGTGAATACACGTAGTCTGTGATACTAGGAACTTAAGATGTTAACTAAAAACAATAATAGAGAGAATATTTGAATTAGTACACAACTTTATTAATAACAACTTGTTGTTAATTCCCAGCAACGAAATCAAAATTTGACGAGTACAAACACACTAAAAATTTAGTTCACTAGTCAGAGATGGTATAATATAAAGACCGTCTCCACAGGAATTAGAACATAATAATTCAATGCAGTCTTGCTAACTATTATTCAGTTCATCTACATCAGAGAGTTGGTTGTGGTTATAAACCAAATTTATAGGTTAAAATTAGAACAATTGATAATTATAAAGTTGAATATTAAAAACAACAGGGTAAAAGACGAAACAAGTGCATAAGGATAGGTGCAATTCGAGATAATTCATTTATCACATATATTGTTCAATTGATCCTCTCGAATTCGATAGTTAATTAGAGTATCTTTAAGATTTTGATTTCTCTTACAAGTAGATCCCAAGTTAAAGAATAGACTATTATAATCTAGTGATACTAATATGCAAGAACATTCCATTGATTAGTCTTAAGGGAGAAATGTACTTTTTTATTTTTTCCCCCTTAGCTTCAATTAATAATCATAAACAGGATCTTTCAATTAGTTTAGAGACAATATATAATCCAATCACTCACAATAGTATGTCACAATATTTATAAGATATTATTTTTCTGTATAAAAAGACAATGAACGTACTAGCAGTTTAATTCAAACTCCTATAATTAGTTCAAGCATAAGAACAAAAATCAAAATCCAAACATATTCATCAAAACGAATTTCTTGTCAAATACCCTCTTAAAACTACTCCATGAATGAAAATGAAGAATCTAATAATTTGTGTGTGGTTCAAACATGTTTTCAATACTTCTATGTATATAAAAATGATAGGGTCAACTTAATAGCCCTAGCGGGACATAAAACAACCATTATGGGGAGTTGGAAGCCAAAAGGGTAAAAGCAAATGTCAAAAATTCAAAAAGGGCAACAAAATTCATTTTATAACCAAAACGGAAACTTTTTAAAAGTTAAACTAATGTCGTTTAAATTAACATGACCACCGCAAGGCGAGAAATTCCATGCACCTTACAAGGCTCTGGTGACCTGCACCTTCTTATAATAATTAGGGAAAACGGGTTAGGATGCTACTCTTGAAGAATCAGCATCTATCGAAGAAATATCTAAATAGGAAGTTAATCCACTTGGGCATTTTAACCAAAACTATATATAAAAAAACAACTAGAACAAAGGAACTAGGGGCACAGGCGAAAGCAGTTTTTAGAAGTCTAACTAAGGAAACTCATCAACCACTTAGGAAGGATAAGAAACGTAGCTACAAAGCAAAAGAAGTCATTAGAGGCAATGCTACGACACTCATCTCAATTGGCAATGCTAGTTTTATGAAACAACATTAATCTTGTAGCTAATCTAGTCATCTCATACCAGAGTAGCAAAAAAGCAAAATGAATAATATCAGAGTTACCAACAAAATTTTCATCCATCTTATTCTTTCAATATCTACAGCATAGGTTAAACCAATTACTCCATGCAAGTAGCCCCCTGAAACAAAGCAAATGAGGAATAATAACAACAAGTTTAGATATCTCATACAAGAAAATGATACACTAAGAACAAACACAGAAGACAACAATAGTGTTAGAATCTCGTAAATATTCTAGGATCTTCTAAATATACTAGGATCTTCTAAATATACTATATATTGATTAACTCCTGAAATTATGTTTTTGGATTCTCTTTTTTGTTTCTTAGAATATGTAGACTTAGCAATTTAAACCCCGATGGCTTGAAGGAACAATTAAGCTGAGATTCTCTAGATTATTTTTTCATTTATCTTACCTTCGGACATGATACAAGAACGAGCGTAAAACTAAATCTTCTGTGCAACTACTACTGGAGAAGAAACCCATGTCCACTGTGTTGCAGACATGCGAACGAGCTTGATCATGTGTGCAGGCCTCATCCGAATTCGCCTAACCAAGTGTGCAGGGGTCCGCCGATGTTTCTTGGGTGATGCATGCAAGGTCTTGCCATTGTCACTTACGTGATACACGCATGGGCGTACATTTGTATGCGAGCCTTGGCTGATGTGTGCATGGGTACTTGGTCATGTTTTTGGCCTACTTTCACACTGGATATGTCATATAACCCCTTAAGAGTGCGGACGGAACATGATGGAACATTCATATTGTATTGCCCTCTGAAAAAAACAAACTTTAAACAAAAAATTTAAATGGGAACATTCAATGCCAAAGTCACTAAATGGGTAAGTCAACAATCCTTGCACTATGCAATGTATTTTATCTATTGGGTTACGAAAAGATGATTTCAAAGAGGACTCCCCATTTACTAGATAGAGAAGATAACCATGATTTCCCAATCCGCTGCCAAATTTATTCCAATTCCAAGAGCTCGGATCGAATCGATATTTATATATACCAATTTGATATCAGATATCAGAAAAGTATCATACTTCAATTTGAATTTTGAATTGAATAGAAAATTGAAATTATTTTTCATAGACCACAACCTATGTTTCCCTGAATAGATCATAAAACGACAATACAACACTAAAAAAAGAAAGACAAATATTATAGACATCACCATATGTGTTTAGTACATACAAAACCTTATTTTCTTATACATTCACATTTTACTCAAAAAACCTACCAAAACAATCACTTATTCGCAAAACCCTCACCTCAAATTCAACAAGAGTCCATTAATAAGGAATGAAGCTTAAATCTCAAGAAGTCGAATCATTCAACCTCAAGAATGAGATTATGAATAAAAATAACTTTATTGACAGGTGGATGAACGAACCCAACACTATGAGAACCTACATACCTCAAAGAACTAGGATCTTGGCAAAATCATGGATAAACGCTAGAAACCTTAATCTTTTTCTCCTCTTGAACCTCCTCTCTAAAGACCTAAACGTTTAGGGGATGAATGAAACTGATTATAATCAGTTTACACCTTAAATTGGGTGTAATTAACCTTAGACTAAGTGGGGGTAAGGACAAGACTAAAATACCCCTCCTTAGTTTCGGTGAAAAGGCCCTAGCTAGAGAGGCTATACATTGTCATATCTCCCTCATTTGAACTCGAATCGTAGCAAACTCAGTGATGTTAGAAAGAGGACTCAAAGATGTTTGATTTGATATCTAATGGGCCACTTAACTCATTATGTTCTAAGGGGTCGTTTGGTGTGAAGGATAACTTCACATAGTCTTCGGATTAAATTATAGTATCACTTTATTTGTTGTTTGGTAAGCAAGTCCGGGATAAATTATCTAGGAATAAATAATTAGCACCGGGATAAGTTATCCCTTACCATGCGTCGTACAGTAATCCCGAGATAAATTGACTAAATGAAAAAAAAAATATTCCTTTAAACACTTTTAATACATTACTTTTCACATAAATGAAGGTTACTTTTTAAAATATATGTTGTTCTTAATATTTGTTATTCTAAATATACAACAAATCAAACACTCAATAAAAAATAATCTTAGCATAACTTATCCCATCATAACTTGAATTCAAACCAAACAATTCCTAAAAGTTAGGGTCGTTGGAAGTTGACCCAAAACTTAAAAGAACTTGTGGATGACTTGAACGAATTTCTCCTTAGTTCTTTTGAACTCGAGGTGCTACATCTAAATAACATTACAAGTAAGAAAATTTAAAATCCTTGGTAAAATCTTACTTTGTGAAGAATGGTTCTAGTCTAAGTTCAAATACTTTTGGGGTGTTGGGGTTTAAATAGCTAAGTGTACATATTCTAAGAAACAAAACAAGAGAATCAAAATACTTAATTAGAACTGTCATTCTCATTTTATCGTTTGAGAAAAAAGAAAATGAAGAGATAAGAAGAACAAAGAGAGAAGAAATACCTTAAACTGCAGAAACACTTTCAGAAAATGGAAGATGAAAGAGTTTTGAGTGGATGAATAGATATTTGAACCCATGGGAAGGGGAAAGAGAAAGCTAAGGTCTATATTTTAAAGTAAATATAATGAGTAAGAAAATAAAGACACGTGTGATAGTTCAAAATAAAGATGTCTCCAAAAATATGAATGAAATTTCATAGCCAATCAAATAAGGAAACAAATACAAAAATATTAAATGCGTCACAATACAATCTGAATAGTTTTTGGTCAAATTCTTTAATGTCGTGTTCGCCCAAGAAGATGTCATTTATAAATAAGTAATAAAATGAAAAAATAATGTAAATATAAATAAATAAAAGTAACATAAGTAGCATATCTTACAAGGTTTTCTCACTCTTGCCTTTTTATCTTATCTCTAGTCTACAATTAGGGTTTCTTGATTGGTTCATAATTCTCTGTCAAAGATGATCATTTTGAGGAGCTTCGACGGAGAGACCTTTGAGGTCGATGAGGCGGTGGGGCTAGAATCGCAGCCAATTAAACATGTGATAGATGATGACTATGCTAACATCATCATCCCTCTACCCAACGTTACTAGCAAGAACTTAGCCAAGGTCATCAAATGCTGCAAATGTCGTATGGAGGATTCTAAAGCTGAAGATAAGAACGCTAAAGAGGATCTAAAGACTTTGAATGTTGAATTCGTCAAAGTTGATCAGAGCACCCTTTCCAATCTCATGTGTTAAAATACGTGACTTTGTTAGCTTCTATCCTACTTCATAGGAGCTTGTTGGCAGTATGTTTCTATTCATAGGTGTAGTTCTGATTCTTGTTAGGTTATTAGCATTTTAATATTAATATTTAACATATTAAATTGCTTTATTTTGGAGTTATAAGAATGACCATTGGTAGGCATTTGAGTTTTAAACTAACAATTTAATCATGCTATTCAACTTTGACTTGGTAGCCATGTAATGCCATTACTTTAGGCTTTATTGGTTGAATTCATTGCGAGATAAAAACATTGGAATAAATAACTTCTACATCATCCATTAGTATTGTTTATCCATCACTTTATTTCATTCTTAATTCCTCCATTACTCTTTGTAACCTATGTAATCTATGTAACTCCTACTGTAATCTATGTAACCTATGAAACTCCTAAGACCATTGTCTTCATTATTTACTACCTCCATTATCTTCCTAGTCATTGCTAGGAAGACTTCTTGTAGTATAAATAGTGGTATTCATTTGGTTTGGAATATACACAAAACTCCAAAGAAAACAAAGAGTGAAAGAGTTAGTCTAAAAGAGAGTTCTTATTAGTTGAAGGGAGGTGTTCTTTTTTGTAGAGTTTTGGACTCAACTCTTGTCCAGAGTTGTTGAGTTATACTTTGTGAAGACTGTTGTATCCTGGAGGGGACAAGTCAAAGAGGACTACTGCTGGACCGGTGAAAACATTTGCTTCACTGGGCTTGAATCTCCTTAAAGAGAGCGAGATATCCGCGCCTCAGCCTGAAGAGATTAATTTCTTCATTTTATTTTAAATTGTAATCTTGCAATTTTATTATCTTGTAAGTTTTTTCACTAACAATTCTCAGTAGGTAACATAGTAGGATATTGTTTTCTTTTAGCTGTTTAGCAATTGTTAAGCTATCAGTTATGTTGGTTCCTATTTTTCTGCACTTAGTCGTTGTAACTCACTTGTATAAAGAGAGCTTGAAGCAGTACAATAAAGATACACTTGCTCGATACATTTTTTTATTATTCTCTGTCTTTCTACCGAATACTTTATAACATTTGGTATCTGAGCCAGAAAGAGATTCTAATATCGAGTGTAAGTGTTGGTACTGCATATTAATAGTTTTTTTTGCAGTACTATTTGCAATACAAAAAAAAACTATGGCCTCTGAAAATTTTGTTTAGCCTGCACTCCACGCTTTGATGGTCATTACGACCATTGGATCATGATCATGGAGAATTTCCTTAGGTCCAAGGAATTCTGTCCAGTAGTCAGTACTGGCGTGCAAGAGCCAGCAGCTGGTATTGCCTTGTCCGACGTACAAAAGGCGGAGTTGGACAGTTTAAGGTTGAAAGATCTTAAGGAAAAGAATTATCTTTTCCAAGCTATTGATCGCTCAATATTGTAGACTATTCTTTGCAAAGATACTTATAAACAAATACGGGATTCCATGAAGAAGAAGTGTCAAGGAACGGCGAAGGCAAAAAGAGCATTATTGCAAACACTTCGTGCTGATTTTGAGACATTACAAATGAAGATGGGAGAATCAATTTCAGATTATTTCTCAAGGACTATGGCAATAGAAAATAGGATGCGGATTCATGGTGAAAAGATGGAAGATGTCACCATTATTGAAAAGAGTCGTCGCTCCATGACATCAAAATTCAACTATGTTGTTTGTTCAATTGAGGAATCAAAAGATACTACTGAACTTTCAATTGATGAATTGTAGAGTTCACTATTGATTCATGAGCAGAAAATGAATCGACAAAGTAGCGAGGAACAAGATCTTTAAGTCTCATCTAACTATCACTCTTCAAAAGGTGCTGGTCGCGGAAGAGGAAGAGGGAGAGGAAACAATTCTGGTGGTGGGAGCCACTCGCACCAGAAATTTGAAGAAAAATCTTCAAATTCTCAAGGAAGGGGAAGAAGCTTTGACAACAACAATAATTCAGGTGATCATAAGCTGAAGTCAATTGACAAGTCGAAGATTGAATGATACAGATGTCACAGGTATGACCATTATAAATCAAAAGTTAAGAACTAGCTTAAATGGAGATGGTGGATGGCAGTCTAATTTTGCAGAAAAGGAAGAAGAAATCTCTCTGTTAATGGCCTATCAAGAGAAAGAACAAGCGACGAAGGAAATTCATCAAAATATATGGTAAGACACGGGTTGCAGCAATCATATGTGCGGAAATAAGTCAGCTTTCTCCATATTATGATGAGTCGTATCGAGATTCTATGAAGTTCGGAAATGATTCAAAAGTTGCAGTCACGGGATAAGGCAGGTAATCATTCAAACTAAAAGATATATTTCTCAAATAATCTCTTATGTCCTTTATGTTCCTCAGTTAACGTCAAATCTTTTGAGTCTTTGTCAGTTGCAAGAGAAAGGATATGAGATTTTCATTAAAAATTGAATTGTCAGATTCAAGATGACAATTTACGCTTACTTGCTCAAGTTAAAATGACTGCAAACCGAATGTTTCCTCTTTATCTCAATAAGATACCACAATCATGCTTCTTAACAAAACAAGGAGATGATCCTTAGTTATGGCATTTTCGTTTTGGCCATCTTAATTTTGCTGGATTGAAGACCTTGCAACAGAAGAATATGGTATTGGTCTTCCTCAACTTTCAGCTCCATCTGAAATTGTGAAGAGTGCATTGTTAGCAAGCAGTGTCGCAACTCTTTTTAAAAAAGGGGCTCATGGAGAGCAATGAAAGCACTGGAACTTGTCCATTCCGATATTTGTGAACCAATAACTCCATCTTCTAATGGAGGTAAAAGTTATACAATCACCTTCATTGATGATTTTACTCAGAAAAGTTGGGTATACTTTTTGCAGGTGAAATCTGAAGCTTAAGCTTTTAAAAGCTTCAAAGTGCTTGTTGAAAAAGAGATCAGTAGCCCAATTAAAGTCCTGCATTCAGATCACAAGGGAGAATATAAATCACATGAATTTGCAAGTTTTTGTGAGCGTCATGGAATCAAAAGGAAACTTACAGCAGCCTACTCGCCCCAGCAAAATGGAGTATGTGAGAGGAAAAACGGCACTATCACGAACATGGTGCAGAGTATTTTGACAAGCAGCTGTGTTTCAAGAAGTTTTTGGTCTGAAGTAGTTAATTGACTATACATATCCTAAATAGATTCCTCACATTTGCAGTTAAATACATGACTCCGGAGGAAGCATGGAGCGGACTACAACCAGCCGTAGATCACTTCAGAATCTTTGGGTGCATTGTATATTCCCATATTCTTGATCAAAAGAGAAAAAAGCTAGACGACAAGGGAAAAAAATGGATTTTTCTCGGTGTTAGTGATCAATCAAAAGCTTACAAGCTTTATAATCCTAAAACTAAGAAAATATTAGTTAGCCGAGATGTCGTCTTTGATGAATAATCATTTTGGTTGTGGAACAAAAATGCCACGGGAGAACAAATTCTAATATGCCTTGATGATGAAAATGGTGAAGAATCAATTCAGCCTCAACAACAAGTTCCAGAAGTAGTAGTCCCTGAAAATGCACGAGATAGAAAAATTGGAAACTCTGAAACTTCACTAGTTATGAATGAGCCCAGAGAAACTATAGCTGATTCAGTGCCACTCGTTCTCGAAGAAGGCCAACATGAATAACAGATTACGAGGTAAAAGGAATTGATCAATCCGAAGATCCTCTTACTCATTTTGCTCTGTTTTCAGATTGTGATCCGATAAATTTTTTGAAAGTGTTGTTAAAGATGAAAAATAGCAAAGGCAATGGATGATGAAATTGCAGCCATTGAAAAAAATGATGCATGGGAGCTTGCTGATCTACCATATGGACACAAAATGATTGGAGTAAAATGGGTCTATAAAACTAAGCTCAAGGAGAATGTAGAGATAGATAAGCACAAGGCACGTTTGGTGGCTAAAGGCTACAAAACAAGAATTTGGGGTGGATTACAGAGAAGTTTTTGCTCCTGTTGTCAGACTTGATACAGTCAAATTGGTGATGGCATTGGCTTTGCAGAATTCACGGCCTATTTTTCAATTGGATGTGAAGTCGGCTTTTCTACATGAAGACTTGCAAGAACATGTATTTATTGAACAACGTCCTGGCTATGTTAAGATTAATGAAGATCCCAAAGTTCGCAGATTGAAGAAGACTCTATACGGACTAAAACAAGCACCTAGAGCTTGGTATAGTCGTATCGATGCTTATTTTCAAAAAGAATGTTTTCAAAAATGTCCATATGAACATAGTCTTTATACAAAGTGTGAAGATGGAGGGAAAATATTAATGGTATGCTTATATGTAGATGATCTGATTTATATGGGAAATGATAGATTCATTTTTGAAAAGTTCTATGATGCTTGACTTTGATATGTCTGATCTTGGAATGTCGCATTACTTTCTTGGCATAGAAATAGTGCAATCGGTTAGAGGGATATTTATTTCTCAAAAGAAGTATGTGCGAGAAATTTTAGACAGGTTGCAAATGAGCAATTGAAACCCTGTCACTTCACCTTCAGATGTTTGCTTGAAGATTAAAAAGGATATTGGAGGAAAGAGGATCAATGGCACTTTTTTCAAACAAATTGTGGGAAGTCTGATGTATTTGACAGCAACAAGGTTGAACATCACACATGATGTAAGTCTCATTAGTAGATTCATGGAGAATCATTGCATCTTTTGGCTGCAAAAATGATCCTTCGATACTTAAAAGGTAATGTCAACTTTGGGTTGTTCTACAAAAAGGATAAAAATACAGAACTGATTGCCTTTTCTGATAGTGATTATGCTGGAGATTTAGATGATAGGAAGAGTAATTCAGGTTATGTGTTTATGCTGAGTTCAGGTGCAGTCTCATGGTCATCAAAGAAACAACCAATCTCACTTTGTCAACAACTGAAGCTGAGTTTGTTGCTGCTACTACATGTGCCTCACAGGCCATTTGGCTAAGAAATATTCTTGCTGACCTGAATTTCAATCAACAAGAAGCAACAACAATTTATTGCAATAATAGTTCTGCTATAAAGTTGTCCAGAAATCCAGTATTTCATGGGAGAAGCAAGCATATTGATGTAAGGTTTCATTTTTTAAGAGATCTCACTGAAGATTGAGTAATTGATCTTGTCTATTGCAGAAGTAAAGATCAGTTCGCTGACATTTTCACAAAATCCCTCAAACATGCATCATTTGTGAAGCTTAGGAAATTACTTGGAGTCTGTACTTATGTGTAACAGACTTTTGAGAATTAAAACTAAATGTTCGAGAACATCGGTTTAAGGGAGGAAATGTTAAAATACGTGACTTTGTTAGCATCTATCCTACTTTATAGGAGCTTGTCGGCAGTAGGTTTCTATTCATAGGTGTAGTTCTGATTCTAGAGTTTGATTCTCAGTAGGTAACTTAGTAGGATATTTTTTCTTTTAACTGTTTACCAATTGTTAAGATACCAGTTATGTAGGTTCCTATTTTTCTGCACTTAGTCGTTGTAAGTTACTTGTATAAAGAGAGCTTGCAGCAGTACAATAGAGATACACTTGCTCGATACATTTTTTTATTATTCTCTGTCTTTCTACTGAATACTTTAGAACATTGATGGCTTGGATCTTTTTAAATCTGTATGCATATCTTAATTGATTCCTATACGTTTCTAATTACCTCAGTGGGATTTTTCAATTATTGGGGTGCATAATTGTTTATTCATTAATTAATTTATCTAAACAACTAGAAGACAAAAGTCAATACCTTTTTTATATTCTAAAATTATAGTCAAATAAAATATGTGACTCCAATAGAAGTTTCATACTGTAGCTAAGGGCGCGGCTTGGTTGTTAATGAAATGGTTGAGAACCATGATATATCAGGTTATGATTTTCTATGGAGACAAAAAACACTAAGTGATTTTTCCTCCTCGGTCTTAACCTCGTGAAAGAGTTACTTAGTACATGTTGCTTGTGAGACGTGACATGTATTCCGTGAAATTAGTTGAAGTGCGTGAAATATTACCCAAACACCACATTAAGAATAGATGAAGTGCTTTTTTGACTTGATTGTTTTTTAGCCATTTATTCTTGTTCCTTGTTGGTTGTTGTGCATATAATTAATCTCAACGGTCTTTTTTATTAGGCTATTCTATAAAGATGTCTTCTTGTTTGTAGAACTTTATAACTTATTAAATCATGATTTTATTTGTTAATATGTACAACATACCATGTGTAGTTTTACAACTGAGGTCTGGGACACTACCTCCTACCTTTTGAAGGAAGAGGAGTTGTTTATCAAGGACCCTAGCCTCTAGTAAATCATATTAAAACATGAAGAAATAAGACATTTTAGAAAAATAAAAGAGTAGTATCAAAACCAAAACGAATGAGCATTTTTATATTTGGAAGTTCTTTAACTTTCCATTTACTTAAGGGACATTCTCTTGTTGGGTGAGGCGTAATGGTTGATGAACAGGTTTAGAACCATTTGGTGATAGGGTTACTTGGTACCGGTTGTTGGTAGGAGATGACAGCTATCTCATAGAATTAGTTGAGGTGTCTCAAAGTCAGTCCAGATACCATATTCATAAAAAAAAGTCATATAACTAAGAAATGATGAAGTGTTTTATTTGGCTTGATTGTTATTGAAGTTTGCTTTTAGTTAAAGAAGTAACTTTTAGCAAAATAAGTTATTTAGTTTGAATAAATTTGAATTTTGAATTTAAGTTAATTTGTTTATATTGTTGAGATATTTTAGGTTGTTTAAATTTTATTTGGCTATTTAAAGCCCTTCAATGCTTAATAAAATTATTGAAAGCTATTGAATGTCATTTCAATCCTGATTCCTGAGAGACATTTTAATAATTTTGTGCTGCCCCATTTCTTTTAAAAACACTAACATTTGTTTTCCTTTATTTCTATTTATTCTTTGTTGGTAGCTGTGTACGTTATTAATTTAAACAATCTTTGTTTATTTGTCTATTCCAAAAACATGACTTCTTATTGGTAAAATTGTGTAAATTATTGATACTATGATTTTGCTTGTTAATATGTACTACATACCATGTGTAATTGTGCAAGTGGGCATGGGACCTTACCTCCTACCTTTTGATGGTAGAGGGCAGTACCCGAAAGAGCTTTGGCTCTTGTAAAATATATTAAAGCAGGAACAAATAATCTATTTTAGAAAAAGAAAAAATGCAGTATCAAAACCAAAAAGAATGAGAATTTTTATATTTGGAAGTTCTTTAACTTTCACATTTACCCTTAGTGACATGCTCTTATAGGGTGTGGTCTAGAGATCAATGAATGGGTAAGAACCATGAGGTCTTAGATTCAATTTTCTGAGGAGACATAATACTAGGTGATTATTCCCATATGTCCTAGTCTTGGTGATATCAATGTCTGCTAGTTGTTGCTACTGGGAAATGATATCCCATGGAATTAGTCGAGGTGAGTGAATGCTAGCCCATACACAATGGGCATCAAATTGTGTCATATAACTAAGAACAGATGAAATGCTTTTTTTGGCTTGATTGCTTTTCTTGGTTTGTGTTTGTCCCTTGTTGGTAGTTTTGTTTACGAGTAAATCAAGATATACTATCATTTTCTTGTATGAGATTCCACATTTGTTTTGTTCCAGGGGGTTACTTGCATGAAATAACTAGTTTAGCCTATGGTGTAGATATTGAAAGAATAAGCTGGATGGGGATTTTGCTAGTAACTCTGATCTGATATTATTCGTTTTGCTATTTTGCTACCCGAGTATGAGATGAACAGTTTAGGTACAAAATTAATGTTGTTTCATAAAACTAGCATTGCCAGTTGAGATGAGTGTCGTCTCATTGCCTCCAATGATTTCTTTTGTTTTGTAGCTATGTTTCTTATCCTTCCTAAGTGGTTGGTAAGTCTTCCTTAGTTAGACTTCTAAAGACTGCTTTTACCTGCCCACTAGTTCCTCTGCTTTAGCCTGGGAAGTATTGCTCTTGTTGTTATTTTTAGTTTTGGTAAAAGAGCCTATATGAATTAACTTTCTATTTAACTATCTATTTGATAGATGCTAATTCTTCAAGATTATTATATGAAGTTTTCATTTTCTTGTAAGAAGGATTACTAGTAACTAGGTCAATAATTAGGTGTAAATGAAGAACTAATGCATGTAACTAGTTCATTTCAATTGCTTGTTCAGAATATTATACATTTCTTTTCATTTATGTAGAGAATAGTTGTTGAATATATTATAGCAGCTTGTGCGAGATATGGGATGAAAATAATTGCCTTTTTCAAAAAAATATATTTGGCAATGGTAAGACAACTACATCCCTGACTTTCAGGTAGATTTTTTTGTTTTGATTGTGCAATTACTAGAAGTACAAATATATCTTCTGTTTCTGCCTCATTAAGGTATTGCTTTGGAAACTCAAAAGGAAGAATATAGATCAAGTATCTTCACAATGGAACGTAGTTAGATAAACCGAGATGTTTAACTATTTCTTATTGTACCAAGAAAAATCTTAGTCATGTGCTAGTGTTTTTCCTTAGTTGAACGATAAGTGTGTCCTGTTAACTTCTCATAAGTCGATATATATCCCCTTTAAATTAGATAAAGATTTCAACCTAATTACTTGGACTAGGCCTCATTGGTTATTAACAAGTAGATTAAATAGGTAAAAGATGAGAAATTTGTGTTTTTTTTTATTGGAAACTAGCGAGTCCAACTGCAGTAATTTTTTTAATTATTATTGGAGAACTAGTGAGTCCCCTTTTATATAGTGTTGTTTCTTGTCCTCTATGGTTATCACTGTCTCTAGTTTTACCTGACAACATTTTACTTCATTTTTATTGTATCATGTTCCTATTATCTGCTATATATCGTGGGTTCACAAGAACAAAAATAAATTTTAGTGGCAATAAATATTGACATTAGTAAAGAGTGATAAAACCTTTACCGGCATTAGTTAAGTGTCATTAGAACCAATGTCTCTAAAAATACATATTTATTGCCGCTAATGATTATTTTTGGCATAGTCATTGTTATATGGTCAATATGTCCCTGACTGGCAATTCAGTGTGTCGCAGTCAACGGGAAGAACCTTTTATGACTTTACAACTGTTCGCTTTCTATCACCTTAATCCTAATTGTATTCTAAAAAGTAAAAACGATGTGACTATGGAAGTGGCTCCATATAACACGTTAAAAACTCTACAGAAGTGTGAAGATGAATATGATGAGTCATTATTTCTTTGAATGATATCAGTACTAATTTTCAGTAGCACAAATTTGAGGTTGTTGACATGAATGATCATCATGAATTCGTGATCATATATATCTTGTGATGGATGAATGACCTATGGGACAAATGGAGAGGATACTTACATGCAAAACATGTGAAGGATAAGCCCATTCAACAGTCCCCTAAGAATATCCCAAGGGGAATAGACAAAAAAGAATGGAAATGGTTAGTAAAGGAACATTTTACTTCTGAAAGTTTCCAGGTATGTATACTTCTGAAGTTTATTACTAGGAAACAACCTTGAAGCTTGTTCAGGCATGAGATGCCTTATGTTTTAACAATTTTGTTATAATTATTCTAATTAGGCTTATGTTTCCCATATATAGGCAAGAAGCATCAGGAATGCAACAAACAGATCTAAGTTGAAGATGCTTCATCATATTGGTAACAAACATATTCGAGAGATTATTTATCATTTTTGATGAAGTATTTACAAGGTTTGTGTTATTTGACATGTTTAAATTTGATGTAAAGGGTGGGAAAGCTGGTAATCTGACGAAATGACTTGTAAGAAAGATAACAAGTTTGTTGAACCTGAAGCAATTGAAACACATGTACGTTTGGTAAATTGAATACGTAAATAGCCTAAAATTGTTATGTATTTTGATAGAAAAAGTCCTTTTACATATTTTCTAGGCTCAACTTGAGGAAATAGTTCAAGAAGATACATCTCTATCTAGTATAGAGATTGTTGAAAAGTGTTGTGGACCACAAACTCATAGCCATGTATTTGGATTTGGGGGTTGACTAAAGGCGAAAGATTTTAAACGTGGGACTTCTTCAAAGGCTGAAATACTAGTCGCTCTACGTTCAACTCGAGATGATAACTTACTGAGTGAAGAAACGAATACTTGATTGAGTAAACAAATCCTTAAATGATCGCTTGTCTATCTTAGAAGATGAGATGAAAGAACTCTTTCTGCTCAACAGTAAGATTTCCTACCTACAATATCACCTGTTTCAACTGAATGACAATTGTTTTTATGTTGACCATGTAAGTAACAATATACCAGACTTTATTTTATTATAAGAGGTCTTTTAATTCATGAGAAGATAGTTCTGCAATGCCACAGTCAGTAAGGTGTATGGTAACCCTCAAAAGCATGTTTTTAGCTGCCTCTTCTATTATGTCTGTCATGGGGGGGGGGGGATAAGAAATAGTTTTCATGTTGATAAGATGACGAGGTAAAAAAGTTTGTCACATGAGGTAGCAGATGGGATGACTGTAGCTGTCAAAATTTTCAATGTGTACATTTTAAACCTTTGACAGGAAATGTGAAATCGTTTGGAATCTTTGTCACAGAAATCTCACCAAAATCATTAGCAGCTGTTGTTTTAACTTGAATTTTAAAGCACTGATACTTGAGTACATTCCAAAGAAGAGCTTAAACAAGTTGCTATATTCTCGTGGCTTAACTATAATGCAGAAATTGAATATCATGTTCGACGTTGAATTTGCTTTGGAATTTCTCCATCATGGTTACTCAGTTCTGGTTATTCACGTTGTTCTTTAGTCTAGCAGTGTGTTGACAACGAAATGATGGGACACCTTACTGACTTTGGCATTGCCACACTTCTAAGAAAGGTAGCTTCCTTTTCATTTCTTTCATTTTTATTATATGACTGATGTTGTATTTAGTTGTTAATCTTTAAAATAGATATTAGATTCTCGGTCAATGCATCTCAAAGTCTTTCTAATGGATACTTTTCATATTTTCTTGCAGTTTTTGTTGATGTTTCTGGATAGCATTTGATGAACATTGGACCTCTCAATTTTTTCCTAGCTTCTGTTCATTCTTCTGCTAGATACATGTTTAGAAGAAGATGAATCAGCTCACTATTAGTTTTCTACAAATTTAATGCAAAACTTGATGTTAGTCTAACTCGGATGTTAGCTATTTTTTTTTTGTTAAACAAATATATATTGAAACCAATATCATGGATGTCAATTAGTTTATTGTAATGAATTGCTTTCTTACATATATCTTGTTTTCGCTGTCTCTTATCTCATATATATATCATCTTTTCGAAGCAAAATCTTTAGTAGCAATTCGATATTTGTTGAAATGTATTAGTGCTCAATCAAGTACAAGAATTATTGCTGCTCTCTAAAGGCCAATCTATGTCCAGGAAGCTTGTTGCTTGTCTCTAATATATTCTAGGAAGGGGTTGTTGATACTCGCCATAGCTATTATAGGACGACGTTGGTGAGTCGCTAAAGGTATTTCTAGGACCAGATAATTATCGTCTATAAAGCAATTCTAAGGACATGTCTTTAACGGTCGCTAGAGATTGATCTATAATGTCTCTAAAGATTAATACGACTAGGTTTTGGTGGTTGTTAGAGTTTTACCGACCTAAAAAATTTATTTCCCAAGATATATCTTCTCTATATGAGACTAGAAATAACATCCCTAAAGATATTTCGTGACTAGTTTGGATTCCCGTCCCAAAAACCATTAACGACTACTTTCTTTGTCCCGTTGTTGTTGAGTGATAGCGAAGGAAGCTTTTAGGATGGGTGGCTACCAGATTTTTCTGGTCTCAAATGCTCGTTTGGGACAAGATTTTGACTTTCCGAGACCAGATTTCCCTCCTTTAGAGACTGTTTTCTTATAGTGATATAAGATGGTAAATATTGTTGCTTCTTGCATGTAAAACGTTTTGATCTTAGACCTGCATGTAATTATGCTGGAATGATTGATCGCCATATTCTTGGAATAGATCACTCTATGCAAAACCTGTACATAGAAATATAAAGGTAACATTATACTGAACTGCACTGCTGACATGCTTATCTCCAGACCTCACAGTTAGCCCATTCATGAACGCATACAGTTTATGAGAGTATGCCCTCTTGGTGTCATGCTGGTTTTGATCCTCAAGGCATTGTAAGGTAACAACCTAACATATTTGTCGACCACTTGTCATGCTTATATCATTACAAAAGTCTAGGGCAAACTTATACTATGAGATGATAATTCTTAATTTGTAGGTGAGACCTCAATATGCCCTGAGTAGGTCCATTTGGAAATGTTGGAATTACTAGTTATCACTAATCCCTATTCTCTATTAATGTGGCCTTGATATTTCATTAGTTTTGAAGCATGCTTGATATTCATGGATAAAAAATAAAACTAGTAAAATTTATGATTTTATTCAGATTTTCTTAAGTAGCCTACAAAGAGAAAAGTTGATAACTAATATTAGATGAACAAAGTACTCAATAAAGATATTGTAGAAAAAATGGGTCCACCCATAAAAAATTTTGAGTCAAAGGGGTAAAAAATATTTTCAAAAGTTCCAAAAGGGTACCAAAATTCATTTTAGAACCAAAAGGGCAATTTTTTAACGGATGAGCTAACATTGTAGAAATTAGGTTGACCGCCGCAAGGCGCAATTCCATGCGCCTTGAAAGGAGCAGGTGGTATACGCCTTACTGAGCAACCTCTAAAAGCATTCATTCAACAATAATTCTAAGTTAATTTAGAGTATGGCTTAAAAAGGCGTACTAGAGAAAAAAATAAATAAGCCTTTTTTTCTGTTTCAAAAAATAAGCTTATTATGTGGAATCTTGTTGTAAAACTTAAGAATATAAGAACAATATAAAGATGAATACAAGAAGAATATAAGATAAGATGAACAATATGAAATAACTTTTTTTCTTTAAAGTATTCACCAAATCTTGAAGTGTATACAATATGAACTTATATGCTCTATTTATAGAGTTACATAGAGGCATACAAAAGGTTAGTCATAAACATGACATTAACATGCATATAATGGAGGAGGTTATGGTGCAGGCATTGAGCCACCTCTAAAAGCAGTTATTCAACAATAATTCCGCGTTAATTTAGAGTATGACCTGAAAAGGGATACCAAATAAAATAATAAATAAGCCTTTGTTTGCTTAAATAATAATCTTATTGAATATGTGGCATCTAAAAATATGTAAAGATTATAGCAGCATAACTTAGACCTTATAATCCTTTTAGTTTGATCCGTTTTTTATTCATTCGATAAAAGAAAAACATATTCATATAAGTAGAAATTAAGTTTAGTCTAAAAATCCATTCGTGAAAAGGGTTTCCTGTTTTAGTAAAATTGAAATATGAAGGAGACACATAGAAAAGTAATTAGGTGAAATGTGAGCTCAGCCACCGGCTAAACATTGGATTAGCTGAGAGTATTTATGGAAGTTTTGGACACTTGACAATTCAAGGGATTTTTTTTTAATTTGGAAGGAGGTCGCATAGTACTTGCGCCTTACAAGGTGCAGTCAGAGCCTTGTAACATCAAATTTCACGCCTTGTGGTGGTCAACCTAATTTGTACGATGTTAGTTCAACTGTTAAAAAGTTTCCATTTTGTTTCTAAACTGAACTATTTTGCCCTTTTAGAATTTTTTGACAATTTATTTTTTACCCTTTTGGCTTTGGACTCCCAATAAATGGTGGTTTTATGGCCCGTTAAGGCTATTAAGTTGACCATATTATTTTTCTATACATAGAAGTATTGAAAACATGTTCAAACCAGAAGCATATTATTAAATTCTTCCCTGAACCATTGATATCTTTAAAAATACCTCTCTAGTTGACTAACTGAATTCAAATGTAGTTATCTCATTTCATACACATAAACGTTTTATTCACGAGCGTGCACTTATATTTTTCTATTGTTGAGGAATGTACATAAATATATTATATTGATGTACAATCAAATGAGCTAGTTTAAGACAGGGTTTTTATGTGAATTTTGTAATTAAATGTCTGCTTTTGCATGTGCATATATTTCTAATTTAAGTGTTAAATAGAATTAGAGAAAAAGACCAAGAAGAATGCTAAAGGAAGAAAAAGAACAACAATATCCATCTACAAGGTTGCACGATCACGCATCCTGAAGCCACCGACGTGTAACGAAATAAAAACAAAAATATGACACTGGTCCTCCGCGTCTTGGTAGAGCTCTTAAGCTCCCAACTACGCACCCATGGGGAAAAATAAAAGAATGTCGATGGTCCTCCACACGCTGTCGAATGCTCAAGTGCCTAGCTATACGTACCGCGCAACGCGAGGTCTGCAAAATATTTTTTAAATTTCGTGAGAGACTATTTGCTATATGATGTTGGAATTTTTCCCAAAGTTAAGGTATTAAGAAAAAGAGCAAAAAAAAGTCTAAGTTACAACGGACAGAAGGAAAATATTGTACACCACTCAAATCAAATATGAAAGTTAGAAATTTAGTACTTGGTCGTTATGTGTTTCTGTTCATCCTTATTCTTAGTAAACTTATTCCCATTCATGGAGTAGATTTTAGAGGGCATTTCACAAACATTTCGTATTGATGAATATGTTGGAATTTTCATTTCTGTTCTTATGCTTCTACTCGTTATTGGAGGTTGAATTAAATTGCTTGTATGTTCATTATCTTTTTTATTCAAAAAAATAATATCTTATAAATATTGTTGCATAACCTTGTGTGAGATTGGACTAATACGTTTTCTCTAAACCAATTGAAAATCTTGTTGATGATTATTAATTGAATCTAATGAAAAAAATAATCAAAGGACATTACTCCCTTAAGAACAATATATGAAATGTTCTTGCATATTAGTATAGTAAGTTATAAAATCTTATTCTTTAACTTGGGATCTACTCGAAAGATAAATAAAAATCTTAAAGATACTCTTATAAACTATCGAATTAGAGAGAATCAATAGAACATAAGATGTGATAAATGAATTAATTCTAATTTCAGTTATCATTATACACTCATTTCTTCTTTTACCCTATTGTTATTAATATTCAACTTTGTAGTTATCAATTGTTTTAATTAATAATATAGCCTATAAACTCGGTTCATAACAACAACCAACTCTCTTCTTTTGATGAACTGAATAATAGTTAGCAAGACTTCATTGAATAATTATGTTTTAATTATTGTGGAGACGATCTTTATACTATGCTATCTTTAACTACTAAAGTGCTAAAATTATAATGTGTTGGTGCTCTTCAAATTTTCATGGCGTTGCCGGGAATCGACAAGAAGTAGTTATTCAGAAAGTTTTGTGTTTGTACTATTTCAGATATTCTTTTTTTATATTTATTTTTTGGTTAATATCTTAAGTTCCTAGTCTCACAGACAACATGTATTCACCACAACCTTAATGTATGATACAATCAACCTTAAAGGAAGTTATCGAATACAATATAGACTTGGAAAATATTTTACGCTTGCATAAGAAGGAACTTGCTGAGAGGGTTCTAGTGCTATCTTAGAGGCAGTATCAATGATGGATGATTTTGGAAACATGATTCTGAATCATCACGCATTTTCATGATTCGGGAGGTCATTTTAGGAAAATTTCATGAATTTATATGTTTTCCCCTCCCAATTATAACCAGAGTCTTTGGTGTTTGAGTTTTGAAAGTTGGTTACAAAATTTTAGTTACTATTGAGAATTTTGTAAGATTTGAGTTTGAAAGGCTAATGTTGTTAAGAAAGTAGTTTTTCATGTCTTTTGGAGTTTGGAGAATGAAATTATGTTGATTTCATCACTCCTTGAATGTGGAATATGGTATGTGAGAGTTGTCAATTTCAAATTCAAAGTTATTTTGAGGATTTGAGCCCGTAAGGTGGAAAATTATGAAAATTTAGCCTTTGAATTGACTTTGCTCAATATTCAGGGTTCAGATTCTCAGTTTGAAATATTGAGACTTCAATTGGATTCAAGGGATGAGTGGTTATTACAGATGTATAGTAAATGAGACCTCAGGTTCCTGTTTCAATGGTTCCATTGAGTCCAGAATTCAAGTGTAATTGGATTGAATATTTGATTTGTGTGTATAGGGTTCCAAACATATCCCAAGAATCCTTTCGATATTTTGAGTATTGGTTGTTTTTCTTATTTCTATGATCTAGTGCATCTCGTGATCGCAATGGGTGACTTACTCTCGCGAGTCTCACGTTAGCAAGGTCTTGACCGCTTTTCTGAAGGGTCAAGTCCTATTGACATTTGCGTTCGCAAAAAACCTTTCATTCATGAAGGATGGGTTCGTGATCCTGAAAGTCTTCACTTTTGTGAGGCTTGCTTTTGAAAATCCAATGTCGGTTTTGCCAAATCAGAGAAGGGTTTATGTCTGAAAATTTTGGGGTTTTAGCTCCATTTTCTATTTTGGAGCTTGATAAAACACTTGGAGGAGATTTTGAAAGGATTTCTAGCGCTAAATCATTTGGTTTAACTTTTGTGATTCTAAACATCATTTCTCTTTGATTATTGATGGATTTTGACATCAAAATGAGTGATTTTGATAGGAAAATGAAGAGTTTTTTCAAGAACTCAAGTTCTAAACAAAAATGAACATTCTAAACTGATTTTGAGTCCTTTTTCAAAATGATTTTCACCAATGAGTTTTAAGTTGATTGACGTATTTTTCAAGAACTTGATATGGATATTGTTGTTTTCAAAAAATTATTGAGAATACTTGATTAATATAGACTATGTTTCTTCGGACATTGCAAGGGGACAACTGTTGAAGTGTTTAGTTGGTTGAATTAAGGCAAGAGATCGCCTAAACCTGGTAATTTAGTCGTGTATTTTATTTGTTGTTTGTGTGTTAGGGGTAATGAGAATGATGTCAGAGATTCAGTGTTCAACTTGTTTAATCTTAAAGAATATAAAAGGGTTAATTGAAAAGGTTACGTTAGGGGTGGAAAATGGTTGCATTGGATCATATCTGGATGGGTTGAATATGGACTGGAAAAGAATGATTTAGGTTACAATCCATCCAAATATAATATGGGCAAATATGGATTTGATCAAATATGGTTTAGGAAAAATGTTCCAACCCATTTAAATAAATTTGGTTTTTAAAAAAAAATTTACCCCGCCTTACAGGCAACCCCCGCCCCCCAACTTCCACCAACCTACCCCAAAAAAAAATTTGTTCTCAAAAAACAAAAATAATTTATTTTTTTCAAAAAAAGAATGACAACCTACCCCTAATATCTTTTTGTTTTTCGAAAAACAAAAAAAAGTTTACCCCCTCCCCCCAATGGCCCCCACCTTCCACCAACCGACCCTAATTTTTTTTTATTTCCAAAAACAAAAAAAAATTGTTTCATTTCTCACTTATATGGGTAAAATATGGATTCTCATGTTAACTCATTGTTTTCATACTTGTATGAGATTAAATAGGTTGAAGACCATATTAACCCATTTAAGAAAAGAAAATATGAGTGATCCATTTAATTTAATATGGGTAAAATGGTTTTGTTTCACTTATATGGGTTGAAACTTTCACCCTTAGGTTATGTGTTTATATTGATGACTTGTGAATTGCCTTGTGTGACCTCTATTTAATTTATTGAGAAAGTTCTTTGATGACATAAGGTGAACTTGGATGGTTGTCTCTTCTTTATTGTGTTAACTTGCCTATGTGCATTGATTGTTATTCAATGTGATGACACGCATGAGGCAAAGTTGTTGGGAAATGGTTTCATCTAGTGAAATGATATAAAAATCGATGGGAAATTGATCTGACAAGTTATTTGAAATAAAGCCGATGGGAAATGGCTTTGATTTGATATAAAGCTGATGGAAAATGATTCCGGCTAGTGAAATGATATAAAGCCAATGTGAAGGGTTTTAGCTAGTAATATTTTGCCGATCGAAAATGGTTTTAGCAAGATATTAGTTATGGTGGTTTGACGCATGTTGATGCTTATGTTTTACATCTTTGTTAATTGTGATTGATGCTTGTGTTACTTGTTATTGAACAACTTGACTTTAAGATCGACGTACTTGATTTGTGTTGGATTGTCTAATTATAACTATTGGAATGTGATTATTGAGCCTTATCAGTTGTGTAGTGTAGAATTGTCAGGATGGACTGATTTATATGTAAGTTGTAGTTTGAGGAGTTCCGGTTGGGATGAAAAGAGTACTCAAATTCTAGCTATATTCTCTTTTTTATAAGGTTTTCTTTTGGTATTGTATTGTTGGGGGTATTTTTAGTTTTGATGATTTGACAAATAAAGGGATCTTGTAAGGGGAGTTGATCCCTTGGTGCTATGGGGAAATGACCATTGGTAATAGTACATAAGTTTGATTCACGACTCTCGAGCGTGACAAAATCCTCGACCAATAGCTTGTCTCCAAGGTTGTGACTTTTATTTTATAAGATTCCTTCCAAGAGAAACAACCTTAGTTTTTGCATTCCTGAAATTCTCAAGAACTCAAGCACAAAACTACATCAAGAAGTATTTTCATCGAGAAGTTTATTTCATCTAGAGTTAGGTGGCTTAGTGAGAAAAAGAAATATTGCTTAGTTGCTTTCTTTGTAGTAGAATTTCTACATTGAGGGGGAAGGATTTAGAGGTAAATTCCTAGGTTCCAAGTAGTTGTAATCCTAATCGTTTCTCCACTTGAATATATTGGAGTTGGGTTTAAATGATGTGAGGACATGTCACAGTTTTCATCGGCCTTGAGCGAGGGGATTTCCACGTGATTGTGTGGTTTATTTTATCATTAGTGCGTGCATAAGTGTTGTTGTTGTGTCAAGGGACTTGGTATATTGACTGTTAGTGGACGAATACATCTTAATATTCAGTATCAGAGAAGGGTGTCACATCCCGCCAATTCTCAGTAAGATTTTGCATCTGGATATGAGTGGAAAAGTCTAGAGTTTTGTAGAAAATTATATGAAACTCTAGAAGCCCCTACATCTTTTTAGAAGACTTTGGAGAGTTCCAAAAGGAATACTAGATATTTTCTAGGAAAATATTGGAAAATCCTACAAAGTATAGAATTTTCTAGAAAGTGGACCAAAGTTTAAACAACTTAGGGACTTGTAAGTAATTATAAATTACACTTTATCCCCTATGAACTAGTACAATAGAGGGCATCTCATTTGTAAATCATCCAAGAAAGTTGTAAGAAATATTCCTAGTTGTAAAAAGCCTTCTTCTAAAATTCTCAAAGTCTTTCTTTTCATTCTCTTAGCATCTTAGTTTTAAAAGCTTACTTGAGAATACAAGATTGTGAAAGATTGGTGAGTAAGTTGTCAAGTGCCGCACGAAGCTTTAGTAAGACTCTAAGTCTGTGACAACGTGGTATCAGAGTAAGGTTTGATACTAAGGAAATGGCCAATGAAGGTTACATAAACGATGTTAGCACCACCAACGTCCGTCTAGATGGAGAAAAGAAGAACCGTTAGGTAAAGAAACACCAAAAGAGTAGTGAGGAAATGTTGCTCGACCCCACACTAAACGAGGCACTAAAATCTAATCCATTTTTGACCACCGAAGCGATGACAATGATCGTGGCACAAATCCCATTGACGTCACACTCGGAGAAGAGTGGATCACAATGGTTGAAACGGCGAGACAGGTTGTGGATATATTAGGACGGTATTTGTACATGGACAATGAAAAGTTCAATACTCTCAAGGATTTCACCCTTGAGGAGACTGGCAAAATCCACAAAGATATGGAAGGATGACAGCGTGCCGAGTTCAAGATGAAGAAGGATATCATTTCCTTGGAGTGTCGGCTCATGGATGCATTGAGTACGACTGAGATCATGAAGGCCGAGGTGAAATCACTCAAAGAAGGCGTGGAAGTAGCAAGATCATCGTCACTTGACCACGACAAGGATGCCAAGGTTGAGGCTCCAAATCCACCTATGTTCAAAGGCGCCCATGACGCCCAAGAGGTGGAGAATTTTCTGTGGTACTTGGAGAATTACTTCAAGTGCAACATGCAGAAGAGTGACGAGAATAAGATCAACACCATCGTGTTGTATCTTTTGAAGATGTCCATGATGTGGTGGAGGCATAATGAGTCGTAAATAGGGAAGGGGCGTTGCACCATCAACACTTGGGAACAATTTCAAAAGGACTTCAAGAAGTCATTCTTCCCTAAGAACGTGATCTATGAGGCGAAGCGCGAGTTTATGGAGCTGAAGCAACCGGGAAGTATACATGCGTATGTGCGAGATTTCACCACCCTCACACTTCATATTCCTAACCTCACGGATGAAGATATGTTGTTCCACTTCATGGATAGGCTGCAGAATTGGGCTAGGACATAGTTGGAATGCCGACAAGTCAGAACTATTAATAAAGTCATCAAGCAGGACAAAGCTTTGACAGACTTCAGGCATGAGAATCCCGATAGATCCAGAGGTGATAAGAGGTAGTCATGACCATGATGAGGGAGATTTTGGCAAAGGCAAGGAGCAGCGGCCACATCCTAAGAAGCATGATACCTATAAGTCCGATGGCAAGAAGTTTGTACATCATGGCTACATAGAGAGAAGAAAGAGGTTGCCAAAAGAGTTGGTCGCTACATATGTGGTGGGACTCATGGCTCTGCGAGAGGCCTTGAACTGAAAAGCCTTCGTGCTATCCTGCGAGAGAGGAAGGAAAAGGAAGCACATGATCAAGAACAAGTCGCAAAGATGTCACAGTTGGTCTTGATAGGGATATACGGAGCTATCAACAAGATAGCAGAGAACCCGAGAGTATGTAGCACGCAGTATGTTGACATCACGACCAATGGAAGACCCGCTCGTGCTATGGTAGACAAAAGTGGAAAGGTCAATATCATGACCAAGACGGCAGCGACAAGGTTAGGGCTGCGTTACACTCCAGGTAACGCCCAACTCAGGACAGTCAATGAACCACCGACTCAAATGCCTGGAGTCGCACAAGGAGTAAGTACTACGCTAGGCGAGTTGCAAGGCAATACCAATTTCACTAAAGCTTATTTAGACCTCTTAAATATAATTATTGGGCAAGAGTTCTTCCACTAGTGGCATGCTGTGATCGATCCTTACCAATAACAACTTCTGGTCATGGAGCAAGGAGTAACATACATGGTTTCCATGGTTAAGGCACCGAAAAAGGGAAGGCCCGACTAACGGCCATGCAACAACAAAAATCCTAAGAAGGAAAAGTTGACATTTGTGCCACCATTACAAGTTTGAAAGAAGACAATGGTTCTAAGAAGTCCTTGCCACACTGTGCAAAGAAGTTTCCAAGAGGGAACAATGTTGTGATGCCAAAGAATCCGCCGAGGAGCTTTCCTCCTAGGATGGAGGTATATCTTGAGTCCAAGTTAAAAGAGATAAAGAAACAATTGAAGGAGTTGCGCGAGGGAATTGGTCACTTCATTGGACTATTAATCGCGCATACGAGAATATAAGACTTGATTGCCTATGTAAAGACGATGCGACGCCGTCATCGTATTAATAAGAGGGGGAGAGTGTCATGTCCCGCCAATTCTCAGTAAGATTTTTCATCCGAATAGGGGCGGAAAAGTCTAGAGTTTTGGAGAGGTTTATAGAAAACTCTAGAATCCCCTAGATCCTTCTAGAAGGCTTTGGAGAGCTCTATAAGGAAGACTAGATATTTTATACGAAAACTTTTAAAAATCCTAGCAAGTATAGAATTCTCTAGATAGGGGACCAAAGTTTAAATAACTTAGGGACATGTAAGTAATTATCAATTACACTTCATCCCCTAGGAGTAGTATTAATAGAGAGACTCTCATTTGTAAATCATCCAAGAAAGTTGTAAGAAATCTTCCAAGTAGTAAAAAGCCTCCTTCAAAAATTCTCTAAGTCTTTCTTTTCAATCTCTTGGCGATCTTAGTTTTTAAAGCTTACTGGAGATTACAAGATCGTGAAAGATTCATTAGTAAGTTTTCAAGTGTCGCACAAAGCTTTAGTAATACTCTATGTCCCTTACAACATGGTATCAGAGAAAGGTTTGATACTAAGGAAAAAGGCTAACAAAGGAAACATAAACGATGCCAGCACCACCAACGTCCGTCAAGAGGTAGGAAAGAAGAACCTCATGGAAAATAAAGCGTAGTGAGGAAATGTTGCTAGACCCCACACCAAAAGAGGCGCTTACATCTCTTCCGCCTTCGACCACCGAAGTGAGTAACAATGATCGTGGTGAGGATACCATTGACGTCACACTCAGAGAAGAGTGGCTTGCAAGATTGAAACAGAGAGGCAGGCCATAGAGATATTAGGTAGACGTTTGAACGTGGTCAATTACAAGTTCACGACTCTCGAGGATTTCACCCTTGAGGAGTCCGAAAATATCCTCAAACAGTTAAAGGGACGCAGCGTGCCGAGTTTGAGATGAAAAACACTATCACTTTCTTAGAGTGTCGGCTCATAGAGGTGTTGAGTACGATTGAGACCATGAAGACTGAAATGAAAGCACTTAAGGAAGGTAGATCATTGTCGCTTGACCAGTATAGAGAGGACAACGTCGAGGCTCCAAATCCACCTATGTTCAAAGAGGCTCGTGACGCGCAAGACGTGAAGAATTTTATGTGGCATTTGGAGAATTACTTCAAGTGAAACAGGCTGAAAAGCAATCAGGCTTAAAAGCAATGAGAGTAAGATCAACACCATTGTGTTTTACCTTTCGGAGATGGCTATGTTGTGGTGGAGGTGTAAAGAGTCGGAAATAGGTAAGGGGCATTGCATAATCAACACTTGAGAATAATTCCAAGAGGAGTTCAAGAAGGCATTCTTCTCTAACAACGTCATCTATGAGGCGAAGCGCAAGTTTAGGGAGTTGAAGCAAATGGGCAGTATACGCGCGTATGTGCAGGAGTGTACCACTGTCACGCTTCAGATTCCTAACCTCACGGAGGTAGATACGTTGTTACACTTTAGGGACGGGCTGAAGAATTAGACTAGGATACAGTTGGAACACCTACAAGTCAGAACTACTAATGAAGTCATCAACGAAGGCCGAAACTTTTACAGAGTTTAGGAACGAGAAGCCCGATAGAGAAAGAGGAGATGAAAGGTAGTCATGACTATGGTGAGAGAGATTGTGGCAAAGGCGAGGAGCAGCGGATACATACTAAAAATATCTGATAGCAAGAAGACTATACATCATGATGACATAGATAGAAAGCAAGAGGTTACCAAAAAAGGTGGTTGCTAAATATGTGCTTGGATGCAAAGCTATGCGAGGTGCCCTGAACTGAAGATCATTGTTGCTATTCTGCAAGAGAGAAAAGAGAAGGAAGCACATGAGCAAGAACAAGGCATGGTGATGACGCAGTTGGGATTGATACGACTATGCGGAGTTATCAGCAAGCAACCAGAGAAGCCGAGAGTATGAGATACGCAGTATATCGACATCACTATCAATGGAAGACCCGCTCGTGATATGGTCGACACAGGTGCAAAGGTCAATATGATGACCAAGATGAAAGTTATAAGGTTGGGTTTGCGTTACACTCCAAGTAATGCTAACTCAGGATAGTCAATGAACCACTGACTCCAGTGTCTGGATTAACGTAAGGAGTAATAATCATGCTACGCAACTGGCAAGGTAAGACCAATTTCACTATCGCTCCTTTAGAAATATTTGCTATAATTCTTGGAGAAAAGTTCCTTTAGTAGTGGAACACTATGATCGATCCTTACCTCCAACGACTTCTGGTCATGAAGCAAGGAGCAACATACATGGTTCTCATGGTTAAGGTACCAAAGATAGAATGGCTGGACTGACTAACGGCCATGCAACTCAACAAAAATCCTAAGAAGGTGAAGTCGACATTTGTAACCACAATTACAAGTTCGAAAGAATACAATGGTGCTAAAAAATCCTTGTAACAGTGCACGAAGAAGGCTCCAAGAGGAACAATGTCGTGATGCAAAATAATCCGCATAGGCGCTTTCCTCATAAGAAGTTGGTAGATCATGAGGATGAGTTAGAAGATATAAAAAAGTAATTGAATAAGTTATGCGAAGGAATTGCTCGAGTCAATGGATTGTTGTTCGCATATACGAGAAGACAAGACTCGGTTGCGGATGTAGCGGTGATGCGACGAGGTCATCGCATCAATAGGTGGGGGAGAGTGTCCCTTCCCACCAATTCTTAGAATGATTTTACATCCGGATGGGGGGGGGAAGTCTAGAGTTTTGGAGAGGTTTGTAGAAAACTCTAGAATCCCCTAGATATTTCTAGAAGGCTTTGGAGAGTTCTAGAAGGAAGACTAGATATTTTCAGGGGAAACTTTGGAAAGTCCTAGAAAGTGTAGAATTCTCTTGAATGGGAACCAAAGTCTTAAGGACTTGTAATTAATTATAAACTACACTTTAGCCCCTAGGAGTAGTATTAATAGAGGGGATCTCATTTGTAAATCATCCAAGAAAGTTGTAAGAAATCTTCCAAGTAGTAAAAGGCCTCCTTCCAAAATTCTCTAAGTCTTTCTTTTCATTCTCGTAGCGATCTTAGTTTTAAAGGCTTACTTGAGCTTACAAGATTGTAAAAGATTAGTGAGTAAGTTGTGAAGTGACTCACGGAGCTTTAGTTACACTCTAAGTCCATGACGGCGTGGTATCATAGCGAAGTTTGATACTAAGGGAATGGCCGACGAAGGAGACGTAAATGGCGCTAGCACCACCAATGTGTGTCTAGAGGGAGGAAAGAAGCACCAAAAGAGTAGTGAGGAAATGTTTCCCAACCCCACACCAAGCGAGGCTCTAACATCTCATCCGCGTTTGACTACTGAAGCAAGCAATGATGACCATGAAGAGAGCCCATTGATGTAACACTCAGAGAAGAGTAGCTCGCAAGGGTTCAAATAGTGAGGCAGTCCATAGAGATATTAGTCCAACATTTGAACATGGAAGATGGCAAGTTCAATACTCTTGAAGAGTTCACCCTTATGGAGACCGATAACATCTGCAAAGAGTTGGAGGGACGCTAGCGTGCCGAGTTTGAGATAAAAGAGGTTGTCATTTTTTTGGAGTGTCGGCTCATGGAGGAATTGAGAACGCTTGAGACTATGAAGGCCGAGAGAAAAACATCAACGAAGGCATGGAAGTTGGAGGAATATCATCTCTTCACCAATAAAGAGAGGCCAAGGTTGAGGCTCCAAAGCCACCTATGTTCTAAGGCGTCCGTGAGGCGCAAGAGGTTGAGAAGTTTCTGTGGCACTTGGAGAATCACTTCAAGTGCAACAAACTGAAAAACAATGAGAGTAAGATCAACACCGTCGTGTTTTATTTTTTGGAGATGGCCATGCTGTGGTGGAGGTGTAAAGATAAGTAAATAGTGAAGGGGTGTTACACCATTGACACTTGGGAACAATTCCAAGAGGAGTTCATGAAGGCATTCTTCCCTAACAACATAATCTATAAGTCAAAGCGCAAGTTTAGGGAGATGAAGCAAACGGGCAATGTACATGTGTATGTGCAGGAGTGCACCACCCTCATGCTTCAAATTCTTAACCTCACGGATGAAGATATGTTGTTACACTTTATGGATGGGCTACAGAATTTGCCCAGGTTACACTTGGAACACCGACAAGGCAAAACTATTGATGAAGCCATCACGCAGGCCGAAACTTTAACACACTTCAAGCACGAGAAGCCCAACAGAGCTAGAGAAGATGAGATGATAGGTAGTCATGACCATGGTAAGGGAGATTGTCGCAAAGGTGAGGAGCAGCGGCCCCATGCTAAGAAGTATAATACATATAAGTCTGATGGCAAGAAGTCTGTACGTCATGGCAACACAGAGAGAAAGACAGAGATTGCAAAAAGAGGTGGTTACTAAATATGCAGTGGGCCGCATGACTATGCGAGGTGCCTTAACCTAAAGAGCCTTAGTGCTATCTTGCGAGAGCGAAAAAAAAATAGAAAGCATATGAACAAGAACAAGGAGTGGAGATGACACAGTTGGGCTTGATAGGATTATGCGGAGCTATCACCAAGCAAGTAGAGAAGTCGAGAGTATGCGCTAAGCAGTAGGTCGACATCACGATTAATGGAAAATCCGCTCTCGCTATGGTCGAAATAGGTGTAGAAGTCAATATCATGACCAAAACAACAACGACAAGGTTGGGCTACGTTACACTCCAAGTAACACGCAACTCAGGATAGTCAATGAACCACTGAATCCAGTGTCTGGATTTACGTAGGGAGTAATTATCATGCTAGGCGAGTGGAAAGGTAAGACCAATTTCACTATTGCTCCTTTAGATCTCTTTGATATAATTATTGGGCAAGAGTTCTTCTAGCAGTGGCACGCTGTGATTGATCCTTACCTCCAACGAGTTCTAGTGATGGACCAAGGAGTAACATGCACGAGTCCCATGTTTAAGGAACCAAAGACAGAAGGGCAGGACCGACTAATGGCCATGCAGTTCAAGAAAAATCCTAATAATGAGAAGTCGACATTTTTTAGCCACCATTACAAGTTCAAAAAAGATAATGGTGCTAAGAAGTCATTGTCACAGTGCACGAAGAAGGTTCCAAGAGGAAGCAATGTCGTGATGCCAAAGAAGCTGATGAGGCTCTTGCCTCCTAGGAAGAAGGTAGATCGTGATGCCGAGTTAGAAGACATAAACAAGCAATTTAAGGAGTTGTGCGAGTCCATTGCTCAAGTCAATGCACTATTTGTTGCGAATACTAGAAGACAAGACTTGGTTGTCGATGTAGCAACGATGTGATGCGGTCTTTGCATGAATAGGTGGCGGAGAGTGTCACGTCCCGCTAATTCTTAGTAAGATTTTGCATCCTGATAGAAGAGGAAAAGTATAGAGTTTTGGAGAGGTTTATAGGAAACTCTAGAAGCCCCTAGATCTTTCTAGAAGGCTTTTGAGAGTTCTAGAAGGAAGGCTAGATATTTTTTAGGAAAACTTTGGAAAAGCCTAAAAAGTGTAGAATTCTCTAGAAAGGGGATAAAAGTTTAAATAACTTAGGGACTTAAAAGTAATTATAAATTATACTTTAGCCTAAAGAAAGTAGTATAAATAGAGGGGCTCTCATTTGTAAACCATCCAACAAAGTTGTAAGAAATCTTCCAAGTAGTAAAAATCATTCTTCCAAAATTCTCTAAGTCTTACTTTTCATTCTCTTAGAGATATTAGTTTTATAGGCTTACTTGAGCTTACAAGATCGTGAAAGATTCTTGAGTAAGTGGTCAAGTGCTGCATAGAGCTTTAGTCAGAATCTAAGTCTCTGACCAAGGTGTCTCTAGCTTGTTAACATCATAATAGATTCTTGTGGAATAATGACAAGTCCACACAACATGGAAGAATGAAAACCCATCTACTAGGACACCTCATTCAATGTTAAATTCTATAGATGGTGGAAAATAAGGATGCCTAACTTTCTAATGGCTGAGTTGTTGGACATAGTTCTGGATGGTCCCTTTATTCCGACTATAGAAGTGAAGGATGGAGAAATCACAAGAGTTATACCAAAGTCTCTTCAATAATATGATGAAGTTGACATGAAGATGATTGAAAAGAGTCACAAAGCTAAATGGTTGCTGGCATTTTTTCTTGTGAATCAGTAAACGAGATCTGGGATTGCCTCAAGATGGCTCATGAGCGTACAAAGAAAGTGAAGGAGTCAAAGGTAGACATTTTGACTACCCAATATGAAAACTTCAATATGAAAGAGGGAAAAACAATCCCTGATATGAGTACAAGATTCACCTCAATCACTAATAACCTACTATGTTTGGGAGAACCTTTTTAATCAAGTAGGCAAGTTAGAAAGATTCTTCGAATCCTTCCTAAGTTTGGGCAAGCAAGTTCGATGATACTACAGAATCCTAGGAATTAAAGGTTTTGATGATGGATGCCCTGATTTGAAGCCTTCAAACACATGAAATGTATAGAAATCAAGATACAACAAAGAAGGAAGTAAAAGGACAAATCTCTATCTCTTAAGGTGGCGTTAGGTGATACCTATGATAAAGAAGTGGACATGTCTTTCATCACTAGGAGATTTAAGAAAATAAAAAGGAAACATGGAGGTTTTCAAAAAGGTGGAAATTCTGACATGGCTGCAAATGCAAGTGACCTGTGCCACAAGTGTGGAAGGCTAGGGAACTTCATCAGAGATTCCCCATGCTGAATGTCGAACAAAAAGACTACCCAAAGGCCTGGAGGAGATAAATACAATAGAAGGGACCCGATCCCTTATAGGAAGGAGGGAAAGTTGCATGCTTACTATGTTATAAGTTGAGAAATCTAGCAGTTGTTCTGATTGATTATATTACAGAGTTAACATCTGAAAAAGGATGCGATTAACAACAAGCCAAATATCTTTTATGAATAAATGGTAGTCTTGCTGGACCATATGTAAGTCATGGAAGAAGAATTGACAGTTCTAGAGACTGAAAATCTAGAACTTAGGAAAAAAAATAAGATGTTGAGTGAGAAATGTTGTAGAGGAAAGAGTGAGACCATCATCATGTAAATTGAGCTGGATACTAGCTTGAATACTGCTGAAACCAAAGATGCATTGTCCTTGGAGAGAAATGATCGAATTGAGAGGGACCTAGTCTGTCTTAGAGAAGAAATGAAAAAATCTCTTAAATGGACAAACACCTCAAAATTACTATAAAAAATATCACCAATCAAGGTAACTTGAAGGGTTTAGAAAGTGTGAATATTTGTCCTACCTATAACAACCATAGAAAGTACGTATATGTGCCCAACAATATGTTGTTCTTTCATTGTGGTTACAATGGTCATTTGGAGAAGGATTCTATTGCCTTTAAAATGCCTCAATAAAAACTTCCAATCTACTCCAGACAGAAAGATACATAAAACAAGGGACCTGCTCCCATTTATAGATATCCCAAAATGATAAAGACTAGCGTGGCTCATTGGACAAGAAACTCTCTTATGGTACCTCTATTTGTATAATGAGGGCTCAAACTAAAGTGGGTTCCAAAGTCTAATAAATTATCTTTGTTGCAAGGGAGGAGGAAGTAGTAGTCGTTGTTTGTTCATGGACAGTGGATGTTCAAAGCATATAATTTTAAAGATAGAAAACTTATTTTTACTCAAGTCACTTACATGTGGAGGTGTCTGTTTTTGCAATGGAAAGAAGGGGTACATTATTGGAGTTGGTAAAATCAAAAAATTGTTTGAACACTCTATTGATAATGTCTATTATATAAGTGGATTGAAGTACAGTCTTCTCTGTGTGTGATAAGGGAAATGAAATAAGATTTCTATAACAAAGTGCATTATTACTAACTTGTTAAACAAAGGATGTTATTTTAACAACTAAAAGGTCCAAGAATATGTACGTTGTTGACTTGGATAATGATCAAGGAGATGATCTAACATGTCCCAATGACCAAAGTGAAAATTCCAACTTATGGTATAGAAGGGTTGGTCATGTGAGCTCCTCTTTGCAGAGCAAACTTGTCTCCATGGACCTGGTTTGTGTCTTACCAAAACAGAAGTTCAGTGATGACAAGGTGTGTGATGCATGTGTAAAGGTAAACAGACCAAATCCCTATTCAAATCAAAGAAACAAGTGAGTTCCTCAAAACATCTTGAGTTAATCCGCATGGATTTGTGTGGACCTATTAGAATTCAAAGTAATGGAGGAAAGAAGTATATTCTAGTGGTTGTCGATGACTATACAAGGTTTACTTGCACTATGTTTCTCAAGCCCAAGGATGAGACATATGATGTTCTAATAACTTTTGTCAGAATTATTTCGACAAAGCTAAACCTCAAGATTACAGGGATCACGTTTGATCATGGAACTGAGTTTGAAAATGCAAAGTTTGACAACTAATGTGTTGAAAATGGAATTCAACATAACTTTTCATCTCCTAGAATGCCCCAACAAAATAGTGTAGTTGAAAGGGAAAACAAAACTCTAGTTTATATTGCAAAAACTATGCTCATAGACTCAACTCTTCCTAAGAAATTAAAACTACTTGTTATGTGACCAACATGTGCTTGATCTGGTCTGTACTGAACAAAACACCTTCTGAGCTACTCAACAACAAAAATTCCAACTTGAGTTATCTTAGGGATTTTTGGTGAAATGTTTTATGATAAACAATTAGAAGGCTGATCTAGGAAAATTTGATCATAGAGTGATGAAGGTGTGTTTGTAGGTCATTCATTCTCCAACAAAGCCTATAGAGTCTAGAACAAGAGAACAATGTATATTGAAGAATGTGTTCATTCGATTATTTATGAAGATTGTGATCCGACTGATTTAATCTGATGATCTAGCTTCAGATTCAGAGAGACGAGGTGAATGAATCACAAGTTGAAAGAAGTCAAAATTTCAAAATTGTTGACCCTGATCCCAAAAAATAAACGAAGATGTTGATCTTGATGAGAGATGTGGTTCCCAGAGGATTCACCTAAACCTAGACAATATGATTCCAAAGATGAAGCAGATTAAGCAAATTAACCTCAACCCCTGAATTCTAAGTGAGGATGGAAGAATCAATCATCTCATCCTCTCGATAATCTCATTTCTCACTTGAATTTTGGGGTGCAAACCAAATCAAAACTAGAAATATGGTGGCATTTTTAACATTTATATCTAATATTGAGACTAAAAATATCAAGGAAGCTTTAAAAGATGTTGATTCGGCGAATTCCATGCAATAGGAACTTTATCCGTTCGAGTGGAGCAAGGTCTGACACCTAGTACCTAGACCTCCTTACAGAAATGTCATAGGGACCAGATTAATTTTTAGAAACAAACTAGATGAAAATGGAGTCATTATATGAAACAAATAAAGATTGGTGGTTCAGGTGTATAATCATGAAGAAGGCATTGACAATGATGAAACATTATCTCCTGTGGCTAGAATAGAGGCTATCATAATCCTTATTGCCTTTGTGGCCTTCATCAAATTTAAGTTGTATCAAATGGATGTAAAAATGCATTCTTAAATGAATACTTCAAGGAATATGTCTATGTAAAACAACCTCCTAGATTTGAGGATGTAGACTACCCAAATCATGTGTTGAAACTTGACAAGGCTCTCTATGGACTGAAACAAGCTACTAGATCAGGTATAAAAGATTGTCTAAATTTCTTCTTGAAATGGATTTAAAAGAGGAAAGATAGATAACACTCTATTTTTGAAGACAAGAGGCAAATTATTTCTCATCATTCAGGTGTACATTAATGATATCATCTTTGGAGCTACTTTTGAGGTTCTGTGTGAGGAAGTGGTTTCACTAATGGAGAGTGAATTTGAAATGAGTTTGATGGGAGAGCTGAGATTTTTCCTGGGGTTGCAGATCAAATAAGCTTCAAATGGTACTTATATTTGTCAAGAAAAGTATATCAAGAAGATGCTCAAGAAATTTCACACAATGGATTCTAAGCCTAGTAATACTCCTATAGGCACAAACTCAAAGTTGGGAGCAGATGATTCTAGTCCTATGTTGAATAAAACTATGTACAGAGGAATTATCGAATCCTTGTTGTACCTAACAACAAGCATATGAAACATTGTTAAATGTGGGTATGTGTGCTAGATTCCAAGCCTGTCCCAAGTTGTCACATTTGAAGGTAGCAAAGCGGATTATAAGATATCTGAAGAAGACTAGGGACCTGATCCTATTCTATAAAGTAGGCGATTCAAAATGGTACGATATCTAGATGATTATGCAAGATATCAAGTGGATAGAAAGATCCCTTCAGGAATGACTCACTTCCTCGTGTCCTTTCTCATATCATAGGGAACTAAGAAGAAAATTCTGTGACTACCTCCATAGTTGAAGCAAAATATGTAGCAGTAGCAACTGATTTTGCCCAACCTTTCTTGATAAAACCAAAACTTGAAGACTTTGGAGTGCTTACTCACACCATTTCACTCTTATGTGACAACGCCAGTGCTTTCAACATGGGGAAAAATCTATCAACATAAGAGGACCAAGCATATTGATGTGAGATATCACTTTATGAGATACAATATTGAAAAGGGTAACATTTTCATACAATATAGTAGAACTCTATAGAAGATCAAATTGTTGACATATTGACCAAAGCTATAAGCAAAGATCAGTTTGAGAGGAATAAATTTAAGTTGGAAATGAGGAAAATGGACTGAGCTGACTTTGTCCAAAGTATTGGCTATGATTATAAGGGCAAGTACACTCGTTATTTTTAATGCTTTCTTTTGGTAAGATCAATCGTGTACCTCTTAAAGGTATGCACTCACAAAGAATAGCAGGAGTAAATAAAGATCATAACCATTCAGGGATCAACATTCTCAAATTGTAAATATGAACCTAGTCCCGTCTTAAGGTTAACATTCTCTACATTATTTTTGAATTGATAATGCATAATTGTTGTTGTCTCCATGTGTCAGTCATCCATCATTTTGACCATTTTCACATAACTTTTAAGTCAGAGTGACACATCTAAGCAAGGACCGGACACATCCTTTCAACTCTATTTATACTACTTCCCTCCATTTCTCTTCTCAGACTTTTCAAACTCTTTTCCCCAAGTTTTCTAAAACCCTAATCTCTGTCACTTCATCTGTCATTCACCTTCTCTCTTGAACATGTCTCAATCATCTTTTTCATCTAACAAAATGCTAGACTATATATGAAATAGATCATATAGCCTTCTACACTTTTTCTTGTTCTCCTTCTCCAACAAAAGTGTCGACCATTCCTCTAGTCAACACTACTGAGCTTCATTGTCCTACTCCATAGTCTCTTATTGATCTATATGATCCAG
Organism: Solanum lycopersicum; assembly: GCF_036512215.1. Classification (NCBI taxonomy): domain Eukaryota; kingdom Viridiplantae; phylum Streptophyta; class Magnoliopsida; order Solanales; family Solanaceae; genus Solanum; species Solanum lycopersicum. The sequence goes on from NC_090805.1 coordinate 31,481,861, forward strand.
CGCCTTCATTCCAACTTGGTCCTTACCTTTCTATGCCATCTGACTGTCTATTTAAGGGACATTTTTTATAAAAGAGGTAATATGAATCATACGTTCTTGCCACAAGTGAGAATCTAGTCGTAGATAGTCTAATGAGATGAAATAAGGATAAAGAAATAAGGTAGTAAGAAGTTTAATCGAGGATTTCTAGGTGATACATAATTTGTTTTTGATGGAATTCCTGAAATTGGACTACCACCCTCTAGTGGTTCAGAGGATGATGAAGATGACAATACACCTCTACACTGGGCCTTACAAAGAAGAATTTTCCCTGTCACTAAAAAGGGAAAGGAAAAGGTCGTAAAGGAGACACTAACAAGGAAACCATCTACCAGGGGTGCCACTCAAAAGCTCATGAGTGATGCCATAAAGGCTAGCAAGACCAGCACTACAGAAATTAGAAAAAGAAGAGAGTAAGGAGAAGAGGAGTTCATTATTTCAGGTGAGGGGGTCGTGAACATTTCAAATGAACACTCTGAAAGTGATACAATATTGGAGGATGTCACTTTGGCGACATAACTAAGAAGGAACAAGAAACTGGGAAGTTGAAGATAAAAACAAATTCTAAGAAACCATCTGTTAAAAAGGACGATACTGTATAAATAGGTGAAGTGAAGAAGCCACCATAGAAGAAAGGAAAAGACAGATAAAAAAAAGGAAGAGAAGCGTCTCCCAACTTTGAGCCCAAGTCAGTTCGCGGACCAGGTACTAAACGTAAGAAAGTTGAAAATGATGATATCAAAAAGTACATTGTTACTAATCTAAGAATGCAGAAAGTTCTATGTGGAAGGGTTTTTTATCCCGATATCATTCGAAATCATGGTATGAGCACCTTGGCTGATATAGTTGAGATTCAATCATGGACTCACTTGTTCATGACAACATCACCCACATTGTATGACGAACAAGTAAAAGAATTTTACTATAATATGGAGTTCACTAAGGACAAAAGCCTCAATACGTTGGTAGGGAACTGGATTTTTCATCTGAATGAAGAAATATTGGGGAAATCTTAGATGTACCCGGGATCAGATCCTTGGTCGGACAAACCTGCACCAGAACATTGCCAATGAGTGTGCCGAACTCCCTAAGATGAATTGTTCGGGATTCCAAATAAACTCATGAAGGGAGACTACCAATTGTTGTTCGAGTTTTTAAGTAAAGTGATTATCTAATATCTGAGAAAAGAACAATTGTGTCTGCGGCTGATCTGTTTCTAATGAAAGCACTTTGCAAGTTTGACCCTCTAAATCTCCTAACCCTGATGTTAGAGCATATGCATAAAACAATGGTGGAACAAAAGGGTAAGCACGCATGGGGTATGGATAGTTCCTTACCAAGGTGTTCAAGCAATTGAATGTTCCCATGGGAGCAGGTACTGCAGGCACCGTGAAAAAGTCTTTATCCCACAATACTTTTGTTCCGTGTAAATGCATGGAAGGGAAAATAAGGATAGTGCTCAAGATGTGTCTGCTAATGGTGGAACATAGCCAACTTTAGCATGATCTCGATGAGCTTACTATGCTTGTAAGCAAGAAGGATGCTGAAGGCTCAATTGGCAAAATAATAGATAAAGGGACCTGGTTGACAGAAGTCCAGCAACTATGGATAAAGAACACAAGTTGCATAGCCCGAAATGCGGATCTTCAAGAGAAGCGGATCAAAGCTCATGACATCGCCAATGATCAACTGACTCTTTTCATCCAATCCCTTACTCAAAAGTCTCCCTCCTTCATGATAGTCCCTTTATTTATTCCCTTTTGTTTTTGTGTGGATAGTGTCCCATGTTTCTCTTGGCAACTCACTTTTGAATGTATTGAATTATTATTCTTATGCAATGAAATCGATTCCTGTTTTGTTTTAATGGTTATTCTTATGCAATGAAATCGATTCCTGTTTTGTTTTGATTAATCTTATATCTCTGCTTTTCTTCTATGATGTGTTGCTACAAGCTATGAACTAGCTTCATAGGATTACTTTTAATCCTGGTTTGCTGACTTTCTTTTTAAGGATGCGAAAGAAAGAATTATTGGGTTGCATAGGATAGAAAGTTGGTTAGTTCTCAAAAGGCGGGGGGGGGGGGGGGGTTAGGGGAGAAATATTGGTGGGAGGGGAAAGGAGTGAAGAAGGAGAGAATTATCGATGACAGCGGAAGGAATTGATATGGTATGTGTTTGCCACCTCAGAACGGGGGAAATGTTATTTTTAGATTTGTTTATTTTACTAATAAAGGGATCTTGTAAGGAGGCATGATCCCTTGGTGCTACGCGGAAAAGTGATAGCTGTAAAAAGTACATATATTTCAAATCTGATACTGATTCATTTACTGATAATGGATGCATGCATCTTAACAATAGGTTTCAAATCCGATACTGATTGATCGGCCTTATTTTCCTACATGGTTCTACACTTGTTTACATTTTCAATATGGATTGACCATGTGATGAATCATCGTTTCTCTTTAAAACCTTTTACCACATTTTACTTGGTCATGCATATCGTGTTTTAAGTTCATTATACTATCATGCCTTATTTTTTTTATGCATGTTCCCACTCTTAGTACATTCATAGTACTAATGCATATTAGTTCATATATAGTCTCATAACATAGGATCTGACACTCCTCCACCTGGACACACTTAAGTGGATTGCTCTGCTATCGCACTTCGATTGGCGATTTCTCATTCTTCGATGTCAAGTCCATGGTATGCTTTATTGCTTTTGATGTCTTTTCAATTTTAAAAATGTATTCATGACGTAGGGGTTTGTTCTAGTCCTATATATGATAGTAGGAGGCTTATGTCAGACTTAGCAGTACATTGTTGGTATCTTTTATGTCATCATTAGAGACTTAGGGCCCGTTTGGATGGGCTTATTAAAAGCAGCTTTAAAAAAGTACTTTTGAAAGTGCTGAAACTTATTTTTAAAATAAGCAGTTATGCGTTTGGATAAAAGTGTTGAAGTTAAAAGAATAGTTGTTGATGTGTTTGGCAAATAAGTGCTGATAAACAGGTTTTTAAATCAAAATGTCTGAAATACCCTTAAAAGTAGTTAACATAATAAAAGTTAATTAATTTATATTTTACAGCCATAAATAATTATATATTGCTATCATTCACATATTTCTTTCTCATCACAAATTATTTATAAGAGGAATATAAACTTATTATAGATTTTAAAAATATATAATTTGAATAGATTGAAGAACGATTTAAGATTTTATTTTAGTTTCATCCATAGGTAATAATAATTGTCTATCATTCACATATTTCTTTATTATCACAAATTATTTATAACAGGAATATAAATTGTTATTTAAGTTATATGTGCAACTTATTTTACATTTTAATAATATATAGTTTTAATAGATCACTTGAAAGATTTAAGATTTATTTTATTTTCATTCATTAGTAATAGTAATTGTCTATCATCCACACGTGAAAAGGGAAAAATAGAAGAAAGAGATGTTAGGGTTATGTGGGTAATTTGGAGATTGTATAAAAATATTAAGGGCAAAAAGGTAAAAATGTGGTCAACTTAAAACAGTTTATAAGCTGGAAAAAAAAAAGCACCCCTACCCCAGCTTTTAACTTTTGGCTTAAAATAAGTTTTTTTAAACTTAAAATAAGCTGTTTTGAGTATTGTCAAACAGCTAAATAAGTTAAAAACCAGCTTTTAATTCAGTTTGACCAGCTTTTAAGCTGAGTCAAACAGGCTCTAATATCAATTATATGTTTTAAATTGCATTCATTACATCATGCTTATGTCAAGTGCCTTGTTTAGTAACTCTCGGGGTCTTATTTGATATGTCATGTTTAGGGTGTACTTTGAATCATTCTACTAGAGTATCTTGACTCATCCTAAGTATAAATATCATAGACACTACACTAAAACTTTCAAGACTCTTCTTAACATTTATGATATTTATTCTTTCAAATATTAAATCTTTAGATATTTTTAATACATTTATCTATTTCCGTTAATCCAAGAGAAGGTCAAAAAATTTACCACCTCAATTTTATCCCCACTCTGCTTCATTCAATATGATATCATTTAGATGGGTCTAAACTTTCAACAAGTTAATCAACCATTCAAAGGTAATATTGTAAATTGTTTTCATTACACAGCAGTAAGATTACAAGAAAAGGAGAAGAAATGTTTAATTGTAGTTGATCCACTGTTGCTTATGATGAGGCACCAATCCACCAACCTGGTTGACGATTGATGTTTGATTCTTTAAATATTTCAAATAAATCAAGCAGTGTTAAGACTGCTCATTCCAATTTCTTTTAGCCTACTAAGCTCGGGCAATATTACTGAACCAAGATCAGGTCGATCTTTCTTCCGCAACTCAGCACACTTGAGTGACAATTTTGCATAATTAAGAGCCTCTTCCAATGGCCAGTTTGGCACTGTTGGATCTAGTATATCTGCAAATGTTCCGTTCTCAATGGCCCTCTCCACATGATGAGTTAAACCCATCGGGGGCCTTGCAGTTATAATTTGGAGCAACATTACACCAAGTGAATATATATCCGATTTAGTCCCTAACTTTCCTGTCTGTTGATATTCGGGATCAATGTAACAAAATGTTCCTGCAGCTGAAGTCATGTGATATTGTGTAACGCAATCAGCTACAGATGGTGGGACTAACCTAGCCAACCCAACATCACTAATTTTGCAGGCATAATTGCTGTCTAAAAGAATGTTTCCTGGTTTAAGGTCACGATGGACAAGAGGTTCTGGCTTTGCTTGGTGAAGGAATAAAAGCCCTGTAGCGATTTCAGCAGCAATTTTGAACCGTATTTCCCATGGGATTGGAGGGGTGTTACCTTTACGGAACAGGCGATCTTCCAGGCTACCATTATTCATGAATTCATACACTAGACATCCGTACTCGGGACATGCTCCTAAGAGTAGTACCATATTTGGATGCCTCATGAGACCAAGGACCTGAACCTGCAAATGAGAAGGGAATCCTAAGAGTAAGTGTTTGAGTTAATGACATGTTTTTATATAATATGCATCTATACATCAATGTCAACATACCTCTTGCTTGAACTGTTGCATCCCTTGTGCAGCATCGGATCTCAAAACTTTAATGGCAACAGGTGTGTGATCTAGTTTCCCTTTGTAAACAGGGCCATATCCACCTTCACCGATCTTCTCGGAATTGGAGAAACTTTTGGTGGTTTTCTCAATCTCTTCTATCGTATATTTCCTATAGCAGATTTCATTTCGAGATAGATCATTTATTGCTAGATTCTTTTCTTCTGTCTCTCGCCTGGCTTTCAACTCCGCATACTTTCTTCTTTTTGCTTCTATTTCAGCCAATCTTTGTGATTTTTGGGCAGCTTCAACAGCAGCTCTGCCTTTAGCTTTTTCCATCTCAGCCATAGCGAGAGCTGCCTCTTCAGAAATACGAGACTGTTTGAACCTGCTACCTTCTTCCACTTTCCATTGATTAAGCTCTTTAGCCTGAAAACTTAGAAGACATGACATTACGTAACTCCTATAGGACAAAATGAGATTCAGCCTAAAACATGCAAATTTATCCAAGGATAAATAAGAAGAGAGAGATAGATAATCAACAAAGACTTCTTGTGAGCTCGATATCATTACTTTCCAATTTGTATTTTCGATGGCCTTGTGTGAGATCACAGAAACAGTTGCAACTAGGTCAGACACTTTCACATGATGGCAAATGCACATAATACTTCTTAATACATACATTGACCTGATTGTATATGCCTTTACCATTCTTGGTCTTTGTTTCTTTTTTAGTTTCTTTAAGAGGGAATGTTACTTTCTATAGTTGGTAACTCTTGAATTCTACCATTTCATATCCCATGTTTAAGATCACAAGATTCATTAAGCATATATTAGTACATTATAGACATCTTTTGTTCAAATCACAAGATTTTAATTTTTTTTTTACTTTCTCGGGCATCATATCAAGTCAAAGTAAGACACACAAATGAAATGAAGGGAATGATAAACTTTAAAGAAAAACTATTTTCGGCATCATTAGCCTTAATATCTCATTACAAAAATTTAGGATTCAAAGTGCATCTCCAGTATTTGTAAGGTTTAGTATAGAAAATGCATGTGCCAAATATGGAAATTTATTTTGTACAAGGCATGTATTTTGCCTAAAATGTATAAATGATTTTTATCCTTGCGGTGCCATACAGTTAGTACCGTTTGGTTGGCGGAGACAGCATCTTTGCAAGCTGAGTTGTACATATCCATAGTTTGCTTTAGCTCTAGCTTCAATCTGCTCATCTCAGACTCCCACTGCATACAACAAGTGATGAAGAATAAATATATTACTGAAATAAATAGTAAACAGTGTGTATCAACCATCAAATTTTGCACTTTAATCATCATATTCACTCACCATAGATGAGGAGCTAGAATTGTCGTTTACGGAAATTTGAGTGAAGTCAAGATTTTCGGTTGTGACATCCACTGATCCACGGCTAAAAGGTGCAAATGGACCAGTATCATCGAAGGGAGAACTCCGGCCAGTATATGAATTCTTTGGGTCTCTAGAATAAAAATCAGCACTGTCGATTGATGCATTAGATGTTCCACTTTTAGGCATCATGTCAGGTCCAAAACTGTTTTTATATGCAGATCTGGATACATCTTCTGGTTCAGAGTAATTACTTAGCCTAGCTGCTGACCATGGTTGGGAAGATGGTAGCCTTGCTGAAGAGCTAGCAAGAGGTTTAGCTGCTGGTCTGACGGATTGTTGTTTGCCTTTTGAAATCACGTATACAGTACAATAGTCGGGTGCAGCCTTGTTTACGATAGTTGGAACATCATGAGTCCAAAATTTTCTGCAAAAAAAGTACAACATTATCCACAATTCAAAGGGACAGTGTGTGTATATATACATATATACATATACATATATACATATACATATATATATATATATATATATATATATATATATATATATATATATATATATCTATATATCTATAATGAATGAGCAAGGGGATATAAAAACATCAACCTGGAAAAAGCACTTCTTGATGATGCACCAACAACGACGTTGGTGATATGATAGTTGTTTATATAGTCTAGAAGTCCCTTAGACACTGAGATATCCTCAACAATAACCTCTTTCACTGCTATCTTCGCACATCATCATCACCAGTAAAAAGTTAGAATTAATCAAAGGGAAATTAGAGAGATTATAAGAATAGAGAAAGACAACATTCTTATTTTTTTGTATTGTATTGTATTGATGACATACCCCTTTACGTGCAGAGTAAGCCCTGAAAGGTATAAACACCTTATGACCATCTTGATCACTTAATCCACGATTTGAACTTTGACCAGCACTGTTACCACCAACCTCTACAATGTTATCATGATCATCATTAATAAAAAAGATTTAAAAAATTAAATAGAGAAAGCATATATGTCATCAATATTCGATGTGTGGCGGTGCAGGGCTAGGCTTACACCACAAATGTGTGCATTCAAATGGAGGAGGATACCTACGATTTGGTGAGTTCTTCATCCTAACATGTACTAAAACAAGGGCTGGATTGCTTATGACCAGATGATCAACCGCCCATTTGACAGCAGAAGAGCTGTGCTTGTCTTTATCAATTGCCACAACAATGGGGTTGATTCCCTCATCGCCTTGAATCGTTGAAGGCATCTTCTAACGTGATTGATTCAACAACAAGAAATTAATATGTAGATGTTTTTCAGGGATAAGAAATTGTGTTTACTATATTTGTGCGGAATAATATTCCGATGAAGGATTCATTTCAACCCCCTTCAAACTCTGTAAATTCAAATTTATTTCACATTCTGAATGGAGAAATGGTACAAGAGGAACAACCTACTCATTTCTACGTGGAATTAACAGTCCAAATCCAACCAATACATGTCCATTCTATTACCGCCAAAAATGGTTCTAATTTCCTCCCTACATTACTTTTCCTAACAAGACACATTTTGGTTGACAACATAATATATAGTTTTGATCATAAATTTGTTTATTAAGTATATATCCTATTACGTATTGTTTTACGTGTAATTTTATCAACACATACGTTCCACGTATATACCAAGTCATATGGTATATATTTGTGTAAAAAACTATAAATATTATTAAAGAAAACTTTCAATAAATAATTATACAAGAATAATAATACGTCGGTTTGTTGAATGATTCAAGTGGATCATCCCACAGTGACTTGTGTGTTGCGATCAAGATGATACATGATATAGTTTAAATCTACAAAGACGAATAATCAAGGTTTAATTGGGTACATACACTTTTTTTCTTTTATTTTTTATTATTTTTATTTTATTAACTAGTTCTGCCCTGCACGTTTGATCTTTGTTATTATATCAAATTTATATAGTTCTAATTTATGTATTGAAATATGTGTAATATCAACCCAATTAATTTTTAAAATAAAATAAAATAGACATGTCATCATATGCATACAAAATGAAAAAAGTTAAACACAAAGCAATATAGTAATATGAATAAGAAAGAATAACTAATAAACTAAGAATTTCATAAGAAAGTCTAGTGGACTAACATTTTATGTGAAATTTATAAAGAAAGAAACTATGTATGTCGTGATAGAATCATCAGCAGCCAAGAATAATCATAATCAAGCATAATAATAATTTAATAGATGGTTAAGAAAGCCGACATATGAAAAATATCAATGAAATCCTTACGAGTAACATTGAAGATGAATTTAGAAGAAGGGGAGGAGGAGAACATCAATGAATCTAGTTTAGCATATTCACTGATTTAGCTATTTATAAGATTAGAAGTTGAAAAGAACTTTAAAACATTAAATTGGTACGGAAAAATGATAAGTCATTCTAGAATATTGAAATAAGTGCCAATACGAAGGAAATTAATTCATGTGTATTATAGCGCTTAAATACATATTAATTATATTACTGTAAAAACTTAATATGATATTCTTAATTATTGATAGAATATTTAATAAGTTTGATATATTATAACATTTTAATTTGATATAGTGGAAAAACAACAACTTAACTTTTTCCCAAATTTCTTCTCATTTTCAATATTATTATTATTATTATTATTATTATTATTATTAATGGAACTGACTTTTCAAATTCCTCATGCATTACTATTTCATTAAAAAAAATCTACCATCCAATAATATTTATATTTAATCTATAAACTAACTTTTCAAATTCTTTAGATATTTTATTATTTCATTAAAAAGTAAAGTAGACTTTTATCATACCATAATATTTGTATTTAATATATAATAATAATAATAACTAATAATATATGTTTTTTTTTAAAAAAAATAGTATAAAGATTAAATGGTATTTCAACTTTACGCTATGGAACTTTCCACTTATAATAATATATGATGATTAGGTACCAACATCTATTAATTGAGTGTATTTCACCTAATACTTTTACTTTCTTTTTTTTTACATTGATGATATTCTCAATGTTCATTTATGTGCCTTTTTGGATGATAGTTTTGTAGATTGAGACTCTAACACCATAAAAGCCAAGGATTGATTCATTATCTTTTAGTTTTTCAAACAATTTACATTCACTTTTTACCAAAGTCCCCTCGTGAAATAACACTTGTATGATCATATCTATAATTTTAAAAATTGCTAATTGTGCAAATCATGTTAGCCTATTTTTTGAATGCGTCAAATAATTATTTTTGATCAAAATACGTATAACTTCAAAAAAAATTTGTTACGCTAGAAAAATTGGCATGATCATACTCTCTTATCCCACAAAGACATTAACCTTTACCCAACAATACGAAAGAAGTGTGGAAATAAACCAACAATAACATAAGAGCAGAGAACTAAGTCATTCCCAATACCCTCAAAACCTAGTTTTCATGTGTACAAGTCACTAATATAATAATACAAAATTTGAAAGATAAATAAAAATTTCAATGTCTTTGTTTCTCTAATAGAACATACATAGGGAATAATAGGGTCTTGTTATGCCGTAATTTTGCTATCTCTAGAAAAATCATTTTTTCAAATGTTCTAGGTATGAAACAAAAATACTTTTAAAAAATCGCCACTTAATTTTTCAAGGAAATTAAGAAAACTTAATTTGAAAAGATCTTAACAGAAAAAATCTTTATAAATTAGAGAAAATGGGTAAGAGGTTTTATTTCCCCTTCGAGAAGGTTTTAAGACATTTGAAGTGTCCGTTAATATGCCATCAACCAATGACTTAAATTAAGTATTTGACTATTTGTTGGAAAAATGGTTTAACATAAAATATAATAATTTATAATATCCAATTAACGTTGAGAAAATAGTTAAATAAAAAATATTTTTCAATTTTTTTAAGAAAAGAGGACACTTATCGAAACTGTAACACCCCGAATTCAAAACAAACCAAAAATCAGTTTTTCAAAAAATATGCAGGTGCAATCGACGGTGGCCATCGACGGACCGTATCCTGACCCATGGTCCGTTATGCACATCCATCAATGGAGTCAGAAACCTACAAAATCTCAGCCCAAGAAAATTTGACTAAGCGTCGAACGACAAATGGACCTACGATCCATAGTCTACATCCATTGATTAACACCCCATTTACCCACTCTCTGATATGAACCACGATTGACCAGCGCGGACCGTCGTTCGACCTACGGACCATAGGTGGAAATTAACAGACAGTTAGAGGGGAATGCAGTTGGGTCAACTTCAATTGATCATAACTCTTAGCACAAAATGAATTAGGTGTCCCATGTCATACCCACAGATAGTCAATTGAATTAGCATTCCATTGCCACCCAACTTTGCTAAAATCAAACCTTCAAGTAAAAAGTTATGTCCGTTTTAGTAAAGGTCTATGGAACAGACCCAACCTACTCAAAGGACGGACTATCGACTGAACGACGGACCATCAGTGGACAGGTCGTCGTTTGGTTCGACAACACTTAACTCAGGAGTCTTTTGGTCTTTTCTCACTTCGTTTAAACCCTAAGATACGTCGTTTTGACCCTAAAGCATCAGGTTTTAGTCAGTTTAAGCCTAGAAACATAACTAAAACTTACCTAAGTAGTATCATTAATTAAAACTTAGAAAATTAGAAGCAATAAAAGAGAAAAAGGTCACAAACCCTAGTTCGAGAACGCATCAAGGTTCCAGCAGTTCTAGCCCCGAAATCTAAATATTTCTCTGTGGATTTCATCACCAGGCATATGGAATTTCACTTGTGGGTTCCTTTCACCCATTGGATCTCTAATTTTTTTATTAGATTTTTTTATCAGATTCATGATTCCCATATCATGCTTAGCCTTAGGGTTTCTAAAACTTCAACAATATTTCATGAATTAATTAGTTCTATGCTCCAAATCAAATTTCCGTGTGATTACTTAGATTATTGCATGATTTCATAACCCTAGCTATGTATTTTCTTAGTTCTTGAATTACACAAGCTAGTTAAAATATTTCGGTTATTTTATATATACATGATTTAGTTATAAATGCTTAATTATAAAATTAATTGTTGCCCAGTTTGCATGTTCAGTGTTGAGCTATCCAATATTTACAGAAACTCAGTCATATTTAGTTAATTGCATAAATCATTGGGAGTAGCATAATACCAATTGGACTAGGGTTCAGCATACCCAATTAGTCCCATAACTACTAGCCAGGTAGGTTTTAAGTCCCCTTTGTACGCAATCAGTTTTGTGATCACGTCAGCATGCCTTTATGCCTCTGATAGGGTATATTGGGTCCTCTCGATAGGGTGTATACATCGAACTCCACATTTAGTTCATGTGGTTTTATTGTCGGATATTAGAAGCTCCCACAGTTCAATCAGATTCCCTTGCATTGACCATTTTTCAGTATATCCAGTATTTAGTTTTAGCAAGTTACAAATTGATCATTGTATTCAGTTATCTCAGCATTCAAAATCTATATCATGTTCAGATTATATACTTGCTTTTGTGTTTGTTCAGTTATGTATTATTTTAGCTTTATTCTATCCTACATGCTCAATACACATACATGCACTACATCTTCTCGTAATGTAGGTTCAGGTTGTCAGCATCCAGATCACGCTTAGATCAACTTCCGATCTTCAATTCAACAGATTCAGTGGTGAGTCCTCATTCTCCGAGGATAATTGTCATGAGTTGATTTCAGTCCTATAGTCATTTAGTTTTCAGTTTTTGCTAGACTTAGCTGGGGCTTTTCCCAGTATTTCTATTCAGAGGCTTACTTCAGACATAGATAGTTTCATCTTAGTATTGAGTTAATATTTCCTTTGTATTAAACTGATCGTTTTCAAATATCTCAGTTATAGAATATTGGCATTCCTCATCTTTTCCGTATAAATTATGATTTAGCTTCCACATTCACTTTATTATCTTTAGTATGCTCATGATCATGCAAACAATGTTAGCTTGAGATACTTGTGGTCGTAGGTTCTGTGTCCACGTCTAGGGGGGAGGGGGGAGGTCGGAGCATGACAAATTTTGTATCAGAGCACTAGGTTTAAGTGTCTAGGATGTCTGAAAAGCCGCACTAAGTAGAGTCCTTTTCATGGGTGTAAAGTGCACCACATCTAATGAGAGGGAGGCTACAAAGTGTTTTAGGAAAAACTTCACTTTTTTGTTACTCTTATCGTGCGTAAGGTATGATCATATTCTATTCTAAGTTGACGTTCTACATTTTAGATCATGCCTCCTTGTAGATCTAACTCTAGGAATGCGAATGTCAGGAATGACAACGCAGCTCCTCCAGTCCCAAATCAAGGAGGTTCCAATGATGAGTTCAGGAATTCCATACAAATGTTGTCTCAGATTATTACTAACCAGAACAATCGGGTTCATGCTAATGTGAATGGAAATGGTGGATCAGTAGCAAGAAGGGTCCGTGACTTTGTTAGGATGAATCCGCCTGAGTTCTTAGGATCATAAACTAATAAGGATCCTCAAGATTTCTTGGATGAGATCAAGATGATCTTTAAGGTAATGCAAGTCACTGGGAATGATTGGGTTGAGTTGGCATCATACTAGTTGAAGGATGTTGTTCATATCTAGTACACTTAGTGGAAGGAAAATAGGGGTACAGATGCAGATCCTATTACATGGAATTGCTTTATTGAGACCTTTCTGGATAGGTTTTTCTCAATAGAGTTGAGAGAAGCAAAAGTCAAAGAATTCATGAACTTAAGGCAGGGTAACATGACAGATCAAGAGTATGGACTGAATTTTAACAAAATCTCCATGTGTGCTCCTCACATGGTTGCTGACTCCAGGGATCATATGAATAAGTTCTTGTATGAAGTGTCAGATTTGGTCAAAACTGAGTGCAGAAATGTTGAGTTACTAGGAGATATGAACATCTCTAGGCTTATGACTCATGCTCCGCAGGTTGAGGTTGATAAGCTTAGGGAACATGCTAAGGAAAATAAAGGCTAGGAATGGGGACTATGACTATTTTTAATAGAAATCGGGTGGTGGAAATAGCTCGCGTAGAGTTAGCTTCGTCAGCTAGTGTTCCATCCTCCAAGAACAGGTATGACCAGAAGGTTAAAGCACCAGGATCTAAGTCTTAGGAAAGTGTTTCAGGAACCAAGACTTACCCCACTTTCCCTAAGTATGGTAAGAACCATATGGGCAAGTGTCTCGCAGGAAAAAAAAGATGTTTTGGTTGCGGTCAGTCTAGTCACAGGTTGAGGGATTGTTCTTTTAGACAGGGTCACAAAGGTGGTAATGGTAGAGCTCAGTCTACAACTTCATCAGCACCAGTAAGTCACCTGAATCAGTAGGGTACCTCTTCTAGTATAGGTGGAAGTCAGCACCATAATAGGTTGTATGCTCTTCAGGCTCACCAAGATCAGGAAGGTTCTCCTGATGTAGTCACTAGTACATTACGAGTATTTGACCTTGATGTTTATGCATTTTTAGATCCAAGGGCTACTCTTTCCTTTGTAACCCCTTACATAGCAGTCCAATTTAGTGTTAGTCCAGTCAAAACCTTTCTCAGTCTCTACTCCAGTCGGTGACCCAGTTATAGCTAGAGGGGTATACAAAAATTGCCCTGTCAAAGTATCTCAGAATGTCACCTCAGCAGATCTTGTAAAGTTAGAAATGGTAGATTTCGATGTCATTCTAGGAATGGATTGGTTACATTCATTTTATGCCTCAGCCAATTGCAGAACTAGGATTGTTCGTTTTCAGTTTCCAGGCGAACCAATCTTAGAATGGAAGGGTAGTAGCTTAATGCTTATGGGTCGGTTCATTTCTTACCTTAAGTCCAGAAAGATGATCTCCAAGTGTTATCTCTATCATCTAGTTTGGGTTAAGGATTCTAGCTATGAAACCCCAACTTTTGAGTCAGTTCCAGTAGTATGTGAGTTTCTAGAAGTGTTTCTAGAAGATCTTCCCAGAGTCCCTCCCAAAAGGGCAATTGACTTTGGAATTGTTTTCTTTCCAAATACCCAGCCTATTTTTATTCCTCTATATAGAATGGCTCCATCAGATCTTAAGGAATTGAAAGAACAATTGAAAGACCTTCTAGATAATTCATCAGACCTAGTATTTCACCATGGGGTGCACCAATATTGTTTGTAAATAAGAAAGATTGTTCTCTCAGAATGTGCATTGATTATAGACAGTTGAACAAGATCACAATCAAGAATAAGTATCCTATCCCCCAGATTGATGACTTTTTTTACTTACTTCAAGGTGTTAGACATTTCCTAAAGATAGACCGCAGATCGGGTTATCATCAGCTTAGAGTCAGAGATAGTGACATTCCAAAAATAGCCTTCAGAACACGGTATGGTCATTATGAATTTGTAGTTATGTCGTTTGGACTAACCAATGCTCCTATAGCTTTTATGGATTTGATGAACAGAGTGTTCAAACAGTACTTGGACTTGTTCGTTATCCTCTTTATTGATGGAATCCTCATTTACTCTAAGAATAAGGAAGAACATGCAAGTCATTTGAGAATTGTTGTACAAACTCTCAAAGTTTAGCAAATGTGAGTTCTGGTTGCAATACGTTGCTTCCTTGGTCAAATTGTATCTAGCGAAGGGATCTTGGTGGATCCAGAGAAGATAGAAGTAGTGAAACAATGGCTTAAACCTACCTCTACTACAGATATCAGAAGTTTCTTAGGTTTAGAAAAGTATTACAAAAGGTTCGTGGAAGGATTCTCATCCATAGCCTTACCATTGACTAGGTTAACTAAGCAGATGATCAAGTTTCAATGCTAAGATGATTGTGATAAAATCTTCACAGAATTGAAAACTAGATTGACTACAACTCTTGTCTTGACTTTACCAGAGGGTTCAGATTGTTATGTGATATATTATGATGCATCCAGAGTTGTCCTAGGTTGTTTTTTGATGCAGTGAGATAAGGTTATAGCATATGCCTCTAGACAACTTAAGGTTCATGAGAAGAACTATATAACCCATGACCTCGAGCTTGCAGTAGTGGTGTTTGCACTCAAGATATGTAGATACTACTTGTATTGTGTTTATGTAGATGTGTTCACTGATCATAAGAGCCTTCAGTATGTGTTCACCCAGAAAGAGTTGAATCTTCGTCAGAGGAGATGGCTTGTGTTCCTTAAGGATTATAATATGAGTGTGCATTATCATACTGGTAAGGAGAATGAAGTAGCAGATGCTCTTAGTAGATTATCTATGGGTAGTGTAGCCATGTTGATGAAGAAAGGAAAGAGCTAGTGAAGGATGTTCACAAGCTTGCTCGCTTAAAAGTTTGCCTTATAAGCATATCAGACAATGGTGTAACAGTTCAGAATGGGGTAAAATCTTCTTTTGTAGTGGAGGTAAGAAAAAGCAAAATAGTGATCCAATTTTGCTTGAACTTAAGGTGTAGTCCACAATCAGAGAGTGGAGGTTTTCTCCCAAGGGGGAGATGGTGTACTTCGCTACTAGGGTAGATTGTGTGTTCCTGATGTGGGTGAGTTGAGAGAGCATATCCTTGCAGAAGCACATAACTCCAGATAATCTATTCATTCAGGTACCACTACGATGTACTGTGACTTGCGGGAAGTCTATTAGTGGAATAGCATGAAGAGGGATATAGTAGATTCTGTGAGTAAGTGCCCAATTGCCAGCAAGTTAAGGTAGAACATAAAAAATCAAGAGGTATGACTCAAGAGATCTATATTCCTACTTGGAAGTGGGATGTGATCAATATGGATTTCATCACAGGGTTACCTCGTACTCGCACACAACATGATTCCATTTAGGTAATAGTTGATAGGATGACTAAGTCTTCCCGCATTTTAGCGGTCAAGACTACGGATTCGGCAGAGGACTATTCCAAGCTTTACATTAATGAAATTGTGAGGTTGTGTGGGGTTCCTTTGTCTATCGTCTCAGATAGAAGTCCTCAGTTTACCTCTCTAATTTCTGGAAGTCATTTCAGAAGGGTCTTGGTAATCAAGTTAAACTTAGTATAACATTTCATCCACAGACGGATGGATAGGAAGAACGTACCATTCAGACCCTAGAGGATATGTTGAGAGTTTGTGTGATTGATTTCAAGGGTATTTGGGATGATCACCTTCCTCTGATTGAGTTCGCCTACAACAATAGCTACCATTTCAACATTCAGATGGCTCCTTATGAGGCTTTGTATGGGCGAAGATGTAGATCTCCTGTTGGTTGGTTTGAAGTAGGTGAAGCAACTTTGATAGGTCCAGATTCAGTCCTTTATGCTATGGAGAAAGTGCAACTCAGTGGAGATAGATTTAAGACAACCCAAAGTCGTTAGAAATCTTATGCAAAAGTGAGAAGAAGGGAATTAGAGTTCCAAGTTGATAATTGAGTTTTATGGAAAGTGTCACCTATGAAAGGGTGATGAGATTTGGCAAGAAAGATAAGCTCGGTCCTAGATATGTAGGCCCTTACATGATCTTGAAAAGGGTTGGCGAGGTGGCGTATGAGTTAGAGTTGCCAGCAGAATTAGCAGCAGTGCATCCGGTCTTCCACATCTCACTCTTGAAGAAGTGTTTGGGTGATCTAGCCTCTGTAGTATCATTAGAGAGTGTGGCTGTGAAGTATAGTCTTTCTTATGAGGATGTACCAGTTGAGATTCTTGACCGTCAAGTTAGAAGGTTAAGAAACAAAGAAGTCGCTTCATCCAAGATTTTGTGGAGGAGTCAGTCCGTAAAGGGTGCTACTTGGGAAGTAGAAGCAGCCATAAAAACCAAGTATCCTCACCTCTTTCCTTACGATTCTACTCAAGCTTAAGGTAATAGTTCCTCTATAATTTTCCAGTAATTCATGTGTGAATTCAGTTGTACTTGCATTTTTAGCATATTTGCATGTCCTCGGAACTCAATTGAGTCAGAAAGTCAGTTCTCAGTGTTTAGTAGTAGGGTTTGCAGGTCTCTCCCTTTATACCAGCTAGTTTAATCTTCACTCGAGGACTAATGTTTCCAAGGGGGAGATAATGTAACACCACGTATCCAAAACAGACCAAAAACCAGTTTTTTTAGAAAATCTGCAGGTGCAATCGACGGTGGCCATTGATAGACTATAGCCTAACCTATGGTCCGTCCTGCAACTCCATCAATGGAGTCAGAAACCCCCAAAATCTAAGCCTCGGAAAATTTAACTAAGTGTCGAACGAAGGACGGACCTACGGTCCGTAGGTCAGACTATAGTCCGTAGTCTGCGTCCATCGATCAACACTCCATTTACCCACTCTTTGATATGAAGCATGATTCACCAGCACATACCATCATTCGACTTACGGACCATAGGTGAAAATTAATAGACAGTTTGGGGGGGGGGGGTAATGTAGTTAGGTCAACTTCAATTGATCATAACTCTTAGCTCAAAATGAATTAGGTGTCCCATGGCATATTTACAGATAGAGAATTGAATTATCTTTCTAGAGCCACCAACCTTGCTAAAATCAGATCTTCGAGTAAATATTTAGTAAAGGTCTATCGAACGGACCCAACTTATGGACCTAAAGACGGACCGTCAGTCCAGGTCGTCGTTTGGTCCGACAACACTTAACTCAAGGGTATTTTGGTCTTTTTCCACTTCATATAAACTCTAAGATACGTTGTTTTGACTGTAAATCATCATATTTTAGTCAGTTTCAGCCTAGAAACATAGCTAAAACTTACCTAAGTCAAATCATTAATCATCGGGAAATTTTTCAAAATGTTAATATTTTAACATTTAAGAGGGCTCATTAGCAACAATTTCAATATTTAGTAGAAATGTCAAATTTCGTTTGTTATGTATCTTATTCATGTTTTTATTATTTGTTTTTATTTAAAGAATATAATTATTTAATAACAAAATGGAGAAAATGAAGGGAGAGAATATTTCAAAAAAAGGTAAGGATCACTTAGTTTTCTCATCAGTTACATTTTCAAATAAAATTTAAATATTAATATTTTTTTTTCTTCAAAATTTTTACCCTTTTGAAATTATATTCATTCCACAATATATTCTATTTATATTCGTTATAATTTTTTAATAGTTTTTATTCATTCAAATAAGTATGCCAAATATATCTATATAGACATTTAAGAAATATATTTGTATTCATATATTTTTTTCCCTCTGTAGTTATTTTTTTCTTCCAAAATCTTGTATGTATTCATTTCAATATGTATTTTATTTATATTTCTATTTATTCTAGTTTTTATTTAGAATTTTGTATAATAATATATAAAATACAAAAGTTAGTATGATGAAAAAGTGAGAATGAAATATAAAATTAAAAAGAAATAATTGAATATTTGGTATAATCATTCTTAAAAAAATACATAACTACTTGACATACCTTGAGAATAAATACAAATTAGAAAAATATGTCAAATTCATAAACTATGCAACATAATTTTTGAATAATTATAAATATTAATAGTATATATACAATTTTAAATACAAATTGAGAAACGATACAAAATTCTGATTTTTTTTTATATATAAAAACAAAATAATAGGATTTCGTTCTTCATATCAATAATATACATATCTAGTTAGTATACATTTGGGACGGATTCAATTAGGAACAAATACAAGATTCATAACTATACAACATGAGATTTTGAATGAATTTAAATATTAATAGCATACATACTAATTTGAATATTAAATGAGAAATGATATAAAATTCAAGAAAAAATTACAAATATAAATACATAAAAATTTCATAGCATACAACACAAATCCAACAAAAGTTCATTAATAAAATCTGAAATGTCATAGTCATGCAAAATGTATTCATAAATTATTGAATATCTACAGATGTGAAAAAAATAAAGGAATGAAAAAAAAAATACATTATAAAAATTTAACAAAAAATGACCCCAAAATACAATAATGAAATAACAACTGAATACAAAATACAAACTAATAAATATTACAAAATGTACATAACAAGAAATTTACAAAAGCTCGTCGGAGAAAGCCAGGTGCCGTAGGTAAGCTCTATTTCGCCTGGAGCATTGATTTCCCATAACGAATAAATATATTCAGGACACATTGTTAAACAAATTGTTTTTTAACTTCAACTCAACATGCAAAAATCTAAACATGTAAAAAATATTTAAATACCTCTTCATCAACAATTTGGTCTTCACCGTCATTTTCTTGTACCCTACGAGTTACGTTTTTACTTTGAATTTGATGAAGACTTTATTCTTGTCATCTCTCTTCCCTAATTTTAAAAGCAAATCTTACAATATCCGCTATTTCTTGAGTAATACATAGATTAAATGATGGAAAATCACTAGAAACCGTTTTACTAAGATGAATAGTGTCTCTTAGAATCATTCTTTGAAGAGTGTTTTGTAGTTATAAACGAGAAGAATCCTACTTTCACCAATGATTTAAACAACAATAAAATCAGAAAATAAATCTTAAAAAAAAGAATATAACGATGAAAATGCCTTAATAAGACAAATTTGTGTGATCCAGATTTTGAGGATAAAAAAAATATTTCGGTAGAAGATAATAAAAAAATTGGAGTTGAAGAGAAGAAGGATTTGAAGGTTGAATAGGAATATGAACATGAAAATATGGAGAGAGAGAATTTTTTTTTTTACTTATGGGATAAATATGGAAGAGAGAGATATGGGGAAAATGTACAGATTTTGATTATTTTATAATTAAAATAATTTGGGAAAAGTGAACTATGGATATACATAGAAGTATAAATAAATTATTTTTTCGAAGAGAAAATAGGGGTTTAATTAGGATACATATTCTTTTTAAAAATAATGACATTTTTGACATTTTAACTAATATTTTTAAAGTAGTGAGTTTTTTACTACTTAAGTTATTGATTTTGACTAGTTTGCTAATTTTTCCTTCATCAAAACATATAAATTAGAAGCAAAAAAGGAAAAAAAAGGTCACAAACCCTTGTATAAGAACGCAACAAGGTTCCAACAGTTCCAACCCCAAAATCTAATTATTTCTTCGTGGATATCATCACAAGGTATGTGGGATTTCACTAATGGGTTCCTTTAACACATTGAGTCCCTAGTTTTTAGTCACATTCTTGATTCTCATATCATGCTTAGACCTAGGGATCTAGAACCTCAAAAGAACTTCATGAATTAATTAGTTATATGTTTCAAATCAAAGTTCCATGTTATTACTTAGATTACTGCATGAATTTTATAACCCTAGGTAAGTATTTTCTTAAAACTTGAATTACACAAACTAGGTCAGATATTTCAGTTATTTTAGATATACATGATTTAGTTATAAATGCTTAATTATAAAATTAATTGTTGCCCAGTTTGCATGTTCAGTTTTGAGCTATCCAGTATTTACAGAAACTCAATCATAATTAGTTAATTGCATAATTCATTGGGAGTAACATAATACCAATTGGATAATGGTTCAGCATGCCCAATTAGTCCCATATGTACTAGCCAAGTAGGTTGTAAGTCCCCTCTGTGCGCAATCAGTTTAGTGGTCATGTCAGCATGCCTTTATGCCTCTGGTAGGGTATATTGGATTCTCTCGATGGAGCGTATACATCGGATTCTACATTTAGTTCATGTGGTTTTATTGTCAGACACTAGTAGCTTCCATAATTCAGTCAGATTCCATTGCATTGACCATTTTTCAGTATATCCAATATTTAGTTTTAGCATGTTATAAATTGGTCATTGCATTCAGTTATCTCAGCATTAAAAATTTATATCATGTTCAGATTATATACTTGCTTTTGAATTTGTTTAGTTATGTATTATTTTAGCTTTATTCTATCCTACATGCTCAGTACCTTCAAGTACTGACACATACATGCACTACATCTTCTCGTGATGTAGGTTTAGATTGTCAGCATCCAGATCACGCTTAGATCGACTTTCGATCTCTAGTTCAGCAGATTCAGTGGTGAGTTCTCATTCTCTGAGGACAATTGTCATGAGTTGATTTGAGTCCTTTAGTCATTTAGTTTTCAGTTTTTGCTAGACTTAGTTGGGGCTTTTCCCAGTATTTCTATTTAGAGGCTTACTTCAGACATAGATAGTTTCATCTTAGTATTGAGTTAATATTTCCTTTGTATTAAACTCATCGTTTTTAAATATCTCAGTTATAGAATATGGGAATTCCACACCTTTTCAGTATAAATTATGATTTAGCTTCCACATTCAATTTATTATCTTTAGTATGCTCTTGATCATGCCAGCAGGGTTAGCTTGGAATCACTTGTGGTCGTAGGTTCTGTGTCCACGTCTCGGGGATAGCTCGAGGCGTGACAGAAAAATTTGAATTGAAGTACATGTGAATAGGATTTTAACGAAATTAGGTTAATTAGATTTTCATTAAATCATTTTTGGAAATAATAATACGCATCAACTTAGTCAATTAAACCATGAAATTTATTTTTAAAAACTGAGAAATATATAAAAAGTTTTGATCAACCCTTTCGAGAAAATAAAGATGTAAAAAAAAAACATTTTTGAAAGTTTATTGGAGCAGAATACCTTAATCTTGAAACAATCTTAAAGTGAGTAAAATGTGATTAAATTAAGAAGCATGTTTTTTAACAAAAAAAAGATTTAACTTGATTAAAGATATAAAAAAATTGATCAATATAAATGAACACACAAAAAAATGTGTTTGAAGTAAATCAACACAAAGAAAACAACTCATCATTTGTGGAGTTTAATTAAGTTAATTAATAATTTTAAGATTAGAGTTATAACAATAAACAATAAATAATCATAATTAAATATTCAAAGGAAGAGATTTAATTTGAGCCTTTCTTGAGCCAAATTCGCTGCTATTCTTCGGGTTCAAATCAATTCTCATTTTTGTATACATCTGTTGTATATCGGTGTAGATCAGCGTGTATATCAGCTTTTCCCATATATTTCTTGCTTCAGTACACCTGTATTTCGCTTCATCTATGTATTACCACATTTCTTTCCTGTAAAATTGTATACAATAA
This sequence comes from Solanum lycopersicum, assembly GCF_036512215.1. NCBI lineage: Eukaryota > Viridiplantae > Streptophyta > Magnoliopsida > Solanales > Solanaceae > Solanum > Solanum lycopersicum. The sequence continues at coordinate 31,504,375 of NC_090805.1, forward strand.
ATATATATTTCATGTATATGTTTGTATATCGATGTACGTGCTTCCACATCTCTAATTAATTCAAATTGAAATAACTTGACTTTGTGGAAGTATAGTTCCACTATAGTTATAGTTGAACAAACTAAATTTTAATTTAAATTCACGGTTTTTTTTTGAATGATTTTTTTTAAAACTCATGTTAATTCAAACTTGAATAGTATGGTGACTAACATTTTCTATCACAACACTGTTTTGCTTCTCCAATTCTATAAGAATAGATTAAATATATTTTTGACATTGGCTATTTTATTTTATTTTAATGTATTTTATTTTTAACTTGGCATTCTAATACATATATCATTTTAAACTCATATACAATAATAACAATATAATAACAACAACAACAACAACAACAACAACAACAACAACAACAACAACAACAACAACAACAACAACAACAACAACAACAACAACAGTAATAGTAATAGTTAAAAAAACTGCTCAATATTGTACCAAAATATGAGCTTGGAAAAGAGTAGAGAAAATTATACTTAATTCATATAATTTTTTATATTTTTAGTTCAAAGTAAAAACAATAATTCAAACCTAAGCATGGTCATAAATTTAACTAAACACTTTTCTCTTCTTCATTTTATATTAGTTGTCTATATTTCTTTGACACGATCATATAAAATTCTTTGACACGATCATATAAAATAATAAATAATTTTACTACGTTATTTCATAATATTTCATATGTGAATTTTCACAAACTTATTACCCTTCTAAGAAGAATTTATTATAAGGAAAATAGAGAAAATGTAATAAATTTTATCCTTCATTTCATAAATTGACAAGTAATTTAAGATGAATATTTTTAGTAATATGTGTTCAAGTAATATGAATCGACGATCTCTCTTAAACATCCTCTCTACCTCCACGTGATAGTACTAAGATTTTAATATACCATATCTTTCTTTGACCTCTTTATAAAATTTCACTAGGCATGTTATTATAGTTGTCAAGAAGCTATAAGTAAAAAAATATTTTGAGAAGAAGAGTAGATAGCAAAATCAATACAGGATCAATATATTTTAGAATAATATTTGTTTTTGATATATATAATTGACTTTTTCCATCAACTTCAAGTAAAGTATATTTTTTTTTATTTTCTATTATTATTATATATATGTTTATAAACAATTGTTGTATTTGTTAAATTGACACTTATAATATATAGCATTTGTAAAATATAATTAGCAAAAATTATACATCTAATAATAAGAGATAATAATAATTATAACTAAAGCAAAAATCTTTTCCAAAATTATATCTCCAGCCTTACGTCACCCTTCCCTTTTCACTTTTGGATCCAAAAACTTCCCCCCAAAAAATTGAAATTTGTAAATCATCAAAATCTCCACCCCCCCCCCCCCCCCCTTTAAAATTTTAAAACTCAATTAAATCGCTTGTCCCCCCTCCCACTTGTCAAAAACCTCGAAACTCTTTTTCCTCTTCCAACGGCATTTCTACGTGCTCCCTCTCCCTTCACCCATTCTTGTGTCAATCGTTTGTTCAATTTGTTTTTTGATGTTATGCTAAAATTTCTTTTGTAGGTTTTACATGGCTTTCTTAAATCAGATGAGATAAATTTTTACAATATGATTTTTTTGTTTTTTTACTCAATTGTAGACTATAAATTATCGATTAGGTATAGATTTGAGAAAAGATTGAACCACAAATAATTTATCATACACAATTATATTCTATATTGTTGCAAGAGATTATTGTCATAACTTGAATCAATGAGTATTGCATTGAGTTGTATATTTTTGTTAATTTAAAGATAATTATTTTACCTAGGTATTAATTTTATAATTTATATTGAATTTTAAGATCTATATCGACCTGTTTTAAGAATTTTATAAATTATTGGTTGGATTAATTCTTTGTTTACTTCCTATTGTTTTTTTATTTTATTTGCTAAACATATTTGTAAAAAATAGTATTGAAGATATTTTTTTTCTTGAAATTCTAAATGATTACTTTTTTGGTGCTATAATGCTTTGCTTTTATTGATACACATATTTATGTAATAAGAGCACATAAATGGAAAATTGGGACCGACGTTGATCAAACTTAAGTACAATTAAAGATTGTGGAAGTGTAACGACCTGTTTAGTCGTTTTGAGCAGCAGATCTTATTTTTGGAAAAATTGGTTGAGACGACGGAACCCACGACGGACCGTCATGGGCACGACGGACCGTCGAGGGTGTCTCATCCCAAAATACTTAGAAATTCTGAAAAATGGGTATTGAAATCGACTCTCTGAACTTCGTAACGGAATGGCAGGACGGACCGTCACAGGCGTGACGGACCGTCACAGACTCTTTAAGGGAATTGAGTCTCTAAACTCTGTGACGGAGAAGCAGGACGGACCGTCGCAGGCACGACGGGCCGTCACAGGCTGCGTAATTCCAGGCTGAGTCGGATTTCTTTAATGTTTTAAGGGACGTTTTTGACTATTCCTGCTTTAATTATAAAGTTAGTGGATTAATGTTAAAGAGTCTAATTACTTGGGGGTTTAAAGAGGTAACCTTGAGTAAATTAGTGGGTTATTATTGCCATCTTTTATTCTTAATTATATGCTAATTAGGGTAAAAGAAATAGGGTTTGAATAAAGAAAATAGAAAGAACAAAGAGAGAGAGAGAGAGGATCGAACAAGAAGAGGAAAACACAAAGCTTTGGGGAATTTGCTTGCTTGATCACTAATCTTCGGTGGAGGTAGGTTATGGTTTTGATATGCTATTCGTAGTAAACTCTTAATAGCGAATGATATGTATTGGGTAGTGTTGTAAACCCTTCTATATGCTTAATTGTATGCTTGCATGAATGTGATTATATAATTGTGATAAAATAAACATGATGAAGCTATTGAATCCTAAATCTTGAAAAAGAAACCCTAATCTACTTTTTTAATGATGATGCCTTGGTATAAAAGAAGGCATGATGAACGAAAGTAGTGAGATTAGGGGATCGGGTGCCACGCTCCGGTACCAGGATAGTATATGAGGATCGGAGTGTCACGTTCCGACACCAGGATAGTATATGGATCGGGTGCCACATTGCGGTACCAAGATAGTATATGAGGATCGGAGTGTCACGTTCCGACACCAGGATAGTATATGGATCGGGTGCCACGTTCCGGTACCAGGATAGAATATAGATCGGGTGTCACGTTCCGACACCAGGATAGTATATGGATCGGGTGCCACATTCCGGTACCAGGATAGAATATGGATCGGGTGTCACGTTCCGACACCACGATAGTATATGAGGAGCGGAGTGTCACGTACCGACACGAGTGGAATAAAGATAATGAATCTTGAAAGATGTTAATATATTCAATCTAATGAACCTAATTCCCAAATGAGTATGATGAGGAGGCGTGAGTCCTCATTGATGTGCTTGGTGTTGTAACCAAGGGTTATGGTAATTGTAAATGCTGCATGCTAAGGATATTAGTTGATTTTATGACGTTATCTGATATATACTGTTTTCTATTTTGAGTTGGCCGATGATACCTACTCAGTACTTGTATTTGTACTGACCCCTACTTGTATTTGTTTTCTTTGTAAATTGTGGAGTGCAGCAAACGTACCGTCGTTTTCAACTCAACCGCAACTCTAGCCAGTCTTCATTACTCCGGATATCAGGGTGAGCTAATGTGTTTAGCTTGGACTGGATCCTCCTCTTCATGTCTTGATGCCTTGAAGTTCCGGCATGGACTAGCTGTTTATGTATTTTAGTTTCTTAGATACTCTTAGATTTAGTAATTTGAAGTAGATGTTCTTGTGATGATGACTTCCAGATTTTGGGGATAATAATAGTTGTTGAGTTTTTAGAAGTTATTGAATTGGTTTTTATTAATGAGTTTAAGTCTTCCGCATTACTTTCTGTTGATATTATATTGAAATGTTAAGGTTTAGATTGGTTGGTTCAGTCACATAGGAGGGTAAGTGTGGGTGCCAGTCGCGGCCCGATTTGGGTCGTGACAGGAAGGAGATTGGAGAGATAGGGAAAATTTATGTTGCTTTGGACTCAAACAAGATGATGTCTTTCAAAAAATGTATATTGTGACTATTCTCCAAATTGTAAAATGTAATTATATGTAACTAGAGAATTATTTTGAAATCTCAAAAATGTATTTGGGATTATATTATGTAACTTTTATTTTTCCAACAAAGCTTTTGGAAAATCCCTTCATCCATGGTAATGAAATTGTTTGAAATCTACTTTTAGCTATATTACAAAAATTATTGAGATTATTAATGCTTATGGCAATAATTTTAAATTTGTAGTGACGAATTTTGATGTTTATATTAAAATCTATATGTAATTATCAAAAATAAGTGTCGTAGCAAATTAAAACTAGTAGCTATAAATTATGTATTTTATGGAAAAAGAGCTCGAGTTCTTAGCTTTTTGAAAAAAATATATTTGTGGCAAATAATTTGATTTTATAGCTATAGATTTTCTAGTTTATAGCTAATTATAAGTATTAATGCCACAAGATAAAAAAAATATGAAATAGACACAAATTTTTTGCTTTGTAAAAATATTTCTTAGCAATCCTACATCTTGCACAAATGCTACAAAAAATATTTTATGGCTAAATTATTTTACAATAAAAAATTTCAAATTTAGCTACAATGTGTTTTTTAAGCATTGAGTGCATTTTCTTGTAGTGGGAAGACTCAACTCTTGGCATGATTTATTGAAATTGATTTAAGGCAACTGATCTCCTAAACCTTTTATTCTATCATAATTCGTATGCTTCCTTCGTTGCTTGTATATTGGGAGCAATGGGGATAAGGTGAAGAATTTAATTGTCCACTTGATATATCTAATTGAATAATAAAGGTTTGAACTTAAAAAGGCTTTAAGATGAACACGATGGTGTGAATTTCCTTATATGACTCTCGTTGATTGATTGATAAAATACTTGAAAGCATGAACCTGGACTTGAACTGTATATTGTCTCTTTCATGTGGTGTGATATTGCTTGTATGCATTGATTTATGAACATGCTGATGAGATAGGCGATGACTTATGTTGCCGAGGTGTTTGTCGATTAATGCTATTGCGCCAAGGTCATTTAATGCAAGTATTTGATATAGAATAGATGTGAGATGGTTCCATCTAATGATATAAAGTTGATGAAAAATTATTCTGACTAGTGCTTTGATATAAAGCCAATGAGAAACGGTTCCAGGTAGTAATATTGTGCCGATAGGAAATGTTTTTTGTGAGAAATGATCTTTGTGACTTTATGTACTTGAAGATTATGTGAAACTTTCTTGTTAATTGTGATTGATTTACATATTGTGTGTGACTGAACTACTTGACATTGAAATCAATCCTTTTGATTCATTTGATTGTTAAATTGTAAATATTGAATTGTGGATATTGGGCCTTATGAGCCGTTGTAGTTAATTAAGGTTGAAATATAGAAAAAGAACAAAGTAGAACTTAAGAATAATGAAATATTAGAACTATAAAGCAATGAAGAACAAGAAAGACGAGATAACTTTATTTGATAATTGCAGTCTTTTCTCACTGCCTAAGACTTACACTTATAATAATCAACTAACTTCATGGTCCTAAATATCAGCAACACATTTACTGAAGATAATCAAACTCCTAGAGACTAGGTAAAGAAGTTATTTGAGAAAAACTAATGCTAATTTACTGCGGTAGATAAATCAAAGGTTGTAGTGCTGAAATAAAGAAACTAACACTCCTCCTTGTTTTAGGAACTACTGATTCCGAATTTTTCTCTGAAAAACTCAAACTTGCCGAGAGAAGATTCTTGGGAAAAACGTGAGCAACCTAGCTAATACGCTCAAATTTACTTCTCGAAAAGAAGTAAAAGCGGTCGCATCAAGTAAAGAACCCAACTAGTGAGGTTGAGATCCTTCCCACGAGGAAAATGGTTCAGACTTAACTTTATTCTATTGTTACTTTTATTTAGTCAATTATTTCCCAAAAACAAATAATTAAAAGGGTTTTTGATTAATAAAAGCAATTAGCTAAATTAAAGTAAACAAGTGATAGGTTCAAGTATTGGAGTTTAATCAAGTAATGAGAGTAACTAGGGCGTAAGTGTTCCCCACAGGCTCCTAACTCGGTAATTCTAGATATAAAAATCTTTTCCTAGTATCTTGCATGTAAAGTTATAAGTTAGGTATCTCTAAATCCTTGGTCTGGCATCTAGAGAATTGTAGTCCGTATCTTGGTTCGGCTACGTGTGTTGCTTTACTAAACCTTATCTTTACCTCATATTAAGCATCATATTTGATATTTGACTGAGTTGTTACTTCGTACCAACCGACACTAGCCTATTAGATAGTATACACTAAATCTATGTTGATAATTTTTTTCCTATTATCTACCTCCTTGGTCCAGCAAGTATCAATAAAGCGAGTTCTAACGTTCGCCATCTATTAAAAAGACTTTTAAGCGAAAGAATTAACAATACATGCAAGACACTATTCTAGAATTGTTATTTTAGCTAGATTTTACCTTGTTATTTACCCATGGTTCCCACAACCCTAGTCATGGAGTTTAGTTACCCATGCTAATAATCACACAATTCATACAGATAATATAAGAATTAATGCACTTAATTTTATGAGAATGAACAAAATTTAGAAATTCACTTGAATAATTCACAAAAACACCAAAAATTGATTCCGAAAAAGTATGATCAATACCAAAATCAAGAGTTCAATACGTAAACAAGAGAACTAAAAAAATATCCAAAAGCCTAACCCAAAAACGAGATTTTTTGAATATTTATAAAAAGTAAAACCTGATAAAAGAAGGACTCTATTTAAGGCAAATCTGTCCAAAACGCGTCATTCCATACTTGGCATAATTTTCTGTTGCTTTCTTTATCAACTTTCTGTTACCCTCGATGGACAGATATGACGGATCGTTGCAAGCACGACGGTATGTCAAGGGGTTCCATTCAACAACACTTAGAAACTTCTTGAAATTGGGTACTGGAACTACTCTCTGACAACCACGATAAATATCCTGGATGGATCGTCATGGCTTTGACGGTCCATCGTGAGCTTCCGTAGTCCCAAACTTGGTCAAACTTCCCCAACATCCTTCAACAACCATTTTCTTCTCACTACGGTGCCACCTACGTACCGTAACAGTCACGACGGACCATCGTGTGCTCCATAGGTGGTCACTTCTGCAATTGCTGCTCGAATCCTCCGCGTTCTCCTTTGGATAGATTTCCTGCAAATAAAGAGAAACCTACATAAAAAATCAATACAAAAAGGCTTTAGACACACACTAAACTTAAGTAAAAGACATTTAAAGTACCGTGAAACCACGGTACATCAACTCCCTCAACTTAAATTCGTTGTTTGTCCTCAAGCGACGCACTATAACTCACTACAAAATCTTTGTACAAGAGTATCCGTCTTTTAGCATTCGCAATCATTTGGCTATCAGTTCTGATTATTATCATTATGTTCATGTATTCTATCACTATTAGACTTGAATTATGTAGATCATACCATGTCACAGACTCACCACAACTTGACACCTATACTCTTCGATCTCTCACCTAGGTGCTAATTTTTCCGGTATTGCAACTAGTATCCTTACTTCAAAATAACATCCTCATTTTTCACATAATGATTTCAGTTTTACTATAAGGATTACTTTTAAACAGTCACTCTCCGAACAACTTCACAACTCATTCATACATATTGCCATAGACTTGCCCTTATTTTCACTGCTTTAAGTTCGCCATAACAACTCTTAGGATCACGATAGGACTTTCTTAGATTGTAACATAGGCTCAGGATCATGTAAGGTATATTTAGGTATATTTTAGTGACTTGTTGCCTTCCTTGACATATCGATTAAGCATCGTACCTTTTCATCATTTTAATCCGCCCTTTTTCTTATATTCACCTTGCTATTTTCCCTTCTTTCTTCTTTTGTGTAAGTGACTCTTTTCTTTTCTTTCTTATATATATATATATATATATTATATTTATATATATATATATATATTATTTCACTTTTCTTTAAAATGGTTCTTGAGTAACATTTTTTTTGTTCTTTCTCTCTCTTTGTTCTTTCAACCCCACTTTGCATAGCATTCCTCATAATAGCCACCCTCAACTCATGGCTTTACCATGAGTCAAAGCAGACAATACCCTCAAAGCAGACAATACCCAATGTTGCGTCAGGGCCATGACAAGTTGTTTACTACATTAGCCACCCTCAACTTATTCTTTTGGCATAAGCGGAGGTACACATGTCCAAGGAGATAGCAAGGACAACACATTATTCCCAGAAAAGATCACTTGGGGCGAAAGAGAAAGGTATATTTAAGCTCAAATAATTTGTATAAAAAAGATATTAATTTCATTCGGTTTTATGTTATTTAGGCTAAAGATTGGCTATATTAAACAAGGGCCTATGATCCTTTCCTAATTGTGTATTACAGCTTACTTTTAGTAGGTTTAACAAGGCAAGTTTTAGCTTAGTACAAATAGTGGAGTATTCAAATTTTCCTCACATTCACTTAACATCTCATTACTCTACCAGATTATCAAACACCTAGTTCGAGTCTTAGACTTAGGTTCATGCAGTGGTGTATCTCCGTGTCATGCTTCGAGCCACACATTTATCAATTACTATGCCTAGCAATGCATTATTTTCATAGCATTTCTGTTTTAGCCATCAGGCTTCCGAGTTATACTATGTACACAAGATATAGACAATGCCGGTTCAACAATAAAAATAATCAGTATCTTGGGGAAAAAGAATACAGGCAAGAAAACCCTAAAAGAGGATCGTGAGTTGGGTTACTCAAACTTTACCCTAGCACTCACTCTCCTTTTAACCCACCCCAACAAAAAGATATGCAATTGTCTTCAATGCATAAAAGAATCTAAAATAATAGACTGGTAGGTGAAGCAAAACTGAGGTGTAAAGCGCCGTTGATCAACAAGCTTGTGGGTCCGGTGTTCTGGAACCCATTCCCTCTGTAGTCTGGACACCCTTAGTAGTGTCCTCAACATCAACAACACCCTCAGTAGTGCCTCTCTCAACAATCACAGCACCATCAGTAGTGCTCTTCTCTGCCTCAACAACTCTAGTGCTAGACTCCCCAGCAGCCAACTCAATAGCCCTCAACTGACGGGCCTCCTCATGAGCAATCGAGGCTCTCCTCGCTGCCTCCAACTCTCGGCACTCCCTCTTTTGTGCCCTAGATTTATCCTCATGTCGACCTCTACGCCTCTTGGCATGCTCTCGTGGTGTAGGTGGTGGCACTGCAGCAGTGGAGAATAAGCCTGCCAAAACAGTATCCTCGGCAGTCTCTGCAGAAAGGGCCTCAGGCTCGGGCACCCTAGCCTCTAGAATCATGTCCAAGTCCGCTCGCAGACTGTATACAGTAGCCTAAAGGGTAGACACGTCCACTGGAGGGGCTGGACGGGCTAGCACACGCAACTCAAAAGCATCCAGGCGCTGATGAACCTCCATAATCTTCCTCTCTGTGTGTTGGGCCATCTTCTACTCCATGCACTCCTTCGCCTCAACAATAGACCTCTGCATCCAAGGATGGATGTGATTTAGAAGAGTGGCCATTTTGTACTCAAGTTTCTGGACCCTAGCAAGTGAGAACAGAGTGGCGGAGGGAGTGAAGGGAGAGGAGATTGGAGCGGTGGTACCACCCGGGATAGACTCAACCGGGGTGCTGTCAGTAGGCTCAGATGTAGCTAGGGTAGCCGCTTGGGCTTTCTCTACTGTATCCACCAGGTTCTCACCAAGCGGAGGTACCTCAAGGCGGGGCCCTCTGCGTGGGGCCAACTCATTGGCCTAATCCCTGATAAGGCCTATATCAATAGTGCCCGGTGGGGTCTTGATATGATCTGTGTGCCAAATGGGCACACCTGCAGACCAGCACAATGCAAACCCGATGCACAAAAATGGGTAAGTAGTAGTGACCTTGAAATCTCTTTCGTGCATGACCGCTTGATGAAACCAAGCGAAGTCCACCTCGAACTTTTCTATCATAGCTTCCATTAGAATTGTGCGATCCCATATGACTATATTATCTGCTGCAGTGGGGGAAAGGCAGTGGCGGACTATCAACCACAAAAATTTGGCCGTGAAGGTCAGGTTAACCTTGTTGATGTCTCCCTTCGGCTCACGTAACCAGTCATCAGCCTCTCCATCAACAGACAAATACTAGGCCAACCACCTCTGGTAGTCTCTATCAACTCTGGATCACGCAAGAATTGTCCATCTTTAACCAGTTTCCACCGGTATTTGAAATCGGCGGTGAGAGAAGTCCTGGTGGCATCAATATCCTCGCCATATAGGTACCGGCGGATGGTTGGCAATGATATGTCTACCTGCTTTCCGCGGACTGAGATGTGATCTAGTGGATCTTGTTTGGCGGGGGTAGCCCGCCTATCAATCTTGGATCGGAGAGTCGCCACGTACGAGGCGTAGAAATCTTTGACCAACTCCTCACTGTATTGGCCCAAAGCACGATCCCTCCAATATAGTCGGTACCTGGTGAAGAGTGCATGGATATTCGGCACAATTGGGAGACTCCCCGTAAGGACCAGCCTCTCCAGGGTAAGGATTCGGTCATGACGCCCTTATCATTCAATAGCATGGCATCGGAGTACACCTGAAAATGCCCCTCAACACACCATTGGTTGGGATGGTCGGCAACCAGGGTGGGGACTCCAGTCACTGGTGCCGGAGTGTAATCACCATTATCGGCCTCATCAGATGAGGCGGACTGGGATGCAGTGGCAGGAGAAGAAGCCTCCTTAGACCCGGAGACGTCGTCTGAACCTGATACTTCCTCAGAACCGGAAGTATACCTGGAGTGTGTAGCAGACCCAGAAGGCGTGCCGGTCAGTATGCACTCCTTTTTAGACTCGGAGGCATTGATTATATCGGGCGCCACCTTTGTGGGGGTGTCTCTGGTAGTACCTATAGCCTGTGCAGGGGTGACAGTACCTGGGGCACTTATTCGGGGTCACGCTCATCGTCAGAGCCAATGACTAGTCGGGAAGATAGGGCGACAGACTTTGAGCGCCCTCGTGTGTACACACAATCTAGCTTTGGTCCCATAAGTGTTAGTACTTGAAAAGAACAACAATTAGTACTTGTAGAAACAAACAAGACATGCAAAAAAAGAAAAAAAACGTAAAACCAAAACTGAAATAATATTGTAATACTTTCTGTGCTGGACGATCAACCAGTTGACGGTCCGTCGTGAGCATGACGGACCGTGATGACGGTCCGTCATGAAATACTTGAGAAAAATTATTGGACTCTGAGAAAGAAAGTCTCTTACAATTATGACGGTTGTATAGGATGGACCATCGAGATCACGACGGTTCGTCGTAGAGGTCCGTCGTTGGACACTTGGAAAAGATTTTGAGAATGTTAGGAATAGGATCTCTAAAAAGCATGACGATTATGCAGGATGGACTGTAAGGGAATGACGGTCCGTCATAGAGGTCGTCGATGGACACTATAGAAAATAAATTGGAATTGGTGGGACAGACCCCACGACGGTCCATCGAGGTAATGATGGTCCGTCGATGAGGTCTCGCTCTATCCTTCAGTGACAGAACTGGGGGTGCCTCTCTCATACCCTAAAATGCTAATCGAAAGAATACTTATCGACCCACAATTTCTAACCCAATTACCTATCATACTAGCAATCCTAAGGCAATAGTGTCTCGAGTTTTAGCATGCCATTTTGGAGGACTATCAACCTAGGTCAGAAACAATTATCAGAAACATACACCCCCATTTGATTTAGTTAACACAACACCCCCATTTAATTTACTATATGAAGGGTCTTAAGTCATGTAAGATTAACGGGGTGAGTTCGTGGCATACACTACGGGTCAAATTTTCTAAGATCCAACATTCAGAATCAAGCATGGAGCATGGTAAAACAAGAAATAAATGTAGATGATTTAGAGATCAGAACCACATACTTGATATTTGGAGGATATAAAAACAAAGTAAGGCACAAAATTCTGCTGACTAGCACAAGAATAGTTGACTTCGACCGACAGATTACTTGAAAAACAGGGAGATTGGAAGAGGGAAGATTAGGGGAATTTGGGAAGGGATGGGAATGTGATGTTTTCGGGAAAGGAATAGAGTGTTAGGGAGTTCAAGAGGGAGTAAATGATGGAAGTTAGGGAAAGAAACGGTTAGAATGAAGAGGTGGTAAGCTAAAAGGTTTAAAAACTTTTAATATACGCCGGTTGGGTCGGGTCGGGTCGGGTTTACGGGTATTGATGCAACGATTCCCCGTCGACGGTCTGTCACAAGTGTGATTGTCCGTCATGTGGTCTTTCATGGGTGCCCTAATTTAGAAAAATTTGAACAACTTACTTAGACACGATGGATGTTTGCGACGGTCCGTCGCAGGCGTGACGGTCTGTTGATGGGTCCGTTACCGAGTTCTACAGATCAATTTTCTGGTGATGTGCTACCTGTAAATTTAACACCCATGAAGCTATTCTTTTTGTATTTTCTGGACACTTTTTTGACACTGATCCTAAACTATGCTCTGGCCAACACTTCTAACAAAAAAAAGAAAAGCAACAAAAATGCAACTATTACTAGAAAGTCGTAAAAAACTATAGTTGGCTTAGAGGATACGTATCGGGTTGCCTCCCAACCAGCGCTTGATTTAACATCGCGGCACAATAGAAGACACTTGATAATTCATATTTCATTAATATGGTATGCCTCAATCACTTCATTCCTCTTTCAGCATGCCCAAATAGATTTTGATTCGTTGTCCATTCACCTTAAACCGCACACCCTCCTTGTTTTCTAACTCAACAACTCAGTGAGACAATAGTTGGGCGTTCAGATAGGAGCCAGTCCATTTGGACTTGAGTTTGTCTGGAAACAAGAGCAATCTAGAATTGAATAAAAGTACCAAATCCCCAACCATAAAAATCGCGTTTCTCAATCTTTTGGTCATGGTACTTCTTCATCTTTTCTTTGTATAGGACTGAACTTTCATAAGCTTTTAGGCGAAATTCATCAAGCTCATTCAACTCATTTAACCTCTATTCTGCAGCCTCATTCCAATCCATTTTCAACTTCTTTATTGCCCACATGGCTTTATACTCGAATTTTATCAGTATGTGACAAGGCTTCCCATATACAAGTTGGTATGAGGACATACCTATGGGAGTATTTTATGCGGTCCGGTAGTTCCAAAGAGCATTATCAAGTCTCCTTGACAAATCCGTTCTACTAGCGTTCACCATTTTCGATAAAATCTGCTTAATCTCCCTATTTGACACCTCAAAGTGCCCACTAGTTTGAGGATGGTAAGGAGTGGCCACATTATGGCGAACTCCATGTTTCTCCAATAATCCCTTAAACAATTTGTTGCAAAAGTGGGAACCCTCATCACTAATAATAGCCCTTGGGGTGCCAAATCGGGAAAGTATATTCTTTTTCAGGAACGCGGTGACACTCTTCCCTTCATTATTTGCGAGTACGATAGCTTCTAACCATCCCTTCATTATTTGCGAGTGCGATAGCTTCTAACCATTTAGACACATAATTAACCGCTACTAGAATGTAATTCATCCCTTGAGAACTCACAAAAGGTCCCTTGAAGTTAATACCCCACACATCAAATAACTCAATCACAAGAACAAGATTTAAAGGGAGCTCTTGCTTTCTTGAAATGCCGCCATCTCCTTGGCATCTATCACATGCCTTGGAGAACTCATGAGCATCTTGATGAATAGTTGGCCAATAGTAGCCACATTGTAAGATCTTGTGAGATGTCCGGATACCACTATGATCCACCTACGGGTGAAGAATGGCATGCCTCCAAAACCCTCAACATCTCAACTTCTAGCACACAACGCCGAATAATCCCATCGGCACAACTCCCACAAGTATGGATCATCCCAAAAGAAAATTTTTACATCATACATGATTTTTTTAATAAAAGGACAAGTCCGATGGGATTATATCTCTATCCAGATATTTCGCAAAATTTGTTAACCATGGAATCAAGTCTTGAGAGGTGGAAAAAACATGCTCATCGGGGGATCAATTTCTGTTTTATCCCCCAATTCTCTCATTGCTTCATCTTCCAAATGGGACAAGTGATCAGCAACTTGATTTTTGGTCCCTTTTCTATCAATCACCTCAAAATCAAATTCTTGCAATAGTAATACCTAATGAATTAACCTCGGTTTTGCATCCTTCTTTTCCATTAAATATCTCAAAGAAGACTGATCAGTATGCACTCCAACCCTAGTGCCATGCAAATAGGAGCGAAATTTCTCAAAAGCAAAAACTACCTCAAGGAGCTCTTGCTCAGTATGGTGTAGTTCTTTTGGGCTTCATTTCGGGCTTTACTAGCATAGTAAATGGGGTGAAGGATTTTGTCTCTTGTTTTCCCCAATACCACACCAAGAGTAACCCCACTAGCATCACACATTACCTCAAATGGTTTGCTCCAATCCGGCGAAATAATGATAGGTGCAGACACCAACTTTTCTTTCAACTCACCAAATGCCTTAAGACAGAATTCATCAAAATAATATTTACACTCTTTCTCAAGCAACTTGCACAAATGATGCACAATTTTTGAGAAATCCTTGATGAACCTCTGGTAAAAACCTCCATGCCCAAGAAAGCTTCTCACACCTTTGACAGAGATAGGTGGGGGAAGTCTCTCTATTACCTCGACTTTAGGTCGATCAACCTCTATACACTTCCTCTGAAATGTGATGACCCAATTACCCTCTTTCACCATGAAGTGACATTTTTCACAATTTAGTACTAGATTGCAGTCTTCAGACCTCTTAAGAACCTCAGACAAATGACTCAAACACCGCTCAAAGGAGTCACCAACGATAAAAAAATCATCCATAAACACCTCAATAGTGTCCTCTACCATATCAAAGAATATCGACATCATACATTTCTGAAATGTGGCAGGTGCATTGCACAACCCAAACGACATTCTCTTGAATGCAAAGGTCCCATATGGACAAGTAAAGGTGGTTTTATCTTGATCTTTTGGTGCAATAGTAATCTGATTGTACCCTGAATAACCATCAAGAAAACAGTACCACCCCTTTTTGGCAAGTCTATCCAACATATGATCCATGAAGGGCATAGGAAAATGGTCTTTTTCGGTCCATGCATTTAATTTCAAGTAATCCATACACACCCTCCAACCAGTCACCGCTCTCATTAGAAGAAGCTCATTTTTCTCATTGGGAACCATAGTCATTCCCCCTTTCTTAGGTTCACACTGAACAGGGCATACCCAACTAATATCAGTGATTGAATATATCACTCGGCATCCAATAACTTAATAATTTCCTTCTTCACTACCTCTTGCATAGATGGATTTAGACGTCTCTTATGCTCAATACTTGGCTTATGATCGGGTATGAGTTGGATTTTATGAGAACAAATACCAGGAGGAATCCTAATAATATCCGCAATAGTCCGGCCAAAAGATCCTTTGAACCTTTTTAACACTTTCACCAAACTCTCAACTTGATGCACATTCAAATTTGATGAAATAATAACCGCAAAGTATCATCTTTTCCCAAGAACAAATACCTCAGATAAGGTTGTAGAGGCTTAAATTCTAATTTTGGAGTCTCCTCAATATACGGTTTCGCGGGTGGAAATTCGCAATGTTGCATATCTAACTCAAATTTCTTTGGTTTTAAAACAAACATTACCTCAATCAAGTGCCACGACCAATGAATCATAATCATCAATGCCATCACTACAAAATTCATGATCACTGCCGCCAATGCTTCAACACCTAGACACTCTTAAATTTTTACCTCAGTTGACACTTCAACTCTGTAGGATATAGAAGATACCAGTTGGAGCTCACCACACTGCCTCATGGACCTACAAATGTTGAAGGTCACTTTTTCATTGTTCAACAAAAATTTCATCTGTCCCTTTTCCATATCAACAAGCGCCCTACCCATAACAAGGAATGGCCTCCCAAGAATAATAGAAACCTCAAAATCGGCCTCACAATCAAGAATAAAAAAATAAGCCAGAAATATAAACAATTCCACTTTTACTAGCACATCTTGGAGTATAGTAATGGGTCTTTTTACCATTCGATCGGCCATAAGCAACTGCATCGCAGTGGGATTTGGGTTACCCAAACCCAACTTCTTCTAAATAGAGAGGGGCATGAGATTTATACTTTCCCTAAGATCGCATAATGCTTTCGCTAAATGTAACAACCCGATTGTACAAGGAATACCGAAAGCACCCGGATATTCTTTCTTTTGCACTAAAGATATTGGAGCAATGGCACTGTAGTGCTGCATTCTATCATCATCCTCAAAAGTGACTGATATTTTCTTTGTAACCAAATCTTTCATGAACTTAGCATAACCGGGAATTTTTTCAAGAGCTTATACCAAAGGGACATTGATAGAAAGTTGTTTCAGCATCGTTATAAAACACTGGTATTTACCATCTTCAGTCTTTTTTACTAACATTTGTAGGAAAGGAGGTGGTGGTCTAGGCATGGGGGTCACCTTCTGGGGCACCTCAACATCTTTTACCGTTTTATCTTCTACCTCAGCATTAACCTCCACCACTGTATCATCATCTCTTATGACATTTTCTACACCTAATGACATAGGTGGGTAAATGGTTTGCTTACCATCCCGAGTAGTGATTGCCATACAATGCCCATCATTTTCAGGATTTTGGACAGTGTTGCTAGGAAGAGTGCCTGATTGTCATGTGTTCACAGTTGCAGACAATTTGGCCATTTGCAACTCAAGATGCTTAATCGAGATTGCATGTGTATAAACTTTATGACCTATACCTTCTAAGTCATTACTTAACTCATTAGTGTGCTCATAACTAGAATCAAACCTCCTCCTCATTTTCTATATCATATCCTCAACTTGAGGTGGAACATAGGGCCCACTTCTATCATTTCTATTACCATAGTTACCTCGGTTAAAGTTGTTTTCATGGTTGTAATTCCTATCTCGGACATAATGACCCTCGCAGTTATAATTACCATAGTTTCGACCTTGGTTTCCTTGACCTTGGCACGAATTCTCTTGATTGGAGCCTTGGGCGTTCGGTTGGAAACCCCTCGTCTGATCATTCACTGCATAAAAGTCCTCCTCATAGTAATATTCATCATTTGGCGATGGTGGTTTAGACAAGTAGTTTACCGCATTACCTTTTCCGCACCCCAACAACATGTTTCAACACTAATCAAAGCTCAGTTCTCATTTGAGCCATCTCCTCAAGAAGATCATCTGTGACTGAGTTGTGTGCGGATTGGACTGCGAAGGTGTTTCTCCCAGTATCTGGCTTTCTAGTACTCCAAGCTTTATTATTACGGGATATTTTCTCTAACTTGTCAACAATTTCGGCATAAGCACACTCCCCATAGGAACCACCTGCTAATGTATCCAACACTGCTTTTCTATTATCATCTTATCCCCGATAGAAATACTCTTTCAGAGACTCATCATCTATGCGGTGATTTGGAACACTTCGCAAGAATGAAGGGAACGTATCCCAAGAACTGCTAACTGAATCTCTCAGTAGTGCCACAAAGTTGTTCACTCTGTCCTTGTGTTTTAGCTTCTTAAACACCGGGTAGTAGTGTGCTAAGAAATCATCCCTCAGTTGATTCCAAGTGAAGATAGAGTTATAGGGGAGCTCAGTAAACCAAATAGCAGCCTCTCTGTTAGTGACAGAGGAATAATCTTAGCCCGATTACATCCATATTCAAATTGGGCCTCCCTACACAACTTTTGCACACTGCCCTTACCTTAGCGATGTGGGTATGTGTATCCTCAAAAGGTAGCCCTGAAAACAAACCTCAGACAGTGAGAATTTGCATCAGACTACTAGTTACCACAAAAGTGTGGCCGTGTGTTAGAGTGGGCAAGACGAGTGTCCCATCAGAGTTCGCGATATTTTCATACACCCTATTGTACTCTTGAGGGCGTAGAGCAGAAGGTTGTCTCTGTATTTCAAATTCCCCATGAATATCAGGTAATACAAGGTCACGAGCGTCGACCAACGGTGTCATTTACGGGTCGACCTCATCACCTTGAATGCCCAAATTTTTATTCGTTTTTCTTAAAGTACGCTCCAGTAAGTCAGGTTCAATTATGGGTATTCCTCTACTCCGTGTGTTTGTCATGTAAGGAATTTGTACCCACAGGAGACAAAAACAAACAGAAAAAATTAAAATTTAGGTAAATGTTGGCTAAACTTTGGTAATAAGCTTAAAGTTAATCTAAAAGCCACTTTCCCCGGCAGCGGCACAAAAATTTGATACGCTCAAATTTACTTCTCGAAAAGAAGTTAAAGCGGTCACATCAAGTAAAGAACCCAACTAGTGAGGTTGGGATTGAGAAAAATGGTTCAGACTTAACTTTATTCTATTATTACTTCTATTTAGTCAATTATTTCCCAAAAATAAATAACTAAAGGGGGTTTTGAATAATAAAGCAATTAGCTAAATTAAAGTAAACAAGTGACCGGTTCAAATATTGGAGTTTAATCAAGTAATGAGAGTAACTACGACGTAAGTGTTCTCCACAGGCTCCTTACTCGGTAATTCTAGCTATAACAATCCTTTCCTAGTATCTTACATCGTAAAGTGATAAGTTAGGTATCTCTAAATCCTTGGTCCGACATCTAGAGAATTTCTCTCCGTACCTTGGTCCGCTACGTGTGTTGCTTTACTAAACGTTATCTTTACCTCATCTTAAGTATCATATTCGATATTTGACTAAGTTTTTACTTTGTACGAACCGACCCTAGCCTATTAGATAGTATACACTAAATCTATGTTCATAATTCTTTTTCTATTATCTACCTCCTTGGTCTGGCAAGGAGCAATAAGGCGAGTTCTAACGTTGGTCATTCGTTTAAAAGATTTCTAAGCGAAAGAATTAACAATACATGCAAGACACTATTCTATAATTGTTATTTTAGCTAGATTTTATTTTGTTATTTACCAATGGTTCCCACAACCTAGTAATGAAGTTTAGTTACCCATGCTAATAATCGCACAATTCATATTGATAATATAAAAATTCTTGTACTTACTTTTATGAGATGAATAAAATCAAGAATTCACTTGAACAATTCACAAAAACCCAAACAATTGATTCCGGAAAAGTATGATCAAATACAAAAATCAAGAGTTCAATACTTACACAAGAGAACTAAAAAAATCTAAAAGACTAATCCCCAAAATGAGGTCTTTCAAACTATTTATAATAAGTACAACTTAACAAAAAAAGGACTCTATTTAAGGTAAATCTGTCCAAAAGCGACTGAATCGATAATCCCTGCGACGCACCGTCATGGACACGGTGGACCGTCATGGGTTCCGTCATTCCATACTTGGCATAATTTTATGCTGCTTTCTTCTACAACTTTCTGTTACCCTCAACGCAAAGATATGACGGACCGTTGCAAGCACAATGGTCTATCGAGGAGTTTCGTTCCACAACACTTAGAAACTTCTTGAAATTGGATAATGGAACTACTCTATGACAACCACGACGAATATACAGGACAGATCGTCATGGCTATGATGGTCTGTCATGAGCTTTCGTAGTCCCAAACTTGGTCAGACTTCCCCAACTTCCTTCAGCAACCATTTTCTTCTCACTACGGTGCCACCTACGAACCGTAACAGTCACGACGGACCGTCGTGGGCTCCGTAGGTGGTCACTTTTGCAATTTCTACTCAAATCCTCTCCTTTGGATAAATTTCCTACAAATAAAGAGAAACCTACATAAAAAATCAATTCAAAAAGGCTTCAGACACAAACTAAACTTAAGGAAAAGACATTGAAAGTAGCATGAAACCACAATACATCACCTGCTCATCACTCTCGTAGTAAAAAAGCTTCACATCTCCATGTTTTTGCACGTCTCTTAAGAAAAAACCGAATATTGAAATGCTTCAATTTTCATGATAAACATGATTATAAGCAATATAATTTGAAGCTTAGTTGTCAATAAAAACCTCAGTCCCTTACTTTTATCCATATTCAGATCACACATAGTTTTACTCACCTACAGTGCTTGGTTCACAACTGTTGTTATAGCAATAAATTCTATATCGGTTTTTGATTGTGCTACTATATACTACTTCTTGGAATATCAAGAGAAATCTCTTGACCCAAGATTGAAACGGAAACCTAAAGTACTCTTCATATCAGGCGCACCACCCCGATCACTACCGGAGAATCCGTTAAGTCTAAACTTCTGACTTTTGTGAAACTTAACACCATAGTTGATAGTTCCATTGATGTATGTTATAACTCTTTTAGCTGCTCTCAAGTGTAAATAACTTGCACAATGCATGAATCGAGACAAATAACTCACAACATACAAAATATCTTGCTTAGTTGCAGTCAAATACATAAAGCAACCAATAAGACTTTTATGATATGCCTCATCCACCTTTTCAGTTCCATTATGTGTGGAAAAATTTTCCATTTGGTTCATTAGAGTACTCATAATTTTGCAATCTTCCATATAAAACTTATTTAGGATTTATTGAGCACATTTTTTCCGGTAGATGAACACATTGCCTTCATTTTTCTTACTCCACTCCAAGAAAGTACATCATTTTGAAGAGATTCATCATTTCCAACTTTGAAGTCCTCAATTAGGCAAACCTTACTTCCTGTGACAAAGAGATCATTAATGTACAAATAAATAATAAGTATGTATGCACCTAAACACTTATTATAAAGTGTAGACTCATATAGGCTCTTCTTGAATCCTACACTAAGCAAATAATCATTAATCTTGCTATACAAAGTTCTTCATTCATTCTTTAAGCTATAGAGATATTTCTTTAGCAAACAAACCCTATTTTCTTGACCTTTGACAACATAGCCATCTGGTCGCTCAACATAAATCTCCTCCTGGAGAATACCATTGAGAAAGGATGACTTAACATCAAGTTGATAAACTCTCCGACCATTTTTCGCTACAATGGCTAGTACCAATTTGATTGTGTCAAGTGGATCAACTGGTGCAAAAGTTTCTGAGTGGTCTACTCCAAAGATCTCAGTGTAACCTTTCACTACAAGCCTCTCTTTGTTTTTGTTAATGGAGCCATTAACTTTTAGCTTTGTCTTGAAATACCAATTTACACTAATAGTCTTTCTGTCTAGAGGTTTCTTAGCAAGCACCCGTGTCTGATTTTTTCCGATAATCATCATTTCCTACTTTATTGCTGCCACTCAATTGTCATCCCCTTCTACTTCCATAGCTTGAAGGCTCACAAATTAATGTATTGTATCTTCATAGATATCGGATATCAACCGCGTGCCTCGAACATGAGAATCATCTACTAGATCTTTTGGATCTAATAAACTTTAAACTGGCGGATTGTTTTCAAGCTTATCCTAGTTCCAATGCTGGTCCTCAATGAAGTGGACATCACTACTTATGATAATTTTCTTTGTTTGAGGTTCATAGACCTTATATGCTTTGGAGAAAAAATTGTAGCCTATAAAGATTCCAGGAACAACCTTCTTGTTAAGCTTTTCTCATTTAACCTGTTGTATATAAGAGAAACACAAATAGCCTAAAAGTCTGAGAAATATCTATGAGAATTTAAGACCATATCATACTTCGCGTGGTATTTTATACTTTATATATCTAGAAGAAGTTCTTTTTGAAACAAAATAGCAATGCTGGCAGCCTCCGCCCAGAACCATTTTGGTAGATGTTTCTCACGTAGCATGCATCTAGTCATCTCCATTATAGTTCTGTTTTTCCGCTCACTAGCTCCATTTTGTTGTGGAGTATAAGGGACTGTTAGTTGATGTTTTATACCAGCTTTTTCACAGAGCAATTTGAACTGATATGAAGCGTATTCCTTCCCCTTATCAGACGTTAAAGTCATAATTTTGCACCCACTTTGATTTTCCACCTTTGTCTTAAAATTCCAAAGCACATCAACTACCTCAGACTTGAATTTGAGAAAACAATCCAGGTTAGTCTTGTTAGATCATCAACGAATACAATGTAGTAAAGAGTACCATTTAAAGATGGTGTTCTATGAGATCCACACAGGTATGTATGGATTAGATGAAGCTTTTTTGATGCTATCCAAGTTGTTTTTTGGAAGGGTAGTATGTTCATCTTTCTAAGTAAACAAGCGTAGCGATATATCCACTGATTCTCCAATCTTGGTAGATCACTCACAAGTTCCTTTCTTTTCAAGAACGTCAAACCTTAATGATGAAAATAACCCATTCTTCTATGCCAAACATCTGTAGAGTTGTATGTCATAAGAAAAGTTGTCTTCTCTTATTCTAAAGGATTGAGCTGGAAACACCTCCCCTCAATTTTGACCATGAATATGTCATCACATGATGGATCTTCTATCACACAAGTTTTGTTTTTGAATAATAGATTGAATCCATTCTCCATTAATTGACAAACAGAGAAAAGGTTTTGATCAAGGTCTGGAACAACCAAAATATTTGCGATAAGTTTAGTTCTAGAGCCACTGGTAATGGCTATGGCGCCTTTGCCTTTCACAACAAGACACTCACCATTTCCAATTCTAACTTTCGTTGCCTCAGTGTTCCACAATTCCTTGAATAACATCTTATCAGATATCAAGTGTTAAGAGCAGCCACTATCAATTAACCAACTTCCACTTGAATCTAGACTTGTGAAACAAGTTGCAACAAAAAGGTGATCTTCTTTTCGATCAGTAACATGAGCTTTAATTTCAGGTTGCTAAAGTTTGGCTTTAGAAATTATAGCTTCATGACCCTATTGTTTGCACTTGCTGAATTTTGCATTAGGTATCCTCCGACATTTAAAAAGAGGGTTACCTTTTCTTCACAATGACAAAAAGGAGGATAGCTAGACTTTTTTATTTTAGCAAAATCCTCACTATTTTGTCCTTGTATCTTCTTGTTCCTCTTCTTGGTGTTTATTCCATGATCTTGATTTTTAACTAATAGGTATCCTTCAACGAATCCATCATTCTTCACTACATATCGTTGCTCTTGTGCTTGAAAATCTTAAGAGCTCCGCTAGTGTAATTTTAGGCAAGTCATTAGTATTTTCTAAGGTTGTAACAATAGCCTCAAATCTTTCTTAACAATCCTTGAATTATTAAAAGTGGAAAACAACAATAAGACTCGATTTTCTATATTAAGCAGTCAGTTACAATACTCCATTATGGTTTCTCTTTCCTTCATCCTTTGCAGCTCAAACTCACATTCTAAATTTAGCACTTGTGTAACACTTCAGAAATCTAAGACATGTTCTAGATCCTAACATGAGTGTCAAAAGGTGTAGACACTGTCGTAAGGTCTATTTTTAAAAATATAAGTCATTTAGGATGTCTAGAAATCAAAACGTCAAAGAACATCCATGATGTCCGGAAAACAAGTTCAATGAGGTACTAGCGTGCCTTAGCCTATATGACTAGCTTTTAGGAGTCGGAAAATGATAAAATTTTGTGGAATGGTGTCTAACACATATTAGAGTTAATTAATAGTCTAAATGTCTAGGAACGACTCCCCTAGGAACAACCAAGGGCCATTGTAATTTGGCAAGAAGCTGCCAAAAGGCAGTGTGCACCAACGAGTGCAATCGACTATTCATGTGTCAATCGATGAGACTTCGATTTCCTCCGTAGATTTAAACTTAGTAAATTTGTAAAAAAGTTCATTTTTCATAGTATTTGAACTCATGGAAGGATGTGCAACATAGAGGACACAGTGACCGTCGATGGACACAAGATCTGTCGATCGTGGTGTCATTTGTGAGGTCTGTGTTTTGTTGCATGTTTTCATTTAATTTATTTAATTAGTTGGATTATTTGGGAGGTTCATTAGGGGTTAAGGTATGTCTAATTAAATTAATAAACAACCTATATAAAGCCACTGACCTAATTAGACTAACCTAAGATATCATTATTCCCAAACCCAAAACTCTTTTCCTCCTGTCTTCTTTCTCTCCCTAGTTGAAGAACTCCATTGAATACCAAGCTAGGTGTGGGTTAAAAGGCTACAAAAGGGTCGAATTTTTCCATAAATTTTCATCAATTAGTAATTTGTGGGATTCCTTTCACCTTTGAGACCTCTTTCCTCAAAGGGTTCCATCAAATTGATTTCAAAAGTTGGGTTTTCATCCATTACGAAGTTGATGTTATGAATCACTTCTTTTGGATATGATGAAAATATTAAAATTTATTTTAACTCAATTATGTTATATCTTGATGGATTTTTTCTAGTTTGTAGAAGATGACCTATTTTCCTTAACCCTAGGTTGTGGTCTTGATATGAATTAGGTAATGTTGGTTCTATTGAATTGGTTATTGGTTGAATTAATACTATATGATGTTATTGTATCAATTATGGATATATTAATATTAATTGTAGTCTTATCATTCTAGTTCTTGAGTAATTAATCTAGGTTATAAAGTATATTATGGAATGGACCTAAGTCTTTTATCTTAAGCTTTGAACTAGTGATGGATTGTGATGTCGTGACTTTGTTATCATGTTGGTTATTGATATTTGATGATATTATACCCTTATTAGTCTGAGATAAGGATTTAGGGTAAGACCTTTGTGAAGAATTATGAAGGAGACTTTGTAAGTCTTGTGATCACAACTATTTACTTCAATTATGATTACTTGTGGGTAAGATTATGATGTTGTGTTGAAGTATGACTTGTATTAGGATTGATAGAGTTGGTATGTTGTTGAATTGAAATGTCTTGACTATGAATTGTGAGGTGTTGTCTAAGATATAAATGTTATGAGGATGGTAAAGATTTACCAATGTGTCTTATCATGATATGAAAATGTTAATGTGCTAACCTCACCTATATGAATTGTAATGAATGGACAATACTCATGCAATTCTTATTGAACTATGATGATGATGATGTTTATACAAGGGATAGACCCTATGACCTACATTAAGCTATGTTGATTAACAAAGGTATTAAAGACATTTCAAAAGGGACTCTAGCTTAGCACCGAGTGAACTAGAATGAGGAGTGTCCCTTCCCAGATAGGGAAGGTAGGATCACTAAGGTACCCTTGAGATTGGAGACTCCAATGCGTGTAGCATACGGATGGTCCCAACTATATCTCCTCGTTCTTGAACTATATTTCCCTCATAGGAATACTACCTAGTGGATCCACGTAGTTGCTATGTTCATGTTTTAGTACTGCCTTGACAAGTAATTCGCCTTATTTTGGTGTAGGGTTTCATGACACCGGATTCCATATTAGCTCATGTGGTCTATGTTGCTTAAGACAAGATGTTCCCAAAGGTAAAAGAAACTAAAGTAATGAACTCTAACTAAGATGACATAAGGGGTTTAACTTAGTCTAGGTAGGGGTATGAGACTCTACCTATAAATTGCACTAGTTTACCTTAAGAGAAGTCTTAAGAGGATGTTCTTATGTATGTATATTCTTATAAATGTTATGATATGTATATGAATATCTTACATGTTAATGGCACTATTTGATGTTGATTACTCTTATGAACATGTATTTGGTCTCTATTGCTAAAGTATGATATTATGAACTCTTAATGTTATGTTATGTGAAGTTAGACATTGGTTATGGTTCTTGATAGGCTTACTTGATTAAGTAATGTTATGGGTCTTTGCTTATTTATTGCACAAATGTACTTGAATAGGGTTATGAGTAATGTTCTTGCTTTGGTTATGTTGAAATATACTCTTATTCATTCTTGTTGAAGTTATAACGTAGTGATTACAGTGATGTTGATTAGATATGCAAGTATTACTGATATGTTCATTAACTTGACTATGCTTTGTATTGTTGGTCTTGTGATGTACATACCTATGATTTAAGGAATTTGTCTTATTGATTGGTATGTTCTTCTTGTGTGTGCATGAAGGTTTTCAAAGGAAATTAAATACTTTTATGAAATGTCCTTTTTAGCGCGATCTCATGATATGTATGCATATGGTCTCATACTTAGTATTAGTGGCGTACTAACCCCATTTTTCCTTTTCCCCCAACTTTTTAGGTTCCGGTCGTTGAAGGGGTTCTGGAGACGACTTTGAAGTGAGACTTGGAATTCTTGTTCATCCAAGTTGGGTAGGTCCTCACTTTTCGAGGGCAATGCCACTATCAAGCTTATGATGTTGCTTTAGTTTTTAAGACTCTTATGTTCTTTCCTTTCATTTGAGTACGAAATATTGTGTATCCTATATGAGGCATTATTGTATTGATGTATGGGCTAGGCCCAAATTACTACACTCCTGTTAGATAGTTATGAGATGAGACATGCTTTTGAGGCTATCTTATGTTTTATATATCTATGTGCAATAAAAGTAGAAGACTAAGTAATCTTCCTACGAATAGTCTATGTATACTCGATATATATATATATATATATATATATATATATAGGTCTATTAAACCTCAATATAGAAGTAATGAAAAGTTTTACATTTCCTCTACTTTTGACCAATGAATGTAATGGTGTAAGCTAAGAGGCTAGTCTTAGTCCTTAAAGAGGATGCCGACGCCGGTTATGTCTTGGGGGTGCTCTTCGTATGTGACAACTTGCATCCCTCGAATTGTTTCATATCCTTCATACTCAGTCTTGAGATAATACCATACTTCTTTTTCTGACTTCAGGGATATAATACGAGTAAAGATGGTGGATGAAACTATTGTATACAACCATGAATTTTCCTTTGATTTCATTGTTTTCATTTCCTTGTGATTTTTAATTAGTGCAATTATAGTATTGTTTAGTAACGTAACAATCTTGTAATCATCTTCTACGGCTTTCTAGAGATGCAAAGCTTCTAGATATGTCTACATTATGACTACCCATATCTAATAATAACTTTCGCCGTTAAAACTAATGGTGCCATTGAAGAAAAACTTGCTTCTCCATGCATGTAATTCACTAAAATAGATTAATGAATACATAGAATCCTTCAAGAATAAAAAGCTCTGATACAAATTGTATTTAATGAAGGTGGAAATCCTGATAAAAACAAAGGAGAACTTAAGAATAATGAAAGATAAGAACTATAAATCAATGAAGAATAAGGAAGAAAACAGACCTTTATTTGATAATTGCAGTCTTTTCTCACTGTCTAAGACATATGCTTATAATAAAGAACTAACCTCATGGTCCAAAAAATAACAACACATGTGATCAATATAAACAAACTCCTGAAGACTAGGTAAAGAAGTTATTTGAGGAAAACTATAGCTAATTTACTGCCGTAAATAAATAAAAGGATATAGTCCTAATACGTAGAAACTAATAGCAGCATACAATAGAAATGTTAGGTTGGGTTGATTTCTTGCAAGTTGTAGTTTGAGGAGGTTTGATTGGGGTGTAAAGGGTATTCAATTTCTTGCTAGATACCTTGTTTATTATATTGTCGCTGGGTACTTTGGTTTTCGTACTCACAAATCTTCTACACTTGTATAGGTATCGAAACAGTCGTACCGTGATAACTTATCTTCTATTTTATTAGGTTCATTGAAAGACTTAAGAGGTAGCTGGATGTCATCCCGACATACACTATTTTCATTGTCTTTAAGCTTTGGTCTAATTGAGAAACAAATACTAAGAGTTGTACATATTTCTTAATACCTCACTTTATGTATTTGGTGTCCTGTACATATGAAAAAAAATATTTTGGGGATATTGTTTAGAATTAATAAATTTTCCTTCTTTTCTTGTTACAACTTTATATTTCTTAATTTCTTTCGTTTTTGTTGGGTTAGCGGTGACTTTTTTTTGTGGGGATATACAAGCGCCATCACGTCCATATTTCTGTCGTGACAAATGGTATCATATCACAAAGTTCATAGGTCTCACGTTTACAAGCCTTGTCTAAGTAGAGTCTAGAGGATTTGTATGGAGATGTCTATACTTATCTTCAATAGGCTATAAACATTACTAAGAAACTTCATTTTTATTCATTCTATCTGATCATATTGTTTTACGAATTAGAGGTTGTGCTCATAGAACTACACCTCCCTTGTTTCAGGAGACTTTGTTGAGGATGTTAGGTATATCGAAGAAATTCTCTTAGGGTGGTGCAATATGTACTCCACATGGTTCTCATACGAGGATAGGGGCACATAGCCTAAATCAACATCTGGTTCTAGGTATTTAGGATCATGTGGGCAGCCACATGTTGTTCCTACACTGGTTGTGGGTGTTCATATTTCTCCTGAGGTTTTACTAATGATTTCTAAGTTGAAGTATTATGAAAGGATAAAAAGATGAAACCACCCCTCTTTCAAGGTGGTAAGAGCAAGGGTGCTCAATGATCTTGAATTTTTTCATTGATATGCTTGAGGTAGTTTATATTATGGATGTTTGTGTTTGTTGGATTTTTTACACTGCAACTTTGTCGATGCGCTAAAGAGTGTTAGAGGACTTTCTCGACGTGCTAGAGAGTGTTGGAGGACTTTTGTCAGGTCTAGACGTTATTGAACTTCCCTGTTTTTGTAAGATACATTCTCTAGTGTCTTCAAGTATCACTTCGTTCCTTAGAGTTTGAGAGAGAAGAATGATTTAGGTTCAAGAGCCTCACTAAGGAAGTTTGTTTAGGAACACGTATGAGGCCCATTTTCTTTGATCTTTATAGGCATGCTATGAATATTGATCCGGATGAGGCAAAAAGTGTTTGTAGGTTTTTTAGAGGGTTGACTTTCTCTGTTATGTCTTATGCTTCTAGAACAACCAAAGAGAGGGCTTCCTTCCATTCAATTGTGGGAAAAACCAGGGAGGTGGATTTCATCGTTTCAGAGGAGTTTGGAGAGACTAAAAGGTCTCATACTTCTTTCAAATTTTTTAGTGCCTAATCTAGAGGAAAAGGATAGCACAAAGGTAGTACCTCCTTTCAGTGTAGTGTACCATTTCATGATTCTACACAAACACTTCAAAGTGGGCAGTCAGCCGGATTATATTATAATTCTTACTGAGATGTCCATGGTTGTGTGGTATGCACTAGAGGTTATTTGAGCCTAAATCTTTCTTTACTTGTGGTGATCCAGGTCATGCGTTGCGATTGTGCGCTCTACACACTCATTTAACACCTCAAAATTTTTATGCAGCTTTTGATGCTAGGAATCGAGCTCCTTCGACTAGGGTTCGGTGGAGACTTCAATCCAGTGGAGGTAGTAGGACTTTTTGAAGAGGTGCTCCAGCTCCACAAGATGAAGTTAGAGTTTTTCCATGGAGGGATAAGGCTGAGACTTCTGATGTTATGATCATAGGTACCCATGCAATTTTGTAGACATCAATTTTAAAATGTACTAACAGTTATGGTATATAATAGTTCTTCTAATACAAATCCAGATAAGTTTTGCTTTTTTTTTTTTGCATAAGTAGGTACGATACTTTTACAGTCAAGAACTCTAAAGAAACTTCACATCACTTTCTATTTGAGTGGAAGATATTTATCTTTTCATATCTATACATTTCTTTCAGTCGAACATGAAAATTGGGATGGAGAATTTTTAAGACCTCAATTATCTTTGTCACCAACTAGATCTTATAGCCACGTATAGCTACCAGTAAACGGTAGTTGTTTATTGATACTGACTTGCTCTTATTTTTGTTGAGTATAAAACATCTTCCAGTGGCTATTAACAAACCTCGCTCAAAACATATTTGATCGTCAACTTCGAATTCAATGGTGAGCTAGCATTGTTCGGGCTTCTTTGGATTCTCTATAGGTCTATGTTCACATTTCAGACTTAGCTTTTTTCTAGTTAGTTAATTAGTTCATTATTTGGGGTGGTTACCCTTTTTGTTTTGGACAATTATCATTCAGTATTTTCTTTACATTGACTTTCAGATTCTATGTGATATTTTTCTTTCACATTGTTTAGTGTAGTTCTTTGGAACTTTTATTGAAGTTTATGGGAACTTCATTTTCTTTTAGTTACATGCCTTAGTGATTGTTTGGGTCGTAGTAGTGGTTCTCCCATCTAAGGGTTTGCGTTGTTTCCAATCATGATGGTCTGGATCTTAACAATTAGAAAATTAATAAATCATATTGTGCCCTCTTTAGAGAAGATGATGGCACAACAAAAGGGACTTGTTGTACCACATTTCCATAGTTTGTGCAGCCTTAGAATTTAACCAAATGACGCATTTAGATTATCATATAGAAGTTTTAAAAAGGAGAAATTTAATTAGAAAAAGTTACGGAAAACCTCAGCATATAGAACTTGGGCATGCTTAGCCTGAATTGAGCTGAACGTACTTTAGGAAAAAACCCACCAACGTACCAAAAATCCCTTGTGGGATTTAGCACAACCAATTAAAAATATTGAACCAAAAATTAATACAATTCTATATACACGAAAAGAGTTCTTGTGAACAAAGTGACCCTCGATAAGTGAACCAAAAATACTCAAAGGATTACATCAACTATCATTCCCTCCATTACATTTATGTGGATACTTTTTTTATATTACACTGACTTTAATCCACATTTATGTGTCACTTTTTCTTTATTAATTTATCCCCCAAAAAATGTAACATGTATGTGATACACTCAAACTTACTTATCAAATAAGAAGTAAAGCGGCCGTGTCAAGTAAATAACCCAACTAATGAGGTTGGAATCGTTCACACGAGGAAAATAGATTAGACTTAACTTCAATCTATTATTACTATTGTTTAGTCAATTACTTCCTTGGAAAGAAAAAATGAGAAAAAGGGGGGTTTTCTATTTCTAAATGAATGAAAATAACTAGTTAAATTAAAGGAGACAACTAACAGCTTCAAATGTTGAAGTTTAATCAATTAATAGAAGTAACTAGGGTTTATGTGTTCCCTACAGGTTCAAACGTTGGAGTTTAATCAATTAATAAAAGTAACTAGGGTTTACGTGTTTCCCACAGGTTAATAACTTGATAATTCTAACTATAACAATTCTTTCCTAGTATCTTGCATGCAAAGTGATAAGTTATGTATATCTAAATCCTTGGTCCGGCATCTAGAAAATTTCACTCTGCACCCTGGTCCGGCTACGTGTGTTGGTATACTAACCCTTACCTCATATTAAGCATCGTATTCGATATTTGACTAAGTTATTACCTCGTACCAATCAATACTAGCCTATTAGATAGTATACACTAATCTATGTTGATAATTCTTTTCCTATTATATACCTCATTGGTCCGGCAAGTAGCATTAAGGCGAGTTGTAACGTTGGTCATCCGTTAAAAAGACTTCTAAGCGAAAGAATTATCAGTACATGCAAGACGCAATTCTAGAATTTCTATCATAGTTAGGTTTTACCTCATTATTCGCCTATGGTTCCCCAACCCTAGTTATGGATTTTAGGTACCCATAGTCATAACCACAATATTTAAATATATGATATAAGAATTCATGCACTTACTTCAATGAGAAAGAGTAAAATCCGAAAGTTCACTTGATTAATCACCAAAAATCACCAACAATCAATTACTGAAATTAATTGAAGAACAAAGATTCTCTAAAAGTGTAACAATAATCCTCAAGTCTAATCCACAAAAGAATTTCAAAAATCGAGAGTCTAAAACTAATCAAGGGTCTAACCTCAAAAATGATGTTTTTTGAACTATTTATAAAAAATAAAAACCTAATTAAATAAGGAATCTATTTGCTGGAAATCTGTCAAAACGTGGCTGGATCGAAGGACCTCGCGACGGATCGTCGTGGTCGCAACGGACCGTCATGGACTCCGTCGTCCCATACTTATGCAATTTCTTCTGCTTCTCTCTTCATACCATCGACGGCAGGTATGACGGATCGTCAGAGGCACAACAGTATGTCAAGGGTCTCCATTCCAAAATACTTGAACTCTTCGAATTTGGATGCTGGGACTACTTCTCTGATCTTCATGATGAACCAACAGGATGGACCGTCATGGCTACAACGGTCCGTCACGCACTTTGTAACCCAACACTTGGTTAGACTTCCCTATCTTTCTTCAGCAGCTGCACTACGATGCAACCTACGGACCGTCACGGGCACACGAACCGTCACATGCTGCATAGGTGTTACTTTTCTGTTTGTCTCTCAAAAACCTCCGCATTTATCTTTTAGAAAGATTTCCTGCAAATATAGAAAAACTTACATAAAAATTAGTACAAAAAGGCTTTTGGACACACTAAAATTATGAAAAAATCATTAAAAATACTGTGAAACCATGATATATCAACACCCTCAACTTAAATTCATTGTTTGTACTCAAGCGTCGCACTATGACTCAATACAAATCTTTGTACAATAGTATCCATGTTTTATCCTTCACAATCATTCGGCTATCAATCCCGATTAATCTCATCATATTTATGCATGCTATCACTTTTAGATTTGAATTATTTTGAATCAGACCATGACACAGACTCACGATGCACTAACACCTATCCTCTTCAATCTCTTAACGAGGTGCTAATATTTCCGGTATTGCAACTAGTGTCCTCACTTCAAAACAAAATCCTCATTTTTCACACCATAATTTCAGTTTGAGTATAAGGATTACTTTTCAACACTCTCTCTCAGAACAAATTCACACTCATTCATACATATTGTCATAAGCTTGCCCTTATTTTCACTGCTTTAAGTTCACTATACAACTATTAGGATCATGATAGGAATTTCTTAGCTCGTAACATAGGCTCAGGGTCAGGTAGGGTATACTGAGATATACTTTAGTGAGTTTTTGTCATCCTTGACATATCGCCTAACATACCACTTTTTATCATTTTATCTCACCTAGTTTCTCCTATTCTTTCACTTTGCTATTTCCCCTTCTTTCTTCATTTGTGTAAGTGACTCTCTTCTTTTCTTGCTTGTATTTCTATTTTTTTATTATTTATTTTTCTTTCAACTAATTCTTGAGTCACTTTACTTTTGTTCTTTATCTCTCTTTGTTCTTTCAACCCCACTTTCCAGAGCATTCTTTATAATAGCCACCCTCAACTCATGGCTTTGTCATGAGTTAATGTACACAATACCCAAAGTTGGTTCAGGTCCATAAAAAGGGTTGTTTACTTCATTAGCCACCCTTAACTTATGCTTTTGACATAAGCTGAGGCGCACATGTCCAAGGAGGGACCAGGGCCAACATATTATTCTCAGAAAATATCAGTTGAGGTGAAAAAGAAAGGTCTAGTTTAAGATTAAATCATTTGGATAAAAGAAGTATTAATTTCATTTGGTTTTCTTTTATTTAGGATAAAAATGGGCTATATTGAACAAGGGCCTAAGATCCTTTTCTAATGGTCTATTACAACTTACTTTTAGCAGGATTAACCAGGCAAGTTCTAGCTCAGTACAAATAGTGGACTATTCAAATCTTTCTCACACTTACTTCACATCTCATTACTCTACCTGATTATCAGACACCTAGTTCGAATTTTGGACTTAGGTTCATACAGTGGTGTACCTCTATGTCATGCTTAGAGCCACACATTTATCAATTACTATGCCTATTCATGCATCATATTCATTTTATCAGGATATCATTTTAGCTATCATGCTTCAGAATTAAACTATGTACACAAGATATAGACATGTCGGTTCAATAGAAAAAATAATCAGTCTCTTGGGGAAAAGAACACAGGCAAGAAAACCCCAAAAGAGAATAATGAATTGGGCAACTCTGACTTCACCCTAGCAGTCACTTTCCATTTACCCCACCCCCAACAAAATGACATGCAATTGTCCCCAATGCATAAAAAAATTGAAGTACAAGAGTGGTGGGTGAAGCAAACTTGGGGCGCAAAGCGCCGACAATCAGCAAGCTTGTGGGTCCGGTTTCCCGGAACCCACTACTTTGTAAACTGGACACCCTCAGTAGTGTCCTCAGCATCAACAACACTATCAGCAGTGCCTCCCGCTATCTCCACATTTCTGGAGCTAGACGCCCCAGCAGCTAACCTAACTGCTTTCCTCTGACGCGCCTCCTCATCAGCAAGCGAGGCTCTCCTCGCAGCCTCCATCTCACGGTGCTCCTTCATCCGTGCTCAAGCTTCATCCTCCTCTCGACCCCTACGCTTCTTGGCATGCTCACGAGGGGGAGGTGGTGGAATCTCTGAAGTGGCAAATAGGGCCGCCATCACTCTGTCTTCAGCAAGATTTTCAGAAGGTAAGGCTAGCAGCGGTACCGGAACCGGGAGAATCGGACCGATAATTTCCGGAACCGGTATTGTGCGGACCGATGTTTCAAAACCGGGACGTTCTGGAAAGTCGATAAAAATAGTACTGTTCCGTACCGGTCCGGAAGAGAACCGGTACTATACAGGACCGGTAACCGGGACGGATCGGTAATTAAAACAAATTTTTTTTAATTGAATATCATTTTTATTATAAAAATTAAGCAATTAAAAAGTTAAATTTCAAACTTTAAAAGTTAAAAAAAATTCAAATTTCAAACTTTAAAGTTATAAAATTTAAATTTCAAACTCTTAAATTTTGAAAATTTTAAATTCAAACTTTAATGTTTTAATTTAAAAATTTAAAAATTTTAAAGTTTCAAATTTAAATTTTCAAACTTAAAATTTTTATATTCAAACTTTTAATGTTTTTGAAATTTTTAAATTCAAACTTTTAAAGTTTGAAAATTTTAAAGTTATAAATTTAAATTTCAAACTCTTAAAGTTCGAAATTTTTGAATTTGCACTTTAAAGTTATAAAATTAAAAATTGACTATATTAAAAATTAAATTTAATACAACAATATTAAAAAATAAATTATGGCGAATATTCTATTTTTTTAATATTTATTTGATATTAAAATTACATTTACAAAAAATATTAGTTTGAATGAAATCTCGAATTATCATACTTTTACTACTAGTTGGTGCCACCATATAAATCCCTTCGTAAATCATCAACATTTTTTAGTAACATGTTCGGGTATAGGTTAAATAGAAAGATCTTTCATTGCTTCAATCCCTTCGTCACTATAATCGTGCATTACTTCATCAACATCATCTTGAAATTTGGTTGGTAGTGGTTCACGATCGAAATTTCTTCTCTCGGCATTAATCCAATCTCGAAATAATACCGATATCTCCAAGGTATCGGCTGCTAGTGAATGCCTATGTTCTCCAAGTTGAAACCTTGCTTCACTAAAGACGCCTTCGAAGCTACCGACGACGCGTGCATTGCTAATATATCTTGAACTATAGGTACTAGTTTTGAAAATCCTTTGGCGCGATCTCTCCACCATTTAAGAATATCTTTAGTAGGTTCTGTATTTTGATTAATATAGGCATCAAAATCATTTCTATTATCGTGAGAAAGTTCAAGATAATCCTCTAAATAATCATCAATATTATTTTCATCAAATCTAGCCCTAGAGCTTTCAGTTTCATTTTCACTTGATAAGTTTTTATTAGCATTATATAAATCATACAGTTTTCTAGCTTCAATTTTTATGCTATCTTTAACTTGTTCTTCTAATACATCATTAATATCTAAGTTAAAATATATTTTTTCAACCATTCTTGATGAACCGAAATCTTTATACTTAGGGTTTAACAAACATGCAGTTAAATAAATTTGAGGAATATGAATATAGTATTTTTTAAATTTTATAATCATTTTTTCAATGGTAAGTTGAAATATTGGTTTATTTTTAAATTTATATAATTTAGAAGAAATCATACAAATATCAGGCAAAACAGTACAAATTGATGCATTGTAAAGTACAGAAATTGTTTTTGTAGTTAAGTAAAAAAACTTTTAGGAAATCTATAAGTTCATTTATATCACGTCAATCATTATCATCTACTCTATATGTCATATCAGAATTATGAGCATTCCAAACCATTTGTAAGGGTATTCGATACTCATAAGCGACTACAAGCATTTCATATAAAGTATTCCATCTAGTAGCCATTGTTTTTGGAATTTTTCTAGGTGGAAGATTATTTTTAAAACAACGATTTTGAAAATCTTTACGCCTAGACATAACTTGACATTTAAATATAAAATGACATGCTTTTTCAACTTTCGTACATCCGTTATCATACATATTTACACCATCTCTAACCATCAAATTATATATATGTGCACTACACCTAATATGATAATTATCACCATAGAAAGGACAAAGTATAGTTTTTAAATATTCAACAACAACATTATTACTTGAAGCATTACCTAAGGTTATACTACTTATTTTATCACATATTCCATAACTTTGTAAAATATCTAAATAGTTTGAGCAATATAAGTACCGGTTTTTTGTCATTCGACAACATTTACAACCTAAATTTCTTTTTTGCATATACCAATTTTCATTAATCGAATGCGCAGTAACAGTCAAATAATCGTTACCATTTACACTACGACCCATATCATAAGCAATAACAATTTTACAAGTATTAAATAAAATAAACAACGAAGATATTAAAAATGTTGTGCATGATAATCATATACAACCTTTTTTATTATTTTCTAGCAAAACCTTTATAAATTGGATTATATACAATTTGAATATAATGTATAAACCCGAGATTTTCAGCAAAACTAAATGGCAAACCCATAACACATATTATTTTAGCTAGTTCTTCAAAATCTTTTTCTCTACTATATGAAGGTGGTAAACTAGAGCCCGAAACATTAGACGGATTTAATTGTGTTTGTACCATTTTAGAGCTGCCTACTCCTACATTTTCAAGAAGGAGGGTAACGTTTTTTAGCTTCCGCTACCGCTTTATCATGCAAAAATTCATTTTTACAACAAGACATTAAATGACTACTCAAATGTCCCTTCCCGCCAGATTTGCCAACAGTTTTAAGATTTCATATATGTTTACATTTATTACAAATATCTGTGTTTTATCTTCATTTTGTGTCATAAATTGCCAAACAACTTATTTTTTAACACGTTCTACCTTAGGCCTAGGATAGACTGGGGGAACTGGGGCAGGACAACGAAAATGGAGCCGGACTGGGAGTATTTGTAGTCATAGGTGGCTCAGTTTCATCATCATCATCATCATCAAAAGTAGGCGTATAAGTATAATTATCAATATCATTATCATTATCATTATCACTAGGCAAATCCTCATCAAAATTACAAAAGCGACGTTGTAAATGTTAACGATAAGGATCTAATCCTGAATTACTATCAATATTAAAAATCGTATCATCAACATGTGTATAATCATCCATATTTATTCTTAATATAGTAGATTTTTTAGTTTTTGATTTACAAGAACTATCGGTTTTTGCATTATCGGAGGATGTAAAGTTACAAATATTTTTTACACGCTCTAATGCACTTTTTTTCCTCTTTCCTTTTTGAACAATATTTTTGTTAAAATCCATATTAAAAAATTAAACGTGAGATTAAATATAAAACGAAAAATGTAATGCAATCATGCAAATAATAAATCACAAAATAAATAAATAATTATTTAAATATAAATGAAACGTAATATAAAAGATAGAACTAATTTACCGAACGTTTACTAAAAAAGTAGACGTTTATGACCGCTGAAAGCCAAACATGGAAAGTTGAAAATTGAATTTTGAAGCTCCAAATCTAATTTCCAAAGACCAAGTAAGGTAACACCGGAATTTAAGATATTATATATTATAGAATTAGAGATTAGATAATAGAGAGTTGACAGAGTAGAAGATGAATAGGTGATTTTGTGATTTAAAACAATGAAATTTAGGGGTATTTATAAGTAAAAAAATGGGTTAAAGTGTAATTTTTAAAATATTAGGGTATTAAAAAAGTTTTGGGTGGGGTAGGGCTCCTTTTGGATAAAATTCTACTCAAATAGCCGTTGGAGGGGCCCTCTAGCTGTAACCTAACATCAATTAACGGATTTATATTTTTTTTTTAAAAAATTAACCAGACCGGACCAGACACGTAATTTCTGGTATTTGCCCGGTACCTGTCCCGGAACCGAAAATTACCGGTCCTTAATGGTACTAACCAGTACCGAATCAGACCGGAATCCGGTAAGTACCGGTTCCGCTGCCAGCCATGGAAGAAGAGGCCTCAGACTCAGGCACCCTAGCCTCAGCGCAAAGACTGTCGACCGCAGCCTGAAGGGTCGACACATCCACCTGAGGGGCTGCACGGGCTAGCACCCGCAACTCAAAATCATCCAAGCCCTGATGAACCTTAGTGATCTTCCGCTCTGTGTGCTGGACTATTCTCTGCTCCAAGATCTCTTCTACCTCAGCAATAGATCTCTGCATCCAAGGCTGGATATGATGTAGAAGTGTAGCCATTTGTGCCTCTAATTTCTGGACCCTAGCAAGCGAGACCAGAGCGGGGAAAGAGGCTGAGCGAGAGGATCTTGGGGCAGTGCTACTACCCCGAGATAGACTCGACTGGGGTAGAGTCAGTGAAAGCCGCCTGCGTAGCCGTGCAGGCATATGCTACCGTATCAGCCAGATTATCACCAAGTGGAGGCAACTCTGGACGGGGCCCTCTGCGGTGATCCAACACATTGGCCTCATCCCTGATGATGCCGATATCAACAGTGCCAATAGGGTCTTGAGCTGATCAACGTGCCATGTAGGCACACTTGCGGACCTTTATAGAGAAAATATCATGCACGGGAAAGGGT
The DNA here is from genome assembly GCF_036512215.1 of Solanum lycopersicum. Taxonomy (NCBI): domain Eukaryota; kingdom Viridiplantae; phylum Streptophyta; class Magnoliopsida; order Solanales; family Solanaceae; genus Solanum; species Solanum lycopersicum. Next base: position 31,543,108 of record NC_090805.1, read on the forward strand.
AAGTAGTTGTGACCTTAAAAGCCCTCTCGTGCATGACCGCCTGTAGAAGCCAAGAAAAATCCGCCTCAAACCCGGCTATCATCGCCGCTATCAGAACTGCTCGATCCCATGTGACTATATTATCAGCGGCTATGGGGGAAACGCAGTGGCGGACAATCAACCACAAAAACTTTGTTGTGAAGGTCAATTTAGCCTTCTTGATGGAACCCTTCGGCTCGGTCACCGAATCATCACCCTCTCCATCAACAGACAAGTGAAGTGCCATCACCTCTCGATGGCTCACGCAGGAATTGTCCATCTTTGACAATTTGCCACCGATAGTCAAACTCATTTGTGAGAGGGGTCCGGTTGGCATTAACATTCTCGTCATATAGATACCGGCGGATGGCAGGCAGGGAGATATCAACCTGAATGCCACATACTCAGACCTGCTCCAGTGGGACCCGTTTGGACAGAGCAGCCCGCCTATCAATATGTGATCTGAGAGTAGCTACGTAAGATGTGTAGAACTCTCTAACCAACTCTTCACTATAACGTCCCAACAAACGCGCTGTCCACTCCAGTCGATGTCCGATGAAGAGATTGTGGATCTCTGGCATAGTCGGGAGACTTCCCGTAAGGATCCGCCTCTCAAAGTAAGTGTCTGTGTCATGACTCCTTTGTCATTCAGCAACTTTGCTTCGGAATAGGCTTGATACCGCCCGTCGACACACCACGGTTGGGCTGGTCAGTAACCAGGGTGAGAGCACGAGTGAGTGAGCCGGGTGTGCATTCAGAACTGTCAACCTCATCAGACGAGGCAGACTGTGCAGCGGTGGCGGGTGCAGGGACCTTAGGATATCCGGAGGCTTCCTCCGACTACGAAACTCCTAAGGATCCAGACACTCCTTCTTCATTTGTAGCTGAAGCAGAAGGTGTGTCGGTCAGTGTGCACTCCTCATGAGACTGGGAGGTAGTGACTACGCTGGACGCCACCTTTTTGGGTGTGGCTCTGGAAGCACGTGCAGCTCGGGATGGGGTGAAAGTGCTTGGGGGCACGTACTCGATTTCACGCTCATCATCATAGCCAATGATCAAGCAGGCAGACGGGGCGACAGACTTCGATCACCCACAAAAATAGAATCGATCGTGTTTTGGTGCCATAATAGATAGTACGTGTTTTAGTACTAATAATATAAAACAAGACAAGCAAAACCACTCAAACTAATTAAAGGAGTTAAGATGTAATGACATTTCTTTAGTAACAGTGAAACACGACGGACCATGGGACGGCTCGTTGTGAGTACGACAGACCGTCATGGGGTCCGTCGTGTCTTACTTAGACTATATTTATATAGAGAACCCTAAAGGAAATTCTCTAACAAGTATGACGGTATATGTAGGACAGACCGTCATAGGTATGACGGTCAGTTGTAGGTGTCCATCAGAGGACACTTGAAAAAAAATTATGGAGACACTTAGGAGAGGGGTCTCTGACCGTCATAACAGTTATGGAGGACGGACCATCGAGGGTATGACGGTCCGTCGTAGCTGTCCGTAAGAGGATAGCTAAAAAAAGTGTAGAGACCCTTAAGAAAGGGGTCTCTGACCGTCATAACGATTATGCAGGACGGACCGCCGTGGGTATGACGGTCCGTCCTAAATGTCCATTGGAGGACACTTAAAAAAAGTTAGAGACCCTTAGGAACAGGGTCTCTGACAACCAGAACGGTTGTGCAGGACAGACCGTCGTGGAAATGACGGTCCGTCGCATGTGTGCGTTGGAGGACACTTGGCGAAAGTTGGACAATGGGGTGTTAGCGCTATTGGAACGGACCCAATGATGGTCTGTCGTGGGTACGACGGTCCGTCATCGGGGTCTCGTTCTGTAACTTAGTGACAGAACTGGGGATTCCCCATTCATCCCTTATGACACAAATATAATTGTTAGTGTTTTAACCTACATTTGCCTAACCCAAATACCTAGTAAACTAGCAATGCTAAAGCACCTATTTCTAGAGTTTTAACATAACAATTTTGAGGATTCTCAACCTAGGTTAGATAGAATTTTGTATTAAAGAACGAACCCATCAATAAGAACTAGGCTTGTACTAATTGATAAACAAAAAAATGCAAAGTGAATGGGTAGAAATCATAGACACATACCTGATAATATGAGAAAAACAAGCGACGAAGGTACTTGGTGATCAAGTATAAACTATAGTAGCAGACTCTGACTAGTAGATAGTAAATTTTAGGAATTGGGGAATTTAGGGAAAATGACCGGTTGTAAGAGAGGGGGGCTATGATCTTTAAAAGTTGAAAAGGGAGGGAAATGGGAGAAAGAGGGAAGGAATGGGGTGAAATGAAGGTGTGGGGGTTTTAAATGTTGAATTTTTTAAAAAACCCCATTCGTGTTGGGTACGCTTCATTAATGACGCGACGAGTCCCCGACGACGGTCTGTAGCAGTTTTGATGGTCTATCGTTGTTTCCGTCGCATGTGACCTAGTTTGAAAATAACAGAAAGACATACCTGGCATGACGGATTCATTTGATGGTCCGTCACAGGCACAACGATCCATCGATGTATCCGTTAGTGACTGCTGCAGAGTGATTTTCTGCAGAATTTCCTCCCCACAAGCGCCTGATTTAACGTCGCGGCACGACTGAGGACACTTGATTACTCAGCCTTCATCAAGATGGTATGCCTCTATCACTTCATTCACCGATACAGTATGCCCAAAATAGAGTTTTATTCGTTCTCGTTCATGTTAAACCACACTCCGTCCTTGGTTTCGAACTCAACTACTCCATGAGGGAATGCTTGGTAATCAAGTTCGGGCCAGTCCGTTTGTACTTGAACTTGCCCGGAAGCCAACGCAACCTAGAACTGTCTAAAAACACCAAATCCCTAACCATAAACTCTCGTTTTTAACTTTTTAGGTCATTATCCTTCCTCTTCTTTTGTTTGTAGGATACAACAGATACCGATTGGAGCTCACCACTCTGCCTCATAGACCTACAAATGTTGAAAGTCGCTTCTTCATTGTTCATCCGAAATTTCATCTTCCCCTTTTCCATATCAACTAAGGCTCTACTTATAGCAAGGAATGGTCTCCAAAGAATAATAGGCACTTCAAAATTGACTTCACAATCAAGAATAACAAAATCTGTCGTAAATATGAATGACTCCACTTTTAGTAGCACATCATGGAGTATCCCTATAGGCCTTTTCACTGTTCGATCATCCATCAGTAGCTGCATTGCAGTGGGATTTGGGTTACCCAAACCTAATTTCTTATTAATCACGAGGGGCATGAGATTTATGCTTGCCCCCAGATCACATAATGCTTTCGCAAAATGTAATGACTCGATTGTACAAGGAAAAGTGAATGCACCCGAATGTTCTTTCTTTTGTACGAGAGATCTTGTAGCAATAGCACTACAATGCTGCATTCTATCATCATTCTCGAAAGTGACCCATATTTTTTTGTAACCAGATCTTTCATAAAATTGGCATAACCGGGCATTTGTTCTAGAGCTTCTACCAAAGGGACATTGATAGAAAGTTGCTTCAACATTGTTATAAAATACCGATATTTTCCATCCTCGATCTTTTTCACTAATCTTTGACGAAAGGGGGTGGGGTCTCCGCATGGGAATTACCTTTACAGGGACTTCTACATCTTTTCCAGTGCTATCTTCTGCTTCACCACTACCCTCTACAAACTTATCATTATCCTTTCTTATATTTTCCTCATTAGACAGCATAGGTGGATCAATGGTTTGCTTACCACCTCGAGTAGTGATTGCCATATAGTGTGCATCATTTTTTGGATGTTGGACAGTGTTGTTAGGAAGAGTGCCCGGTTGTAGTGTGTTCACGGTTGTAGATAATTGGGCCATTTGCAACTTGATCTGCTTAATCGATATTGCATGTATATTAAATTTTTGCCCAATACCCTCTAAATCACTCCTTAACTCATTAATGTGCTCATCTTTAGCATCAAACCTCCTCATAATTTTGTGAAACATATCCTCAACTCGCGCCATACTATCTCCACCATCCCTAGGAGTGACTTCACGATTTTGAGGAGGGATATAGGGCCTATTCCTATCATTTCTGTTACCGTAGTTACCCCTATTAAAGTTGTTTTGCGGTTGTAGTTTCCATCTCGGACATAATGACCCTCACAGTTATAGTTACCATAGATCCGACCTTGGTTCCCTTGACCTTGGCGCCATTTATACTGATTTGAGCCTTGGGCACTCGGTCAAAAAACCCCCGTCTACTCATTTACTACATAAGAATCCTCCGCATAATAGCATTCATCATTAGGTGGTGGTGTTTTAGACAAGTAGTTAACTACATTTATCTTTTCTGCACCGCCAGTGATATGTTTTAATACCAACCCAAGATTAGTTCTCATGTGTGCCATCTCTTCACGCATCTCATATGTGGATGGGTTTTGAGTGGATTGCACTGCGAAGGTATTTCTCCCGGTATCTGACTTCCTAGTACTCCAAACTTTATTATGCCGAGAGATCTTCTCTAATTTTTCAGCAATCTCAGCATAAGGACACTCCCCATAAGGTCCACCTTCTATAGTGTCCAACACCGCTTTATTATTATCATCTTGTCCCCGATAGAAGTACTCCTTTAGTGAGTCATCATCTATACGGTGATTTGGGGTGCTTCTCCAAAATGAGGTTAATCTATCCCAAGAACTACTAACTGACTCTCCTGGTAGTGACACAAAGTTGTTCAATCTATCTTTGCGGTTTAGTTTCTTCGAGACTGGGTAGTAGCGTGCTAAGGAAACATCCCTTAGTTGGTTCTAAGTGAAAATTGAGTTGTACGGGAGCTCAGTGAACCATATAGCAGCCTCTCCCGTCAGTGAGAGAGGAAACACTCTTAGCCCTATTACATCTAAGTCCAAGTCACGCCTCCCTACACAGCTTTTACCCACTGCCCTAACCTTAGCTATATGGGCATGTGGATCCTGAGAAGGTAGCCCTAAAAACAAACCTCTAGTAGTGAGCATTTGCATCAGCCTACTAGTTACTCGAAAAGTGTGGCCTGGTGGTAGAGGGGGCAAGACAAGTGGCCCATTAGAGTCTTCTATATAGTCATAGCCTCTGTAGTATTATTGGGGCTGTGGAGCGGGATTTTGTCCCCTCTGTTGGTGTTCACCCGGAGCATCGGGTAACAACTGACCCTGAGCATCAACCGGAGTCGGGATGTTCTGGTTTGGATCATCATCATTAATTCCCAAATTTCCGATTCATTTTGCGTAGTGTATGCTCTAATTGGTGATCGTAGGGAAACAAGGGTTCTCTTCCTCTCTGTGTATTTGGCATACAAGGAGGATGATTCTACAAGAATCAAAAATAATAAAACAAGGTAAAATTAGGAAAAAAATGACTAAACTATAATAATAAGTTTAAGTTAATATAAAAGCTACTTTCCCCGGAAACGGTGCCAAAATTTGATACGCTCAAACTTACTTCTCAAGTAAGAAGTAAAGTAGTCGTGTCAAGTAAATAACCCAACTAATGAGGTTGGGATCGTTCCCACGAGGAAAATAGTTTAGACTTAACTTCAATCTATTATTACTATTGTTTAGTCAATTACTTCCCTGGGAAGCAAAAATGAGAAAAAGGGGGGTTTTCTATTTTTAAACGAATGAAAATAAATAGCGAAATTAAAGGAGACAACTAACAGCTTCAAATGTTGGAGTTTAATCAATTAATAAAAGTAACTAGGGTTTACGTGTTCCCCACAGATTCATAACTTGATAATTCTAACTATAACAATTCTCTCCTAGTATCTTGCATGCAAAGTGATAAGTTATGTATTTCTAAATCCTTCGTCCGACATCTATAAAATTTCACTCCGCACCTTGGTCTGGCTACGTGTGTTGCTATACTAACCCTTATCTTTACCTCATATTAAGCATCTTATTGGATATTTCACTAAGTTATTACCTCTTACCAATCAATACTAGCCTATTAGATAGTATACACTAAATCTATGTTGATAATTCTCTTCCTGTTATTCTAGTTAGGTTTGACCTCATTATTCGCCTATGGTTCCCACAACCCTAGTTATGGAGTTTAGTTACCCATAGTCATAATCATAAAATTCAAATATATGATATAAGAATTCATACACTTACTTCAATCAGAAAGAGTAAAATTCGAAAGTTCACTTGATTAATCACAAAAAATCACCAATAATCAATTACTGAAATTAATTGAAGAACAAAGATTCTCCAAAAGTTTAACAATAATCCTCAAGTCTAATACACAAAAGAAGCTCAAAAATAAAGAGTCTAAAAAAAATCAAGGTTCTAACCTCAAAAATGAGGTTTTTTGAACTATTTATAAAAAAAATTAAAACCTAATTAAATAAGTACTCTATTTGCTGGAAATCTGTCAAAACGCGGCTGGATCGACAGACCTCGCGAAGGATCGTCGTGGTCACAACGGACCGTCATGGACTCCGCCATCCCATACTTGTGCAATTTATTCTCCTGCTCTCTTTATTACCCTCGAGGGCAGGTATGACGGATCGTCACAGGCACAACGGTCTGTCAAGGGTCTCCGTTCCAAAGCACTTGAACTCTTGGAATTTGGGTACTTGGACTACTTCTCTAATATTCATGACGAACCAGTAAGATGGACCGTCATGGCTACGACGGTCCGTGACGTAATCCGTAACCCCACACTTGGTTAGAATTTCCCATCTTCCTTCAGCAGCTGCACTACGATACCACCTACGGACCGTCACGGGCACGACCTACCGTCACAAGCTCCGTAGGTAGTAATTTTCTGTATTTCTCTCTCAAAAACCTCCGCATTCAACTTTTAGAAAGATTTCCTGCAAATAAAGAGAAACTTACATAAAAATTAGTATAAAAAGGCTTTTGGACACACTAAACTTAAGGAAAAAACATTAAAAATACCGTGAAAGAACGGTATATCAGTATGCATTTGAGAATAATATTATCTTTAAAATCCTACTTTTAATGTGATCAACTTTAGTCATACGTGTAAATCTTTGTGTAGTCCACATGTTTCAAAAGTCTTCTTCACTTTCTCTAATTTTTTTGGCCCGCTGACACATAAGTTCAAATAAGGGTTTTTTTGGGAGGGGGATACAAAATTTATTGGAGAAACTAAATTATTCTCCTCTTTCATAGGAAAGATGGTTCCGTTAGAAAGTCCTTATATTATCATGAAAGTAAAGTTTTATACTTTCACATTTACTATACTCTTCAAGTATTCTCACACAATGGTTGATGCATTTAGAGTACGTATGAGTAAGTTTGTTAATGGTATTTTTGTAGATTGTAGAATGTAGGACTGTATGTTTATCAAGGACATGAACATCTCTTACTTGATAACTCATTATCAAAAGATCAAGGCGGAAAAGATCAAGGAGAGTGATAGGGATAACAAGAGGTCTAGAATCGATAGTCTTGACTACTCTTAACGGAGTTTAGGAGGTGGTAGTTGATCTGCGTTTCATCATAAGTACTCAATATTGATCCCTTATTCTACTAGTTGTCTAGTTCCTAATTTCACAAAGCAAAGTAAGGATAGGCACCAGGCTCTAAAACATAGGGTAGTGTTACTAGTGGTCACACTTTCTAGTTTGTCAGAACTGTTGTAAGAATAATCCAAAAGAGTGCATGATCTTTATTGGTGGGTATTTTTGACATAGTATGACATGTGAGAGTCGAGTGGGCATTCCAAAATCACTAGGATTTAGTGTTCTAACTTTTCTTGATTTTCCAATCTTGAACCTCTCCCTCTATTAATTTAGATTGAGGGATTGGCCGTCGTCCATAGGAAAGGGCAAGGATATTCAGTTCAAAATTTTAACACTACAATAGCTCTAAAATGTGATTCAATTATGCAAGGTACCTCTTTTAGAACTATTGTCGGATAACATAACAACAACTTCTATTGTCACGACCCAAAACCGAGCCGCGACTGGCACCCACACTTACCCTCCTATGTGAGCGAACCAACCAATCTAAACCTTAACATTTCAATATAATATCAACAGAAAGTAATGCGGAAGACTTAAATCATTAATTAAAACCAATTCAATAACTTCTAAAAACTCAACAACTATTATTATCCCCAAAATCTGGAAGTCATCACCACAAGAACATCTATGATCAAATTACTAAACTAAGAGTATTCTAAGAAGCTAAAACAAATAAAAACTAGTCTATGCCGGAACTTCAAGGCATCAAGACATGAGGAAGAAGATCCAGTCCAAGCTAGAAACATTAGCTCACCCTGAAGATCCGATGTGACGAAGACTGGGTAGAATTGCGGTTGAGTTGAAGACGACGGTACGTTTGCTGCACTCCACAAATAACAAGAAGAAAACAATAAAAGTAGGGGTCAGTACAAAACACGGGTACTGAGTAGATATCATCGGCCAACTCAAAATAGAAAATAGTATATACCAAGTAATACCATCAAATCTACTATGATACTCAACATGTAGCAACAACAAGTACTATCTCATTAACAATTACCGTCAAGTTCACACATGAAGACTCAAACCTCAATACCATACTCATTTGGGAATTAGATTCATTAGATTGAGTATATTAACATCTTTCAAGATTATTATATTTATTCCTCTTGTGTCGTTACGTGACACTCCGATCTTCTAATTCTACGTGTCGATTCGTGACACCCGATCCCCTAATTGTATGTGTCGGTTCGTGACACCCGATCCCCTAAATCTACGTATCGGTTCGTGACACCCGATCCCCTAATTCTACGTGTTGGTTCGTGACACTCGATTCCCTAAATCTACGTGTTGGTTTGTGACACCCGATCCCCTAAATCTACGTGTTGGTTCGTGACACCCGATCCCCTAAATCTCATTCTATCAATTCATTAAGCCTTCTCTTATACCAAGGAATCATCAATCTCATTACTTTAGTTCATCAAGCCTTCTTTTATACCAAGGCATCATCAATCTCATTACTTTAGTTCATCAAACCTTCTTTTATACCAAGGCATCATCATTCTCATTACTTTAGTTCATCAAGTCTTCTTTTATACCAAGGCATCATCATTAACAAGAGATTAGGTTTTTTATCAAGATTTGGGATTCAATAGCTTCATCATGCTTATTTCATCACAATCATATAATCACATTCATGCAAGCATACAATTAAGCATATAGCAGGGTCTACAACACTACTAATACATATCATTCGCTATTAAGAGTTTACTACGAATAGCATAAAAACCATAACCTACCTCCATCGAAGATTCGTGATCAAGCAAGCGATTTCCCAAGCTTTGTGTTGTTTTTCCTCTCGTTCGATCCTATCTGTATCGTTTCTCTTTCCTTCTCTTTGTTCTTTCTATTTTATTTATTCAAACCCTCTTTCTTTTACCCTAATTAGTATATAATTAAGAATAAAAGATGGCAATAATAACCCACTAATAACTTAAGGTTACCTTTTTTAACCCCCAAGTAATTAGACTTATTAACATTAACCCACTAACTTTATAATTAAAGTAGGAATAGTCAAAAACGTCCCTTAAAAAGTATAAGAAATCCAACCCAGACTGGGATTACACAACCTGCAATGGCCCGTCGTGCCTGCGACAGTCCGTCCTGCAGGTCGTCGCAAGGTTCAGAGACTGGATTTCCACTGAAGACTCTGTGATGGTCCGTCACGCCTGTGACGGTCCGTCATGCCATTCCGTCACAAAGTTCAGAGAGTCGACTTTCCGTACCCAATTTCAGATTTTCTAAGTGTTTTGAAACGAGACCCTGTGATGGTCCGTCGTGCCCATGACGGTCTGTCGTGGGGTCCGTCGCCTCAGCCTGTTTTTCCAGAAATAAAATCTGCTGCTCAAGTCGTTACAATAGATACCAATTTACCCATCGTTCGTCCCCGAACGATCACAAGAAGGAAAACAAGGGCAAAAAGGAGTACCTGAATCTGTAAACAGATGTGGGTATCTTTCTCGCATATCTGCCTCCTTCTCCCAAGTGGCTTCTTCAACGGGTCGATTCTTCCATTTAACTTTGATGGATGCAATCTCCCTTGATCTCAACTTGCGAATTTCTCTATCTAGAATGGCAACAGGTTCCTCCTCATAAGACAAATTCTCATCAAGCAAAACTGAATCCCAACGGATAATGTAGTTTCCATCCCCATGGTATCTTTTCAACATCGACACATGGAATACTGGATGCACTCCGGACATCCCTGGAGGCAAGGCTAACTCATAAGCCACCTGCCCTACTCGCTTAAGTACTTCAAATGGACCAATATACCTTGGGCTAAGTTTACCTCGCTTACCAAACCGCATCACCCCTTTTATTGGCGAAATTTTCAACAAGACTTGTTCACCCTCCATAAACTTCAAGTCTCTAACCTTCCGATCTGCATACTCCTTCTGTCTACTTTGGGCCGCTAGAAGCTTTTCTTGAATAGATTTCACTTTATCTAACGATTCCCTCAGAAGGTCAGTACCCCAAGGTCTAACTTCAAATGCATCAAACCACCCAATGGGAGACCTACATCTTCTCCCATATAGTGCCTCAAATGGGTTCATATCAATGCTTCAGTGATAACTATTGTTGTAGGAGAACTCTGCTAATGGTAAGAAGCTATCCCACTGACCACCAAATTCTATCACACATGCACGAAGCATATCCTCCAACACTTGAATCGTTCGCTCAGAATGACCATCGGTCTGAGGATGGAACGCAGTACTAAGGTCCAACCTAGTACAGAACTCCGCATGCAATGTTTTCCAAAACTTAGAAGTAAACTGCGTACCTCTATCTGATATAATGGAGAGTGGAACCCCATGCAATCACACCACTTCCGAGATGTAAAGTTTGGCTAACTTCTCTGCATTGTAAGTCACCTTGACCGGAATGAAGTGAGCAGACTTTGTTAACCTATCAACAATTACCCAAATATAATCAAACTTTCCCAATGTCTTTGGAAGACCAACCACGAAATCCATTGCAATCCTTTCCCACTTCCATTCAGGAATGGGCATTCTCTGAAGTGTTCCTCCGTGCCTTTGGTGTTCATACTTTACTTGTTGACAGTTTGGACATTTGGCAATAAAATCCACAATATCACGCTTCATTCTACTCCACTAAAAGTGTTGCTTTAGGTCACGGTATATTTTGGTTGCACCCGGATGTATCGAATACCTTGAACTATGAGCCTCAGTCAGAATAGTGTTGATCAAATCATCGACGCGGGGTACACATACCCTTCCCTTAATCCTCAAAACACCTTCCTCATCGATTGTCGCTTCTTTAGCCTCTCCTTGCAACACTTTATCTCGAATCCAGATCAATTTTTCATCATTAAATTGATTTCCCTTAATGTTGTCAAGGAAGGAAGATCTTGCCTCCACACAAGCTAAAAATCCTCCCTTCTCATTTACTTCTAATCTAATAAGGTCGTTAGCCAGAATTTGAACTTCTCTAGCCAATGGGCGTCTAGAAGCTTGCAAGTGAGCTAGACTTCCCATGCTTCCCGCCTTTCTACTTAAAGCATCCGCTACAACATTCGCCTTCCCCGGATGATACAAAATAGTGATGTCGTAGTCCTTCAGTAGTTCCATCAATCTCCTCTATATCAAGTTCAAATCTTTCTGAGTAAAGACATACTGTAGGCTACGATGATCCGTATAGACCTCACACTTAACCCCATATAAGTAGTGTCTCCATTGCTTTAATACAAACACTACCGCGGCCAATTCCAAATCATGAGTTGGATAGTTACGTTCATGCACTTTTAATTGTCTTGAAGCATAAGAAATCACATTCTTCTCTTGCATTAGCACTACACCCAAACCCGAATAGGATGCATCACAATAGACAATGAAATTCTTACCTTCCACTGGCAACGTGAGAGTTGGTGCAGTAGTCAACAGAGTCTTGAGCTTCTGAGAGCTTTCCTCACACTCATCCGACCATACAAATGGAACATTTTGCTTAGTCAAGTTTGTCAGTTGGGAAGCAATAGAAGAGAATCCCTTGACAAATCAGCGGTAGTAGCTAGCTAACACAACAAAGCTCCTTATTTCTGACACATTAGTAGGTCTTACCCAATTCTTCACTGTCTCAATCTTAGAAGGATCCACCATCACTCCATCCTTAGAAACCACGTGCCCCAAGAAGGACACAGCATCTAGCCAAAACTCACACTTAGAGAACTTGGCATAAAGCTCTTTCTCCCTCAACATTTCCAATACTATTCTTAAATTCTCCTCATGTTCCTCCTTACTTTTAGAGTATATCAGTATATCATCAATAAATACGATCACAAAGAGATCCAAATATGGCTTAAAAATCTCGTTCATCAAACTCATGAACGCAGCAGGGGCATTCGTAAGACCAAAAGACATCACTACAAATTCGTAATGCCCATACCTGGTTCTAAAAGCAGTCTTTGGCACATCCGTTGCTCGTATTTTCAATTGATGATAACCGGATCTCAAGTCAATCTTAGAGAAGACACAAGCACCTTGTAACTGATCGAACAAGTCATCAATAGGAGGAAGAGGATACTTGTTCTTTATGGTTACCTTGTTCAACTGCCGGTAGTCTATGCACATCCGAAAACTCCCATCCTTCTTCTTTACAAACAAAACCGGAGCACCCCAAGGAGATGCACTTGGTCTAATGAAGCCTTTGCTCAACAACTCTTGAAGTTGGGCTTTTAACTCTCTTAACTCCACGGGAGCCATTCTATAAGGGGGTATATAAATGGGGCGAGTATCCGGTACAAGATCAATACAGAAGTCATTATCCTTATCTAGTGGCATACCAGGAAGATCTGTAGGGAACACATCCAGAAACTCACGGACCATCGAAACCGACTCAATTGAAGGCACTTGGGTAGTGTCATCCTTGAGATGTGCCAAGAAAGCTAAACACCCTTTGATACGCACCGGATTGGAAGTGTAGTCACCCTCCCACATTAACGGATCTGTCCCATGCTTGGCTAACGTCACCGTTTTAGCATTACAATCCAAGATCACAAATTGCGGAGAAAGCCAAGTCATACCCAGAATTACATCAAAATCTACCATTTCTAAGATAACCAAATCTACATAAGTGTTGCTCCCCACAAAGTTTACCAAACAAGACGTATATACCTTTTCAACTACCACAAACTCACCCACCGGAGTAGAAACACGAATAGGCATATCAAGTAATTCACAATGTAAATTTAGACCATTAGCAAATGAGGAAGATACATAATAAAATGTGGATCCAGGATCAAACAATACAGAAGCCATGCAATCACAAACCAGAAGATTACATGTGATGACAACATCAGATGTCTCCGCCTCCGATCTCCTAGGGAAAGCATAACAATGGGCCCTTTCGTTTGTTTGTCCATTGCCCCTACCATGTTGTGATGTAGTAGCTCTAGTTTTCCCATCACCCCGGCCGTTTTGATGACCACCATTACCTCAACCACAAAGTCCTCCAGAATAACGGCCTCTACCATGACCACCTCTACCTCTAGCTATTGGGGGTCTATAACTCTGTTTGGGACAATTCCTCCTAATATGTCCTGTCTCCCCACATCCATAACACTCTCTAGAGTCAAGCATAGGTCTCTCAGAGAAGTGTTGACGGGTCTGAGGTGGACCCCCAACTACAGTCTGTAGTGAAGACTGAATGGGTCGAACTGAGTAACCTCCGGAACCCTGTCCTCTAGAGTAAGAACCATTAAACTCACCTCCCTTTCGAAACCTCTTTGTTGTCGATGCCATGGTGAATTCATCTAGCTTCACTCCTTCCACCTCTACCACAAAATCTACCACTTCGTGGAAGGATTTTGCCGCAGCCGCTACCTGTAAGGCTGAAATTCGCAACTCTGACCTCAACCCCTTCACAAAATGACGAATCCGCTCTTGTGGACTGAAACAAAGGTTGGTGGCATATCTGGATAGTGCAAGAAACTTAGCCTCATATGCATTGACCGACATCCTACCTTGCTCTAGGCTCAAGAACTCATCCCTTTTCCTATCCCTCAATGTCCGGGGGATATACTTCTCCATAAAAAAGTTAGAGAATGAGGCCCAAGTCATAGGTGGTGCCTCCGTTGGTTGACACTCAATATGTGACCGCCACCACATTTTGGCGTTCCCTTGAAACTGATAACTCACGAACTCAACACCAAACCGTTCTACTATACCCATCTTGTGTAGTAGCTCATGATAGTCAACCAGAAAATCGTAAGCATCCTCAGATTCAGCACCCTTGAAGACTGGAGGTTTCAATTTCAAGAACTTACTGAAAAGTTCATGCTCATCATTTGTCATTATAGGCCCAGTAGTCAGACGTGGAAACATGCCTATGTCAAATGAGACATCCATACGAGGAGCCATAGTGGCTGCATGTTGTACCTCTGAAACCGGAGGTGTTGGTACAGAAAACACTGGAGGGGCCTGACCCTGATCAGACAACCCACTAAGATAAGCGAGAACCTGATTGATCATCTCTGGGGTAGGTTGGGGTGGCAATTCCTCATTTTGCACTTGTTCATTCTCCCCTTCCTCACCCTCTCTTACCACTTCCTCAGTCGATGGAGGAGTCACCGCCCTAGTATCAGACGGGCTAGGTGCTCGTCCTCTTCCTCTAGAGGACGTCCTCCCACGACCTCTACCACGGCCTCTTGCCGCTACTCTTCCTCGAGCTACAGCCCCAGTGGCTGGCTCGGACGCTTCTTGTCTTGCCGATGTTTGTGTTGGCGCAGTTGTTGCTCTAGTTCTAACTATCTGCGAAACAGATTGAAGATGGTCAGATACCAATTTGTATCACCTAGATACCAATTGGACCCAAGTAATAGCACGAAAGAAAGAATGAAAGAATGGAATTTTCCTAAAGACTTATAGCCCCTCAAAGAAAAGTAAAGGCGTCCCCCTACCGTTCCTTAAGACTCTACTAAACTCGTTCTTGTGTGATGAGACCAACGAACCTAATGCTTTGATAACAAGTTTGTCACGACCCAAAACCGGGCCGCGACTTGCACCCACACTTACCCTCCTATGTGAGCGAACCAACCAATCTAAACCTTAACATTTCAATATAATATCAACAGAAAGTAATGCGGAAGACTTAACTCATTAATTAAAACCAATTCAATAACTTCTAAAAACTCAACAACTATTATTATCCCCAAAATCTGGAAGTCATCACCACAAAAACATCTATGATCAAATTACTAAACTAAGAGTATTCTAAGAAGCTAAAACAAATAAAAACTAGTCCATGCCGGAAATTCAAGGCATCAAGACATGAGGAAGAAGATCCAGTCCAAGCTAGAAACATTAGCTCACCCTGAAGATCCGATGTGACGAAGACTGGCTAGAATTGCGGTTGAGTTGAAGACGACGGTACATTTGCTGCACTCCACAAATAACAAGAAGAAAAAAATAAAGTAGGGTCAGTACAAAACACGGGTACTAAGTAGATATCATCGGCCAACTCAAAATAGAAAATCGTATATACCAAGTAATATCATAAAATCTACTATGATACTCAACATGTAGCAACAACAAGTACTATCTCATTAACAATTACCGTCAAGTTCACACATGAGGATTCAAGCCTCAATACCATACTCATTTGGGAATTAGATTCATTAGATTGAGTATATTAACATCTTTCAAGATTCATTATCTTTATTCCTCTTGTGTCGGTACGTGACACTCCGATCCCCTAATTCTACGTGTCGGTTCGTGACACCCGATCCCCTAATTCTACGTGTCGGTTCGTGACACCCGATCCGCTAAATCTACGTGTCGGTTCGTGACACCCGATCCCTTAATTCTACGTGTCGGTTCGTGACACCCGATCCCCTAAATCTACGTGTCGGTTCGTGACACCCGATCCCCTAAATCTACGTGTCGGTTCGTGACACCCGATCCCCTAAATCACATTCTATCAATTAATCAAGCCTTCTCTTATACCAAGGCATCATCAATCTCATTACTTTAGTTCATCAAGCCTTCTTTTATACCAAGGCATCACCAATCTCATTAGTTTAGTTCATCAAGCCTTCTTTTATACCAAGGCATCATCATTCTCATTACTTTAGTTCATCAAGCCTTTTTTTATACCAAGTCATCTTCATTAACAAGAGATTAGGTTTTTTTATCAAGATTTGGGATTCAATAGCTTCATCATGCTTATTTCATCACAATCATATAATCACATTCATGCAAGCATACAATTAAGCATATAGCAAGGTCTACAACACTACCAATACATATCATTCGCTATTAAGAGTTTACTACGAATAGCATAAAAACCATAACCTACCTCCATCGAAGATTCATGATCAAGCAAGCGATTTCCCAAGCTTTGTGTTTTTCCTCTCGTTCGATCCTCTCTCTATCGTTTCTCTTTCCTTCTTTTTGTTCTTTCTATTTTCTTTATTCAAACCGTCTTTCTTTTACCTTAATTAGAATATAATTAAGAATAAAAGATGGCAATAATAACCCACTAATTAACTTAAGGTTACCTCTTTTAACCCCCAAGTAATTAGACTTATTAACATTAACCCACTAACTTTATAATTAAAGCAGGAATAGTAAAAAACGTCCCTTAAAACGTATAAGAAATCCAACCCAGACTGGGATTACGCAACCTGCGACGGCCCGTCGTGCCTGCAACGGTCCGTCCTGCAGGTCGTCACAAGGTTCAGAGACTGGATTTCCACTGAAGACTCTGTGACGGTCCGTCACGCCTGTGACGGTCCGTCACGCCTGTGACGGTCCGTCCTGCCATTCCGTCACGAAGTTCAGAGAGTCGACTTTTAGTACTCAATTTCAGATTTTCTATGTGTTTTGAAACAAGACCCTACGACGGTCTGTCATGCCCATGACGGTCCGTCGTGGGGTCCGTCGCCTCAGCCTGCTTTTCCAGAAATAAAATCTGCTGCTCAAAATGACTAAACAGGTCGTTACATCTATGCTCTTCAAATTCGATAGAATTAGGATGGTTCCCATGATATAGTCACTAGTCCGTTATGAATCTTAAAAGATTATGTTTATGCAATGTTAGATCTCACTTTTCTCTATGAATGGTTATATTGTTGTGAAATTTGATGTTATTCCCGAAATCCTATTACAAATTATCTCAATTTCTACTTTTATTGGTGATGCACTCTTAGCTCAATGAATATACAAAAATTGCCCAGTTCCGTCTTTCACCAAATCACCTTGGTTTAGAAAGTAGAGTTAGCCATGCTGATTCTTATAACATTCACGGCATGGACATGCTATACACTTTTTGTACCTCAGTCGATTATGAATAGGAATTGTTTTATTTCAATTTCCTATTGAGTAAATCATAGAATGGAGGGGTAGTACTTGAGCGCCAATCATTATATTTTAAGATCAGAATGACCATTTATAAGACTTGCATCAACCATCTAGTCTGTGCTAATGATTCCATTTCCAATACCCCAACACTTTAATTAGTCCCTACATTGAATGAACTCTACAAGTGTTTCCAAAGGATCTTCCCGTAGCTCATCCCAAAAGGGAAATTAACTTTGGAATAAATATTTTCCAAAATACAAAGCCTATCTCCGTCTCTTCGTATAGAATGACTCAACTAATCTTAAGTAGATGAAAAATCAATTAAATGACCTTTTGAACAACGGTTCAATCAAACACATTATCTCTCCCTAGGATGCTCCAGTTCACTTTTGCATAAGAAGGATTATTTTATAAATATATGTACAAAGACTCATGCAAAACCCCCCAAAATCAATCTCTTCTCTCTCAAGATTTCTCTAAAGAAAAACAAGGGTTTCAAGCTTTATGTCTCCATTGAAGAAATTCAAGCTAGGTTTTTTCATTCTAGGTATGGTGGGATTTCATCAATGGATATCCCTTAACCTATTAAGTCGCAAAGAACAATATTTTTTTTATTTCTTTTGAATTATCCTAACCTATGGTTTCTATGATTTCTATGGATTTCACGGTAAATCAGTCCTTCTTCATAAATGATCCTTAATCACATGTGTTATGAATTTCCTGTTTTAAATTTTATTTTCATTAAAGATTTAATGTCAAGTGTTTTCACAACTTCAAATTATGCTATTTTAGATGCATGTCTCAAATTATTTTACTTATAATGATTTATTATGCTTAATATAAGGTATCATCTATTAAAAATTTTAGTGTTCATGATTTATCAGCTACTTAATATATAAATTATTACTATGATTCAGTATTATTAGAGTATTTGTTGTATCCATTTTAATTGCATGTTTCCATGAGAGTAATACTTAGCACAAAGTAAATTAAATGACGTAGGATTAGGGTAAACATCTGTGGAACTATATTAAGCAATCTCGATGTCTCAAAACTACATTGATCATCCATAAAAATATAGCATGATACATGAAATATCTTTAATTAACCCAAAGTTTGAGAAAGTCTCGCAACACAAACATATATGACTAAGGCTGCCTATCATAACTCAAATATCAACGACTGATGTCACATCACACCCTAGGTTACATGTCACATTGAGACTACTTTTAATAAATGATAATATTTTATAAATTTAAAGACAAGCTTACCATCATATGTGGGAGTTCCAACATCAATATGATTAGTTATTGCCGCAACAGTCTCATGCATCCCCTTCATAACAAAGTAAGTATAAAGATACTTGTCCAACTTGAAGAATAACCCATAAGATCTCACTTAGAGCTGTCAATATGGGCTAGGCCCGTTAGGCCGGCCTGGTCTAACCCAGAATTTAATAGAGCTGAATAATCTTGCTCATTTGGGGGGATTGAGATATATCGGTCGGGCCGGCCAGTGGGCCAATAAAAATTATTAAAAAATGTAATATAATATTAAATTTTAAAAATAAAGAGAGTCCAAAATTAAAATAACTAGGTTAATATTTCTATTTAGATATTTATACTTTTAGTTGAAAAAAACTTAATAAATATTAAGGAAAATGCACAAGTACCCCCTAGACTATGACCAAAATCTCATAGACACACTTAACTAAACTAAGGTCCTATTACCCCTTGAACTTTTTTTAAAAAATATAATTTTATACACCTTTTGTCTTATGTGGCACTCTATGTGACTCCACACTATTGAGGCGCGTCAGAGATATTTGGATGCCACATAAGCCAAAGAGGTGCACAAAATTATAAAAAAAATAAGTTCAGGGGGTAAGAAATAAGACAACAATATTTTACTAAACTACCCGAACCATTTGGTACAAAAATAATTAAAGATTGGAACAATGAAGGATTAACAGATACTTTAGGAGCTAGAATAAATTTTTTACATCAATGGTTTGTACAACTATGTGAAAACCAAAAAGAAAAATTAAAAATGGAAAAACTACTAATTAAAAATTTAGCCTATTGTAAAAATAAAACAGCACCACAGTTTGGATGTACAAATAAATATTATAAAAAGCAGAAACCTAGACGATACAAAAATTATAGAAAAATTAAAACTAGGTATAAATATAAAAAACCAAGACAAAGATATTATAAAAAATAATAGAATAAAAAGACCATACAGACCAAAAAGAAATCCATCACAATATACTTGTTACAATCGCGGGAAGATAGGACACTTAGCTAGAGATTGTAAGTAACTCAAGGATCCAAAAAGAAAACAAATTGCAGAAATAATTATAGATAATGATGAGCATATGCTAATAGAATATGGAGACTATGAATTAAGTGAAAATGACAGTATACATGAAGTATCAGATATAGAAACTGAAAATGAAGAAGAAAATATTGATCTAGATAATGATGTAATGACAGAAGAAATCTAATGTCTGAAGACAGTATAAAAATAATATCCAAAGAAGACTATCAAAATGAAGAATTATCAGAACAAAAAATTATATTTGATAATACAGTTTTTGAACAAATAAAAGGAAAAGAATTAGACCTATGTGTACAAAAAATACTTGAAATACATATAATAAGAAATTGGTTCAAGAGACAAAAAGATGAACATAGTTAGCCAGAAAGAACACATCATAGATTGTAAATATACAAAAGGAAAAGCACAAATACCTATACTAAATAAGAGGATAATAAATAAAGAAATACAAGATATAAAATCTAAAACACCCATAAAATACGTACATTTAGGAGGAACAATAATATTAATAAAAGCTTGTTTTAGAGAGGGAATAGATACACCTATTGAAATATATTCAGCAGATGATAGAATTATACATCCTATAGAAAAAAGCATAATTAGTGCAGTAAAAGGAAACTTAATATAACAAAATTTTAAATTTATAATAAGTGCAAACTATTTAGTAGCTTTAACAGATAGGAATAAAAATAAATCATTAGTTTTATATTGGAAAATGTCTAGAATAAAATTAGCACCAGGCAGTAAAATATTTACAGCAAGATGTAAAAACCTATATATATTAACAACAAAATGTAAAGTAACAGCAAGAAATAAAATTGATAAAATTAAAATAGAAAACCCTTTTGAAAAAATAATTACTGTAATAGATAATAATGACCATAGCTATAAAGAAATTTACATAGAAGAAGATTTAGAAATTGTAAAAGAAAGATTAAGCACTTCAAGCATACCAAATACGTTAACAAGAGCTACCTCATCAAGAATGAGTACGTAAAAAAGGAACTATGAAATCCCACAAAACTTATTAGTTAAAGAAGAGATAACACCATACCATTACTTCATAACAGGAATAATAGACCAAAAAGGTATAAACTTTTAATAAATACAGGACAAGAAGAAAATTACATAATAAGAGAGTTAGTATTAGAAAAAGAAATTATAAAAACAGGACACTTATGCCCTGGACTACCTAGTGAGATAGTAAACACAAATGAAGAAATGACGGAAAAAAGAAATAATTATAGGAGGAATACCCTTAATAATATCATTTAAAATATACCAAGGAAGTTAGAATATTACATTAGGAATAAAATGGTTTAAAAAAGTTAAACCATACAATATAGAAAATGAACAATTAACAATAACTTGCCAAAATAAGAAAATAATTATCAAAAGAACAAAATGAATAATGAAAATATATATACTTGCAAAAATTATTGTAGAAGGATATCAGAACAGATATTATACCCCTATGATAGATACAGGAGCAGAAGCAAATATATGTAAAATATAATTGTTTACCAGAAGATAAATGGAAAAAATTAAAAACAGCTATGGTGGTAACAAGATTTAATAATGAAGGAAGTATGATTACATATAAAGCAAAAATATAAAAATACAAATATGAGATAAAATACTAATAGAAGAAATGTATAATTTTGAATTTACAACAAAAGATATGTTATTAGGAATGCCATTTCTAGAAAGATTTTACCCACATATTATAACAAAAACACATTGGTGGTTTACTACACCATGTGAAAATAAAATAATAGTAAAAAGAGTAAATAACAAACAACGTAAACCTATAGCATGGATAAAAGGAAATGAAAAATAAATCAGGAAATAGAAAATATAAGTAAAAATCAAATAACACAATTAGAAATTATAGTATGTAAAATAGATAAAGATAAAATAATTAACGAACAACTAGAATTACTATATAATGAGAATCCATTACAAGGATGGGAAAAACATGAAAGTAAAAATTGAACTAATAGATGAAAATAGCATAATAACACAAAAATCATTAAAATATAATTTTGATGATTTAAAAGAATTCAAAATACACATAGATGAACTATTGTAGAATAATTATATACAAGAAAGTAATAGCAAACATACAAGTCCATTATTTATAGTTAATAAACATAGTGAACAAAAAAGAGGTAAAAGAAGAATGGTCATAGATTATCGCAATCTAAATTCTAAAAGTAAAACATATAATTACCCAATACCATATAAGATACTAAAAATAAGACACATACAAGGATATAACTGTTTCAGTAAGTTTGATTGCAAAACAGGATTTTATCACTTGAAACTAGAAGATGAATCTAAACAATTAACAACATTTATTGTACTGCAAGGATTTTATGAATGGAATGTTTTACCATTTGGATATAAAAATGCACCAAGAAGATACCAAGATTTTATGGACAACTATTTTAACCAGTTAGAAAATTGTATTGTCTAAATAAATGATATATTACTATATTCCAAAACACAAGATGAACATATTAGGTTATTAGAAAAATTTATACATATAATTAAATACTCAGTATAAGCTTAACTAAAAAGAAAGCAGAAATTATGAAACCAAAGATAGAATTTCTAGGAATACAAATAGATAAAAATGGAATAAAAATGCAAACTCATATAGTACAACAAATAATCACCCTTAATGAAAATATAGATACAAAAAAGAAATTACAATCCTTTCTAGGATTAGTAAACCAAGTAAGAGAATACATACCAAAATTAGCAGAACATTTAAAACCATTACATAAAAAACGTAAAAAAGATGTTGAATATCATTTCGATAATAAAGATAAAGAACATATAAGACATATTAAGAGTTTATGTAAAAGATTACCAAAACTATATTTTCCTGATGAAAATAGATCATTTACTTATGTTGTTGAAACAGATTTAAGTGATCATAGTTATGGAGGATTTTTAAAATATAAATATGAAAAAGAAAAAAAACAACACCATTGCAGATACTATTAAGGATCTTATGCAGAGACACAAATAAAATGGGAAATAAATAAAAAAGAATTATTTGCATTATATAAATGTTTATTAGCATTTGAACCATATATTGTTGACAATAAATTTATTGTAAGAACAGATAATACACAAGTAAAATGGTGGATAACTAAAAAGGTATAAGATTCAGTTACAACAAAAGAAATGAGAAGATTGGTATTAAATATATTAAATTTTACATTTACAACTGAGATAATCAAAATTGACAAGAATTTTATTGCAGACTATCTCTCAAGAGAAAGATACAATGGACAAGATATTAACTACAATGACAATATTATGTCAAAAGATGGAAAAAATAGAAAATGAAGTACAGATACTGAAAGAAACAGTTAACAGTCAGCAGCATGAATTAAAATATGCGGAACTAAGTCATCAGCATGAGTTAAAAAATGCGGAGCTAGAAGGTGACGATGGGAAACACCTAAAAACCCAAAACAAAAAATTATATACATATGCAGGAAGCTCAGCTACAGCACGAAGTACATCTACCTCAGGACCATCTACAAAAAAGGAGGAAGATAAGGTAAAATATACAAATACAAACATGAACAAATTATTTTCTAAACCATATACTCCACAAAATACTCAAAAATACATATTCGTACCCCCAAAGATAAATACTTACAAAGGTAGCCTAGATTCACAAAAACAAACATATAACCATATCACTAGAATATATATAGAAAATATATATAATATACAAACATTTTTAAACTTAAACACCAATGCGAAAGATACCAAAAACCCAAACGAAAACTAACACCTGCAAGGTTACAACAAATTAATACGAACCCAAATTTAGTAGCAACTTGCTACAATTACGGGCTAATAAATACAATATATACAATAACTGGAGAAGAAATAGCTTAAATACCGGAGCTATACAAGGCATTTTTACAATATAAAATAATAACCAAATGGACTTTATTTTACATAAAGTTCTATTTAGCAACAGCGGAGATATTATACGATGAAATCAAACCTACGATACAAGTTATAAAGATAAGATTGACTAGGGAAATGGTAATTCCAAAAAAAATAGATACACAAGAAGAAGTACATAAGGTAGATATTCCGGAGTTTTATGCTAACAAAAGAACTATTGGAATAGCTACAATACTAAACGAGCTATCAAACAACTACTTGAACGAGAATGCAATCTGGAGTTATTATAACAGAGATCAAACAATAATATACTCCAACTGTAAAGCAATCAGAGTAGCAGATATGGAAGATATAAAGCAATGGATATTAAGTCTGTTGAAACCGGAGCAAATACCTACTACAAGAGCAATTCGGAAAAATTTTATCTCTCCGAATCTAATGGTAAGATATTGCAAGTTAATAGGACAAAAATATCCTGACCACTTATGTACAAAATGCAACGGCGAAGATGACTTCGTATCAAAAGTGGAGCTAGAGTGAAGATACGTGTAAAATAATAAATAGTATATTGTAAAGCGTGTCGGCCATAAATAAAGTAAATGCCATTATTATGTAAAGTATTTTGTTGTTTTGCTAGAGTGAAGATACGTGTAAAATAATAAATAGTGTATTGTAAAGTTTGTAGGCCGTAAATAAAGTAAAGGCCATTATTATGTAAAGTATTTTGTTGTTTTGCGTCGGCCGAAATATATAACACCAATTGTAAAGTATGTTGTCAGCCACTTCTATTGGCCAAAGTTGTAAGTTACTTATATAAACAGAGGGCTTCTCCCTCAGAAAAAGAATAAGCTACTTTCAATCAACTCTCTCTATTACACTCTCTTTAAATCCGCTTCCACTCCCCAAATTGGTTCTTTTATTTCTGTGGTCATACCACCAAATTCATCTCTTATTGCTAATTCATATTTATGTAGTATATCTATATTTGTTGTTGATGTAGATCCATCTATTTTCTTATCACTTCTAAGTGTTTGTAGACTTTCTGGGGGTAAATTTTCTATCCATAATATTGTTGTTCCAACAAAGGTTCTTTCTATATATTTCGAAGTTTCTTTTGTTGTTATTTTGTTATCAATTAGTTGTTTAGATATATTTCCTACCCATGGTAGTATTGCTTTATTTATATCTGTAACACAATCTAGGTCTAAACAGTTATATTGTTCGGTTATCGATTTAGGTGTCCATTTTTTATTTAATCTACTATTCCATATTGCATTTGTTCTATCTGATTGTTCATAATTTTCTTTATAATAAGTTGTTGCTGTCCATTTAGGACTACTTCTAGGACTATTATCTGGAGTTTTATCTCTTGATGCATGTACTTGGTCGATTCATATCTCCTGTATTTATTTCTAATTTTTTCTGCTTATTTATTTGTTCTAGAATTTCTGTGTATGTTTCACTTATATCACTTAATTCTGATTTTTGATCGTTTGTTGTATCTGATTCATTTATTTCGTCTATTTCGTCTATTTCTAGATTTTCATTTAATTTTTGTTTCATCTTATTTATCTCATTAGTTAATTCAAGTTCTTTATGTTTTTCTACCTGTTTCTCTTTTTGTTTGGTTTCATATAATAATTTTAGCTTAGCTAATTCTTTTTCTAATTCTCTTATTCTTGTATTTTTTATATCTTCTAGATGTTGTACTTCTTGCTTTTCTTGTGTTTTTATTTTTTGAATTTCTCTTGATTTATCTATTTCTTTGTTTTCTTTTGTTATTCTTACCATAGCTGTCAAACTATCTTCTAATTTTGCTGTTTCTTTTTCTAACATTAAGTATAAGTTATTTCCTATTTTTTTATATCGTCTTATTAAAATTGAAAATATTATTTTTATTACTAAGTCATCTTGATTTTCATATGTCTTTTCGTCTACTGCAAATTCTTCTTTATTGTCACGATCCAAATCCGGGCCGCGACTGGCACCCACAGTTACCCTCCTATGAGAGCGAACCAACCAATCTAAACCTTAACATTTCAATGTAACATCAACAGAAAATAATGCGGAAGACTTAAACTCATTAATTAAAACCAATTCAATAACTATCAATATTCAACATCTATTATTCCCAAAACCTAGAAGTCATCATCACAAGAACATCTACTTTAACCTACTAATTCTAAGAGTTTTCTAAAAGTTAAAAATACATAAGAAGCTAGTCCATGCCGAAGGTTCAAGGCATCAAGACATGAAGGAGAAGATCCAGTCCAAGCTAGACGCGTTAGCTCACCCTGAAGATCCGGTGTGACGAAGACTGGCTTGAGTTACTGTTGAGTCGAAGATGACGGCACGTTTGCTGCACTCCACAAATAACAAGAAGAAAAACATAAAAGTAGGGGTCAGTACAAACCACGGGTACTGAGTAGATATCATCGGCCAACTAAAAATATGGAACAGTATGTATAAAGAAATATCATAAAATCAACTAATATCCTTAACATGCAGCATTTATAGTTACCATAACCCTTGGTTACAACACCAAGCACATCAATGAGGACTCACACCTCTTCATCATACTCATTTGAGAATTTAGTTCATTAGATAGGATATATTATCATATTTCAAGATTCATTATTTTTATTCCCCTCGTGTCGGTACGTGACACTCCGCTCCTCAATATACTATCCTGGTACCGGAACGTGGCACCCAATCCATATTCTATCTTGGTGTCGGAACGTGACACTACGATCCTCATATACTATCCTGGTACCGGAATGTGGCACCCGATCCATATTCTATCCTGGTGTCGGAACGTGACACCCGATCCATATTCTATCCTGGTGTCGGAACGTGACACTCCGATCCTCATATACTATCCTGGTACCGGAACGTGGCACCCAATCCATATTCTATCCTGGTGTTGGAACGTGACACCCGATCCATATTCTATCCTGGTATCGGAACGTGGCACCCGATCCATATTCTATCCTGGTACCGGAACGTGGCACCCGATCCCCTAATCTCACTACTTTCGTTCATCAAGCCTTCTTTTATACCAAGGCATCATCATTAACAAAGTAGATTAGGGTTTCTTTTCAAGATTTGGGATTCAATAGCTTCATCATGCTTATTTATTCATAATTACATAATCACATCATTCATGCAAGCATACAATTAAGCATATAGAATGGTTTACAATACTACTAACACATATCATTCATTATTAAGAGTTTACTACGAATAGCATGAAATAACCATAACCTACCTCCACCGAAGAATTGCGATCAACAAGCTATCTTCTCAAAATCCTTGCTATCGTCTTCGTTTCTCTCTCTCTCTACTCGTTCTCTTTCTTTTTCTGTCTCTCTTCGTTCTTTCTATTTTTCTTATTCAAACTCTCTTTCTTTTACCCTAATTAGTAAATAATTAAGAATAAAAGATGGCAATAATACCCCACTAATTAACTTAGGGTTACCTCTTTTAACCCCCAAGAATTTGAGTTATTAATATAAACACACGAAATCTATAATTAAGGAAAGAATAGTCCCAAAACGTCCCTTAAAACGTGTAAGGAAATTCGATTCTGCCTGGGATTTGCGCAACCTGTGACGGGCCGTCGTGCCGGCGACGGTCCGTCCTGTAGGTCGTCGCAAGGTTCAGAGACCCAATATTTCCACCAAGGGTCTTTGACGGTCCGTCACACCTGTGACGGTCCGTCCTACCATTCCGTCACAAAGTTTATAGAGTCGATTTTCAGTATCCAATTTCAGATTTTCTAAGTGTTTTGAAACGAGACCCTGCGACGGTCCTTCGTGCCCATGACGTTCCGTCGTGGGGTCCGTCGCTTCTGCCAGTTTTTCCAGAATTGAAGTCTGTTGCTCAAAATGACTAAACGGGTCGTTACAATAGATACCAATTTACCCATCGTTCGTCCTCGAACGATTGTAAGAAGAAAACAAGGGCGAAAAGGAGTACCTGAATCTGTAAACAGGTGTGGGTATCTTTCTAGCATGTCCGCTTCTTTCTCCCAAGTGGCTTCTTCAACGTGTCGATTCTTCCATTGAACTTTGATGGATGCAATCTCCGTTGACCTCAGCTTGCGAACTTCTCTATCTAAAATGGCAACAGGCTCCTCCTGATAAGACAAATTTTCATTTAGCAAAACTGAATCCCAACGAATGATGTAGTTTCCATCCCCATGGTATCTTTTCAACATAGACACATGAAATACCGGATGCACTCCGGACAGCCCTGGAGGCAAGGCTAACTCATAAGACACCTCCCCTACTCGCTTAAGTACTTCGAAGGGACCAATATACCTTGAGCTTAATTTACCCCTTTTTCCAAAACGCATCACACCTTTCATGGGTGAAACCTTCAGCAAGACTTGTTCACCCTCCATGAACTCCAAATCTCTAACCTTTCGATCTAAATATTCCTTTTGCCTACTTTGCGCCGCTAACATCTTTTCTTGAATAGATTTCACTTTATCTAACGATTATCTCAGAAGGTCAGTACCCTAAGGTCTAACCTCAAATGCATCAAACCAACCAATGGGAGACCTACATCTTCTCCCATACAGTGCCTCAAATGGGGCCATATCAATGCTTGAGTGATAGCTATTGTTGTAGGAGAACTTTGCTAAGGGTAAGAAGCTATCCCAATGACCACCAAATTCTATCACACATGCACGAAGCATATCCTCCAATACTTGAATCGTTCTCTCTGACAGACCATCGGTCTGAGGATGGAATGCAGTACTAAGGTCCAACCTAGTACCTAATTCCGCATGCAATGTTTTCCAAAACTTAGAAGTAAACTGTGTACCTCTATCTGATATGATGGAGAGTGGAACCCCATGCAACCGAACAATTTCTGAGACATAGATTTTGGCTAACTTCTCTGCATTGTAAGTCACCTTGACCGGAATGTAATGAGCAGACTTAGTGAACCTATCAACAATCACCCAAATAGAGTCATACTTACCCATTGTCTTTGGAAGACCAACCACGAAGTCCATTGCAATCCTTTCCCACTTCCATTCAGGAATGGGCATTCTCTAAAGCGTTCCTCCGGGCTTCTGGTGTTCATACTTTACTTGCTGACAGTTTGTACATTTGGCAATAAAATCAACAACATCACGCTTTATTCTACTCCACCAAAAGTGTTGCTTTAGGTCACGATACATCTTGGTTGCACCAGGATGTATAGAATACCATGAACTATGAGCCTCTGTCAGAATAGTGTTGATCAAATCATCGACGCGGGGTACACATACCCTTCCCTTGATTCTCAAAACACCTTCCTCATTGATTTGTGCTTCCTTAGCCTCTCCTCGCAATACTTTATCTTGGATTCTGCTTAGTTTCTCATCATCAAACTGTTTCCCCTTGATCTTGTCAAGAAAAGAAGATTTCGCCGCCACACTGGCCAAAAATCCTCCCTTCTCATGTACTTCTAATCTCATAAAGTCGTTAGCCAGAGTCTGAACCTCTCTAGCCAATGGACGTCTAGAAACTTGCAAGTGAGCTAGACTTCCCATGCTCCCTTCCTTTCTACTTAAGGCGTCTGCCACAACATTAGCCTTTCCCGGATGATACAAGATAGTGATATCGTAGTCCTTCAGTAGTTCCATCCATCTCCTCTGTCTCAAATTCAAATCTATTTGAGTAAAGACATACTGTAGGCTACGATGATCCGTGTATACTTCACACTTAACTCCATAAAGATAGTGTCTCCATTGCTTTCAGGCAAATACTACCGTAACCAATTCCAAATCATGGATCGGATAATTACGTTCATGCACCTTTAATTGCCTTGAAGCATAAGCAATTACGTTCTTCTCTTGCATTAGCACTGCATCCAAACCCGAATAGGATGCATCACAATAGACAATGAAATTCTTACCTTTCATTGGCAGGGTAAGGATTGGTGCACTAGTCAACAAAGTCTTGAGCTTTTGAAAGCTTTATTCACATTCATTCGACCATACAAATGGAACATTCTGCTTAGTCAAGTTCGTCAATTGGGAAGCAATGGAAGAGAACCCCTTGACAAATCGACGGTAATAGTTAGCTAACCCGACAAAGCTCCTTATTTCTGACACATTAGTAGGTCTTGCCCAATTCTTCACTGTCTCAATCTTAGAAGGATCCACCATCACTCCATCCTTCGAAACCACATGCCCCAAGAAGGACACTGCATCTAGCCAAAACTCACACTTAGAGAATTTGGCATAAAGCTTTTTCTCCCTCAAAATTTCCAATACCGTTCTCAAGTGCTCCTCATGTTCCTTCTTGCTCTTTGAGTATACCAGTGTGTCATCAATGAATACAATGACAAAGAGATCAAGATATGGCTTAATAATCCCGTTCATCAAGCTCATGAAAGCAGCGGGG
The DNA here is from genome assembly GCF_036512215.1 of Solanum lycopersicum. Taxonomy (NCBI): domain Eukaryota; kingdom Viridiplantae; phylum Streptophyta; class Magnoliopsida; order Solanales; family Solanaceae; genus Solanum; species Solanum lycopersicum. The sequence goes on from NC_090805.1 coordinate 31,573,144, forward strand.
GCATTCGTAAGACCAAAAGGCATTACTACAAATTCGTAATGCCCATACCTAGTTCGAAAAGCAGTCTTTGGCACATCCGTTGCCCTTATTTTCAATTGATGATAACCGGATCTTAAGTCAATCTTAGAGAAGACACAAGCACCTTGTAACTGATCGAACACGTCATCAATGCGAGGAATGGGATACTTGTTCTTAATAGTTACCTTGTTCAACTGCCTGTAGTCTATGCACATCCTAAAAATCCCATCCTTTTTCTTCACAAATAATATCGGAGCACCCCAAGGAGATGCACTTGGTCTAATAAAGCCTTTGCTTAGCAACTCTTGAAGTTGGGCCTTTAACTCTCTTAACTCCGCGGGAGCCATCCTATAAGGGGGTATAGAAATGGGGCGAGTACCCAGTTCAAGATCAATGCAGAAGTCAATATCTCTATCCGGTGGCATGCCAGGAAGGTCTGCGGGAAACACATCTAAAAACTCACAAACTATCGAAACCGATTCAATTGGAGGTACTTGGGTAGTATCATCTCGGAAGTGTGCCAAGAACGCTAAACAACCCTTACTAACCACTTTCTTAGCACGAAGAAAGGAGATAATACGAACTGGATTGGAAATGTAGTCACCCTCCCACACTAACGGATCTATCCCAGGCTTGGCTAACGTCACAGTTTTAGCATTACAATCCAAGATTGCAAAATTTGGGGAAAGCCAAGTCATACCCAGAATTACATCAAAATCAACCATTTCTAGGATAACCAAGTCTACATAAGTGTTGCTCCCCACAAAAGTTACAAGACAAGACCTATACACCTTTTCAACTATCACAAACTCACCCACCGGAGTAGAAACACGAATAGGCATGTCAAGCAATTCACAATTTAATTTAAGACCAGTAGCAAATGAGGAAGATACATATGAAAATGTGGATCCAGGATCAAATAATACAAAATCCATGCAATCACAAACCGAAAGACTACCTGTGATGACAGCATCAGATGTCTCCGCTTCAGATCTCCCAGGGAAAGCATAAAAATGGGCACTCTCACTTGTCTGTCCGTTGCCCCTACCATGTTGTGATGTAGTGGCTCCAGTTTTCCCATCACCCCAGCCGTTTTGGTGACCACCATTACCTCGACCACCGCGTCCTCCAGAATGATGGCCTCTTCCATAACCACCTCTACCTCTAACATTTGGAGGTCTATAACTCTGTTTTGGACAATTTTCCTAATATGCCCAGTCTCGCCACATCCATAACACTCTCTGGATTCAAGCATAGGTCTTTCAGAGAAGTGTTGACCGGTCTGAGGTGGTCCCCCAACTACAGTCTGTAGTGAAGACTGAATTGGTCGGACTGAGTAACCTCCCGAACCCTGTCCTCTAGAGTAAGAACTATTAAACTCACCTCCCTTTCGAAACCTTTTTGATGTAGTTGCCATGGTAAAGTCATCTGGCTTCACTCCCTCTACCTCTATCGCGAGGTCTATCACTTCTTGAAAAGATTTCGCTGTAGCCGCTACCTGTAAGGCTGAAATCCGCAACTCTGATCTCAACCCCTTCACAAAACGGAGAATCCGCTCTTGTGGACTGAAACATAGTTGGGTGGCATACCGGGATAAGGCATGGAACTTAGCCTCATACGCAGTGACCGACATCCTACCTTGCTCTAGGCTCAAAAACTCATCTCTTTTCCTATCCCTCAAAGTCCGGGGGATACACTTCTCCATAAACAAGCTAGACAATGATGCCCAAGTCATAGGTGGTGCCTCTGTTGGTTGGCGCTCAACATGTGACCGCCACCACATTTTGGCATTCCCTTGAAACTGATAAGTCACAAACTCAACACCGAACCGTTTTACTATACCCATCTTGTGTAGTAGCTCATGACAGTCAACCAGAAAATCGTAGGCATCCTCAAATTCAGCACCCTTGAAGACTGGAGGTTTCAATTTCAAGAACTTACTGAAAAGTTCATGCTGATCATTTGTCATTATAGGCCCTGTAGTCAGACGAGGAAACGTGCCTATTTCTAATGGAACATCCATGCGGGGAGCCATAGTAGCCGCATGTTGTACCTTCGGAGCCTGAGGTGCTGGTGCAGAAAATACTGGAGGTGTCTGGCCTTGATCAGATAACCCGCTAAGATAAGCAAGAACCTGATTGATCATTTCTGGGGTAGGTTGGGGTGGCAATTCCTCATTCTGCACTTGTTCATTCTCCCCATCCTCCCCTTCTCTTACTACTTCCTCAGTCGGTGGAGGAGTCACCACCCTAGTATCAGATGGGCCAGGAGTTCGTCCTCTTCCCCTAGAGGACATCCTCCCACGACCTCTACCACAGCCTCTTGCCGCTACTCTTCCTCGAGCTACAACCCCAGTGGCTGGCTCAGACGCTTCTTGTCTTGTCGATGTTGGTGTTGGCGCAGTCGTTGCTCTAGTTCTAACCATCTGCGAAATAGAGTGAAGATGGTCAGATACCAATTTGTATCACCTAGATACCAATTGGACCCAAGTAATAGCACGAAAGAAAGAAAGAAAGAATGGAATTTTTCCTAAAGTCTTATAGCCTCTTAAAGAAAAGTAAAGGCATCCCCCTACCGTTCCTTAAGACTCTACTAGACTCGTTCTTGTGTGATGAGACCAACGAACCTAATGCTCTGATACCAAGTCTGTCACGACCCAAATTGGGCCGCGATTGGCACCCACAATTATCCTCCTATGCGAGCAAACCAACCAATCTAACCCCATCATTTCAAACATAATGAACTAAAACATCGCGGAAGACTTAAAAACTTATTAACAATATAAATCAAATCACTTCTAAAAGTCAAACATTTATTATTATCCCCAAAATCTGGAAGTCATCATCACAAGAACATCTATCCTCAAATTACTAATCTAAGAGTATCTAAGAAGATAAAATACATAAAAAGCTAGTCCATGCTGGAACTTCAAGGCATCGAGACATGAAGAGCAAGATCCAGTCCAAGCTAAAAGCATTAGCTCACCCTGAAATCCGGTGTAATGAAGACTGGCAAGAGTTACGGTTGAGTTGAAGACGTCTGCACGTTTGCTGCACTCCCAAATAACAAGGAAAGAAACATACAAGTAGGGGTCAGTACAAAACACGGGTACTGAGTAGATATCATCGGCCAACTCAAAATAGAAAACAATATGCATCAAATAATATCATAAATCAACTGCAATACTCCATCTGTAGCAACAACATGTACAAGAATCTTTGATAAATAACGTCAAGTACACTCATGAGGACTCAAGCCTCCATATCATACTCATTTGGGAATTAGGTTCATTAGATTGAGTATATTAGCTTTTTTCAAGATTCATCACCTTTATTCTTGTGTCTGTACGTGAAACTCCGCTCCCCTACTACTATGTGTCGGAACGTGACACTCCGATCCCCTAATTCTACGTGTCGGTTCATGACACCCGATCCCCTAATTCTACGTGTTGGTTCCTGACACCCAATCCCCTAATTCTACGTGTCGGTTCGTGACACCCGATCCCCTAATTCTACGTGTCGGTTCGTGACACCCGATCCCCTAATTCTACGTGTCGGTTCGTGACACCCGATCCCCTAATTGTACGTGTCGGTTCGTGACACCCGATCCCCTAATTCTATGTGTCGGTTCGTGACACCCGATCCCTAATTCTACTTGTCCATTCGTGACACCCGATCCCCTAATTCTATTAATTCATCAAGCCTTCTTTTATGCCAAGGCATCATCAATCTCATCAATCTCATCGCTTTAGTTCATCAAGCCTTCCTTTATACCAAGACATCATTATGAACAAGGGTTTTTCATGATTTGGGATTCAATAGCTTCATCATGCTTATTTTATCACAATTATATAATCAGATTCATGCAAGCATACAATTAAGCATATAGAAGACTTTACAATACAACCCAACACATATCATTCGCTATTAAGAGTTAACTACGAATAGTATAAAAACCATAACCTACCTCCACCGAAGAATTTAGATCAAGCAAGCAATTTCCCAAGCCTTTTTCGTTTTCTCGTTTCTCCTCTTTCTCGTTCGATCCCCTCTCTCTCTTTCTGTTTTTTTTATTTTCTTTATTCAAACCCTCTTTCTTTTACCCTAATTAGCATATAATTAAGAATAAAAGATGGCAATAATAGCCCACTAATTTACTCAAGGTTACCTCTTTTAACCCCCAAGTAATTAGACTTATTAATATTAACCCACTAACTTTATAATTAAAGAAGGAATAGTCCAAAACGCCCCTTAAATTACTTAACAGAAATCCGACCCAGCCTGGGATTACGCAGCCTGTGACGGGCCGTCGTGCCTGCGATGATCCGTCCTGCTGCTCCGTCACAGAGTTCAGAGACTAAATTCTCTGAAGAGTCTGTGACGGTCCGTCCTGCTATTCCGTTACGAAGTTCAGAGAGTCGATTTCAGTACCCATTTTTCAGAATTTCTAAGTGTTTTGAAACGAGACCCCTCAACGGTCCGTCGTGCCCATGACGGTCCGTCGTGGGTTCCGTCATCTCAGCCTGTTTTTCCAGAAATAAAATCTGCTGCTCAAAACGACTAAACAGGTTGTTACAACTTATTTATTATGTTATAATAATGGTTTAATAATCATCTCTTCTGGTCACTACTACAGTTTTCTTCTTTGATCAGTTACCCTAACAAAGCCTCAACTTTGTTTACTCCCCTAAATGGCCTTCTTGCCTATCGATTTCAACCTTAGGATGACATAGTCTGGGCATACCTATTCGCAGAATATTTCTGTAGCAAACTTTCTAAATATGGTTATTATAACATTATTAAAACATGATAAACAATTATAATCAACAAGAGATTATCACGAATAAAGTAGTTTAGCTACTTATGAACATAAATAAGTATACCTGTTTTTGTAGATCTGTTGTTTCAGATTTGTTTTCCATATCTTATCTTTTGAACTAGCTTTGATACCAATTTTGGGAGTGGAAGTGGATTTAAAGAGATAGTAATATAGAGAGTTGATATTCAAGTTCTTTATCTTTTTCTACCTGTTTCTCTTTTTGTTTGGTTTCATATAATAATTTTAGCTTAGCTAATTCTTTTTCTAATTCACTTATTCTTGTATTTTTTATCTCTTCTAGATGTTGTACTTCTTGCTTTGCTTGTGCTTTTATTTTTTCAATTTTTCTTGATTTATCTATTTCTTCATTTTTTTTGTTATTCTTACCATAGCTGTCAAACTATCTTCTAATTTTGTTGTTTCTTTTTCTAACATTAAGTATAAGTTATTTCCTATCTTTTGTTGAACTAATATGAACACATGCATGATCCATGATTTTAGACTATGAACACACGATGAAGCTTCTGAACTGTGAAATATTCTTTATAAAGATATTTTAATGACCTGTTTAGTCGTTTTGAGCAGCAAATTTTATTTCTGAAAAAATAGGCTGAGACGACTGAACCCACGACGGACCGTCATGGGCATGACAGACCATCGAGGGGTCTCGTTTCAAAACACTTAGAAATTCTGAAAAATGGGTACTGAAATCGACTCTCTGAACTTCGTAACGGAATGGCAGGACGGACCGTCACAGACTCTTCAGAGAATTAAGTCTCTGAACTCTGTGACGGAGAAGCAGGACGGACCGTCGCAGGCACAACGGCCCGTCACATGCTGCGTAATCCCAGGCGGGGTCGGATTTCTTTAATATTTTAAGGGATGTTTTGGGCTATTCCTACTATAATTATAAATTTAGTGGGTTAATATTAATAATTTAACTACTTGAGGGTTAAAAGAGGTAACCTTGAGTTAATTAATGTGTTAATTTACCATATTTTATACTTAATTATATGCTAATTAGGGTAAAAGAAAGAGGGTTTGAATAAAAAAAGAAAGAACAGAAAGAGAGGGAGAAACGATAGAGAGAGAGAGAGAAACGAAGAGGAAAGCAAAGATCTTGAGGAAATTGCTTGCTTGATCACGAATCTTCGGTGGAGGTAGGTTATGGTTTTCGCACTATTCGTAGTAAACTCTTAATAGCGAATGATATGTATCGGGTAGTGTGGTAAACCCTTCTATATGCTTAATTGTGCGTTTGCATGTTGTGATTATATAATTGTGATGAGATAAGCATGATGAAGCTATTGAATTCTAAATCTTGAAAAAGAAACCCTAATCTACTTTGTTAATGATGATGCCTTAGTATAAAAGAAGGCTTGATGAACGAAAGTAGTAAGATTAAGGGATCAGGTGCCACGTTCCGGTACCAAGATAGTATATGAGGATTGGAGTGTCACGTTCCGACACCAAGATAGTATATGGATCGGGTGCCACGTTCTGGTACCAGGATAGTATATGAGGATCGGACTGTCATGTTCTGGTACCAGGATAGTATATGAGGATCGGAGTGTCACGTTCTGACACCAGGATAGTATATGGATCGGGTGCCACGTTCCGGTACTAGGATAGAATATGGATCGGGTTACACGTTCCGACACCAGGATAGAATGAGGATCGGAGTGTCACGTTCCTACACCAGGATAGTATATTGAGGAGCGGAGTGTCACGTACCGACACGAGAGGAATAAAGATAATGAATCTTGAAAGATGTTAATATATTCAAACTAATGAACCTAATTCCCAAATGAGTATGATTAGGAGGCATGAGTCCTCATTGATGTGCTTGGTGTTGTAACCAAGGGTTATGGTAATTGTAAATGCCGCATGTTGAGTATTGTAGTTGATTTTATGATATTATCTGATATATACTATTTTCTATTTCGAGTTGGCCGATGATATCTACTCAGTACCTGTGTTTTGTACTGACCCCTACTTGTATGTTTTCTTTTTGATTATTTGTGGAGTGCAGCAAACATACCATCGTCTTCAACTCAACCGCAAAACTCTAGCCAGTCTTCATTACTCCGGATTTCAGGTTGAGCTAATGCTTCTAGCTTGGACTGGATCTTCCTCTTCATGTCTTGATGCCTTGAAGTTCCGGCATGGACTAGCTTTTTATGTATTTTAGATTCTAGATACTCTTAGATTTAGTAATTTGAAGTAGATGTTCTTGTGATGATGACTTCCAGATTTTGGGGGATAATAATAGTTGTTGAGTTTTAGAAGTTATTGAATTGGTTTTTATTAATGAGTTTAAGTCTTCCGCATTACTTTCTGATGATATTATATTGAAATGTTAAGGTTTAGATTGGTTGGTTCGCTCACATAGGAGGGTAAGTGTGGGTGCTAGTCGCGGCCCGATTTTGGTGGTGACAGATATGCATGCTTTTTAATGATATTGTTTATAAAGATATAGATGTTTTTTTATATGCTTTGTGATGAATGTAACAATTTTGTCATGAAAGGTTTTGTCACATACTACTACGATCATAATTGTGAAAAGTTTCTTACCTAAGGATTTATAAGGTTGAAAAATTTTCTCTACTAAGTTGAATTATGTTTTAGGAGGCATTATAAAAATTTTAAGCTTGGATTTGTTGCATAAATGTGCCTCTTCCATGGATGAGGAAATGAATATGATTAATGACTATTCCATATAATTTTACTTAGAACCAAGATTATATTTAGATGTGGTCTCTCTTATTAGTAGAGGCTGGATCTCTAGCAACCATCTTATTTGACCTAGCTATGTACCCACATAGGATTTGTCTTGTGTGAGGTAGCTAGCAATCCACGTAAGCTAGAAGTTATGGTCTTTACTTAAGCAAGTAGCGTAACTCTTTTCAGTGTGGGATGATCAGTAGATTCCATGTCATATCTCAAATTTTATAGGTCGATTAATGGTAAAAAAATCCCATAATAATGAACTAGGTTACCTTCAAAGTATCTCACAAAGTGTTTTCAAGATGTTACGCTTGCTCTGACCATGATTATGACTTTTGTGTCTAACCTTTTATATATGATATAGCATGGTCATTTAATTCCATGAAAAGTTCCTTTTAGCACGATTCATATCTTTATACATTACTTTCATACTCAATACATTCTTTGTAATAATGCAGTAGTTTTATTCTTAATGCATTTTCTGTACTACTGCTAGTTAATCTATTTTTGTACTTGAAATTTTTTGAGCCCTCATTGACTAAGATACTTTTATTGCTTTCTTTATTTTAGTTTTTCAAATTTTTAGGCGGTGTATTAATTACGTCCCACTAACTTCTCTTGATTGATTTAATAACTTTTTGAGACTAAGTTAGGCTTTGGCTTTGTCAGAATCTTTTATTATATAGGACTGTCTCTTTTGTAATCTTTATTTCTTTCATCTTCTATGATATATGCTAAGTATATTGTGTAGGTCTAGAATATATCTTGGAGCATTATACTACTACACTTTTACTGAACCAATCTCCCTGGTCCTAATCTTTTGGACATTCCTATCAAAGATGGATATATGTTCCTCCTAAAAGGCAAGTCTAGACCCAACATAATTTAACCCAACATAATTTAATCAAGATAAAGTACATCGGATGCATTCGACACATACTTCCGATGATTCAAAACATGAAACACATCATGCACTGCTCACAAGCTAAGTAAAAATGCTACCTTATGGGCCAACTCTCTCTTTCAGCTAAAATCTTAAAAGGCTTGAATAATCTGGGGCTACACTTGACCTTTTTTCTTAACCTGCTCATACCTTTTATTGGTGAAACTTAGATACGAACATGATAACCTTCCGCAAACACTAGAGCTTGAACTTGATAACACTAAAATAATCCACAAATCCATTCATAGAAAAAGAAGTAACCATTAATAAAAATATCCAACTAAGAGTTAGGGTCGAACTCCACATAGCTTGATAAATTTCAGGGAATTCTATCAAGAAGTTTTTATCGTAAATAAATTCATTTATTGCAATTTGTTAGAAGGAATGTGGTGGGAATTTGTAGCAAGAAGATCCTCAAGTTGTGGCCGAACCATTGGCTAAAATATAGAGTTCTTCGCTACTTTTTAAGTGTACGATCAAGCCATGATGACTAAAGAAAATAGGGAGGCTATGGTCCTTATGAACCCAAATACGGGTGCGCTAACAACTAAAGTAAGAGCATCACTAGAGTGAATCCCCTTGATTTTAATTGTCCAAAAGTTTTTGAGGAACCTCAAGAGTTCATTGTTGACGTGTGTATAAATTTTTGATGATCATGGGAGGGACACCGGTGGAAAATGTAGAATGCATTACTTATCAACTTAAGGATGTAGATAAATCTTAGTTTAAATAATGGAAGGAAGAGAGGGTGGTTAATGTTGGTTTAATTGATTGAGAGAATTTTAAGGTTGATTTTATTAGAAGGATCATTCCCCTTTAGATGAGGTAGGAATAAGTACTTGAGTTCATTAACCTTCGTAAATGAAAAATGAGTGTAAAGACTATGTGAGATGAATTAGAAATTTTGATACATTTAGGGATCATTATCAATAAATTAGTGTTCTCAATTCCTATTTTGTGCTAATAAATGATGTTATTGTGTTTATATGCAGCAACGAAATTTGAATAACAAAGAATGGCCATTCAATATAAAGATGAGGAAAACGTTGGAAAATCGGAAGAAAAGTGAAGCCAAAGCTTGATGAGTCCACAATTTTTGACTCATTTCGGATTTTATATTAATAGATTTTGTGTCCTTAGATGCATAGTTTGTTCCTCTAACTTGTATAATTCCTTGATTTTAAGGAATTTTAATTAAAGAACAAAGCCTATACACTAATGAGCAAAAAGGAACAAGGCAACTGAAAGAATGGAGAAAAGAAGGCTTCAGGATCGCCTAACCCATTAGGCGAGGCACACAATGGTCTTGGTCTCGTCTTATGTTTCAGTGTGACAAACCTATAAGTCAGCGTGTTCCCAAACGGTTCTTGTGATGCAGTTCCATATCGCCAAAAGTTATAGAACCTGCAGGTGCTTATGGCAAAAGCAAAATGGATAAAGGGTGGATCGCCGAGTGGATCGGCGATCCCAAATTATTGCAGTGATTATTACTATGCAACAAAATTTTTGGTGACTAGAAATACGTTATCAAATAGTTTGTTTAGTATCTCGCTACAAAACAATTATTCTAGTTGTGAACATTGTCTTAAGTTATAATGTTTTTAGACATTTCTTCAGCCTTTAAACATTTGAAGGTTTCCGATTCCAAGAAATTTGAAGTGGGTGTTGAAGATTCTTCATATGTAGACATGTTTAAAGAAAATATCAATCGTACCCATGTTATGGAAACACAAGTTGGTATCAATTTCTTGATTTTTACTATGTAAGGTAAAACCCCAATTCTTGGGGTGTGATTATGTGATTATGGGTTGATATAATTGGTCTTTATTGCTAATTAGGGCTTTATATCATGTGTAAAAGTGATTTCGCTCAGTAGTTTTTGTTTAATTTTATGGATTTACTTGCAAATACAATCTTATCTTATAGTTTTAGGCTTGCTCGAGAGGTAGGTGCTGAATAAAAAACTACAGAATCAATGGTTTGTGGGTAGTCGTTTGTCCTGGGCTTAGCTCGAGAGAGTGAATCCTAAGCCCTCTTCCACACATTCATCTCGAGAGAGTGAATGGACTAAGGAGAAGGTTGTGCTTAATTGCTTCTTATAGGTGTTCGAGAGATACCACTTTGATTCAGGGTAAATTTCTTGACTGATAGTTTACCCCAACTAATGTTTAGTCACCAATATGCAACTGTTTACTACTAGTTGCAAATAGCCGGTTGTTTGTCTTATCTCGTAATCCTATCACATCCCAAGAATACCATCTCTATACTTATATTTTATTACATTTTTAATTTTAGTTGATAATGACTGGAAACCCCCCTTTGGATAACTGAAAGTTGTGTCACCCTTAAATTTATGAAGTTTTTATTCGTAAATGTCTTAATCTATAACTAATTCAAACTGATTTTCACTTGGCTACTAGTTCTCAAAACTACTTTGTTGGGAATGGACCCCAATGCTTGGTTGGGTTATATTACTACTGTCTATCATTTGCATCTGAACTGAAATAGAATTATGATAATTGTGAAATATCATAAAAGACGCCACTGCCAGGGAGTGGTGTTATTTTAGAATATTTGTTTGAGGTGAATTTTTATCTTGTTAGTGATAGTGATACTTACTTAATTTTTAGATTTGGTTTCATTGCTTATGTGTTGAAATAGGAGTTATAAGTATGAACAATATCGTTGGCGGCCAGGCGGACTATCAAACGGGTAGTGCTCTTCAACAGAACGACATCGATGGTATTGATAGTGCATATAACCTTGCTTAAATGGGTGAGATGGGTGACTATTTCAGTCCACAAGCTGATGGGAATGAAATATTTGAGGTTACTAGAACAGATCTTCATCTCCTAAAACCAAGAGGCCTATATATAGGGATAGAATAGAAAGATCGGCATGAAGTTATAAGGAGTTTTTGCAGAAGTGCGCATTTCTTTGCCATTCAAGAATGTGTGACAAGAGTCTGTCTGGCTTCAGTTATTTCCATTATCATTGACGGGGGAAGATAATAAGTTGTTGGCTGTGTTACCAAGCAGCTCCAACACGTCATATGAGGAGTTAATTACTGGATTCAATAGGAGATTCTCTCCTCCATCAAAGATGATGAATTATCGAAATGACATTCAAGGTTTTAATCAAAGGGAGGGCAAGGAAATCCATGAAATGTGGACAGTTTCTTAAATTCCCAACCCATGGGTTGCTAAGCAATTTACTATTCCAATACTTCTACCGGATTCTTGATTCGGTTAATAAAGGGGTGGTTGATCAATTTTTCAGAGAAGAAATAATGTCACAATCATTTGAGGTGGCCTCATTTCATATTGGCAATATGACCAAAGTAAATAACGCATGGTACACCCATGAGGACCAAGTGTCTCCATTTTTTTTAGCATGACACAAGATCAAATTGACAAAGAGAGAGGGATATGAAAAAAACAACAAGATCTTAACTCAAATGGATTCACTATAAAATAATATGAAGGATCCCTGTGGAGTATTTAAAGTTGACGAGGGTTCTTCTTCCGAAGACTCAAAGCCAGGAGAGAATCAAGGCTAAAACATTAAGAGATACGAGGAGGGTTTTAGGCCACACTATTCACAAGAGGGAAATCAATTTTGTAACAATAACAAGGAGAAGATCAAAGTGCATATTGCCTAAGAGAGGAAGACTATGAAGAGAACTATACTCATTCAAGTGGGAGCCCAAGATCAAGAGGAAGTGAGCAAGTGAATGACAGACTCCCAGGCATCCTTGATAAGGTTGAGGGTTTGGATGACCTTTTAAAGGTAATGAAAACATATTTCTCATCATAGAACAATAAAGTAAACTCACATGCACATGCAACCATAATAGTTGAAGGACAACAAAGTCTACTTGCAACACAATTAGAAAAAAACTGTGAACAAAAGAATATGGTAGACAATTAGCCGTGGTTACTCATAGTGGAAAATAGAAATAAGGAATATGTTGGGACATGAAGAGAACGAAGAAGAAAAAAGTGTAGAGTAAGAGGCGACACAAAAATAAATTGAGCAACAGATTTCCACCCCAAAAGTTATGCAGAAATTGCCCAAAATATCACCTCCATTCCCTCAACGTCTTAAAAATAAGAACGACGATGATATTTTCAAAAATATCTATCGGTGTTCAAATATCTATTGATCATTCTTTGTATCATAGAATCATTATTAGAAATGCCGGGTTATGCCATGTTCATGAAGGAGTTTATCAATAAGAAAAGGGGGTTGGATTTCGAGACAATTAATGTTTATTATAATTGTAGTGCAACCATAAAAAAATGAGCTGATCCAGAAGAGAGATGATTCAGCAACATTCACCATTCCTTGCACAATAAGTATTTTGCAATTCGCTAAATCCCTAAGTGACTTAGGAGAAAGTATCAACTTGATGTCATACGCAATTTATAAGCAACTCAGGTCGGGGTTGCAAAAATCCACAACAATGAGACATTTGATGGTTGACATCAAATATCTTGTGGGGATGTTGTACGACATCCTAGTAAAGTTGATCGATTTATCTTCCCGGCTGACTTTGTCATTTTAGATTGTGAAATAGATGTCGAGTTTCCAATTGTTTTAGGAAGAATATTCTTTGTGACTGTAAAAGCTTAGGTAGATGTTGAGGGAGTAGAATTAAAATTTTGGATAAATAAAGATCAACTGACTTTCAATCTGGGTAAATAAATGAAACACCCTAGTGATATTCATATGATATCCACTAATGATGTTATTTCTGAGGCGGTGGATAGTGTGAGCCACTTGATGTGTATGAGTCAGCCACTTGAAGTCATACTTGCTTACTGTGATGAGTCTGACATTTAAGGTAACAAAGAGTTAGTGGTAGATCTATCAAGTTTAAGGGGGTCATATAAAACTCCATTGAAGCTGGATATTCATTTAAAAATCTGAGAAAGTCCCTGGCGAAGCCATCTGCTTAACAATCACCAAAACTGGAGCTAAAAGTGCTTCCTTCCCATCTTTTTTATGCCTTCTTGGGGGAGAAAGCACCTTGACTATGATTGTCGTAGCTGATTTCCTTGATTGGCATGAAAAATTTCTAGCTGAAGTGTTGCAAAGGTATATAAAAGCTATAGGATGGACCATCATTGGCATAGTGGGTATTCCTTTTAGTATTGAACTCATAAAATTTAGATCAATAGTGATTGCAAGCCAGGTGTTAAACATCAAAGGATATTGAACCAACCAATGCAAGAGGTGGTGAAAAAGGAAATCAACAAGTGGTTAGACACGAAATGATCTACCCTATTGTGGATAGCAAGTGGGTAAGCCTAGTATAATGTGTACCGAAGAAGGAGGCATTATGTCCTAGCAAGATGAAAAAAGAGATCCTATATCTATGAGACCAATGACCAGATTGAGAGTTTGCATGGATTACCGAAATGTAAACTTATTGACTGAAATAGATCACTTTCCTATGCCCTTAATGGTTCAAATATTTGATAAACATTCCGAAAGAGGGTAGTATTGTTTCTAAGAATGGTATTCAAAGTATAACCAAATTACTATTGCCGTGTAAGATCAAGAGCAAACAAAATTTACATGCCCATATGGAAATTTTGTCTATAACTAATGTCCTTTGGGTTATGTAATATTCCTTCCAAATTTTAGCGCAACATGTTATACAATCTTCGTCAACATGGTAGAAGATTCAATGGAAGTATTTATGGATGACTTCTCGGTTGTGAGTGACACTACCGAAGCATGTTTAGAACAATAAAGCTATGCCTTCCAAGGATGTGTGGGAACAAATTTGGTCCTGAATTGGGAAAAATGTAACTTCATGGTAAAAGAAGGTATGTTGCTTCGGATAATGTTTTGCAAAAAGTGTTGGAAGTTAAAAAAGAGGAGATCGAAGTGATTGAGAAATTGCACCCTCTAGTTTCTATGAAAGGAGTTCATAGTTTCTTGGGGCATTTCGGTTTCTACCATAGGTTCATCAAAGAGTCCTCCAAGATTGCACATCCCTTGTGAAAAATCCTAGAGAGAGAGGTGAAGTTCAACTTTAATGACACTTGCATGATATATTTCAATGGCTTTAAAGATAAATTTGTGTCTACCCTAATCATCATCAACCTTGATCGGTCTAAATCTTTTTAAGTAACGTGTTACACAAGTTGTACGACATTGGGTGTTGTTTTATGACAAAAAGGCAAAAATCTCTTCCATCCCATCAACTATGTAAGCAAAACTTTGAATAGTTCTTAACGTAACTTTACAATTAACGAAAAAGATTTACTTGCGATAGTGTATGCTTTCGAAAAATTTCGGCCATACTTGCATGGTATTAAAGTTATTGCCCACACTGATCATGTTTTCCTACGCTACCTAATGACAAAGAGGTATGCCAAGCCACGATTAATAAAGTGGGTGCTATTATTTCAAGAATTTGACTTTGATGTCAAGATAGAAAAGGTAGTGAACTCATGTAGCATACCACCTATCAAGATTTGAAGGAAAAGAGAACGATGATCCAGATATTGACGTCAATGATGTTTTCTTGACGAATAGGTCTTTACAGTAAAACTCAAATAAACTGCTTGGTATTTTTATTTTGCCAATTATATAGTGTGTGGGATAATTCCAGATGAACAGAACCTCTACCATCAAAATAGGTTCTTGTTCAATGTTAAAAACTGCCTTTAGGATGAACCATATTTGTTTTAGTATTGTGCAGACCACATCATTAGACGATATGTTCCAAAAAAAAGCGATACACATTCTCTATGAATCTCATACCTCACTTGTGGGGATTCATCATAGCGGTGTGCACACCTTAGCTTAATTTCTAGAAAGTGGCTATTTATGGACATTCCTCTACAAGAATGCACACGGGTTGGTGAAGAGATGTGCTTAGTGTCAAAAGAAAGATGGGGTTTCTAAGAGATGTGAATTGCCCCTCACTCTTATTTAAGAAGTTGAACTATTTGATGTTTGGGAATAGATTTCATGGGCCATTTTATGAGCTCTTTTGGTAACAATCATATCTTTGTTTTCATAGATTACGTTTCTAAATAAGTGAAAGCTGTTGCAATGCCAAACAATGAAGGAAATAGTGTTGTTTAGTTCCTGAAACACTACATTTTCGAGATTCAGCACACCTCAGACTAGTATTAGTGATGATGGATCCTATTTTTGCAATAAATGGTTCTCAGCTGCATTGAGTAATATGGTACAAAAAAAAGGTGGGAAATCCATTTAACCCCCAAACAAGATATCAACTTGAAGTGTCTAATCAGGAGATCAAGAGCATCGTACCTAAAATAATAAACGCCAATTAGACTGATTGGTCTCGGAATCTTGATAGCTCACTATGCCTGTACTGTAACACCTACAAAGATCCAATTGGCATTTCTACATAGAAGCTAGTATTTAAAAAGTATTACCATCTACCAGTGGAATTGGAACACAAAGCAATGTGGGAATTGAAAGCCATGAACTTGAACTAAACCAAAAACCCAAAGGAGTGTGTAA
The DNA here is from genome assembly GCF_036512215.1 of Solanum lycopersicum. Lineage (NCBI taxonomy): Eukaryota > Viridiplantae > Streptophyta > Magnoliopsida > Solanales > Solanaceae > Solanum > Solanum lycopersicum. Next base: position 31,589,165 of record NC_090805.1, read on the forward strand.
TGCAGTTGAACGAGCTGGAAAAATTCATGTTTAATGGTTACAAAATTTAGTGCACTATAGGAAAATATGATTGATTCACCATTGTGCTTAGGTGACGCGACTTTCCCTTTCTTCTACTTCCGGAATAACATTATTCTTCAGTGATTGATTTGGATGTATTGCATGCCCAATTTGTTAGACGCTAACTCGTTGGGCGATCTTCTACCCCATCGTATATTGACATCTCATTGAGAAGTTACACACTGGAATCATAGGTGAAAATCCCTCTTGGTTGGGGTGTCACCTAGCATTCAACGACTTGCTCATGATATCTCCAATAGGACATTTAGTGAAGACTCCTTACAACCTCACTATGCATATTTACATACAAAATTTTGATCTTAAATTGATAGTTTTATTTTGCTAAGGTTAGTTCTTTCATTTCTTTTTGTGGGGCGGTTTATAATTTGTTAAAGTGTGGAATGGTTTTAGAAATTATATGTTGGCGAGTAAATGACCCACTCAGTGCATCACCTTGAGATAGGCGACCCCAAAACATAACACCATTAGACTCAAGAAAAATTTACGTTAGAGTCTGGAAAAATTGTCAAATTCTATTCCTTCCTCTCATTTTCTAACCTTCCCAAACTTACATCCACGATTTAGTTTATATATATTTCTTTCATTTTAGAGTACTTGATTTGTTATATTTGTGCTTGGATTTGGATAACATTGCCGCTTCACATCTCAATAGCATCTTATTAGGAATTTAAGGTTGGTTTCAAATTCCTGAATTTATTTTTGAGAAATTTTACTTTTATGCAAATGATTTTATCTCATTGTCATGTGCTCACTCTAATAAGATTAAAATATCGGATTTCCTCTTTTAAATTTGATAATCTTTTCTACATCGCATTTAATGGTTGATTACCAAATTTTATGCATTAAAGTATACAGAATTGTGCAGGGGTTATACTTAGGTGTTATGGGTCCTGCTTTAATTTCATTATTTTTTTCTTTGATTTTGTTTTTAGGAGTTGCGGGGTTGAATTAAAGAAAATAAGCATGTTGGGTTGTTTGGCGAGCTGGGTTGAGCTCGCCAAACCTCTTGACGGTTCACCGAAGTTTCCCAGCTTGCCTTCAATTTCAATCTTTATTTGATGTTGGGTTTTATGACTTTTGACAAGAAGCCTTAGGTTGCCAAAGGCACTCGACGACTCACGAAAGTATTGATCACCTTTTGTCTCCATCCATAAACCCTTTTTCACTAATTTTTGGTAAGCTAACCCTTGCTCAGTTAAAGTTGTCGATGATTTGCCAAAAGACCTCTCTAATCTCCTACTTTCAACAAAACTAGAGCCAATCCTTTTAGCAACATAACTCTTTTTACCTTTTCCTAATGTTTTGAAGACATTGCTAGACAGAAAGTTCTTGAAAGGAATTTGTCACCTCAAGAAAGGTCTACAAAAATCAAAATAACTGAGGATGCCGTTGCATCAAGGGCTCAAGCAATTGAACTAGCTGCATCTGCCAAAAAGGGAAAGCCAAGGGTAAGAAGCCGGTTTCCAACAAGAATACCACTTTTTTAAATCGCTCTATTCCTTTATGGGATCGAGGAATTTACGCATCCATAGAGACTTTTCTAGAAGTTAGGCCCTTGGATGACTGTAGTACAACCATTGTCCCTTTTAAAGGAAATCGAGCACTACTGCTCAAGATGATTGAACATATATGTAAACAAAATCCCTTCTTTACCTCCCTCTCGATCTTACTCTTAGTTTGGCATACAGCTATTTGCTATTTGCATTTGAGGAAAGTGATTTTTATTTGTGGTGGGGTGAGGCCCCTTTTTGTGCCTTCCTTAAATATAGGTTTTGCTTATATATTTAGGTTGAAATCTTTACCTTGTGCTTTTAATTTCATCATGGGGATGATTGAGCGTGTGTCTCATGTATTTGCAAATGATTTTGACTCTGTTAATTTTTTTTCCCACCTCTAGTCTGGGGATGAATGTGGCTCTTCTCTTATAAATATGAGTGTCAGTTTTGATCAATACTGATTACTTAAATAATGCTATCAAACAAACAAACATGAATGTACAGCTACGATGAGGCCAAATAATGTTCGATGGAAAATATGTGAACTCTTTGCATCTCCTTGTGACTAGCCAAGTATCAAATTGAGTGTCTTGCGATGAACATTGAACCCTAGAAAAAGTGTGGAGTCTTATTTTACTTTAGTGTCAATGCCTTTGTTATGAGCTTACCATGTACCATATGTGATGACACCTACAATTTGCCCCGTTGGTTCGGTTGACTAAGTGGTGTTATCTCTTGAGATGATCTTAGATAAATTTGAAGAGTTCCAGCCAATTTTAGATTAAACATCATTTCTGACCACTCTTGTGAATGTGTAATCCTTTCTTGAACACCCATTGATCCTTGACCTTTTCTTCGAAGAAACTTGATGAAGCTATTACCTTTCTTTATCCATTAGCCATAATCCTCTTGATGTGTGGTTTGTTCCAATATCCGACTTAGGACAAAACCATAAGTTGGGGGTGCGGTAAAAAGAGAAGGTACATTAAGAAGTGCAAGAAAGTCCCTTTGACCTATGTTTTGAGGAAAATGGAACCCCTCCATACATTAAAAAGGGGAAAGAAATGAAAAGGAAATAGAATGATAAAGTTGTGGGATAAAATTATGAAAGTGAAAAAGAAAATAGGATTTCCAATAGTCCACGGAAGATGAATAATGGAATGACTTGTGAGAACAAATGAAAATTATGAATAAAAGGAAAGGAAGTGTTGTTCACACCACAATCCATGAATATAAGAAGTCATTAAGCCTAATGACAAAACCTTAACACTCAGCCTTGTTAGAAGCCTTGAAAGACCTTTGTGATCTTGAGTGAGTTGATACAATTGTTGGATGAAAAATAAGGGAAAACCTATGGGTGGATAATCCATTGTGTTTATCATTGTGAGTATGACTGTTTAAATTGATTCCAAAGCTTTCAATTTGCGAACCATTGTGTGTGAATATGAAATTATTCCTTGAGTGATGGAATTTGTACACTTTTGTTGAGATTGAAATTGCACTTGAATCAAGTGTAGTGAGATTGAGATTCCTTGTTAATGGTGAGTCACAACTTGAATATTAGGGTGCACAATTGATCATTGCATTAGTAAGTTGAGTTTTACTTGAGGACAAACAAATGTTTAAGTCAGGGGTGTTATTGAGTCCACGATTTGGAGTCATTTAGGGTTTGATTTAATTAATTTAGTGTCATAAAATGCATCTCTATAACTGATATAAATCCTTGATTTTGAGGGATAGCAAAAAAACATGGACACTTTTGAGAAAAAAAGCAACAAGGCAATTGAAAGAATCAAGAAAAGAAGGTCTGAGGATCACCTAACCCATTAGGAAAAATGCTGAATGGTCTTTGTCTTGCGTTATGTTCCAGTGTGCCAAGCATGTACGGAGAAAATTCAATGAACGATAAAAAAGAGTAGTCGGTGAGTGACCCTGGTATCGTGATGCAGTGCCATATCGCCCAACAACTACAGATGCTAAAGTCAAAATGAAAACGGTGATACTAATGAAAAAGAAGGATCACCAAGTGGATCGATGATCCTTAATTATTACGCCAACCTATCCTACGCATCACAATTGTTGGGAATATAAATATATTTCCAAACTATTAGATTACTATCTAGCTACAAAATAATTAATCTAGTTGTGAACATTGTCTTATATTTTCATGTTTGGAAGCATTTTTCTTATCTTTTGAAGATTTCAAGTCCTAAGAAATTATAAGTGGGTGTTGAAGATTCTTCATTGTTGACATGTGCAAAGATAATATCAATCGTACCCTGTTGATGAAAACATCTGTTGGCATCGATTTAATTCCTTTTAATATGTCTAGCTAAAACCCCATTTTGGGGTGTCATTAAGTGATAATGGTTTGAAACAATTGATGGTTATTGCTAATTTATAATTTATTTGTTGTGTAAAAGTGATCTCTTTCAGTAGTTGCTGTTAAATTTAAAGGGTTGTAGTTGCAAATAAAATCTTAGCTTAGTGTTTTGGGATTTTTTGAGAGAGAGGCTTTGAAACCAAACCTAATAAATCTATGGTGTGTAGGTAGTGGGTTGTCATGGTTTAAAATCGAGAGAGTGAATCTTAAACCCTCTTCCACACATTCAGCTCGAGGGAGTGAATGGACTTATGTGAGGGCTCTACTTATTGTTTATTATTACTGTTTGAGAGAAAAAAATTTAATTCAAGGTAAATTACTCAAGAGAGAGTTTAGCCCCACTAAACTCTACCTTAATCACTAATATGCCACTTTTTACTACTAATTACAATTACCCGGTTGTTTGTCTTATCCCATAATCTTGTCACATCTCAAGAATACCATCTCCATGCTTTTATTTTCATGTATTTTTTGTTTTATTTGAAAATTGATTGCAAACCCCCTTTCGATAATTGACACTTGTTCCATACTTTTATTTATGATGTTTTAATTCATAAATATATTTACATGTACCTAACTCAAATTGATTCGCACTTGGCTACAAATTTTTGAAACCGCTCCCTTGGTACTTGACCCTAACCCTTGCTTGGCTTGGACTACTACTCGAGATCATTGGCACATGAACCGGAATAATGATTTGATAATCATGAAACAACAGATCTCCCAAAAGCAACTTTGCAACTCGCCGAGTGACCTTGCAACTTACCTAATCTTCCAGCAAAGTAGACTATGGATCAATCCAACTTGGTTAGTTAAAGTAATCTTCAATGACTCTTTGTATTGATAGACGATCAGGATCCAGATGGCCATGTTTTAGAAAGATTTGATATACGAGTCAAGCTAAAAGGTTAGAAGATGTACACTTTGGGAGATCACTGAGTCTCTCAATGATTGCGACTAATGCCACCAATTGGACATCGTGCTTATAATTTTTAGAATTATTTGGAAACATATAAGTTAAACTTTTAAAAGAGAAGGAGGAGTTTTGGTACGTTGTATTCTCTAGTTTTGAGAGATATTACATACCTTTTAGTATCTAATATTCTTGGAGGGAGTTGGATCTTAGATTTGAAGATTTTGAATTTTATTCTCAATTTTTGGATTATGCATCGAAGTTGGTTGACCATTCAGATGGATGATTTTTTTGGTAATGATTTCTTGATTTTTGCTATGGTTAACTGAAAACCCTTCCCTTAGGAGTTTGATCATGTAAATAGGGTACATAAATTAGCTTGTGGGTATGGTTAATTGTTTATTCATGTTGTAACTGATAATCAAAAGTTGCTAATACTATTTTAGGTTATCTCTATATGAGTTCTTAAGGAAGAGGTATAGAACAAAATGAATGATTGATGGTTGTGTTGATTTCCATCTTTACTACCTAACTTGAGAAAGTGGATTTGATTAACAAGTTAGGATGTTTCGTATTGTTTATCTTGTTGAGATTTGAGGGAACTCACTCAAAACAAGATAGTTGATCGAGAGATAATTATTGTGTTCAGAACCTATCCTACCATTGAGATTCAACAACTTAAAGCAATTAATAATACCCTTTAAGAAAAATTAGTATTCGATAGCTCACACTCCTATGGTTCTCCCTCTAATAGTTCAAATCATGTGTTACTCATTGTTGTTCAAACATTGTTACGAAGTCCTCCCCTCTTGATATTAATACTTAAAACATCATGATCTATTTGATGTTGCGGAAAATTTATTTCCAAAAAATATTTGATCACATCTTTACTTCATACTTTAGTTGTTTTCCATATAACTCCTTGTGTGATAAACCCCAACTCATCGTTGGGTATATACTTTGTAGTGACCACCTACTGTTTGAATAAAAAAAGTATTAGAGTGTTATCTAAAATGGAGTCGCTAGCGGGGAGTGGTGCTTGAAATTCTTTTATCAAAGTGTTTTTGTAAAACAATTTTTTTATAGTAGAATTTTCTTATTTGATTTTATTTAATTATTTAGCTAACCACGTGAATTAATAAGTATGAACAAGAGTTATACAGGTCAACATGGGAACAATGATGAATCAGAAACTTGCATGAAGTTAATGTTGATCAATTGGTAAGTGCCGATGCTATTTGATTGCCTTCAATTGCGGGCAATGCATCTTTTCATAAGACCAGTACTATATTTTAACTATTACAAATAAAAGGTCTTTTTGGGGGACTTTCTCATGAGAACCCTTATAAAAATAATCAAAATGTTGTAGATGAATGTGGACTGTTTTTCTTTTAGAACATAACTCAAGAGTCACTCTAACTCTGTCTGTTTACCTCCTCCCTATGGCAGAAGAACCAAATTGGTTTAGTGAAGTACTAAGTAAATCTATCAATTCATTGGCGAATCTCATGGAAATGATTGATGAAATATTTTTCCCTACCTCAAATATGTTTAAGTTGAGAGATAATATCTAGAACTTTGAGCTGGTTCATGGTGAGACCATCCATCAAACGTGGTTGAGGTTCCAAAAGTTTCTTCTCCAATGTCATACCCATGGGTTACAGGACAATGTTCTATTCCAATATTTTTACTGGATCCATAATACTGTCAACAAAGGTGTTGTCGACCAACTCATTCGGGATGGAATTATGACAAAACCATTTGACATAGCAACAATGTTGCTTGATGAAATGGCCAAAATTAATCAAGATTTTATACAAGGGAAGATCAAGTGTCTCCTTTAAATCTCATGCAAACCAACGAACAAATGGAAAATAACCAAGAAGGTTATGAGAATATGGCCATGAGAATGACCCAAATGAACTTGTTGATGAAACATTTGATGGGTGGTGGTCCTAAGTTGTGAATAAGTTGATGCGAGTAGTCGTGTGAGTCTTGATGATGCACAATTTGAGGCCATGTTAAATTGTGATGTAAAATTCTTGTCAAACCAACCGAAAGGGGGGGGAGGGGTTCTTGTCCGAGGTATCAAAGGTCCAGTGGAAATTAACATTTGAATGAATATCATGAGGATGATTGGAGAGATCAGGAGAAACACTAGCGTAATCGGGGACTTACAACTTTACCTTTAAAGAACAGTTCTATAGGTTTTGGGGTTATTCAACTTGGTATCAAATTGTGGAAAATTAAAGTTCAACAAAAAAGTTTTGGTTTCAAGTTACCGATAGCTAATTTCATTGTAGGTATAATGTCTGTACTTTTTATAATCGCTAAAACTCTAAGATTTAGGGATGCTTAAAATTAGAATGTGTGTTGATTATATTTATTGAGTATTGTGCTATGCTCTATTTTTTTATTTTTCATACATGAATTTGATCTAATTAACTAGTAGATAACTTATGGATTAAGGTTTCAAACTTAATTTCTACTTTGTATATCATTTTGACTCTTCAAAGAGATAATTAGAGTTTGATCCATGTAGCTTTTTTGAAAATAGGTTTATAGGTTTGATCTATTTGCCTTTATTTTGAAAGGGAGAAGAAAGTAAGGTATTGGGATGTATAGATTGGTATTTAGATGAGATCATAAGGATATTTTATGCATAAATGCTTTGATCTTGAAATATGATTAGAATTGATGAAGATGACCTAGCTTATTACTTAATGTTAATCACTATAAAGCAAAACAATTACCCCTATGTGACATCGATTTAAAATCTCGCACACCTAGATTGCTTGTTGAATCATGATTTTCTTGATATTTTAGTATAATTGCGATAACTGATAACCAAGGCTTTATATTAATTTGGTGGAATAATCCACCCATTTGTTCTTACCACTACAATTGATCTAATTTGAAGTACAATATTTCTTGATAGATATTCTCCACGATAAACAATTCCTTGTGGAATTTGACCTCAACTATTTATTAGGGTACTTATTTACTACCACTGCTCACTGTATAAGTACTATTGAAGAGTGATTTAAGCATTACCAAAAACACTGTCGCAGACAGGGAGTGGAGTTGAGAATTCTAATTGAGAAATTATATTTTAGTTTTGTTTATTTGTAGTATATTTAGATCTTGGTATTGTTAGCTGATTTTCAGGTTGTAAAATGATTTACCATTGGAGTTACAACGATAGTAGCAATGGTCAAAATGGTAACATGTGTGATTTTAATGACATGCACATTAATTTTAGTTAAACCTTGGGTGCTGGATACCTTCTTCAACTGGGAGAGTGACGTTGCGCATCAAGAATATATACTAAGAGTACATAAGATTTATGTTTTTTCCCATTATCTTTAACGGGAAAGGCTACAATATGGTTGGAAGAATTTCCAAATGATTGAATGACTTTTTGGTAAGAGATAACTATTCCTTCTTCGAAAGATTCTTTCAACCATCGAAGATAGTTAAAGTTGGAGCCTAGATTTAAACTGCTACACGAGACATGCTGAGGTTATATAAATTACTCTGGTGATGTCCAACGAATGGTGTTCAAGGCAATCTAATGTTGCAATACTTATAATGCAGCCTTGATCTGATCATAATAGGTGTGATTGATCAAGTAGTCCAAGGTAGATTAATGAGATAACCATATGATATTGTTGCTTTATTGCTAAATGATATGATTAAGGTATACCGAGCATGAGACACTAATGAGTAAGGGATTTTTAATTATCTAGGGATTATTATTAAAGGAATTAGTGTCCTCAATTCAAACTTGGAGCTCATAACTTATGTTAAAGTGTTAATGTGCAGCAATGAAGGCAAAAGAGCAAGGTGAAGACATTTCAAAGAAAATGGGAGAAAAAAGTGGAAAAATGTCACACCCCGAGCCTACACCCTGGGGGGGGGCTGACATTTGAAGACCATTTCATGCCCCAATGCCCTTGTCCTGGCTTCTTTACTTAGTGAAAGAGTTAAACACAAGAGGAATAACCAAAGGAAAATAACATTAAAGTATTCAATTAGCCAAAACAACAACTTAGGTCTTAAATGTAGAAAACTGATATGAATAAGACAAAATAACTAATACTATATATCTATGAAGCCTCTAAAATAAATATAGATGTTGGGACATGACCCCAATCATCCTAACAACTAAACTGACTCAGAGCTACTTAGTGGATTAACGGTACACCGGAAGCTGATCCTAGTTACTTGCGTTTGCATCATAAGACAACGCAGACAATCTTGGTCAGTACATTGAATGTACGAGTATGCGAGATTGAATGCTAAAACAACTTAATCTTGAAAAGAGTAAGAAGGAACACTTACCTTGGCTTTGCTCAAGTTATAAATAACATAACTCAATATAACTATTTCTTTCAGTATAAAGCAATTTAAAATCAAGTACGATATAATGAAAAGCTATTTGAAAACATGTTATAAACTGTGAATATATACAAGGATACAATTAAATCTGGGATGTACATAAAAAAATAAAAAATTGATTAGTATATATTAATACATTTAACTTCTGTGGGAGTTTCTCTAACCGACAACAACTACTTAAGAGATATAGTAATGATTCAACTATCTACCTCATCCTACTAGTGCATCCTATACCCGACCAAAGGTATAAGACTTGAACTTGCTAATGGATCCATTAGTATACTATGAAAATGGTTCATCTAAAAAGTATGACCCTTTTCTACCCATGGTGGCTTCATGGTTTTATGGATATGTGAGTTACCTAAACTCATGTTAGAACCCAATTAGGTGCTCAATACTACTAAAAAAATATACTGACTGTTATATATTTAAAACATAATCCTTTTGTGATGACATTAGTGCTCAAAAACATTGTTCAAAAGCTATCTTGGAAATCACATTTTCCCTGGTTGCTTTGTTTTATAAAGCTATTACTCTTTCCTATAAACTTGCCCGAAGGCTCTTTTAGAAGTCTCAATTTCTTTTCCTTTCTTATTTGAATGTTAAAACATTTTAAATCTCTTTGGGAATATTTAGTCCCCATGTACTTTTGAAGAAATGAACTTCAAATTTACTCTTTACTCTCAAAAGTTTACTTAAATTGAAACTTGAATCTTAAAATAAAGTTAAAAAGTTGTTAAAGATCCTTGAGAACTCTTAACAATTTTTCTTTGACTTGCTTCTTAAATTCATGAGTTGACTCTTAACATGTTTGACTTTGATCACAAATTTCCTTGAATTGTATTATGCATTTAAGGTTCATGATCTCATGAATATGGATAATTTCGTGATTTTTAGATATACTTTAGAGTGTTCGAATCAACTAAGGAACATGGGTATATCACTTTGGAAATAGTACGAAAAGGTGGGTAAGGATGGGCAGAACTGGCATCCGTTGCGCTGTGAGAGGCGAGGAGCACCATCCTTCAAAGTTCAGAACTTTCTGTTGCTGGTGCGAGGTGCCAGAGGACAAAGTTCAGAAGAACTTTTGTAGTGCTCTGGCAGGCACGGCGCCTCAACCCTTTCCCATATAATCTCTCACATTTCTCCTTCGTTTTTCATGTCTAAATCCTCTAAATTTACATGGTTCTTTATCAAAACAATTAGGATCATTAGCACCCTAATAGTGATTAAATTTAACTTGAAAAACTACCTGGAAACACGAATCAAATAAACACTAGGCATTCAACAACTCACTCAACAAGATTTCAACAAGGTTCTTCAAGAACAAAACTTTTATCATTTATCCATATAAAAAATCACCGAATTGAAACAAGTGTAGTGTTTGGGTGAACTGACCCAACACTAAGATCTCAGATACCTTGATAGGGATTAACCTTGATTAATTTTACTCGCTAATCTTGACATTCTTGGCGAATTCTTGACTTTTTTGGTCCTTTAACTTCTTATTCTATCTTTTCTCAAATCCTTAAGGGTAAAGTTTCATTTCCAAACTGAACTAAACTTAGTTTTTTACCCCAATAAACCCCTAAAATGAAATAGGTAATTAATATTTGAAAATACTAGTTTGCCCTTCCTTAATTCTGGAATGGATCTTTCCTCTCTTCACCAACCCAACTTTCGATAGGAATATCTCACTCATACGATATAAAAAATGTGCGAACCTGACGGCACTTCTAAGATCTCTCCAAGAGATTTCCAACCATATTAACAACTACCTCTAACGTATCCAGAGCTAGGCGTTATGGCCGTTTGAAAATGACCAAACCTCATTTTCTTAACTTAGGAAATTTTCCAGATTTTCCTTTCCTTTCAAAAAATAAATATTTTTAGTTTCTTTCACTATTCTAAGAATAGTAACATCAATTTCAACACTCTACAAACAAAAGCAAGTAACCACATACTTACTGATAGTTTATATAGTACTAATAAGAGAATTATTTCCTTGATATGCATTCTCTCTGGATTTAAAGAGATGTGGATATGTCCTTTTAATATCCCTTTCAGCTTCCCAAGTAGCCTTTTCAACAAATTGGTTCCTCCAAAGGACCTTGACTGATGCAACTTCCTTTGTTCTCAACTTGCAAACTTGTCGATCTAAAATATGAATCGAAATCTTTTATTAGGATAAGATACTTAATCCCCACATTTTTAGTTGGTATTATCAATTTAAGATCTCCCATGCATTTCTTTAACATGGAAATGTGGAACTCATAAGCTACATTGCCAATCCTTTTGGCTATGTTTTAAGGTCAAATATACTAGGTATTAAGTTTCCCCTTCTTAACAAACCTTGTAGAACCATTCATGGGTGAAACCTTCAAGTATACCCAATTATCCACTTCAAACATAAATAGCCTTCTCCAAAAGTACGTGTAGGATTTTTTATGACTATATGTCGTTTTCAATATTTCTTGAATCACCTTCACCTTTTTCATAGTTTGGTGAACTACATCTGGTCCTATAAACCCTGCCTCACCAACTTTGAACCTACCCATTAGGAGATCTGCATATTCTCTGATAAAGAGCTTCATATGGAGCAATCTATATGCTTGAATGAAAACTCATATTGTAAACTAAATCTATCAGAGGTATGTTATCATCCAAATTTTCCTTAAAGTCATTCATTAAAGACCTCAAGATGTCTTCTAAGGTCTAGATAGTATGCTCCGCTTGCCCATCCATTTGAGGATGAAAAGTAGTGCTTAAGTTCACGTTATGTAAGACCATAAAATGAGTTAGGGTTTCTAGATCCTAACATATTTTTGTTAAGTTTATAATATTCTAAAATTACTTATAATATGGTTTAGAGTCATTATATAAATTTTGAAGTAATTTGGAAGTCGAACGCCAAGGGACGTCCAAAACGTTCGACGACTAGTCACCTATGTGCCTCATGTGTCTATACGTGTTTATGTACTGTATGTCATGAGATTATGAAGTCATAAAATGATATATGATGATTTTAATGTTAGTATATGGAGTTCAAGAAGTTTGGAGTTCAAATGACCAAGAACGTCCAAGGCGTTTGAAAGATAGCCCTTAAGACGCTGAATGTGTGTCTTGATGGGGCTATCCTATTTTGAGGAGTTGCAGGTTTTTGTTTCGGGTGAAACTATTATGGAAGATATAAAAATTGTTAATGTTCGTATTATGTTGGAAACGTCCGTGTAAGACTTGTAAAGGGACCCGCAAAAGTCCCCAGAAGAAGGATCCAAGGCTGGTCGAGACACTGCCTTGGCAGCGTCAATTGGTGGACCAAACGACGGTTTGCTAGTTGAAAAAAGGACCGTTCATGGGGTATCGTCGATTTATAACATATATTGGTAAAGTTTAAACCATATACCATGCCAAGGACCAACCGACGGAAGCCACAGCCAGCCCGTTGATTGACATACAGTCCGTCGATCGTCGACTGCAAAAGGAGCCTTGTGCATTATTTTATTTAAGGGGTGAATGGGAAATTCACTCCACGTCCTAACCTAATTATAATAGGTTTATTTATATACTTTTCAGTATATATAAGTCATATAAAACGTGAAGAACCCATTCCAAAACCTATCTCACGAAATTAAACCTTTTTCCTCAAAATATTCTCCCTAGAAACCACCATTGTTGGTGAAGCTCAAGAACAGCTTGGATCTTTTATTTCCATGGATGAATCATCAAGTTATTGAGATTTATAACTAGAAAAAGGTATGATGATCCTTCATATCTAAGTAACCTTTCACTTAGAGAGTTCTTATCAATGTTATAAAAGAAAATTTCATGATCAAACCTCTTTTTCTTCAATCTAGCCATGGGTTCTTTCTCAAAAACGTTTTGAATGATTAAATCATGATAAATTTATTTTAATGTAATGGTTTGAATGTGATTTTAATCCAGTTGCATGATGAGTTCATGCTCCTCCCTTAAATTCATTTAGCCTTGTATGGGCTTTCTGATCTTGACCTTTTATCGATCGAATTGTGATTCTATTACGTTGAAGTTGTTATATGTTCTGTTATTTACATGAATTGATGTTTAATTTATGATTAAGAATACTAGTGGATCAATATATGAAGGTTTGAACAAGCCTAGCCTAGTCTTCATTATGATCGTTGTAATGTGGGTCCTCAATTGATGAAAAAGTGGATATTGATTATGTTGTGGTTATTGTATCTACTCTTTAAGGGTAATATAATCATTTTATTGTAAGAATTTATCGTGTATGATCAAGGGGAAGAAGGGTAGATATAAGATGAACTAAGTTCTTCTAGTCCATGAAGTTTTAACTTTTGATCTTGACGTTAGGTTAGTTGTTATATGAATTGATCATGCTTAATTGTCTGTAGCTGCTGCCTATAACGTAATGAAAAATTTGTAATTATATGTAATGAATTTAATATGTATCAACACATGACAATTTGAATAGTACCTTCAATGAATCCCTAATATGAAACATGCTTGTAGTTAATTCGGCCTTATTTGCAATTGTAGTAGTGTCTCATCTAGATTATGATAACGTTAGATACTTACTAGCATGTAGTTTATTAGTAATGTATGATTGATGATTAATAATGTAGGAAAATTAGCATGATGGCCTATTCTCTCTACTCTACATTGAATGGTTAGTTAAATGCCTGTGATAGTAGCTTGATCTTGAAGTGTTTTAAGCATGATTTTGCTATGACTAAGTACATGATTAGATACTGCCTTCGATTGATATTATTGATGAAAATATGACCTATTATATATGCAACTGAAATTGATTGATTCTCTATGTCCTTCTACATTCTAGCATGTTAATGATATGTTGTACTAGTTTGTAGCATGGCCTTGTAGTAGATTATGCTTAACTTCATGAATGATTATGGTACCTTAAGATACTGCCCTATACTTGATTTATTGATAAAATAGTAATAATGGTCAATGATGACAAAAAGCTAAAGGATTGGTAAGAATTCCTCTACTTTTCTACTTCTCTATTTCTTTATAGTAATTTTGATGAAGCCTTGTATGACATTATGTGGTGTGGTCGACTTATCGTGGAGGTGTAACTTTATTGTCAATCTATATATGTGTTGACCATGACCATGAAGGAAAATTGATGAATATTTGAATATGTGCTTCTGATGATACTCTGTGAAGCTTATGCCTACTTTCCTATTCTAGTTGTGATTTAGGCTGTATGGCTATTGTGTAAGAATGTATATATCCATGTTAGGGTAAACTACAGGTACTTCCATTGATGAGTTTAAATGGTTAATAATCCCTTAACTATGTACCCCTATGTGAATGTATGAATAGCATACATTAAGAGTCTTAAGTGTAATATAAAGTTGGCTTGTCTCCGATGCTTTTGTGTGTTGTGTGGTTTATGCTTGAAAGAGTATTATGGTCTACCAGAGTGGCTGCCTAAATGAGTTGCTGATAGGCATTAGGTTATCATGTTTACCAATGTACGCACACACTCATTTTACATGCATGTTACAAGTAGTATAGGTCATGGTGTGTAAATGAAAGGTAGTTATCCCATTCACTTGTTTTTACTACTATGCATGTAAAGTATATGTTTATGAACTATGTTACGTATTCCTTAACTAGGATGACTTTATGGGAATACTAGTATGGGAAAGGGTATGGGACTTTGTCTATGCATTGCACATGTGTACCTTGATGGGATAGTTCTTACGTTTTGTTCCTATGTACACGAATATGAATTAATGAGCATTTCACGAATATGTCTTCTATGATATGACGTTAATTATATGATATAATGACGTATGAATGTGCATAGTGTCTTAATATGTTTATATGAAATGATTGATCATATGGTCACACCAATAGACTTATGCATTGATATATGAACATGTGTATTTCAAGGTGTTATGTGAAAGGTTTGCTCACAAATATGTATACACACACATGAATGATGATCTAGTAGGTACTGGATCGTTGAAAGGTGTCCTCAAGTGTAGCCTAAACTAGGTAGTGCTAATACATATGCTATGTCCATGTGAAAGGATTTTCTCACATGATATAGGTTGATGAAAGGACTTCTGAATTATAACCTATGATCTTATCATATGGGGAGTGAATCTCCTAAGCCTATGTTTTATAAATAAATGATAAAAAAGGCTTTTTAAGTAAAGATAACTTCCTTAACAACGAGTTAACTTGAATAGGAGTGTGTGTCCCTTTCCAATATTGGAAGGTACGTCACCACAGATTTCATGAGGTGGATTACCACAATGCGTAAATAGTCATAAATAGGGTTTCCATAAGTAAATAACTACAATGCCTAATTTTGGCATAAAGAGGGTTTTCACATGTACCTCCAAGTTCCATAACTATGCTTGCCACATAGTATATAACAATGTGATATCACTTAGTATGCTAGCATTTGTTAATGTTCTATGTTGGCTTGGTAGGAACACCTTCCATTGGTGTAAGGCTACACTACACCAAATTCCATGCATATCACCCATGGTCTTAGTGTTCGTTAGGGCTATAGTTTTCCTAAAGTATAATGGACATTGGAAGTAAATGAATAGGATCCTTACTAGGAGGACTTAAGGTAAGTTACTTAGGATAGGTGAAAGTAATTAACCCATCTAGCATTGCAAAAGTAGCTTCTTCGGAAGTCCTAGGAATGTGACCTAATATGTATGATTATGTTTATGTCCATATGCATGACTTTGTAGTGTTGTTGTACTTGTTATGAAGTTATGAATGGTATGAATCTATAAGATGTAATCTTATCCTTATCTGCATTATGTTGGTCTAAATGTCTATATGATGAACATTTTGCATTGACATCAATGAAGTTGTCTTCACTTACTTGTTGATGTATGAATTGAATGCTATGGTTTGTGGTCTCGTGAAGGGTCTACTAAGCATGTGTGGGGTTATGGGGCTTCACATGTGCATTGAACTATTAAACTAAGATTGGGGTCATTAACAAGGTCTAATAAATATGTATATGCAAAAAAGTAAATACATGTGTGACTTGATGTAGCTGACGGTAATGTGCCTTAAAAATGTAATAAATTCTATAAGTGATCTTAATAATTTTTTGGCATTGTATATGTTTATACAAAGTATGTGAATGATGTAAATGCTATTGAAGAATGGTTTTTTGAAGATTTGCTCACAAAGGGATGAAGTATTATTTCAAGAAAATGTCCCTTTTAAAATCATGTTTTTGCATGGTTGTCATACTTAGTGCATTCATTTACTAATCACAGTCTTATCTACTTTTTATACAATGTGTAGGTTACGGATGCTTAAAAGATGTCTATGATTGAGGAGCTTGATATGTGATTCCCAAGCTCAAGGAAAGAGGTCCTTAAGTTCCAAGGATTCCCTACTCATGTCTTAATGTAAAGTTTAATAAAGTTATATAGTTATGTCTTATGTTTTAAGGGTTGTGTTCCTAATATATTCCAAGGTGGTTAAGTCTAATATGGCAAAGAGACTTAGGGTATAAATATGTATTTTAAGTAATAGTTTTTATATATATGAAGTTATATTTCTAGCATATGATGTGCCAAGAAAAGTTTTAAATTTTCCGCTAAATTTACTATGTTGATGCGATGAAAGAAAACTATATGCTTTTATAACACCTCTAGAGAGGTCAAGTACACTATATTACTTCTAGGGAGTGCTCCCCAGATGTGACAAATGTGGAGTGAGAGCATAGTTTTTAAAGGTGGTTTAGGGTCCAAGAAATTTCATATTGACACGTCTAGTAGAGTCTTATATCATGGTTGGTGAGTCACGGCACATCAAATGGTATGAGAGGCTATAGGACGATAGAGTTTCCATTCTTCATCATTCTCATATCGTGCCATAGAACTTAACTCTATAATATCTCTCTCTTATGTTTTTTTGTCCGGTGGTATTTTTAGATGTGATTGCTTGGATGAGATTATTCTCTATGCTTGAGGGAGAAAAGGTGAGTTTAATGCTTATCTTGGTTTTAAGTATGTGTAAAGGTGAATTTTGGTATGTTTTAATGATGTGATGCGAATTAAGGATATATATGAAAATTATGTGAAACAACATGTTATGTTAATAAATGTATGTCATGATATAGTTAAAGCATGCTAGAAGTTATTATGGTTAGAATGAGTTTCTTTTGGTAATAATGTCTTACTATATAGTTTGTATGATGGTAGCCTTATGATATGATTTGAACTTGAAATGCTTAGTGATTACCTATAGAAGCATGCTACCCTAAAAATTTGTACATAAAGGGGATCAATGTTTCCCTTTGTATCTATGTGGTATATGATAAGTTACTTTGTATGGATTGGAGTTCTTCGTATAGACATTGATCCTAGATGAGATGATAGCAGGCTTGTCTTTGTAAAGTTTGTATTGCACATTGTCATGCTTTTCCCATCAATTGCCTCAGTGTTGCTTTTTTGGAATGTTGAAATATGCTCACTTTAATGCTAGGCAGCTTATTGTAATATTTTTGGGAAGCCAACAAAATTGTTCTTTGATTGGAAGTTGTTGAAATTTGTATAGAATTGATGCATATGAGCATGATAAAGAATGTAAAAAGGAGAATTGCTATTTGAATAAAGAATGAGAGTCTTATGGCATAATGAGTTGTAGAATTTTTTCTAACTTCTTATTGTGTTGAGAGTACCTGGATGTTGTGGAATTGGTGTTTCCCAAGAATTGAGGATAGTACTCTTATCGAAGTAGGGTGATTTTGTGGGTTTGATTGACCTAGAAGTTACCTTACTTTAATGTTAAAAAGAAAAGAAAGAGTCCTTATAGCTAAGTTTCCTTGTTGTTTCCCCAAATAATGTATGACCTTGGTGTCAATTGTATTGTATGAAAACCTTATGTGGTTGAATAAGATTGACCTAACTTTATAATTTGGTATAAGTTCTCTAGGAGATGTAGCATAGAATACCTTGGTGTTCCTATGTTGACTTACTGTAAATTCCTTCTGAGTTGTAATCATTTTTAAGTGATGAAAATGAAGGTTGTGTATTAAAGATACTCTAAAGGTTGAATTAAGTTGTTCTTAATTGCGTTTGCCCTAAGTGGGGGATGGTGATGGAGCAGTAAGGTTGTAGATATTTTCTAACTTTTCCTTCTATTCTTACTTGAGCTTTAAAGGTAATGAATTCAAAGCTTGTTCATTAATAGAGTCTTGCATAAAGTATGAATTGCATGAACTTTATATATTTGGTATGCATTGATTGACATTACCTTAAAGATATTTTAAAGATTCCAAAGTGCATGCAAGAAATTTTTTCATAAATTCCATGTTTTCCCATGTTAAATATCATCTTGATATCGTAATTTTGGATTTGACTTCATGTGATAAGATAAGAAACATGGTAATAGTTACTTGTGAGGTGACATGTTTTGCCTTATAATGAAAAGTTTAGTCTGTTAAAAATTAAATACGTTCAGTCTCTTGAAAAATTATTTGACTTGTATTGTTTGGGAAGCATGATTGTAGGCTCACTCTTGAAAACTAAAAGCACATGTAGCTAAGTATTCATGTGTATGCTTATGATTTGTATTGATTTTCCCAAATGATACTTACTGTAAAAGTGATCACTATGTTAGAAATTGATATTTTGTGACATTTCTTCCTATTTGTTTTGATGTACTTGATGTGACTTACCATTTAGACTTCACTAGGAATAAGAAATGATAATGCGTTGATATAAAAGTTGAGAATTTCTCATTTTTAGAGGAAATTGACCTTGTACCTTTCTTAGGTGTGAACTCGTGATACATGTAAGTGTGTTGAGGAGAAGCGTACTCCATGGACACCACTAACATCGTATTGTTGAATATGAGTTTCATGGCACTAGGTCTAACGAAAGAAGATCTTTGTTAATTAAATTAACTCAAGTCTATGTGTATTGAAGTACGAGTGCCTACTTGTTTTTAGTATTGTTTAAATCTTCCTATGTGTGGCCTTGCAAGATGATGTCTTAATGAATGGAGGTGAAATGACCATATTATGATTAGGAGAAGGATGTTCCTGCTATGAACATGATAAGAGCCTTTGTGTTTGATGCATTAAAGAGTGAGTGAGTAATGGTTTTGTGGAATGAGCGCTAAAACTATTTGATGTTGTTATAAAAGTTCTGAACTACTCTATGATGCATTTAAATCCTTGTTGTAATTATACAACCCTATATGTCGTTTGAGGACGAATGTTCCCGAGTGGGGGATATTGTAAGACCCCAAAATGAGTTAGGGCGTCCAGATCCTAACATGTTTTTCTTATGTTTATAAGCTACTAAAATTATTATAATTAGTCTAAGAGGCATATTATAATATTATTTAGAGGAAGTGTGTAATGTTTGAAGTAATTTGAAAGTCAAACGCCAAGGGGCGACCAAAACGTTCGACGACTACTCACCTTTGTGCCTCATGTGTCTATACGTGTTTATATACTGTATATAATGATATTATTAAGTCTTAAAAGGAGTTATAGTTAATTTTCATTGTAGTATATGAAGTTTCAAGAAGTTTGGAGGTCAAACGACTAAGAACGTCCAAGGTGTTCGAATGATAGCCCTTAAGACACTCAATGTGTGTCTTGATGGGGCCTATCCTGTTTGGACGAGTTGCAGTTTTTTATTTTAGGTGAAACTTATGTGGAAGGTATGCAGATTTTTAAGTTTCGTATTTACTTCGGAAACGTCTGGGTAAGACTTCTAAAGGGCACCGCAAAAGTCCCCACAAGAAGGACCTAAGGCTGGTCGAGACACTGCTTTGGCAGTGTCAATCGATGGACCAAACAACGACTAGTTGTTCGACCAACAACCCATTGGTGGGGTCTCGTCGATGTAAACTTATCCTGGGAAAGTGTCAACAAAATACCAGGCAAGAACCAATCGACAAAAGCCACAGGTGGCGCGTTGATTGACCTACGGTCCGTCGATGGTGGCTTGCAACTGGTGCCTTGTGCACTATTTCAAATAAGGGGTGAATGGGAAATTCACCCCACGTCCTAACCTGATTTTAGTAGGTTTATTTATCTACTGTTTGGTGTATATTAGTCATCAAAAACGTCAAGAACCTGTTACAAAACCTCTCTCACGAAATTAAACCTTTTCCCTCCAAAATATTCTTCCTAGAAACCACCATTGTTGGTGAAGCTCAAAAACAGCTTGGAGTTTAAATTTTCACGGATTAATCATAATGTTTTAGAGTTTTTCAACTATACAAAGGTATGATGATCCTTCATCTCTAAGTAACCTTTCACTTGGAGAGTTCTTATCAATGTTTTCAAAGATGTTTCATGATCAAACCTCTTCTTCTTCAATCTAACCATGGGTTCTTTCTCAAAACGTTTTTAATAATTAAATCATGATAAATTGATGTTAATGTAATGGTTTGAACGTGATTTAACTCCAATTGCATGATGAACCCATGCTCCCCCCTCACATCGATTTAGCCTTGTTTGGGATTTTTGATCTTGACTTGTTATCGATTGAATTGAGATTCTATTACGTTGAAGTGGTTATATCTTCTGTTACTTACATGAATTGATGTTGAATTTATGATTAAGAATCCTCGTGGATCAATATATGAAGGTTTGAACATGCCTAACCTAGTCTTCATTATGATCATTGTAATGTGGGTCCTCAATTGATTAAAAAGTACATTTCGATTATGTTGTGGTTCTTGTAGGTACTTTTAAGGTTAATATTATGATTGAATTGTAAGTATAAATCATGTATGATCAAGGTAAAGAAGGATGAATATAAGATGAACTAAGTTCTTCTAGTCTATGAAGTTGTACCTTGTGATCTTGATGTTAGGTTAATTGTTATATGAACTTATTCTTGATAATTATCTATATCTGCCACCTATAACGTATTGAAAGTATGAATTATATGTAAAGCATTTAATGTGTATAAACTCATGATAATTTGAATAGGATTAACCTATGTAAACTTACCTTCCATGAATCCCTAATATGAAGCATACTTATAGTGAGTTTTACCTTATTGGCAATTGTAGTAGTGTCTCATCTAGATTTTATTTTTTTAGCTAGTGCCTATCATGTAATTTATTGGTAAAATATGATTGATTATTAATAACTTGGGAAAATTATCAAGATGACCTATTCTCTCTTCTCTATATTGAATTGATAGTTAAATGCCTACGATAGTAGCTTGATCTTGAAGTATTTTAAGCATGAGTTCGTTATGACTAATTGCATGATTAGATACTGCCTTAGATTGATATTATTGATCAAAATATGACCGATAATCCATGAAAGTGAAATTGGTTGATGGTCTATGTCCTTCTACATTCTAGCATGTTAATGATATGTTGTACTAGTTTGTAGCATGGACTTGTAGTAGCTTATTCATAACTTCATGAATGATTAAGGTAACTTAATATACTTCCCTAAACTTGATTTATTGATAAAAGAGTAGTAATGTTCAATGATGACCAAATGCTAAAGGATTGGTAAGAATTCTTCTACTCTTCTACTTCTCTATTTCTTTAAAGACTTGTTGATGAATCCTTGTATGGCATTGTGTGGTATGTTCTATTTATGGTGGAGTTATTTACTTTATTGTGAATCTATATATGTGTTGACAATGTCCATGAAGTCAAATTGATTAATATATGAACATGTGCGTATGATTATACTATTTGAAGCTTATGCCTACTTTCCTATTCTAGTTGTCATTTAAGTGGTATGGCTATTGTGTAAGAATGTGTATATACATGTAAGGATAAAGTATATGTGCTTCCATTGATGAGATAAAATGATTAATAATCCCTTACCTATGTACCCCTATGTGAATGCATGAGTAGCATAAAGTAGGAGTCTTAAGTGTAATATGAAGTGGCTTGTCTTCTATGCTAGTGTGTGCTGTATGATTTATGCTTCAAAGAGTATTAAGGTCTAAGAGGGTGGCTGCCTCAACGTGTTGTTGATAGCCATTAGGTGATAATGTTGACCAATGCACACATACACTCACTTTACATTCATGTTACAAGTACTATAGGTCATGGTGTCTACATGAAAGGAAATTCTCATATTCACTAGTGTCTACTACTATGCACGTAAAGTATATGTATATGAAGTATATTATGTATTCCTTAACTAGGATGACTTTATAGGTGTACTAATATGGGTAAGGGTATGACACATTGTCTATGCATTGAACATGTGTACCTTGATGGGATAGTTTCTAGGTTTTGTTTCTATGTACATGAAAATTAATGAATGGTCATGTCATGAATATGTATTCTATAATATGATGTTATGTATATTATATGATGAAGTATCAATGCGCATAGTGTCTTAATGTTTTAATATGAAAGAATTGCTCATGTGGTCACACCTATAGACTTATGCATTGATATATGAACATGAGTGATTTAAGGTGTTATGTGAAAGGTTTGCTCACATATAAATATAAACACACATGAATGATGATCTAGTCAATAGAGGAGGCTTGAATGGTGTGCTCAGGTGTATCCTAAACTATATAGTGCTAGTACATATCCAATGTCCATGTGAAAGGATTTTCTCACATGATATAGGTTGATGAAAGGACTTCTCATCTATAACCTATGATATAAGCATCTGGGGAGTGAATCTCGTAAGTCTATGTTTTATAAATAAATGATAATAAAGGATTTTTAAATAAAGGGATCTTATATTAGCACCGAGTAAGCTTGAATATAAGTGTGTGTCCCTTTCCAATGTGGGAAGGTAGGTCATCATAAATCTCCTGAGGTGGATAACAACAATCCCTCAAAAGGCATAAATAGGGTTTCCATAAGTGAATAACTACATTGCCTAATCTTGGCATAAAGAGGGGTTTCACATGCACCTCCAATTTCCATAACTATGCTTGCCACATAGTCTCCAGCAATGTGATATTACTTAGTATGTTAGCATATGTTAATGTCGTACCTTGCCTAGGTAGGAACACCTTCCATTGGTTTTTAGGCTCTACAAAACAAAATTCCATGTTATAGCACCTATGATCTTAGTGTCGGTTAAGGCTAGTTTCCTTTAAGTGAAATGGAAAATGGAAATAAATGAATTGGATCCTAAAAAGGAGGACTTAAGGTAAGTTACTTAGGATAGGTGGAAGTAATGAACCCATCTAGACATTGCACAAGTAGCACCTTAGGAAGTCCTAGGAAGGTGACCTAATATGTATGATTATGTTTAGGTTCATATGCATGGCTTTGTAGCATTCCTCTACTTGTTATGAAGATGTGCATGGTATGAATCTCTGATATCTGATCTTATTCTTATATGCACTATCTTTGTCTAAATGACTATATGATGAAGGTTTTATATTGATATTAATGAAGTTGCCTTCACTTACTTGTGCTTGTATGAATTGAATGCTAAGGTTTGTGGTCTCATGAAGGGTTTACTAAGTATGTGTGGGGTTAAGGGGCTTCCCATGTGCATTGCACTAGTAAACTAAGATTGGGGTCATTAACAAGGTCTAATAATGATTTATATGCAAAAAAGTAAATATATGTATGACTTGATGAAGCTTACGGTAAAGTTCCTTAAAAATGTAATAAATTCTATAAGTGATCTTATGAAATGTTTGGCATTGAATATGTTTATATGAAGTATGTGAATGATGCAAATTCAATTGAATAAGGGTTTTATGAAGATTTACTCACAAAGGTGGATGAAGTATTTTATCAAGAAAATGTCCCTCGCATGGTTTTAATACTTAGTGAATTCTTGTACTAATCCAATTCTTCTATACTTTTTACATAAGTTGTAGGTTATGGATGCTTAAAGGATATCTATGATTGAGTAGATTGGTATATGATTCCCAAGCTCAAGGAAAGGGGTCCTTAAGTTTCAAGGATTCCCTACTCATGTCTTAATTTAAAGTTTATATAAAGTTATATACTTATGTCTTATGTTTTAACAGTTGTGTCCCTGATGTATTCTGAGGTTGTTGAGTCTAAGATGGCAAAGAGTCTTGGGTCCAAATATATATTTTGACTTATATTTTATACATATACGAAGTGATATTTCTAGCATATGATGTTCCATGAAAAGTTTTAAATTGTCCGTCGAATTTACTTTGTCGATGCGATGAATGATAACTATGGGATTATATAAGACCTCCGACAGGTCAAGTATGCCATGTTACTTCTAGGGTGTTCTCACGGATGTGATACCTTTGAAACCAAACCTTAGTGGAATGATTTTATGAATTGTGCAATAAATTGTGCACTTCTATATGAAAGGATCGAAACTAGGTCTCCTAAAGTACCACAACTTCCCGAATATATAATGTTGCATAGTCCTCTGTGGAATGAGTAGTATTTACCCACAAAAAGTTCACTGATCTTATCATTGAATCGATGATCACCCACATTGAATCATGCTGCCTGTGAAACCTTTGTAACCCTGTGATGAAGTCCATATAAATTATCTCCCAATTCCATTCTTTAAGTTTTTTACTCTCAGCCAAACCTGCAACAATTTTGTGCTCTACTTTAACTTTTTGGAAAATTGGGCACTGTGAGATAAATCATCAATGCCTTTTTTCATATCATTCCACTAATATCTCTCTCCCAAATCGTGGTACATCTTTGTGAAACCCGGATCAATTGAGTATCTAAATTCACCATCCCCCCTTGTTCACAAACTATTACTCTTTTCTTATGAACATTTGCCTTTAATCAAGAAAAATGGGATCTTGGTCTTTCTTCTCATTTACTTCTGACACTAATGATGACTATATTGCATTTGTCACAACTATTCCTCATTCTATGGAATCCATGTATATAACTCCTAACCGTGCAAGTCTATGCACTTATATTGCTAGTTTATTCTTCTTTTTCTCAAGATGAGCAGTACTACTTAAGGCATCAACAACAACATTAAACTTACTTGGCTTTTAATGAATGCTCATGTCCTAATCTTTGATCAATTCGATCCACCTCCTCTGTTTAAGATTAAACTCTCTCTGAGTGAACCTAAATTATAGCTTTTGTGATAAATGAATATATCTACATTAACACAATACAAGTAGTGAGGCCATATATTCAAGGTGAATACTATAACAACCAACTCTATGTCATGGGTTG
This sequence comes from Solanum lycopersicum, assembly GCF_036512215.1. Taxonomy (NCBI): domain Eukaryota; kingdom Viridiplantae; phylum Streptophyta; class Magnoliopsida; order Solanales; family Solanaceae; genus Solanum; species Solanum lycopersicum. Next base: position 31,614,585 of record NC_090805.1, read on the forward strand.
GGTAATTCTTGTCATGAACTTTTTACTGTCTAGAGGCATAAGGTATAAATTTGCCATTTTTTTCATAATACACAATGTAAAACCTATTCGAGATGCATCACAATACACCATAAAACCTTGAGAACCTTCCGACATGGTCAAGACTTGGGTAGTAGTCAACCTCTTTTTCAACTCCAAAAAGCTTTTCTCACAAGCTTTAGACCACTGAAACTTAACTGTTTTCTGAGTCAACTTGGTTAAAGGAGACAATATCTCCTTCACAAACCTTCTATAGTAGACAACCAAACCAAAGGAACTCTTTATATCTGTTTTAGATGTGGGTCTAGAATAACTATGAACTGCTTCTATCTTTTAGGTAACAAGTCTTATCCCATCAGGGAAAATTATGTGGCCCATGAATGACACAGACTTAAGAAAAAAGTCATATTTGATAACTTAGAATAGAACTTCTTATATTTTAAAGTCTTAAAGGACTATTCTGAGATGACTAGCAAGATCTTCTTCATTCCTTGAATAGGTTAGTATGTCATTACTGAAAATGATAACAAACATATGTAAATAAGGTTTAAAGACTCTATTCATAACATCCATTAATGTTTTAGGAACATTTGTTAACCCAAACAACATGACCAAAAACTCTTAATGCCCATATCTTGTTCTAAAAGGTGTCTTTGGAATGTCATATTATCTAACTTTAAAATGGTGGTAGCTTGATTTGAGTCAATCATGGAAAAACAAGAAGAACCCTAAAGCTCATAAAAAATATCATCTATCCTTCGAAAAGGATACATGTTCTTCATGGTAACCTTGTTCAATTGAAGATAATCTATACACATCTTAAGGGAACCATCCTTCTTTCTCACAAACATGACTGTAGCGCCCCAAGGTTAGACATTTGGTCTAAGGGAACCCTTATCTATCATATCTTTCAACTGTTCTTTTAGCTCTTTCAAATTCGTTGGTCACATTCTATTTGGCAGAATAGAGATAAGACGAGTATGTAGAAAAAGATCTATCACTAATTCTATCTCTCTCTTAGAGGGGACTCTGAGTAGATCATCTAAAAAGACTTCTGGGAAATTTTTTATGAAACTGATTGAATAATAGATACCTCAAAACTAGAGTCATTAAATCTGAGTAAGTTATAAGCACACCCTTAGAAACTAACTTCGTGGCCTTAATGTACGAAATGAAGTTACCATTACGCACTACTGAAATGATTATCCACTCTAAGACTGGCTCATTTTTAAACTTAAACTTAAATACTCGAGTTCATCCATTAACTAAGTCATAGCAGATATGAAGCTAGTCCATAAGAAGAATGACATCAAAGTCTACCATGTATAACTCAACATAAATAGATTTGGTACTGTTGTGATTGACGGAAATGGGACAATCACGATTTCTGCTAGAATTGAGTTAACAATAGTTATTGAAACATTTAATGGTTCACTAAGTTGCACAGGATAACATCAAAGTTAATAGCATTATATGGGGTTACAAAAGATAAGTTTTCTCTTAGATCTAGATATGCATAAATAGTAAAGTCAAAGACTTGACTCATACAAATGACAACATCTGACAATTTCTCATGCTCTTGTCCATTATAGAGAACATACAAGCGGTTCGTTCCCCCGCAAGTACCAAAAGTAGATTCCCTAGGTACGACCTTATCTGGAAGAGCAACTGATGAAGACTGGGTTCTATACCCCATTACCACTTCCTTGGTTGTTCTTTTGACACTCTCTCATGAAATGCTCGGTTTGACCGCACTTGAAAAAACTAGTGGAGCCCTCACGAGAAGCACCAGAGTGGTTTCTACCACACTTAGCGCAGGCAGGAGGCTTACTACCCCCCTTGCGCCACATTACCTTTTGAATATGCACGTTTCACTTTGCAATTCTGACCATAGTATTCATTGTTGTTCTTTAGTGCAGGTGCACTAGGAGATGATGGAGCAGGACCCTTTTGTTTCTACTGGAAGGATGACAAGTTGGTATCACTCTTCCTCTCCCTAGACTCATTCCCTGTCTTAGCCCTCTTGGTTCTATACTCTTCTTTGTCCCTCAACTTCTCGTCTTCAAGCTGGTGCACATAGAATATCAACCTATATATTTTAATTTCACATGTAGACTCGTAGCCTTGCCCTCTTTTCTTGATGAACGACCCAAGCTAGCGACAAACAAACTCATTTTGCTCCTCATGTCCTTAACCCTTTCAGGAGCATATCCAGATAGTTGGGTGAACTTCATCCCATACTCATGCACAGACAACGAGTCTTATTTTAGTGTAATAAACTTGTACTTTATTCTATTTAAATTCCTGGGCTAAGAAACTCCCCAAGAAGGCTTCTCCAAAGAAGCACCAACTCAGATGTGGTGCATCTTTGTCTCTACCATAGTTCTACTGACCAAACAAAGTCCTAGCCACATTTTTCAGTTGATATGTGTCAATCTTACCTCTCTCAACATCCACAAAATGCATGAAATCAAACACTTCATAATTTCCCCAATGAAGTTCTTCGGATCCTTAATACTACTTTAATCGGTGAAACATAGAGAGTGCATCCTAAAGAACTCACGAATCCTTGAAGTGTCAGTCTTTTCTTGCCAAGCTCCCATTCGTTGTCAAACTAAATTAGTGACCATTTGTCTTAACATCCTTATAGCCTCACGGAACTCTGTGTTGGTAACTTCCCCTAGAGGTTGCACTTCAGGTGCTGTGGGCAACTCTGGTTCCTTTATATTTCTCCTAGCTGGACGGCCTCAAGATGATCTTTCTGAAGCCATGGTTATCTGAAAATACGTGCAAGAACGAATGAGAGAGAAAATTTTTAGAGATAAACTCTAAAGCACGAAAGGAATAAGAAAGAAATGAAGTATTTCCTAAATGTCACAGCATCCTAATTATAGATATAGATTGTTTCACAACGATAATTAGGACTATACCGACACTACTTTATAGAATCCCTAGGACTGTTGAACTGTATGCTCTAATAGAAAGTTTGTCATGCTGCGAGCCTACACCTTGGGTAGGTTTGGCACTCGAAGACCATTGTTGGCCCCAAAAGAACCCTTGGTCTGAATTTTTTTAATTTAACAGAAGACTTAAACACGGGAGGAATAGGTCAAAAAAATAATTGTAAAATAGTAACTTAGCTATAAGGACAACTTAAGTCTCAAACGTATACAACAAAAACAAATAAGACAAAAAACTATTATTATATATCTTTGAAGACTTTAAAATAAAGATAGATGTTGGGATATGACCCACAATCATCCTAACAATTGAAATATATGTAAAAAATAATAACAAAAATGTCCTCTGGGATCAAAGGAGGATCATCAACAAATTCGAAGCTACTCACTAGATCAACGATACGTTGGTTGCTAATCCTAGTTACTTGCGTCTGCATCATAAAACGATAAAGTCCAACTGACATTAATATATTGATGGTATGATTGTGCAAGTTTGAATACTAAAACAATCTAAGCCTGAAAAGAGTAAAATAAAACAAACATACAGTGGCTATGCTCAACTTATGAATAACATAAATCAATATGATTGTTCATTTCAATATAAAACAATTTAAAAGCAAGTGCAATATAAATAAAAGTTGTTTGAAGAGAAGTTCTAAACTCTGAAAGTATACAAGGATACAGTTAACACCCCGATGTATGAAAAAATAAAATAAATTGATGATCATATATAAATACATTTAGGTTTTGTGGTTGTCTCTAGAACTAACAACCATCACTTAAGAGCTATAGCAATGATACAACGATCTACCTCACGTTGTCAGTGCATCCTAAACGCGACCAAAGGTATAAGACCTGAACTGCCTAATGGATATACTAGTCTACTGTGAAAAGGGTTGATCTAAAAAATATGACCCTTTTCTACGGATGGTGGCTACATGGTTTAATATAGATGTGAGTTATATGAACTCTTGCTCGTCCCCAATTTAATGCTCAATACTACTACCAAAATATACTGGCTCTTATGTTTTCAAATCATACTCTTTCTGTGATTTGATATTTGTGCTAAAAAACATAGATTAACTGCAATATTGAAAATCTCAATTTCCCTGATTGCTTTATTTTATAAAGCTATTACTCTTTTCTAAAACTAGCTTGAAGGCTCTTTGGAAATCGTAGTTTCCAATCTTATTTAAATGTGATAGCATTTTAATTCTTTTTGGGAATACTTTGTCCCCACATAATTTTAACTTCAACTTTACTCTTTACTCTTTACTATTTACTCTTTAATTGTCTTCAAACTTGAGTATTAAAATAATGTTAAAACATTGTTAAAGACCTTTGAGAACTCTTAAGAACATTGCTTTGATTTGCTTCTTAACTTCTAGAATTGACTCCTAACTTCTTTGACTATGATCTTAACTTTTCGTGAATTGAATTATGGATTCAAGGTTCATGATCTGATGTTTATCAATGATTTATGTTGTTTAGGTGTACCTTCCAATGTCGGAATCAAGAAACATGAGTAAATTACTTATGAACTAGTACGAAGAGGTGGGGCATGAATGGGAAGAACTGGCACCCGTTAATCTCTTAGTGGCGCGGTATACCACTCCTCAAAGTTTAGGGAACTTTTTGTGGTGCTCTAGCAGGCGCGACCAGCCCTTGCCAAGAAAATCTTTGACTTTTCTGGTTCGTTTTTCATCTCTGAACTCTCTAATCTTCCATGGATATTTCCCCAAAAACATAGTATAATTAGTACCCTTAATACCTAATAGATTTAACTTGAAAAATAACCCGGAAACACGAATCAAATAAACAGGGCATTCAACAACTCAATCAACATGATTTCAACAAGGTTCTTAAAGACCTAACTTTTATCATTCATCAAATCCGAAAATAAATCAATTGAAACAAGTGTGGTGTATGGCTGAAGTGACCAAACACTAAATGGTCTCACATACCTTTATAAGGATTACCCAAGATCAAACCACCAGCTAATCTTTACGTTCTTGGATAATTCTTTACTTTTTCTATTTTCCCTTCTTCTTTTCCCTTTTCTCCAAGCACTAAGTGTAAAGTTAAATTCTCCAAACTGAACTAAACTAAGTTTTAACCGAACAAACACCTAAAAATGAAATAGGAAATTGATTGGTCAAATAGACTAGTTTTCCCTTCCTTAAATCCAAATTGAATCTTTCCTCACATCAACAACCTAACTTACGATAGACATATATCTCACTCATACAACATCATATATGCGCAAACTCGGTGGCGTTGGAAAGATCTCCCCAAGGGATTTTAAACCATATCAAGAACTACCTCTAAATCATCCTGAGCTAGGAGTTATAGAAGTTTTAAAATGACCAAAACTCACTTTCATAACTAAGGAAATTTTCCTGATTTTCCCTTTGTTTTCAAAAAATGAATATTTTTGGTTTCTTAGCTTATTATTATTATTTATTTCAAAATTATGAGTGTTACAAAAAATTCCAAAAAATGTAAAGATGATACATGCCAAAGAAACTCATCATAGTGCCAACTGGACTTTAAGCTCGCCCAAAGTTCTAGAGTGCCCGCCTATGGACAAGACCAACTTGGTGATCAAATTAGTGATTTGGTGTCGCATCCCTAAGATTGGAGATGGCAATTTGGATCTCCTACTACAACAAAATGACGTGTTAAAAATCAACATGAAGAAGACAGAAAGATGAGCATTTGTTATATCGCCAAGCAGTTAAGAGAACTTTACCCATTTTCCCAAAAGTTATAAAATAATAAGGTTATAAAGTCATTCCAGAAAGATGAGAAGAGAGGAACTCAGTGCATCCCCGACCAATTTGACGAGTGATGAGTGCAAGATTTGGACTCATTTATGTTTTTATTTATAATGATTTAGTGTCCTCTAATTTTTAATTCGTGCTAATAACTGATGTAAAACAATTGATTTCAAGGTATATGGATTTATCTACCAAGCAAAACACTAATTTTGAAAAACAAACGAAGCGAGCTGAAAAAGTGAAGAAAAGAAAGGTTGGTGATTACCTAGTGCACTTGGCGAGTAATCAAATAGATATTTGACCGCCTATATTTTCAGTGTGCCATGTATTAAAGGAGAAAACAAAGTTGGAGAGAGAAAGGAGCAGACGACGGATCATCGAGTGGTTCCACAATGCATTGTTGGATCATCAAAAGTTACAGACTATGAGGAAGCTGAAGGTCCAGGCAGAATGGTGAGAATATAGACCAAATTTTGGATTGCGGACTTGAACAGTGAGCCTTACTTACGGTGCTTAATAACCCTTTGCAACATATTTTTGCAAAATATTTAGTTTCATATCAGATTAATATTAAATTTTCAGATCAATGTTCTTGGTATGGAATTCTGAGTATGGAAGTAATGAGACAGGTTTTTCTCTAGTTATTCGTAAGCTTTGGAAAATAGATGTTTTTTCATTATTGAGAACTTTGAAGTTGGTCTTTTAGATTATTCGAATCAAAACATTTTAAGGATGAAATCAATCTTACCCAGATGATTGAAACTCAACTTTGTAATGATTTTTTATTCTTTTTTTTTATAATATCTAGCTAAAACCCAAAATCTTGGGCTGTCTATCTCGAGAGAGATATTTTATAACCAAGCTTATTAATTGAAGGTTAGTGGGTATTGGGTTGACAATGCTTTAGCTCCAATGATTGAATCCTAAACTCAGCCCCATATAGTCAGCTCAATAGAGAGAATAGACTAAGTTGTATGCTTGTTTTGTTTTCCTTACTTGTGATGTTTGAGAGAAATCAACTTGATTCAAGTAAATTGTTCGAGAGAAAATTTATCCCTTTTTGGATAAGCGTATAACTAATATACAAGTATCTCCTAACTGTTGAATTACTCATTTGTCTATATTAGCATATAATTAAATCACATCCCAAGGACCCATCTCATTAGTTTACTTTGCATTATTTTCTTCTATTAAAGTTGATACCTAAAATTAAAACCTCCTTTATTTGACATTCATGTCACCCCTGATTAGGATAATCATTTTACTCTATAATGTATATTCCTACAAATTATCTGAACATATTCATGCTTTCCTAATGATTCTGAAACGCGTGCTGCTACCTCTAGATTTGAGCTCAACTATTTTAGTTGGGTTTTATACTTACAAGCCATGGTTGACATCTTAAATTGGATGCATTGTGGTTGATACATTAAATCGAAATGGTCCAGCTACCGAGGAGTGGTGTTGTTTTAGATTCGTTTGGTGACATTGAATTTCATTCTTCTTAGACATCGTTAAATTTACTTACTTTTAGTTTTAGTTTTCGTGTTTGTTGTCTAACAGAGGAAATAAGCATATCGTGTGGCTATGGTTACCCAGTGGATCACCCTCCTATGAGATTGATGATTCGTAGGGATAACATCCTAATTTTGAAGTGATTAGAGGAAGAGACTTTCCATAAGTTGTGGTCAATATTAAAGAACTATTGCAGGAGTTCCCAACCCATGGATTCCAGATAAGATGCTACTAAACTGCCTCTATAGAGATATAAGGTCATAGAACAGAGGAGTGGTAGATCAAATCTCTCCAAGTGGTCTCACACGACTACCCTATGAAATAGTAGCAAAACTACATGATCACATGGCCAAGGTCAACAATGAGAAAAAGAAAGGACAAGGTCTTGGCCATATTATTGACTCAAGTGGATCTCTTAGCCATAAATATAAAAAAATTGGAAGTGCCTCGCCAAAAGAAAGATAGTTACATTACCCCTCATGAGCCTACAAAGTCAAAGGAGTGTGAGGGTAGGAAAGTAGAAGAAATGCCACTCACTCTCACAAAGTCGAAGAATACGACAGAATGTTGAAAGAGATCAAAGAGAATATGGAAAAACTGAATTAGGTGACTAATTCTAATTCCATAACCATTCAGCTACTTCAGACCCTAATGCATTAAGAGTTGTCTCATCTCAACCTAACGAGTGATGTCTATATAGGCACTTTATTCATGACACGACGTAAACTAAGGAGCTTCTTTGGAGGCAACCCAAGTTTTTATTTCCTTTCTTTTTGTTTTAGAAATAACTGTGTGATTATTTTGCATTTAAAAGTATAGAATGTGTTTGAAAAGTGTAGTTTGGTAAGCAAAGAGCCTAGTCGGCGACCCCCTGAAGAGGTCGAAGAGTTTGACTTTGACCACTTTTGGAATAAAAAACTTCTAAGGTTTGAGTTTTTAAGACTCAACAAGCCAAGGAGAAAATCGCCATGTTGAAAATAGTTTAGCGAGCTTGACTTCGACTAGCGCTGGACTCAAGAACTTGTAAGGTTGAAGTTTGCATAACTCAGCCACCCCAGGAGCAAATCGGCATGTAACCAAATAGGTCAGAGATCTCAATCAAGTCCACCATTTGGACCCCCATATTAACTGAAGGTCTTGTAAAACTCGGTGCGTCTTTAAGTGATTTGGCGAGCAAGAGTAATGTCGCCCAAAGGGCGAGAACTAGATGGTTTTGAAGGAAAAAGGTTTAAACTTTCAAAGTCTTTCACATTAGCTCACTTTTTAACTTCCAAACTCACGCCCGCACTATATTTATTATATTTTTCAATTTTTACTGCTCGTTAGTCATCAATTGTGTGTTCGTAGTTTGAATTCTTTGCCACCTAGCACTTCAAAGCATATATTTGTCATAAAAGGTTGGTTTTCCAAAACAAAACTCGTATATAGAGATTTTCTATTCATTTTAAATTGATTGATCTTAGTGATGTGTGTTGGGCCTCTCTTAATCCATGTTTGTGTATGGTTTCTCGATTTTAATTTGAATATCTTGTCTGAAATTCCTATTTTGTTGATGTCCAATATTTTGGTGTTTAAAATTGATCTAAATTCATGGATTATGCAATAATGTTGTTGGTTCTAGTTTGGGGATGTTTAAGTAATCCATATTTGTGCTTAATTACACATTTTTCTCTATGATAGAGTATTTAATGTCTTTCCTAATGACGTAAGTCATCAAATGACAGATTTTTGGATAACTAAGATAATTATGAGTATTCCAATGGCACGGGTCTTAATTTTATTGAATGATTTTATGTTAAGATCTTGTTTTCGAGGTTTGCAGTTGTTGATTTGAGAAGTTGGTGTAGAAAATAGGTATGTTGGGATGTTTGGCGAGGTAGGCCGATCTCATCGAACAAGTTGGTGTTTTGCTGAACACACCTAGATCTCCTTTATTTTCATACAACTTTGAGTCTAGATTCTGTAACATTCGGCAAGAATATTGAGTTCACCAAGTGCACTCGTGAATCGCCAAAGTCTTCTTTGATCGTCCTTTATGGGCCCCTAACCCTTGACATACACTGTAATTTTCAGCGGGCTAGTCCGTGCTTGTGTAATGTTATCGGTTATTTACCAAAAGTACCTTCCCATCAATTACATATCAATTTTTTTGACAATTTTTGAGTCAATCCTTTAGCGATCCTAATATGGAGAGCCAAAATGATTGGGCGAATCATCAATAGATTCAGCGAGTCTGTCTACAACTATTTTTCTATAATATTACTTCAAATGAATATGACACATTTTGAGGTTTATGCAGATATAGCTATACAAAAAGTTGTCAATAGGGACATGCAACCCCGCAAGAGGGATAATGGAATAAAGTTTGGTGAGGATGCAACTATATCCAAGGCTACAATTACTAAATTTCCACCACAGGTGGGAAAGTAAAAGGAAAAGTCAAAAATCCTACTTTTGCATCACTAGAGGCCAGCTCTGACAGTGATGGAACTTTGCCACTCGCCTCATCACTTGAAAGAGTGAGGGTGAGCATCAGGATCCTCATACTATAACTTATGAGCTTGAGGATGATGAGTTAGTATCAGCCTAGAGAACGGAGCTGCGATTCAAGTAGTTGAATGATCTGTCTAAGATCAGAACCCCTACACCAATACTACTCCTGCTCAAACACAGACTGTAATTCCTACAATAGCTAAACATGGTCCTCCTCCCTAGTCTATGATTATACTAAAGACTGAGTTGTTGAGGACCATCATAGAAGAAAAGACGCTATTTACTGATGGAGTCATAGATAGATATCCGGAGATCAAGAGCTTCTTTACGTCCCACAAGTTCCAAAAGTTCAATATACCCCAAGGAAATTATGTTCTTAATTGGGTTTGGAAATTCATCTCCACTTATGGATCCCTAGTGCCACAAGGGAAGAAGCAAGCCCCAAAGTTGAGTTTTATTTGAGGACAATCAAAAGATTATGTTTTGGCTGGTGAGGACTTTAAGATTTGGAATCATCTAGCAATTTGGTTACAATGATTTAGTTTCCTAAAATGATTATTTTGTGCCAATAAATGAAGTAAAACCCTAGATTTCCAAGTATATGGATTAAGGTAAAAAACAAGAATACTAATTTACAAAAAGGAGCAAAGCGAGCTGAATGTGTAAATAAAAGAAAGCCTAGTGATAGCCTAGTCCACTGGAAACTCGTCGAATTACTATTTGACCTCCACAAGTTCCAGTGTGCCAAGCCTTGATGGAGAATACCAAGTTTGCGATAGAGAATGGAAGTTGGCGAATCGCTGAATTATTTTACTATGCAGTGGGAGATAACCCGAAGTTGCGGACCTTGAAGAAACTGAAGGCGAAGGCAATAGGGCGAGAATATGGAGTAAAGTTTGGATCTCCATATGGATCAGCAATCTCGACTTACTACACCAAATAACCTTAACTATATATTTTTGGCGACTATAAATATATGTTTGAACATTTTTTTAGTATAAGATTATTGTTGAATTTTTAAATCAATGTTTTTTGTATTGAATTCTAAGTATTAAGACAAGTTTTTCCCTAGTGTCCTAAGTTTAGAAGAATCAAAGTTTTTTCATTTTTGAGAAAATAAAAGTGGGTCTTTGAAATTCTTTGAATTGGAACATTGTAAGAACAAAATCAATCTTACCCAGCTGATGGAAACTAAATTTGGTAACAATTTTTATTTTTTTTATAATGTCTAGCGAAAACTTCAATTCTTTGGGTATGATTATGAGATCATTTAGTTTATGGGTATTGTTAATTGTTAGTTTAAATGTTGTTTAGAACCGAGTTTAATCAATTATTGTTGTTTAATATAAGAATTATAGTTTCAAATGTAGTTATACCTTCATGTTTTGGCTAGCTCAAAAAAAAAGGTTTTAAAACCAAACTTATTTTTGATAGTTAGTGTGTATTTGATTGACATGGGCTAAGGTCGAGAGAGTGAAATGACTATCGTGTAGGTTGGTATTATTTTTCTTGCTTGTTGATAATTAAGAGAAATCAACTTGATTCGGGGAAATTTTTTTGAGAGAATATTTATTCCCACTATGATTTAACTTACTCACTGATATACAATATTTTTTCTAACAGTTGCAAATACCCATTCGTCTATATTAGCTTATAATCAAATCCCATCCTAAGAACCGATCTCGTTATTGTACTTTACATTATTTCCTACTGTTGTAGTTGATAACTAAAACAAAACCCCCTTATTTAACATTCATGTCAACCCTTAATTTGCATAATGTTTCATTTGATAATGTTTACAACTATAAATCATTTTACCATATTCACATTTGCCAATTTATTCTTAAACACATACCTCTCCGAGTGGTCCAATTTATTTATTTGTATTTCATACTGACTATCGATCGTTGACACTTAGAATTGGATGAAGTGTCCTTAATACGATAAAAAACGAGTTTGATTTCTTTCTCTGAGTGGACTCCGTGTTGAAATTGAGGCAACATATAAATCTAATTTTAAAAAGAAGAAAAGGAGTTCCCACACTATACACTCCTATGTTTTTAAGTTCTTACATTCAAGTATTCTAATTTTTTTTACATTTTAAAGAAAATATTACCTAGCATTGGGTCATAGATTTTCAAATATTTTTGGAAAATATATTTGTGTTAAAATTTTTGTGAAATTGCACGATGTGTTTGTCTATATTAATTGGGAAACATATTTAACTTTTTTTTTTGGTGAATATGACTCATACCCATAAGTATATAACAATCAACACTAACCATATATTTGCATTTTAAGTCAATTGGATCTTGGTTGAAACAAATAACAAGTAGCGTCCCTGACATAGAAGCAATATCGTTGTTTCGAGTGACTACAACAAGCATCATTCTGTGCTTCATGTGGTAGACAAAACACATGACTTTTTTTTCATGAGCCAATTGTTTATCAGTTTCATCAATGACCATATTATCACTTTATCGTCAATAAATTTTCCATCATTACGTTGGTGTTTACTTAAAAAAATATATATTATAATGCAAGAATATATTATGTAAGGTGTTTTTATAACAAATAAAAGTTTGGTGTAGAATTTTTAAATTTTTAAAAGATTCAAAAATATTTGTCAAAATTATGACAAGTTATATGGACAAATACTATTTTCTAAATTTCCGCAAAATTTTACATGGGAAAACTTTTTCCAAGTGGATCCTTAGAGATTGTTTTTAAAAAAATTAAATTTGAGCGTTTGGAGAATTGTAATTCGTTGTCCAATCTGATGGAAAACTTTGTTGGTAACTATTTCTTGTTCTTTAGTATGTTTTGCTAAAACCCAGGGGTGTTATTATGTAGTTAAATGCATTAGTTATCTAATGGGAATTGTTAGTTATTGATTTGATTGTTGTTTTGAAGTGGGTTCAATTAATAGTTCGTGATTTTATTGAGGAATTGTAGTTGCCAATGCAATTTGGTCTTAGTAAGGTATACTTGTTCAAAAAGAAGTGTTATACTTTAATTGCTAGTTGATGATTGTAGTGATTGTGTTGTTGTAGATCTAGCTTGAGAATGTGAGTTTGAATGCAATCTTACAAACCTAGCTTGAAAAAGATGGTTTATTAAGGTAATGAGTAGTTAAATTGTGTTGTTCCTGTTGAGGTTAGAAAGAACTCACTTGTTTAGAAATAGTTGATTGAGAAATGACAATTGAACCCAAAACCTATCATACCCACTGAGATTCAATGACTTTGACTAACTAGTAATCAACAATTATGTGAAATTACCATTCAATTTATCGCACTCTCAATAAACCTTCTCTATTTGCTTATTTCAAGTTTTTGTAGTCCTAATTTTATTTATCCAAATCCCCCTATTTGACATTAATGTAAAAAATCTTGCGATTTGATTTTTTGTTGCAAAATTTATACCTCTACAAATTATTAGAACCCTATTTTATCTCTTAATAGAATTATTTATTGAATAATTCCATGTTGGATAAACCCTTAATTTTAGTTGGGTTTATAATTGTTAGTTACCACCTACACTTTGAATTGGATGAAGTGTAGTTGCGGGTTATGAAAATTAGCATCGTTGTTAACGAGTGGTGTTTTTATAATTCTTTTATTGAATTTTAGTCATGAACTACGTTTGTCATAGTTGAATTATCTTATTTGTGTTCTTGGTTGGATATTCTTAAACACGTGAATGAGTGTCAATGGGACATGTTCCAGCCAACATGGTAACAATGATGACATTGGGAATAAGCATGATATCAATGAGAATAAGTTCAGAATTATGGGTCCTTTCCTATTACCACAAAACGTAGGCAATGCGGTATTTGACATGACAAAGACCATGTTGTATTTGTTGCAATGAATGTCCTATTTGGAGGACTTGCTCATGAGGACTCTCATGACCACATCTGAAACTTTTAGGATATGTGTGGGCCATTCTATTTCAAGAACATCATGCATGATTCAGTATGACTTCGTTTGCTTCCCTTCTTTCTAATGGGTAAGTGGTGAGTCCACAATTTTGACTCATTTAAGGTTTTTTTTGATAGATTTAGTGTTCTTAAATGCATATTTTATTAAAATAACTTATGTAAGAAAAACCAAGCAAAGAAGGCCAGAGGATCGCTGAATCAACTGGGTGAGTCGGCCAATGGTGAATATTACTCCTAATATTCTAGAGTGCCAAGCCTTGAAGGAGAAAATCAAGTGGGCAATAAAAAATATTTGTCGATGAGCCGCCCAATGGTTCCATAATGCAGTACTAGATCTCCCAAAGTTACAGAATCTCAATGATTCTAAAGGCTAATATAAGGTTTGATCACCTATCTACTTGGCGATCCCAACTAACTGAGCCAAATGGTCCCATGAAGCACATTTTTGGGCGACTATAAATATTGGTTTAAACTTTTACACGAGTATAATATCTTTTGTTGAATCATGATATTATTAAGTTTCCAAGTTTTAGTGCTAACAACAGAATTTAGAGAGAATATTCCTTTGGTTTGAAGATATAAAGATTTGCATTTTAGAAACGCTGGAATTGGGTTTTGAAGATTTTTCATCATAGACAACTACGAAGGCAATATTAATCATGCCCAATTGATGGAAATACCATTTAATAACAATTTGTATGTTTTATGATGTCTAGCAAAAACTTCAATTCTTGTGGTGTGATTATGTATTTATGGGTTTATTTAGTAGTTGGGTATTGTTAATTGATAGTCTAAATACGGTATATGTAAGGTCTCTCAAACTGAGTTTAGGTGTCTACAACCTTATATGTGCCTAAAAATTCAAATAATGTGTTAATTAAGTGTTTTACAGTATGCATACTTGATTTTAAGTTATTTGGAGATTAAACGTCCATGACGTTCGAAAGTAAGATTTGAGACGTGCTAGTGTCTTCTAGTGTGACTAAAGTTAGATTTGAGATGTGCTAGTGTCTTCTAGTGTGACTTAGTATGTTTTAAGGGTTGTTTAATGCTCAAATTTATAATGAAGGTACTTAATTTTATATGATCGTATTTATATTTGTAATGTACGAGAACGAATTCCCAAGAACCACCCAAGGGGTCCTTGAGAAATAACTCAAGGCTTCCTAGACACTGCATTGGCAGTATCTCTCTTCGCTTGGATATGACAGCCCGTACTCTATGTGATTCCCCGTCGATGGGTGCGTATCTCAACACTTGGGAATTTGATCTTAAGCATTTCAAATGCAGCCCCAGTCATAAATTACGGAAGGGAAGAATGGCCCCATCATTCAAACGACTGTCCGTCAGTCCCCACGTTGATGGAACGTATAATACTATTGCAGGCATGCGGTCCACTAAGGGGGTGAATGGGACACTCACCCCACATATTAAATCGACCCTATTTATTTAATTTAAGTATTTTTGGGTAAATTAAGTTAGTTTAAAAAATGATAACTCAAATTCCCAATTCATTCTTGATATTTCACCCTTCCCTCTCAAAACAAAACCTTTTTAGAAACCTACATGGGAGGTGAAGATCAAGGTAAAGCTTACGGGTGACATTTCCATGGATTCTTCAATATGTTTTCGTGGCTTCTTTATCTAATGATATATGGTGATATTTCATCCTTAGTTATCCATTCATCTAAGGAGTTCCTTCCAATGTTTTCGAAGAAGTTTCATGATCACATTGTCCATCTTCCAATATAGCCATGGGTTACTTCTAAAACTAATTTCAAAAGCATGATTATAATGTATTGATGATTAGCGAATGTTATTAATGTTATTTTCAATCCAATTTCATGATGAACCCATGATCCTTCTCAATTCTCAATTTAGACTATAATGTGGGTAATGGATCTTGATATTATGTTGATTTAATTGTAGATTTCATTGTTGTTATGGTACCTATAGCGACTTCTTTCCTTGTTGATAGTTGATGATTTATGAGGATTGATCAATGACGATCAAAGCTTTGTTAGTTGGTAAGGTTTCCCTAATTATTCTACTTTTCTATAGAATTGATAATTTAATTGGTCTTGTATGGCATTAACTGGTATGCTCCACTTACAGCGGCGGTGTTTACTTTCTTGTCAATCTTATTATGTGCTGATCATGGCCTTTAACTCATGTTATGAATCATGAAGTATGGTTGTGATGATTACACAATGTGAATTATTATGCCTTGTCTCTTAATCTAGTAATCATGTTCTTAGTGTATTGATGATCTATGTTATAGATGAATGAACTTGTTAGGGTTAGGTTTGTCTATTTGCTATCAATGGTTGGTGAATGACCCCTAACGATGTACCCCTACATAAATTTCTGATCTTATTCAAGGTTAGGAGTGTTGCACACAATCTGAAGGTGTATTGTCTGGTATGCTATAAAGTGATGTGTATTGTGCAGGAATGTGTATTGTGATCCTTGGAGGGTGGCTGCCTTATCAATATTCTAAGTGCAATTCTATGATAATGTTTTCTAATGTACATACACACCTCATGCATGCTTATGAGTAGTATAGATTCATGGTGTCTAATTAAAGGATGATTCTCATATGCACTAATGTCTACTACAATGTATGTAAAATATATGTCCACAAAGTATGATATGTATCTTAACTAGGATGACTTGATAAGTGTACTAGTGTTGGCAAGGGTATGGGCATTTGACTATACATTGCACATGTCTACATTGATAGAATAACTCAGGGTGATTACACTATGCACGTGAATATGAAAGTATAACTAAGCTATGATCATGAAAGAATATTCTATGATGTTAAGTATATGATATGATTAACTATGCATATATGTAGTGTTTTAATGTGTTTATGTTAAAGGTCTTTTCATGTAAGTACACAAGAGAGGGTCTCTTGACAGGTATTCTAAATTGTACTATAAACTAGACTATGCTTGACTATGCTATGTCCATGTGAAAGGTTTTCTCACATGAATTAGGTTGATGAAAGGACATTCTCATCTATAACCTATGAGTTAAGCATATGAGGTGTTTATTATCGTGTAGCCATTTTTATAAAGTAAAGTTAATAAAAACTTTTCAATAAGGGAAAGTTAGCTTATTACCAAGTGAACATGATGATTAGGGGTTCCCTTCAAAAAAGGAAGAATTGTTCACCATAGTTCTCACGAGGTGGATAACTATAATGCCACATTTGGCATTAGGAGGGTTTCCAATGTACTTCCAAGTTTCCATTACATTGTCGCCTCATAGGATCTAGCAAGTGATATATGCTAATATGCTAATATAATACTCATGTCTTACCTTGGCAAGTATGATACCCCCTTTTTGTGTGAGGGGATGATACCGGATTCCATGTTTGGCGTACATTTTCTTATTGTCGGTTAAGTCTAGGATTTCGCTCAAGTAAAATGGACAATGGAAGGAAAGTAATGAACCCTAACAAGGATATCCTATGGAAAGTTGCTTAGTGTAGGTGAGGGTATGTAACTTTACCTATGCATTGACAAAATATCCCTTGAAGGGAGTTCTAGGACTGTGTTATATATGTTTATGTATATCTATATGTCTCTTTTAATGATTCTATGGCATTGACTTACTTGCATGGCATTATGGTGTTGATCTAGTTGTATGATAATATGCATTATATGAGTCCTATGGTGTCTATTTAATGAGGTCTTAATTTGGATGCAGACTGTTGGTCTTACTGTCTATATGATGAGGTCTTACCTTGAATATGCAGGATATTGGTCTTACTTGTCAATTGATGAAGGTCCTACTTGTGCATGTAGTTGACTATAAATGTAATGTTGATGTATGTAGTAAATGGTATGCTTATGGTCTCTTTGAGAGGTTATAAGTATGTGAGAGGTTATGGGACTTCACATCTTCATTGCACTAGTAGGATTAGATTGGGATTATTACTAAGGTATATTGATTTTTAAATTAAATGAGTCCAAGTGTGCTATTGTTGATTAATTCCTCTTAATATATTATTTGTATTCTTGACTTGAATTTTGTCTTGGAATGAGTCTCCTATGTGGTCTATAATGCATGTTGGGTCATACGTAAAGTATGTGTTTCTTGATATGTGGTGGTTATGGGAAAATATGGTTAAAAATGAATGAAGGTTGTATTAATGTACACCTTGGTGACCTAAGGTGATGCTTGAGTGTGAGTAGTTAAATGGGATACTATTCATGCATTGCACCAAGTATTACTAGAGGGTTACTTGGGGGGTAAGAAAATAACAGTAAAGGGAAGATTATGTTATAAATATGATAAGTTTGCCTTAAATGAATTGTGTGGTTTTAGGTTATGTTATGAATAGTTTCTATACCTATGTGAAGTATATAAGCTATGTTGTACTTATTGAATAAATCTTTTATGAAGTTTTACAAAAAGGCATGATGCATGGGTTTCTAACTAAATGTCCTCTTTGAATACATGTTTATGCATTGTTGCCATACTGAGTGCATTCTTGTACTAACACCATTCTTCTTTTACTTTGTACGGAAAGTGTAGGTTATGGATGCTTAAAGGATGTCTGTTAGGTGAAGGGCTTGATATATCTTTTCCAAGCTTAATAAAGGTACCGTTACGATACAAGGATTTGTATGTCATGTTTGTGTTAAATCTTATGTAATAGCCTAGTTATTGTGATATATTGAATAGGGTCATGTCCTTATCCTAATCTATAGACGTTAAGTCTAAGATGGCAAAATAGACTTTGAGTCTAACTATGTATTATGATATTTTATATATATGAAGTGATGTTTTTAGCATAGGATCTTCTATGAAATGTTTAAATTTTCCGGTAAATTTACCTGTGATAATGCGATGAATGATGACTATGAGCTTGTATAAGACCTCAAGAGGTTAAGTACATCATGTTATTTCAAAAGGGTGCCCCTGGTCGTGATAAATGTGGTACCAGATTTGAACTTATAAAAGTGGTTTTAGGGTCTAAAAGTCTCATATTGCCACGTCTAGTAGAGTCTTGTTCATCAGTGGTGAGTAGTGACACATCTATGATCAAGAGGCTATAAGACGATAGAGTTTCCCTTCTTCATTATTCTCATGTCATGCCATAGGACATAACTAGATATGATCTTCATCTCTTATGTTATGTTGTTCGGTGGTCTTTTACATGTAATTGCTTGGATGATATGCTATCTCTATGCTTTAGGGAGAAAAGGTGAGTTTTTATGCTTATCTTTGTTTTATGGTTTGATGAGTATATATGAAGGTGCATTGGACATGCGTTGATGTGGTGACATTTATGGATATATATTTGATTTATGAGAAATAAGGTGTTATGTGAAAATTATGCTATGATATGGTTATGGCTTGTAAAGAGTTGTTATAGTTGAATTGAGTTCCTTTAGGAATGACAAGTTGCTACATGGTTTTGGTTTTGTGATAATTTAATGTTATGGTTTAGATTTAAAATGCTTAGATGGAATGTGGTAAATATCTATAGATGAATGTTGCCTTTATATATGTATAATGGTTTAACTGTTGCCTTGTATGTGAGTGATTCTTGATAGTTGCCTTGTATGGATTGGAGTTTTGTATAGACTTTATTCTATAAGAGAAGGTAGTGGACTTACCTTTTAAGGTGATTGTGGAGTATGTGAGTATTGAGAGAACCCTTATGATTGGTTGACTAGTTTCTCTTATGAACCTATTCTGAGAGTAAGGAAAAGGGAATGAAGGGTTTTATTCCTCAAGTATGGATTATGTTTTGCCTTAAGGTTGACTTAGAGGGTAGTATGTATCCTTTAAACCTTAAAGAGTAGGAGAGCATGGATGTTGACCTTCTTTAAAAATGGTTAGTTTACTTTTAAGATTGCTCTTATGTATGACCATTGGAGGAAGTTCTTAGAGGTACCTAGGTGTAGTTTGTTTGAAGTTTCCTCCCAAGGTTATAATGTGGGTTGAAATGACCTAGAAGTTACCTTTCCTAGTGTTGAAATATAAGAAATATCTCTTCTATTTATTCCCCTTAGGTTTTCATGACCCTTGGTATCCATGTTGTAGTTAAGGCCTTTTATGATTGGGTAGTATGACCTATCTCGATTATTATTGATTTCCTTAGGTGTTGATCCTAGAGGAATGATTAGTCTTCAGATGGTTCCTCGTAATGATTGAGATTGTGGGCTCCTTAATATGAGTGTTGGATTGAAGACCCTCAATGACGTCAAACCTTCTTATATAAAGAGTGAGTAGGTCGATATTGACTTACTTTGACCTTGGTATTTAAGGGCATAATGTAATTAGGCTTACCTCAGTTAGGGGATAATGTGCCTAGATGGTAAAATTTGGAGTGACCGTAATGGTCGTATGTTGAGTTCCTTTTAATTCCTATGTTGAGAATCACTTTTAGGTAATGTTAATGAAGGGTGTGCATAAGTTTATCTCTCATGAACAGAGATGTGATATACATACTTAATAAGTTTGTGAGCTAGGATGCTCTTAAAGTTGAGATAAGTTGCTCTTAAATTGGTTTACCCTAAGTGGGGGATGATGATGTGGGTAGTAAGGAGTTATGTATCTCTACCTTGTCCTTTAATTCTTACTTGAATTTGAAACCAAAGAGTTACTAGTACCTTGTTCATGATAAGAGTCTTGCGTATAAGTATAAGTTGCATCTTCTCAATGTTTTATGTATGTCTTAATTGACACAATGTTAACCATTCTTTGAAGGTTCTAAATTGCATGAAAAAGGATTTTTGATTTACATGTCTTCACATGTTGATTTTGCATTAACCTATTTTACAACTATTCACTATTAGTTACCATTACCCATTTGTCTATATTTGAGAATAATCTTATCTAATCCCATGAATCCCATCTCGATATTTGTTATTTTTATTTAGTTGTTATTGTAGGTTATAATTTTAGCCAAAACCCAACGATATTTGATACTTGTTTCACCCCAAACTTTAACTATAAATTTTACATAAACTATTTTAGCTATGAGTTATTATAGCATATTCATATATATTTTTTTATTACTAATTATGTACCACTCCCTGTAGTAACAATCCCAACCCATTTATTTGTGTCATACATTGACTAACAATTGTTGGCACTTTACCTAGAAGTATTGTCCTAATACCTAATATCAAAATAGTTCCACTACCGGGTAGTGGTGTTATTTTAGAATATATTTTCTAAGTTGAATTTTTCTCTTGATTATTTATAGGTGCTATCACGACTAGGGAGTACCCCATTTAAGTAACATGGCATACTTGACCTCTAGGAGGTCTTGTACAAGCCCTTACACATCTTTAATTGCATATATATGAAAAGCAGCACTAAGATTAAAACATTTTCTAAAAAACATAATGTGGAAGAGATTTCATAAAACGGAAGACTTTCTAAAACATATCACAAAAACCATCTATGATAACATCAGTACTAATGTCTTGGGACGCAGCCCACAAAAATCCAAGCAGAGTAATGAACATAAAAGACAACAGTGGGGTGGTGTCCTTGGATGCTAGGAGGACTTACAAATTTTCTCTTCTTGAAAGCCTTGGAAATTCTACCCTTCAAAGCAACAGAATTTCCTCAATACCCAAATTGGATTAGAATGTACTCAAAATATGTGTTTGTACGAAATTTACCAATTAAGGAAACTATCATATGAAACATGAGATATCTTAAAGGATTAGTCAACAATAAACATAATCATAAGAGATAAAATCATAAGCATAACATGAATATCATAAGAATAATAAATCATCATAAAGAATATAAGAGTTCTTACTAACATCATTTTCGTTCTTACTCAAATGAACTACTTCACAATTAACTTTCAAGTATCCTTGAGCAAGGGTAAGGTAGAATCCCATACAACTACCAAAACTAAGTACCTTTCTTGGGTCATTCTTTATCATAATCCCCTCTCATAATTAATACATAAGTTTATCATGACATATGACCAGTATGACCTTAGGCCATCTCAAAGAATACTTATGCAATGCATGTGACGCATCCCATTCTGCCTGACACACTAAGCATATCTTCAAGTCATCCTATTTAGTTTAATTTTAGTTTAGGAGTATCTAGTAGACCTATTTCATATTGACAATAAACTTCAATATTAAGTCAATCATGTCATGTAAAGAAACTATTAAAACTATTGAAGCTAAAAAAACATCATGTAGGGGGTCATGTCATAGGAAACTTCAAGTCATACTTGTTACATGTATAGTTGACATCTAGTACTTCCCTTGGAAAGACTACTCCAAGATAACTTTTCTTGTGCTCTTGTCTATTAAGCTTAACATGAAAACATAATATACCTACTACCATGGAAAACATCTAATCTTACAATCCAAGATAATAAAGGAAGTATACAATACTCCCAACCTAACCAACATAAAATCAATCATGTTGATATAAGCTGGTCCATAGGGGATCATGAATCCTCAACCATAAGCTACCATAAGAGTATTATCATAATTACCCTAAATATGTAATTATATATTTAATTAATATGGTGGAGTGGTATTTTGGGTAGAAAGGACCTAAATTGCCAATTGAGCAAAATCTTGCTCCACCCGAGTTCAAACATAGGTGGAAGCGATGATTTAAAGTGTTTTCATTCAAATCACTAGGTTAATTTCCGAGGATAATCAGTTCACATCAACTACATCAAGTAGTTTCTAAGTCATGGTAGTGAAGTATACCACTATCCTGAATTAGAGACTATATGATGCGTAAGAAAATTACCTTCTTCTGATCTTATCGTACCTTCTCTAATGTATAATTCCTTGGTGTAATGAGAGTATCTAACATCAATTCTACTTTTTCAGAAGGTGAACACAAGGAGGAACGCTGGTCGGGGAAGAGGAGAAGCAGCTTCTGAGGGCAACCAAGTTCCTCCGCAGCCCCAAACGTCTGAAATGGAGATGCATGTTAACCCATATGGGTTGAAAGGTGAAGAATTAAGGACAAACCTGGTACAGATGGGCCAAGACATCACCTTACAAGCTCAAGCTATGACAGCCCACGCAGAGCAACAAGGTGTTACCAGGAAGAATCCACCTACCAACACCATGGCTAGTAGGTTAAGGAACTTCACAAGGATGATCCTCCCGTTTACGGTGGATCTAAGATTGCTAAGAATATCAAGGAGGAGTGTAGGGAAGCTATGCTGCATGAAGACATGGAATTTTCCAGGTTTATGGTCTTTCTCCATCAAGTGAAGGAAAATAGAAAGAGGAATCATACTAGGGTAGGGAACATGTCAAGGCAATCTGAGAAGATGTTTTCAAGGAAGAGTAGTACTGAAATCAGGGATAAGCCCTTGTTCAAGAAAGGAATATACCACCAAGGGGAGTGAAGTTCATCCAAGGGTCGCTACGATAGGGATTCCGAGCCTAGAGTAAAGAGAAGCACTGAAGTAGATAAACATCAAGAGAGGCCACCTTGTAGGAAGTGTGAAAAACATCATGGAGAAGAGTGTATGACGGGCTCTAAGTCTTGTTATATTTGTAGATAATCGGGTATCATGATGAAGGATTTTCCGTATATGAGAGGTCGAGAAAAAGGGCAGGATAAAGTTCAGCTGAATGGTCCAAGTGAAAAAGCTCCAAGGATGCAATTATTCCTCGCACTCAAGTCTAGGGGTGTAAGTAGGACACCTCTGGTATAGTCTAAGGTCTTTAGCCTAAAGTAGTTTTTCATATGTATGGTTTTATGCACTATTATGAAGTTAATATGTTGTAGTCATCATGTTGGTTTCTGACTTATGTGAATTACATTTTTGTTTATGTTGTATGGTTTGATGAGACTAGTTTACGAAGGAGTTCCTTAGTCTATTAATGGGAAACTGGTAGTAAGTTTCAAAGATGTGCACCAACCTACTAATATGTGAATCAGATATTCACCAAAAAAAAGCATTAAATAACTTAGGTATGGATTTTCTCCATAAGTTTTATGCTACCATAGACTATCAAGCAAGGGTAGTGAGGTTTCAATTTCAAAATGAGATAGAGTATAAATGGGCAGGGCGTGGATCAATCTAACAAACCCATATTATTTCAAGTCTTAAGGCCAACCACATGTTATCTAAGGGGTTAGATATACTCCTCCTAATGCTGGTTTTCTTGAAGAAACTCTACGTTTTATTGTAATAGTAAACTTGGTGTTCTAAGTCCAAAATTGTATGTGTAATAATTGCACCATGTGAGTTAAAAATGAATTCATGTTGCTGTTTTATTATAGCGTGGGCATGATTTTTTTGTGTTGCATGAATGTGAGGTGCATCAAGTTAAGTGCGATTGAGAAGGAAGATCCTCAATCTCAAATATGAAGCTTCAGATAAGCTTGAGTAATATGCACTATGCAGAGTATGTGTGAAACAAAAATTCACAAAGAGTAAAGTCTCAAGTATGTTAAGATATTTTCGCAAATCACCCTCTTTATTTTAAAATGATGTGTAGAGTCATTCGGGACGATTGTTCCTAAGGAGGGGATAATGTAACAGCCTTAAAAATCGATATGCTAAGTAATTCTTAATGTGTCTAGAATGCCATTAGACCGGGTTCACACGGATTGATGCACGTTGAAACAGACCTATGAACTTTTAAGAGAGGCAAGCCAACTAACTTGGGGATTTTTGAGCTCGAAAAAGGTTGGGTCCAACCATGTAGGGCACCCGAATATTAAGATTTACCCGGATGAGTCTTTAACGAAATTTAAAAGGGGAAATCTTATGTTTGGAGGGTCTAGCGTTAAAATGGTCTTTTTCCAGGCTAAGGGCAGTATCGTCATTAATCTAAATATGTAATTAATTATTTAATTAGTAATGTGTAGGGGCATTTTTGGTAGAAATGGATGAAATTTCCCATTGAGCAAAATCTTGCTCCACCCAGGTTTGAACCTAGGTGGGAGCAATGATTTAACTTGATAATATATATATTGGTGAATTAATTTTATTAATTAATATTTAAATTCTGATTTTAAAAAAATAAAAATAATATTATTAATTAATTAATTGGGCGGTTTGGGTCGTGTTGACCCGTAGGGATCCATTTTTTCAATGCGGACGTGACAGGTTTTAACCTTGACGGAAGCAACATTCAAGTGGATTAAATTGAGGTTTATAATCTGATTTTTTTAAGCGCATTATGGTCATTTAACATATACTTAAAAATAATCAAATTTTAACACTTGAACAAACATTATTTTGACTAAGTCTCTACTAGAATCCTAATCCTAAGGAACCTCTCTCTTTTTCACGTTTCATTCACTCTCAGGATCTGCCCCTCTCTCTCTTTCTTTCTTTCACGTTCTCTCCTCCTAACAAAAACAAAAGAACATAAAAGATACAAGAGTTCTTCACATATGAAGAACATACACGAAAAATATAAACAAAAAAGCTAACCAAAAATATAAGGCAAAGTTCCGTCGGGTTTGTATTGGAGTTTCGGGATTCAGACGTGACTTTACAGAAGGTTCTTGGGCAGAAATTCGTGGGTTGAACAACATTGAAATAAAGTATGGTTTTACCTCCTAGAATCCTTTATCCAAGAAAATTTTCTTTCCTATGAATTCAACGAATCTTGAAACTAGGGTTGCTCCCCTTCTTGTTGAACTCCTTGTCACTAGTATCCCTTTGATATCAATGTGAAATAGGTTAGAGATCATGTTTTTGGTATGTTTGACGGTAGTTTAAGGTTGAAGAGTGATTTTTGTGATAATGTGTTCATTATTATGTGTTTGAAATTGTAAGCATGTTAAGTTATGTCAACCGAAAGTATGCAAAAAATGATATGTTTTTATGGTTAAATTTTATGTGCGAATGTTTGTGTAAATCATGAGGTGTAAAAGTAGTGTAATTTTGCTGGATGTAATGGTAATTCTTTGCTGAATATAATCATAAAAAATATTACACTTAAAGATGCACTTGATCCACGAAGTGCCTTAAGAATTAACATATGAATGATAATAATAGAAGATGAAAATAGTGAACAAATTTCAAGGATTTGGTAGGTTGGGTTTGTCAAAACAATGTGGTGCAAAATGCGATGAAAAATGAATGTAAAATAAGTGAAATCACTAAGGATTGAATACAATACATCATTACATGAGAGATACAAAAAAATCAACAAATGCTTCAGACAAAAAGTGATTGGAAGAGACTAAATTTTAAGCCATCTGTAAAATGTAGTGTCGGCCAATTTTTTAAAAAATGAGCTTCATTTACATTTCTTTAAAAAAAGTGAGGTCATTGGGGATTTAACCAATGACCTCACTAAATGAAAATTTCATAAAAAATTTTTGAAAAAAATGTTAGGAAAAATAGATGTGGTGAGTGGGGATTGAACCCACAACTTATTGAATGGATGAGAGAGTTACGAGAAAAATCAAGGAGAAAACAAATGTGGAGAGTGGGGATTGAACCCACAATCTCTTGGATAGGTTAGAAAGTGAAGAGATAAATCCAAAGAAAAATAATGAGCTTGTGGGGGATTGAACCCACAACCTCCTTGCCTTAAAACAAAAAAGGAGAGGAGAACAAGAAAGAAATACTATGGGATTGATGGGAATTAAACTAGGGTCTCCCAAATCATAAAAATGCAATTATCAAGTTTAAAATTAGATTAAGTGTTGTTCAAGGGATTCGAAATTGTGTTACCTTTCCCAATTTTGAATTGACACATAAGTCATATATAAGTAAATATTTAATGAATGCGGCCTCTAAAGATCGAAATCAATATCTTTCAATATCTAAAAGATGCATAAGTCTTGTACCACATAATCTTAGGTAAATATGAATCAATTAGACAAACTATGAATGAAGCCTCATGGATTGTATGTGTGTACTCATAAGTCTAGCATACGTTTAAAAGTAGGTGATCCTAAGATATATGTGATAATATTATGTAACCTTAGAAGAGTTAAGTAAGAGTGTGAAACACACTAAATTGACAAGTGCATTAGCATATGATAAAATGAACTTTCACGTGAAGGGGTGAGTAATTATGAAAAGCAAATGTGTTAATGTTAATGAATGAGGTGACAATATAATAAGTGGCTAATGTGAAAGATGAGAGAAATATAGAATGAGCCTAAGTAAACGTTACCAAGATGTACTCACCTATCAGATTGTAAAGCTAATGAAAAGACCAGTATCTATGAACACACTAATGAAAGTACTGAAGTTAATACATAATTAATACTAATGATGAGATGGGAAATCATCTAATGATCTATGATGTCCTCATGCTAGAATCCAGCTTTCATGATGTATGAGTTAAATATAATGGAACTTTATACTAAGCACCGATAGGGTAGCTATGAGAGGTGATGTATTCCTTCGAAAATGGTGTAGAGCAGACATTAGATTTCATGATGCTCACATGATCTATGTTAGTTAAAGTTAAAGTTCTCCAAAACAAAAAATGAGGACAACCTCAAATAAAGCATATAATGAAATGAACGATACCATAGGTGTTATGATAATATAATCAAGAGGTGAGCTAAACGTAATAATGAAACTAGGTTATTCTTGATCATTGCAGAGTGAACACAATGAGAGTCTTAAACTACATCCTAGGTATGACTGGTGGCTGCTCTAGTATATGAAAGAATGAAAATGAAGTATGTATGAATGAATGAAGCAAACACTATGTTTTTTAAAGAAGTCTCCCTATTTGAGGTCCCATATGTTGAGCCCTCATTTTGGGAAGTCCTAAGGACAAGTCCATGATTCCAAGGTCTCGTGGCATATGGACGAATGATATGAAATATGTTATGAGCTAATAAGCAATATGTTATGTGTTGTGTGCAATATGTTACGTTTGATGATCCATGTTACTCTCATAGTTTGACTTTCCTAATCCATTTTTGAAAAGTCCACTGACTTGACTTTCCATAATTCAGATCGTTAGGAGAGAGCTCTACTTAATCATGCATTTCCTTGGTGTGTGCTTTTATATACCCATACTTAGTTAAAGTGTGTACTAATACCAGACAACTCTCTACTTTTAGATGCAGCTGCAGCTGGATGCTAGAACTGATGAATCGATGCTGAAGATATCCGGACGTGGAGCTATCATCCCAATTGTGTAGACCCTCATGCTTTCGAGGATGCTTAGTATTTTATTCTAGCATTAGACGTAGGCATTAGCTAGTAGAGTAGGTTCCACTAGTGTTTCTTTCCCAGTTATTTAAGATATTGGATTAGTACCATTTTGGCAACTCTATATTTTATACTGATATTGACTATCTTTCATTTGATTATCTTGGTATTGAATGGTTGTTGTGAACGCTTACGAGTCTACGTAGATAGTATTATGTGAGATCAATGTTTTCCAATATAAAGCTAAGCAAACAAAATTTCATTTTTTTCACTAAATTAACCTAGATGAAGTAATGATGACGTATGTATTCTGGTTTGCGACCTTTGAGAGATCAACAAAGCTGGTCTTGTCTTGGATCTAGATCCTTGTCTTGATATCCATCGACGCCTGCTAGTGACGGACCATTGATGCAATGATACTGACATCCTCCAGGTAAGTCGTTTGTGAGAGCGAGCATGAATTTTTGGGTCTTAGATCCCACACCTAAGTGTGGAGCAACGACCCTCATCTACGGAGCGTAAAACAATGACAGGGCGTCGTTTAGGAGGTTGTTGTTTGGACACTGCCAAGGATGTGTACTGCCAGCTTTTGGGTCCTTCATAAGGACCCTTAAGTTTGTACTTTGAGAGTCTTGCCTAAAAATTTTGACCCTAAATACGTCCATCTATATGTTTATAACCCTTACAATCAACATTAACTTCAAACACTACTTAAAACCCCATGAAACATACTCAGCACACTTGCATATCTAGGGGCTAACTTTAGAACATCATTGATGCTCTTGGACATTTGACATCTAAAATCCTCAAACTAACTTCTACTACAATAATTAATGATTTATACCACATAAGCTCATGACACACTTTTAAGGATTTATTTTGACCTAATTCATTTAGGGGTCCTTACAGGTCCAATGACTTAATTTTTAGTTTTGGTTTGTAACACTTGTTCAATAGAGAAATAAATCATAATTGGTAGGAAAGTTGGCCAAGGGACTGAGGCTAATCAAGAATTGAGGAGAAACACTATTTTGTCCCACTTTTAACTCAGCTTGATGATTTTTACAAGAATATATTAAAGGTAAATGTCTAGTGCAAAAAGAATGATAGAAAAATACCGACTCATGAGCAAAAAATGTCTAAGGACAATGAAAGTAGACGTTCCGATAATATTCTTCTAATAATTATCGAAAAGGTCAATGAGCATGAAAAAAAGCTGGAGGATCTGAGGAAGAATGTTGAAGTCTTAAATTAGGAGATTCGTTCTCACTAAAGATCTATTTGGCTAATCGCATCCCTCATGGGTCAAGTACTATCTAAACTGTGCCTGAAACAAAAGGAAGCGCTGCCTAGATATACTATATCAAACCTCAAGGATGAGGTTTGAATGTGGATTGCATTGTGCCACTAAATTAAATAAGGCACGGCTTGGGAGGCAACCCAAGACCCTTTACAATTTTATTTGTTTTTTATTTTGTAAATTACACAGTTTATTGTGCATATCAAATTGTCGGTAGTGTTTGAAAAGTTCAGGTTGGCGAGTTAAAGGTACTGGTGAGTTCAGGTTTGTGAGTTAATGTTACTGGTGGCGTATCATCGAAGAGGCCAACCACCAAAGATGAAATGTCATTTGACCTAACACAAGTTGAATGTGGGTTGTGTAAAACTCATCAAATATGCTATTTTGACCTTATATTTATTGGTGGTCATGCAAAACTCATCGAGCGAAGTCCCCATTAAGCGTGTAACCAAGTTGACTAGCGAGCACGACTAGTGCACCGAATGGGAGAGAAAAAGACAGTTTTTGGAAGGCTAAAGGCTTAAACATCCAAATCTTTCACTTTTCATGAGTTTTAATCTTTTCAAACTCACAACTATTTAGTATTTATAATGTTTTTCAATTCTCCAAGTATTTTAGTCGATGATTTGTGCTCATGGTTGGAATACTCTGCCACCTAGCATTTAAGTCTTCATTAATTTGCATCAAAAGGTTGGTTTCCCGAATCTCACATTTACTTTTGTCATTTTTCACTCTTATGCAAATGATATTTTCGTGATATAGTGTTCTAGTCCTGTCTTACAACATTTGAATGCCTATTTTAATTTGATGATCTCGCGCGTACTATTTAAAGTTCCAAATTCTTGTAAATTTTGTTCCTTAAAACCGATTTAAATTTTATGGGGTTGTGCTTGCATGTTGTTAAGTTTAGTCGGGTGAAGTTTAAGTGACCCATAAGTTTGCCAAATGACATAATTTATGTAGTGATATATTGAGTGATGTCATTCATAATGGTACAACTCATCAAATGGCCAAATTTTGCTGAACAAGGAGAATTTTGAGTATCCCAATGTGATAAAAGTTATAGGTATTTCCTTAATTTAGTTCGTGCATGACTTAACTTTACTTTCGGTGCTATGTATTTGATATTAAATAATTTGTTCTAAAAGTACGCACATTGGGTAATTTGGCGATATGGGTTAAGCTCACTAAACCACTCAACGGTTCGCCAAAAGTTTTAATCTCGTCGTCAATTTCATGGTAAATAAGTTGTTTGGCAATAGTTCTTCTTTATAAACCTTTACCTGCATCTTTGAAATCTTTTTGCACTATAACATTCGTCGGGCTTGTCAAGGCTCAACGAGTGATGTTGGTGATTCTCCGAAAGACCTTCCAGTCGCTTAATTACAAGATTTTCTATTAAATTCAGAGCCAGTCTGTTTGAAGAGCTTTATCTAGCTCGCTAAAATCATTTAGTCACTCGCTGTCTAGATTGACGAGTCTATCTACAACTGTTGCAAGAGCTAGATTCTAATACATTAAAGGGTATTTATGTGATTTTGGTGGAAGCATTTATAACTTATCCCATTGTTATGGAGACATTGTGAGACTAAACATAGACATGCCACAACGGAAAAGAGTACGGTCAGGGTATTATTTTGGAAGAAGGGTAGTTAAATCCTCTAAAAAAGGTAGACAAGATCCTCCACCATGTGACAAAGGCAAGGGAAAGAGGTCCAAATTCTAACATGGATACTACTGGAACACATGCTACTCTATCTATGTTCGAGGACAATTAATCAATGTATTCTCGGAGGGCTGAGATTCAAGATAGATCATACCCTAACAACTCTAGGTTTCCTCTACTTTTCACACCAACAGATTCAATTCCAGCTCATTCTCCTCCCGTGGATCTTGTGCCACTAATTATCCGTTCTCCTACACTTCTCAACAGATTGAAAAGCGATGGTTTGTGAACCGTCATTGAGAATAAGATATTATCCACAAAGGTCTTCGAAGGAAAATACTCAAATGTGAGCGACACTCTCCACTACCATACGTTTGATTAATTTAGGAGGCCGTGAGGAACTTACGTTCCTTAATGTATCTGAGTGTTCTAAAAAATCTATAGTGACTTGGTCCCAATGAAAAATAATAATGAAAGAGAGTTCAGAACGGTGAACTCTTCATGGTTTGTGGAAAAAAATTTAGGAAGAATACTGAGTAGATAAACACTATACTAGGTATATATCTTTATTCTAAACACCCTTATATTTGATTGATTGTTTATCAATATTTAGATTATTAGAAAGCCTAGGTTACACTTCTTATTTATGCTACCATCCCTAGGTGGACCGAGGTAGGAGACCTTATGTAGAAGAGGGACTTTAGTGGTGCTGCTTGGTTCTAGTTTGGATTTATTATCAGCACGATCATGCTATCGAAGAACGAGTAAAGCCTCCATCATGCTAAGGAGGCATGCCTTGGTTTTATCATATCTCGGAGAAGCACCGACATGGGATTCCTTATTGGAAAGGAGATGGCCATAAGGGACAAAAATAGGCAGACCTCCATGCCATTCCCAGTTCTGATAACTGAGTTATGTTTGTGTGAGGGAGTTCCCCAGGATGATATGAGATATATTTAGGTTACCGTTTGTTCCTCTACTAACATTAGGCGCATTGAGGCCGAATATACTACAGAGGAAGCTGGAAGGAAGAGGGAAGCTCCTATAGAGACATCTCCAAGGTGGATACTAAACTCGATACATGAAGAGGAACCTTTGTCTAATCAAGCCTCTGAAACTTTAGGTACTTCTGCCCATACCTCATCTTCACATGCTCTAAGAACATGTATTTCCTCCCAGTAGAGCAAGATTACTCTGACGATAATCCTAAAAATAGGGAATCAGTCCCACTCAGTTGACGTGATGGTTACTAGAATTTGAGAAATACATCTTTTTTTTTACTGAGACTGCCATTTTAGTGTTTAGTTACACTAAGTCCCCTATAATTCCATTAACACGCTCGCCACGAGAGTCTAGGCATTTGAGAGCAAATGAAAGGAGACCTCTGAGGATATGAAAGTGAAAGTGGGGGGTAACATACATGAGGAACAACGTAGACTATCGTATGTCTACCGACTTTACCTCATTACTGGAGGCTGCATATGATTTTGATGATCTTGATTCTTCAAGGATTTCTCTAGCTACAACCGAAGATATACACATGGATGCGGCAGTAGTTGACGAGTCATATGCAATGACCGACGTGGAAAAGATATCGATACACGAGTAGAGCATATATGAAGACTTGGCAGATCTTATGGAGATTATTATCCATTCATTGATCCATACATCGCTTGTTGAGAAATCTATGGCATCTCTTTGTGGGTCGGGTACTACCGTTTCTTATTAAGAGACTCCGGTTGTTGAGGCCCAATATATGATTGATGCACTGGATTTGAGGCCCATACAGATGAAATGACTATTTAGACATGATCCCCTCTTTATTTCACACTATATATTAATTTTATTTTTACCTTTGGATATTTTTTTTGTATTTGTGGGAAAATACCTATTTGTGGTGGGGTGGGGCTTACCTTTTGTGTGTTCACTTTTGTGAATATTGGTTTTTATATATATATTTTTGGGTTTTGAGGTAAAATTTAGTTGTACATTACTTTTTGTTAAATGATTGAGTGTGTGGCTCAGTGTTTTTAATTGTAAATATTTTTTACCCTTCCAAAAAATTTTCCACCTTTTGTTTGTGATGAATGTGGTTTTTCTTTTTTAAATTTGAGTATCAATTTTGATCAATACAGATGACTTGAATAGTGCTCATAATTGAAAAAAATGAATGTCCGACTACGATAAGGACAAATGAAGTTGCATATGCAATATGTTAACATACATATTAATCATTCTAGTAGATTCATAATTGATCACCATCAACCATCTGACATTAAGATGATCCAATTAAAGAAATAGTTTAATATAGAATTTAATGTATGCTATTGCACCAATACAATGTCTGAACTAAAGCGGAAAGAAATGTTGGTGGAACATACTAAACTAGCTCAATCCTATAACTAAGCTAGAATATAATGGGCAAGGATCCTCGAAATCATGATGGCCTTCCATGTATGGATGAATGCTCCACGTCCGGATAGTTTCAGCGTCAACCTGGGTCTCCAGAGTCCACCTGTTCCTGTACCTTAAATTGCAGAATTGTATGGGATTAGTAGAAAATTGTATTAAGTATGGGTATATGCAAGCACACACAAAGGACATGCATCAGTAAGAATAGATGTTTCCTAAAAAATGATTGTAGAAGGTCAAGTCAGTGGACTTGCCAAATTGAGATTAGGAAAGTGAGTGAGCTTTCCAAATTTGGATTAGTTTTTATCTCATCATATGCCAATGCACTTGGCCATTTGCTGTGTTTTACACTCTTACTTAACCCTTCTAGGGTTTCATCATTTCATTGTTCATTTTATCATTTCATTGTGCATTTCATCATGTCATTATTTATTTAATCATTTCATTGTGCATTTCATCATATGACAATGCACTTGTCAATTTAATGTATTTTACACTCGTACTTAACCCTTCTATGATTTTATCATTTCATTACATACATATTAGGTTCACTTACATTTAAATGTATGCCAGACTTATGGGTCTATACATACAAGCCATGAGTTATCAACCCTAACCTGTCATGACAAACTAATATCAAGCTATTACATGAAATGCATCTTGCATGCAATTCAAGCTACCATGAAATGCACCTTGCGTGCATGTTAAGCTAACATGAGGAGAGTATAGGCCTTTCCCTTAAAGCTTCCATGAAATGGTTTTGGCCTAACAAAGTCAAGCTAACATGATCAAGTATCCTTACAACATAACACAATGCTCTTTATGGGAGATTTTCTTACTCCATACCAATCTATTATAGGAACCACCATTTTCAAGCTACCATGAAGTTTATCACCTCTAGATAACATGAGTATTTTGACTCAAGACTCCTTGAGATTTACTATCCCAAGCTACCCTTAAGACTTTCCACATAAAGCTATCATGAGATCACCCTCTCAACCTATCATGAGATTCACATCTGAAGCTATCACACCTTAATCTTATATCACCAATTCTATAATACATGAATTGATAATACAATTCATCTTCAAGCGAATCTATTTCATCATATCTTGATTCATATAAGGTTTTTAGGTTAACCTAGAATCCATCTATGTGAAAGAATTTACTTCTCCTATACTGCTCATGTCAAAGTTTAGAGAAAACATCATCATAGAGTATTCTTAATGACTTTAACCCCTAAATGATTTCTAACTTTAATTCATCATGATCTATATCCAATTACATGCTTACTTCATTCAATTTGATTATTATAAGGTAATTCTTGACATACATAATCACATAGGTTGAATTCCATATTTACAATTGAAGACCAACCTAGATCAATTAAGACTAGTTCAATTTATATCTAGGTGATTCAATTAGGATCAAATAGTATTGAATACAATTGAATTAAAAAGATCAAGATAAAACCTTCATCTAGTATCTAATAGCCAAAAATCACCATGATTACCTTCAACATCAATTACTATAATTCAGCGTGAAAACGTCATGAATATAGAATATAATCACCACATAATAATTATTGAATGCTACCCACTAGATTGGTATCACAATCAAGCCTTACCCACAATGTTATCACAACCCTCCCTAGATTGGGTTTCTTTAGATTCACAAATGAGGAAAACTAGGGGACATCCATGGATGAATAATATTGACATACCTTACATTATATACGTAATCCTTGATTGAACCCTTGGTGAATTCTTCATAATATGCTTCCCACAATTCTTCTTCTTCTTCAAGTGTGTCCTCGAGAGTTCTATTGTGAGAGAGAGAGGGTTTGATTTGGAAACTATAGTCTAAGGGGGTATTTTATTGTTTAAAATACTCCTAAAATAACTAAAATCACCTAATCCAACCGCCCATGCATTTATTTTGAATTTGGGTTAATTTCCCAATTCACCCCTCCACATTACTTTGAGCTGCGTGAAATTGCAGGTTGCATCGACGGTTCGCCATCGATGCGGCATCGACCTGATGACGGGCCATCCTTGCAAGACTTCATTATGGTCATATACTGATACTCTAGAGATTAAGTTCAATATGCTAAGTATAAACCAATGTCCCTCACGAACAGGCGTTAATGCACCTATGGTCCGTCGGTGCCCCTCATTGGTTAGGACTATTTTGACAATTTATCTCCAAGTAAGGTCCCTCTTCAAGGACCCTTAGGTGGGTCCTTCGAGATTAATGCCCGGACGTTTCAAATCTAAATATGTCCATCTAGGTGTTAGGAACCATCCTTATAAATATGTATCCCAAACTCAACCTAAAACCTTATGAAATATACTAATGCATGCTAGCATGTCTCGAGTCTAGCTTTCAAATGACATCGGATTTTCTTGGATGTTTCACCTCCAAATACTCTCAAACTATATATACTGCCTCTAAATACCATAATTTATCACTGTAGGACCTCATTAGCTCATGGAACTGTACGTTAGGCTCTATTTGGACCTAATTATTTTTGGGGTCCTTACACTGGATTCACTATAACTTACCATTACCCCACTTGTTTACATTGGCCCTCAATCCTATCATATCCCAATATTCCCGTGTCTATGTTTTTTACTTTTAATTTAATTGGTGTTGTTGTTGTTAATTACAACAACAACTACCCCCCCAAATATTTGACACTTGTATCACTCAAATCATGAACTGTAGTTTTATTCGTAAACGTTTTTTGGATGAGTGATTAGTGAATATTCGCATGTAGTTATTTATTCTTAAATACATAGAGATCATTAGCAGTTGAATTTGATGTAGTGTCCTAGAACGTTAAATGTGTAATCAACGAAGTTGTTGGCCGAATTTCCATAAGAATCAATCAGTTCTTCTGTGGAGCTGACTGATACTTTTTATGTATGTTTTATTTCTTATACTAAGATGAATAACTTGAGAGATAATATTCAGAACTTCAACAGAGTAGATGACGAAGCTATACATGAGACATGGTTGAGGTTCTAGAAGTTCCTACTCCAATTTCTAACTCACAAACTGTCGGATAATGTGTTGCAACAAAATATTTACTAGAGCCTCGATCCAGTGAACAAAGGTGTGGAAGACCAGCTCATTTATGGAGGAATCATGCAACAAACGTTTGATATAAAATCTACCCTTCTTGATGAGGTAATAAAAATCAACTCTGCCTTGTACACTTTAGAAGATCATGTGTCTAGAACCTTTAACCATGGCGATGACAAAGGAACAATTGGGTAAGAACCGAGAGCCAGATTATACATAGCAAAAATGATGACTTAACTAATATTATTGAAAAAAATATGTCATGTGCAGTTGTTTTAAATCTATGAACCAGAAGCGGGATTGAAAGCAAAGAAGTACAACAATTGTCAAGATAAGAAAAGGGTTTTTGCCCGATCTCAATAACGCAGGTTAATAATCAATGTTGGAAAATACTTAGTAAAGATTTAAATAGAGATCACAATCAATATTGCTTTGATCAAAACTATTTTTTAGGAGACACAATTTTAATGATGTGAGTTATATGCACATGGGTGATAATCCAAGATCTAGGGACAACTCCCAGAGCTTTTGAGTGGTTTATTTGTTGTCTTGTATTACAAATATGGTAGAAGGGTTTGAAGATGTGTTTAAATAAAAGTTAGTGGTATATCACATCCTTGAATTAGATGTTAAATTATTACTTGGATTCCATCTACCACCTCCAATTCAAAATGAGCTAACTTTCGGTCAAATTAGAGTCTAAACCACAAGTGATTCTTTTCAATGATATGATGGCAAATTCCAACGTTAATCATGAAATATTCTTGGTACTGATTACTCAAAATTGAAGAGTAGTGGGTGATAATGTGAAAGTGTATGATGAATAAAACACTAGTAAAAAAAGGAAATAATGGAATTGACATAAAGGGATTTGACAAAGACCGGAACATTAAACACCCAAACAATTTAATTAAGTTCCAAAAACACTAGTCACCCGAGAGTTTCAATTATCAAATGCATGGGCTTCCTATCGGTCAAAACCTACAAAACTATTGCCCAAAGTAAACTAATCATTCCTGTAATGACTAAAAAAAGAGACGAAGATGCAATGTTCCAGAAATTTCTTTTTGTTTCAAGAATTTTTCTATAGATCTTCATTTAGTTGGTTTTTTACTAGAAATTCCAAGCTAACCAATTATCATGAAACAGTTCTTCACCAAGAAGAGGAGTATGGATTTTGAAATGGTTGAGGTGTCTCATATTTTTAGTGCCATCATGAAAAATAGTGTGGTTATCAAAAGAGATTATTCGGGGACTTTACAATTCCATGCATCATTTGGTTATTCAATTTGTTAATTCATCGTATGATTTGGGAAAAGTATTAACTTGACATTGTATTCCATTTTCAATAACTTCGGTTAACTGAAACTAAGTCTACAATAATGAGTCTTCTCATGATTAATCGATCTATTGAACATCCCATTGGCATAATTTGAGATTTGAATGTGTGATTGTCATAAGTTCATTTCTCCATCTGACTTTGTTAGTTTTGAATTTGGGATTAACGCCGAGTTACCTATTATTTTAGTTAGGTTGTTGTTTCAGCACATCTTTCTAGTTCAATTTCAAAGAGTTTGAAAAATGATCAAAAATTCACCCACAACAAAAGAATAATATAGAAAGAATTCCATTGATCCTTCAACTGTATCTACAAAAATAGAGTGTCTATTGTTGGAATTTTGTCGCTGCATTGCACAACCCAAAATGTATTCTTTTTAAACAAAATGTCCCATAGGGACATGTAAAATTTATTTTCTCTTGATCTTCCAGTGCAAGAGAAATCATGTTTTAGCCAGAATAACAATCTAAGAAGCAATACCATCCACGACCCACAAGCGTATCGAGCATTTAGTCCATAAATGGCAAAGGAAAAATTATATTTCTCCGTCTATGTGTTTAATTTCTTATAGTTCATTCATACACTTTGCCAGATAACTATCTCATGGACCAAAATACCATTTATCATTTGGGACCACCGTGCGACTGTATTGAGCCAGTTGATGATTTCTTTCTCCACCACTTCTTTTATCAGATGGTTTAGACTTATTTAGTGCTCTATGCTTGGTGTTAATTCACTATACAATTGTATTTTATGAGTGCAAATATATGGGTGGGGGGGGGGAGGGATTCCCACAATATCATCGTTGTTCATCAAATAAATTTAATTTATTGTTTCAAAACATTGACAAGTAATTTCACTTTCTAGTCAGTAGATCTACGACAATACTATGATAATGGGAAATTGTTTTTTTTTACTCCCAAAAATACATATTGAAGGGGAGATGGGATCTCCCTCATCTTAAGATTAAGTGGCTCTTCAGCTGATGGCTTATCAAGAGGAGTTTCCCAATTTTTGAGATCAATGTCAAGCTTCAATGGAATTTTAGAGTGTGAACATCAACTCGATAAAGCAACTGCAAGTTTATCATAATGCAAAATATATTCCTCATAATAATTCGAAAGGATGGTAACTAGGTGCTCAAAAACACAAAACACATCACTCACATGTCCCAAGGATGTGAAAAGTTTCTCCCAAATCATTCACATAATAATTAGTCGACAACCATTCCTTAACTTATCTAATAAAGCCCACATTATTTCCTCTGAGCAAGATATCATCTACATATAGTACCAAAAACACCACTTTATTCCCGTTCAACTTTTTGTACACACAAGACTCATCAAGATGTTGCTCCAAACCAAAAGATTTGTGCTCACTATCCAAAAAAATATTCCATGCCCTAGAAGCTTGCTTTAAGCCATAAATGGATCTATTAACCTTGCACAACCAGTGTTCCTTACCTTTTTCTATGACACTGTCAAGTAGTTGCATAAATATGCTTTAATAAAGACTTCCATTAAGGAAAAATGTCTTGACGTCTATTTGCCAAAATTCATAATCATAAGGAGAAGTAACGGATAATAGAATTATAATATATTTAAGCATGACTACTGGCGAAAAATATTCCTCATAATCGATCCATTCTTTCTAAGTTAACCATTTTGCAACAAGTCTAGCTTTGTAGATTTGCACTTTTCCATCTACTCCCCTATTTTTCTTTTATTTCCACTTGAATCTGATGGGTTTCACACCATATACAGGTCGTTCTACACGATCCCAAACTTAATTAGTGTACATGGACTACATTTCTTATTTCATACCAACAATCCATTTTTTTGCATCTTTATCTTGTAGTGTTTCATCGTAACTCACAGGTTCGGTATTTGATTCTTTAAGGATTCTTTCAAAGACGATCCGAAAACTTCATACCGAAGTGGTTTTATTATAAATCTCCCATTATGATGAGACACAACTATTGTGGGGGCAGGTTCGGAGAGATTTGAGGTTATAATGATCTTATGGTAAAATCACATAATTTCTAAGATCTTGAGTGTCCATGTTATCTTCAGCACCTTGCGTTGCAGAGATATCAACGACTTCATCCTCTAATACAATTTGCTTATTATTACTCCAATTACCTTGATGTAACGAATTTCGAAGATCTTTTTGGGAATTGATGTTTATTATCATCTCTCCCACTACTATAATGCAACCGTTTTTTAACTCTAACATATGGGATTTGAATTTGTTTTTCAGTATTTTTAGTGGACTGATATTTTATCTCTTTCTTAATTCTTGTATAATAGGTTTACTTCTACGAATATGGTTTGTTAAAAAATCCATTTCCATAAACTTTGGAATTGGTAATCACAATGATTGTCTTTTCTTTAGAATTATAAATCATACAACTTTTCGTTCCGTTAGGGTATTCAATAAAAACACATACTTCTATTTCAGGTTCAAATTTTTCTACCTTCCCTTTCAGTACATGTGCTGGACATCCCCAAACACAAAAATGTTTTAAATTAGGTTTCTGTCCAGTCCACGGTTCCATGGGTCTCAAATGAACTAATTTCAAAAGAAACTAAGTTCCGAGTGTAATTTGAAGTTTCTAAGGCATATCTCCAATAAGAATAAGGCAAATCACAATAACGCATCATTGATCTAACCATTTCTATAGGAGTTCTGTTTCTTCTTTCTATTATACCATTCTATTATGATGTTCTATGTGCAGACATTTGAGATTTATTTCTTTGTTCTGATAATTAAGTACTGAATTCATTAGAAACGTATTCGCAGCCATGATAAGATTACATTGACTTGATATATTCCATGTCGTTTCTCCTTTTCAGCCTTAAACTCTTTGAATTTCTCAATGACATTAGACTTATGGTGTAACAAACAAATATATTCATATTTTGAGTAATCATCAATAAAAGTCATGAAGAACACATACCCATCTCTCGCTTGAATTTTCATCGGGCCACAAAAATCATAATGAATTAACTCTAGTTTATCATTGACTTTATTTTACATTGAAGGGAAAGGTCTCTATGTCATTTTTCCTTGTAAATAAGATTCACATGCTGTTATTGCCTCAACTTTTATCAAAACTAAATTTCATTCTCAAACTAACCTTGAAATCCTATCTAGATCTAAATGACATAGATACAAGTGTCATAGTTAAGTATTAAAATCAGAAGAATGGTTTGATTTACTTGATAGATTAACATTATTCATTTCTAATGTTTGTTGTAATACTGGATATACATTAATAATAAAATGACCATCAATCAATGTACCAGTAGAGAAAAGATGTTTATTTTAGCTAGAACACAGACGTTAACAGAAGAACAAACATCATAATCATATCTAAAAACTTTAGAAATTGAAACTAAATTTCTTCTAACAGCAGGTGCTTATAGAACATCTTTTAAAATTAAAACTCTTACCACTATCAAATGGAAAAAAAAATATTTCCCAATGCTAAAACTGCAGTTGTTGCACCATCCTCTTGAAAACAATAACTTCACCTTTAATTAGCTTGCGTATTTCTTGAAACATTGTGCAAAGTAGTGCAGATATGATCAGTGTCTCCCGAATTTACACACCAAGAAGTGGTAGAAACAACCGCTAAAATTTTTTCAATGACAAGTGAAAGTGAGTTACCTGGGTTGTTTTTCTTTTGGGATATGAAAACTTGACAGTGTGTCTTCCAATGGCTTGACATCTTGCAATGAAAACAGTGACCTTAGACTTTTTCACGCCCCCAGTTGGAGGTGTAACTGCCTTAGTTTTGTGAGTCTTTTTCTTCTTCTGTCCACCTTGTAGTTAAGAAGTAGAACGTTTCACAACATTTAGTTCCATTGATGGTGCATGTTTTTTACTAGAGTCTTTGCCACCTTCAACTCATTCAGCAATTGTGCAAAACATAGATTCATCTTATTTATATTACAATTTAAGAAAAACTGTTAGAAACTTTCACGTAAAGACTGCAATATCATCTTAACTTTTGAGTCCATGTCAATTTAAGTTCCCATGACCTCTAGTTCATTTAGATGACATATAACCTTCATAACATGGTCTCTTGGAAGAGTGACTTCAACCATCTTAGTGTTCATTAGAGTTCATGTCAATCTTCTTAGCGTATCGACCCTTGTCTCCAGTTATTTGTTTGAGATTCTCCAGAATTTTAATAGCAAAAAACATAGATTGATGTTGATGTAAAAAAAAAGTTTGACAATGAAAGCTATAATGTTACGTGGCGCCATCTCATAAACTTTATGCAATTTCTGATAAGCTAACTTATCCTCATCACTGCACTATTCATTTGGTTTCAATGTATATTCCTCATGAAGTACAAACTTATATTCTTCAGCTGTCAACACGATGTCGAGTTTTCCCCTCTAGTTAAAATAGTTAGAACCCCCTTGTTAGTTTTGACCTAAAATAGTACAAATAGGATTAAAAGAAGACATGTTGAATATGAGATTGAAGAAATAGTTACAATAGATCAATCAAAGATTCATATAACTTTAAATATTCACATTCAAACTCATCATATACATATATAATCATGCATCTTGAACAACCAATCGTTGGGATTGGAGAACTATACATACGATATACATATAAAATGAATGATTCTTCAGTCCATAAACTTATTAAGATATAACTCATTTGGAGAGTCTACTAATAGTTTAATTCAAGTGAAAATCCTATAGTTACATTGATAGAATTATATATAACTCAATTTAGGAGGGTTAACACAAATTATCAAACTAGCGACTAAATAAGTAGTGAATTATATTAAATTCATTCGGTGGTGAGGATGTTCTAAGAAAACACATAAAATCAATATTTCATTACTATTTAATCTTTGTGATTAAATAAAAGAATTGTCATCAACATTTTATTTCGTTCAAAATTTTGTACAATTTTTTTTTCTAGAAAGAAAGATATTGCAACAAATACTTCTAGTTCATTTAATATAATACATATATAGTTAAACATATAAAAAATTATATATATAATGAAGAGAATATCATAATTAATTATGATCCATTATCTTCCAGCCAATCACGCATACAAAAACATTAACCAATTGCTCATATTAATTTCCAAGACCCCACAAAGATATTACTTACATTAACAAGTTAAACTTTTGTTTCCATTAATATAAGAAAACAACCGACATATATACATGTAGGTAGGGAGATTGGACTCTACTAGTTGACTCTATAGGGGGTGTATGAGAAATGGTATTTCTTAACTAATGACATTATGAACTCTTATGCATTCTTGTTGATATTATAACTTGATGATAGAGTTGTCTTGATTGTATGCTCAATTATGCTGATTTGAATATTGACTTGACTAGATTTGGTAATGTTGGTCTTATGATGTACATGGTCTTGACTTAAGTATATGTGATTATTAACTTGTATTGGTTTTCGAAGATTCATAAGGTATTTCCAAAGTGACTTTGCATGCTTTTGAATAATTTTCATATTGGCGTGATTTTTATATTCTGTGTGCATATGATCTTTTACTTAGTACAAGTGATGTGCTACCCCAACATTTTAAGTTTCGGTATTTGAAGGGTTTGTGACGACTTTGAAGGAAGGCTTGGATCATTTTTACAAGCGGGTATGTCCTAATGTTCCTAGGTGGATGCCTTTCTATCACTCTACCTATGTTACATTGCTATTGTCTAAAGAATATCATTTCATTCATGTTGTTTGAAGATATTGTTATAAGCCCTAACAGGCAATTATACATTTTGTGTAAGGTCTTATGCCCATGTTGATTTGACTTTATTTTGATTGTATAATATGAGACATCCCTTATAAGACTATGTTATGCATC
The DNA here is from genome assembly GCF_036512215.1 of Solanum lycopersicum. Lineage (NCBI taxonomy): Eukaryota > Viridiplantae > Streptophyta > Magnoliopsida > Solanales > Solanaceae > Solanum > Solanum lycopersicum. Next base: position 31,658,097 of record NC_090805.1, read on the forward strand.
TTATATATGTATATATATATATGTGTGTGTGTGTGTGTGTGTGTGCCACAAAAGTATAAGACTATGTAATCTTTTTATACGAAAGGTCTACGTATACTTGATATGAATATATTATGTGCAAGCACGAGGTCTAATTAAACTTCATAAAGTAGTTTAGATGAAAAGTCTTAAATTTTGCACATTTTTAACCTATGAATGTAATCACGAATGCTAAAAGGCTTGTCCTAGTCCTCTCCGAGGACGACAACAATGGTTACGTGTAGGGGGTTCTTCCGGATGTGATAGAAAATAAGTATGGGTAGAAGTTATTGTGGTTTGACCGCAATAAAAGTTAAAATAAATCATTAGGTACATTTTTTAATAGGAAATTTGAAAGAAAATAATGACTAGGCTAAGCTTTAGATGGAAATAAATTCTCTCTCGAGCAACTTAACCTATTTCATGCGGTCCTCTCAAACAACATTTGCCTCATGAACACCAGCCTATGCTTTATCCCTATCATCTCTCGAGCTGAGTGTTAGGATATGGGACTAGGTCTCATCCTCTCATTCTAAGTCACACGTCAACCTACTCCTCTAGCGGTCTTAATTTCATGACCTACCTCTCGAGCAAGAAAAAAACATATTGGTGGTTTATATTTGCGATTATAACCCATTAATCTAAACCACAACCACTAGGTAAAATCACAATTAAAATACATCTAAAGTATCAGCAATCTAGACCCAATAGTAATATCAACTCATAATTGCTAAATCACACTCAAAAATTGGGGTTTCTAGCCACACATCAAGTAATAGAAAATTATATCTTCAATTATGTCGAAATCAAATGGGTATAGAGAAATAAGTCATGATTTAGGAAATGAAAGAAGAATCAAGGAGACCAACTTCCAATTTTTGGAAGATGCAACCCTTTCTTGTTCAAATCTTCGTGACCATATAAAACTTTAGGGAAAATAAGAGTTACCAAATAAAATATCTAATTATGAGTATTCTAAGTGAATCTTTAAATTATATACTAATATAAATCTCGTATTTTTAGTGTTTAGAATTAATGATGCAGCGGATCATTCAGTGAGGTGAGTGGGAATCACAAATCGAATCGACGATACTTCTATCGTCATATTAATCACCTTCATTGCTTGCCTACAACATCTGTGCGTTATGGATCATTCAGAATATAGAATTTCTTCATGAAACTATTTGGAGACACGTTGAGTTCTTGTTTTATAACCTTTTTGATCCACATCCTTTAGTGTTTCATATCTGGAACAAAGGCTGGACTACAAAGCTCAGTTTTCATCAATTGGTCTACCCGATAAGGCTGCACCTCGAGGAGCTACTTCTGGTACCAGCATATGGTATAACCATTTCTATTCAATCCATAGCCATCAAGAGCAAGAGAATCCGCTAGATGTTGTCACGAGTATGATAAATGTCTTTAATTTTAATGTTTATGCTTTGTTATACCCAAGAGGAATTTTATCTTTTTTAACCCCCTATGTTGTAAAGCATTTTGATATTTTTCATGAGAAACTTTGTGAACCTTTTCGTGTATCTACCCCTTTCGGAGAATCTATTTTAGCGGAAAGAGTGTGTCGTGATTATCTTATCTCTATCAGTCAGAAGAACACCATGGTTGATCTAGTGAACTTTGACATGATAGATTTTGATGTCATTCTAGGTATGGACTGACTCCATGCCTGTTATGCGTCAATAGATTATATAACTCGAGTTGTGAAGTTACAACTTCCTAATGAACCAGTCATATAGTGGAGTAGTAGTCAAGGTGACTAATGGTCGTTTTATTTTGTATCTTAAGGCAAGGATGTTAGTTTCAAAAGGGTGTATCTATAACTTAGTCCGATTAAGTGACTAAAGTGCTGAGGCACCTTCCATTCATTCAATTCCTATTGTAAAAAGAGTTTCAAGAAGTTTTTCCTAATGATATACGTAGAGTCCCTCATGAGAGAGAAATAAACTTTGGCATAGATGTTAATCAATATACTCATCCTGACTTTATTCCGCCATATAGAATGACACAAGTAAAGATAAAAAAAATTGAAAGAATAGTTCAAAGAATGTTTGATAAAGGTTTTATTTGACAAAGTGTCTCACCTTGGGGCGCTCAGGTCTTATTTGTGATAATGAAGAATGGTTCCCTTAGGATGTTTATATACTACTGCCAATTGAAGATGTTGACCATCATGATTAGTATCCTCTTCCAAGGATAAATGATCTTTTTTACCAGCTCTAAGGTGCTTCTTGCTTTTCGAAAATTTAACTCATATCAGGCTACTATCAGTTGAAAGTTAGGGGATGTGACATTCCAAAGAAAACTTTTAGGACAATGTATTGACTTTACGAGTTTTTAGGAGCAGCATTCATGAATCTTTTGAACAGAGTATTTTGCCTTATGTAACTTAGTTTGTTATCGTCTTCATTGATACATACTGATTTATTCAAGGAATGAATAAGATCATACTAGTAACCTCAGCATTGTTTTTCAGACATTGAAATACAAGGAGTTATATGTCAAACTCTCCAAATGTGAGTTTTGGCTTAAGTATGTGCCATTCTTTGGCTATATCATTTCAAGTGATGAATTAGAGTTAATACCCAAAAGATAGAAGCACTTCAAAGTAGGCCTAGACCCCCATCTCAAAAAGATATAAGGAGTATCTTGGGTTCGGCTGGCTATTATAGGAGATTTGTTAGAGTATTTTAATATATCTCGTCTCATTGGACCATGCAAACATAGAAGAAGTTCAACTTCAATGGTCTAAGGCTTGTGAGGAAACCATTCAGGAGATGTAAAAGAGATTGACTACCGCATCCAGTTTCGACCCTACTGCATGGTACTCAAGGTTTTGTATTGTACTGTGATGCATCTAGATTTGGATTGGCTGTGTGTTAATGCAAAAAGGCAAGGTCATAGGTTATGCCTATAGACATTTGAAAGTTCATGCAAAAAACTACCTAACCCATGATTTAGAGTTAGGTGGTGTGGATTTCGCATTGATGAAATGGCATCACTATTTGTACGACATTCATGTGGACATTTTCACTGACCACAAGAGCCTACAATATCTGTTCACCCAGAAGGAGTACAATCTCAAACAAAGAAGGTGATTAGAAAAGCTCAAGAATTATGACATCAGTATTCTTTACCACCTTGTTAAGACTAATATTGTTGTTGATTCATTAAGAATTTTATACATGTGAGTACCACCTATGTTGTGGAAGAAAATAGGGAATTAGCTAAAGATGTGCACAAACTTACACGTTTGGGAGTCAGACTTATGAATTGCACAGAAGGAGGGATAGTGGTGACTAATGGGGTAGAATCATCACTAGTTTTAGAGGTGCAAGAAAACAAAAAAACAAGACCCCATTTGTCTTGATTTAAAGTCGAATGTTCATAAACAAAAAGTATTGGCTTTTTAAAAAGGGGGAGATGGTGTGTTGAAGTATCAAGTTACATTATGGGTACCTAGGGGATATAGACTCCAATAGAGGATCATGGACGAGGTTCATAAATCTAGATATTCCATTCATCCGAGTTCCACCAATATGTACCACAATTTGAGAGGGGTATACTAGTGGGAAGGCATAAAAAAGAGATTGCAGACTTTTTCGCCTAGTGCCAAATTACTAACAGGTTAAGTACAATACCAAAGGCCTGGAGGGTTTGCTTAGGAAATTGAACTTCCCGAATGGAAGTTGGAGATGATTAATATGGACTTCATCACAGGCTTTACAAGATCTCGTAGGCAACATGATTCTATTTGGGTAATTGTCTATAAAATTACAAAATCAGCCCACTGTTTGCCGTAAATACTACCTATTATGCTAAGATGTACATTCAAAAAGTGGTAAGATTTCATGGAGTCCCTGTTCTCTATTATTTTTGATAGAGGTGAAAAATTTACTGCTCAGTTCTGGAAGTCTGTCATAAAGGTTTGGGTTTGATGGTGGACTTAAGCACTAATTTTCATCCTCAGATGAATGAATATGTAGATCATAGTATCTTGACCTTGGAAGATTTGTTTTGAGTTTGTGATATTAATTTCTAAGGGATTGGGATGATCCCATACCTCTCATTGAGTTCGCTTACAACAATACCTATCATTCGAGCATCCAAATGGCTCTATAGGAAGCTCTTTATGGGAGAACATGTGGATCTCCTATTTGGTGGTTCTATGTTGGTGAAGCAAGGTTGATAAGGACATATCTAGTTCACACAGAGATGGAGTAAGTTATAGTGATTGAAGAGAAGTTGAACAACACAAAGAGTCATCAAAAGTCCTACACTAATATTAGGAGAAGGCCGTTAGAGTTTAAGGTGGACAATTGGGTATATCTTAAGGTTTCACCCATGAAGGGGTTTTGAGGTTTGGTAAGAAGGGGAAACTTAGTACCTTGTATATTTGACCTTGTATAATATCTAAGAGAGTTCGCAATGTTGCTTATGAGTAAAAGTTTCCACAAGAATTACCCACGTTTCATCCGTTATTTCATGTATCCATGTTGAAATATTTTATGGGTGATCCATCATTGATAGTACCAATTCAGAAAGTTGATATTAGGTATATCTTATAATATGATGAGATTTTGGTCAAATTTTTGATCGATAAGTTTGCATGTTGAGAACAAAGAAATATACCTTAGTCAAAGTCCTTTGGAGGATTCAATTTGTTCAAGAAACAACTTGGAAGTTGAGGAGGATAAAAAGAAACCTTAGCGTTCTTGCTGAATTCTTGTACTAATTCTCTTCTTAGTTCATTATGAACTATGAGCAAACATGATTGTAATTTACTTTTGGATTGTGAAGTATTGAACTAAATGTCACTATTCATAGCATAGTTAAAGAAGTTTCATTCGAGGATGAATGTTCCAAAGGGGGAAATATTGTAACATCTTCCCACTCATAATAGCCAATAATAAGCTAACCAATACAAAAAATCACTCTTAAAAAATATGAAAAATCTAGAAAATTTCCTAAGTTAAGAAAGTGAGTTTTTTCCATTTTCGAATGGCCATAAATTCTCTCTCAGGATGAGTTAGAGTGAGTTCTTTATACTACTAAAAATTCCTCAGGGAGATATTTTCAACGCGACCGAGTGTGAGAATTATCCAATGAGGGTGATATGTCTATAAAAAGTTGGCCCATTGGGTTGAGGAAGGTTCGAATCCGGATTTTAGAAAGGGTAAACATTTCATTTGACCCAACTATTTCCTAATTTGGTTTAAGGTCTATTAGGTGTAAAAATAAGCCTTAAGTTAGTTTACAGAACCAATTCACACGTAGGGATTAGAAGAAAAGATAAGAGCAGTAGAAAAGGAGATAAAATCAAGAATTCAGCAAGAACGCTAAGGTTTCACGAGTGGAATTCGTCGGGGTAATCTTTATTGATATATGGATCTTTCTGTATTGGGTTAATTCACCCACACACCAATTTGTTAAACTCAGTGAAGTTTTAATAGATTAAATAATGAAATTAAAGTTATTGATGAACAGTGGAACAATTCTTGTTAGATAAGTTGAAGTATGTTTTAGTTGATTTGATTTGTGTTTTCAGGTTGTTTTTTGGGTCTAATACATTTGGTATTGAGTTTATTAGTTATCATATGTAATTGTGAAAAGGTCCATGAAAGTTTAGAAAGTTTAGAGTTGAAAAACGGAGAAGGAAAGACGAACATCTGTTTTGATAAGACCAGGGGTGCCACGCCTGCAGGAGCCCCTCATGGCAAGCAAGTCCGACATTTCCTGGTTCACCGTGCCAAGAAGAGCCTCTCAATCAAGTCTCTGTCTTTCAAGCTCTGGCGCCTCGCGCCACTTAGAGCGCCAGTGTTTCCTAGAGACCCCGTTTTCGTCCCATCTCTTCGTACTAGTTCTTAAGTGTTGTACCTACAAGTATTAATCAATGGAAATACTCTAAGGTACATCTAAGCTTTATGAAATTATCCATAAACATGAAATCATGAACCTTGAATCCATAATCCAATTCAAGAAAAGTTACGATGAAAGTCTATGAAGGTAAGAGTTAAGTCTTTAGGTTTAAAAGAAAATAAACTAAGTAAAGTTTCTTAAAGTCTCCAAGAGTCTTATTTAAGGGTTTTAACTTCATTTAAGGATCAAGTTTGAAGTTAAAGAAAGAACTAATAAAGTGAATTCTATCCTTCAAAGAAATATAAGGGAACTAAGTATTTCCTAAATAGTTAATTAAGTTCAAAAGTTTCAAGTCAAACAAAGAGTAAAAAGTTGAGTTCATTTGTCAAAATATATAAGAGAACTAAGTATTCCCTAGAAAGTTTGAAAATATTTTTACATTTAAGTTAAGAGAAAACAAAGATTTCCCAAAAGAGTTTTGAAAAGGAAAATGGAACGTTGATTTCTAGAGATATTTTAAAGCCAAGTGTTGAGCAATTATATCAACCAAAAGAAATGAAGTTATTATAAAAGCATGCGCTAAGTATATTTTCGGAGTAGTATTTAGCACCGTCATCGGGATAAGATTTTATATTAACTAAAGTACCCATGTATACCCTGTAGACAATATGAGTGTTAATGGGTCATTCTTTTTAAATTATCACATAAGTTAAGCTAGTGGATCAACTAAGTTAAGTAAAATAGGTAAAACATTGTATCTTATCTTAGGCTCACAATGATGGTTGTCAGTTAGAGAATCTTCCAATGAAGTTTTAATACTTTAAATGTTTAAAGTTAAGTTCGTTATTGCTTTATTTTAATGAACTAAGATGGTTTATTAGCTTTAAAGTTTTATTTATATTTATATCACATGTTTTTTAATGCCTTATATATATTGTGTTGAGTATCCAGGAGTTGAAAAGAGTCAAGTTAAGTGTTCTCCTTACTCATTTGAAGCTTATGCTATTTTAGAATTCCAACTAGCATACTCGTACATTGAATGTACTGATGCCAATTGGCCTGCATCGTCTTATGATGCAGATGCAGGTAACTAGGATCAGCATCCAACGCATTGTTGATCCAATTTAAACTCTCAAAGTCATTGCTAAGACTCCTTGCATTATGGAGGATTCCCTTTATTGTTTTTCGTCTTATTTCTTTATTATAATGTTGTGGGGCCTGTCCTAACATTAATATTAGTATTTATCAAGGCTTTATAGATAGATAGTAAGTTAGATCAGCTGTCTCATTTATTTAAGATATTTCATTTTGAGACTAAAGTGTCATTTTGGTAAGGACATTGATTTTAAGTTATTGATGAGAATGTTCTTGTTTTATTAATGAATAAGTCTTCCACTGAGTTAACTAAGTTATACCAACGGTTCGCTCAAGGCAAATAATGGTCATTGGGTGATGGCCATGTCCACGGCGTAGGTTAGGGGTTGGTTCTATAAAAAATACCTGCAATACTTGATGGCTTTTGTGATGCAGATTAAAACACTTTATCAAGTGATTCGTGTTCTACCACTCGTTATGTCTTTACTTTATGTGGTGGTGCTTTTTGTTGGAGATGAAAAAACAAACTATAATTTCTAACTCTACCATGGAGGCTGAACTAATTGCTATAGTTTTAGGTAGTGAGGAAGTGAATTCGTTAAGAGATTCAATACTTTAAATACCTTATTTTGAAAAACTAATTCCTCTTATTTTAATAGATTGTGATATCACCGCTACAATTGGTAGTGTTCAAAATTGTTATTATAACGGTAAATCCATACCTATAAGGAGGAAACACATTAATTGTCACGATGGAGGAGCACCCCCTAGAATTAACATGGCGTACTTGATTTCTTTGAGGTCTTATACAAGCTCATAGTTATCATTCATCGCATCGGCATAGTAAATTTAAGAGAAAATTTAAAACTTTTCACAACACCTCATATGCTAGAAACATTACTTCATATACATATAAAATATAAGTCATAAGACATATATATATTCAAAGTCTCTTTACCATCTTAGACTCGATAACTTTGGAGTACATTAGTGACACGGCCCATAAGACATAATACAAATTATACAATATTTAATATACTTTATAATAAGTACACATTAGGATATCATTGGATTAAGGATTCCTTTCCTTGAGCTTCGGAATCACCTATCAAGATCTTCATCATTAAAGACACCCTTTATGCATCTATAACCTACACTTTGTATAAAAAGTAGAGAAAACATGTATTAGCGCAAGAATGTAATAAGTATGACAACCATGAAAAACATGCTTTTAAAAGGGAAATTTTATTTTAAATCATACTTCATGCCATGTTGAGTAAATCATCATAAAACCTTTATCAATAGCATATATATAACTTTCATACTTAATATAAACACAATCAAAGTCAAAAACATCATAGAAAAATACTTATAGAATTTAAGTCCAATTTGAGGTCACTTTACAGTGAGGTCATTCCTCTTTATAGTGAACTGTTCCTTTTATTTCACAAGTCAACAAATATCTTCATAGAAGTATAATACCACATAGACATAGTGAAGTCAAGACCTTCATCATATAGTCAACAAGATCAATATCATATATAAACACTCATATCATGCTCATGTTCATAACAAGTAGGCAAATACTCTTATGTCATGCACAGAAAACATGTACATAGTGACATGCATTAGAACACCTTCCTAGAACTTCCTATGTAGTTACTTGTGCAATATCTAGATGGGTTCATTACTTCCACCTATCAAAAATAACCTTCCTTAAGTCATTTATTTAGGGTCCTAGTAATTAAAATCCATTGTCCATTATATATTAGGGAAATTATAGCCTTAACTGACATATACCATGTGATGCTAAACATGGAATCTGGTGTCATAGAACCCCACACCGATAAAGGGTGGTCTACCGGCCAACGTAGAACCAAATGTGACATAGCTTTCTAGGAGGATACACTATCTAGTATCTTATAGTGACAACATAGTTATGGAACTTAGAGGTACATGTGAAACCCCTCTTTATGCCAAGATTAGGCATTGTAGCTATGCACTTATGCTTACCCTAATTATGCTCATTGAGGCGTTCTGATTATCCACCTCATCTGATTATGGTGACCTACCTTCCTACCATGGGAAGGGACACACAATCATATTCAAGTTCACTAGGTGCTAAGCTAAGTTCCCTTCATTGAAAAACTTTATTATATTTTTACTTTATAAATCATAGGTTTATGAGAGTCATCCCCTCATATGCTCAACTCATAGGTCATTGATGGAAGTTCATCATCCTAAATCATCTAAAGAATCATTTAAATGAACAAAGCATATGTAAAACATCATCTACTTTAGGGTAAACACGAATACACCATTCATTGCCCCTCTCTTTACTAGATATTCATACATGTATGTGTGTTTATACATCTATGTGAGCAAACCTTTCACATAACACATTAAGTTAGATAAGTTCATATATCAATGAATGAGTCTATATGCAATAACTATATGAGAAATCCTTTCATTTAAACCCATTAAGACACTATGCACATTCATACTTCATCATTTCATACACATAATATTTATAACATGTTCATATACTCATCTTTCATAATCATAAAAACAAAACGTAGGAACTATTCTATCAAAATACACATGTGCAATGTATAGACAAGGTCCCGTACCATTTCCCATACTAGTACACCTATCAACTAATCCTAGCAAGGAATACATAACATACTTCACAAAAATATACTTTAGATGTATAGTAATAGACATTATTAATATGAGAAAAAACTTTAATTTAGACACCATGACCTATACTACTTGTAACATGCATGTGAGTGACAGTGTGTGTACATTGGTCAATATGATCACATAATCGCTGTAAATTACTCATTGAGGAAGACACCCTCTTATAATACATTATACTTCCAAGAACATACCACACAACACATAATAGCATAAGAGGCAAGAATATATAAATATTATAACCCAGGCTCCTAACTTTAGCGATTTACACTTCCATATAAGGGGTACATGGGTAGGGGCTACTCACAATTTTAAAACATCAATTTCAGCACCTATAAAATACCCTAACATGAATATACACATACTCATACAATAGCAACATAACCTACATCACAACGAGATAGGAAGATAGGCACAATTACATTATAAGGTGATCATCTAAATATCTAAATCATATATTCATCAATTTGCCTTCAAGGGCATGATCAAAACATATATAATGAAAATAAATTTAACACCTCCACAATAAGTGGACCATACAAGACAATTCCATACAAGTATTTATCAACATTACTATACACAAATAGAGAAGTAGAAGAGTAGAGGGAATAAGCATTCTTAACAATTTCTCACCCTTTGATTATCATTGATAAATACACCCATTTTGCCAATAATTTACATATATGGAACTAGATAAATGTACTTTAAACATATAAGAAACCATGTACAAGCCGCTACAAGATTATAATATAACATAATACAACACATCAACATACTAGGAAAGTAGACTAACATAGATCATTAGCGAATTTCCCTTGCATTGATTTTAAATCATATTACGTATATAAAATATCAATATAAGTCAGTATATAAACCTATATTTAACCATATTGAAATCATGATGACATACACTCAAGATTAAGGTTTCGACATAGGCATTTAGGCTTGTCGATTTGCTAGAGTATAGGAAAATTTACCAATACTATGAACTTTCTAATACTTTGATCATCATTCATACATTATAAACAATACACTCATTGTGCAGTAGCTAATTCGGTAAGAAATCAAGAAGAAACCATGCTTAATATAACGACAACCCAAGATCCATCACACACATAGCTTTTTGACTTCATAGCCTAAAGAAATCTTGATCAATTAATCCATGCTTTTTTGGATTGTTCATTAAGGATTTATACCTATCAAATTCATCCATTATATAACAGTAATACAATATCTACGGCTGTTCATACATTATTACAACCTTACACAAACGATTCCACAATCTACTTCAAGATAACACATAGAAACATAGACTATTCAGGTTTAAATCTTCATACATTGATCCTTATGGATCCTTCAATATCAATTCAACATAAATTCATGTAAGTAGTAGTATATGCAATCACTTCAATGTAATAGAATCATAATTCAATTGATAGCAATTCAAGATCATATCGCCGATGCAAGGCTAATCGTTTCAGTGATGGAGCATGGGTTCATCATGTAATTGGATGGAAAACCACTTCCAAATTAGCATATAAATAATAAATACATTCATATTATTCCTTAGAGATCAATTTAATAAAGAATCCATGGCAGATTGAAGAAGAAAGTGTTTGATCATATTTTTCTCTTTTGAAATCTTTGAGAATAGCTCTTTAGATGAAAAGATAACTAGAGATGAAGATCACCATACCTTTGTCTAGTTGAAAACCTCTAAAGCTTGATGATTCAGCCATTGAAAACCCATCTCCAAGATATTCTTGAGCTTCACCAACAAAGGAGGTTTGAAGGAAAATTTTTTTTGAGAGAAAGGTTTCAATCTTGTTAGAGGATTCTAGAATGGGGTGATCACGTTTTTGATGACTTTTATACACCCAAAATAGATACATAAATCTGTTATGGTAAGTTTAGGACGTGGGGTAAATTTACCATTCACCCCTTTAATGAAACACACAGAGGATGCCATGTGAAGGCAACCTGCGACGATGGCAATGACGGGGCGTCGAGGCCATGACGGGCCATGCCTGGACTTTGTCGCCTGATACTTAGCCAAAATTTTCTTAAGACCTTCCCAAGTTATTTATACCTTGACGATACCTGCTGAAAAGGTTGTTGATGAACCAATGATCCGTCGTTGGGTCCGTCAATGGACACTACCGATGAAGTGTCTTAGACAGCTTTGGGTCCTTCTTTTGGGGCCTCTTGTGGAGACCTTAAGAAGTCTTACCCAGACGTTTCCAACGTGATAATTAATATTAACAATTTATATACCTTCCACATAAATTTACTCAAAAACAAACACCTTTAAGACGCCCAAACAGCCTTGTCCCCAACATGACATATGGTGAACGTATTAGGGGTTGTGTTTCGACGCCTTGGACGTTCTTGGGCGTTTGACCTCCAAAGTTCATGAAACTTCATATATAAACATGAAACATAATTCAAAACAATTTCAAGACTTATTAGACCTATTTCATACAAATTTAAGCATGTATTTACACTTGAGGCACATAAGCGACTAGTCATCGAACGTCTTGGTCGTCCCTTGACGTTCGGCTTCAAAATTATTTCCAACTTTTTACACTGACTCTAAACCATATAATAAAAAATTGTAGAACCTTATAACATCATTGAACACCCATAAGCAGATAGAACCACATATAGTCATCTAGATGACTTAGTCGTCCCTTAACGTTCGACTTCCCGTACCTCTAATATTTTAGCTACTGCCTATGTACTATATGTTAAGAATATTTAGGACATTAAATTTTAAGAAAAACATGGTAGTCTCTAGACACCTTATCTCATTTTTGGGGTCTTATAGTGTAAGATCGTATTTGACAAATGGTACCATTAATATTGATTATGTCAAATCTTATGATAATCTTTTAGATCCTCTTACTAAGGCCTTAATGAGTGAAAAGGTTTGGCACACATAGAGGCGGATGGTATAGAAACATATAAATCCTTGAGTCATATATTGGGAAACCCAACATGGGGACTAGAGATCCTATGACCAGGTTCAAAGGAAAAAACAAATCATATGATGACTTGTTGTGACAAATGCACTATTTTTTTTAATTCCCTTTCTATGATATAAGTGCATTGTTTCCTGTTGTTTGTGGAGGTTGAGTTGGTAAAACTATTATTGAACAGGTCCACTCTCGACAAATATGTGATGTGTGGAAGTAGGTTGCTTCCTATGAGAATTTACTTATTCTAAGATGCATTCATGAAACTCGGATAGCACATGGCCATAACATGCTTTCTTGAAAGCTCATGTCAACACCTTGATTATTATGTGTGAGTAGTTATATTTTGTTTCCCTTAAGCAATCATAGTTCAAGTATAAGACCAGTACGACATTGGAGTAAAAGTTACTGTTTCACTAAGTGGAGGTTAAATGCAGAGCACACCTTCATTATGCATGATAGTCTTCCTTCAGCTGATATACTCTCTTGTCTAATAATTAAACGAGTGGGGGATTATTCTAGAACTTTAATATTGTTATCCTTTTAATATTATTACAATTTTATATATGTCATTTTATACTCTGCCTAACTTAAAATTATTTTGGTGTATTAACTCATACTTGTAGTAGAAACATTGTAGTGAACTTTGGAATTAGGTAATATGTTAATATTCATGTTGAGATACATTTGTTTTTCTAACCATTACTTCTCCAAATTATTCCTTCATTATTCTTTATAACCTATGTAACTCCTAAGACCATTATCTTCACTATTTACTACACTAGTTATTTCCTATTCATTGCTAGGAAGACTTCTTCTAGTATAAATATTGATGGTCTTGATTTATTTTAAAACACACAAGACACTAGAGAAAATATAGAGAGAAAGAGTTAGTTAAAAATAGAGTTCTTATTTGTTGAATGGATGTGTTCTTACGTGTGAAGTTTTGGACTCAACTGTTGTCCAATGTTCTTGATTATACTTTATGAAGGATGTTGTATCCTAGAGGGGATAAGTCAAAGAGTAATACTGCTGGACTGGTGAAAAACATTTGCTGCAGTAGGCTTAGATCTCCTTAAAGAGAGCGAGATATTCGCGCCTCAGCCTTTAAGAGACTTATCTTCTTTACATTATTTTCATTTGTAATCTTGTATTTTTTTGTTATCTTGTAAGTGTTTCATTAACAATAATAAAGGAAAAAGGACTTGTGTTCCTTACTGCATTTAATCGTCTAAATATGGTTATAGTAGAAATTTTGGGATCATTCATTTTATCTAAGGAGATAAAATTTGGAAGGTATTCTATTATTATTAAATTTAGTGTCGAGTAAAACTAACTCGTATAATACGTGGTTGAGTACGTTATAGGATGTCTAATATTGTGCCTATTTAATGTAGAGTATTTAGGGAGAGGCAATAATTTTTATTGAACTATATCCTCAGCAATATCCCAATATCCAAACACAGTTTATCTCCACCTCACCCCACAGGTTCATAACCCAACACACATCCCTACACCTATTATGACGAAAAGATGAAATCAAAAATCTAACAATAAAGAACGATAAGTTTAACGTGGAAAACCCTTTAAAACGATGGTAACCACCACGGGATCGACAAGATCCAAATTCGTTCACTATACCAATAAGAGGGTTAAAAATATTATTCTAATGGCTACACAACAAGTGCCAAAAGAGAAAAAAAAATAGCTACACAAATAAAAGATAAATAGAAAGAAACACCACCAAAACCCAGCTTTTGTTCGGGACCTAACACAGGATCTTGCAAACCTATGAATCCGATCTCCACAGTTCAAATCAACCACCAAGATGTTAGGAACACTCAATCAAAAGTTAAGACAGATCCACTGGTTAGTTAATCAGAAAACACGATCTGAAAATTGCTGGTCAGGGACAAAGACTGCAGCAAGAGAACCCTTTTCTTTCTCTCTTTTCTCTTGATGAGAGCTCTCTCAAAAACCTCTCATATATTCTAATGTATTTCAAAGATAATACCAATGATCAATTAATTATTCTCTCAAGACCATCCTCGATTTATATAGTTGTGCTTTTCCTTACAAAGCCAAAACCAACTACAAATAGGATTACAATTCCAATATTTTTCCTAATAGAATTGGAAACCAAATAAAAAGAATAATTCCAATCTTTTTTCAAGTAGGATGAAGCCATGGGCCTTTGGCCGGAACATGGTCAATATCCCAAAAACCTTCTCCTCCAACCAAGAGGCCAAATGGACTTCAAGTGGAGGATCTCTACGCAGGCTTCATGCCTGCCGCACTTCTACAAAACTCATGCTTATCTACGATCACCACTTTCATAAGCATATCTGAAGGATTGTCATTAGTGTGTATCTTCTCAACCACAAATAATTTCTCATCTAGGGTAATTCTAAACCAATAATATTTTCTACTACTATATTTGGACTTAGAATGAAAGGTAGAGTGCTTGGTGAGATAAATAGCACTTTGATTATCACAAAATAAGACAAATATTGATTTTTAAAAATCAAGATCTTTGATAAACTCCTTCATCTAAAGAAATTCCTTGGCATCTTCAGTAATCACAATATATTTGGCTTCTGTGGTAGATAGAGCTATGGACTTCTGAATTCTTGATTTCCAAGAAATATCTCTTCCTCCAAAATTGATTAAATAGCCAGAAGTGGATTTTGAATTGTCAAGATTTCCTCCCAAATCAGAGTCTGTGTAGCATACTAGTTCAGACTTGCCACTACCAAAGCACAACTCCATATCTGACGTACCTTTCAAATATCGTTGTATCCATTTCACTGCACCCCAATGTTCTTTTCCAGGATTGGAAAGAAATCTACTAGCGGTAGCAACAACATGTACAATATCTGGTCTAGTGAATATCATAGTATACATCAAACTACCAACCGCGAAAGAATATGGCATACTCGACATCTCATTCTTCTCTTCATTAGTCTATGAACTTCGAGTCGTACTCAACTTAAAGTGTTTAGTAAGAGGTGTACTAACCACTTTTGTCTCTGTCATGTTGAACCTCTTGAGTACTTTATCAATATACTCCTTTTGGGATAGAGATAACTTCTTCTTGTGTCTATCTCAATAGATTTGTATGCCTAAGATCTTCTTCGATGTCCCCAAGTCCTTCATCTCAAACAAATTTCTTAACTCTTTCTTGAGGAATGCAATTCTAGATTTATTTTTGCCAACAATTAGCATATCATCTACATAAAGTAGTAAGTTAATAAAATCACCATCAGAAAACTTCTGAAAGAATACACAATGATCTAAAGATGTTTTCTTGTATCCTTGATTTTCAATGACACATTAACACTTTAACTACCACTACCTTAGAGCTTGTTTCCAATCCATACAAACACTTTCTCAATTTGCAAACATGATTTCCTTTCTTATTAACTACAAAACCTTTATGTTGGTCCATGTAGATCGACTCTTCTAAATCACCGTGAAAAAAGGTAGTCTTGACATTCATATGCTCAACCTCTAAATCTAGACTTGAGGTTAAGGCTAGAACCATAGAATGAAGGACATTTTCACAACAGGAGATAAACATTCATCAAAGTCAATCCCCTTTCTTTGACCAAAACCTTTGACGACTAAACTAGAACTTGTATGTATGTTAAAATGTATGTAGATCTTTCTTCAATCGAAATATCCATTTATTTGTTAAAGCTTTCTTACCTTTCGGTAACTCCACTAGATCATATGTGCCATTCTTGTGAAATGACTTTATCTCGTCTTCCATGTCTTTTACTCACCTATCTCTAATGAGTATCTAGCATGACTTCATCATAACCTTCAGGTTCTCCCATGTCAGTCAAGAGGATATACTCATTACGAGAATAATGTGTTGAGCTTCGCTTTTCTCTAGTAGATCTTCTACAAGAGGTTTCTAGAGCATCCGAAGCGGTCATCCCAACATGATTTGGTTGATTATCAACCACAACATCATCATATAGAAACAATTATATGGTCTACACTCTCATCATTATCTTTATCATTACCTTGGGATCCCTTATGTGCAAAAGATGTATCAATAATCGGAATTGGATCAACATCAACTAAGCTCTCATCAGTATGAGAATCTAGTTTCTCAGTCTTGTCAATATCTTCAATAGTTTGACCATGAAAGAACACAACATCAGGACTTCTAATGATTTTCTTATCAATTGGATCATAAAAGCGATATCCAAAATCATCTTGACCATAACAAATAAAGATACATTGCTTAGTTTTAACATCCAATTTCTACCTCTTATCTTTTGGAACATGCACACAGGCTTTACACCCAAACACTTTCAAGTGATCATAAGAAACATCCTTAACAAACCAAACTCTCTTTGGAACATCACCATCCAAAGCATCAAAAAGAGACAAATTGACAACATAAGTAACAATGTTAAATGCTTCAGCCTAAAAGGAATTTGGAAGTTTATCCTATAAAAGCATACATCAAGCTCTCTCAACTAAAATTATATTCATCCGCTCTTCCAAACAATTTAATTGAGGAGTCTTTGGAGAAGTCTTCTGATGATGTATTCCTTGGGATTTGCAGTATTTATCAAAGGGACAAATATACTCACCACCATTATCAGTGCGAATACATGTTTTCTTTCCCGTTTGTCTCTCATTTAAGGATTGAAACTGTTTACACACATCAAGCACTTGATCTTTGGATTTTAAAGGATATACCCAAATCTTGTGAGAATGATCATCAATGAAAGTAGCAAAGTAAAGTGCACCACCTTTTGAAATCACTTTGAAAGGACCACACAAATCTAAGTGTACTAGCTCCAATAACTCAGACTTTCTTGAAGGAGGATGACTGTAAAAAAAAACTCTTTTTTATTTCCCTACAAAGCAATGAACACATATTTTCACCATTGTTTGTTTCATACCAGCAAGCAAATTGTTCTTTTCGAAACAGGCGATTCCCCTCTCGCTCATATGACTAAGCCTCTTGTGACACAGCTCTGATAAAGTCTCGCTCTACACAAAATTTATAGAGTCACCAAGAATTGATCCTTGTGTGACATATAAATTTGAATGTTTTCTTCCTCGAGCTAAAATCAGTGAGCGTTTGGTGAGTTTCCATTGTCCATTGCACAAGCCATTATGATAGCCATCATCATCTAGTTTTCCTACAGAGATCAAATTTAAGGGAATGTCTGGACCATGCTTGACATTCTGAAGGACCAAAGTTGAACCGGAATTGGTTTTCAAACAAACAGTGCCAACACCAAACACCTTAACCTCACAAGCATTACCCATCTTTAACACCTCAAAGTTAACAGAAGTATAAGATGAAAAGAAGTCTTTTTTTTAGTGTGATATGTGATGTAGCTCTAGAATTTACTATCCAACTTGTATCTAGAGATAAAATATTGATTAAGTCTTTATCACAAGCGAAGAAAAGGTCATCTTGGACAATAACAACTACATTATTTTGATTTTTTCTTCCTTATTCCCTTCTTTAAGATCTTGCTTCAATTGTTTAAAGAATATTTTAATATGTCCTTTCTTTCCACAATGATAACATATAATATTTTTATTCTTGAATTTTGACTTGCTTCTACTTTTACCTCTACTCCTCAGATCTCTTGTATTATGTCTCCATCGATCTTTTGTATATAGAACATCTGAATGTGAAGATGTGTCTTGAGATTTTCTTCTAACGTCTTCATTCAACACATTACTGTGTGCATATTCCATAGTCCCCTTTCAACCTGTAGCGGAATTCGTTAAAGAAACACGAAGAGTTCCCCAAGAATCCGGTAGAGTATTCAGAAGCCAAAGTCCTTCTATTTCATCATCAAAATTAACACCTAATCCTGATAGCTGATCAAGAATACCCTGAAAATAATTTATATGATCAACAATATCACTTCCCTCCTTGTATTTAAAGGTTATCAGTTGCTTTAACAAGAACAACTTCTTATTGCCAATTTTTTAAGCATAAAGTGTCTCCAACTTTTCCCATAATGTTCTTGCATGTGTCTTATTCACAATATGGTTGCGAATATTATCTTCAAACCATTGTCTTATATATCTTCATAGTTGTTGGTGCTCAAATTCTTGATTTTCATCGGGCACATTCTCGGGTTTATGATCAGAAAAAACCAGAAGATGCATCTTCTTCACGAACAATAGATCTTTCATCTTGCTTTTCCATATGTTGTAGTTTCTACCATTTAGATATAACATATTGCTCATATTCCCCTCCATATGAATAACCTTAGCTTTGATACCAGTTGGTGTGACGAAAAGATGAAACTGAAAAACAAACAATAAAGAACACTAAGTTTAACGTGGAAAAACCCTTCAAATCGAAGGTAACCACCACGGGTGTGACAAGATCCAAATTGCTTCACTATACCAATAAGAGGATTACAAAGATTCTTCTAATGGCTACACAAAAAGTGCCAAAAGAGAACAAACAATAGATACACCATCAAAAGATAAACAGAAAGAAACACTACCCAAACCAAGATTCTGTTCGGGACCTAAAAAAGGATGTTGCTAACCTCCGAATCCGATCTCCACTGTTCAAATCAAGCATCAAGATGTCAGGAACACTCAGTCCAAAGATCAGCCCGATCCAACGATTAGTTAATCGGAAAACACGACCTGAACATTGCTGGTCAGAGAAAAAGATTGCAACAAGAGAACCATTTTCTTTCTCTCTTTTCTCTTGTTGAAAGCACTCTCAAAAACCTTATATTCTAATGTATTTCAAAGACAATACTAATGATCAATTAATTTTGGCTTTTCCTTACAAAGCCAAAACCAACTACAAATAGGATTACAATTCCAATCCTTTTCCTTATAGAATTGGAAACCAAATAAATAGAATAGTTCCAATCCTTTTTTCAAGTAGGAATAAGCCATTGGCCTTTGGCTGGAATATGGGCAATAGCCAAGGATTTAATAAGGATGGGCTACAATTTTTTGATCCCATTTGGGAAAAGGGCTTTTTAGCCTGACCTGAATAAGACTGTTGATTTGTGGCGCTTGAGAAATATCTATAGGGCCGGCCCGTGGGCCAATAAAAATTAATGAAAAAAAATAGTATCAAAATTAAAATAAAAGAGAGTACAAACTTAAAACAATTATGCTAATAATTCTACTTAGATACTGATACTTTTATTTGAAAAAAAAACTTAATAAATATTACAAAGATAATTTTTTTTGTAGATTTGATTAAGAAGTAGTAACATTAACATCATGTAATATTGTTTTGTCGATATTTATGATAATATTTTTAAATTATATTCATAATTTAATTTAATAATTGGAATAATTACGGGAATGAATTCCTTTTAAAAAATAATTACTTATTTTATATATACACTTTAGATATTACCATTTATAGTAACTTCTTTAGTTTTCCCTTTTCTCTGTCTCACTCTTTCTTTCTCTTTTTTTGTGTCTCACTCTCTCCTTTTTTATATCTCACATTGCAAGTAGAGCCTGCCGAATTCCCCATTCTATTTTAAGTGATGGATGTATCATCAAACTACAACCTATTGTCTGGAAGACCGTGGGTTCGTATGGCAAGAGCAGTTCCTTCCACTCTTCATCACTTTGTTAGAGTTGTCAATATGGCTAGCTCACTCTATCCGGTCTAATCCATATAGTCTTCGATATTTATGGTTAGGCCGGGCTAGCCCATTTTTGGTGTGGGCCAGAAAATGACTTGCCCGCCCCACAAGTACGTGGGCTACATACTTGCCGGGCAAGCCCAGTTTATTTAAACAATATATTATATTTAGAATTATTATGGATAAATCACATGAATATGTTGTGATATAAAAAAATTTACCATTTATGTCAATATAATTATTCTAACTAAATATATTTATTTTTTAATTAAGAAAATTGTACGGTGTCCGCTTATTTCTCAACCCTTTTTACTCTTATTATTTTTATTCTTCTGCTTCTTTGACTCGTTTTTTCTTTCTTTTTACAATCTTGTTTCTTCATCTCTTTCTTCTTCTTTATTTTACTCTTCTACTTTCTGTTTCATTCTCTAGTGTTATTTTTCTTCCTCCCCTTTTTTTTATAATTCTTGTTCTTTTCTTTAAAATTTTCATCTGAATAACTATATTTCGTAAATCAGTTTTTGTCCATGTCACTATTTTTATTAAAAAACAAGATGAAAAGAGGAACAAAAACACTCAAATTTTGTATAAAATCGCGTTTTTAAGTAGAAAATTCAAACCTTTAAAATTACATTTCAAAGAGTTCACCATTGATAGTCATTCTAAATCTTTAAATTTTGGATTCATTATTTGAATTTTACGAAGTTGTAATAAGTTTTAATATGTAGTTCCTACAAATAGTAGAAAATGTCGTCTATAGTTTATACCTCAATTTTAAGAGGGTTTGGTGAAGTTTGTAATTAATTTTAGGAGAAATATTAGATTGAAATGAATTAAATTAAAATTGTGTTTTAACTGTATTAAAGTTGCATTACATAACAAATTTTAATGCAATTTTAATTTATTTTAAAGATTTATGATTGATTAGCTACTATTGATTACTTGTTTGATTCATTATTCGATATAACTTATAAGTTTATTGATCATTTTCATATATTTCATTAGTTACGTTTTTCATTAATTTGTAATTCTCTTTTCTAATTCAACTTTAACTATCGTGTAATACAATTTTAATTCAAATTTAATTCATCTCACAATTTTTTGATTTATTTGTACTATTGGATACTTGTTTAATTCATTATTGTTACAAGTTTAATTCACTATACAAATCATTGTCTTTTCCGTCAAGTTATGTTTACCATCCATTCTTAATTCTCTCTTTTTATTCAATAATTTAATACCGTTTAATACAAATTTAACTCATTTTGCAGGATTTTTTTATTTATTTGTTCCTATTGGATACTTGTTTAATTTATTATTGATTCAAATTTTATTCACTTTATAAGTCACTGTCTAATATTTTATTTGTTACATTTCTTTATTCATGCTTAATTCTCTCTTCTCTTTTAACTCAACTTTAATACTTGTGTAATACACTTTTGTATTTTTATTTCATTTTGCAATTTGTCGGTTGATTTGTTATGATTAGTTAGTTATTTAATTCATTATTTATACAAGTTTTATTCAGTTTACATGCAAATCAAAGAATGCTCTTTTGTTTTCTACATTATGCATTCATATTTAATTATCTTCTAAAAATTCAAGTTTAACATATTTGTAATACTATTTTTATTCAAATTTAATTTGGTTTTCAGTTTTTTATGCCGATTCATTTGTTAAGATTATACTACTACTCTTCTAATAATTCAACTTTAAAATGTCTATAATACATTTTAATTAAAGTTTAATTAATTTTAATGTTTTTATGCCTCTTCATTTTGTACGATTATATTACTTGTGTAATTAACTATTAATACAAGTTTTTTTTACAATCTAGACTCATTGACTATTTTACGAAAAGAGAGAAAAAGAGCAATAGTAGGGGAGAAAAAAAAAGAACAAAAAAAATTAAGAAAGAATATACTAAATAAAAAGAAAGAAAGAAAGAAAGAAAGAAAGAAAAAAAAGAGAGAGTGAGGCACAAAAAAGGAGAAAGAAAGTGCAACATAGAGAAAAGGAAAAAATTAAAGAAGTTGCTATAAATGGTATTATTTAAAGAGTATATTTAAAATAACTAATTATTTTTTAAAAGGATTCAAAACACATAATTAATCCAATTATTAAATTAAATTATAAACTATGATTTAAAAGTATTATCTTAAATATCGACAAAACAATATTACATGATGTTAATGTTACTATTTCTTATTCAAATCCACAAATAGAATTATCTTTGTAATATTTATTAAGTTTTTTTATGTAAAAAGTATAAATACCTAAATATAAATATTAACCTAATTGTTTTAAGTTTATACTCGCTTTAATTTTAAATTTTAATATTAAATTTTTGAAAATTTTTTGTTGACCCATGGACAGGTCTTACCGATATTTCTCAAGCCCTACAAATCAATAAACTTATTCAAGCCGAGCTAAAAAATACTTTTCTCAAATGGGCTCCGAAAATCGTAGCCCAGCCCTATCAAATCCCAGGCCAGGCCAGGCCAATCCAACAGGCCTAGACCATATTGACTACTCTAAGTGTGTGACGTTTGAATGGGGTCGCATAGAAGTTCCATCCATGGAGAGCTTAGCCTTCCCATTAATTCTGTTAGTTCTATCCCAATCACCAATGAGTTAGACGGATCCACTTTCTATCCTTTGGAGATCATGCAAATCGCAACGGTCATCGAGGAAGTAGAGTCAACTGATGTAAAATTTTAAGTGCAGAAAAAATGGTTGAATTGGACATGTTGAAGTATGGTTATCAGTCGAAGAGCAGACTTGGACATCGGTCTAATAAATACTGGATCTAATCTAGTTGATGCATCAGAAAGGCACCAATGGACTCTAGAGGGCCTTGCATAAACCGAGATTTAATAGGGTCGGGCTAAGATTTTCGCAGCCCATTTAAGAAAATGACTTTTTACCCCTGGCGGCATAAACCTGCTAATTTGTGGGGCTTGAGAAATATCAGTAGGACTAGCCTGTGGGCTGATCAAAATTAATTAAAAAGTATTATATAATATTAAAATTTAAAATTAAAAAGAGTCCAAATTCAAAATAATTAGATAATATTTATATTTAGATATTTATATTTTTACATGAAAAAAGAACTTAATAAATATTATAAAGATAATTTTATTTGTTAATTTTATTAACAAGTAGTAATATAAACATAATGTAATATTGTTTTTCGATATTTATAATATTATTTTTAAATAATTATTTATAATTTAATTTAACAATTATACAAAAATATATTTTTTTAGAAAGTGGGCTGGCATGTAGTCCGCGTACTTGTGGGTTGGACTGATCGTTTTTTGGCTCACACAAAAAATGAGCTAGCCCGACCTATCCCGTAAAATGTTAAAGCCTGTATGGATAAGCCCGGATGGGGTGGACTAACACATATTGAATGCTCTACCCACACCCACCAATTCCATAATGTTTCTATACATTATATATGAATACTTTTAAAATAATACTATTATCTGTTTACAACACGAAATTTAATAATTAACTAATTAATCCATTTAGGTTTTTGAAAGTAAATCCGTGAGAAAATATTTTCCTTCCTAGAACACACCCAAAGAAATAAAATTGTTGGGTATATTATTAGCCATGTGGGTAAGTTATAGTATTACCTTTTAATCTTTAGTAAACACTTTTTTTATTCTACTTTATATAATGTTTTTATATGAATAGATCACTGTGTTAGTATGTTTGAATTTTACATATATCATAAACCATTCGGCATATGGACTGTTAATAAGCTCATGCAAAATTATAAATAAATGTTTACTTGCGCTAGTACATTTTGTATGTACCGAACGGATTAAGTCGAGATGTTCGTTATAGTATAAATATTAGTAAATAATTTCTCTAGTCAACTAAATGTATTTGTACTTTTAGTATTAATAAATAATTTCACTAGAGTGGTAATAACACAACTTTATGGTCTAATACGTTTCCTATGTACTAAATGGATCAAGTAGAGATGTTAGTTGATATTATGAATATTAACAAATAATTTCGCTAGTAAATTATATGTATCTGTAGTGTAATTTGGATATAATTATTATAATACATGTAGTTTGATTTATTATTTTAATATATTAAAGTGCAATCATATTATGATTCGATATATTCTTAATAGATTTGATGATGACAAATCACTAGGGATGTGCATTGGTCGCTTTACTTCAGATTTATCTATTATCAATTCGGTTTATTGATTTTTGGTTTTCAAGTATGATAAACCAAGAGAGAATCCGATTAGATATTTTTTATCGATTTTGAATCTTAATGTTTTGATTTTCGATTTAACCAATAAGAAATTTCTTGTGAAATATTTGTGTGAATCCTCCAACAATTTGATGTGACAAGAGGAATATTGTCTTTACTTTATGTTTTGACATTTTGTATAATTTGAAGTTGTGAACTCAATGTTATTCTTGTTATTGGAAGCAACTGTTTATGATGCTATCTAAGGTGATGAAGATGATCGATGCTTACTATAGGAGCTATCTTTGGTCAGGAAGTAATACCATTAACAAAAAAGCTCTAGTGGCGTGGGAAACACTAGGCTTACCTATGTGTGTGGGTTGTCTGCACATAACTAATCTTAGAATCTGGAACAAGGCTGCTATAACTAAAAACTACTGCGATGTGGAGCACAAAGTTGACAAGTTGTGGATTAGATTGATACATACATACTACATAAAAGGAGAACAAGGAGATAATATCTAAATACTGAAGCAGGCATTCTGGATGATTTGGAAAATATCAGAGGCAAGGGCTGTTGCATCTCAATTTATCTACGATCAATCCTGAGAAAAGTGTGATAAGACAGCTCTATAACATTATGATATAAGATAAACATGAAGTGTCATGGAAATTTCTAATGTATATGAAATGTTTCTAGACAAAAATCAAAGTTTACAACATGGATTAAATTTAGTGGAAAGATGCTAACAACTGAAAGACTGAGCAAATGGTGTCTTGATTTAGAAAAAACATGCTGCCTTTGCCAGGTTCAGGAGGAGGGAGCACCTCTTTGTGCAATGTACTTATGTGAGAAGTTTGTGGGATAGGATTTTAAGATGAATGAACATGCCAATGTATAATGCTACTACATCAGAGCAATACATACATTGCACTATCAACAATGCAAAAGGGAAATCCAAGGAGGCGCCGGTGTTCAAGATGATGTATACAGATATCACTATGGGATTTGGAATGAGACAAATCTAAGAATTTTTTAAACAAGAAGGCAAAATTGGGAAACTGTAGCTAAAGATATCATATATGTATGTTTTGAAAAAGCCTCCCCCCCCCCGCAAGAATAAGTAGTCTAATACATAAGTTTATATTCTAGACAGGTTGTTGTTTGATTAAGGATAGAATTGCTGTGATGTAGCATGCTATGATTTGTAATGTTCTTTTGGAGATTAATGGAAAGCTAATTACTAAAAACAAAGTTATTGTGAAGTGCAGGCTAAAGGACAAATGAAAGTAACTAGTAAGGTATTGATATTAATATTTAATATTTTTGTACAGGTAAAGTAGTAATTTATTATATTCTTTATGGGTTATCGGTTTACGCAATAACTCAATAATAAAAAATCAAAACTCACAAATAACCCGGTAATTTTTATAATAAATTCATTAATAAATTTTTAACCGAATAACCTAATAACGATTAATAATCAAATAACACTCTTTTGAGTTTAATTTATAGATCGGTTCAATTTTGACACACTCATACAAATCACGTTAGCGCAACAATAATTAATGAATACATAACACGCAACATATTTTTAACGTAACTAACTCGCTAAGCTGAAGTTGTATGCACCAAAAATTATCTTATAATTTTTTGCCTTACATTGTTCATTGATGAGTTGTATTTAAAATAAACTTCCAAATGAGTGATCATACCATGAAATTGATATATGTAGGTTATTATGTAGTTTGACTTTGGATGATCATATCTCCCAATATATAACCTACAAAATTGATGTTCTACAAATCTAACTTTCAAAGCATTAAACTCTTCACAAATACAACTTCAAAATGAAGAGATATTCAAATTTCGTACACACTGCCAAAGCATGTAGTTTAAGGTGGCCCCAGGTTAGTGCAATAAATTGATATCTATATAAACAATATTCAAAAATCATTGTCACTCAAAACCATCTTCCTCCTAAGACTGAAAAAGAGATTCTATGTTCTCCTTTGTTCAAATACTCCTTAGGGTTTGATTACTAAAACTTAAGTGCTTCACAAAAATTATTCTGTACACTGAAACTCATCACATGAAATAAATTTCTTTTCGTTTCATGTGGTTCTTCTTTTTGTGGGTTGCACAGTTAGTTTCCCCGTAAATTAGTTGTAAGTAGCAGAAGCTATAAGTTACTTTCATAAGGTAAAAGTTATTACACCTCTTTCAATCGTTAATTTTGAGTTGTACATTTTCATCAAAAGAAGGTTATCAACTTTGGCGATTCTTCCGTTTTGCTTGGTTGTGGACTATTTTTGTGTCATGACCGAAACCTCGATTGATGATGACACCTACAATAACTCAACAGTAGGTAAGACAACCCATATTGTGGAATGACAAGTAACATACATAATGGGTAGAAACAACACTCAACGAGAAGTTACTTAAACAATTTAATGAAAATAACGAAAAATAAGAACATCATAATATAAATACACTCAAAAAGAGAAATACTGTCCAAAAATATTGTCGTAACAATGTCACGACCCAAAACGCGTCATGAGTGGAACCCACACTTAGCCTCCTATGTGAGCGAACCAACCAATCTAAACCCCATCATTTCAAACATAATGAACAAAATATAATGCGGAAGACTTAAATTCATTAATGAAAATCGATTAAATAACTTCTAAAAACTTGTTACTTATTATTCCCAAAATCTGGAAGTCATCATCACAAGAACATCTATCCTCAAATTACTAAAGCTAGGAGTATCTAAGAAACTAAACATAAATAAAAAGCTAGTTCATGCCGGAACTTCAAGGCATCAAGACATGAAGAAGAAGATCCAGTCCAAGCTAGAAGCGTTAGCTCACCCTGAAATCCGGTGTAATGAAGACTGGCTAGAGTTGAGGTTGAGTTGAAGGTGACGGTACGTTTGCTGTACTCCACAAATAACAAAGAAAGAAACATACAAGTAGGGGTCTGTACAAAACACAGGTACTGAGTAGATATCATCGGCCAACTCAAAATAGAAAACACTATATATCAGATAATATCATAAAATCAACTACAATACTCAACATGCGGCATTTACAATTACCATAACTCTTGGTCACAACACCAAGCACATCAATGAGGACTCGCGCCTCCCCATCATTCTCATTTGGAAATTAGGTTCATTAAATTGAGTATATTAACATATTTCAAGATTCATTCTCTTTACTAATCCTGGTGCCGGAACGTGACACCCGATCCATAGTCTATCCTGGTGTCGGAACGTGACACTCCGATCCTCATATACTATCCTGGTACCAAAATGTGGCACCCGATCCATATACTATCCTTGTGTCGGAACGTGACACTCTGATCCTCATATACTATCCTGGTACCGGAACGTGGCACCCGATCCATATACTATCCTGTTGTCGGAACGTGACACTCCGATCCTCATATAATGTCGTGGTACCGGAACGTGGCACCCGATCCATATACTATCCTGGTGTCAGAACGTGACACTCCGATCCTCATATACTATCCTGGTACCGGAACGTGGCACCCGATCCCCTAATCTCACTACTTTCGTTCATCAAACCTTCTTTTATACCAAGGCATCATCATTAACAAAGTAGATTAGGGCTTTTCAAGATTTAGAATTCAATAGCTTCATCATGCTTATTTTATCACAATTATATAATCACATTCATGCAAGCATACAATTAAGCATATAGAAGGGTTTACAACACTACCCAATACATATCATTCGCTATTAAGAGTTTACTACGAATAACATAAAAACCATAACCTACCGCCACCGAAGATTAGTGATCAAGCAAGAAAATTCCCTAAGGCTTTGTTTTCCTCTTCGTTTCTCCTCTATCTCGATCGTTCTTCTCTTTCTCCTCTGTTCTTTCTATTTTTGTTATTCAAACCCTCTTTCTTTTACCCTAATTAGCATATAATTAAGTATAAAAGATGATGAATTAACCCATTAATTAATTCAAGGTTATCTCCTTTAACCCTTTCAAGTAGTTAAATTATTAACATTAACCCACTAAATTTATAATTATAGCAGGAATAGTCCAAAACGCCCCTTAAAACATTTAACAGAAATCCGACATAGCTTGGGATTACGCAGTCTTTAAGGGCCGTCGTGACTGTGACGATCCATCCTACTGCTTCCATCACAAAGTTCAGAGACTCATTTTATTAAAGAGTTTGTGACGGCCCGTCATGCTTTTGACGGTCCATCCTGTCATTTCGTCGCGAAGTTCAGAGAGTCGATTTCAGTACCCAAATTTCAGAGTTCTATGTGTTTTGGAACGAGACCCCCTCGACGGTCCGTCGTGGGATCCGTCGTCTCAGGTAGTTTTTCCCAAAATAAAATCTGCTGCTCAAAACGACTAAACAGGTCGTTACAATAGATACAAATTTACCCATCGTTTGTCTCCGAACGATCACGAGAAGAAAAACAAGGGCGAAAAGGAGTACTTGAATCTGTGAACAGGTGTGGGTATCAATCTTGAATATTAGCCTCTTTCTCCTAAGTAGATTCTTCAACCGGCCGATTCTTCCATTGAACTTTGACAGATGCAATATCCCTTGACCTCAACTTGCGAACTTCTGTATCTAAAATAGCAACAGGCTCCTCCTCATGAGACAAATTCTTATCAAGCAGAACTGAATCCCAACGAATGATGTAGTTTCCATCCCCATGGTACCTTTTCAACATAGACACATGAAATACCAGATGCACTTCAGACAGTCCTAGGGACAAGGCTAATTCATAAGCTACTTACCCCACGCGCTTCAGAACTTGAAATGGACCAATATACCTTGGGCTTAGCTTACCTCGCTTACCAAACTGCATCACCCCTTTTATGGGCGACACCTCAGCAAGACTAGCTCACCCTCCATAAACTCCATGTCTCGAACCTTTCGATCCGCATATTCTTTCTATCTGCTTTGAGCCGCTAAAAGCTTTTCTTGAATAGATTTCACCTTCTCTAATGAATCCCTCAAAAGATCTGTACCCCAAGGTCTAACCTCAAATGCATCAAACCAACCAATGGGAGACCTACATCTCCTCCCATACAATGCTTCGAAAGGAGCCATTTCAATACTTGAGTGATAGCTATTATTGTATGAAAACTCCTCTAAGGGTAAGAAGTTATCCCAATGACCCCCAAATTCTATCACACATGCACGAAGCATATCTTCCTACACCTGAATTGTTTGCTCAGACTGACCATCGGTCTGAGGGTGAAATGCAGTACAAAGGTCCAAACTAGTACCTAATTCAGCATGCAATGTTCTCCAAAACATAGAAGTAAACTGCGTACCTCTATCTGATATGATGGAAAATGGAACTCCATGCAATCGAACAATTTTCTGAGATGTAAATTTTGGCTAACTTCTCTGCATTGTAAGTCACCTTGACCGGAATGAAATGAGCAGACTTAGTTAATCTGTCCACAATTACCCAAATAGAGTCAAACTTCCCCAATGTCTTTGGAAGACCAACCAGGATGTCCTTGCAATTCTCTCCTACTTCCATTCAGGAATGGGCACTCTATGAAGTGTTCCTCCGGGCCTCTGGTGTTCATACTTTACTTGCTGACAATTTGGACATTTGGTGAAAAAATCAACAATGTTGCGCTTCATTCTACTCCACCAAAAGTGTTTCTTTAGGTCACGGTACATCTTGGTTGCACCAGGATGTATAGAATATCCGGAACTATGAGCCTCTGTAAGAATAGTGTGGACCAAATCATCAACACGGGGCACACATACCCTTCCCTTAATCCTCAAAACACCTTCCTCGTCCATTATTTCTTCTTTAGCCTCTCTTCACAAAACCATATCTCGAATTCGGCTTAGTTTCTCATCATCAAACTGTTTCCCCTTGATCTTGTCAAGAAAAGAAGATCTCGCCTCCGTATTAGCCAA
Organism: Solanum lycopersicum; assembly: GCF_036512215.1. NCBI lineage: Eukaryota > Viridiplantae > Streptophyta > Magnoliopsida > Solanales > Solanaceae > Solanum > Solanum lycopersicum. The sequence continues at coordinate 31,688,555 of NC_090805.1, forward strand.
AAATCCTCCCTTCTCATTTACTTCTAACCTCATAAAGGCGTTAGCCAGATTCGGAACCTCTCTAGCCAATAGGCTTCTAGAAACTTGTAAGTGGGCTAAACTACCCATGCTCCCTGCTTTTCTACTTAAGGCGTCTGCCACAAAATTAGCCTTTCCTGGGTGATACAAGATGGTAACATCATAATCCTTTAGTAGTTTCATCCATCTCCTCTGTCTCAAGTTCAATTCTTTCTGAGTAAAGACATACTGTAGACTACGATGATCTGTATAGACTTCACACTTGACCCCATATAGATAATGTCTCCATTGCTTTAATGCAAACACAACTGCGGCCAATTCCAAATTGTGGGTCGGATAGTTACGTTCATGCACCTTTAATTGCCTCGAAGCATTAGCAATTACGTTCTTCTCTTGCATTAGCACTGCACCCAAACCCGAATAGGATGCATCACAATAGACAATGTAATTCTTACCTTCCACAAGCAAGGTGAGAATTGGTGCAGTAGTCAACAATATCTTGAGCTTCTGAAAGCTTTCTTCACACTCGTCCGACCATACGAATGGAACATTCTTTTTAGTCAAGCTTGTCAAATGGGAAGCAATAGAAGACAACCCCTTGACAAATCGGCGGTAGTAGCTAGCTAAACCAACAAAGCTCCTTACTTCTGACACATTAGTAGGTCTTACCCAATTTCTCAGTGTTTCAATCTTAGAAGGATCCACCATCAATTCATCCTTAGAAACCACTTGCCCCAAATAGGACACTGAATCTAGCCAAAATTCACACTTGGAGAATTTGGCATAAAGCCTTTTCTCCTTTAACATTTCCAATACAATTCTCAAGTGCTCCTCATGTTCCTTCTTGCTCTTTGAGTATACCAATATATCATCAATAAATACGATCACAAAGAGATCCAGATATGGCTTAAAAATCCCATTCATCAAGCTCATGAAAGCAGCAGGGGCATTCGTAAGCCCAAAAGACATTACTAAGAACTCATAATGCCCATACCTGGTCCGAAAAGAAGTCTTGGGCACATCTGTAGCCCGTATTTTCAATTGATGATAACCAGATCTCAAGTCAATTTTTGAGAAGGTACAAGCACCTTGTAACTGATCGAACAAATCATCAATGCGAGGAATGGGATACTTGTTCTTTATAGTTACCTTGTTCAACTGCCAGTAGTCTATGCACATCCGAAAACTCCCATCCTTCTTCTTCACAAATTACACCGGAGCACCCCAAGGGGATGCATTTGGTCTAATGAAACCTTTACTTAACAACTCTTGAAGTTGGGTCTTTAACTCTATTAACTAAGCGGGAGCCATTCTATAAGGGGGTATAGAAATGGGGCGAGTATTCGGTTCAAGATCAATGCAGAAGTCAATATCCCTATCTGGTGGCATACCAGGAAGATCTGCAGGGAACACATCCAGAAACTCGCGGACTACCAAAATCGACTCAATTGAAGGTACTTGGGTAGTGTCATCCGTGAGGTGTACCAAGAAAGCTAAACACCCTTTACTAACCATTCTCTTAGCACGAAGAAAGGAGATTATACGAACCGGATTGGAAGTGTAGTCACCCTCCAACACTAACTGATCTGTCCCAGGCTTGGCTAACGTCACAGTTTTAGCATTACAATCCAAGATTGCAAAATTTGGGGAAAGCCAAGTCATACCCAGAATTACATCAAAGTCAACCATTTCTAACATAACCAAGTCTACATAAGTATTGCTCCCCACAAAAGTCACAAGACAAGACCTATACGCCATTTTAACTATCATAGACTCACCCACCGGAGTAGAAACACGAGTAAGCATGTCAAGCAATTCACAATGTAAATTAAGACTAGTATCAAATGAAGAATATACATATGAAAATGTGAAGCCAGGGTCAAATAATACAGAAGCCATACAATCACAAACCAAAAGATTACCTATGATTACAGTATCTGATGTCTCCGCTTCCGACCGCCTAGGGAAAGCGTAACAATGGGCCCTATCACCTGTTTGCCCGATGCCCCTACCATGTTGCGCTGCAGTAGTTCCCATTTGTCCGTCACTCCTGCCGTTTTGGTGACCACCATTACCTCGGCCACCACGTCCTCCAGAATAACGGCCTCTACCATGACCATCTTTACCTCTAGCTATTGGGGATCTATAACTCTGTTTTGGACAATACCTCTTAATGTGTCCAGTCTCCCCACATCCATAACATTCTCTGAATTCAAGCATAGGTCTCTCTGAGAAGTGTCGACCGGCCTGAGGTGGACCCCCAACTACAGTCTGTAGTGAAGACTTAATTGGTCGGACTAAGTAACCTCCTGAACCCTGTACTCTAGAGTAAGAACCATTAAACTCACCTCCCTTTCGAAACCTTTTTGATGTCAATGCCATGGTGAAGTAATCTGACTTTACTCCTTCCACCTCTACTACGAAGTCTACCACTTCTTGAAAGGATTTTGCCGTAGCCGCTACCTGTAAGGCTGAAATCCGCAATTCTGACCTCAACCCCTTCACAAAACGGCGAATCAGCTCTTGTGGACTGAAACAAAATTGGGTGGCATACCTGGATAATGCACGAAACTTAGCCTCATATGCGGTAACCGACATCCTACCTTGCTCTAGGCTCAAGAACTCATCTCTTTTCCTATCCCTCAAAGTCCGGGGGATATACTTCTCCATAAACAAGCTAGAGAATGATGCCCAGGTCATAGGTGGTGCCTCTGTTTGTTGACACTCAACATGTGACCGCCACCACATTTTGGCGTTCCCTTGAAACTGATAAGTCACAAACTCAACACCAAACCGTTCTACTATGCCCATCTTGTGTAGTAGCTCATGACAATGAACCAGAAAATCGTAGGCATCCTCAGATTCAGCACCCTTGAAGACTGGAGGTCTCAATTTCAAGAACTTACTGAAAAGTTCATGCAGATCATTTGTCATTATAGGCCCTGTAGTATGATGAGGAAACGTGCCTATTTCCAATGAGGTATCCATACGGGGAGCCACAGTAGCTGCATGTTGTACCTCCGGAACCTGAGGTGCTAGTGTAGAAAACACTGGAGGTGTCTGTCCCTGATCAGATAACCCGCTAAGATAAGCAAGAACCTAATTGATCATCTCTGGGTAGGTTGGGGTGGCAATCCCTAATTCTGTACTTGTTCATTCTCCCTTTCCTCACCCTCTCTTACCACTTCCTCAGTCGGTGGAGGAGTCACCGCCCTAGTATCAGATGGGCTAGGTGCTTATCCTCTTTCTATAGAGGACGTCGTCCCAGGACCTCTTCCACGGCCTCTTGCCACTACTCCTCTTCGAGCTACAGCCCCAGTGGCTGGCTCAGACGCTTCTTATCTTGACGGTGTTGGTGTTGGTGCAGTCGTTGCTATAGTTCTAACCATTTGTGAAATAGAGTGAAGATGGTCAGATACCAATTTGTATCACCTAGATACCAATTGGACCCAAGTAATAGCACAAAAGAAAGAAAGAAAGAATGGAATTTTCCTAAAGTCTTATAGCCTCTCAAAGAAAAGTAAAGGCGTCCCCCTACCGTTCCATAACAGTCTACTAGACTCGTTCTTGTGTGATGAGACCAACGAACTTAATGCTCTGATACCAAGTTTGTCACGACCCAAAATGCGTCATGAGTGGCACCCACACTTCGCCTCTAATGTGAGCGAACCAACCAATCTAAACCCCATTATTTCAAACATAATGAACATAATGTAATGCGGAAGACTTAAACTCATTAATGAAAATCGATTAAATAACTTCTAAAAACTTGTTACTTATTATTCCCAAAATCTGGAAGTCATCATCACAAGAACATCTATCCTCAAATTACTAAAGGTAGGAGTATCTAAGAAACTAAACATAAATAAAAAGCTAGTCCATGCCGGAACTTCAAGGCATCAAGACGTGAAGAAGAAGATCCAGTCCAAGCTAGAAGCGTTGGCTCACCCTGAAATCCGGTGTAATGAAGACTGGCTAGAGTTGAGGTTGAGTTGAAGGCGACGGTACGTTTGCTGTACTCTACAAATGACAAAGAAAGAAACATACAAGTAGGGGTCTGTACAAAACACAGGTACTGAGTAGATATCATCGGCCAACTCAAAATAGAAAACACTATATATATGATAATATCATAAAATCAACTACAATACTCAACATGCGGCATTTACAATTACCATAACACTTGGTCACAACACCAAGCACATCAATGAGGACTCGCGCCTCCCCATCATTCTCATTTGGAAATTACGTTCATTAAATTGAGTATATTAACATATTTCAAGATTAATTCTCTTTACTAATCTTGGTGCCGTAACGTGACACCCGATCCATAGTCTATCCTGGTGTCGGAACGTGACACTCCGATCCTCATATACTATCCTGGTACCAAAATGTGGCACCCGATCCATATACTATCCTGGTGTCGGAACGTGACACTCTGATGCTCATATACTATCCTGGTACCGGAACGTGGCACCCGATCCATATACTATCCTGGTGTTGGAACGTGACACTCCGATCCTTATATAATATCGTGGTACCGAAACGTGGCACCCAATCCCCTAATCTCACTACTTTCGTTCATCAAGCCTTCTTTTATACCAAGGCATCATCATTAACAAAGTAGATTAAGGCTTTTCAAGATTTAGGATTCAATAGCTTCATCATGCTTATTCTATCACAATTATATAATCACATTCATGCAAGCATACAATTAAGCATATAGAAGGGTTTCCAATACATATCGCTATTAAGAGTTTACTACGAATAGCATAAAAACCATAACCTACCTCCACCGAAGATTAGTGATCAAGCAAGCAAATTCTCCAAGGCTTTGTTTTCCTCTTCGTTTCTCCTCTCTCTCGATCGTTATTCTCTTTCTCCTTTGTTCTTTCTATTTTTTTTATTCAAACCCTCTTTCTTTTACCCTAATTAGCATATAATTATGTATAAAAGATGATGAATTAACCCATTAATTAATTCAAGGTTATCTCCTTTAACCCTCAAGTAGTTAAATTATTGACATTAACCCACTAAATTTATAATTATAGGAGGATGAGTCCAGAGACTCGTTTTATTAAATAGTCTGTGATGGTCCGTCACACCCGTGACGGTCCGTCCTGCCATTCCGTCACAAAGTTCAGAGAGTCGATTTTCAATACCCAATTTCAGATTTCCTAAGTGTTTTGAAACGAGACCCTACGACGGTCCGTCGTGCCCATGACGGTCCGTCGTGCCCATGACGTTCCGTCGTGGGGTCCGTCACTTCTTCCAGTATTTCCAGAATTGAAGTCTGTTGTTCAAAACGACTAAACGGGTCGTTACATTAGATACCAATTTACCCATCGTTCGTCCCCGAACGATCAAAAGAAGGAAAACAAGGGCGAAAAGGAGTACCTGAATCTTTAAACAGATGTGGGTATCTTTCTCGCATATCCACCTCTTTCTCCCAAGTGGCTTCTTCAACCGGTCGATTCTTCCATTGCACCTTGATGGATGCAATCTCTCTTGACCTCAACTTGCGAACTTCTCTATCTAAAATAGCAACAGGCTCCTCCTCATAAGACAAGTTCTCATCAAGCAAAACTGAATCCCAACGGATAATGTAGTTTCCATCCCCATGGTATCTTTTCAACATCGACACATGGAATACCGGATGTACTCCGGACAGCCCTGGAGGCAAGGCTAACTCATAAGCCACCTCCCCCACTCGCTTAAGTACTTCAAATGGTCCAATGTACCTTGGACTTAGTTTACCCCTTTTACCAAACCGCATCACCCCTTTCATGGTTGAAACTTTCAACAAGACTTGTTCACCTTCCATGAACTCGAAGTCTCTAACCTTTCGATCTGCATATTCTTTTTGTCTACTTTGCGCCGCTAGAAGCTCTTCTCGAATAGACCTCACTTTTTCCATCGAATCCCTCAAGAGATCAGTACCCCAAGGTCTGACCTCGAACGCATCAAACTAACAAATGGGAGACCTACATCTCCTACCATACAATGCTTCAAATGGGGCCATATCAATGCTTGAGTTATAGCTATTATTGTATGAAAACTCTGGTAAGGGTAAGAAGCTATCCCAATGACCACCAAACTCTATCACACACGCACGAAGCATATCCTCCAACACCTGAATTGTTCGCTCAGACTGACCATCGGTCTGGGGATGGAACGCAGTACTAAGGTCCAACCTAGTACAAAATTCTGCATGCAATGTTTTCCAAAACTTAGAAGTAAACTGCGTACCTCTATCTGATATGATGGATAGTGGAACCCCATGCAATCGCACCACTTCCGAGATGTAAAGTTTGGCTAACTTTTCTGCATTGTAAGTCACCTTGACCGGAATGAAATGAGCAGATTTAGTTAACCTATCAACAATCACCCAAATGGAGTCATACTTACCCATTGTCTTCGGAAGACCAACCACAAAATCCATTGCAATTCTTTCCCACTTCCATTCCGGAATGGGCATTCTCTGAAGTGTTCCTCCGGGCCTTTGGTGTTCATACTTTACTTGTTGACAGTTTGGACATTTGGCAATAAAATCCACAATGTCACGCTTCATTCTACTCCACCAATAGTGTTGCTTTAGGTCACGATACATCTTGGTTGCGCCCGGATGTATAGAATACCTTGAACTATGAGCCTCTGTCAGAATAGTATTGATCAAATAATCGACGCGGGGTACACATACCCTTCCCTTGATTCTCAAAACACCTTTCTCATCGATTTGTGCTTCCTTAGCCTTTCCTCGCAATACTTTATCTTGAATTCTGCGCATTTTCTCATCATCAGACTGTCTTCCCTTAATCTTTTCAAGAAAGGAAGATCTTGCCTCCACAGAAGCCAACAATCCTCCCCTCTCATTTACTTCTAATCTCATCAAGTCATTAGCTAGAGTCTGAACCTCTCTAGCCAATGGACGTCTAGAAGCTTGCAAGTGAGCTAGACTTCCCATGCTTCCCGCCTTTCTACTTAAAGCATCCGCTACAACATTCGCCTTCCCCGGATGATACAAGATAGTGATATCGTAGTCCTTTAGTAACTCCATCCATCTCCTCTGTCTTAAGTTCAAATCTTTCTGAGTAAAGACATACTGTAGGCTACGATGATCCGTATAGATCTCACACTTAACCCCATATAAATAGTGTCTCCATTGTTTTAATGCAAACACTACCGCGGCCAATTCCAAATCATGAGTGGGATAGTTACGTTCATGCACTTTTAATTGTCTTTAAGCATAAGCAATCACACTCTTCTCTTGCATTAGTACTGCACCCAAACCAGAATAGGATGCATCACAATAAACAATGAAGTTCTTACCCTCTACTGGCAAGCTAAGGATAGGTGCGGTAGTCAACAAAGTCTTGAGCTTCTGAAAGCTTTCCTCACATTTATCCGACCATACAAATGGGACATTCTGCTTAGTCAAGTTTGTCAATTGGGAAGCAATAGAAGAGAATCCCTTGACAAATCGGCGGTAGTAGCTAGCTAACCCAACAAAGCTCCTTATTTCTGACACATTAGTGGGTCTTACCCAATTCTTCACTTTCTCAATCTTAGAAGGATCCACCATCACTCCATCCTTAGAAACCACGTGCCCCAAGAAGGACACCGTATCTAGCAAAAACTCACACTTAGAGAACTTGGCATAAAGCTTTTTCTCCCTCAACATTTCCAATACAATTCTCAAATGCTCTTTATGTTCCTTCTTGCTCTTTGAGTATACCAATATATCATCAATAAATACGATCACGAAGAGGTCCAAATATGGCGTAAAAATCCCGTTCATCAAGCTCATGAACGCAGCAGGGGCATTCGCAAGACTAAAGGACATCACTACAAATTCGTAATGCCCATACCTCATTCGAAAAGCAGTCTTTGGCATATCCGTTGCCCGTATTTTCAATTGATGATAACCGGATCTCAAGTCAATCTTAGAGAAGACACAAGCACCTTGTAACTGATCGAACAAATCATCAATGCGGGGAAGAGGATACTTGTTCTTTATGGTTACCTTGTTTAGTTGTCTGTATTTTATACACCTTCGAAAACTCCCATCCTTCTTCTTTACAAACAAAACCGGAGCACCCCAAGGGGATGCACTTGGTCTAATGAAGCCTTTGTTCAATAACTCTTGAAGTTGTGCTTTTAACTCTCTTAACTCCGCGGGAGCCATTCTATAAGGGGGTATAGAAATGGGGCGAGTACCGGGTTCAAGATCAATACAGAAGTTAATATCCCTATCTGGTGGCATACCAGGAAGATCTGCAGGGAACACATCCAGAAACTCACGAACTACTGAAACCGACTCAATCGAAGGTACTTGGGTAGTGTCATCCTTGAGATGTGCCAAGAAAGCTAAACACCCTTTACTAATCATTTTCTTAGCACGAAGAAAGAAGACGATGCGGACCGGATTGGAAGTGTAGTCACCCTCCCACACTAACGGGTCTGTCCCAGGCTTGGCTAACGTCACCGTTTTAGGATTACAATCCAAGATTGCAAATTGCGGAGAAAGCCAAGTCATACCCAGAATCACGTCAAAATCAGCCATTTCTAAGATAACCAAATCTACATAAGTGTTGCTCCCCACAAAGTTTACCAAACAAGACCTATATACCTTTTCAACTACCACAGACTCACCCACCGGAGTAGAGACACGAATAGGCATATCAAGTGATTCACAATGTAAATTTAGACCATTAGCAAATGAGGAAGATACATAAGAAAACGTGGATCCAGGATCAAACAATACAGAAGCCGTGCAATCACAAACCAGAAGATTACCTGTGATGACAGCATCAGATGCCTCCGCTTCAGACCGCCCGGGAAAGCGTAACAATGGTCCCTATCGTTCGTTTGTCCGTTGCCCCTAGCATGTTGTGATGTAGTGGCCCCAGTTTGACCATTACCTCTGCCGTTTTGGTGACCACTATTACCTCGACCACCACGCCCTCCAGAAAAACGACCTCTACCATGACCACCTCTACCTCTAGTTATTGGGGGTCTGTAACTTGGTCTGGGACAATATCTCCTAATATGTCCAATCTCCCCACATCCATAACATTCTTTGGAGTCGATCATATGTCCCTCGGAGAAGTGTTGATTGGTCTGAGGTGGTCCCCCAACTACAGTCTGTAGTGAAGACTGAATTGGTCGGACTGAGTAACTTCCCGAACCCTGTCCTCTAGTGTAAGAACCATTAAACTCACCTCCCTTTTGAAGCCTTTTTGATGTCGATGTTGTGGTGAAGTCTTCTGTCTTCACTCCTTCAACTTCTATCACAAAGTCTACCACCTCTTGGAAGGATTTTGCCGTTGCCGCTATCTGTAAGGCCGAAATCCGCAATTCTGACCTCAACCCCTTCACAAACCGGCGAATCCGCTCTTGAGGACTGAAACAGAGTTGAGTGGCATATCTGGATAGTGCACGAAACTTAGCCTCATAAGCATTAACCGACATACTACCTTGCTCTAGGCTCAAGAACTCATCCCTTTTCCGATCCCTCAAAGTCCGGGGGATATACTTGTCCATAAAAAAACTAGAGAATGAGGCCCAAGTCATAGGTGGTGCCTCTATTGGTTGACACTCGACATGTGACCGCCACCACATTTTGGCGTTCCCTTGAAACTGATAAGTCACAAACTCCACACCAAACCGTTCTACTATACCCATCTTGTGCAGTAGCTCGTGACAGTCAACCAGAAAATCATAAGCATCCTTAGATTCCGCACCCTTAAAGACTGGAGGTTTCAATTTCAAGAACTTACTGAAAAGTTCATGCTGATCATTTGTCGTTATAGGCCCAGTAGTCAGACGTGGAAATGTGCCTATGTCCAATGGAACATCCATGCGGGGAGACATAGTAGCCGCATGTTGTACTTCTGAAACCGGAGGTGTTGGCGCAGAAAACACTGGAGGTGCCTGACCTTGATCAGATAACCCACTAAGATAAGCCAGAACCTGATTGATCATCTCTGGGGTAGGTTGGGGTGGCATTTCCTCATTTTGCACTTGTTCAGTTTCCCCATCCTCCCCTTCTCTTATTACTTCCTCGGTCGGTGGAGGAGTCACTACCCTAGTATCAGATGGGCTAGGTGCTTGTCCTCTCCCTCTAGAGGACGTCCTCCCACGACCTTTTCCACGGCCCCTTGCCGCTGTTCTTCCTCGAGCCACAGCCCCAGTGGCTGGCTCAGTTGGTTCTTGTCTTGCCGATGTTGGTGTTGGCGTAGTCGTTGCTCTAGTTCTAACCATCTGCGAAAGAGAGTGAAGATGGTCAGATACCAATTCGTATCGCCTAGATACCAATTGGACTCAAGTAGTAGCACGAAAGAAAGAATGAAAGAGTGAAATTTTTCCTAAAGTCTTATAGCCTCTCAAGGAAAAGTAAAGGCGTCCCCCTACCATTCCTTAAGACTCTACTAGACCTGTTCTTGTGTGATGAGACCAACGAACCTAATGCTCTGATACCAAGTTTGTCACGACCCAAACCGGGTTGCGACTGGCACCCACACTTACCCTCCTATGTGAGCGAACCAACCAATCTAAACCTTAACATTTCAATATAATATAAACAGAAAGTAATGCGGAAGACTTAAACTCATTAATAAAATCGATAACTATTATTATTCAACATCTATTATTCCCAAAACCTGGAAGTCATCATCAAAAGAACATCTACTTTAAACTACTAATTCTAAGAGTTTCTAAGAAGCTAAAAATACATAAGAAGCTAGTCCATGCCGGAAGTTCAAGGCATCAAGACACGAAGGAGAAGATCTAGTCCAAGCTACAAGCGTTAGCTCACCCTGAAGATCCGGTGTGACGAAGACTGGCTTGAGTTACTGTTGAGTCAAAGATGACGGCACGTTTGCTGCACTCCACAAATAACAAGAAGAAAAACATAAAAGTAGGGGTCAGTACAAAACACGGGTACTGAGTAGATATCATCGCCCAACTCAAAATAGAAAACAATATATATCAAGTAATATCATAAAATCAACTATGATACTCAACATGTAGCAACAACAAGCACTATATCATTAACAATTACCGTCAAGTTCACACATGAGGACTCAAGCCCCAATACCATACTCATTTGGGAATCATGTTCGTTAGATTTAGTATATTAACATCTTTCAAGATTCATTATCTTTAATTCTCTTGTATCGGTACGTGACACTCCGATCCCTCATATTCATTATTCCTCTTGTGTCGGTACGTGACACTCCGATCCTCTAAATCTACGTGTCAGTTCGTGACACCCGATCCCCTAAATTTACGTGTCGGTTCGTGACACCCGATCCCCTAATTTTACGTGTCGGTTCGTGACACCCGATCCCCTAATTCTACGTGTCGGTTCGTGACACCCCATCCCCTAATTCTACGTGTCGGTTTATGACACCCGATCCCCTAATTCTACGTGTCGGTTCGTAACACCGGATCCCCTAATATCATTCTGTAAATCATCAAGCCTTCTTTATACCAAGGCATCATCAATCCCATTACTTAAATTCATCAAGCCTTCTTCTATACCAAGGCATCATCAATCCCATTGCTTTAATTCATCAAGCCTTCTTCTATACCAAGGCATCATCCTTAATAATGTATATTAAAGTTTCTTTTTATGATTTGGGATTCAATATTTTCATCATGCTTATCTTATCACAATCACATAATCATATTCATGCAAGCATACAAATAAGCATATAGCAGGGTTTACAATATTATCAATGCATATCATTCTCTATTAAGAGTTTACTACGGATATCGTAAGAGAAACCATAACCTACCTCCACCGAAGAGTTGAATCAAGCAAGAATTTTCCCAAAGCTTTGTTTCTCCCTTCTCGTTCAATTTTCTCTCTCTCTCTCTCTCTTGTTCTTTTTATTTTCTTTATTCAAACCCTCTTTCTTTTACCCTAATTGGTATATAATTAAGAATAAAAGATGGCAATAATACCCCACTAATTAACTTAGGGTTACCTTTTTTAACCCCTCAAGAATTTGAGTTATTAATATAAACCCACGAACTTTATAATTAAGGCAAGAACAGTCAAAAACGTCCCTTAAAACTTAACCAGAAATCCGATTCTGCCTGGGATTTGCGCAACCTGTGACAGGCCGTCGTGCCTGCGACGGTCCGTCCTGCAGGTCGTCGCAGAGTTCACAGACCCAATATTTCCACCAAGGGTCTGTGACGGTCCGTCACACCTTTGACGGTCCGTCACACCTGTGACGGTCTGTCCTGCCATTCTGTCACAAAGTTCAGAGAGTCGATTTTCAGTACCCAATTTCAGATTTCCTAAGTGTTTTGAAACGAGACCCTGCGACGGTCCGTCGTGCCCATGACGTTCCGTCGTGCCCATGACGTTCCGTCGTGGGGTCCGTCGCTTTTGCCAGTATTTCCAGAATTGAAGTCTGTTGCTCAAAACGACTAAACGGGTCGTTACAATTTGACTAAAGAAGTCTAGAGATAGCTATGACCTAGAGTCAAGTGATGACATACTCCAACTTGCTAGAAAGAATCTTAGTTTTCAAGCTTTGCTTCGATACGCCTTTCACCTTCCACCAACACCTTTAGATATAAGAAAATGTATTGAATTAGTAAAATGCATATACTAAGTATGACGTAATGAATAAAATCGTGAGAAACATATATTTATTAGAAATATGCTCTTTTTTATTATAACATTATATCAAAAGTATATTAATCGAATTTAAACACTAAGCATCACATTTAGAAAACAATTCAAATCATAGTAAATTTATGTCAATTTAATAAACCTTATAGTGAACTTCACTATAACATCCAATAAATTCAAACTATACAATATAGCATCAACAACATTTATAAAACACCTAAACATTAGATCCCCCTACAAAGGTGATTCTGAGGCTCATTTGGGTGAGTTATCAAACGAAAACTCATATAATCCCTCCACACACACCTAAGAGATTCATTAGACTACCGAAGGTAAGGTTATTCTCAAAACACATAATAATATATATATAATATGACATTTTCCTCCAAAAGGTTATCAAAAGATTTACTGAAGTAATTCAAGAAGAGAACGCCCATACCCTATCTCCAAGATTACCTTAATAATCATTAAGACTACCTAAGTTCAGATCATGTCTACTTTATAAATTTACATGCCCTATCTAGAGTTACTTTTAAGACTTCCCTAGGTAAAATACGAGGAGACCATTCTTATGCCCCATTCACACCTTAACTAGGCAACACATAAACTACTCTAGGTAAGTACTTATTCATTAACATGCTTTCTAAATTAAGTCCTTATCTTCATTAGTTACTTAAGATACATTCAATATATAAGGACATTAAATTAATGGTCTTGGAGAAGACCTAGGGAGTCACTTACTAACATCTTCAAAGCCTAACCGTGCAATGCCTAGATAGCGTCCATCCCAACACCTAAACTTCATAGCACTTCTGTAACACTAATAGGTATCCCATATGATGTGGATAGGAAATAACCAATGTAGACCATACTAGCTATGCATGAAATCTAGAGTCATGCACCTAATCGGATGAAGTTTGTTCTACTTGCGAATGGTAGAACAAGGAAACATCCCATGTAGGCACATGGTTAAAGAATATATAGGGTTTATTTATTTTCTAATATCATCTTAGTTAGAGAAACTACCCAAGAATACTCACTCGGTTATAGCCTTTGTTCTCGTAGAGTATTTCAATAAAGGAGTATACGATGAGGTTCGATATCTAGTTCACAACCAAATCACATTACAACTTACAAAAAAGGATCCACAAGGGCTACCTACAATGGCTGAGAGAATAGCTCAATGACATTGCTAAGGATGATTTCTTGTCGTTCAATCCAACAACCATAAGCCAACCATTCACACAAGAATGATACTATTATGAATTTCAACTGCAAGGATATCATAACTTTGCTACTAGGTTGAAGTTTCCACATAAAGACCTTCTCCATACTGTTCAAGTTCACATGGAAATCACACATAGAAGGCTAGAAAGCTTTAGCATACGATGTCAACAACTCATATTCACATTCTACGTGTATCATGTAAGGGAGACAAGACTACCAAAACAAGACAAACAAATACTTCACATATAGCATATTATTCAAGAAGTTAATAGGTTTAACCAATATCATCTATATGCAAACCTATTCACGACGACATATTTATCAATCTAAAAATAATAAGTATCATATAATATATCAAGAAACATCATACTTAAACATCAAGTACTCCACATAATAACTACACTATAGTCTACAAGAGACACATATAATCAACTAGACGAACTCATGCTTTTACTCCATATACACACAAGTCATCAAGACATTCATAATATTCACATAATCAAGTTATAACATTATAAATCCATAATACATAAAGTAATGCCGACGAGGCCATATTGTTTCACAAGTCATAAAGTAGTGTCATCCTGGCCACATTACTCACAAGTGTAGCATGTAAGCATCGCAACCCTAAGTGGACCATACAAAACATTTTTATCATCTATGCCCTATACTAAATAATATAGAGGATGTTAGATGAACATACCATGAATACAACCTCACAACTTCAATCCATATCCAATTCATCCAACACAATATACCAAGGCTCTTACCAATAGCCATTTTTTACAATTAAACCCAATAGTTACAATATACAATGAATAGAATATAATACACCATGAATTTATGAATTTAGGGCACCCTACAAACAAGTATAACATGATTCTATCATAATTCAATGTCCCTAATAAAACTATATAAGAATTCAATAGCATTAAGGCATAATCAAATCACCCACAATGTAGTCACATCTAGGTTTTCATGAATTGTAAGGTTTCATAGGAATTTTAGGTTAAAATAATCAAATTAACATTAATTCAATCAATATACAATGATTCAAAGAGTTTTGTGCATGAACCCATGGCTTGATTTCAAAATAGGACAAGTTAATTAAAAGATTTTGGAAATGAATTTGATGTTTGGATCCTTGAAGAAAAGATATTAATGGATAAACAACCATACCTCAATTGATTCTAGACCTCAAAATTGATGATGAATTTATGGAGAAATCAACAAGAATCTTCAATCAAAGCTCTATCTTTAATTTTGGCTCCTATGGAATTAAGGAGATTTTTTTAGGGAATTTGTGTTTTTATTTTTGAAAGTGAATTAATGTAAGTGTTTTAGACTTATGAAATAATTTATCATACCAAAAATAACCTTATAAAATTAACCATTTATTTATTTTTATGTGGGGTGAATGTCCCAATTCAACCCTACACTTAACAGTGAACCCTCGAGCAGTTGTAGCCACCATTGATGGGGCATTGGTCCCTCGACGTGCCATTCTATATAACCGTCGATGGGTTGATAGACTTGCCTTTGGGAGTTTAATATCCCTAGGCTAATTACTGTCCTACTCGTCCTACATAATGGGTATTGTTGCCATCCGTAGATGAGATTGGTTTGGATAGGCTTGGCTCACATGTTGGGTCCTTCTTCAAGGACCCTTCGTTGGTCCTTGGGAAATTGGTGCCTGGACATTTCCAACCTAAATATGTTCATATACATGTTAGAAATTCTCACATCAATTTCATCCAAAACTAACATGTAAAACTCGATGAAACGCACTAAGTTACACAAGTACGCTTCAAGGTAAACCTTTCAAACGTTATGAACGTTCTTGGACGTTTGACCTCCAACTATCATGAAACTTTGACCATTGCTTCCTAACATAATTATAACCCAGTTTAGGACTTCAAAGATTAACAAAAAAGGGTTAAGTTCTAGTTTCACCTAAGTAGTTTAAGAGGTTTAACATTATGTATCAAGATACTTAATTTTATGCATGGTGTTTTATCTAAGTGAAGAAATACTTTGAAAGTTGAGTATTAGATACGTAGAATAAAAACAATTATATCAGCGATTAATCAAAATAGTAATAACACAAACAAAGAGTAATTTAAGAATCAAATAAACGAGATACATTGTGTCTTTAATAGTGATGATCATGTAAAGACTGATCAATTTTTTTTTCTTTTTTAATGTTTTTTCAATAGTAGATTAAGAAATCTTACATATAGAAACATTTCAAAACCCCTTTCTAGTATGTGAGTCTTGTGGTTTGGTGCTCGCACTTCCACCCTAAGCAAAGCCCACCAGCACACTTAACACCATCAATAATATATCCTAAAGCAAAGGTGTGGATGCGGTCTTTGGAGGAACATGATCCTCTCTATCATCAATATGAGATTCTAGAAAAACGTATTTAGCATGATCCCTCTTCAGTGGTTCTCCACGGCCATGTCCTCTGGCTAGTGGAATTCCACGAGCACGACGTCTAGCTTCAGCTCTAACCCTTCCCCTAACTAGAGCTTCAACAACTTCCTGGCGAAGTGACTACCCTTTACCACCAGTAACAGTATCTATAGTTCACATCATTTTTAAAAGAGTATACAATAGGTCAATATTTAAGGAGATAATCACGCAGGATTAGAAAGAAGGAAAAAAAAGGTATTTCCTAATAGTCTTTATAGTCTCTTAGAGATAAGTACATATTTCTTTATATCGGTGCTTGATAATCTACGTAGACTCGACTTATATACACATGAGACCTATGTACCTAGGGCTCTGATACCATAGTTACAATCAAAAAATGGATATAATGGTGTTTATCTTATCCCACAAACACAAGTCATACTATTACCCAATGAATTTGATAAAAGTCCATAAAAAATAAAAATTAAAGTTCAATAACAATTACTAATAAGAATTAGACGTAAACATAATTCAATTACCAAAACATGGTTGTCATATGCACAAGACTTTAATGTAAATGCTATAATTGAAATAAAATACGCAAGTCTCAAATAAAGTTGTCTTTCAAATAAAACAAAATCATGAACATGAATAAGAAGGTTTTCTTAAAAGAAAGACACCTACCTCACAAATCTCCATTGAAAGCCTGGTAAACGTAGAGAATAAAAGGTATCAGAAATATTCGGTGTAAACTACAAAATTGTAGAACTAATGGGTTTGTACTAAACACGACACTCAACAAGCAAACAACTAAATACAAGCTAAGGAAATTTATACGGGTACTCCTTACATAATATATGAACCTCCACAACTAGAACCTGCATAAAACTACCCTATACTAACAATTCATAGTTTACAAAGCAACAATTCAACAACAACACTATAGCATATTATGTATTCTCAATAACAAATCAATATTGAACAATCTCAAGTTTAACAGAATTTCACTCACAAGAGCAAGTTAATCAATGATAGAAATGTGCAATGAAATAAAATGTATTTTTAAGTATAGTGATGAATATGTGACTTAATGATACACATATGTTGAAACTCTATCCGGGATCCATGGGAAAATATATTTCCATGCACTCATTGTGGTTTTCCATATACTTTCAATAATCATAACCATCACGGCGCGCAATACAATCCTCAAAATCTAGTATCCATCATGGCGCGCGGTAAAACCCCTCAAATGGTACATCCTCTTCAATTTCTTATTCCTTTTCAATTCACATAACACTTGTCACAACCATGTCTCATAACAATGCAAACTTCATGTTCTTAAAAATAATAAGGATATGCCCATTTTGATAACATTACAGAATTCATAACAACATAATCATTACACAACAATCAACAATAATTCAACAAAACTTTCAAACAACTCACAACACATCACACAAACAATCGACCACATTGTCTTTTATTACTCCATTTTCATGATTAAATTAATCAACTTGGAAAAGTAAAACCATAACAAAGTTTTGTTACTTCCCAACACAAACCACAACGAAATATTCGATTTTATCCACTCAACAATGGTTTAGAAATCCAATTGCCTTAATTAATGAACAATTCAATCCAGTACTTGAGCCGTTCCTTTTCACTGAGCTTTAAAATTAATGCTATATATTCGAGTACATAAATACAATAATATTTTGAAACAAATAGCACCCAAATTAGTATAAATTTCTATGTTTCAAGCCTAGGTTAAGCACAACTCCTCCAATATTAAAGTTTTAACAGTTCATGTAATGCAATATACTCAATACTTCCTTTATACAAAACAAACAATTCCAACACCATTTTCTCTTAAAAGACTATTATATAATATTGCAACCCTCAATTTCCATATTATGCTTAACCCATAACCATCGAAAATATATCGTAAGTGCTCCATAATTTCGTGAAGTAAACTAAATTTTTCTTGTAGCGTAGCATGTATTGATAATAAATAAATATATACTCCTAACTATTTATTTCCCGATTTCCCTCAAACAATTTATGGCAAAAAAATGAATACAATGGTAATAATAAGTTTAGCACTTTATATCATTGCAAATGGGTCATTTTTACTCATTCCCTCATCTGGATTGTTACCACACATGTTAGGCGCGTGACCGACAAGCTTAAAAGTGCCACGTGTCATTTTATTTCTTTATTATTAATTATTTAATCAATTTGTACCATCTTCCCCAATTTAAACCCAACATACCCATTTGTAGCCCTAATACTTCGATTTCATGGTTTTTTTCATAGCAAGAACAATGTTGGTTCTCTTTGTTTGACGAATTCATCATCTTCCTCAAGAAATTAAGGTACAAATTAATTTTGTCTTTTAAGTTCAGTAGAAAATAATTGTTTTAAAATTTTATGGTTTAATTTCATCTCAATTTTGTTATTAGATTCTAATTGAAAATATCAACTGCGATACTGAATCGTATTTGTAATGTTTAGAATGATCCAATGTTGTGAGTGAAACTACGATGCAAACATGGTGACTTACTACAAATGCAAACTCCATGGTAGGAGAGTAATCCAACTAGATGATTTTTGTCTTGTCCACACTATCGTGTAAGTTTCCTAATTTTTTTATGGAGATATTTTGTTTATGTACTTTTCTTTAAATTGTGTTTTGCATATTTTAGGAGTATGCGTGCAACTTCATTGGAAAGAGGGATCGAGAATATGTTGATATAAGGTGCAAGTACGTCATTCAAAGATTAGTAAAGAGAATTAAGCAGTTAAATTAAGAATTGACATCTTATGAAAGTCGTGTTGAAAGTAAGCAACTCGTGATGAAGGAGAAAAAGAAAACAAAATGTTGTAAATTGAATCTAATTGTCTTGATAATTATTTTGTGTTTTCTATGTTTAAGTGTACCAATGAAGGTGAAGCATGGAAGTTGTAGTTGTGAAAATTTCCATAAACATCTTTAGTTATTTTCAAATTTTTGAAGTCATAGGTATGTTTAGCTAGTAGCTAACTGTTTTGATCTTGCTAGTTGTAGGTATGTGTAACTTGAAGGATGGAAGTTGTTGAATGATCAAGTTAGCATTGGTCTTTGTTGTCGAAATCGTTATGATTTGAACAATTTGTCAATATACTTGGTTCTCTTGTCTATATTATCGTGGAAACCATTTGAGAAACTTCAAAAATATGTTCGCAACAAATAAAACGGTAACAACAAACTGATTAAAAAGGGGATTTCATAATTGAGTTTAATTCCAACAATTAAAGATTTGTTTGGTCACACGCAAAACAGAGTTTGATTATAACCACAAACAACTCCAGAATATGCATAATTAAATTTTTGTTTGTGAAAATGGACAAGAAAACATCAAAATGCCCTACTTCCATGGCATAGAAGTCATCCTACTCAAAGTTTTTTGAACGTGGCTACTAGCAGAAGTATAGGCAGCTACAAACCTAGTTTGGATAACATTTTCACCCCTTATTCTTTCTAGGTTTCTACTGGTAATAGATTTCATCCCCTTCCATTTGAATCCACATACTTGTGTGTATCCAATATCAACATTAACAACATCAACCCTCTTTATCACTCTTGAACCGATATTGATGACTCTTCTACCTAGCAATCAAGGTTGCTTAGTCAAATAAACACACACTCAAATATGAGACATTTAGGCTTGGATTGATAATTATAAACTTACATTTACATTAAGATTAGTAAATCCATCTTCAGCTTAATATATGCCAAAACCTACTATTATTGGCCTTTTAAAAGGTGTTTAATGTCCTCCACTGTCCTCATGTTATAGTGGTCTCTTTTCTCTTCTTAGGCCCATTCCAATGCAGGTTGCTTCACTAGTTTGACTATGTTTAGACATTCCTCTTCCTTTACGTAGTCTTTCGTTCACATTTCTTTCTTGAGTCATTCCTCTTAATCTGCCTAGTCCTTCATTCACATTTCCTTCTTGATCCAATCATGTACCTGTTCCTTCTCCTCTACTTGTACCTCTACCTCTACCTCTACCATTTACAATTTGTACTTTGAAACTAAAATATGAAAGCATATAAATATTGTCCAAAAATGATACTATAATTAGATGTATTACCTATGTGTTTTTAGTGGTTCCATGTGATTGAGTTGGACACCTATTGAACTTTAAACCATACCACTTGCATTATTTTGGGTGGCTTCCGAAGAAGCTCTAGGTGGTTGAGCTGAACTACTAGCCCTTGCTCTGCCTCCTGATGCTTTTCCTGTGCCTATTTCTCTACCACTTTCATTAGCCTGTATATTAATTTATCAATACCTATACATCTACATATAACTTACATTAGAAAATAAAAAATAAAAGTACCGATGTTTTAGAAGATGGTTCAGCTGATTATCATGGACCAATACTTCTTGCTTGAGAAGGTTGTTCAGTTGATTGATTTGGAAAAAACTTGTTTTCTTTAAGGACATCCTTTTTTTATTGTGTCCTTGTGTACCACATCTGATACAAGTCATCGCAAAACATCTTTTGCTCATCTTTCTAGTTTTTCTGCTTTCACCTGCTTCTTTTCTTCTAACCTTACCTCGTATTCTAGGAAACTATCTAATGTTTGGTGGCTTTACAATTGGATTGTTTGATGTTGGCCATGTTTTCTTGTTGTTCATTAGCTTAATAAAATGGACAAATGTTCTGAGGTATGTTTCCTTGCTATAACAACTAGTCACATAATGGATTGGTTCCAACTCCTTGTAATGAAGGGCAACAACACCATTAGGACAAGGAATTCCCCTAAGCTGCCAGAATCTGCAACTACAACTCCTAGTGACAGTGTCCACAATACATGTAAATCCATGGTGTTTAATCTCAAAACCTCTTTCTCCATTCCATGTCAAGTAACATTGCATAGACTTTTGAATGTTATCTTGCAAAATCTTCAAATACGTAGGAGATATATCAGTGATCCATGTTTTTGAGCACTCTCTCAAATCACCAATTCTTTTTATCATATTCACTGTTATCTCCTCAATCATTGTGATGGTTGTTTTATACCTAGCAGGCACTATCAAAGTATTAAAGCTTTTTGCCATATTTTCGTCCACAACATCACATATGCTATAGGCTTAAAAATACTTATTGAATCATGTATTTCAATTGTACCATCAAAGATTATCCAAAGCTTCTTGTTCTAATTATCTTATATCCTCCATATTGTCCTTTATCGGATCTTCATATGTGGTTTTAGAAATCCTCCAAAACATTTTTCTTTTTTCAACTCCTTTCTAATTTTTAGACCGATTTGCAAGAACCCGTCTTGCACCTTTTCTATGTTCAACTAGTGGCAATACAATAGAAAGAACAATATCTATTCTCTGACAAACCAACATAACAAAAAAAAATTAAAAAATCAAAACACAACAATAAAATAGTAAGTTGGATATCAGTAATTACAGTTTGCATATTAGTAATGATGAATAATTGATTCCCTTTTCCAAGGTCAAGATAATTCTTCACTAGTTGAAGAAGCCACGTCAAGGTATGCTCATTCTCAACCTCAACAACTGCCCAAGCAATGGGAAACATTTTGTTGTTTCCATCTCTACAAACTACCACTAACATTTGACCTATACACATCATTGCGAAGACACACACAAAACCCAATCAACATCCTAGCACCTTAAAATATTATTTCATTAAAGCACTGAAGGAAACATAAAATACTAAAAAAAAAATTTCTAGTTTCGGATTGTTCTCGAACATTAACTGCACAACTATTGCCTGGATTACTCCTTATTATATCAACTTTATAATAAAAAAATCCTGCAATACTACACAATGTGATAAACCATGTTCTCGAGTAACACTTTAGTACTTGATCTTATCACTGTTGTCTTAACAAAAGTAATATACAATTTCTTTCTAATAATGTCCCGCAACAATATAATGCGGATGTTTGGCTGTTGATTTATTCTTTCTCTTGTATTTGGTGGCCAAAAGCTTTAGCCTGCACAAATAGTTATGAGTTTATGTAAAACATTTATCGATAGGGTTTTATGTTTTAAGAATGAAATCTCCACTATTTCTAACCTTACTTGCACACAACACCCAAGGAAAACTCTCTTCACAACATCTCACTCTAACTCTTTCATACTCATTTACATATTTTTCAACATGAATATGTTCTTGGATTGCATATCTTGTCAGTGTCACTCTAAAATATTCAATAGTTACAAAAACCAATACTAATTCCCAAAACATATTTTCAGCAGTAGCATCCAACATAACTCTATTGGGGTTTTTTTCCTCGTAATAGGTTTATGCACTACTTAATAAACCTGTTCACCTTCTCCCAAACCTGTTTCATCATATATTTCAAATCTAGGAACTTCATCACTTACATAGTAAGGTTCATCACCTCTTAGCTTACCAACTAAGTTTTTTCCCTAATACAATTCTTTGTCTCATCATCCTTTATCTCTAAACCTTATTCATTAACATTGATATGATCTCAAGTAGCGCCACTACTTTTCTTTTATGACATTTTTGAATTCCTCGTGGTTGACATGATGTCTACAAACTCTTGATTAGCATCACTGTCAACCTCACTATCATCATTAGTATACTCTTTTAGATCCTGATTGGTCTTCCACTTCATCATTAGTCGGATCATTAACTATTATAGGATAATTAGATGAAGGTACAGAGGAAAGAGGATGCATATTAGAAGGATATGGTGGAGGCATAGTGGAAGAAGCAGGCACAGTAGTAGGAGATTGTTGAAGCACAATAGAAGGATATAGTGAAGGCACAATATTAAAAAAGGTCTTCAAATGGAGCGCTAGAAGTTTAAAAAGGAACAGTTATTGGAATGGAAGGAAAAGAATAAATAGGAGTCTCATTACAAGGGTTAGAAGAATTAAAGGATTCCTCACCTACTACATTTTCACTCACATTGGGGACAAACTCCAATTCAAGTGGGGCGTAATTAGTATCACTAACCCCATGAAAAAATACGCTACTTTATCCCCATTATATATTATATTGAAAAGGTCAAATATAACCTTATCATTATCAACAAGAACCAATATCCCATCCCGCTTGATGAAAAAAAATCACAATCTACCATATATCCTATTTCCTTTATGTTGTCCCTCTACACAAAATAAGACATACTATCAACATCTACATCTAGGAATTTTTTCACATGCCCTCAGTATATTTAGGTGGGGGACTAAATTTTATCTTCGCCATCCTATGATACCATCTTAGAATTATCAGAGTAAAAGCCCTCGTGAAAAAGCATGTAACAAAGACAAACACAATTCAAACACAGATTTCAAGAACTATCTCTATCAAGATGTACATAAAAAAATAATAACTAAGAAACAACGATAGAAAAAATACTAACTAACAAAAGTAGAAAAAACACGAAAACAAAACTATAAGCCCCAACACTAAAATGTAGTCCTAACAGTATTAACATTTAGTCCCATCACTAATAGAACAAAACCAGTAACTGTCAAAGTCGATTATACACAAATAGAAGTCTACAAATGTATAAAGGAACAATAATAATATTCGAACTATGTGGATAACATCAAACCCTAACCTAAAATAGAATCACAAAACCCTAATCACTAACAATCGCACGAAATTAATAACACAATACCAAAACCCTAAAAGTTACTAAGTCAATTAAAAAAATCCTAAAAACATCCTAAGAATTACATCAATAATAGGTTGATTCCAAGACTTTTACACTAAAAAAATATATAAAATAAGAACAATAAAAAAATAGAAGATGTTTATCATATTTGTGGAGACCGAACATGTAGTCCTTTAATCACAATGAGTCTTCAAAAGTCACTTCAATAATGATAAAAAATGACATTGTCAACATCAACACGAGGAGAAATCTTGTCTATTTCATTTGATTTTCAGAAAAAGTTGAGAAATAAGAAATAAAAAGAAGACGACTTTACTTCAATGATTAGGGTCGGGTCGGGTTGAATTCTATCCTAAAGAGTGGGAATCACGCGTGAATATATAGATGAGGTAATGGTAAAAGTGGCCCATTTAAAATGATATATAGTGGTTTAATTGGGTGATAGCACACTTTGAATGTTGAGGTGTTTGTATTAAAATTCGAAACAACTTCGATCGTGTACTTATGTATTTCTCTATCTTATATGATATTATTACATATTGACAGTGTTCTTAGGAATTTCAATAAATTCTCAAAATTTTTCTAGGCATTCATGTTGACTAACTAAACATTTTCCATTTCACTCAATATTTTCCCCGAACTCTTAAAGAATTAAAATATTAATCAATATAACAAAAAATCTTATATCCTAATATTGTTTCATTGGATGAATAAATAAATTTAGTCGATACCCTAGAGTCCATCAATATACGTATACAATGTATGTATAAATCTGTACAAAAATGGAAAATTAGCTTAACATATATATATATATATATATATTATTTCATTACCTAAATACTTCTTGGTTCTGCTGAACAATTTCTCCATGAACTTTTCTTTCGCTTTCGTCTGCACAAGTGCATTTTCCCTTCATCTTTTTCCATCCTATATCATGACCCAATAATTATTAACACTAATAATTATTTCCCTATATGGTTTAAGTAGTAATAAACTAATTGAAAACGTAGCCCATTATTCATTAACAAAAATTAGTTTATTTAATAAAATAATTAACAATCAATTAATCCACTGTAGTTAAATGAATATTCAAAATATACAAAAATGACCTTTGGGTTATTACAATGGGTTATGTCCCAATCACTCTTCTTATTATGTGTTTGATTGACTTTAGATAATGATAGACTACTGCTTTTTCAAACTCTTTTGATGAATAAAGTTCTATTGTTTAAAGTCTTTTATTCTACTATCTTTTATGATGTATGCTAAATGGCTTATGTAGGGACTCTCGAGGTTGTGTATATCATGTTACAACTAGGGTGTAATTTTGGTTATGAAAAACATGGAATTTAGAGAAGAAGGTTTAGAAAAGTCCTAAGATGTCTTATAAGGCACATCAACTAGAGTTTTGTTCATAAGTGTGAAGCGTACCACATTTATGAATACAAGACTATAAGATTTTGGGAAATTTCACTTCTTTCATCATTCTAAAGTTGTGTGATACATTTTAACTCTATATGTCTCTCTCACAATCCTTATCCAATTATTTTCACGATATGTCCCTCTTAAGAGCTTATGTTCAAAGAAATTTGAATGATAATGTGGAACAATTAGATCCATAAAAATCTCCTCATGTTTAGGCAAATCCTTTTTCCGATCAAGTGACTAATACAAAGTTTCTGAGTTGCTTTCAAGTGTTGGCCCAAGACTTGAGAGATCAAGCCAATATGAGGTTGTGGACTTTATGAACCCAATATAGATACGAGGACTACTAGAGTACTAGTAAGGGACTTCCGTAGGATGAATCTCTTACACTATCAATGTTCTATGGTGGAGAAATATCTTCAAGAGTTTATTGAGGAGGTATAGGCGTGGATGATTATGGGAGTGACGCCAGTGGAAAAGGAAGAATTAGTCACTTATCAATTTATTATAGTTTCTCAAATATTTTTCAACCAATTGAACTAAGAGAGGAAAATTAATGTTTGTTCTCTTGATTGGGAAAAATATAAGATTGTGTTCCTTGATAGGTTCTTTCCCTTTTAGATTAGGTAGGACAAGGTACTTGAGTTCATCAACTTTCGTCAAGAGAATATTATTGGGAAAGAGTATGCTTAAAGTTCATGCAATTTTCTGGATATTTTTCTCCTATAGTTGTTGATCTTTGTTAAAGGATGAGCAAGTTTATTTCAACAGTGTATGAGATACTGGTTAAAAAATGTCGTACCTCTATGATCATCAATGAAATGTATATTTCTCTCATAATGGTTCCTGCTTAATGAATTGAAGAAGAAAAACATAAGAAAATGTACAGGGAGGCAATGAGGAAAAACACAAGTGATGGTGACTTTTCACATTCAAGGTATGCTAGACATGTTTGTTCGAAGATCTTATAAAGGTTTTCTAGTAAAGGTTCATCAAATTATGAGACTCCTTAACTAAAAAAATAAAAAGTGTCTAACTCTAAGCGTCAATGAGGAAATGGTAGTAGAAATAGATCTTCTTTGTTACATACAATCGGTGTGGCAATAGATATTTGAGAAAATGCTTGATGGGTATGGATAATTTTTTTTAGGTAGGGAAAAAGTGTAACCGCTTAAAGTATTTTAAATTTAAAAGTTCCAATGGAGAGGATGACAGGCAATCTATTTCTAGTTGCCTAGGTTCAAATTCAATGAAGCAAAAACTATTCTATGTACTTCAAACTCTTAATGAAAAAGTTAAACAAAAACTATTCTATGTACTTCAAACTCGTAATAAAAAAGTGGGTTCTCCTGAGGTTTTTACTAGTATATTAGAAGTTTTTCATCTTGATATTTATTATTTTCTTGATCCCAGTGCTGCCTTGTTTTCTTGATGCCCTATTTGTTTATGAGGGTTGATGTTATTCTATACGTGTTGCTAAATTCTTTATTTGTCTCCACTCCTCTTGGTGAATCTATTGCGGCTAAGAGCTTTTAAATAAATTGCCTCATCTCTTTATCTTATCGAGCTAATCACATTGATCTTGTAGATGTTGGTATGTTAAATTTTGATGTTATTATCGATATTGATTTCCTCCATCTTATTAATGCTTCCATTCATTATGAAACTTGAGTGGTCAATTTCCTCTTTCCAAAGCAGCCTACATTTGAGTACAAAGGGAAACTTCTATGTCTAAAGTTTGATTTTAATCTTGTGTTATGGATAGAAAAGTTATCTATAAGGGTCATATTTATCATCTTGTTTGGGTTAGGCATACGTATTTTGAAACCCCTATTCTTGATTCTATCTGGTTATTGATGAGTTTATGGAAGTGTTTCTCGATAATGTACCCAGTGTTCCTTCCAAAAGGGAAATAGACTTCGACATTGACCTTCACTTAAGTATGAAACCTATTTATATTCATCCTTATTGTATGGATGCGGTTGAAATAAGGAATTCAAAAATCATTGATTTACTGATTTGACAAGGGTTTCATCCTATCGAGTATCTCTCCATGGGGTACTCCAATATTGTTTGTTCGTCATAGGGATGGTTTAATTCGAATATTAATTGTCTACCGACAATTCAAAAAAGTTATAATTAAAGATAAGTAACCTCTTCGAAGGATTAACGATTTATTTGATCATCTCTAAGGAGCGAGCTACTTCTTCAAGGTTGACATCCAATCAGTTTATCAGCAGTTCATCTTTAAGAAAAAATAATCCCAAAGACAATGTTTTGGACTCATTAAGATAATTAATTTCTTATTAATATTGACTGGGCTAACTAATTATCCAGCGAGATTAAATGATTTTATCGATAGGGTGCTTAGACAATACCTTGATAGGTCTGTGATTCTACCTATCAATAATATCTTAATTAATCACGAGTGAAGATGAGCATGCAAATTATTTGAAAATTGTGTTGTAAGTCCTACAGGAAAAATAACTCGTTACAAAGTTTATTTAATGTGAGTTTTGATTACATTGTTTTTGATAAGGGTATTGAGGTAGATCCTAAGAATATTGGTGAGGTTAAGAGGTTTCCTAGACCTCATTACCACTCGGATACTCATTGCTTCTTGTATATCGTTGGTTAGTATACAATGTTTGTTGAACAATCTTCTTTTATTGACTCTCTATTGAATGTATTGACAAAAGATATGGTTAAATTCTTTTGGTCGGTGTGAGAAGAGTCCCAAGTAGATTTACCTTCGCTTTGATATTGACACTATCGGAAGGATCTGATGGATTAGTTTTTCATTGTTATTCTTCAAGGATTCGACTAGGGTAGTAGGATGTACTGTAGGTTTACAATACTTTCAATATATTTCACTTAGGAGTTGTATATGTCTAGAGCCATTTTGCATTGGGTTTTATGTGTTTGCAGAAAATAAGTTTAGACAAGGAGAATTGAAGACACAATTGAGAGAAGTACAGAAAATGGTATCTACATAGGCAACCTACGGACCGTAAGTCGAGTTAAGCTTGGTAGGTGATGATAGAAGATGGGAGGGAAGGGCATTGCTAAATATCATGGAATCCCTTACTAATTCTCGAACTACGGTGGTGATTTATGAACCATAGAGTAATCTACAGACCCTACTGCAACTCCATCAAAGCGATAAGAGAATGGTTCAAGTACATGATGTTGAAAAGTCTAAGTGCGTACTGGAAGAATGGTGTTAAAGACGTTACTGCTGGAACATAAAAGTTGACATAGATTTTGAATATTATGAAGAATGAAAAATTGCCTAAGTCTTATGACACATAAGAAGCCTATGAACCCTAGATTGACTTACGGACCATTGGTTAGTTTCACAGAATAATGATGCGTGTGAGAACTTTACTTCCTTATTTTGTTCCTTTTTATGTTAGGACTTATTTTTCTATATG
Organism: Solanum lycopersicum; assembly: GCF_036512215.1. Lineage (NCBI taxonomy): Eukaryota > Viridiplantae > Streptophyta > Magnoliopsida > Solanales > Solanaceae > Solanum > Solanum lycopersicum. Next base: position 31,717,415 of record NC_090805.1, read on the forward strand.
CATAAGGTATGTAGACCTAGTTTTTGGGGGTTTGAAATTAATATTCTTTTGTACTTATTTTATTCAGAGATTAACCTTCAATATTTCTATAATTGTTGATTACTAAAGTATATTTGGAAGATAGTTCAAGTTGAGATTGTGAGTTTATTCTTATTATAACAGAAGTTCTAGATTCTTTCATCTAAAACTATGAATGTTTATGCTAATATCGGTAACTAAATTTAAAACAAGGGTTGTGGAACCATAAGCCATTAACAAGGTATGTATCATAAAAAAGCAATCCTTGAACAATTTTATTACATGCATTGATAACTATTTCGTCTAGAAGACTTTTTAATGGTGACCAATGTTAGAACTCATTTTGTTGCTACTTCCCAGACCAAGGAGGTAGTTAATAAGAAAAGAATTATCATTATAAATTTGGTGTGATACTATCAGATAGTCTAATGTGTATTAGTGCAAGGGCGAAAACTAAGTCATACATCAATATGATGTTTAATATGAGGTAAAGGTAAGGGTTAGTAAATTATGCACACGTAGACAGACCAAGGTGTGGGGTGAAAGTCTTTGGATATCCCACCAAGGATGTAAACATACCTAACCTGTTGGTTTTCCTGTAATACACTAGGAATGGGTTGCTATCACTAGGATTACTGCATTATGAGGTAGTGGGAAACACTTATTACCTAGTTTCTTTTTCATCTTAATAATAACTAAATTTTAAATCTTGCATACTTATTATGTAACAACCCTAAAATGTGATATGCTAAGTAATGCTCAATGTGTCTAGAATGCCTACAATTAGACCAATTTCACACGGATCGATGTGCGTAGAACAATACCTCTGAACCCTTGCTTCAACCAATAAAACTAACTTGAGGAGTTATTTGATCTAGAAAATGTTTGTTCTAGCTATGTAGGGCTCTCGAATATGAAGATTTACTCAACTGAGTCTTTACCAGACATGAAAAGAGAAAATCTTAGATTTTGAGGGTCTATTGGTATAATGAACTTTTTTCAGGATAAGGGTAGTATCGTAATAACCCTTAATATATAATAAATTATTAAATTAATATGGAGGAGGGTAATTTTGGAAAAATAGGGCCGAAAATTGTCTCTTAGAGTGAAGTCTTGCTCCACCCGGATTCTAACCTAGGTTGACACGATGATTAAAATTGTTTTTTTATTTATGTTGTTAAATAAATGTAATTAATTTAATTTTATTATTTAGTGGCTAATTTAAAATAAAAGGGAAATCATATTTTTAATATTTAACTAAACGTTATTTGACTAAGTCCTAAACTAGACTCCTAAGCCTAAGATAACTCTCTCCTCTCACTTCTATCTATCAACAGTCGTTCAATATCTATTCTCTTTCACGTTCTCTCTGCAAAAATATCTTCATGAACGGAAAGATAACCAAGTTCTTTACACTTGAAGAACTCACCACTAAAGATAAAAACAAATAACCAAATAAATAACATAGGCAATGTGAAGGTTGTCAGTCGACTTTGGTGTTGAACTTTCGGTGTTGGACTTGTATTTGGAGGAGTTCTTTGGGCAACAAGTAGGGTTTGAAATTAAAAAAGTAATGGGTTCTCTTCTAACTTGGTACCTTTCTCAAGAGACCCCTTAAGGTTTAGTATATTCAGTCCGAAAACTAGTGTTGTTCCCCGTTGTATGTCCCTATCACTAGCTCCCATAAATCTTATGTTTGTTATGTTTGCTCGTAGAAAACTACGATAAAACGTGTTTTAGTGATTATTATGTGTTTATATATATGTACAGAATTATGTGACTTATGTTGATGTTTTCCGAAAATGTAACTACATGCGTTTGGGTGTATTACGGTGGCTCATGGTCACGGTTTAGGAATTGAAATGGCATGTTAGTTCTTTGTAGTTCATTTATGCATGCTTTTGTAAATAGTGATGTTCATATGAGATGAAATGTGGCTGATTTGAGTGATAATATCTTGGGGTAAACGAATCCATGAAAATGCACCTAAAACGTTTTTAATGAACTATGAAGTTCCCCTGAGAACGAACGTGCAATGCAATGGAAAAGAAGCTGAAAATGTAACTCAAATTTCTAGCACCTTATTGATTAATTTCAGCCAAGTTATGTTGTTTAAAATGTCATGAAAATTGAAGAAAAACAAGTGAGGTCACTCAGGGTCGAACCCATGACCTCACCACATTAAAAGTTTTGAAAATAAAGAAGTGAAAAATAATATAGTAAGGGGGAATCGAACCGTTCTCCTGGATGGAAAATATTCTATGAAAATAAGAAATGAGAGGAGTGGTATTCGAACCCACAAACTCTCGGTTAAGCTTAAGGAAAAATGAAAAGAAAATAAGTGTGATACGTAGGAATCGAACCCACGACCTCTAGGCGGGAAAGGAGAATTAAAAGAAAAATAAAGTGAGGTTGTGGGGCTTCAATCCCACAACCTCACGGTCAACTCAAAAAAGTCAAGATCAAACGAAAATAAAATAATGAGGCTGTGGGGGATCGATCCCACAATCCCTCGGTCCCCAAACGGATAAAAGAAAAAGAGAAAAAAAAGAAAAAAAGAAATGATAATATTGGGGCTCGATCTAGGGTCCAATGTTGTGTGACCAAAAAAAAATGTAAGTGTTGTCCAAGGGATTCGAAACCGGGTTCCCTTGCCCAATTTCGATATTGATACATGAATAAAAATTTTCAACATAATGCTGCCTATATAGATCGGAATCGACATCTTTGCATACATACATGATGCATAAGTCTTGTACCACATATTCTTTGGAAGATATGATTTACTTAAACGAACTATGTATGAATCCTCATGGCTTGTATGTCTAGACCCATAAGTCTAGCATGCGTTGGAAGTAAGTGAACCTAAGATGTATGTAATGAAATGATGATATGAACAATGAAATGATGAAACCCTAGACGAGTTATGTAAGAGTGTGAAACACACTAAATGTCCAAGTGTATTGTCATATGATGAAATGATATTCACGTAAAGAGGGGTGAGAAATTATGAAGAAAAAATGTGCTAATGCTAATGAATGTGGTGATAACATGATATGAGGCTAATGTAAAACATGAGACCGATCTCAAATGATCGTAAATAAATGTTACCGAAATGTAGTCACCTATGAGAGTGTAAAGTTAATGTAGAGACCAGTCTATATGAAATCTCGAATGAAAGTATTGAGGTTAACACACTTAATACTAATGATGAGTTGAGAAATCATCTATTGAGCTATAATGTCCTCATACTAGAAGCAAACTTCCATGACGTATGAGTTGAATCTAATGGAACTTTATAGTGAGAATCGATAGATTAGCTATGAAAGGTTATGACTTCGTTCGGTAAAGGCGTAGGTTCACGTAACTCTCATGAGATGATATTGTCATTCATTACGGGTATGGGTCTCCTTATATCTCCTAGTCTTCGCACATATACTGTGAATATATGGATCTAGTGGGGTTCAGTTCTCATGTACGCTAGCACGTTTTGGGTAACTTTGGCCGGTATTCCACCTCTTTTTGGTGATGGGGAGACACTGGATTTCATGATGCTCATATGATCTATGTTTGTTAAAGTTAAAATTCCCAATGAATGAATGCGGACAGCCTCAAATGATGCACATAATGAAATGAATGATACCAAAGGTGATAGGACAGTATGATAAAGAGGTGAGCTAGACTTATGTAATTACAGTATCTCATTCTTGATAATTGCACAACGAACCCGATGAAATTCCTAAACTACATCCTAGATATAGCTAGTGTTCACACTAACCTATGAAAAAATTAAATGAAGTACATATGAATGAATAAAGCACAATCTGTGTTTGCTAATGAAGGATCCCCAGTTGAGGTCCCATATGTTGAGCCCTCATTATGGGAACCCTCAATGTCATGTCCATGATTCCAAGTACTCAGGTATATGAATGAATGATATGATAGATGCTATGTGTTGTATGCAAAATTATATGTGTTATGTGTAAGATGTTATGTGTTGTGTGAAATATGATAAGTATGATGAAGAATGTTTCTCTCATCGCATGACTTTCCTAATCCAAATTTGGAGTTCACCAACTTTCCTAATCCAAATTAGGAAAGCTCACTAACTTTTCTAATCCCATTTTGGCAAGTCCACTTCCTTGATTCTCTATAATCCTGTTGCTAGGAAAGAGCTTTTCTTACTCATGCATGTACTTGGTGTGTGCTTGCATATTACTCATGCTGTTCTTTAATTTGATTATCTCTATATTATATGGTTGATTTGATGCTTGTGATGTTAAGTAGAATGTATACATGTATATTAAGAAACAAAAAGTTTCAAATTTTCTACTAAAATTAACCTAGATTACGTAAAGAAGACGTATGCAGTCTTGTCTGCGACCTTTGAGAGGTCAACGACGCCGGTCTCGTCTGGGGTCTAGACTCTATTCATGAATGATTACCTACAAAGTTTTCGGAATTCGTTTCAGAAATTTCCACCTTTTGTTACATGTAATTAGAAATACATTGACTAAACAAATATAAGTGTTGGTTAAATTTAACTCTAGACTATTTTTTGTGGCATCGAATATAACCTACCAGTTGTGTTCTTAACTTGATAAAATCTCTTATTATTTCTTAAGGAGGTGTAATTTTTGTGTAACAAATTTTAGTGCCGATACCGAGGAATTTTACTTTTATATTTAAGTTTGACGACATTACAGAACTTTAGTCAAATATTTCCTAATTTTACTTGATCTTTTTCCTTTTATTTATCTCAGGTTCAAACTCTAGTGTATTTAAGGTACACAGAGTCACAGAGAACCAATTACACCCTAATAAAGAGCTCAACCAAACACTGTGAAAAATGAATAATTAGGGGGTACAATTTTACCCTATCGAAGCAGAATTAGGTTATGGTTTTTGGTTTCAACTTCCGAAGGTGGTTAACAAAAATAATTAGGCTCCAGCTTAAAACTGAAAGAGAGATGTACTAAGGATATATGCGACACTAGAGCCACAACCACATAAAAACTACAGAGAACATTAATATTATTGATTATGATGGACCTCTTGTCTTAACCCCTCTACCACAAGTCACACCTTTGTGGTAACTAGTAGATTTATGTAGATTATCATAGTGAGAGGCTTATTTGCTCCCTCAATGCTGATGTTGCAAAGGAGGTGTAGTTCACTTTCTTTAGGAGAGTGAGAGATAAAAAGATATTTTAAAAATCAACTTCCTAAATATTTAATTTATTTCATATGAATATTCTATCTTTTTTATAAAAAAGAAAATAAAATATGAGACCTTTTTTGTTATTATTATCTTTTATATGTTTTTCTATTAATCTTCCTCAGATCGATCTATACTAGTGGGTCACCTCCACCACCAGGATACCACCCTTTTCGACATTTTATCACTTCATATCAAATAATTTTTATCATATCACCCCTCTACAAAACTTTGAAAATTTATTGGTTGCTCTATATCTAAATTAAAGTTAGAATGATCGAACTTGAGACTAGTCATTAATTGAAGAGTTTACTAAGTAATAGATTCAATTAATGGAGATTAATTCATTAAATGAATCATTTGGTAACATGTTCTTTGATGAAGAAAACCCACTTATTAAAATTTTTGTAGACATCAATTAAGTTTCTCATACAATTCTTTGAGAAATGTTATAATAGCGAAAGTAGAAGCAATTTTGTTTGTCACTAGCTTTAAAGAACAATATTTCCTGGTCTTTAGAATTGATGGTAAAAGATGTCGTAGTCTTCTTTCAAAGAAAAAAGAAATGGTGGAGTTGAAAACAGACAGAAAAGGAAATGATGAAAATATAGAACAAAAAAAAGTATAATAAAAAATAATAATTAATTTTTTATACATAAAAAAATTGTAATATGATGTGTCATCATGTTGTTGACTAATGCCTAATATAAATATGTGTATGAGTTAGCAGCAGGCTAACTATTTCACTTTTACAAGTTTAACGGGGTGATAGGACACTCGTAAACAATAAGTGTATAGTTTAAAATTCGGTAATAGTTTAGGGAGGGATTTTGGCCATTTTCTCTACAGAATAAGATAAAAAACTTTGTGGTTCTACCAGGAGAGTTTGTGTGTAGTTTTCAGGGACCAGTTTCATTAGAAATCTTTCGAATCAGCATATCGATAATGAGTCTCTTAAAGAATACTTCTACCGAGGGAAGAATGACAACAATTAATCAGTGCTTGATACTATTTTTGGGGGTTCGTATGGTGAATGCACATTTGATCAGATTGTGGAGAAGCTGGAGAAGATCTTCCGTTACAACTACACTTGAGAAACACATTTGCACTCAAAGCCACATCTAACAAATCCGAAGATGATATTCTTTAGGATATGGCACAGAAGCGAACGGAATTAAGGTTGGAATTGAATCATGTGAATGGAGATGCTGAGAAGGTAAATACTGTGAACTATTTGACTAGAACTCTACCACTGGTTGAGGAGTATTGAGATTAAGAAGATGCTTATGTAATTATTGATCATATAAGGGAATTTTGACCAAACATCCAAGGTTCCAACATGGATAATTTGATCAAGGCCAAGGAAACCTCGGTCAAAACTATTACAACTACAACCGAGTGGATCAATATGTATGGGATGGGAAATATAAAAAGCTATAATAATGAATAACGATATAACTATTGCAACTGAAATTATCGGGTTTCACCTTATGTATTAGGGTATGATCTAGAAGATGATAAAAAGATTCAATTCAACTGATGAGAATACTAGATAGATGCAAAATGATTTGTCTAGTATTGGTAAAAAATATAATTCCCACACAGTGTCCATAAAGTATCTTGAGCAACAAATAATGCAGTTGTCTACCACAGTGAATCAACACTGACCTTGAACTCTTCAAAGAAATACTATCCAGAGTCTAAAGAATGATGGACATCGTATGACTACCAATCTCACAGGGGTAAGAAAACCATTGATACACTTATGCTGTCTGGATGGAAACTTAAACTAATAGGGAGGGGTGTAGTGGTGGAGATGAGGGAAGGGTCCAATAATGCAACAGAGAAAGAGTTTGTGGTAACTAAGAATGTTATTCCTATACCAAGATTTCCACCTCAATTCCCCTTGATATTGTAAATAATACGGAAGAATGAGAATATTGTAGGTTTATCACTATGCTAAAGGAGCTCTTTATCAATGTTCTATTGATAGAGTCTTTGGAGAAAATGTCTGGGTATGCAATAATTATGAAGGACATAGTGACAAAGAAAAGATCTTTGAGTTTTGAAGTTGATAATAACTTACAAAATTGTAGTGTTCTTTATTAATGTTCTATTGATAGAGTCTTTGGAGCAAATGTCTGGGTATGCTATAATTATGAAGGACATAGTGACAAAGAAAAGTTCTTGGAGTTTTGAAGTTGATAATAACTTACAAAATTGTAGTGTTATTGCTACAAGATCTCTTGTGCAAAATAAGGAGGATCCTGTGCATTAACTATCCCATGTACCATTAGGTTATTGACTATTGATAAGGCATTAGTGCTAGCATAAACTCCATATACTTTTAAATTTATAAGAATTTTTTATTAGGATATCCAAAACCAACTATGATGCGGTTTCTCATCACCGATATAAAAAGGTGTATTGGTGTAAACCATGACTTGCAAGTAAAGTTTGGTCATTCATTTTCTAGTTGATTTTGTTATTCTTTATTGTGAGGTGTACTTTGAGGTCCCATCATTAATGGGAGAACAATCATTTCCACAAGGTGTACTTTGGTTGATATAGAGAAACGATAGATGAAGTTCAGACTCAACAATGAAGAAGCAACTTGCAATATTTGTAGGTTCTTAAAGAAGAGTGGTGAGCTCCAATCAATACCTTGTATGACATATAGATTGGAGAGTGGTTCTGAGGTGCAAATTTTAGAGAGATTGGGTGTGGAGGAATAAGAAATAGTCATGATGAACTTTCAGAGTGATTTTACTGAAGAGTATGATGAGTAGGTGGCCGCACTTGATAGGCCAAATATCGTTAAAAGCCAGAAAGATTGAGGTAAATATGAAAAATTATGAGTCTCCATCTACGACACCTCCTATTTTAAGAAGCACCTAAATAGGAGCTCAAGGCTCTACCCCCACATTCAAGGTATGTATTCTTGGGTAAAGATGAGACTCTACCAGTCATAATTGCGGTAGAGCTTAACGGGCAACAAGTAGAGTGTTCGGTGTAGTTGTGGAAGAGGTTCAATCTATATATTAGGTGGACTATTGTGGACATTATTACAATCCCTCTTGGTATTTGGTCTCAAAAAATCAAACTCATACCGTATCACAAGCCTAGTGTTGAGCACCAAAGAAGAATAAATCCGCACATGCAAGAGTTATTTAAAAAGGAGACCATGAAATGTTTGGATGGTAGAGTTATCTATCCCACTAAAGACAGTAGTTGGGTATGTGAAATTCAGTGTTGCTAAAAAGGGTGGTCTGCATGCCTAATTAGAGAAACGAGCTTGTGCTGATGCGACCTTTGAGTGGATGGAGAGTTTGCATGGCCTATCGAAAGTTTAATGCTTGGACGTAGAAGGAAAACTTTCCTATACCTTTCACGGACCAGATGTTCTACGGACTTAAAACAAAAGGGTGGGTATTTCTTTCGTTATAGTTATTCAGGAAACAATAAAGTCAAATAGCTCCACAAGACAAAGAGAAAACCATATTAAGTTGCCCCTATGGGACCTTCGCTTTCAAATACATGACATTTGGATTGTGAAATGATCCAATGACCTTCAATTGTTGTATGATTTCAATTTTCTTGATATGGTGGAGGACAATATTGAGGTGTTAATGGATAATTTCTCACTAATTGGTGATATTTTTTATCGGTGCTTGGATGATTTTTGCCGAGGTACTAAAAAGGTGTGAAGTCCGTAAGTTTGTACTAAATTGGGATAAGTGTCACTTTATGGTGAAAGACTATATATTTTAAGGGAATCAAATTTCTGAATAGAGTCTTGGGCTTATGCTAACGTTGAGGTAATAGAAAATGTTCCTTCACCTATCTCCCTTAAAGGTGGGAGAAGTTTTCTTAAGTATGAGGGATTCTATAGGAGGTTCATAAAACACTTCTCAAAAACATTACATCTGCTGTTAAAACTATATGAAAAATAGAGTAAGTTTTACTTTAATGATGCTTGTCTTAGGGTAGCATTTGGAGAGTTGAAAAAGAAGCTAGTCTCTCATCCCGTCATCATAACACCGGATTGGGGGGGGGGGACAATTAGAGGTTGTAAGTAACGCTTCTAAATCTGAGCTACGTTGAAATAGAGCCTAAAACTTGTATCATGAAGTTTGAAAGTCCTAAAATTGTTAATAATAGTGTTTATAAGCAACATATACAGTTTGGAAGTGTGTGGAGGTCAAACATCCTAGAATTTCCAAGACGTTCGGAAACTAGTCGAAGTTAAGCTAGTGTTTTGTAGTAATTATTTAGAGGATAGTTTGAGGGTGAAATTAAGTACCTAGGATTCCTACGCATAGCCTGACCTGTTTAAGTGTTTCCAAAGAGGACCCAAACATGGGATAGAAAAGTTGCTGCGCCAGCCATAAAATAGTGGTGGTGGGAAAAAATCTATCCATGTGTCGCTGGGCTTTCATAAACCATTCTGTCAAGATGTTTTTTAGAACACAGATTTGAAAATACCTTTACAACGCGCTGTAAACACCCATATTTGGTTGCTTCATTTTTAAGTCAAACATCATTTTGTTAAAATGTCTAATAAGTGTTGAGGTCATATAGGAAATCAGGGGATGATTTATTGACGGTTATTGAATATTTTTATAGCCCTAAAGTCACCAATAAAAATTAAACCCTTAACTGATAAAAAAAACTTCTCCATTCTTCTCTGTAAAACCTACATTGATAAAACTATGAAGTTCAAAGGAACCAGACTGTTTTAATCATGTTTTTTTCCTTCAATTTTGTGGGTTAAAATTCTATATTAAGTTATGGTTTGCATCATTGCATATCTTTTCTTCAAGGAGTCAATTCCAATGATTTTTAAAAGTTGATCAAAAACATAAATTCTCCAATTTTGTGATCTATTAATGGGTTCTTGCATAAAATGTTTTTAATAATTATATTATAATTTAATTGATGATACTTGGATGATTTTAATCTAACAATTCTATCAATCCATGCACACTATGTTGTCACAGTTTTGACTATTTTATGGGTGAAGTGATCAAGTCTCTATACTATTGATTTCTTTTGTAGTTTGAGTAGGGCTATTGAATTATTATATAATCATGTTTGAATTGTTAGTGTACTTTCATAGATTCATAAATCTATGTTGAATGACATTTGATTCGTTTTCTATTATATGTATTGAATTAAATTGGTGTAACGACTTGTTTAGTCGTTTTGAGTAGTAGAGTTTATTTCTTGTAATATCTCTCTGGGTCGACAATCCCACGACGAACCGTCATGGGCACAACGGACCATCGAGGGGGTCTCGTTCCAAAACACTTAGACTCTGGAAATTTGGGTACTGAGATCGACTCTTTCAACTTCACGACGGAATGGCAGGACGGACCGTCGTTTGCACGATGGACCGTCAAAAATCTTTCTACAGAATTAACTCTTAGAACTTTGTAACAGACCTGCAATACGGACCGTCAAAGTCATGACGGACCGTCATAGGCTGCGTAGCCCAGATTGTGTCGGATTTCTCTTAAAAGTTTTTAAGCGGTGTTCTGGACTATTCCTGCTTATGATTATAAAGTTAGTGGTTTAATGTTAATTTTTTTTATTTGAATGACCCTTGAGGTGGGTCAGGGGCTTAGAAACACCCCCAGGCCTTAACATTTCATAAAATCAAAGATTACAAGAAAGGGGACCTAGACCTTACCTTTAATGATTTGGTAGGTATGTAATTGACTTATCTTAAAGATTAGTCAATTCAACCTTATACAAAATGATGCACATCTAAAGAAAAATAATACCTAGAGAGGACTCCTCTCTTAATACATTTTCTAAGAAAGCATGAACTAGGGAGACTCTCCCTTTACAAGAGTGATAAAAAAGATAAACCTATTCTACTAACTATAATGGTCAATGAATAAGTTTAATATACATTTTCTTTGCCAATCCTATGTAGAATTGAAATGATTGCTTAAGGAGGGTGTTTGATTCTCTTTACTTTCCTTCTTCTAAAGTTATTAATGCCCATCTTGTCCAATATGTAGCTTCCTGTAATTGTTCCTTTTAATTGTCTTGTGGTGTAGAAATGTTGAGGAATTTCGATGTTGTGACTCCATTTGGCTAGCAAATCTGCTGTGTTGTTTGCTTCTCTGTATATGTGTTGACATTGAAAGTGATGTAATTTCTTGGTGATTTGTTGAATGTGTTGTACAGGTTGTTGACATCTCCAAGGAATTTAGATTGTGTTGCTGATCCATTTTGACAGCAATTATGAATCAACCTCCAATACAATGTCTTTGTATCCATGTTGTTTACACCACTCAAGCCCATATACTGCTGCTTTTAGTTCTTCAATATTGTTAGTACCAAAACCAAAAGGTGAAGCAAATTCAAATATTATACTACCTTGATGATCCCTTAGGATTCCACCACCTCCAGTCATACCAGTTTCTTGTAAGCAACAACCATCTGTATTGAGTTTGTAGCTGCCTAGTGTTGGTTTGATCCAGCTTACCATAATGATCTTATATTGTTGTTGACATTGATCTACGAAATTGATCAAATGGACCCAACAATACTTCCATGGTATGTTAGGATACTCCAATTTAATAATCGGCATGGCATCTTTAAAAATACCATATTGAACTCTGTATATGCTAGATTGCTTCCCTCCATATTTGACAGCACACCTATTTTTCCATAGATTCCAACAAATAATGTTAGGTAAAGTATGAATAAGTAATTTGTGTACCTCATTGTTTATTTGCAGATTCCTCCAGTATAATAGCTAGCTTCTCATATTTGTATAAACATGAACTGCTCCAACTGTAGATGCATGCTTTTTCCATATATAATTAGCAAAGTTGCCAGTACGCAATATATGATTTATATCATCGTTGCCTTTGTTATAACAACAATAACAATCTGCTATATCAGTACCAAATCTCTGCAATGTCTCATTAGTAGGTAATTTGCCCTTTAAAGCTCTCCAAATAAAGAAGGCTATTTTAAAGGGAATGTGTTTATGCCAAATAATATTATTAATAGGGTCATGATTTCATTTCTTTCTAATAACCTCCCAGGCTGAAGAAATAGTGAAGTTACCAGTTTCATCTGGTATCCATATGGCAGTGTCTTCTTTTCCTTCTTTATATTTGAAGTTAGTCTGAAGAATCTTAGGAATCAATAATGGTGGAACATGCTATCTAATTAAACTCTCATTCCATTTACCATCTATCAAAAAATCAGCTAATCTACTGTTGTTTATGCTAGAAATATGATCACAGTGATTGGATAAAGAATCATTTCCTAACCAATTATCCCACAAAAAGCTTCAAGTTCCAGAATGAATGTTCCATTTACTAAGAGATTCAACCTTGTGCCTATTTCTAGTTAAATATCTCCAAAAATAGAATCCCTAGAATCATATTTTTTTGCCATAGGATTGGCTCTTTGACAGTATTTGGCTTTTAAGAATTGACTCCACAAAGAATTTTTGGTTATAAATTCCCACCACTGTTTGTATTGAAAAGCGGTACAAACATCTTCCAATTGCCTTACACCAATGCCTTCTTCATTAATGGGATAAGCCAGATTTTCCCAAGAAGACCAATGATATTTCTTCCTATCCTTGTCAGTACCCCAAAAGAAATCAGCAATAACCTTCTTAATACATTTTAGAGTAGTCTTAGGAGGAGAAATAGCTACTAGAGTATGAAATGGAATAGATTGCAATACATGCTTTACCAAAGTGGCTTTGCCTTCAAAGATTAAAATCTTTGCTTGCCATCCTAAAATTCTTTTGATCTCTTTTTCTACAACCCCTGAATAATAGATAATTCTTTGCCGTCCAATATATAATGGACACCCCAGATAGTTGATAGGACTCTCCTTCCTACAAAAACCAGTAGCTCTTTCAATATTATCAATAATAACATGATTAGTGTTGGAAGTCACCATAAAGAAACTCTTATCTTTATTCACTTGCTGACCAGATACCCCTTCATACTCTTCAATAGTCTTCATTATCAGGCGAAGAGAATTAATATCAGTGGAAGTGAAAATAATTATGTCATCTGCAGAGCTAAGATGATTTATTTGAGTCCCATTGCTTTCCATATGAAATCCTCTATACATTTGGTTTTGGTAAAGAAGATTAAGTTGTCTTGAAAGAACTTCATCCCCTAAAATAAATAGTGCTCGAGACAAGGGATCACCTTGCTTTAGTCCTTTCTTAGACTGAAAAAATCCATGTCTCTTACCATTGATAGCCACAAAATACCAATTATTGCTCATAATCCTCCAAATTCTGTCTATAAACACTTCACTGAAGCCCATTTTCCTTAAAACTATACAAATATATGCCCAAGAAACTCTTTCATAAGCTTTAACGATATCAAGCTTGATAACCACATTACTTCCTTCTTTGGGTAATTTCATGCCATGGATAATTTCTTGAGCCAACATTATATTCTCATATATGCTCCTACCCTTGACAAAACCAGATTGATTATCTGATACCATAGAAGGTAAAACTGATGATAATAAAGTACTCATGATTTTTGAAATGATCTTATTAATGAAGTTACTAAGGCTGATAGGTCTATAATCCTTTAATCTGTTAGGATGTTCCACTTTACGTGGTTAGGCAGGCATGAGACATATACCTAGGCATAATGTTACCAGTATAAAAAGACTTAACAACAGACATAAGATCAACTTTAATAATTTCAAAACACACTTGATAAAATTTGCCTCCAAATCCATCAGGGCCAGAGGAAGAATTAGGATTCATACTCATAATAATCCTTTTCACTTCATCGTCTGTAAGAATCTTGTCTAACTCATCATTTTGTTCTTGAGTAGTCATATGATTGATACATTGTAAGATTTCTTCCTGTATCTTGTCATTATTAGCAGAAAAAATCCCTTTGTAATAATCACAAGCTTCTTTGGCAATATTCTCTTTCCCATGAATCCATGCACCACTGTCATCCATAAGCTAATTAATGAACATTCTTTTTCTTTTGCCTCTAATCACAACATGGAAATATTTAGTGTTTGCATCACCCTCTTTTAACCAATGTAACTGAGTTTTCTTCTGTAATATCTTATATTCCAATTTCAAATACTTAATGTAATGAGCATTAAAAGCATTCAAATTTTCACTATTTTGTATACTGTTATTCATAATCATATCTTGTTCAGCCTTTTTCACCTCATCCTCATACTTTTTTACTTTTTCAAAAATATCTCCATATTCCTGTTTTGACCATTCTCTTAGATTTTTTGTTAACCTCTTTAATTTTGCATGAAAAATCCACATAGGATTTCCAACCACTTTCCTTTTCCAGCACTTCTCAACTGTTGCTAATAGTGTATCACTATCAGTCCAATAAATGAGAAACTTAAAATATCTAATAACATTGGCTTGATAATAACTTACTCCCATCAGTAAAGGACAGTGATCAGAGCCTACTGATGGAAGGTGAGTTATACTAGAATGAGGCATTTTTTCCAGCCACTGATCATTAGTCATACCCCTGTCCAACCTTTTCCAAATCCTTGTCACCATCCTTTCTATGATTGCACCATGTAAACTCTGACCATTATAGCCCATATCAACCAAACCACAAGTTTCAATAATGTTAATGAATTGTAGACTCTTAGTGATATTATAGTCTCTACCACCCAATTTCTCATTTGAGGAAGCTATAACATTGAAATCCCCAATAATACACCAAGGATACCTAGTGTTAGACCACTGCAACATACTATCCCACAGAGGTTTTCTCAACTGTTCTTTACACTTAGAATATACATAGGTCATATTCTCACTGCAATTTTCATGGCTTACCTCACAGGTAATATGTTGTTGATCACACTCCAAAATATCACAGGTTACTTTATTAGACCAAAATAACCAAATTTTGTTATTTGGATTACTATGACCCTGATTCATGAGCAACTGCATTCTAAAAGAATCTACTTGAGATTTGTTAGAAAAAGGTTACAAAATAGCCAACATAGACAGATTATGTAATTTTCTGTGATTAATCAACCTTTCTAGAGCACCAAAAGTATTAATGCTTATAGCATTCCAACAAAGCAACTTAATCATTAATTTCCTCTACTTCTAGCTCTAGTATTAGGCTTACTAGTTCTAAGATTTTTTTTATAGATTTTGAAAATTTCCTTCCCCTAGGTGATAGTCCTTGTTTGCCAGTAACTTCAAGTATTTCATCAACATTAGAAGTACTAAGTAAAGGGCCTTTTTGAATTTGATCAGAGGTTTTGATTTCCTCCCCTGGTTCAATTCCATCCCCTAAAGAGTGAGTATCAACATCATACTCATCTTCAGAATCAGGCTCCCTATACTCATCAAAATTGTCTCTTTGATGATCAATAGGGGCTTTACCAGTATTAAAAGGATTTTTATTATTATTAGAAAAGTTAACCTGTTGATAAGGTAGCTGAATTTTATCAGGGGGTTCCTTATCAACATTACTACAAGAACCCTGTTCAACTATTTTATTTTTCCCTTTAGCATTTCTATCATGATAAAAACTAGTATCCACATGACCACATCCAACCTCACCTCCTTCAGCTACACCAACAGTATCAATATAAGGGGGTGCGGGGGAGGGGAGCATTGAGTCAATACCTGAGTTTTTTATTGTTTCTTGTTGATAAACTGCATGTTCAGTCATAGTGCCTTGTACTTCCTGTCTTTTTTGATTATTCCTGTGATCTTTATGTACCTGATTTCCTTCAACATATGTTTGACTTTGTTCTTGCCTTTGCTGAGTGTATGACTCCATTCCATCTCCAGTAGTATTATATTCCTGCACTTCAAGATCAATATATGTATTCTTGGTAGGAATTGAAACCGTACCTGTTTCTGGCTGTTGTTGATGAACAATAGTCTTGTCATTGCTAAATCTAACTTGTTTATTACCACTCCTTCTTTTTTGTGTTTTCCATTCTTCTTGGATCACTTGATGTTGATTATCAACCTGATGGTGTCTTTGTTGATTGTACTCAACATAACCTCTACCATTGTCCTTGTCTTTATTAATCTGCAATTCTACATTAACATTTTGAGCAGTATCTTTCCTAGGCTTATTTTTTTCCATCTCTTTTCTTTTTTTATTATCCTCATCTCTTTGTTTAACAATACAATTAACTTCTTTATGACCTTGATGCTTGCAGTAATAACAATAGTCAGGAATACTATCATACTCAATCTTTTGCCACCTCCCATCTGTTATATCTTCCCCAATGTACCCCATCCAAATGTGAGGGGGTCTTTCTTTAGTTAAATCAACATGCACTTTAACTATAGCTTGGCTCCCTATTGTTTTATTAATGGAGGAAGAATCAAGGTATAATAGTCTACCTATAGGGGACAATAAGGTGGTGAAAAACTCTTTGTTGTAGCAATGCCAAGGTAATTCAGGTAAGGTGATCCAAATGGGCACCAAGGGTGTTTCTTCCTAAGGTTTGAAAGTTGGTGCCCATGCTTGGATTCTCATAACTTGGACAGCTATAGTCATTATTTGCTTAGTCCATACCATATTATAATTTAATGCATTATCCAAGTCTATGTACACATGCCTAGAATTAAAATGAGCAATTTTAACACCACCCGACAATTGAGTTTGAAGTATGAAGTTCTTCCTAATCAAATCAACTCTTGGCATAGTGTAAATGAATTTCCAATATCAAGGTAAATTTACAAGTCGATGCTAAGTCTTTAACCAATTCATCCTTGACATATAACACAGCAGGAAGCCCTTATTTAGAGGTAATCTCAGGTTCTGTTAATTTTATACTCACACCCTTTTTAGCCCAATTATGTCTAAGTCTATCTGCATATGTTTGAACAATGGTATAAGGTGCAGGCTCAGGTATATGATCTTTCTTATTGAAGTTGTTATTAGGAGGTTGATCATTCTTCTCATTCATCACCCTAGGGACAGGTCGATCGAAATTGCTAGATACTTTAGGAAAATTATTATGATAATCATGTTCAACAATAGTTCTATCAATTCCTTTCAACAAACCATCATTCTTAAAATTTAAATTAGGTAAAGAAGCGTTACCTTGACCATTATGAGTTCTAATGGCCAATTCAGACGAGTGCATAGCAGGATGACATTTTTTGCGAGATGAACAGCCTCCCCTGAATCTTGAATTCTTGTAGGTTTTTGGAATTGCCGTGTTATCTCTTTTTCATTGTTCAAATTAGGAATACTTTGAGGATTTTGTACAGGTAGATGACCTTGTTGTTGTTGAACATCACGATTTCGCTGTTCTTTGCTGCGTGATATCAGTTTCTCCTTCATGTCGATGGTCGACATTTTGTCCTTCAATTCCAACCCCAATTTACTGAATATTAGAATCGCGAACTGGTGATATATCCCCAATACCTGATTCTTGTCTATTACTCGCCTATTGACCTGGGGTTTGGATCTATTTCGCCGCCTCTTGCACCGATTATTGCGATGCGATTTTTTCAATTTCCATCTGTTCCTCTATTCTACGAATTGCTTCTCCTTGACTGCTAATATTGTGCCCTTTACCAAAATTGTGATGCGATGCATCGATTTCTTCCTCCATAGTCGCAATATTGACTTCTCTCAATTGCGAGGAGGTAGACAAAGACTCTTCCGCCACTTCGTGGATTTTTTATTGAACTATAGGATTCCCAGTTCCTAAAGCTGGATATGGGGGCCTTAATCGCTCATCCGCTGGATTTCCAGCCATCACAACACACAATTATCCAAGAAATTACCCGATTAGCAAACTCGTCTGATGAACACCTTGAGAAAATTCTATAGAGACAAAATTTTTAGGGAGAGAAATGATGATTTGAGAGGAATTTGGGTTTTTTGACTCTTGGAAGACTAGTAACTCATGTCTTGGGTTGAGAATTAATGTGAATTTACAGATTAGGGTTTTCACTGCAGGTACATTTATTACATGTGGTTTAATGTTAATAATTCAATCACTTAGGGGTTAAAAGAGATAACCTTGAAATAAATAGTGGGTTACTTTTAACATCTTTTATACTTAATTATATGATAATTAAGGTACAAAAAGAGTTTGAATAAGGAAAAATAGAAAGAACACAAAAGAAGAGAGAAACGAGCGAGAAAAAGAGAAGAACGCAGAGGAAAGTAACGGTTTAGGGGATAGCTTGCTTGATCACGATTCTTCGGTGAAGGTAGGTTATGGTTATGCTATTTCATAGTAAAATCTTAATAGCGAATGATATGTATTGGGTCGTATTGTAAAGTCTTCTATAGTCTTAATTGTGTGCTTGCATGATGTGGTTATGCAATTGTAATGGATTGGAAAGATGAGGCTGTGAATCTTAAACCTTAAATCCACTTTGTTAATAATGATGCCTTGGTATAAAAGAAGGCTTAATGAACTAAAAGAATGATATTAGGGTATCGGGTGTCACAAAATAACACATAGAATTAGGGGATCGGGTGTCACGAACCGACACATAGAATTAGGGGATCGGAGTGTCACGTACCAATGCCGGGAATTAAGGGATCGGGTGTCACGAACCGACACGTAGTAGTAGGGGAGCGGAGTATTACGTTTCGACAACTGGATAATAAAGAGAATGAATCTTTAAGGGATCGGAGTGACACGTTTCGACACAAGGATGATAAAGAGAATGAATCTTGAATTATGTTAATATACTAAAATTTAAAGAACCTATTTCCCAAATGAGCATGGTGTGGAGGCTTGAGTCCTCATAGATGTGCTTGGGTTGTGGTCAATGGTTATGGTACTTGTTGTTTTCACTAGTTGAGTATGGTAGCCGATTTTATGTTATTATCTGATATATATCGTTTTCTATTTTGAGTCGGCCGATGATACCTACTCAGTACTTGTGCCTTGTACTGACCCCTACTTCAAATTGTTTTCTTTGTTATTTGGGGAGGGCAGCAAACGTGCCATCGACTTCAACTCGTGCTCAACTCTAGCCAGTCTTCATCCGGCAAGATTTCATGGTGAGCTATTGTTTCTAGCTCGGACTGGATTCTCATTCATGTCTTGATGTCCTTGAAGTTCCTACATTGACTATCTTATTACTTATTTTATCTTCCTAGACACTCTTAGATTTAGTAATTTGAGGATAGAATGTTCTTGCGGTGATGACTTCCAGATTTTGGGAATAATAAGTCTTAAATTTTAGAAGTTATTTAATGGTTATATTAATGAGTTTTAAGTCTTCCACATTATATTTTGTTTATTATGGTTTAAATGTTGGGGTTTAGATTGGTTGGTTTGCTCACATAGGACGGTAAATGTGGGTGCCACTCGCGGCTCGTTTTGGGTCGTGACAAACTTGGTATCAATGCCTTAGGTTTGTTGGTCTCATCACAGAAGAACGAGTCTAGTAGAGTCTTGAGGAACGGTAGGGGGACACCTTTACTTTTCTTTGAGAGGCTATAAGACTTCAGGAAAATTCCATTCTTTCCTTCTTTCGTGCTGTTACTTGTATCCAATCGGTATCTAGGTGATACAAATTGGTATCTGACCATCTTCACTCTATTTTGCAGATGGTTAGAACTAGAGCAACAACTGCGGCAACACCAACACCGGCATGAAAGGATGCGTCTGAACCAGCCACTGAGGCTGTAGCTCGAAGAGGAGCAGTGGCAAGAGGTCGTGGTAGAGGTCGCGGGAGGACATCCTCTAGAGGAAGAGGAAAAGCACCTGGCCCTGCTAGTACTAGGGCGGTGACTCGTCCACCGACTGAGGAAGTATTAAGAGAGGATGAGAAAGGGCAGAATGAACAAGTGCTGAGTGAGGAATTACCACCCCAACCTACCCAGAGATGATTAATCAGGTTCTTGCTTATCATAGCGGGTTATATGATCAAGTCCAGACACCTCTAGTGTTTTCTGCACCAGCACATCATGTTTCGGGAGTACAACATGCAGCTGCTGTTGCTCCCCGCATGGATGCCTCATTGGAAATAGGAACGTTTCCTCGGTTGACTACATGGCCTATAATGACAAGTGATCAGCATGAACTTTTCACTAAGTTGTTGAAGTTGAAACCTCCAGTCTTCAAGGGTGTTGAATCTGAGGATTCCTATGATTTTGTGGTTGATTTTCATGAACTGCTACATAAAATGGGCATAGTGGAATGATTCGGTGTTGAGTTTGTAACCTATCAGTTTCAGGGAAATGTCAAAATGCGGTGGCGATCGTATGTTGAGTGTCAACCAGCACAGGCACCACCTATGACTTGGGCATCATTCTCTAGCTTTTTTATGGAGAAGTATAAACCCTGGACTTTGAGGGATAGGAGGAGAGATGAGTTCCTGAGCCTAGAGCAAGGCAGGATGTCAGTTACTGCGTATGAGGCTAAGTTTCGTGCATTATCCAGGTATGCCACCCAGCATTGCTTCAGTCCACAAGAGAGGATTCTCCGTTTTGTGAAGGGATTGAGGTCAGATTTGCAGATTCCAACCTTAGAGGTAGCTACTGCAGCAAAATCCATTCAAGAAGTGGTAGACTTTGTGATAGAGGTGGAGGGAGTGAAGCTAGACGACTTCACCATGGCATCGACACCTAAGAAGTTTCGTAAGGGAGGTGAGTGTTGTGGGTCTTACTCCAGAGAATAGAGTTCAGGAGGTTACCCAGCTCGACCTATTCAGTCTTCACTGCAGGCTGTAGCTAGGGTCCACCGCAGATCGGTCAACACTTCTTTGAGTTTGGGAGTTATCCCCAGACTCCGTCGTTCTCACAGAGACCCATGCTTGAACCCAGAGAGTGTTATGGATGTGGGGATACTGGACATATTAGGAGGTATTATCCAAAACAGAGTTACAGACCCCCGATAGTCAGAGGTAGAGGTGGTCATGGAAGAGGCCGCTATTCTGGAAGACGGGGTGGCCAAGGTAATGGAGGTCACCAAATCAACAAGGGTGGCGGGCAAACTGGAACTACTACAGCGCAACATGGTAGGGGCAATGGGCAGACAGGTGATAGGGCCCATTGTAATGTTTTACATGGGAGGTCTGAAGCGGAGACATCTTTTATTGGTATCAGATGTAATCTTTTGGTTTGTGATTGCATGGCTTCTATATTATTTGATCCTGGCTCCACATTTTCATATGTATCTTCTTCATTTGCTACTGGTCTTAGTTTACATTGTGAATTGCTTGAAATTCCTATTCGTGTTTCTACTCCGGTGGGTGAGTTTGTGATAGTTGAAAAGGTGTGTAGGTCTTGTCTTGTAACTTTTGTAGGGAGCAATACTCATGTAGACTTTTAGAAGTGGTTGATTTTGATGTATTCCTGGGTATGACTTGGCTTTCTCCAAATTTTGCAATCTTAGATTGTAATGCTAAAACTTTAACGTTGGCCAAGCTTGGGACAGATCCATTAGTGTGGGAGGGTGACTACACTTCCACTCCAGTTCGTATCATCTCCTTTCTTCGTGCTAATAGAATGGTTAGTAAAGGGTGTTTATCTTTCTTGGCACACCTCTGGGATGATACTACCTAGGTACCTTCAATTGAGTCGATTTCGATAGTCCGTGAGTTTCTGGATGTGATTTCTGCAGACCTTCCTGGTATACCACAGGATAGGGATATTGACTTTTGCAATGATCTGTAGCCGGGTTCTCTCCCCATTTCCCTACCCCCTTATAGAATGGCTCCTGCTAAGTTAAGGGATTTAAAGGCCTAACTTTAAGAGTTGTTTGGCAAAGGCTTCATTAGACCAAGCACTTCCCCATGGCTTCTGTATTACGAATGCCCCTGCTGCTTTCATGAGCTTGATGAACAGGATTTTTGAGTCATATCTAGATCTCTTTGTCATTGTATTCATTAATGATATACTGGTATACTCCAAGAGCAGGGAAGAACATGAGGAACACTTGATAATTGTATTTGAAATGTTGAGGGAGAAAAAGCTTTATGCCAAATTCTCCAAGTGTGAATTTGGCTAGATTCAGTGTCCTTCTTGGGGCACGTAGTTTCTAAGGATTGAGTGATGGTGGATCCTTCTAAGATCGAACCACTGAAAAGTTTGGTGAGACCTACTAATGTTACAGAGGTAAGGAGCTTCGTTGGTTTAGATAGCTACTACCGTCGATTTGTCAAGGGATTTTCTTCTGTTGCTTCCCAATTGACAAACTTGACTAAGCAGAGTGTTCCATTTGTATGGTCGGACGAGTGTGAAGAAAGCTTTCAGAAGCTCAAGACTTTGTTGACTACTGCACCAATTCTTACCCTGCCAGTGGATGGTAAGAATTTCATTGGTTACTGTGATGCATCCTACTCTTGTTTGGGTGCAGTGCTAATGCAAGAGAAGAATGTATGTGCTTATGCCTCGAGGCAATTAAAGGTGCATGAATGTAATTATCCGACCCATGATTTGGAGTTGGCCGCGGTGGTGTTTGCATTATAGCAATGGAGACATTATCTATATGGGGTGAAGTGTGAAGTCTATACGGATCATCGTAGCCTACAGTATGTCTTTACTCAGAAACATTTGAATTTGAGACAGAAGAGATGGATGGAACTACTGAAAGACTATGATATCACTATCTTGTATCATCCGGGAAAAGCTAATGTTGTGGCAGATGCTTTAAGTAGAAAGACAGAGAGCATGGGAAGTCTATCTACTTGCAGGTTTCTAGACTCCCATTGGCTAGAGATGTTCAGACTCTGGCTAATGCCTTAATGAGGCTAGAAGTTAATGAGAAGGGAGGATTTTTTGCATGTGTGGAGGCAAGATCTTCCTTTCTGGACAAGATTAAGGGAAAGCAACATAGTGATGAGAAACTGATTCAGATTCGAGGTATGGTATTGTGAGAAGAGGCTAAAGAAGCGAAAATTGATGAAGAAGGCGTTCTGAGAATTAAGGGAAGGGTATGTGTGCCCCGCGTCGATGATTTGATTCGTACTAATATTATAGAGGCTCATAGTTCAAGGTATTCTATATATCCTGGTGCAACCAAGATGTATCGTGACTTAAAACAACATTTTTGGTGGAGTGGGATGAAGTGTGACATTGTTGATTTTGTTGCTCAATGCCCGAATTGTCAGCAGGTAAAGTATGAACACCAGAGGCCTGGAGGGACACTTCAGAGAATGCCCATTCCTGAATGGAGGTGGGACAGAATTGCAATAGATTTCGTGGTTGGCCTTCAAAAGACATTGGGTAAGTATGACTCCATTTGGGTAATTGTTGACAGATTAACTAAGTCTGCTCATTTCACTATGGTCAAGGTGATTTACAATGTAGAGAAATTATCCAAACTTTATATCTCAGAAATTGTTCGATTGCATGGAGTTCAACTTTCCATAATATCAAATAGAGGTACGCAGTTTACTTCTATGTTTTGGAAAACATTCCATGATTAATTAGGTACTAGGTTGGATCTTAGTACTGCATTTCACTCTCAGACCGATGGTCAGTCTGAGCGAACGATTCAGGTTTTTGAGGATATGCTTCGTGCATGTGTGATAGAATTTGGTGGTCATCTGGATAACTTCTTACCCTAAGGAAAGTTCTCATACAACAATAGCTATCACTCAAGTATTGATATGGCCCCATTTGAGGCATTGTATGGGAGAAGATGTAGGTCTCCCATTGGGTGGTTTGATGCATTTGAGGTTAGACCTTGGGGTACTGATCTTCTGATGGAATCATTAGATAAAGTTAAATGCATTCAGGAAAAGATTTTAGCGGCTCAAAGTAGACAGAAGGAATATGCAGATCGAAAGGTTAGAGACTTGGAGTTTACAGAGGGTGAGCAAGTTTTGATGAAGGTTTCGCCCATGAAAGGGGTGATGCGGTTTGGTATGCGAGGTAAGCTAAGTCCGAGGTATATTGGTCTATTTGAAGTTCTGAAGCGCGTGGGGGAGGTAGCTTATGAATTAGCCTTGCCCCCAGGACTGTCAGGATTGCACGCGGTATTTCATGTATCTATGTTTAAAAGATACCATGGGGATGGAAACTACATTATTTGTTGGGATTCAGTTCTTCTTGATGAGAATTTTTCTAATGAGGAGGAGCCTGTTGCTATTTTAGATAGAGAAGTCCTCAAGTTGAGGTCAAGGGAGATTGCATCCATCAAAGTTCAATGGAAGAATCGACCAGTTGAAGAGTCCACTTGGGAGAAGGAGGCCGATATGTAAGAATGATACCCACATCTTTTTACAAATTCAGGTACTCCTTTTCGTCCTTGTTTTTTTTCTTGTGATCGTTTGAGGACGAACGATGGGTAAATTGGTATCTATTGTATAGACCTGTTTAGTCGTTTTGAGCAGTAGAGTTTATTTCTTGTAATAGTTGTCTGGGTCGACGGATCTCACGACGGACCGTCATGGGTATAACGGACCGTCGAGGGGGTCTCGTTCCGAAACACTTAGACTCTGGAAATTTGGGTACTGAGATCGACTCTCTGAACTTCACGACGGAATGGCAGGACGGACCGTCATTTGCACGACGGACCGTCACAAATATTTCTACGGAATTAACTATCTGAACTTTGAGACGGACCTATAGTACAGACCGTCACAGTCATGACGGACCGTCACAGGCTGCGTAACCCTGAATGGGTCGGATTTCTGTTAAAAGTTTTTAAGTGGTGTTTTGGACTATTCCTACTTATGATTATAAAGTTAGTGGTTTAATGTTAATAATTCAATTACTTGGGCGTTAAAGGAGATAACCTTTAAATAATTAGTGGGTTACTTTTACCATCTTTTATACTTAATTATATGATAATTAGTGTAAAAGAAAAAGAGTTTGAATAAGGAAAAATAGAAAGAACAGAAAAGAAGAGAGAAAAGAGTGAGAGAAAGAGAAGAACACAGAGGAAATCAAAGGTTTGGGGGATAGCTTGGTTGATCACGATTCTTCGGTGGAGGTAGGTTATGGTTATGATATATCATAGTAAACTCTTAATAGTGAATGATATGTATTGGGTAGTATTGTAAAGTCTTCAATATGCTTAATTGTGTGCTTGCATGATGTGGTTATGTAATTGTAATGGATTGGAAAGATGAGGCTGTGAATCTTAAACCTTTAATCCACTTTGTTAATGATGATGACTTGGTATAAAAGGAGGCTTCATGAACTAAAAGAATGAGATTAGGGGATCAAGTGTCACGAACCGACACATAGAATTAGGGGATCGGGTGTCACGAACCGACACGTAGAATTAGGGGATCGGAGTGTCACGTTCCAAAACCAAGAATTAAGGGATCGGGTGTCACGAACCGACACGTAGTAGTAGGGGATTATAGTATCACGTTTCGACACCAGGATAATAAAGAGAATGAATCTTTAGGGGATCGGAGTGTCACGTTCCAACACCAGGATGATAAAGAGAATGAATCTTTAATTATGTTAATATACTCAAATTTAAAGAATCTATTTCCCAAATGAGTATGGTGTGGAGGCTTGAGTCATCATAGATGTGCTTGGGTTGTGGCCAATGGTTATGGTACTTGTTGTAGTCACCAGTTGAGTATGGTAGTCGATTTTATGTTATTATCTGACATATATCGCTTTCTATTTTGAGTTGTCCGATGATACCTACTCAGTACTTGTGCCTTGTACTGACCCCTACTTCAAATTTTCTTTTTTGTTATTTGTGGAGTGCAGCAAACGTGCCATCGACTTCAACTCGTCCTCAACTCTAGCCAGTCTTCATCGCGCCAGATTTCAGGGTGAGCTATTGTTCCTAGCTCGGACTGTATTCTCTCTCATTCATGTCTTGATGTCCTTGAAGTTCGGACATGGACCATCTTGTTACTTATTTTAGCTTCCTACACACTCTTAGATTTAGTAATTTGAGGTAGAATGTTCTTGTAGTGATGACTTCCAGATTTTGGGAACAATAAGTATTAAATTTTAGAAGTTATTTATTGGTTATATTAATGAGTTTTATGTCTTCCGCATTATATTCTATTTAATATGCTTGAAATGTTGGGGTTTAGATTGGTTGGTTCGCTCACATAGGAGAGTAAGTGTGGGTGCCACTCGCGGCTCATTTTGGGTCGTGACAATTGGTTATCATAGCCATGGGTAAGGTCCTTTGGATATCGTGTCGGATTATTTAGCTATGGATTGAAATTTATTGGTGGTAGACTGCCTTAATTATCTCTATTTTATGCAAATTAGGTATTTAATTATGTTGTGATTGTCATGGTATTATGGTGGCGTTACTATGCGTTTTACTCGTGAATTTTGTGGCCTCGTTGGCGTTTCTTTATGGACTATGATGAACATAGACTTGTCAGCATTACATGATGTATTATGATTTTTTGTGTAGTTGATTTGTGAGAATTATGACCATATCTATATATGTGTGAGTATTGTGAAATTATGTGTTCTTTTATTGATATTAGGTGATAATGTTAGACTATGCCTATGCTTTTATGTGTGTACTCTTAGGATTGATGTAAGATTCTTCCTACTTGGTTATGTGGGTCTTATGATGGTTATATTTATTATATAAAATTAGTTAATACGGTGACCTATAGATGATGTTGAAGATTCCTATGTGCTTCTGGATTGATATGCTATTTGTGAAGTATATGTGTCTCTTGTTTTGGTAGACTTGTCTCCCTTATTTGATACATGTATATTGTGAATTTTACTTATTAACATAGTATGCTAAAGCCTCTTAGTGTTGTATGTGTGATTAACATGTGACCTTGAGCATTGATAAGAATATCCGTAATATGGAACCTTCATACTAGATGTAAGGTTATCATATCTTTGAAGTTGAAAGTCGTAATGGTATCCTTCTTTTGTAAAAGGTGGACTTAGATTTGGTTTGACGTAATGGCATGATATCATCCTCAGAAAAGTCATTGATCAATCCTCTTACCCATTGTAGGCAACTTTAATCGACCCTCTTTGGTAAGGTGAAATGTTATTGGGTTATGAACTAGATGTGGAACCTCTTCATGTGATCCTTTATGTGAATTAATCTATCAGAACAAACGCTATCACTGAGTTATTATGGTTTGGGAAGTAGTTCTAGTTAAGGATGAGGTTAGAGTACAAATAAACCATTTATTTTACATAACCATGTGCCTACATGGGATGTGTCCTAGTCCTACCATTTTCCCGTAGAACAAACCTCCATCAGAGTAGGTTTATGAATCTCGATTCCACGCATAGCTAGTATGGTCTATATCTGTCATTGCCTATTCTCATCATATAGGATAACTACTAGTGTTAGAGATGTTCTATGAAGTTTATGTGCTCGTATGATACGCAATCTAGACATTGCACCCGTAGGCTTTGAAGATATAAGTGAGTGAGTCCTAGATCTTCTCCAAGACCACAACTTAATTGTCCTTATATGTTAAATGACTAATAATTGAGTTAATGAAGATAATGACTTAGGTTAGAAAGCATGTGAATGAATAAATACTTATCTAGAGTGTTTTAAGGATTGCCTAGTTAAGGTATGAAGGGGCCATAATGGATGGTCTCTTCATATCTTACCTAGGGAATTCTTATGAATGACTCTAGATTTGAAAGTTTGTTTCTTAATTAGACATGATCTAAACTATGTAGTCTTAAGGATTATTTAGTTAATCTTGGAGAGGGTGTATGAGCGTTCTCTTCATGAATTACTTAAGTAAAACTTTTGATAACCTTTTGGAGGAGAATGTCATAATATATATGTATATGTTATTCTATAAAGTGAGAATTATTTTATCCTAGGTACTATAAAGGATCTCTTTGGTATGTGTGAAGGGATTGTATGGGCATTCACTTCATACCTTACTCAAGTGAGCCTTAAAATAATCTTTTAGAGGAGGACCTCATAGTTATGTTTTTTGTATATATTTTAATATTATATTGTGATATGTGAAAATTAGATTAACTTATAGTTAAGTCACTATAAGCTCATTGTAGCCTTACTGTAATATGCATGTAAATTAAGTGTAATTTGTATTGTCATATAAATTTGATGTTTGGTGTTAATAGATTATTATTATGCTTATCCTATGAAGTTTTAATCAAAATGAACATTTTTCTTATAAACGTCTGTTTCTCAATAGTTTATGCATTAATCCATAATTAGTACATGTGTTTGTACTAATTTCGTACTTTTGTTTATCTCTAAAGGTGTGGTTAGCAAGTGAGATGTGTTGTTGAATCAAGCTTGGAATCTAGTTATCTTTCAAGCATAATTGAAGTATATTCTAACTTGACTCAAGGGCATAATCATCTATAGACTTCTTTATTTCAAAATATTGTTATAGATATTTGATTGTTATATTTCGATTGTATGGGCCATGTCCCAAGTATTTTCTATGTCTAAGGATGGCATATAATGAGACTTAGAGTTTTGTATTGGTTTATATGAATGATGTCTTAAGATATTTCATAAAAGTTTTAATTTCGTACTACATTTAATACATGTATGTAACGAATGATGTCTAAGCGGTTATACAAGACCTGCGAGAGGTAAAGTACACACTGTATTGACTCAACACTACCATAAGTCCTAGGGGGTACTCTGGGGTCGTTACATCATGTGTGATGCAAGTGGGGTAGCGCTTGACATAGTATTGGGACAAAGGAATGAGAACATAGTTCATACTATTACCAGGCAAGCAAATCTCTAAACACATCCCAAAAGAATGACACTGTGAACGAGCTAGAGCTTCTTGCAACGATGTTTGCAGTTGAGAAATTTCCATCCTATTTGCTTGGTAATGACGTCATATTTCATATTGACCATTAGGCATTCAAGTATTTCATGGATAAGAAATATGTAAAACCGAAATCAACTAGTTGGGTGTTATTGTTGCAAGAATTTGATATTGTGGTGAGAGCTAGAAAAGGGACAGAGAACCAGGTTTCTGATCATTTTTTAGATTGGAGGATGAAGCTTTTCTTAATCATGGTGATTAGTTCGAGATTAGTGATGTGTTTCAAGATCAAAATGTATTGAAAACTTATCAAGATCTAATTGCTTGGATTGGAGACATTGTTATGTATTTGGAAAGAGAGTAGGTGCCCCTAAATTTGTGTTTTCACCAATGGAAGAAAATTATGCATGATATGAAGAAGTTTCTTTGGGATGAGCATTACTTGTATCGTAGTTCTGTTGATGAGATGATCTGTCATTGTTTTCCCGAGGTTGAGATGTTTATTATTTTTGAGGTGTATCATTTGTTGCCCTTTTGTGGGCATCATAGTTGAATTCAAACTGCGCAAAAGATTATGATGTGTGCATCCACAAAGATGCTCATGACTTTTCTAAGTCTTGTGATCGTTGCTAAAGAGAAGGAGGGATTTTAAAGAGACAAGTGGTTGATATTAATCCAATTTTTGTAATTGAGTTATTGGATGTATGGGCCATTGATTTTATTGGACGATTAAGGAGTTCATATGGGATAAAGTATATTGTTTTTGCAATTGATTATGTATCGAAATGGGTGGAAGAAATTGTGTTCCGCACCAATAATGGTAAGAGTATCGCCGCATTCTTGAAATTAATATCTCTATATTTGTTAACCCAATGGTGATTATTAGTGATGTAGGTTCACACTTTTGTACTATGTTTTTCAAACAACTACTTGAGAAATGTGGTGTACGCCACAATGTATCCACTCCTTAGCACCCACAAACTAATGGACAAGTTGAGGTGTGCAACAGAGGACCAAGAAAATCTTGGCTAAGATTGTAAATGCCTATAGAACAGATTGGTCAAAAAAGCTCGACGATGATATATGATCCTATCGCACTACCTAAAAGACTCTCATAGGTATGTCTCCATACCAACTTGTATATGGAAAGTCTTGCCATTTTTTGATAAACCAAGACATAAGGCTATGTGGGCAATGAAGAATTTAAATTTTTATTGGGGAGCTGTATCAAACAAAGAGTGAATGACATGAATTCGCTCGATCAGTTTCGCCTAAGATACTATGAAAGCGCAGCCTTGTATAAAGAAAGATGAACAATTACCATGATTAGACAAAGTGTTCCAACAAGGAGAGGTGGAGCTCAAAAATAGTGTAAATATAAGGTTTAAGGTAAACGGCCAGAGGATTAAGCTTAATTTGGAGAACAGGGCGACTGTATAAGAAGTGATTGGGGCCTACTATCTTTATGAAATCAGAGTAATCAACAAACTGCATTGAGCGGTGATGTTAAATCAAGCGCTGCTTGGGAGGCAACCCAAGGTGTAAAATCTAGCAAACAATAGGGTTTAGATTTTTGTAGAGTAGGTTTCTTTTCTTATTTGAATCCTTGTACAAGATTAAATAGGTATTAAATTCTATTTTACTATTGGCTATATAAAACATAGCGTCCTGTGCTTAAAATGTGTCCAAAAATAAATAAAGAATGGCCTAATGGTTTATACATGTGTAGGTGCGCTAGGAAAAATCTACTTAAAAATGTCTTGTCCAGAGGTCCACGGATACTATTGACGGTTTGTAAATGGTGTGCATACATACCAAAAGTTTCTAAATTTTCTTCTCGTTAAGAAGATCTACAATCTTAAACAATAGACCGTCCACAAGGTTTTGTAAGAAGTAATTTTAGTCTGCCCGACCTGACCTGGACTCCTCCTAAATTTAAACCCCCTAGTCCAAATTCACTCCACTTCCCTTATTTCCCTTCCCACAATCATTCGCTCTCTTCCTAAGCCCTAAATCACTCCCAATTTCAACCTTCCCTCTCCCAAACAACATTCCCATTCCACATCAAAAATCCAAATTCCTTTTTACTTTTCAAATGTCATTTTCTCTTAAAGTCCCCAAAGAACTCCAGCGTCTGGGTGAGGTGAGACCTGTAGATCCCTCTAGTGAGGGTGCTGTGACTAAAGATGTGGTCACTACTGATGGTTGGCTCATTATTATAACAGTGTACAAGAAACCCAACCCACTTGTTTTGGTGCTATATGCCATAACTTTGCATCACCTAAATCGATGACCTTTTACAACTTTTGTGTGCATTGGGGACAAGTACACCTATTTAAGTTGGGTGGAGTAAATGGATTTTGAGTAATAGGGTGAATTTTGGGGAACCGAACTGATATTCCTATCCTAAGGTTTTCTATGTTGGCTGAAGTATGACATGATAATGAACCAAATTGATTTCTTGACATAAGCTCAAATTTGAACTAGGTAATCTTATAATCTGAAAATTGAACCATGTGCCTATAGTGTATATAAAATTAATCGATTATTCAAAAAATAGTATGACAATATAGAACTTGCCCGACTAGTGGTACAAAGATAATCCACTCTACAATCTCGGAAGAGATCATAGGCCCTTGTTCTATAAATCCTAGTAAATGCCTAAAGGAATCCAACCAAATGACATGAAGGTTCCTATTGATACAAATTCATTGAGCTTTAATAATATGATTTCTTCAAAAAACCCTAACTAACCTTCCCATAATCTACTGTGTTGGCTCCGGACCCTACATGGACATGTACACAGCGACTTAGGCCAAAATCCTATGTTGAGGTTGGCTACTGCAAAAGTAACCCGAATCTTTGTTTTGATCAACATCGGATATTGTGCACCTCAACTAACAGAAAATCCATAATTTGAGGGTGACTATGAAAGGGGAAATCAAAAGAGAAATGGGTATGAAAAGAATTTAGTGTTTAATAATAAAAGAAATATGATGATGTGACTATGTGTGAAAGAAGGTGAACAAAAAAAAGTTTAGAGGAAAATGAAAGAGAAAAAGAAGTAAAACTAGAAAAGTAAAAGAGATAGAAAGTTGCAAGTCACATGCAAAACTGAAAAGAAACAAAGGAATAGAGAATAAAAAGGGAGTATTTCAAATAGGGTAAAAAGAGGTAGAAAAGCCTAATTTTATGTCAAAGAGGGCAAAAAATCACTAAAAGTACCTAAAAGTACAACACCTCACCATGAGCCTACGTCACAAGCCGAAAAAGTCCTATAGTGATCCTTGAACTTAGTTCGGAGAGTGTAAGTAGTGAAAATTAGGGCAAGCCTTTGGTGTAGAGAACTAACTCTAACTTGAACTTAATTCTGAGCATGAGTGTTCAATGAATCCCTCTATTCAATATCATGTTTACTGTGTGAAAATAGGTTTTGTTTTGAAGTTAAGGCACTAATGAAATTGTCAGAGGGTTGGTACCTTAGTGATAGTAAAAAGTGTCTGGTGTGTGTTGAGTGGTAGATCTTTGTCATATTTGGATCCGCACGAATTAACTTATTGAGTCCATGGAAAAATATATGGATAAAAAAGAGAGACGGGTAATTAAGCAATATGATGATTTGTTTTTGTAGTTATTTATTGTGTACAAGTGTTGTGTTGGGTCTTAGTGCATCACTTGAGGACAAAAAAACAATTTATGGTAAGGGTGTTGATATCCAATGAGTTAACGACATTATTACATTTCACATAAGAGTTGTGTGTGTATAGAGCCCTTTTTCATTGGTTTTTATGTATTTTTGTTTTTTATTTTAGGAAATAAGTACAAACATAGAGAATTAAAGAAACACTTGAGAGAAGTGCCGAAAAGGTTACCTTCGGAGTCAACTTATTGTCTATAGGTTGCGTTGTTCCTATAATGATAATGATTGTAGATGGGCAGGAAGGGAATTGATGAAAATCATGGAATTCTTGACTAAATATGGAACCACGGTGGTAACTTACTTAGCATAGACTTATGTACGAACCGTACTGCAACTCCATCAAAATTAAGAGAGAATGGGTTCTAGTACCTGATGCTGTAAAGTCTAAGTGTAGAGCTTTGGAATGGAGTCATGGACCGTTGTTTGACTATTAGTCCGTACATCTAGATTGTTGAAGATGACAATGATTTTGAAGATTGTGAAGACTAAAAAATTTCCCAAGTCTAGAGCCACTGGATGGACCTATGGATTGTAGATTGCCTTATAGACCGTAGGTCAATCTGTTAGATCAAAGACACCTCTAGGAACTTTACTTCCTTCTTTTGTTTCCTTTTAGGTTAGGTCTTTTTTTTCATCTATTTATAGGTTTTGCAAACCTGCTTTTTAAGGGTTATATATTAATTTTCTTGTTTAGTTATTGGTTTTGGAGATAAATTTGCAAACTTTTTGCAATTGTTGACTTCTAAGGTACTTTTTGACAATTTCTACTCTACTATTAAAGTAGAAATTCTGGGTTGATTCTTATTATTATGTATGTTCATGATTCTTTCATATAAGACTATGAATTGTGATTTTCTATAATATAATCCACAACTAGGGTTGTGGGAACCATGGACAATTTAAAATGTAAGAATAGTAAATAATCAATCCTTGAACTTTTTTATTGCATGAATTGATAATTCTTTATTCTAGAATTCAATTTAATAGTAGCCAACGTTACAACTCACCTTGTTTTACTTTCCAGACCAAGGAGGTAGTTATTAAGAAAAGATATACTATATGTGAAGTATATGTATGTGTTTCTTTGGTAGACGTTTGTGTCTTTCTTGATTACATGTATAATGTGAATTTTAACTCTTTACTTAGTATGCTAAAGCCTCTTACTCTTGTGACCTTGAACATTGCTAAGAAGGTCCTCTATGTGGAAACTTGATCCTAGATGTATCGGTATCATATCCGTGAAGTTGAAAGTCGTAATGGTATCCTTGTTTTGTGAATTTTTGACATAAGGTTGGTTGGATGGAATGACATGATATCATCCTTGGTAAAGTCATTGAGCTATCCTCTTGGCCATAGTATGTAGCTTTAATGGACCCACTTTGGTAAGGTGAAATGTGATTGGGTTATGAACTAGATATGGAATCTCCTCATGTGATCCTTTATGTGAATTACTCTATGAGAATACAAGCTAGCACTGAGTGAGTATGGTTTGGGTAGTATTTCCCGTTAAGGATGAGGCTAGAGTACAAATAAACCCTTCATATTCCTTAACCATGTGCCTACATGAGACGAGTCCTAGTTCTAACATTGTCCTATAGAACAAAACTCCATCGAACTAGGTTCATGACTATGCATTCCATGCATAACTAGTATGGTCTATATCTGTAATTTCATATTCTTATTATATGGGATACATACTATTGTTTGATAAGTTGTATGAAGTTTAGGTAGTGGTCTGGGACGTTATCAAGACATTGCACCATTAGTCTTTGATTATGTTTGTTAGTGAGCCCCTACGTTTTCTTGAAGACCATTACTTGAATGTCCTTATATGTTGACTGACTCTTAATTGAACTATTGAAGATAATGACTTATTTTAGAAAATGTGTTAATCAATAAATATTAATCTAGAGTAGTTAAAGGTTTGCCTAGTTAATGTACGAAGGGGGTATAAAGGATGGTCTCTTCATGTCTTACCTAGGAAAGTCTCCAGAACGACTCTAGATAGGAAAGTTGCTTGGGAAATAAGAAATGATCTGAACTTTGGTAGGATTATTTAGGTAATCTTTGATAGGGCCTATGAAGGTTCTCTTCATGAATAACTTATGTATGTGTTTTGAAAGCCTTTGGGAGGAGAATATCATAATCTATATATGCTATCGTATCAAGTGAAAATGATATTGTCCTTCGTTCTATAAAGGATCTCTTAGGTGTGTGTGAAGGGATTGTAGGGGCGTTTGCTTCATAACTTATGGAAATGAGACGTAGAATCATCTTTAGTAGGAGGACCTCATAGTTATGTGTTTTAAATATATTTTAATTTTATATTGTGATGTGTATAATTTCGATGAACTTAAAGTGAAGTTACTGTATTATGCATGTAAATCAAGTATAACTTGTAATGTCTTCTAAATGTGATATTTGGTGTTTAAATGTGATTCTTATGCTTATACTATGAAGTTTTAACAAAAAGCATGTTTCTTATAAACGGCTGATTCTCGTGATTTTAGGCATTAAGCCTTCCTTGTTACATGTGTTTGCACTAATTCCACACTTTTTTTGTCTCTATAATGTGAGGTTAGAAGGTTAGAGGTGTTGTTGAAGAAATATTTGAATCTAGTTATCGTTCAAGAATAATTGAAGTATGTACTCACTTGACTCGAGAACATAATCATCTTCAGACTCCTTTATTTCAAATGTATCGTAATAGATATTTTATTGTAATATTTCGACTATATGGGTCGTGTCCTAAGTATTTGAAGACTAAGGATGACATATAATGAGACTTAGTGTTTTCTATTGGTTCTACACAAAAAATGTTTTAAGATATTTTGTGTGAAATTTTTTAATTCCGCACTACTTTTCATACATGTATGCAATGAATGATGTCCAAGGGCTTGTAAAAGACCTCCAAGAGGTCAAGTACGTTGTTTATCAACTCAAGAATTCCGCAACTCTTAGCGGATACTCTTGCGTCATAATAAACATTGTATAAGAGCATAGGTTAAGAATGTGGTCTTACATATCAAAACGTCTCATAAATCCACGTCTAGTAGAGTATAAATTATCAGTGTGAGTCGTGACATATCTATGAGATTGCTCCTAGAGTTGAACAAGTTTATCATGTTTTTCAAGGGGCTTAAGGGGAACAAGGTGCTAGAAATGCTCAAGTCCTTATCTTTGAAGAAGTTAATGATGTCCCGGTTGTTTTCCCAATAATGACTAATGCGGAGATTGGAGAGGCTTTACTTGCTTTAGCTTGACCCATCACTACCGATGTGAATAGGGGTTTCGATCCTAGAGTTAATGCTACGGAAAGAACTATGACCTGTAGATTGAGATATTTTGTGAGGATGAATCCTCGCATCTCTATTGTCTCTAAGGTTAGAGAGGATCCACAAGAGTTTCTAAATGATGTGTATAATCTGTTGAGTGCTATGGGGGTGACTTATATAAAGAAGGAGGAGTTAGATTCGCACCAATTGAGGGAGGTTGCGCAAGTGTGGTGCACTTTTGTAAAGATAATTGGCCGGGAGAGACGGGTACTATAGTGTTGGAGAAGTTTAAGGAGATTTTCTTAGGAAAGTAATTTCCCAGTGAGAGGATGGAGGTGAAAGTTGAGGAGTTTATTAATCTCAACCAAGGAAATATGGGTGTTGAGGAGTATTATTGGAAATTACGATGTTGTCTAGGTATGCTCCACCCTTAGTGTCTAACCCTAGAGAGATTAGTAGATTTCTGACCGGTGTCGCCGACCTAGAGAAAGAAGAGTGTCGTACGGCCATGCTACATGGTTATATAAACATTTCTAGACTCATGGTTTAAGATTAATCTATTAAAAATTCTAAGCTTAGTAGGATATCTAGAAACTTGAAAAGCAGTGGGCCAAGTGAATAAAATCAACCTAGGTTCAAGAAGAAGTCTCCAACTAAAGATGAACGTACGGGTCCTAAAGTCAAACTTGAGAACTAGTTTGACTATGTTGATCCATTCCTCTTCCTCTACCTAGTCCTTCTTTCACATTTCTTTCCTGAGCCATTCCTCTTCGTCTACCTACTCGTTCATTCACATTTCTTTATCTAGTCAATGTTGTACCTGTTCCTGGTCCTCTGCTTGTACCATTATCTCTTCCTCTACCATTTACAATCTATACTTTAAAACTAAAATATGAAAGCATATAAATATTTTCTGAAAATGATATAATAATTAGATATATTACCTCTATGTTTGTAGCAATTCCTTGTGATTGCTTTGGAAACCAACTGAACTTTAAACTCTACCACTTGCATTATTTGGGGTGGGTTGTGAAGAAGCTCTAGGTGGTGGATCTGAATCAACAACCCTTAATCTGCCTCCTAATGCTCTTCCTGTGCCCCTTCATCTACCACTTTCAATAGCATGTATATTAATTTATCAATACATATTCATCTACATATAAGTTTCATTTGAAAGTAACAAATAAAAGTACCTATGTTTGAGAAGATGGTTCAACCAATTGTATGGAACCAATACTTATTGCCTGAGAAGATCATTCAGTTAATTGACTTAAACAAACTTTGTTTCTTTTAGCACATCCTCTTATATTGTGTCCTTGTTTACCACGTTTTCTACAAGTCATTACAACACCTCTTTTTCTCATCTTTCATGTTTTTTTGCTTTCACCTGCTTTATCTCTTCTAACTTTATCCGGTCTTCTATATAACTATCTAATATTTGGTGGCTTTACGATTAGATTATTTGATGTTGGCCATATTTTCATTTTATTGATTGGATGAAAAAATTGTCATATGTTCTGGGAAATGTTTCCTTGCTATAATAACTAGCCACATTGATTTGTTCCAACTCCATGTAATGCAGGGAAGCACTACTATTAGAACAATTAATGCCCCTGAGCTGCAAGAATATGCAACTACACCTCCTAATAACAATGTCCACAATACCTGTAAATCCAAGGTTTTAATCTCAAAACCTATTTCTCCATTCCAAGTCAAGTGAAATTTCATATATTTTGGATTGTTCCCTTTCAAAATCTTCAAATTATAGGAGATATATCAGTGGTCCTAGTCTTTGAGAACTCTCCAAAATCACCAATTCTTTTTATCGTCTTCTCCCTCATCTCCTCAAGCATTGTGATGGTTGTTTTATACCTTGCATGCACTATCCAAGCAATAAAGATTTCTACCATATTTGTGCTCACAACGTCACATTTGCTATAGTTTTAAAAATACTTATTGAACCCTTTATTCAAATTGTACCATAAAAGATTATCCAAACCTTCTTGCCCTAATTTCTTCATTGCCTCTATGTTGTCCGTCATCTCAACTTCAAATGTGGTTTTAGCAATCAAACTTCTTTCAAATTTTAGACCAATTTTCAAGAACATGGCTTGTATCTTTTTCTATGTTCAACGAGTGTCAATACAATATAAAAAACAATTACTAGTCCGTGAAAAACAAACATAACAAAAAAGAATAATTAAAAATGTAAAACTCAACAACAATGAAATAGTAAGATGGATATTAGTGATTACCTTTTGCATATTAATAATGTTGCATAGTTGTTTCCCTTTTCCAAGGTAAATATAATTATTCACTATTTCAAGAAACAATGTCCAGGTATGCCGATTCTCAACATCAACAACTGCCGAGGCAATAGGCAACATTTTGTTGTTTCTATCTCTAAAAACTACCACTAACAATTGACTATATACATCTTTGAGAAAACACCCATCAAACCCAATCAACCTCCTAGAACTTCAAAAAATGGTTTCTTTAAAGCATTTTAAAGAACATAAAATCATTCAAAAAGAAATTCTAGTTGTTGATTCTTCTTGAACCATTACTAGACAAATACTACATCGATTACTCCTTAATATTCATCTTTATAATAAAAAATCCTACAACACTCCACAATGTGATCAACTATGTTCTCTAGTAAAACTAAAATGTACCCTAACTATACTAACATTTATCCCATCACTAATCGCGCAAAATCACTAATTGTCATAGTCGATAATGTACAAATTGGAGTCTACAAATGTATAAGAGAACAATAATAAGATTCGAACTAATTTGTTAACATCAAACCCTTACCTAAAACACAATAACAAAACCCTAACCACTAACAGTCGCACGAAGTTAATAATAGAATACCCTAACCCTAGAATTAACTAAGTCAATTACACAAAATCCTAAAAACATCCTATCAAAATAACAAATATAGGAGGTCAATTCCAACACGTTTACACTATAATAATACTCAAATAAGAATAAAAAAAGAGAAGATTTTTATCATATGATGTGGATACCTAACTTGTTAGACCTTTAATCTTCAAAAAGATTCACAAAGACACATCAACAACGATCAACAATGATATTATAAACAGCAACACGAGGAGATATCTTGTCTATTTCATTTTATTTTTGGAAAATGTTGATAAAGAACAAATGAAAAGGAGAAGATGACATTTCTTCAAAGATTAGGATTGGGTCGGGTTGAATTCTATCCTATGGAGTGATCAACACGTGCGACTATATAGACGAGGTAATGGGTAAAAATGGCCCATTTCAAATGATATAAAGTTGTTTAATTGGGTCATAGGACACATTGAAAGTTGAGGTGTTTGTATGCAAATTTGAAATAACTTCAAATAGTGTATTGATGTTTTTCTCTATATAATATCATATTATCACATATTAATAGTGTTTTTAGGAATTTCAATTTTTCCTCAAATGATTTCAAGGTATTCATGTTGAATAACTAAACAATTTCCTATTCAGTCAATATTTTCCCCAATCTCTTAATGAATAAGAATATTAACCAACATAACAAAATTTCTTATATCCTAGCATTGTTTCATTGGATGACCAAATAAATTTAGTCGATACCCTCCATTCCATCAATATAAGTACCCATTATATGCATCAATCTGTACAAGAATGGAAAATTAGCTTAACATATATATATATATATATATATATATATATTATTTCTTTACCTAAACACTTAGAATTCTGAAATTTGGGTACTCAAATTGACTCTCTAAACTTCGTGACGAAGTGAGAGGACGGACTGTCAAAGGCACGATGGGCCGTCACAGGACTTTCAGTAAATTCGAGTCTCTGAACTCTGTGACGGAAGCAGCAGGATGGACCGTCACAGACACGACGGCCCGTCATAGGCTGCGTAATCCCAGACTGGGTCAGATTTCTGTTATGTAATTTTAAGGGGCGTTTTGGACTAGTCCGGCTTTAATTATAAAGTTAGTGGGTTAATTTTAATAAGTCTAATTACTTGCGGGTTAAAAGAGGTAACCTTGAGTAAATTAGTGGGTTATTATTTCCATCTTTTATTCTTAATTATATGCTAATTAGGGTAAAAGAAAGAGGGTTTGAATAAAGAAAATAGAAAGAACAAAGAGAGAGAGAGGATCAAACAAGAAGAGGAAAACACAAAGCTTTGGGGAATTTGCTTGCTTGATCACTAATCTTCGGTGGAGGTAAGTTATAGTTTTTATATGCTATTTGTAGTAAACTCTTAATAGCGAATGATATGTATTGGGTAGTGTTGTAAACCTTTCTATATGCTTAATTGTATGCTTGCATTAATGTGATTATATAATTTTGATAAAATAAGCATGATGAAGCTATTGAATCCTAAATCTTGAAAAAGAAACCCTAATCTACTTTGTTAATGATGATGCCTTTGTATAAAAGAAGGCTTGATGAACGAAAGTAGTGAGATTAGGGGATCAGGTGCCACGTTCTGGTACAAGGATAGAATATGGATCAGGTGCCACGTTCCGATACCAGGATAGTATATGAAGATGGGAGTGTCACGGTCCGGTACCAGGATAGTATATGAGGATCGGAGTGTCACATTCCGACACCAGGATAAAATATGGATCGGGTGCCACGTTTAGGTACCAGGATAGTATATGAGGATCGGAGTGTCACGTTCCGACACCAGGATACAATATGGATCGGGTGCCACGTTCCGGTACCAGGATAGTATATATATGGATCGGGTGTCACGTTCCGACACCAGGATTAGTGAATAGAATGAATCATGAAAAATGTTAATATACTCAATTTAATGGACCTAATTCCCAAATGAGTATGATGGTGAGGCGTGAGTCCTCATTGATGAGCTTGGTGTTGCAACCAAGGGTTATGGTAATTGTAAATGCCGCATGTTGAGTATTGTAGTTGATTTTATGATATTATCTGATATATACTGTTTTCTATTTTGAGTTGGCCGATGATATCTACTTAGTACCTGTGTTTTGTACTGACCCCTACTTGTATGTTTTCTTTTTGACTATTTGTGTAGTGCAGCAAATGTGCCGTCGTCTTCAACTCAACCGCAGTCTTCATTACTCCGGATTTCAGGGTGAGCTAATACTTCTAGCTTGGACTGGATCTTCCTCTTCATGTCTTGATGCTTTGAACTTCCGGCATGGACTAGCTTTTTACTTATTTTAGCTTATTAGATACTCTTAGATTAGTAATTTGAGGATAGATGTTCTTGTGATGATGACCTCCAGATTTTGGGGATAAATATAAGTGTTTGAGTTTTTAGAAGTTATTTGATTTATTTTGTTAATGAGTTTTAAGTCTTCCGCAATGTATTTAGTTCATTATGGTTAAAACGTTGGGGTTTAGATTGGTTGGTTCGCTCACATAGGAGGATAAATGTGGGTGCCAGTCCCAGCCCGATTTGGGTCGTGACAAGTAGTGACAGTCATACAATGCCCATTATTCTTTAGACTCTGGATAGTGTTTCATGGAAGAGTTCAAGGTTAGCGTGGGTGCATTGTGGAAGACAACTGCATCATTTGTTTCTCAAAAAGCTTTATGGCCACTGCATGGGCATAAACTTTTTGATGAATACTAGACAAGCCATTCCATATCCCTTTAACATTCTCAACAGTCACATCGAGCCTTTTCATCATCTTCTACATCATACCCTTAATACGTAATATATTACCTCTAGCTTCCCTAGTACAAGATACACAATTTTATTGAGGAACATAAGGTCAAGACCAATTATTTCTATTGCAATAGTTGTTTAGGTTGCAGTAATTGTACTTTTTTGTATCTCCAGTCTCATACATATTAACCCTCTGGATTAGAGTTGTAGTACTTCAAACCATGGTTTCCTAGACCTTGCACAAATTATTCATGTCGGAACCTTAGACATTTGGTCACAAACCCCTTATCTTATAATTCATTATGTAAGAATATTCTTTAATACTCCTCCACCGGTGGTAGAGTTCTAGTAAAATAGTTTACAATATTTACCTTCTCAGCACCTCCACTGACATGTTTCAATTCCAATCTCAATTTCGTTCTCTGCTGTTCCATCTCCTAAGGAATTTTATTTGTGGATTTGTTAGTAGTGGCTTCATCCGAAAATGGGTTTCTCCAAGTATCTGACTTTCTAATGATCCATGTTTTGTTGTTTCTGGAGATCTTCTCCAGCTTCTCTGCAATCTTCTCAAAAGTACGTTCACCATACAAAAACCCAAAAATGTTTATGAAACTCCG
Source organism: Solanum lycopersicum (assembly GCF_036512215.1). Classification (NCBI taxonomy): domain Eukaryota; kingdom Viridiplantae; phylum Streptophyta; class Magnoliopsida; order Solanales; family Solanaceae; genus Solanum; species Solanum lycopersicum. The sequence goes on from NC_090805.1 coordinate 31,759,561, forward strand.
CCTTACTGTTCTCATACTTTCCTCGGTAGAATTATTCTTTCAGAGACTCATCATCGATGTGGTGATTCAAACAACTTCTTATAAAACCGGTCCCAAGAAATACTCACAAACTCTCTAGGTAGAATCAACAAGTTGTTAAGAATATTCTTTAGAGAAAATGCCCAATGTTCTCCCTAAACTATAAAGGAATTCCAAACTATACACCTATTGTTTAAGGGGATCCTATCACCCCCTTAAATTTGTAAAAGTGAAATATTTAGCCCCCTGCTAAGTCACGCCCAAATTTATATTAGGCATTAGACAACACACACTACCACATCATATTACAATTTTTTTATGTACCAAAAATTGATTATTCTTTTGTATTTTACTTTTTTTTTAATGTAATCTTTTTGTTCTCTCTATTTTCAACTCCTACATATCTTTTTTAAAAAAAATATTCTGCAGATTTGATGATTACGTCATCTTCGGCCATCAATTCTAATGACCAGGAAATCTTGTTCTTTAAAGTTAGTGATCAAAAAATTTCTTCTTCTTTCTCTATTATATAATTTCTCAAAGAATGATATTTGAATCTTGATTGATGTCTACAAAAATTTCAATAAGTGGTCTTTTTCATCAAACAGCATGTTACGAAATGATTCGTTTAATAAATTATTCTCCATTAATTGAATCTATTACTTAGTGAATTTTTCCTTTAATGACTAGTCTGAAGTTCAATCGTTATAACTTTTAATTCCTTTATTGAGCAACCAATAAATTTTCAAAGTTTTGTAGAGGTGATATATGATGAAAAAATGCGTGATTTGAAATGATACTTAGTGATAAAAAGTTGAGTAGGGCAGTGACCTAGTGGTGGAGGTGAGCCACCAATATCTATGGATCTGATGAAGATTAAAGTAAAAAGATAAAGAAGATAAAAAGAACATAAAATAGTTCTATGATAGTTATTAACTTAATATTTTAAATATCTTTTTATCTCTAACTCTCCTAAAGAAAGTGAACTACCCCTCCTTTCTGACATCCGCATTTAGGGAGGAAATAATTAAACTTTAAAATAGTTCAAGAGGCTAATAGGACACCCGTAAACTATAAGTGTGTAGTTCGGAATTCGGTAAAGATTGGGGAGACTTTTGGCCATTTTCTCTATCCTTTTTATATAGCTTCTTGGATACTGCAAAGAATTTCTTTTAAAATTCCTCCGTCAATTCTTCTCATGTATAGATTGAGTTTTAAGGAAGTTAATAAAACAAAACTATTATATCACTGGTCAATGAAAAAGAGAATATTATCAATCTGATTACATCCATGTCATATTCTGGTCGACCTAGACATGTTTTGCAAAACACCCTGATCTTTGTATTGTAAGAATAAGGTATTCCAGTGCCAACCCTACGAATAAACCTCTCTCTATGATAATCAACATAAATCTACTAGTTACCACAAAGGTGTGACCTAGTCGTAGAGGGTGTAAGACCCTATATCAATCAGAATCAACGACATTAAAGTTGACTCTGTAGATTTTATGTGGTCATGGATATAGCGTTACATATATCCTCAGTGGATCTCTCAATTAATTTTCAGCTAGAGCCTAATGATTTCCGTTAACCACCCTCAGAAGTTTCATCCCTGCACAATTACCTAATTCTTCTCTGATAGGGTAATATTGTACCCCCCTTATTATTCATTTTCCACAGTATTTGGTTGAGATTTGGATAGTAGGGAGTAATTGGTGCTCCGTGACTCTGTGTACTTCGGATACACACGAGTTGGAATATGAGAGAGATAAAGGAAAAAACTTGTCGGTTGGGGTTGATCCTAGAAGGTAAATGGTCTAGAGTTAAACTTAACCAACACTTATATTTTTTTAGTCAATGTATTTCTGGATACAAGTAATAAAAGCGGGAAATTTATGAAACAAATTCAGAAAACTTTGTAAGTAACCAGTAAGCAAGATTCAAATTTTAGTTACTTTCAAGATGACAAAGAAACTAGGCATAAATGTTCCCAACAAGCTCATATCGTGGTAATCCTTGTAATAGCTACTCGTTCCTTGTAATAGGTATCTTTACATCCTTTGTCGGACATCTAAACACTTTCAGCTCTCACATTTGTCTTGCTATGTGTGTATAGTTTACTAAATCTTACCTTTACCTCATATTAGACATCATCACATTGATGTCTGACTTAGTTTTTACCCTTGCACTAATCAACATTAGACTATTTGATAGTATCACACTAAATGTATGTTGATAATTTTATTCTTATTGACTAACTTTGTAGTCCGGCAGGTAACAACAAGGCGAGTTCTAACGTTGTCCACCGTTAAAAAAGATTTATAGAAAAAAAATATTAATGCAAGTAATAACACTTTTCAAGGATTGGTTTTTTACTATTCATACCTTGTTAATCGTCTATGGTTTCCACAACCCATGTTGTAAATTTAGTTACCCAAATTAGAAAGAATACAAATTCATAGTTTTAGATGAATGAATAATGAACTTCAACTATAATAAAAATAAACCCATAATCTTAACTTGAACTATAAAGACAAAATCTTCAAAATGTACTTTTTTAATCAACAATTGCAAAAAGTTTGCAGGTTAATCTCCAAAATAAATATGACACAAGAATAATAATGTCTAACCCCAATAAACAAGGTCTACATACCCTATACATATAGAAGAATAAGTCCTAACTTAAAAGGAAACAAAATAAGGAATTTAAGTTCTCACATGCGTTTTTAATCTGTGACACTAACCTAAGGTCAGTATGTCAATCTGCGGTCCATAGGCCCCTTCTATGGTTTAGGTCTTCGTAAATTTATTATTATTCATAATATTCAAAATCTTTGTCAACTTTTATGTTCCAGCAATAAGATCTCTAACTCCTTTCTGTCAGTCCACACTTAAGAGTTTTCAACATCAGGTACTGGAACCCTTCTCTAATCACATTAACAAAGCTCCAGTATGGTCTGTAGATCACTCTACGGTTCTTAACTCGCCACTATGGTTCCACACTTTTTCAAGGAGTCCATGATATTTATCAATGCCCTGCCTACGATATGCGATCATCATCTTCCTAGCGTAACTCGACTTATGGTCCGTAGGTTCCATTTTCTGCACATCTCTCAATTGGATCTTCAATTCCTGTGTCTAAACTTGTTTTCTGCTAGCAGTTAAGACCCAATGCAAAGTGTCTCTAGACTAATAAAACTCCTAAGTGAAATATACTAAAACTTATTGTAAACTTATGGTACATCAAAAACAATGTGACCAACAAAATACAAATATATTAATCAAAACTCCGATTTAATAAACTTTGTAAAGAAATGTTTTTCCTTTAGGACTTACAACACAATTTCTAAATAATTGGCATGCTCATCTTCACGCATGATTAATTAAGATATCACTGATAGACACGATCACAAATCTATCAGGGTATTTTCTAAGCACCCTATTGATAAAAACAATTATGGTCCGTAGGTTTCGCTGCATAATTTCTCCACCAACTTTTCTTTCGCTTTCGTCTGCACAGGTGCGTTTTTGCCTTCATCTTTTTTCCTGCATCATCACTCAATAAATCTCAACCTAATATTTATTTCCCTATATGGTTTAAGTAGTACTTAACTAATTATAAACTTAGCCCATTATTAATTAACAAAAGTTAGTTATTCAATATTTAACGATCAACTAATCAACTCTATTTAAATAAATATTAAAAATATCCAAAAATGACCTTTTGGGTCATTGCAATGGGTTACTTACCAATCACTTTTCTTATGATATGTATGATTGAGTTCAGATAATGATATACTAGTGATTTTTCAACTCTTTTGATGAATAAAATTCTATTGTTTAAAGTCTTTTATTCGATTATCTTGTATGATGTATGCTAAATGGCTTGTGTAGCGACTCTCGTGGTTGTATATATCCTGTTACAACTAGGGTATATTTTGGGCTGTGAAAAAATTGGTATTCAGAGCAGAAGGTTTAGAAGGGTCCTAAGATGTCTTATACGCCATATCAAGTAGAGTATTGTTCATAAGTGTGAAGCGTACCACATTTATGAAAAGAAGACTATAAGCTTTAGGGTAATGTCACTTCTTTCATGAATATAAAGTTGTGCGTTACATTGTAACTCTATATGTTTCTCTCATAATCCTTATCCAATCCTTTTCAGCATATGTCCCTCTTTAAGAGTTTATGTTCAAATCAATTTGAATGGTAATGTGGAATAAGAAGATCCTCAATTCTTCAGGTTTAGGCCAAACCTTTAGCCGAGCAACTGACTAATGCAAAGTTTCTTTGTTTTCAAGTGTTGGCCGAAGACATGACATCTCAAGCATTTATGAGGTTGTGGTCCTTGTGAATCCATATTTAGATATGACGAATACTAGAGTAAGGAACTTCACTATGATGAATCTCTTGGAGTATCATCGTTCTAAGGTGGAGCAATATATTCATGTGTTTATTGAGGATTTATAAAAGGTGTCGATTGTTATGTGAGTGATGCAAGTCGAAAAGGAAGAATTAGTCACTTATCAACTTAAGGGTGTTTCGCAAGTATTTTTCAACCAATTGAATGAAGGGAGGAAAATAAGTGTTGGTTATCTTGATTGGGAAAAGTATAAGATGTGTTCCTTGATAGGTTCTTTTCCTTTAAGATTAGGTAGGACAACGTACTTGAGTTCATCAACATTCTCAAGAGAATATGAGTGTGAAAGAGTATGCCTCAAAGTTCATGCAATTTTCTGGATTTTTTTCTCCTATAGTTGTTGATATTTGTTTAAGGATGAGCATGTTTGTTCAAAATTGTATGAGATACTGGTTAAAGAATGTCTTATCTCGATCATCAATGAAATTTAAATTTCTCTCATAATGGTTGCTGCTCAACAAATTGAAAAACAAAAACATAAGAAAAGGTATAGGGAGGCAATGACTAAAAACACGGGTGATGGTCACTTTTCACATTCAAGGTATGTCAGACATGTTCGTTCGAAGATCTGACAAAGGTTTTCAAGTAATGTTTCCTCAAATTATGAGACTCCTTAACAAAAAAAAATCAAAAGTGTCTAACTCTAAACGTAAAGGAATAAATGGTGGTGGAAATAAATCTTCTTTGCTACTTAACATAAGTGTGGCAATAGTCATTTATTAAATGCTTAATGGGTATGGATAACTTCTTTCTATTTGGTAAAAAGTGTCACCGCTTCAAGTATTTTCCATCTAGAACTTCCAATGGAGAGGATAACAGGTAATCTGTGTCAAGTGTCCTAGGTTCAAATGCTCTTAAGCAAAACCTATTCTATGTAATTCAAAACTCATAATGAAAAAATGGTTTCAGTTGATGTTGTTACTAGTCTATTGGATGCTTTTTCATCTTGATATTTATTCAATGCATGATCCCAGTGCTGCCTTATTTTTCTAGACCTCCTGTTTGTCTATGAGGATTGACGTTCTTTCGGATGTGTTGCTATATTCGTGATTTGTCTCTAGTGTTCTTGGTGAATCTATTACGACTAAGAGAGTTTAAAGAAACTGCCTCATCTCTTGATCTTATAGACTCAGTCACATTGATTTTGTAGATCTTGATATGTTAGATTTTGATGTTATTATTGATATTGATTTCATTCATTTTATTCATTCTTCCATTGATTATGATACGTGAGTGGTCAAGTTCCAGTTTCCTAAGGAGCCTACCCTTGAGAATAAAGGGGAAATTTTATGCCTAAAGTTTGATTTTAATCTTGTTTTATTTGTAAGAGGCGTAGATATCATCTTGTTCGAGTTAGGTATACGGATTTTGAAACCCCTACTCTTGATTATGTCCCTTTATTGAGGATTTTCTTGAAATGTTTCTCAAAAATGTAACCAGTGGTCCTTCCGTAAAGGAAATAAACTTCGATGTTTACCTTATCTTAGATATGAAACCTATTTATATTCCTCCTTATTGTATGGATGCGGTAGAAATAAGGAATTCAAAAATCAATTGAATTATTTTTTTGACAAGGGTTTCATCCAATCGAGTATCTCCCCATATGTTTTTACAGTTTTGTTTGTTCATCATAGGGATGGTTTAATTAGTTTGTTTATTGGCTACCAAAAATTAAAAAATGTTACAATAAAGGATAAATACCCTCTTCATAGGATTGATTATTTATTTGATCATCTCGAAGGAGCGAGCTACTTTATTAAGGTTGACATTCGGTCAGTTTATCATTAAAGTTTAAGGAAAATAAGATCCCAAAGACAATGTTTTAGACACATCATGATAATTAAGTTCTTAGTAATATTGACTGGGCTAATTAATGATCTAGCAAGATTAATTATTTTTATCAATAGGGTGCTTAGAAAATACCCTGATAGATTTGTGATCGTGTCTATCAGTGATATCTTAATTAATCATGCGTGAAGATGAGCATGCCAATTATTTAGAAATTGTGTTGTAAGTCCTAAAGGAAAAACATTTCTTTACAAAGTTTATTAAATCGGAGTTTTGATTAATATATTTGTATTTTGTTGGTCACATTGTTTTTGATGTACCATAAGTTTACAATAAGTTTTAGTATATTTCACTTAGGAGTTTTATTAGTCTAGAGACACTTTGCATTGGGTCTTAACTGCTAGCAGAAAACAAGTTTAGACACAGGAATTGAAGATCCAATTGAGAGATGTGCAGAAAATGGAACCTACGGACCATAAGTCGAGTTACGCTAGGAAGATGATGATCGCATATCGTAGGTAGGGCATTGATAAATATCATGGAATCCTTGAAAAAGTGTGGAACCATAGTGGCGAGTTAAGAACCGTAGAGTGATCTACAGACCATACTGGAGCTTTGTTAATGTGATTAGAGAAGGGTTCCAGTACCTGATGTTGAAAACTCTTAAGTGTGGACTGACAGAAAGGAGTTAGAGATCTTATTGCTGGAACATAAAAGTTGACAAAGATTTTGAATATTATGAATAATAATAAATTTACGAAGACCTAAACCATAGAAGGGGCCTATGGACCGCAGATTGACTTACTGACCTTAGGTTAGTGTCACAGATTAAAAACGCATGTGAGAACTTAAATTCCTTATTTTGTTTCCTTTTAAGTTAGGACTTATTCTTCTATATGTATAGTGTATGTAGACCTTGTTTATTGGGGTTAGACATTATTATTCTTGTGTCATATTTATTTTGGAGATTAACCTGCAAACTTTTTGCAATTGTTGATTAAAAAAGTACATTTTGAAGATTTTGTCTTTATAGTTCAAGTTAAGATTATGGGTTTATTTTTATTATAGTTGAAGTTCATTATTCATTCATCTAAAACTATGAATTTGTATTCTTTCTAATTTGGTAACTAAATTTACAACATGGGTTGTGGAAACCATAGACGATTAACAAGGTATGAATAGTAAAAAACCAATCCTTGAAAAGTGTTATTACTTGCATTAATATTTTTTTTCTATAAATCTTTTTTAACGGTGGACAACGTTAGAACTCGCCTTGTTGTTACCTGCCGGACTACAAAGTTAGTCAATAAGAATAAAATTATCAACATACATTTAGTGTGATACTATCAAATAGTCTAATGTTGATTAGTGCAAGGGTAAAAACTAAGTCAGACATCAATGTGATGATGTCTAATATGAGGTAAAGGTAAGATTTAGTAAACTATACACACATAGCAAGACAAATGTGAGAGCTGAAAGTGTTTAGATGTCCGACAAAGGATGTAAAGATACCTATTACAAGGAACGAGTAGCTATTACAAGGATTACCACGATATGAGCTTGTTGGGAACATTTATGCCTAGTTTCTTTGTCATCTTGAAAGTAACTAAAATTTGAATCTTGCTTACTGGTTACTTACAAAGTTTTCTGAATTTGTTTCATAAATTTCCCGCTTTTATTACTTGTATCCAGAAATACATTGACTAAAAAAATATAAGTGTTGGTTAAGTTTAACTCTAGACCATTTACCTTCTAGGATCAACCCCAACCGACAAGTTTTTTCCTTTATCTCTCTCATATTCCAACTCGTGTGTATCCGAAGTACACAGAGTCACGGAGCACCAATTACTCCCTACTATCCAAATCTCAACCAAATACTGTGGAAAATGAATAATAAGGGGGGTACAATATTACCCTATCAGAGAAGAATTAGGTAATTGTGCAGGGATGAAACTTCTGAGGGTGGTTAACGGAAATCATTAGGCTCTAGCTGAAAATTAATTGAGAGATCCACTGAGGATATATGTAACGCTATATCCATGACCACATAAAATCTACAGAGTCAACTTTAATGTCGTTGATTCTGATTGATATAGGGTCTTACACCCTCTACGACTAGGTCACACCTTTGTGGTAACTAGTAGATTTATGTTGATTATCATAGAGAGAGGTTTATTCGTAGGGTTGGCACTGGAATACCTTATTCTTACAATACAAAGATCAGGGTGTTTTGCAAAACATGTCTAGGTCGACCAGAATATGACATGGATGTAATCAGATTGATAATATTCTCTTTTTCATTGACCAGTGATATAATAGTTTTGTTTTATTAACTTCCTTAAAACTCAATCTATACATGAGAAGAATTGACGGAGGAATTTTTAAAGAAATTCTTTGCAGTATCCAAGAAGCTATATAAAAAGGATAGAGAAAATGGCCAAAAGTCTCCCCAATCTTTACCGAATTCCGAACTACACACTTATAGTTTACGGGTGTCCTATTAGCCTCTTGAACTATTTTAAAGTTTAATTATTTCCTCCCTAAATGCGGATGTCAGAAAGGAGGGGTAGTTCACTTTCTTTAGGAGAGTTAGAGATAAAAAGATATTTAAAATATTAAGTTAATAACTATCATAGAACTATTTTATGTTCTTTTTATCTTCTTTATCTTTTTACTTTAATCTTCATCAGATCCATAGATATTGGTGGCTCACCTCCACCACTAGGTCACTGCCCTACTCAACTTTTTATCACTAAGTATCATTTCAAATCACGCATTTTTTCATCATATATCACCTCTACAAAACTTTGAAAATTTATTGGTTGCTCAATAAAGGAATTAAAAGTTATAACGATTGAACTTCAGACTAGTCATTAAAGGAAAAATTCACTAAGTAATAGATTCAATTAATGGAGAATAATTTATTAAACGAATCATTTCGTAACATGCTGTTTGATGAAAAAGACCACTTATTTGAAATTTTTGTAGACATCAATCAAGATTCAAATATCATTCTTTGAGAAATTATATAATAGAGAAAGAAGAAGAAATTTTTTGATCACTAACTTTAAAGAACAAGATTTCCTGGTCATTAGAATTGATGGCCGAAGATGACGTAATCATCAAATCTGCAGAATATTTTTTTAAAAAAAGATATGTAGGAGTTGAAAATAGAGAGAACAAAAAGATTACATTAAAAAAAAAGTAAAATACAAAACAATAATCAATTTTTGGTACATAAAAAAATTGTAATATGATGTGGTAGTGTGTGTTGTCTAATGCCTAATATAAATTTGGGCGTGACTTAGCAGGGGGCTAAATATTTCACTTTTACAAATTTAAGGGGGTGACAGGATCCCCTTAAACAATAGGTGTATAGTTTGGAATTCCTTTATAGTTTAGGGAGAACATTGGGCATTTTCTCTAAAGAATATTCTTAAATGCTTGTTGATTCTACCTAGAGAGTTTGTGAGTATTTCTTGGGACCGGTTTTATAAGAAGTTGTTTGAATCACCACATCGATGATCAGTCTCTGAAAGAATAATTCTACCGAGGAAAGTATGAGAACAGTAAGGCGGAGTTTCATAAACATTTTTGGGTTTTTGTATGGTGAACGTACTTTTGAGAAGATTGCAGAGAAGCTGGAGAAGATCTCCAGAAACAACAAAACATGGATCATTAGAAAGTCAGATACTTGGAGAAACACATTTTCGGATGAAGCCACTACTAACAAATCCACAAATAAAATTCCTTAGGAGATGGAACAGCAGAGAACGAAATTGAGATTGGAATTGAAACATGTCAGTGGAGGTGCTGAGAAGGTAAATATTGTAAACTATTTTACTAGAACTCTACCACCGGTGGAGGAGTATTAAAGAATATTCTTACATAATGAATTATAAGATAAGGGGTTTGTGACCAAATGTCTAAGGTTCCGACATGAATAATTTGTGCAAGGTCTAGGAAACAATGGTTTGAAGTACTACAACTCTAATCCCGAGGGTTAATATGTATGAGACTGGAGATACAAAAAAGTACAATTACTGCAACCTAAACAACTATTGCAATAGAAATAATTGGGCTTGACCTTATGTTCCTCAATAAAATTGTGTATCTTGTACTAGGGAAGCTAGAGGTAATATATTACGTATTAAGGGTATGATGTAGAAGATGATGAAAAGGCTCGATGTGACTGTTGAGAATGTTAAAGGGATATGGAATGGCTTGTCTAGTATTCATCAAAAAGTTTATGCCCATGCAGTGACTATAAAGCTTTTTGAGAAACAAATGATGCAGTTGTCTTCCACAATGCACCCACGCTAACCTTGAACTCTTCCATGAAACACTATCCAGAGTCTAAAGAATAATGGGCATTGTATGACTGTCACTACTTGTCACGACCCAAATCGGGCTGGGACTGGCACCCACATTTATCCTCCTATGTGAGCGAACCAACCAATCTAAACCCCAACGTTTTAACCATAATGAACTAAATACATTGCGGAAGACTTAAAACTCATTAACAAAATAAATCAAATAACTTCTAAAAACTCAAACACTTATATTTATCCCCAAAATCTGGAGGTCATCATCACAAGAACATCTATCCTCAAATTACTAATCTAAGAGTATCTAATAAGCTAAAATAAGTAAAAAGCTAGTCCATGCCGGAAGTTCAAAGCATCAAGACATGAAGAGGAAGATCCAGTCCAAGCTAGAAGTATTAGCTCACCCTGAAATCCGGAGTAATGAAGACTGCGGTTGAGTTGAAGACGACGGCACATTTGCTGCACTACACAAATAGTCAAAAAGAAAACATACAAGTAGGGGTCAGTACAAAACACAGGTACTAAGTAGATATCATCGGCCAACTCAAAATAGAAAACAGTATATATCAGATAATATCATAAAATCAACTACAATACTCAACATGCGGCATTTACAATTACCATAACCCTTGGTTGCAACACCAAGCTCATCAATGAGGACTCACGCCTCACCATCATACTCATTTGGGAATTAGGTCCATTAAATTGAGTATATTAACATTTTTCATGATTCATTCTATTCACTAATCCTGGTGTCGGAACGTGACACCCGATCCATATATATACTATCCTGGTACCGGAACGTGGCACCCGATCCATATTGTATCCTGGTGTCAGAACGTGACACTCCGATCCTCATATACTATCCTGGTACCTAAACGTGGCACCCGATCCATATTCTATCCTGGTGTCGGAATGTGACACTCCGATCCTCATATACTATCCTGGTACCGGAACGTGACACTCCCATCTTCATATACTATCCTGGTATCGGAACGTGGCACCTGATCCATATTCTATCCTTGTACCAGAACGTGGCACCTGATCCCCTAATCTCACTACTTTCGTTCATCAAGCCTTCTTTTATACAAAGGCATCATCATTAACAAAGTAGATTAGGGTTTCTTTTTCAAGATTTAGGATTCAATAGCTTCATCATGCTTATTTTATCAAAATTATATAATCACATTCATGCAAGCATACAATTAAGCATATAGAAAGGTTTACAACACTACCCAATACATATCATTCGCTATTAAGAGTTTACTACAAATAGCATATAAAAACTATAACTTACCTCCACCGAAGATTAGTGATCAAGCAAGCAAATTCCCCAAAGCTTTGTGTTTTCCTCTTCTTGTTCGATCCTCTCTCTCTCTTTGTTCTTTCTATTTTCTTTATTCAAACCCTCTTTCTTTTACCCTAATTAGCATATAATTAAGAATAAAAGATGGAAATAATAACCCACTAATTTACTCAAGGTTACCTCTTTTAACCCGCAAGTAATTAGACTTATTAAAATTAACCCACTAACTTTATAATTAAAGCCGGACTAGTCCAAAACGCCCCTTAAAATTACATAACAGAAATCTGACCCAGTCTGGGATTACGCAGCCTATGACGGGCCGTCGTGTCTGTGATGGTCCATCCTGCTGCTTCCGTCACAGAGTTCAGAGACTCGAATTTACTGAAAGGCCTGTGACGGCCCATCGTGCCTTTGACGGTCCGTCCTCTCACTTCGTCACGAAGTTCAGAGAGTCACTATGTTGTCTTGGTATACTCGATCCTTAGTGTCTAAACCTAGGGATGAGATGAGTAGGTTTGTGACTAGTGTCGCTAACCTAATGAAAGAAGAGTGTCGTATAGACATGCTCCATGGGTAATAACTTTTATGCACTCCGAGCTAGAGGATCAAAGATGGAAGATGATGATGATGATGGTAAGTTCTTGGATTTGCGTCTTTAGTTGTATAAGTTCCTTCTATCTAGGGGAGTATGGTGAGTAGTAGATTTTCGATTGATTGTATCTTCTCTTCTATTCATCTCAAGCTTGAGAGTTAGAAAGTCATAGTAGCATGTTGCATGTTGCATGTTGCATGGTGTTTAGGAGTGTTTTTGGATATGAATTTCATTGATTCAATGTATTGTGGATTTCAAGAAGTTATAGTTATGTTGTAATTTAAGTTCATATGGATTTTTCAATAATATTATCATGCTTATATAATCAATTGCCTAAAAGCTGCATTGTTGGAAATTTTGGTATTATTCATGTAACGACCTGTTTAGTCATTTTGAGCAGCAGATTTTATTTTTGGAAAACTGGCAGAGACAACGGACCCAACGACGGACCGTCATGGGCAGGACGGATCGTCGAGGGAGTCTCGTTTCAAAACACTTAGAAATTTTGAAGTTTGGGTACTGAAATCGACTCTCTGAACTTCGTAACGGAATGGCAGGACGGACCATCAGAGGTGTGACGGACCGTCACAGACTCTTCAGAAAAATTGAGTCTCTGAACTCTGTGACGGGCCGTCACAGGCTGCGTAATCCCAGTCTGAGTTGGATTTCCTCAATTGTTTTAAGGGACATTTTTGACTATTCCTGCTTTAATTATAAAGTTAGTGGGTTAATGTTAATAAGTCTAATTATTTGGGGGTTAAAAGAGGTAACCTTAAGTTAATTAGTGGGTTATTATTGTCATCTTTTATTCTTAATTATATACTAATTAGGGTAAAAGAAAGAGGGCTGGAATAAGAAAATTTGAAAGCACAAGAGAGGGAGAAAATGAACGAACAGGGAGAGAAGAAGAACAAAGCTTTGGGAATTTGCTTGCTTGATCACCTGTCTTCGGTGGAGGTAGGTTATGGTTTTCATGCTATTCGTAGTAAACTCTTAATAGTGAATGATATGTGTTAGTATTATTGTAAACCCTTCTATATGCTTAATTGTATGCTTGCATGAATGATGTGATTATGTAATTATGAATAAGTAAGCATGATGAAGCTATTAAATCCCAAATCTTGAAAAGAAACCCTAATCTACTTTGTTAATGATGATGCCTTGGTATAAAAGAAGGCTTGATGAACGAAAGGGGTGAGATTAGGGGATCGGGTGCCACGTTCCGGTACAAGGATAGAGATAGAGGATCGGGTGCCACGTTCCGGTACCAGGATAAAATGAGGATCGGAGTGTCACATTCCGACACAAGGATAGTATATGGATCGGGTGCCACGTTCCGGTACCAGGATAGAATGAGGATCAGAGTGCCACATTCCAGTACCAGGATAGAATATAAGGATCGGGTGACACGTTCCAGTATCAGGAGAGAATATGGATCGGGTGTCACGTTCCAACACCAGGATAGAATGAGGATCAGAGTGTCACGTTCCGACACCAACATATTATATGAGGAGCGGAGTGTCACGTACCGACATGAGGGGAATAAAGATAATGAATCTTGAAAGATGATAACATATTCAAATCTAATGAACCTAATTCCCAAATGAGTATGATGAGGAGGCGTGAGTCCTCATTGATGTGCTTGGTGTTGTAACCAAGGGTTATGGTAACTGTAAATGCTGCATGCTAAGGATATTAGTTGATTTATTATATTGCTTAATATATATTGTTTTCTATTTTGAGTTGGCCGATGATATCTACTCAGTACCCGTGTTCTGTACTGACCCCTACTTTTATGTTTTCTTCTTGTTTATTAGTGGAGTGCAGCAAACGTACCGTCATCTTCAATTCAACCGCAATTCTAGCCAGTCTTCGTCACATCGAATCTTCAGGGTGAGTTAATGTTTCTATCTTGGACTGGATCTTCTTCCTCATGTCTTGATGCCTTGAAGTTCCGGCATGGACTAGCGTTATTCTTTTAGCTTCCTAGAATACTCTTAGTTTAGTAATTTGATCATAGATGTTCTTGTGGTAATGACTTCCAGATTTTGGGGAATAATAGATGTTGAATTTTAGAAGTTAATGAATTGGTTTTATTTAATGAGTTTAAGTCTTCCGCATTTTTTTTACTGTTGATATTATATTAAAATGTTAAGGTTTAGATTTGTTGGTTCACTCACACAGGAGGGTAAGTGTGGGTGCCAGTCGTGGCTCGAGTTTGGATTGTGACAAACTTGGTATCAGAGCATTAGGTTCATTGGTCTCATCACACAAGAACGAGTCTAGTAGAGTCTTAAGGAACGGTAAGGGGACGCTTTACTTTTCTTTGAGAAGCTATAAGACTTCAGGAAAATTCCATTCTTTCATTCTTTCTTTTGTGCTATTACTTGGATCCAATTGGTATCTAGGTGATACAAATTGGTATTTGACCATCTTCACTCTATTTCGCAGATGGTTAGAACTAGAGCAACGACTGCGCCAACACCAACATAGGCAAGACAAGAAGCTTCCGAGCCAGCCACTGGGGCTGTAGCTCGAGGAAGAGTAGCGGCAAGAGGCCATGGTAGAGGTCGTGGGAGGACGTCCTCTAGAGGAAGAGGACGAGCACCTAGCCCATCTGATACTAGGGCGGTGACTCCTCCACCGACTGAGGAAGTGGTAAGGGAGGGTGATGAAGGGGAGAATGAACAAGTGCAAGATGAGGAATTGCCACCCTAACCTACCCCAGAGATGATCAATCAGGTTCACGCTTATCTTAGTGGGTTATCTGATCAAGGTCAAACACCTCCAGTGTTTTCTGCACCAGCACCTCAGGGTCCGGAGGTACAACATGAAGCCACTATGGCTCCTCGTATGGATGCCTCATAGGACATAGGCACGTTTCCACGTCTGACTATTGGGCCTATAATGACAAATGATCAGCATGAACTTTTCAGTATGTTCTTGAAATTTAAACCTTCAGTCTTCAAGGGTGCTGAATCTGAGGATGCTTACGATTTTCTGGTTGATTGTCATTAGCTACTACACAAGATGGGTATAGTAGAACGGTTTGGTGTTGAGTTCGTGAGTTATCAGATTCTAGGGAACGCCAAAATGTGGTGGCGGTCACATGTTGAGTGTCAACCAACGGAGGCACCACCTATGACTTGGGCCTCATTCTCTAGCTTGTCTATGGAGAAGTATATCACCCGGACTTTGAGGGATAGGAAAAGGGATGAGTTCTTGAGCCTACAGAAAGGTAGGATTTCGGTTAATGCGTATGAGGCTAGGTTTCGTGCACTATCCAGGTATGCCACTCAACTTTGTTTCAGTCCACAAGAGCGGATTCGCCGGTTTGTGAAGGGGTTGAGATCAGAGTTGAAGATTTCGGCCTCACAGGCAGCGGCTATGGAAAAATCCTTCCAAGAAGTGGTAGACTTCGTGATAGAGGTGTAAGGAGTAAAGCCCGATGACTTCACCTCGACATCGACATCAAAAAGGTTTCGAAAGGGAGGTGAGTTTAATGGTTCTTACCCTAGAGGACAGGGTTCCGGAGGTTACTCAGTCCGACCGATTCAATCATCACTACAGACTGTAGTTGAAGGTCCACCTCAGACCGGTCAACACTTCTCTGAGAGACCCATGCTTGAATCCAGAGAGTGTTATGGATGTGGGGAGACTGGACACATCAAGAGGTATTGTCCAAAACAGAGTTACAAACCTCCAAATGTTTGAGGTAGAGGTGGTTATGGAAGAGGCCGTCATTCTGGAGGACGTGGTGGTCGAGGTAATGGTGGTCACCAAAACGGTCGGGGTGATGGGAAACTGGAGCCACTACATCACAACATGGTAGGGGCAACGGACATACAAACGATAGGGCCCATTGTTATGCTTTCCCTAGGCGGTCTGAAGCGGAGGCATCTGATGCTGTCATCACAGGTAATCTTTTGGTTAGTGATTGCATGGCTTATGTATTGTTTGATCCCGGATGCACATTTTCTTATGTATCTTCCTCATTTGCTAATGTTCTTAAATTACATTGTGAATTACTTGACATGCCTATTCGTGTTTCTACTCAGGTGGGTGAGTCTGTGATAGTTGAAAAGGTGTATAGGTCTTGTCTTGTAACTTTTATGGGGAGTAACACTTATGTAGATTTGGTTATCTTAGAAATGGTTGACTTTGATGTAATTCTGGGTATGACTTTGCTTTCTCCGAATTTTGCAATCTTGGATTGTAATGCTAAAACTGTGACGTTAGCCAAACCTTGGACAGATCCGTTAGTGTGGGAGGGCGACTACACTTCCAATCTGGTGCGTATCATCTCCTTTTTTCGTGCTAAGAAAATGGTTAGTAAAGGGTGTTTAGCTTTCTTGGCACATCTCAAGGATGACACTACCCAAGTACCCTCGATTGAGTCAGTTTCGGTAGTCCATGAGTTTTTGGATGTGTTCCCTGCAGATCTTCCTGGTATGCAACCGGATAGGGATATTGACTTCTGTATTGATCTTGAACCGGGTACTCGCCCCATTTCTATACCCCCTTATAGAATGGCTCCCGCTGAATTGAGAGAGTTAAAGGCCCAACTTCAAGAGTTGTTGAGCAAAGGCTTCATTAGACCAAGTGCATCTCCTTGGGGTGCTCCGGTTTTGTTTGTGAAGAAGAAGGATGGGAGTTTTCAGATGTGCATAGACTACCGGCAGTTGAACAAGGTAACCATAAAGAACAAGTATCCTCTTCCTCGCATTGATGACTTGTTTGATCAGTTACAAGGTGCTTGTGTCTTCTCTAAGGTTGACTTGAGATCCGGCGTTCATCAATTGAAAATACGAGCAACGGATGTGCCAAAGACTGCTTTTCGAACAAGGTATGGGCATTACGAATTTGTAGTGATGTCTTTTTGTCTTACGAATGCCCCTGCTGCGTTCATGAGCTTGATGAACGGAATTTTTAAGACATATTTAGATCTCTTTGTGATCATATTTATTGATGATATACTGATATACTCTAAAAGTAAGGAGGAACATGAGGAGCATTTGAGAATGGTATTGGAAATGTTGAGGGAGAAAAAGCTTTATGCCAAGTTCTCTAAGTGTGAGTTTTGGCTAGATGCAGTGTCCTTCTTGGGGCACGTGGTTTCTAATGATGAAGTGATGGTGGATCCTTCTAAGATTGAGACAGTGAAGAATTGGGTAAGACCTACTAATGTGTCAGAAATAAGGAGCTTTGTTGGGTTAGCTAGCTACTACCGCCGATTTGTCAAGGGATTCTCTTCTATTGCTTCCTAACTGACGAACTTGACTAAGCAAAATGTTCTATTTGTATGGTCGGATGAGTGTGAGGAAAGCTTTCAGAAGCTCAAGACTCTGTTGACTACTGCACCAATCCTTACCTTGCCAGTAGAGGGTAAGAACTTCATTGTTTATTGTGATGCATCCTATTCTTGTTTGGGTGCAGTGCTAATGCAAGAGAAGAGTGTGATTGATTATGCTTCGAGGCAATTAAAAGTGCATGAACGTAACTATCCAAATCATCATTTGGAATTGGCTGCGGTAGTGTTTGCATTAAAGCAATGGAGACACTATTTATATAGGGTTAAGTGTAAGGTCTATACGGATTATCGTAGCCTACAGTATGTCTTTACTCAGAAAGATTTGAACTTGAGACAGAGGAGATGGATGGAACTACTGAAGGACTACGACATCACTATTTTGTATCATCCGGGGAAGGCGAATGTTGTAGCGGATGCTTTAAGTAGAAAGGCAGGAAGCATGGGAAGTCTAGCTCACTTGCAAGTTTCTAGACGTCCATTGGCTAGAGAGCTTCAGACTCTGGCTAACGACTTGATGAGGTTAGAAGTAAATGAGAAGGGAGGATTGTTGGCTAGTGTGGAGTCAAGGTCTTCTTTTCTTGTCAAGATTAAGGGAAAACAGTTTGATGATGAGAAATTGATCCGGATCCGAGATAAAGTGTTACAAGGAGAGGCTAAAGAAGCGACAATCGATGAGGAAGGTGTTTTGAGAATCAAAAGAAGGGTATGTGTACCCAGAGTTGATAATTTGATCAACACTATTCTGACAGAGGCTCATAGTTCAAGGTATTCTATACATCCAGGTGCAACAAAAATGTACCGTGACCTAAAGCAACACTTTTGGTGGAGTACAATGAAGCGTGATATTGTTGACTTTATTGCCAAATGTCCAAACTGTCAACAAGTAAAGTATGAACACCAGAGGCCCGGAGTAACACTTCAGAGAATGCCCATTCCTGAATGGAAGTGGGAAAAGATTGCAATGGATTTCGTGGTTGGTCTTCAAAAGACATTGGGAAAGTTTGATTCAATTTGGGTAATTGTTGATAGTTTAACTAAGTCTGCTCACTTCATTCCGGTCAAGGTGACCTACAATGCAGAGAAGTTAGCCAAACTTTACATCTCGGAGGTGGTGCGATTGCATGGGGTTCCACTGTCCATTATATCAGATAGAGGTACGCAGTTTACTTCTAAGTTTTGGAAAACATTGCATGCGGAATTGGGTACTAGGTTGGACCTTTGTACTGCATTCCATCCTCAGACCGATGGTCAGTCTGAGCGAACAATTCAAGTGTTGGAGGATATGCTTCGTGCATGTGTGATAGAATTTGGAGGACATTGGGATAGCTCCTACCCTTAGCAGAGTTCTCCTAAAACAATAGCTATCACTCAAGTATTGATATGGCTCCATTTGAAGCATTGTATGGTAGGAGGTGTAGGTCCCCCATTGGTTAGTTTGATGCATTTGAAGTTAGACCTTGGGGTACTGACCTTATGAGGGAATCGTTAGATAAAGTGAAATCTATTCAAGAAAAGCTTCTAGCGGCGCAAAGTAGACAGAAGGAGTATGCAGATCGGAAGGTTAGAGACTTGGAGTTTATTGAGTGTGAACAAGTCTTGTTGAAGGTTTCGCCAATGAAAGGGGTGATGCAGTTCGGTAAGCGAGGTAAAGTTAGCCCAAGGTATATTGGTCCATTTGAAGTACTTAAGCGAGTAGGGGAGGTGGCTTATGAGTTAGCCTTGCCTCCAGAGCTGTCCGGAGTGCATCCGGTATTCCATGTGTCGATGTTGAAAAGATACCATGGGGATGAAAACTACGTTATCCGTTGGGATTCAGTTTTGGTTAATGAGAATTTGTCGTATGAGGAGGAACCTGTTGCCATTCTAGATAGAGAAATTCGCAAGTTGAGATTAAGGGAGATTGCATCCATCAAAGTTCAATGGAAGAATCGACCTGTTGAAGAAGCCACTTGGGAGAAGGAGGCAGATATGCGAGAAAGATACCCACATCTGTTTACAGATTCAGGTACTCCTTTTCGCCCTTGTCTCCCTTGTTGTGATCGTTCGGGGATGAACGATGGGTAAATTGGTATCTATTATAACGACCTGTTTAGTCGTTCTGAGCAGCTTATTTTATTTCTAGAAAACTGGCAGAGACGACAGACCCCACGACGGACCGTCATGGCCACGACGGACCGTCGAGGGAGTCTCGTTTCAAAACACTTCGAAATTCTAAAATTTGGGTACTGAAATCGACTCTCTGAACTTCGTAATGGAATGGCAGGATGGACCGTCACATACTCTTCAGAGAAATTGAGTCTCTGAACTCTGTGACGGGCAGTAGGACGGACCGTCGCAGGCACGACGGGCCGTCACAGGCTGCGTAATCCCAGTCTGAGTAGGATTTCCTCAATTGTTTTAAGGGACGTTTTTGACTATTCCTGCTTCCATTATAAAGTTAGTGGGTTAATTTTAATAAGTCTAATTACTTGGGGGTTAAAAGAGGTAACCTTAAGTTAATTAGTGGGTTATTATTGCCATCTTTTATTCTTAATTATATACTAATTAGGGTAAAAGAAAGAGGGTTGGAATAAGAAAATTTGAAAGAACAAGAGAGGGAGAAAATGAACGAACAGGGAGAGAAGAAGAACAAAGCTTTCGGAATTTGCTTGCTTGATCACCAGTCTTCGGTGGAGGTAGGTTATGGTTTTCATGCTATTCGTAGTAAACTCTTAATAGCGAATGATATGTGTTAGTAGTATTGTAAACCCTTCTATATGCTTAATTGTATGCTTCCATGAATGATGTGATTATGTAACTATGAATAAATAAGCATGATGAAGCTATTGAATCCCAAATCTTGAAAAGTAACCCTAATGTACTTTGTTAATGATGATGCCTTGGTATAAAAGAAGGCTTGAAGAACGAAAGGGGTTAGATTAGGGGATCGGGTGCGACATTCCGGTACCAGGATAGAGATAGAGGACCGGGTGCTACGTTTCGGTACCAGGATAGAATGAGGATCGGAGTGTCACGTTCCGACACCAGGATAGTAGATGGATCGGGTGCCACGTTCCGGTACCAGGAAAGAATGAGGATCTGAGTGTCACGTTCCGACACTAGGATAGTATATGGATCGGGTTCCACGTTCCGATACCAGGATAGAATGAGGATCGGAGTGCCACGTTCCGGTACCAGGATAGAATATGAGGATCGGGTGCCACGTTCCGGTACCAGGATAGAATATGGATCGGGTGTCACGTTCCGACACTAGGATAGAATGAGGATCGGAGTGTGACGTTCCGACACCAGGATAGTATATGAGGAGCGGAGCGTCACGTACCGACACGAGGGGAATAAAGATAATGAATCTTGAAAGATGATAATATATTCAAATCTAATGAACCTAATTTCCAAATGAGTATGATAAGGAGGCGTGAGTCCTCATTGATGTGCTTGGTGTTGTAACCAAGGGTTATGGTAACTGTAAATGCTGCATGCTAAGGATATTAGTTGATTTTATAATATTGCTTAATATATACTATTTTCTATTTTGAGTTGGCCGATGCTATCTACTCAGTACCCGTTTTTTGTACTGACCCCTACTTTTATGTTTTCTTCTTTTTTATTTGTGGAGTGCAGCAAACATACCGTCATCTTCAACTCAACCGCAATTCTAGCCAGTCTTCGTCACATCGGATATTCAGGGTGAGCTAATGTTTCTAGCTTGGACTGGATCTTCTTCCTCATGTCTTGATGCCTTGAAGTTCTGGCATGGACTAGCTTTATTGTTTTAGCTTCTTAGAATACTCTTAGTTTAGTAATTTGATCATAGATATTCTTGTGGTGATGACTTTCAGATTTTGGGGAATAATAGATGTTGAATTTTAGAAGTTAATGAATTGGTTTTATTTAATGAGTTTAAGTCTTCCGCATTTTTTTACTGTTGATATTATATTGAAATGTTAAGGTTTAGATTGGTTGGTTAGCTCGCACAGGAGGGTAAGTGTGGGTGCCAGTCGCGGCTCGGGTTTGGGTCGTGAAAATTCACTGTGTTGCCTTGCAACTTACTGTGAAGTTTTTAACATTTTGATTAAGTTTCTCTTGTGTTAAAAGTGGTTTCATGGTGTTTAGAATTGATTTATATGAACATCATAATGAATGTAAAAGGAGTTCTTCCTATTTGATATTAAGAATGTTAGTCTTAGTGCATAATGAATTGTCGAATTAGTTTCTAGCTACTTATTGTGTTGTGAGTCAATTGCTTATGTGGAAATTGGTTTATTTTATAATTTTGTATTTTGTATGTTCTGATATGGTTATGTTCTTATATTCTTTAGTTTCTTATATCTTGAAAGGGTTTAAATGAAGCAAGTGTCATTCGAGGAGGAATGTTGTCCAAGTGGGGGATATTGTAACCCCTCTAAAAATGAGCTAGGTTAAACTAGATCCTAACACTTTTGTCACGATTTTTAAAGTCCCAAAATGGTTAATAATAATTTTTATATAATGTTTTGAAGTGTTTGGAGGCAAAACGTCCTAGAACGTTCAAGACATTCGGAACTTAATCGAAGTTAAGCTAGTGTGTCATAGTCTTTTGTAGTGAAAATTTGGGGGATTATTTGAGAGTGAAATTAAGTACCGAGGGTTCTTAAGCATTGAATGACATGCAAAGGGTTGAAACATCTGATAACGACGTCCTGCAGACCAGAAAAAAGGTCCCCATAGAGGACACAAAGAGGAGACAGCCAAGATGCCCCGCAAGCCAGAATATGGTGGTGGCTGCGCGTCACGCATCTGACCCCGAGTGGGGAAAATTATTTCCTTGTGATGTAGTGCTATCACGTACCATTTTGTGTCGAAACTTTCCAGAAACAATAGTTGAAAATGCCTCCGCGATGTGCAGTACACTCCCAGATTTGTTCTTATTGTTTTTAAGTAAAATTTGAGTTTGTTAAAATGTATAATAAGTTCATGGGTCTTTTAAAATATTTCGTGATGGCTTATTTACGGTAATTGAGTCTTCTTATACCCCTAAACTCACCAATCAAAGTAAAACCATGAACTCAAAACAAAACCTTCTATTCTTCTCTCCAAAACCTCCTTTGATGGAGCTTTTAAACTCTAAGGAAGAAGACTATTTTTCTAAAAATTTTCTCCATTAATTTCGTGGTTTAATACTTTATATTATAGTATTGTTTTCATTCTAGTATCTATTTTCTTTAAGGAGTCTATTCCAATGATTTTTCAACGATTATCAAAAACACAAATTCTCTTATTTTGTGATCCAGTCATGTGTTCTTGTTCAATAAAACGTTTTAAATCATTGTATTATGATTGAATTGATGTGAATTTGATTATTTTAACCTAAAATATCTATGAACCTATGCAAACCATGCAATCCCAGTTTTGTCTGTTTTGTGGGTAAAGTGATCATGTCTCTATACCATTGAATTCTTTTGTAGTTTGAGTAAGACTTTTGAATTATGACAGAATCATTTTGGAAGTGTTAGTATGCTGCCCTAACTTAATAAATCTATATTTAGCTACCTTTGGTTCCTTGTCTATTGTAAGTATTAAATTGAATTGGTGATTATGGCAATGAGTAAGGGCCTTTGGATACTTTGTTGGATGATTTAGCTATGGTTTTAAGTGGATTGGTTGTACTCTGCCCTAATTCTCTTTATTTTATGTAAATTAGTTCTTGAATTATTTTATGATTGGTGTGGTCCACTTATGGTGGTCGTGCAATGTGCTTCACTTGCTAATTATGCGGCCTTGTCGACTTTACTTTATGCACGTTGATGATCACGTCCTTATCGGCATTACTTGATGAATTATGATGACTTCTGTAGTTGATTTATGAGATGCATGATCATATCTCTCTATATATGAGTAATGTGAAAATATATATTCTTCTATTGACATTTGGTAATCATATTAGACTAAGACTATGTTTTTATCAGTGTAGTCTGAGGAGTGATGTACGATTCATCCTACTTGGTTATATGTGTCTTATGATGGTTATAGTTATGATATTTTATTAGTGAATAGAGTGACCTATAAATGATGTTGGCTATTCTTTTGCTTTTAGAATGATATGCTATGTGTGAAGTTTATGTGTGTTTTGTTTTGGTAAACTTTTGTCCATTACTTTATACATGTATAATGTGAATATTACTTCTTGATATAGTATTATAAATCCTCTTAGTCTTGTTTGTGTGATTCACATTTTCCTTGAAAATTGCTAAGAAGGTCCTTTATGTGTAACGTTCATCCTAGATGTAAGATTATTATATCCTTGAAGTTTAAAGCCGTAATAGTATCCTTCTTGTGTGAAAGGCGGACTTAATGTTTGTTAGATGGAACGTCATGAAATCATCTTTCAGAAAGTCATTGAGCAATCCTCTTAGACATTGTCGGTATCCTTAATGGACCCTCTTTGGTAAGGTGTAATATGATTGGGTTACGAACAAGATATGAAACCTCTTCATGTGATCTTTTATGTAACTTAATCTATCCGAGCAAAGTCTAGAGCCGAATAAGTATTGTTTGGGAAATAGCTCTAGTTAAGGATGAGGTTAGAATAAAAAGGAAGCCTTCATATTCCTTAACCATGCGACTATATGGGATATGTCCTAGTTCTACGATTGACCCGTAGAACAAAACTCAATTGAAGTAGGTTCATTACTCTGGATTCCATGCATAGCTAGTATAGTCTATGTCGGTTCTATGAAGTTTAGGTGTTGGTATGGGACGAAATCTAGACATTGCACCTCTAGGCTTTGAAGACATTAGTGAGTGAGTCCTTAGTTATTCTCCAATACAATTACATGAATGTCCTTATATATGTTGAATGACTCGTAAGTGAAATAATGAAGATAATGACTTGGGTTAGAAATCAAGTTAATGAATAACTACTTATCTAGAGTAGTTTGAGGGCTGCCTAGTTAAGGTATGAAGGGGGCATAAAGGATGGTCTCTTCATGTCTTATCGAGGGAATTCTTATGAATCAATCTAGATAGGAATGTTGGTTGCTAAATTAGATATTGTCTAAACTTAGGTAGTCTGAACGATTATTTAGATAATCTCTAAGAGGTTTTACGAATCTTTTTTTCGTGAATTACTTAAGTATGTCTTTCTATAACCTTTGAGAGAAGAATGCCATAGTATATATATGTTATTGTATGAATTGAGAATGATCTTATCCTAGGTACTCTAAAGGATCTCTTAGATTTGTATGAAGGGATTTTATGGGAGGTTGCTTCATAACTCACACAAATGAGCCTTAGAATAATCATGGGTAGGAGGACCTCATAGTTATGTGTTTTGGATATATTTTAAAGTAATATTGTGACATGTGAAATTTAGATGAACACATAGTGAAGTCACTGTAAGCTCAGTGTAACCTTACTGTAATATGCATTAAATTATGCATAATTTTTAATGTCTTTGAAATATGATGTTTGGTGTTTAAATTTGATTCTTATTCTTATATTATGAAATTCTAATCAAAATGAGCCTTTTACTTATAAACATCTGTTTGTCATGATTTTATGCATTAAGGCATGCTTAGTACATGTGTTTGTAGTAATATATACTTTTTTTTATCTCTAAAGGTGTGGTTAGCAGGTGAGAGGTGTCGTTGAAGCAAGATTGGAATCTATTTATCGTTCAAATATAATTGAAGTACATCCTCACTTTACTCGAGGGCATAATCATCTTTAGACTTCTTAATTAAAAAGTATTGTAATAGATATTTGAATGTTATATTTGGATTGTATGGGCCCTGCCACAAGTAAATTTATAAGTGTTAGGATAACATGTAATGACAGTTAGAGTTTTCTATTGGTTTATATGAAAGATGTCTTAAGATATTTCATGTGAAAATTTTTAATTTCGCACTACTTTTCATACATCTATGCAATGAATGATGTCTAAGGGCTTGTACAAGACCTCCGTGAGGTCAAGTACACTGTGTATCGACTCAAGAGTGTCGTAAGTCCTAGGGGGTAATCTCGGGTTGTTACGTCATCTGTGATTCAAGTTGGGTAGCGTTTGGCGTGGTACTGGGACAAAGGCGTGATAACATAGTTCATCATATTTACTAGGAAATCAAATCTCTTTATCCATACTATCCACTTTTGTAGAAAGTGTAGTAATGGCTTTGAGTATTTCTTCCATTGTATCTCTTTCTGGTTCAGTTTGGGTTCCTTTTTCTTGATAGGTAGTCTGCAACAAGATTCTTGTCAGCCTTAATTACTTCAATTGTAAATGAAAAATTTAATATATTTAATACCAATCTTCTTATTTGTTTCGTTGTAACTGGATCTTCTACCTTTTTAGTTATCCATCTTTTTACCTATGTATTATCCGTTCTTACAAAAAATTTATTATAAACAAAATATGGTTCGAATGCTAATAAACACTTGTATAATTTAAATAATTCCTTTCTATTTATTTCCCATTTTATTTCTGCTTCTGTATACGATCTTGAATAATATCTACAATGATATTCTATTTTTTCTTTTTCATATTTGTATTTTAGAACTCCTCCACAGCTATGATCGCTTGAATCTGTTTCAACGATGTAGGTAAATGTTTTATTTTCATCTGGAAAGTATAGTTTTGGCAGTTTTTTACATAAATTCTTATTATGTTTTATATATTCTTTATCTTTATTGTCGAAATAATATTCAACATCTTTTTTGAGTTTTTTATGTAATGGTTTTAAATGTTCTGCTAATTTTGGTATGTATTCTCTTACATGATTTACTAATCCTAGAAAGGATTGTAATTTTTTTTTGTATCTATATTTTCATCAAGGGTGATTTTTTTTTGTACTATATGAGTTTGCATTTTTATTCCATTTTTGTCTATTTGTATTCCTAGAAATTCTATCTGTGGTTTCATAATTTCTGCTTTCTTTTTTCTTAGGCTTATACCTGAGTGTTTAATTATATGTATAAATTTTTCTAACAACCTTATATTTGTTTCTTATTTATATTTTCCATTTCTTGATTTATTTTTTCACTTCCTTTTATCCATCCTATAGGTTTTCGTTGTTTATTATTTACTTTTTTTGCTCCTATTTTATTTCCGCATGGTGTAGTAAACCACCAATGTGTTTTTGTTGTTACATGTGGGTAAAATCTATCTAAAAATGGCATTCCTAATAACATGTCTTTTGTGGTAAATTAAAAATTGTACATTTCTTCAATTGTTAATATTTTATCCCATATTTGTATTTTAAAATTTTTTGATTTGTATTGAATCATACTTCTTTCATTATTAAAATCCTGTTACTACCATAGGTGTTTTTAATTTTTATCATTTATCTTCTGGTAGACAATTATATTTACATATATTCGCTTCTACTCATGTATCTATCATAGGGGTATAATATCTGTTGTGATATACTTCTACAATAATTTTTGCAAGTATACATATTTTCATTATTCATTTTGTTCTTTTTATAATTATTTTCTTATTTTGACAAGTTATTGTTAATTGTTCATTTTCTATATTGTACGGTTTAACTTTTTGTAATCATTTTATACCTAATGTAATAATATGATTTCCTTGGTATATTTTAAATGGTATTATTAGGGGTATTCCTCCTATAATTATTTCTTTTTCCGTTGTTTCTTCATTTATGTTTACTATCTCAATAGGTAATCCAGGGCATATGTGTCCTATTTTTATAATTTCTTCTTTTAATACTAACTCTCTTGTTATGTAATTTTCTTCTTGTCATGTATTTATCAAAAATTTACATTTTCTTTTGTCTATTATTCCTGTTAAGAAATAATGATATGGTGTTATTTCTTCCTTATTTAATAAGTTTTGTGGGATTTCATAGATTCTTTTAGATGTACTCATTCTTGATGAGGTAGCTCTTGTTAACGTATTTGGTACACTTGAAGTACTTAATCTTTTTTTTACAATTTCTAAATCTTCTTATATGTAAATTTCTTTATAGCTATAGTCATTATTGTCTATTACAGTAATTATTTTTTCGAAAGGATTTTCTATCTTTATTTTATCAATTTTATTTCTTGGTAATATTTTATGTTTTGCTGTTAATATATATAAGTTTTTACATCTTGCTGTAAATATTTTGCTGCCTGGTGCTAGTTCTATTCCTAACATTTTCCAATATAGAATTAATGATTTATCTATATTTCTATCTGTTAATGCTACTGTATAATTGACACTTATTATAAATTTAAATTTTTGCTATATTAAGTTTTCTTTTACTACACTAATTACACTTTTTTCTGTAGGGTGTATAATTCAATCATCTGCTAAGTATATTTCAATAGGTGTATCTATTCCTTCTCTAAAACAAGCTTTTATTAATATTTCTGTTCCTCCTAATTGTACATATTTTATAGGTGTTTTAGCTTTTATATCTTGTATTTCTTTATTTATTATTCTTTACTTATTTTAGGTATATATGATTTTCCTCTTGCATATTTACAATCTATAATATGTTCTTTCTGACTAACTACATAATATTCTTCCTTTTGTCTTTTAAACCAATTTCTCAAAGTAGGTATTTCAAGTACTTTTTTAACACTTAAGTCTTATTCTTTTCCTTTTATTTGTTCAAAAATTGTATTATCAAATATATTTATTTGCTCTGATAATTCTTTATTTTGATAATCTTCTTTAGATATTATTTTTATCTCATCGTATGACATTATATCTCTTCATCTGTTTCAATATTATCTAGATTAATATTTTATTCTTCATTTTCAGTTTCTATATCTGATACTTCATACATACTATCGTTTTCACTTAATTCATAGTCTATGTATTCTATTTGCATATATTTGTCATTATCTATGAATACTTCTGCAATTTTCTTCCTTTTTGGATCTTTGGGTAGTTTAGAGTCTCTAGCTAAATGTCCTATCTTTTCGCAATTATAACAAGTACATTGGGATATTTTTCGTTTTGGTCTATATGGTCTTTTTATTTTATAATTTTTTATATAATATCTTCGTCTTGGTTTCTTATATTTATACTTGGTTTTAGTTTTTCTATAATCTTTATATCTTTTAGTCTTTTGCTTTTTATTTGTAAATCCAAACTGTGGTGCTATTTAATTTTTACAACAGGCTAAATTCTTGTTTAGCACTTTTTGAATTTTTAATTTTTCTTTTTGGTTTTCACATAGTTGTATGAACTATTGATGTAAAAATTTTATTCTAGCTCCCAATGAATCTACTAATCCTTCATCATTTTAATCTTTTATTATTTTTGTGCTAAATGGTTCTGGTAATTTTGTAAAATATTGTTGTCTTAGTTCTTTTGCTTCATCTAAATTGTATTTTGCTTTGTAATAGTATTCCTTAAATGCACAAGTGTATTCTTCTATATAACACATTTTACATATAGCTAATTTTGTCATAAGTTGTCTATTTATTATTTATTCTGAGTTTTGTTCTCTTATATATGTGGTCATACCTCCAAATTCATTTCTTATTGCTGATTCATATTTATCTAGTATATCTGTATTTGTTGTTGATGGAGATCCGTCCATTTTCTTGTCACTTCTAAGTACTTCTAAGCTTTCTAAGGGTAGATTTTCTATCCATAATGTTGTTCCTAATAATGTTCTTTCTATATACCTTGGTGTTTCTTTTGTTTTTATTTTGTTATCTATTAGTTGCTTAGATGTATTTCCTATCCATAGTAATATTGCTTTATTTATATCTGTAACACAATCTAGATCTAAGAAATTACATTGTTCGTTTATTGGTCTTTGTGTCCAATTTTTATTTAATCTACTATTCCATATTGCGTTAGTTCTATCTAATTGCTGATAACTTTATGTATAATAAGTTGGTGATGTCCATCTAGGACTAATTCTAGGTCTATTTGTGGGACTATTGTCTGGAGTTTTAACTCTTGACGTACTAGATCGATTCGTATCTCTTGTGTTTATTTCTAATTTTTTCGGTTTATTTACCTGTTCAAGAATTTCTGTGTATGTCTCACTGATATCACCAATTTCTGATATTTGGTCATTTATTGTATCTGATTCATTTTCGTCTATTTCATTTACTTCAAGGTCTTCATTTAGTTTTGTTCCATCTCTTTTATTTCATTTGTTAATTCTAGCTGTTTTTCTTTTTCTATCTGTTTCTCTTTTTGTTTAGTTTCATATAATAATTTAAAGGATTGTAATTTCTTTTTTGTATCTATATTTTCATCAAGGGTGATTATTTTTTGTATTATATGAGTTTGCATTTTTATTCCATTTTTGTCTATTTGTATTCCTAGAAATTCTATTTGTGGTTTCATAATTTCTGCTTTCTTTTTACTTAAGCTTATACCTGATTGTTTAATTATATGTATAAATTTTTCTAACAACCTTATATATTCATCTTGTGCTTTAGAATATAGTAATATATCATCTCTCTATATAATACAATTTTCTAACTAGTTAAAATAGTTATCCATAAAATGTTGATATCTACCTTGTGCATTTTTATATCCAAATGGTAATACATTCCATTCATAGAAATCTTGCGGTACTGTGAATGCTGTTAGCTTTTTAGAAACATCGTCTAGTTCATTTACTTCAAGGTCTTCATTTAGTTTTTGTTCCATCTCTTTTATTTCATTAGTTAATTCTAGCTCTTTTTCTTTTTCTATCTGTTCCTCTTTTTGTTTAGTTTCATATAATAATTTTAACTTAGCTAATTCTTTTTCTAATTCACTTATTCTTGTATTTTTTATTTCTTCTATATGTTGTACTTCTTGTTTTGCTTGTATTTTTATTTTTTCAATTTCTTTTGATTTGTCTATTTCTTCATTTTCTTTTGTTATTCTTATCATAGCTGTTAGACTATCTTCTAATTTTGCTGTTTCTTTTTCTAACATTAAATATAAATTATTTCCTATTTTTTTTATCACCTTCCTAGGTTTGAAAATATTATTTTTATCATTAATCCTTCTTGATTTTCTTATGTCTTTTCATCTACTACAAACTCTTCTTTATTCATTATTCTTCTCCTCTGGGTAGTAACGAGGGATCCATTGAGGTCGATTCAATTGGACATACAGATTTTCATTTTATGAGACTATATGCATGGAAGATGTATTGGGGGTACAAAAAGAATCCTTTTTCTTTATAATTTATAAATTATGTCATGTTGTATTTTATATTCAAGGTGATGTATTAGTACTTTTAACATAAATATAACTTTTCTTTGTGCTAATATTGATTTATGACATACTCCCGCTAACATGTTTTCTATTAATCTTTCTTTCCTATGTTGTAGTTCTTGTCTTTTTTCATCTATTTTTTCTACCAATTTTTGCTTATATATTTCTTTGTTCGTACTGTTTTTTCAAATAACAAACATATTTGTATTCTTTTTTTGAAATTATATTTATCAAATAATTTGTCTTATCGTTACTTGTTTTAGTAAGTTGTGATAGTTCATATTCTATGTATAAGGGTTTTAATTTTTTTCCATATTTTTCGTACTTTTTTGTCTATCTTGCCTTTTGTTATTTTAGTTTCTTTTTTTGTATTATTCATTTATATTTTTCTGTACAAAACTTTAAAAAGTTTACTTAATTTGTTTTGGTCTTTTATAAATTTTATCTTATGATTATTATTACTTCGTTTTTGCCAAACTTCAAACCTTTTTGTTTTAATCATTATAATTCTAATTCTTTTTGATCATATTGATCCATGTTTTCCTTAGCTTTTACCCAATATATATATTTTATCATTGATCTATGAATATCTCTAGATCATCATATAAATCATTTATGTCAAAATAAAATTCATCATAAAAATTATCTTGTATATCTAATTCAGTGCAACCTTGAGTTCTTACTTCTATTACCTCATACGTTACTAATATATCATAAATACTTGTTTTTATATCTGTATTAACATCTTTTAATATATAGAGTATTAATATCTTGTAATCAACATCATGTTCCAGTAGATAAGTATTCATTTAATTATTTTCAACATTTCACTACAATTTTATTCCTTCCAACCTCTTAATGGATTATACTTATTTATTATGTAATAATAATGGTTTAATAATCATCTCGTCTGATCAATACTACAGTTTTCTTCTTTGATTAGTTACCCCAACAGCGCCTCAACTTTGTTTACTCCCCTAAATGGCCTTCTTGCCTATCGGTTTCAACCTTAGGATGACATAGTCTGGCATACTCATTCCCAGAATATTTCTGTAGCAAACATTTTAAACATGGTTATTATAACTTTTAAGACATGATAAACAATCATAATCAATAAGTGATTATCAGAAATAAATAGATTTAGCTACTCATGAAGATAAACGAATATACCTGTTCTTGTAGATTTGTCATCACTGAATTTTCCATATCTTATTTTTTGGTGAACTAGCTCTGATACTAATGTGGGGGTGGAAGCGGTAATAGAGAGATGTAGTAGATAGGAAAGAAGATTGATTTTATTGTTAGATAAAGCCCTCTATTTATACTATCAAACTTACATATCTGGCCAATATAAATGGCCGACACTTACTTTACACATGGCCTATATTAATTCGGCCGACACAAAACGACAAACTACTAGTGGCCCTTTACTTTATTGCTGGCCGACATAACATTACATATGGCCATCTTATCTTCTGGCCGACGCTTCATGACAAACTATTTTAATAAAGACATGAAGATAAAATTACAAAAAAAATAAAATTACAAAATATTCATAGTGGTATTT
Organism: Solanum lycopersicum; assembly: GCF_036512215.1. Taxonomy (NCBI): domain Eukaryota; kingdom Viridiplantae; phylum Streptophyta; class Magnoliopsida; order Solanales; family Solanaceae; genus Solanum; species Solanum lycopersicum. The sequence continues at coordinate 31,792,052 of NC_090805.1, forward strand.
GACATGCATATAAGATTTTGATGTGTGGATTCACAAAGATGCTCATCACTTTTATAAGTCTTGTGACCGTTACAAAAGAGAAAGAGGGATTACAAAAAGGCAGGAGGTTCGTATTAATCAAATTTTTTATAATTGAGTTGTTTGATGTATTGGGCATTGATTTTATGGGTCGATTCATGAGTTCATATGGGATGAAGTTGTCACGGCCCGAGCTACCCCTGAGACGCGGACACGAAACATAGGACCACAAGCGATCCCAAGCTAACCCTGCTGGCTTGATTATGAGCATAATAAAGATAATAAACTACTTGTGAAGATAAATCATAATTTATAATTAAATGATGGGGAATACACATATGCTAAACCGTATATAATATGAAGAATGATGAGTTTAATACAATGATGTTACTAACTCAACACTTAGCTCAAACTATGTTTGAAATAAGCCTCTAACTGACTAGAAATACTGGGATAAGCCCCATCAAATCTAGAAAAAATAGAAACTAAATAACTAAAGACTAAAATGAAACTCATAATTTTTGTCCTCTGAAAATGAGGATTCACCATTGAATTTGCAGAACTAGAGATCAGAAATATGATCTATGCGTGTTCTGGATGCTAAGAACCTCAACCTACATCACGAGAAGATGTAGCACACATATGCATTAGTACTTGAAAGGTACGAATCATGTAGGGTAGAGTAAAGATGAAATAAAATATAAGTGAACAAGTATAAAAACAAGTATAATAATCTTACATTATAACTAAGATAACTGGATGCAATGACCAATTTATAACATACTCAAATTTAATACTGAATATACTAATAAATGGTCAATGCAGAGAGAATGACTGAAAAACAGAGTTGTTAATAACCGGTACTAAAACCATGTGAGGTAAATGTGGAGTCCAATCTATACGCCCCATCTAGAGGACACAATATACCTTTCCAGAGGTATAAAGGCATGTTGGCGTGATCAGTAAACTTATTGCCCAAAGAGGGGACTTACAACCAACTTGGCTAGTAGTTTTGGGCTTATTAGGTACGCTAAACCCTAGTCGAACTAGGTATTATGCTACTCCTAATGAATTTTGTAAATTAACTTATTATGTCTACGATTTAGTAAATACTGTATATCTCGAAACTAAACATTCAAACAGAGAATGCAACAATTAATCTTGAAATATGCATTTATAATTGACGGTTGTGAGGACAAACCGTGCATTAGGCTAAACTCTGTCGATGGTCTCATCCATTGAGCCTGCAGATTTTACTTAAAATGTTTTTTTTTTCATTTTTAACTAATGGTTGTTGCATTATATCCCTCTTTTGAATATTCGTCCTCGAAGGAAGACTATTCTAGCTAAAATAGAGGGAAAGAGTTGCAAACCCCACTATTAAACACATAGAACTGAGTTTCTGACAGTATTGAGTTCTGAGTACATGCAAATATGCTGAAAATGCAAGTACGAACTATGGAAACATTATTCTAAGATTAAATTTACGCATTATTGAGTGGAAAAGATAAGAGGAACTAGTACCTCAAGCTGGAGTTTAATTGGATGGAAACAGGTAAGGATACTTGACTTTCATGACTGCTTCTACTTCAAAAGTATCTCTCTATATGGACTTACTCCTCTCCAAAACCTTTACTAAAGTAACTTCTTTCTTTGTCAATATTGTCACCTAACATTCAAGAATATCAACTGGTACATCATCATAAAAAAGAATATCTTTCACTGCCACACTCTCCAATGGCACTATAGAGGCTGGATTACACACACACACACACTTCTTCAGGAGTGAGATGTGGAAAACCGAATACAGTGCTACTAATTCTGCTGGTAACTCTAACTCATATTCCACCTTGCCAACCCTGTTAATGATCTTGTAAGGTCCTACGTATCAAGGACTGAGCTTCCTTTTTTTTCAAAATCTTCATCACATCTTTTATTGGTGAGATTTTCAGTAAAACAGAATCATCAACAGGGAACTCTAGTTCCCTTCTCCTTATATCTGCATAAGATTTCTGACGTCTTTGGGCTTTCTTAAGTCTATATCTAATGATTTGTACTTTATCCACAGAATAAATGACTGAGTCTGGACCTATCAAAGATCCTAAACCTACATCAAACCAACAAATAGGAGATCTACATCTACTCCTATATAAAGCCTCAAAAGGGGCCCTGTGAATGCTAGAATGGTAGATATTATTGTAGGAAAACTCAATAAGAGGAGGGTGATCATCCTAAATACCTTTGAAATAGATCACAGAAGCTCTCAACATATCATTTAAGGTATAAATAATACGCTCTGCCTCGTATCTGTGTATAAATTAAATGTTGTACTAAGGTTAACTAAGGTAGCAAGACCATTCTAAAATGACTTCAAGAAATTAGAGGTAAATTGAGGACCTCTATCTGAGATGACAGACAAAGGAACCTCATTAAACCTCACTATTTCATTAATGGAAAGACTTGGATATTCTTCTGCTGAATGTATATTCTTGACCGCCAAGAAGATAGAATACTTAGTTATACTATCAACTATAACCTAAATAAAGTCATGATGTTTGCGAGTATGTAGTAATCTTGTGATGAAGTACATATTGATTACATCCAACTTCCATGTAGGAATATCGATCTCTTGATTCATACCCCCTATTTTCTGATGTTCTACCTTGACTTTCCGGCAATTGGGGCACTTACTCACAAAGACTTAGTGGAACCTGGATGAATAGAATACCGAGAGTTATGGGTTTCTGCAAGAATATATTGTCTCAACTCGCCCACATCAGGAACACACAATCTACCATGGTATTGAAGTACACCATCTACCCCTTGGTATAAAACCTCCACTCTTTGAATATGGATTGAACCCTTAAATTCATGCTATATTAGATCATTGTCTTGCTTATCCTTAACCTCCACTACCTAAGACGATTCTACCCCATTCTAAACTGTTACACCATTTTCTGATATACTCATAAGGTAAAGTTCCAAGCGAGCATGCCTATGAACATCCTTGACTAGCTCCTTCATTTCTTCCTCAACATGGGCTACACTACCCATAGATAATGTCCTAAGAGCTTTTTTAACAACATTAGCCTTACCATGATGATAATTCACACTCGTATCATAAAACTTATGGAACTCTAGCCATCTCCGATGGAAGAAATTTCAACTATTTTTGGGTGAACACATACTGAAGGCTCTTATGGTCAGTTAATACATATACGTGAACACCATACAAGTAGTGTCTCTACATAATAAGTGCAAACACCACAGCAGCAAGCTTGACGTCATGAGTTGTATAGTTCTTCTCATGAACCTTATGTTTTCTATAAGCATAAGTTATAACCATACCTTTCAGCATAAACACACAACCTAGGCAAACATTGGATGCATCACACTAGATCACATAACCATTTGAACCCTCTGGTAGAGTCAATATAAGAGCTATAGTCACTCGTGTCCTCAATTCTGTAAGGTTTTTCAAACAGCCATTTGCCCATTGAAACTTGATAATCCTCTGAGTCAACCTAGTTCATAGTGAGGCTATGAATGAAAATACTTCCACGAACCCTCTTTAATATCCTTCTATACCTAAGAAACTTCTAATATATGTTGTAGAGGTAGGTACGATCCATTGTTTCACTGCTTCTATCTTCTGTGAATCTACTCGAATCCCTTCGCTAGATACAATGTAACTAAGGAAAGCGATGTATTGCAATAAAAACTGATATTTTCTAAATTTAGCAAATAACTGGCAATCCTTGAGAGTTTAACGAACAATTATCAAATGACTCGGATGTTCTTCCTCATTCCTAGAGTAAATGAGGATATCATCAATAAAGACAATAACAAAAAAGTCCAAGTACTGCTTGAACACTCTATTCATCAAATCCATGACAGCTGCACACCATTAGTTAACAAAAATAACATAACTAAAAATTCATAATGACCATACCTAGTTCTTAAGGCTATTGTTTTAATGTCACTATCTATGAATCTATGATCATGATAACCCGATCTGAGGTCTATCTTTGAGAAATGGCTAGGATCCTGAAGCTGGTAAAACAAGTAATTAATCTTGCGGTTGGTATACTTATTCTTGATTGTGACCTTGTTCAACTGTCTATAGTCAATGCACATTCAGAGAGAACCATCTTCTTTTTTACGAATAACACTAGTGCACTCCATGGTGAAATACTAGATCTAATGAAACCCTTGTCTAGAAGGTCTTTCAACTTCACTTTAAATTCCTTACGGTATGCTAGATCCATTTTATGTAAGGAGGAATAAAAATAAGATGGGTATCTTGAAGGAGATCAATTTCCAAAGTCGATTTCCCTCTCGTGAGTTACCCCGGGAAGATCTTTTGTAAATACTTATGGGAACTAACAAACTACTGGAATTGAATCAAGAGTTGGGGTTTCAAGGCTAGAATCCATAATCAAAACTGGATGATAGTGATAACCCTTTGGGCTCATTTTTCGGGCCTTAAAGAAAGAAATAAATCGACCCATAAGCGCTAAGCTACTACACTTCCATTTTAAGATTGATTCATCTGAAAACATAAAATGAAAAATCATAGTTCTAAAATCGACTGATGCATAACATGAATGTAACCAATCCATGCTTATAATGAAATAAAAGTTTACCATTTCTAACTCTACTAGATCTGCTAAGGTGACTTTCTGAGAGACTGTGACATGATAATTTTTGTAGATCCGTCTAGCTATAAATGGGTCACCTACTAGAGTAGAGATTCAGAAAGTTTGTGAGAGGGATTTTGACTAACACTAAATTGGACTGCTATACTGAGTTACAAAAGACAAAGTCATGTATGTTGTCTTTCCACTAAGTGCACCATATGTGACTCATATCCTTGAGTTGGTAGGATGCCAATCTCACCTATCACTACTAGATACTAAAATCATGCCAAAGATATATTAACCTTATCAATAAACTTCTGTGGGTCGTTACCAACTTGCGAACCTAAAAACATTGGCGGATATATCCTAACAAAATGACAAATTATGGCTGCCACTAATCAGTCATTTTTATTAGAAGGAACTAGAACCTTCTAATTTTTTCATGTTCTCCTACTTTGAGCGAAAAGTTGAATTGGTGTTCTAAAACTCTGCATTTGAACATCCTTATTTGGTACTAGAGAAAGTGTGATAGCATTGCGTACAATAGCATACCATGCCTAAAATCTACAAGAAAACATGATCTTAAGCACACAACATCAAGTTAGAAAGAAATTGGATCATACGTTACGCAGGACAAGGGTAATAATGAAGTAAGTTTTTTTCTAAAACACTTTATATCTTCCCTCTCACTATATGTAGTGCACTTCACACCGATGAAAAGGACACTACTTAGTGCGACTATTTCAAACATCCTAGGACTCTTGAACCAAGTGCTCTGATACAATGTTTTGTCATGCCTCGAGCTACCCCTGAAATGGGGAAATGGAACCTAGGACCATAAGTTATCCCTACCTAACCCTGTTAGCATGATCATGAGCATACAAAAGATAATAAACTGATGCAGAATATAAAGTATTATTTATAGTGAAAAGATGGGGAATACCCATATGCTAAAGATGACATTATCTGAGGACTGCTGAGTTTAATACAATGAAGTTACTAACTCAACATTAAGCTGAAACTAACTATGTCTTAAATAAGTCTCTAACAGACTAATAATACTGGGATAAGCCCCACCTAAATCTATCAAAAACTTAACAAAAATGACTAAAGACTAAAATGGAACTCATAATTTTTGTCGTTGGAGAATAAGGACTCACTATTGAATTAAATGAATTGGAGATTAAGAAATCGATCTATGCACATTCTAGAAGGTAAGAACCCGAACTTACATCACGAGAAGATATAGCGCATGTATGTGTTAGTACTTGAAAGGGATTCAGCATGTAGAATACAATAAAGCTTAAATAAAACATAACTGAACAAGCATAAAAGCAAGTATAATAATATAACATTATAACTGATGTAACTGGATGCAATGACCAATTTCTAAATACTTAAACTTAATACTGAATATACAGATAAATGAGAAATGCAAATCGTTTGATTCAACTGTGGGAAATACTAATAACCGATAATAAAACCACATGAGATAAATGTGGAGTAAGATGTATACTCCCCATTGAGAGGATCCTATATACCCTGCCAGAGGTATAAAGGCATGCTGGCGTAATCACTGAAAAGATTGCCCACAAAAGGGACTTTCAACCTACTTGGCTAGTCGTTTGGGGACTATTGGGTATCCTAAATCTTAGTAAAACTCGATACTATTCTACTCTTAGGATTCTCAAAATTAAATGATTGTGTCTGAGTTTTTTTAAATACTAGATAGCTCAAAACTGAACATGCAAACTGAGAATGCAACAATTAATCTGGTAATTATGAATTTATAACTAAGGCATGTATGTCTGAAGTGTTTGAAATATCTGACCTAGCATGTATAATTCAAGAAATAAAGAAATACAAAGCTAGGGTTGTGAAATTTATGCTATAATCTGAGTAATAACATGATCATCTGAATTGGATCATATATTTAATAGGCTCATGAAGTTCTATCAAAGTCCTAGAAACACTAGATTTAATCATGATAATAAAATTAATATTCAGATTGAAAACTAGGGACCCAATGGGTGAAAGAAACCCACATGGTGATGAAATCCACGGAAAAATGCTTATTTTTTTGGGCTTGAAATGGTGGAGTTTGTTGTGTTCTTGAAATAGGGTTATTGATGTTTTCTTCTCTCTTGCTTCTAATTTTCTAAGTTTTGATTTTATGATTTGACTTAGATATGTTTTAATTATGTTTCTAGGTTTAACCTAACAAAAATTTGATGATTTACGGCCAAAACGACGTAACTTAAGGTTTAAGCAAAGTGGGAAAGGTAAAAAAGATCCCTTGGTGAGTTGCTGTCGGACCAAACGACGGCCAGGGCTGACGGTCTGTCGTTTGACCAAGGCTGCATCGTTGGGTCCGTCAACTGGGTTTATTCCACAATCCTTTTCTATAATCTACATATTGTTTTACAAAGACGTGTAATTTTAGAAAGGTTGTTGGCTATGGAAAGATAATTTTACTATCTATCTGTGGGTAGGTCATGAGGCACTGAATTAATTTAGTACTAAGAGTCATGACCATTTTAATTTGACCCAATTGCATTTCCCCTAAATTGTCTGCATATTTTCCACCTACAGACTATGTTGGTAATTCGTAGCTCTTGTCAATGAGTGAGTGCATGTAGGTCTCAATTCACATTCACGGACTACGGTTCATTGTCTGACCTACGTACCGTAGGTCCGTCCATCGATCAAGACTTAGCCAATTTTTCTCGATTGACTTTTTGGGAATCTCTGATCCTATTGACAGCTGTGAAGGATGGACCGTGGATCTGGCTACGGTCCGTCGATGGTTGTGTCTGTTGCACCTGTTGATTTTTGAAAAAACTAATTTTTTTTGTATGTTTTAGGTACGGGGTATTACAAAAGTATATTCTTATTGAGATTGATTATGTATTTAATGGGTGGATGTAATTGCTCTTTCCTACAATAAGGGTAAGAGTGTCGCCGCATTCCATAAAAATAATATCTTCTCTAGATTTGGTACCCCAAGGGTGATAATTAGTGATGGAGGTTGTTAGTTTTGCAGAAAGTTTTTCAAAGAACTACTTGAGAAATATGGTGTACGCCACAATATATCCACTCCTTATCACCCACAAATTATTGAACAAGTTGACGTGTCCAACAGATAATCAAGAAAATATTTCCGAAAATTGTGAATGCCTATAGAATAGATTGGTCAAGAAAGCTCGATGATGATATATGGGCCTACCACACATCCTAAAAGACACTCATAGGTATGTCTCAATACCAACTTGTGTATGGAAATTCTTGCCATTTGTCGGCAATCCTAGAGTAGAAGGATATGTGGGCAATGGAGAATCTAAATATTTATTGGGGCTCCGCATCAAATAAAAGAGTGAATAACTTTATTTTTCTCGATGAGTTTCACTGAAGATCCTATGATTGTGAAGCCTTGTATGAACAAAAGATGAAGAAGTACCATGATTAAATAAAGTGTTCCCACAAGGAGTGGTAGAGGTCAAAAACAGTGAGGGAACACGATTCAAGGTAAATGGACAGAGAATTAAGATTTATTTGGGGAACACGGAGACTATGTAAGATGTGATTGGGGCCTACTATCTTGATGAAGTTTGAGTAACCAAGAGGCCTGCATCGTGCCTCGACGTTCGATCAAGTGTTTCTTGGGAGGCAACCCACTGTGAAAAATCTAGCGAAGAATTAGGTTTAAATTTATGTGGAGTAGTTTTATTTGCTTATTTGAGTCCTGCACAAAATTAAATAGGTTTTAAATTTTGTTTTACTGTTGTCTAGATATAACATAGTGTTTATGTCTAAAAAGTGTCCAAAAATACAAAAAGAACGGCCAAATGGTTACTACATGTGTGGGTGCGCAAGGAAACATCTTCATAAAAATGTCTTGTGCAGAGGTCCACGGATCCAATTGATAGTCTGTAGGTCATTTTTGAAATTGTAAATAGTGTTCGTACATATCAGAAGTTTCTATACTCTCTTATCATAAAGGCGATCTACGGTCTTGACCTATGGATTGTACGCGGGGTCTCGTAGGCACTAACTTGAGTCTGCTCGACCTAATATGGACCCCTCCTTAATATAAACCCCTAGTCAAAATTCACTCCACTCCCCTCATTTCCATTCCACAACCGTTCCCACTCATCCTAAGCCCTAAATCACTCCCAAATTCCACCTTCCCTCTTAAAAAAATAACCAAAAGTCCCCAAAAAACTCCGGTGTCTGGGTGAGGTGGGACCGGTAGATAACACGATTTAGACTGTTTTAGCTTAAGATGGGGGCAATACTGATGGTTGACCCACTATTATAGCAGAGTCTGAGAAAGAGAACCCATCCACATTGGCATTATACGCCATAAGTTTGCTTCACCCAAATCCATGACTTTTTGCAGCTTTTGTATACATTGGTGAGAAGTAAACCTATTTTTTGTGGTGGGGTAAATGGATTTTGAGTAATAAGGTGAATTTTGAGGAATCCAACTCATAATCCTCTCTTATGGTTTTTATATTTGCTCAAGTATGACATGATGATGAAGCGAATTGATTTCATTACATAAGCTAAAATTTTCACTTGGTGATTTGATAATCTAAAAATTAAACCATGTGCTAACAGTATGTGTGATTAATCGATTGTACAAAAAAGGTCATGCAGATATAGAACTTGCCTGACATGTTCTGCGAAGATAATACACTCAACAATCTAGGAAGTGATCATAGACCGTTGTTCTAAAAAGCCTAGAAAATTCCTAAATGAATCTATTCAAATGACATCAATGTTATTGTTGATACAAATTCTTTGAGCCTTAATCATATGATTTCTTTTAAAACCCCTAACCAACCTTCCCATAATGTACTATGTTGGCTCCGGTCTGTACTTCGACATGTGGACCTTGACTTAGGCCAAAATCCTAAGTTAAGGGTGTCTAATGCAAAAGCAACCTTAATCTTGACTTTGAACTACATCGGATATTATGCACTTCATCTAACGGAATATCCGTAAGTTTAGGGTGACTACGAAAGGGGAAAGAAAAAGAAAAATTGGTATGAAAAGAGTTTAGTGTTGAAAAGGAAACGTAATATGATGATGATTATGTGAATCTATGTGAAAGAAAGTGAAAACAAAATTGAGTGGACAATGAAAGAGAAAAAGAAGAAAAAAAAAGAAAAGTAAACGAGTTAAAATGTTTAAAATCACGTACAAAACTGTAAAGAATCAAACGAACAGAGAATAAAAGGGAGGATTTCAAATAGAGTTAAAAGAGGTAGAAAAGACTAATGTAATGTTAAGTAGGGAAAAAAGTCACTCAATGTACCCAAAAATAACACACCTCATCCTAAGCCTATGTTACAACCCGAAAAGGTCTTAGAGTGATCCTAGAACCTAGTTTGGTTAGTCTAAATAGTGAAAATAAGGGCGACCCTATGGTATTGAGTACTAACTCTGACTTGAAATTACATATGAGCATGAATGTTCAATGAACACTTGTATTAAATATTATATTTACTGCATGAAAAATAAGTTTCTTTTGAATGAAGGGAACTAATGCAATTGTCAGAGGGTTGGTTCCTTGGTGATAGAAAAAAATGTCTGTTGTATGTGAACTGGTAGATCTTTTTCATATTTGGATCCGCACAATTTAGCTTGTTGAGTTCAAGAGAAAATATTTGCATACAAAATAGAGTCGGGTTAGAATGAAATATTATTATTTGTTCTTGAAGTGATCGCTTCTATAAAAGTGTTGTTTAGAGTCGTTGTGCATCACTTGAGGACAAAAAAATATTTTACGTTGAGGGTGTTGATATACCATGGGTTTACGATACTTTTAATATTTTTCACTTAAGAGTTGTGTGTGTCTAGAGCCCTTTTGCATTGTTTTTATGTGTTTGTCTTTTGTTTGAAGGAAAGGAGTAGAAACGTGGAGAATTCAATACACTTATGAAAAGTATCGAAAAATTTACCTACGGAGTCAACCTACAGACTGTAGGTTGCGTTATTCCTTGTGGAGAAGTATCGTAGATAGTGAGGCAAGGCATTACTGAAAATAATGGAAGTCTTGACTAAGTATGGAACCACAATGGTGACTTATGTACCCTATGGTATTGAGTACTAACTCTTACTTGAAATTACATATGAGCATGAATGTTCAATGAACACTTGTATTAAATATTATATTTACTGCATGAAAAATAGGTTTCTTTTGAATGAAGGGAACTAATGCAATTGTCAGAGGGTTGGTTCCTTGGTGGTAGAAAAAAATGTCTGTTGTATGTGAAGTGGCAGATCTTTTTCATATTTGGATCCGCACGATTTAGCTTGTTGAGTTCAAAAGAAAATAGTTGCATACAAAATAGAGTCGGGTTAGAAAGAAATATTATTATTTGTTCTTGAAGTGATCGCTTCTATAAAAGTGTTGTTTAGAGTCGTTGTGCATCACTTGAGAACAAAAAAATATTTTACGTTGAGCGTGTTGATATACCATGGGTTTACGGTACTTTTAATATTTTTCACTTAAGAGTTGTGTGTGTCTCGAGCCCTTTTGCATTGGTTTTTATGTGTTTGTCTTTTGTTTGAAGGAAATGAGTACAATTGTGGAGAACTCAATACACTTGAGAGAAGTCTCGAAAAAGTTACCTACGGAGTCAACCTACAGACTGTAGGTTGCATTATTCCTTGTGGAGAAGTATCGTAGATAGTGAGGCAAGGCATTACTGAAAATAATGGAAGTCTTGACTATGTATGGAACCACAATGGTGACTTATGTACCGTAGACTTATCGACGAACCTTTCATGGCCAGAATCTAAAACCCAGATACGAGCATCGTCGTTGACCTCTCAAAGCTCGCAGCCAAGCCTACACACATCATTGTTTCTTCATCTAGGTTAATTTTAGCGGAAAATTTGAAAGTTTTTGTTTCCTAAAATGATTACTAAACATTATATTATATATGTAATTTTTCATCATCAATAATCAAAAATTAAGATCATCAAATGAATGAAGCAGTTTATCATAACGATAAAGATGTACTTTCCAAAATGGTACCAATACAATGTTTGAACAAAAACGGGAAAAAAACGCTTGTGGAACATACTCCACTAGCTCAATCCTTCAACTAAGATAGAATGTAAATGGTCAAGCATCCTCGAAATCATGAGGGCCTACCAAGTTTGGATGAATGCTTGACGTCCAGATAGTTGTAGCATTGATCCTGTAGCTCTAGGTCCACCTGTGCCTGCGCCTTAATGTTTAGAGTTGTATAGGGTTAGTACACACTTGTACTAAGTATGGGTATATTCAAAGGTACACCAAGGACATGCATGAGTAAGAATATCTCTATCGTAGCAACAAGATTAGTAAGAATATCTCTACCGTAGCAACAAGATTATAGTAGGTCAAGTCTGTGGACTTGCCAAATTGAGATAAAGAATGTGAGTGAACTTTCCAAATTATGATTATATAAGTTTATGAGCTTTCTAAATTTTGATTAGGAAAGTTATCCAGGAGAGTAACATGCACCATCATAGTTAACATTCTGCACACAGCATAGAACAGCGTACACATAGAACATATCAAAATTCATATAACACATAATGTTGTTCATATCATTTATTCGTATGCCATGAGACCTTGGAATAATGGACTTTACATTAAGAGTTCCTAAAAATGAGGTCTCAACATATGGTACCTCAACTAGGGATTCTGCTATAGCAAACACATAGTCTGCTTCATTCATTCGTACGTACTTCATTTCCTTCATCATTGGCCAGAGTAAACACAAGCTATACCTAGGAAGTAGTTTTAGACGACCTAATTTCATTACTTTAGTCTAACTCACCTCTTGATTATCCTATCCTAACACCTTTGGTGTCATTAATTTCATTATGTGCATCATTTAAGGTTGGCTTCATTCATTAATTGGGAATTTTAACTTTAATCAACATAGATCATGTGAGCATCATGAAATCCGATGTCATGAAAGCCCATACGAAAAAGAGGTGGAATCATCGGCCAAAGTGAACAAAACATGCTAGCGTACATGTGAATTGAACCCCGCCAGATCCCTATATTGGCAATATAGGTTCGAAGGCTAAGATATATAAGGAGGCCCAAATTCGACATTCCGTACAGTCTAATCTTATGAAAGTTACATGAACCTCCACCGTTCCCAATTGAAGGCATTATCTCTCATAGTTAGTCTATCGGTGATCAGTATAAAGTTCCATTACATTCACCTTATACATCATAGAAGCTGGCTTCTTGTATGATGAAATTATAACTCAATAGATGATTTCATATATCATCATTAGTGTTAAGTATGTTAATCTCAATACTTTAATTAGAGTATTCATAGAGACTGGTCTCTTCATTAAGCATACACTGTCATAGGTGAGTACATTTTGGTAAAATTTACTTAGGCTCATTTGAGATTGCTCTCATCTTTTACATTACCCTCATATATTGTTCTCACCACATTTATTATCATAAGAACATTTTATCTTCATACTTACTCAACCCTTTTTACTTGTATGTTCATTTCATCATATGTCAATGCACTTGGCCATTTGGTGTCTTTCTTACTCTTACTTAACCCATCTAGGGTTTCCTAATTTCATTATTTATTTCATAATTTCAGTGTTTATTTCATAATTTCATTGTTCATTTCATCATTTCATTGTTCATTTCATCATATGCCAATGCACTTGGCCATTTAGTGTATTTTACACTCGTACTTAACCCTTCTAGGTTTTCATCATGTCACTACATATATCATAGGTTCACTTTGTTTTAAACATATGCTAGACTTATGGGTTTATACAATCAATACATGGGGGTTCATTCATAGTTTGTCTTTGTTATTCATATTTAGCCAAGGTTATGTGGTACAAGACTTATGAATCTTATAGATATATCAATATATTGATTTCGATCTTTAGAGGCAGCATTCCTCAGTTATTTACTTTCGAATGACTTATGTGTCAATACGGAATTGGGCAAGGGAACCCGATTTTAAATCCCTTGGACAACACTTAATCTCATTTTAAACATGATAATCACATTTTTCAGATTTAGGGGACCGTAGTTCGATCCTCATCAACCCCATAATATTTCCAGTCTTTTTCTCCTCTCCTTTTTCGTTTAAGTCAAGGAGGTTTTGGGTTCAATCCCCCAGAAGCTCATTATTATTCTTTTAATTTATCTTTTATCTTTATCACCTATCCAAGAAGTTGTGGGTTCAATCCCCACTCTCCACATTTATTTTATCCTTTATTTTTCTCCTAACTCACTCATCCATTCAAGAGGTTGTGGGTTCAATCCCCACTAACCACATCTATTATTCCTTGCATTTTTATCACAATTTTTTTTGGGAAATATTCATTTAGTGAGGTCATCGGTTATATCTCCAATGACATCACATTTTGGAAAAAAAATTAAACGAAGCTTATTTTTTTAAAAAGCTGGCCGAGACAACAATTTCCAGCAGGCTGGAAATTTAGTCTTTTCCAATGAATTTTTGTCTTAATCTTTTGTTGATTTTTTGTAGCTTTCATATAATGATGTCTTGGGTTAAATTTTCAGTGACATCACTTAATTTACATTCATTTTTCATTTTATTTTTTACCATTTTGTTTGGTCGAACCCAACCTGCCAAATGCTGGTAATTTGTTCACTATTTTCAGTTTCTTTTTATCATCATTTATATGTTAATTCTTAAGGCAATTTGTGGATAACTTGGTGAATCTTTAAGTGTAATATTTTTGTTATTATATTCAGACAAGAATTACCATTTAATCTAGCAACATTAAACCACTTTTACACCTCAAGATTTACACGAACTTTCGCACATAAAATTCAAACTTAAAAACGTTTTCACATACTTTTGGTTGACATAAGTTAACATGCTTACAATTCCAAAAATATAATCAATAACACATTATCAAGAAAATCAAAATTCATACTTAAAATACGAGCATATATACCAACAACATTATCTCCTACTTATTTCACATTGAGCTCAAAGGGATACTAGGGACAAGTTGTTCAACAAGAGCGGGAACAACCATAGTTTTAAGGAACAACCCTAGTTTTCTAGTAGATTCATCTAAGCCTTAAGGGTCTCTTGGGAAAGAGTCATAGAGTAAGAAAACTTATTCCTTTTAGGACATTCAAACCTAAACTTGCTTCCCTAAATATTCTCCAAAAATCACGTCCAAATCCCCTCAAAGTCAACACCAACACGACGGACAATTCTCTTTGCCTAGGTGATTGATTTCGTTTGTTTTCTTATATTTTTGTTGTGAGTTATTCAAGTGTGAAGAACTTTGGTTTACCTAATGTCTATTAAATTTATTTAGAAGAGAGAATCTTGAATGAGAGTGATAGAGACATGAAAGAGAGATATGAGAATGGGAGAGTACAATTTTTTTAGGATTAGGAGTCTAGTTTAGGATTGAGTCAAATAAGGTTTTTATTAAATTATTAAAAACTTGATTTCCTTTTATTTTAAATCAGCTAATAAATATTAAATGTAAATTAGTTACATTAATTTATAAACTTAAATTAAAAATATTTTAATTTATTGCTTCCACCGAGGTTCGAACCTTGGTGGAGTAAGACTTCAATTAAAAATCCAATTTTTGGCCCTCTCTCTCAAAATGCCCCTACAGTTTATTAATTAATTTATTAATTATATATTTAGGGTAATTACGATACTACCCTTAGCCTGGAAAAAGACCATTTTACCCCTAGACCCTCGAAACCTAAGATTTCCTCTTTTTAAGTTCGATAAACACTCATTCGAGTAACTCTTCGTATTCGAGGGTCCTAAAAGGTTGGAACCAACCTTTCCTAGCTGACCTAACTCACAAAGTTAGTTTTATTTGTTGTAGCAAGGGTTCCGTTTTCTTGTTCTACGCGCATCAATCAGTGTGAACCTGGTCTAATAGCTGGCATTCTAGACACATTAAGCATTGCTTAGCATATCCATTTTTTAGGATTGTTACATTATCCCTCCTTAGGAACATTGGTCCCCGAATTACACTAATCTTTACTAAGAATAAGTAAGTCAACTATAGAATGTATGCCTTCATAGGTAATTCAATACTCCCCATTGGTGAATATCTTCACATATTAACATGATGGTGCACATCCTTGAAACCTACTAGTATCTTAACATTAATGGACTAAGGAGCTCTTTCCTAAGATAGTATCGTCAAAGCATACAACCTAAGTAAACATGTAAGTCATACAAAATCAGAAACCAACATGATGACTCAAACAATTACCTCATATTTTTTCTTACAAACCATAAACATTCAAATACATGAATGACTAATAAAGGCTACGGACCCAAGACTTCATCAGCGGTACCTTCCCCTGCACCCATAGACTTGAGTGTGAAGAACCGGTGCCTCCTTGGAGCCTCTTCACTTGGAAAATTAGGTTGAACTCTCTCCTTCCCTTGTTCTTGACTTCTCCTATTCGGACAATCCTTCATTGTCTGACCCGGTTTGCCACAACTATAAAAAGCGTTAGAGTCCATAAGACATTTTCCCCCATTCAGTATGACACACTTCATAAAGGTGGCCTCTCCTTGGATGTAAAATCTTACGAGCCTCATGGAGTAATATCTGACTAACATCAAGCCCTGCTTAAGGTTGATGAATTCCTCAACCTTAGCATCCATCATTTATCTAGGAAAGAACCACCTTAGAAAAGCCATCTTGAAAACATCCCATGTAAAAGGCACCCTCCTTAGGGTCTTCTACGTGCCACACCTTCTACCAGGATTGAGCTACATCCTTTCACTGGTAGGATGCTAACATAGACTTCTCTACATTAATAAAACCCAATAGCCTGAGCTTGTAAAGTGCTAGATTGGGCCATCTGTACAAAAGTTGTCCTTACTTCTCTATCTGTCAAACAAATTGGGTTAACAAGCATCTCTATTCATGCAGCTGGAGCCTGGGGAGAAACTTGAATTACTCAAGTAGCTGCTCCTCCAATCTGCCCTCCTGCTTTTGTCCTTGTATTCATATTTTGGAAACTTCAAGAGTTATTTTTATATACCCTCTTAAAACAATGAAATCCAACATTAGAAGGCAGAAAAAGGGAAATTTTCCTAAAGATTATATAGTCTCTAATCCAGGAGTGGTGCACTCCGCTACCATGACTTAGAAACTACTTGATGTGGTTTATGTGAACTTATTATCCTCTGAATTTAACATAGCTCTCTGATACAAACTTTTCACGACTTGAATCTAAATCACATGGGAGACCGGCGTCGTTGACCTCTTAGAGGTCACAGACAAGCCTACATACGTCATTCTTACTTCATCTAGGTTAATTTTAGCAGAAAATTTGAAACTTTTTGTTTCCTAACATGCTTACTAAACATTCTATTATATATATGATTTTTCATGATGAACCATCTAACATCAAGATAATCAAATGAAACAAGTTGTTTATAATAATGATGAAGATGTATTTGCCAAAATGGCACCAATACAATGTCTGAACAAAAACGTTAAAGAAACGCTAGTGGAACATACTCCACTAGATCAATCCTACATCAAAGATAGAATGATAATGGGCAAGCATCCTTGAAAGCATGAGGGCATACCATGTCCGTATGAATGCTCGACGTCCAGATAGATGCAACTTGATCTTGTAGCTCAAATGTCAACCTGTTCCTGCACCTAAGAGTTTATAGTTGTATAGGGTTAGTACACACTTGTACTAATTATAAGTATATGCAAGCAAACTTCAAGGACATGCATGAGGAAGAATAGTCTTTCCTAGCAACATGTTTATAGCAGGTCAAGTCAGTTGACTTTCCAAATTGAGTTTGTGAAAGTGAATGAACTTTTTAAATTTGGATTAAGAAAGTTTATGAGCTTTCAAAATTTGTATTAGGAAACTTATGCCATGAGAGTAACATGCACCATCATACTTAATATTTTGCACACAACACACTACAGCGTACACATAGTACATATCATAATTCATATACCACATAACATTGTCAATATCATTTATTCGTATGCCATGAGACATTGGAATCATGGACTTGACATTAAGACTTCCCAAAAATGAGGGCGCAACATATGGGACCTCAACTAGGGAGTCCGCTTTAGCAAACATAGAGTTTGCTTCATTCATTCATACATACTTCATTAAATTTCATTCATGGGCCAATGTAAACACTAGCTTTACCTAGGATGTAGTTTATGACTTTTATAGGGTTCGTTGTGCAATGATAAAAAATGACCTAATGTCATTAATTGAATCTAACTCACCTCTTGATTATACTATTCTAACACCTTTGGTATCATTTGTTTCATTATGTACATCATTTGAGGTTGGCCTCATTCATTCATTTGGAACTTTTTTTTAATCGACATAGATCATGTGAGCATTATGAAATCTTGTGTCATGAAAGCCTACACCTAAAAGAGGTGGAATCACCAGGCCAAAGTGACACAAAATTTTCTAGTGTACATGGAGACCCATACCCGACATGCCATACAGTCTCATCTCATGAGAGTTACGTGAACATCCGCCCTTTTCGAAAGAAGGCATCACCGCTTATAGCTAGTCTATCGGTGCTCAGTATAAAGTTCCATAACATTCAACTCATAAATCATGGAAGCTAGCTTCTAGTTATGGACATCATACCTTAATAGATGATTTGTAATCTCATAATTAGTATTAAGTGTGTTAATGTCAATACTTTCAGTAGAGTGTTCATAGAGACTGGTCTCTTCGTTAACTTACACTCTCATAGGTGAGTATGTTTTGGAAACATTTACTTAGTCTCATTTGAGAGTGCTCTCATCTTTTACATTAGCCTCAATCTTGTTTTCACCACATTCACTATCATTTGGCAACTTGGTATGTTTCACACTCCTACTTAACCTTTCTAGGGTTTCAGCATTTCATTGTTCATTTCACCATTTCAATGTTCATTTCATCATATGCCAATGCACTTTGACATTCAGTGTATATTATACTAATAGTTAACACTTCTACGGTTTCATCATTTGATTATACGCATCTTAGTTCACTTGCTTTAAAACGTATGCTACAGTTATATGTCTATAAATACAAGCCATGGGGCTTCATTTATAGTTTGTCTAAATGATTAATATTTACCCAATATTATCTAGTACAAGACTTATTCATCTTGTGGATATGCCAAGATATTGATTTCAATCTTTAGAGGCAACATTCATTTATTTTATCCTTTATTTTTCTCCTAACTCTTTCATCCATTCAAGAGCTTGTCGGTTCAATCCCCACTCTCCACATCTATTTTTCCTTGCATTTTTCTCACTAAATTTTTATGAATTTTTCATTGAGTGAGGTTATGCTTTCAATACCCAATTACCTCATATTTAAAAAAAATATAAACGAAGATTATATTTTCAAACAGTTGGCCGAGACAACAATTTCCAGCAGGCTGGAAAATTAGGTTCTTCCAATCAATTTTTGCCTTAATCTTTTGTTGATTTTTTTGTACCTTTGATGTAATTAGGTCATTGGTTCAATCCTTAGTGATATCACTTATTTTACATTCATTATTCATTGCATTTTTACCAGTTTATTTGCCGAACAAAAACTACCAAATGCTAATAATTGGTTCACTATTTTCATCTTCTTCTTATAATTATTCATACGTTAATTCTTAAGGCATTCTGTGGATCATTTGGTGCATCTTTAAGTGTAATCTTTTCACAATTATATTAAACAAAGAATTATCGGTTTCATCCAGCAACATTACACCACTTTTATACATCATTATTTACACAAACATTCGCACATAAAATTCAAACATAAAGACATTTGTACATACTTTTTGTTGACATCACTTATCATGCTTCCAATTTAAAACAGATAATCAAGGATACATTATCATGAAAATTAGTTACGGATTGAAAATGCGAGTAATGTTAACTTGTTGATTGCATATGTTGATTCTACTTTCATAATGACAGCTTTCTAATCTGTGCACGCATTAGAACCTAGCTGTGTTTATCACTTGTTCGAGAGAAAAAATATTATCAGGAAAGAGCTAGAATCTAATTCCACTAACTTTTTAAGAAGGTTTGATTTCGCAAGAAGAGAGTAATATTAACAATTATGCAAGGGTAAACATCAGAGCATTGTAGTCTCTCTGACCGAGAGGAAAAGATGAAAGCAATCTTATAGCATTAAGAAACATTTAGACGTATCTAACTTCCTAGGAACATGTAATATTAACAACAATTAGTAACTTCTATCGAATTTTATAGTGAACTAATGGTCATGGAGAACACAATCCTAGTCTCGTTAATCAATAACTAAAATCTTGAAACTACTATTTTCTCTTATTAATTATGAAACTAAATTATGCATTTGTTTCAGACCACAATCAAACCTTCTATTTCTCAACTACTTTCTTTTTTTTAAAAAAAGTAACCATAATTGAATAAGAGCTTCAGTAAGGTTATTTGCATGATTAATTTCCTATAGGATCGACTTCAACTCCTGTTGAGTTCTATAATTTACTTTAATCATTTGTACTTTTTAATTGAGGTGTAGGTTTGGACATATCATTTCCGATCTATATTTCTTGAACCTATTGAATATAAATATTATCAATTAGGAAGAGACTTGAGTGAGATTCTTTTGGAGGAAGATTGAGTAGCCACCAACTATATTGTATTCCCTATTTATCATTAACCTCTATTTTACTAGCAAACTCTTTCTATGTTAGCTTTTCTCTTAACCCATGTACTTCTTGTTCCTTAAGAAAAAGAAATTTTTCCCCATTTTAGAATATGAAATTTAGACTCCTCATAGTTTGCTTCCCAATGAAAGGTTATTCTCAATTTGCCCACTTTTCTCAACACCTTAGTACTCTTAGGTAAAAGGGACATAATGTACTATGTATTGTCATAACAACCTCTATTACCATGTCTATGCTTATATTATTTTCATGTGTTGTAATTCTTCCACTTGGTAATAAAAATTTCCAATTGCTAACAAACAACAAACTTTTTTTTTCGATATGTGTTTACACGTGTTGGTATTTATGGAATAATGAAACTTGCAAAGAGAAAATAGTATAACTTCTTTTTCCTTAATCTGTTTTCCTTAGCTTGCTCTATGTTACTTTGACTCAAAAAATTCTATAAGTGCATGTTGGATACTGTAAAAATAATATATTTGGTTGATCAACACTTTTGGATCAACATAACAAATAGATAAGATATATGGGAGTCCAATCTTATTTGTTAGAGCTAATTAGTGGTCACCAGCTTTAGTATGGGCCTTGATTTCCCTTTGAGGTGGGGCTTTGGGAGGTGATGTCGGGAAACCTACCTTATATTAAAATAGGGTATTAAGTTTTATTGTATGTATTTGTTCTGTAAGAGTTGGAGATTAGGATTTCCATCAATCTAAATATTCATCCGTTGAGGAACTACAAAGATGTATCATGATTTGACGTAAGACTACTATAGGGGTGGTATAATGAAAGATATTGTATATTATGTTTCAGGTGTCATGTGTCATGTACTTGCACTAGGTAAAGGCTGAGTATTTGAGGCTTGGTGGTTAGTTTCAGAGATCGCCCATTCAATAGTCAAAGTGGGAGAGTACTACTATAGACATTTTTGTGGGTTTTCCTTGAGATTTTTGCTATATTTACTCCCCCTATGTTAATCTTGAAGGCTAGGGAGCTTACATCCCTAGGAGTTTACTATTAGGATGGGTAGCCCCATTGTGGGATTTCTTGTGGTTAAAGTTTTTAGATGGTCCTTCTACTCTCCCTTAAGTAATATGTATTGCCTATCAACAATATACTTGTTTGTTGAATGTACCCTTAAATTTAGAAGGGTTGATTTGGTTATGTTTGTTTTTTGTACATTAAAGGCTTATGGAGTCTTGTTATTATTATTTGACTATATTTTTTCTCTCTTATTATTTTCTTATTTGCTGATAAGTTTTGAATTAAGAATTATGGTAGTGGATACCCCTTGACAATGTTAATTTACTTGTCATCTTAATACCTCGCGAATTGGTTGTTTTCTTTCGTTATAGGTTTATTCTTGACTCAACTTCTTAACCTTTGTATCCCATTTCTATTATTTATTTCCTATACACATTATTATTTCTTCTTTATTACTTATACTATGATTTTATTTGTACTTGTTTATATTTCTGTTATCTTTTAAGCTCATCTGGCCGATACAAACTATGGGTCATCATTGGTCCTCTTTCGCCTAGAAATGCTCCTAATCTATTAAAAGAATACTATACATGAGATGTTTTAAGGTTGAAAATAATTCAAGTCACATCCGGGGGCACCTAGAAATAACATGGAGTATTTGACCTCTCGAATGTCTTATAGAAGCCCATAGTTATCATTCATCGCATTGTCATGGGTAAATTTAGCGGAAATTTTATAATTTTCTTAGAACATCATATGCTAGAACATTAAATCATATATAAATATATACATATAAAATATCATAATACATAGATAAAGATTCTAGTCTCTTTTTGTCATTCTAGACTCAACATCATTAGAGTACCTTAGGAATAACACAATTATAAAATAATTCATAACTATACAAAGTACAAGAGATTACATTAAACCATAAGTAGGAAATCGTTTGACTTAAGGATCTTTTTCCTTGAGCTTGGGAATCACTAATTATGGCAACCATGCAAAAAAATTTAAAAGGGATATTTTCTTGAAATCATACTTCATGTCTTTTTTGAGAAAATCTTCATAAAACCATTATACATTGGAATTTATATCATTCACATACATAATATAGACATATTCAAAAGGAAAAAACTAATAAATTCACACATAGAATTTAACTCACATTTGGGGTCATTTTGCAGTATGCTCATTCACATGACAGTGACCTATTTTTCCCTTTACAGTGAAGTTGTAGTTTTCACAGTGAGTTCATCTTTACCGTAATTCTTATATTCCCAAGTAACTATCTAGTGTGCAATGCATCACATTAAGGCCACAAGTAAAACATCCATACAACCCACATAAGTGATATATATATATATATATATTTATATATATATATATATTCATATAAAACTTTTCATCTAACAAGGCATATACTTCACATTACACTTAACAAAAGACTTAACTCACAATCCTAATATATGTCTACTAGTCCAATGCACATTCGAAGCCCCATAACCTCACACATACTTAGTAAACATATCATAAGACCACATGAAATATAACATGTATTTCACACATCAAACATAATACTTTAGACAACTACATGTAACCCAAGTAGGACCTTCATTCACATTGTTAGTAAGACCCACATAGTGCATATAAGAAGAGACAACATCACATAGATTTATTAGGACTCATACAATGTACATCTTCATAACAAGTAGACAAATGCTACAAAGTCATGCATAAAAACATGTACATACCCACAAGCATTAGCACACTTTCCTTGAACTTCCCTCGAGAGCCACTTCTGCAATGCATAGGTGAAGTCCCATACCCCCACCTACACTAAGAAACTACCCTTAGGTTATCCTAGTTGTGGTCTTACATTACTTCTATTGTCCATTTCACTTTAGGGAAATTATAGCCTTAACCGCCACTAAGAGCATTTGTGCTACATGGAATTTGAGGTTGTAGAGTCTTACACCAATAGAAGGTGTTCTTACCTAGCCAAGGTAGAACGTTTACCCATGCTAGCATACTAGTGAATTCACTTACTAGATCCTACATGGCAAGCATTGTATATGGAACTAAGAGATATACATAACCCTGTACATGATCATTAGAATTAGAGCCTCATCTCATGAGAAATAATGGGGTAATCTTCCACAAGGAAAGTCAGCAACTAATGTGGAACATCATGTTCCTCCAAGGAATGTCAACACTCTATGAGAACCCAATAGTGAATCTTCCTCCATGGGAAGCAAACACCTCTCAGTGTCAAGTTCACTCAGTGCAAAGCTAAAGGCCGTTTTTATTAAAAAAAATCCTTTATTACATTACTTCATCAAACATAGGCTTAGGATA
This sequence comes from Solanum lycopersicum, assembly GCF_036512215.1. NCBI lineage: Eukaryota > Viridiplantae > Streptophyta > Magnoliopsida > Solanales > Solanaceae > Solanum > Solanum lycopersicum. The sequence goes on from NC_090805.1 coordinate 31,815,783, forward strand.
TTGACTCCTTATAAGATTATAGTATATTCAAGAACCTATCTTGTTTTAGGGTATAGATGAGCTCAATTTTAAGGAGCCTCTATTGACTAGATATTTATATATGTGTGTGTATGAATACTTATATGTAAGAAAACCTTTCACATAACACATTTATTTCACACATGTTCATATGTCAATGCATAAGTCTATAGGTGTACCTATATTAGCATTCTTTCATATCAACACTCCACAACACTATGCACATTTATACTTCATCATATAATATACTTAACATCTTAGCGTATAAGTCGTATTCAGAACATGCTCATAAAATCCTCTAAAGGCACACATGTGCAATGTATTAACAAGGTCCCATACCCTTGTTCATACTTGTACACCTATCAATTAATCCTAGTTAATGGAATGAATAACATACTTCACACACATATACCATACGTGTATAGTAGTACACATTTAGTGAATATAAGATCAACCTTTTATTAGACATTATGAATCGTTTCTAAATTGTAAACATGCATAATTTGTGAGTGTGTGTGTACATTCGTCAACATGATCACATAATGACCTATGAATTGACACATTTTGTCAGGAACCCTTTTAAGACCAAAATGCAAAGCAAAGCATAGACCACATAACACAATTTAGAATAGAAGGCAATTTAACTTCACATTACATTTAATACTCCTAACATTAGCCATTCACACATTCACCTAGGGGTACATTGGAACGGGATTGTAAACCATTATAACACATCAATGGCATCACCTACACTTTACACAAACATAGATATACACATTCTTATACAAAAGACATACAACCTAGATCACATAGTATGATCATCATATTTACCTAATCATATCTTCATCAATTTGCCTTTAAGGCTATAGACAACACATATATAATGAAAGCAAAGTTAACACCACCACTATAAGTTGACCATACTATATAATGCAAGATAAGGCTTCATAACCTCACAATACTATTGAAAAGTAGAGAGGTTAAAAGTACAAGGTTTTATATCCATAAAAAGTTATGTTATGTGAAGTTGAATATTAATCATTATTCTTGTGGGGTCACCTTATTGAGTAAGATTATGGGGCTTATCTTGGATATTGCACTTGTTGGATTTATGAGGATTTATGATCAGTAGACTTGCTTTATTATGATATGATGAACTCTTATCCTTGCTTGAGAACTAATTAGTTGAGTCTAGGGTTATATGAGATTATGCGTTAAAGTATGCTGACAAGTGTGTTAGGATCGAATTCACGCACACACACTAGATGAATAAAAAACACAAGACCTTTCAAGAGAAAGAGATGAGAGATCTAGAGAGAGAAAGAGAAAACCCAATATTTCGTGGTAACACCGACTGAGTTAAACTTCCACGACGGTGAGGTGTATTTACATTAACAAATTAGATTATTTTTTGCTACAGAGAATAAATAGGAAAACCTGAAATAGAGAATAAATAGGAAAGCCTAAAATAGAGAATAAATAGGAAAACCTAAAATTAATCACGCTCCACTACCTAACAATTCTCCCACTTGGAGACTGACTCATTCATCCAAAAAAATATATTCTCAAAAAAAAATCTCTTCATCATGAACATCTTTGCCGCACAGCAACACCTGTAGCAACAACTACAGAAGACCAACCGAGGTTTTACATAACTTCAGTTTCCCAAAATCAACACATTTCGTCAACATGTCTTCCGGGTTCTTTGCACCTTCTATTTTCTCCAAGCACATATCACCATCCTCCACTGCCCTGCGTGTGAAATGGTATCGCCTTCTGATGTGCTTTGTCTTAAAATGATAGACTAGATTTTTCACCAACTGTATGGCACTCTGGCTATCTGAGTAAAGAATCTTCTCGCTTTGCTTCTTGCCCAATTTCTCAAGATAATATGCCAGCCATATCATCTCTTTCCCACGTTCAGCTAATGCCACATACTTAGCTTCAGTAGATGAAAGAGAAACACACTTCTGAAGCCTGGATATCCAACTCACTGTTGTTCCACATATGGTGTAAATGTACCAAGATGTACTCTTGCTCGAGTCAACATCACCACCAAGATCAGCATCCACAAAACCTTTAGATTCACCTTGCTTTAGCCAAAACAAAGTGAAGTACTGGATGTACCTATCAGATATCTCAGAAGCCACTTCACAGCTTCCCAATGCTCTTTCTCAGGGTTCGCCATGTACCTGCTAACGAATCTCACTGCATGTGCTATATCAGGTCTAGTGCAGACCATAGCATTCATAAAACTACCAACTGCTGAAGCATATGGAAAAAGTGCCATGTGATCACACTCCTCGGCGGTCTTGGGTGACTGGTCCTTTGACAATTTAAAGTAATTTTCCAATGGAGTAGTCTTGTTTTAGCATCATTAACCCTGAATCTTCTTAGACCCTTCCCAATGTACAACTTCTGAGATAGATTTAAAGTGCCAGCAGGTCTATCAAAAGAAATCTTAATCCCAATAATCTGCTTTGCTGGACCCAAATCTTTCATCTCAAACGCTGCAGACAACCTTGTCTTCAGATTGTTAATCTCCCTCATACTAGATCTTGCAATCAACATATCATCCACATACAAGAGTAGAAAGACAGATGAATCAGTGTATTTCTTGAAGTAACAACAAGGATCCTTCTTATCTTTGCAGAATCCACTCTTGGTCATGAAGTAGTCAATCTTCTTGTACCACTGCCTTGGTGTTTTGTTTAGTCCATATAAGCTCCTGCTGAGTTTGCACACCATGTGTTCCATGCCTGGAACCCCAAATCCTTTGGGTTGTTGCATATAGATCTCTTTGTCCAGATCTCCATTTAAAAACGTTGTTTTTACATCCATTTGTTTTAGATGTAAATTCTCCGATGCAACAACACTCAACATAATTCGAATAGAGGTTAACTTCAAAACAGGAGAGAATATTTCAGCATATTCTACACCTTTCCTTATTAAATATACTTTAACCACTAAACGAGCCTTGAACCTTCTTTTGCCATCTGGTTCAGTCCTGATTCTAAACACCCACATGTTCAGCAAAGCTCTCTTCCCGGCAGGTAGCTTAGTAAACACCCATGTGTCGTTCTTCTCTAGTGACCTCATTTAATCATCCATGGCTTCCTCCCACTTGATCGAATACTCCACCTTTAGGGCCTCATAAAATGACTCTGGTTCCCCCTCACCAGTCAACAATAGATAGTGTAATGAAGGTGAATACTTATCTTGTGACCTGATGGATCTGGATGATCTCTTTAACACCAGCTCAAGTGTAACTTGCTCCACTTCAGATTCTTCAGTAGGAGTTGGTTGAGTATCTTCTTCGACATATTTGGGGTTACTCTACTCCAACTTAACCTCAACTCCCACTTACTTTGTAATATCTAGAACCTTCTGCTCTATGTCATTGTACAGGACAGACTCATCAAATGTCACGTCACAATGTCTCAGGATATTTCTGTTCTTGTCATCCCCGAATTTCTGATTCTCTTTCCTCTTTGTCTTTAAGCAGTTTGTCCGAAAGTGCCCTTTTTCTCCACAGTTCCAACAAGTCACGTTTGATTTCTTCAGGGATTTTCCTCGATTCATTGATTTTAGATCGACCATGTTAATTTTTACCTTTCGTCTTACTTCTCCCAATTTGATCAACGCTGAGAGAAATGCCTGATGAATCTCCCACTTCTCGTTTGCGAGTACTTTCTCTAAGAACAACATCACGGATTTCATCAAACTTCAGTTTCTCAGATCCACGGGAACTGCTAATCGCAGCAACAAAAGTATCCCAAGACTCGGGCAGAGATGACATCAAAATCAACGCCTTAATTTAATCTTCGAAATTAATATCCACAGAATTGAGTTGACTCACAACCATATTGAACTCGTTTATATGATAAGAAATGTATCAATTCTCAGACATCTGTAAATTGAATAATCTACGCATCAAATATTCCTTGTTCATAGCCGATGGTTTTTCATACATGTTTGACAGTGCCTTCAAGAGACCGGACATAGTCTTCTCCTTTACGATGTTGAACGCCACGTTTCTTGACAAAGTCAACCAGATCAACCCTAGAGCCTGGCGATCCTTGAGTTTCCACTTCTCCTCCGTCATGGATTCCAGCTTCGCCACGGTCAACGATTTGTGAAGATCATTCTGGTACAGATTATCTTCGATCTGCGTCTTCCAGAAACATAAATTGGATCCATCAAACTTCTCCTTTCCAAGCTTCGAACTATCCATCTTCTGTGATCGTGTTGAATCTCCTTAGCTCTGATACAGTTGTTAGGATCGAATTTACGCACACACATTTAATGAATGAAGAACACAAGAACTTTCAAGAGAAAGAGATGAGAGATCTAGTGAGAGAAAGAGAAAACCCAATATTTCGTGGTAACATCCCGTGAGTAAACTATCATGAGGTGCATGTGGATGAGTTCACAAACAATAAGAGTCTCGTGTACGTGTTCACGCATAGAGAGTTGAATCTACGTAACTGGAGATTGTTGGAGTTGTTGAAGGACTATGACATGAGTTTCCGCTAACATCCAGGGAAGGCAAATGTTAAAGCTGATGCGTTGAGCAGGTTATGCGTGGGAAATACAACCCACGTTGATGATGATAAGATGTAGTTAGTGAAAGATGTACACAGACTGGCCAAACTGGGAGTGCGGTTGATTGACTTTACTAGTGGGGGTGTTTAAGCTCATCCTATTTCTGAATTATTCTTGGTAGTTGGATTCAAGAAGGGTCAGCATCTTAATCCTGTGTTGATTGAGTGGAAGGACCGAGTGCTCATAAAGATGAATGAGTCCTTTGCTTTGGGAGGTGATGACATACTTACGTACTAGGACGCGGTGTGTGTACCAAACATTGATGATTTGTGAATAAAGAGGGTTGTATAGGGTAATGATTCAAGGTACTCGATACATCAAGATTCCACCAAGATGTATCATGACCTCAAGAAGATCTATTACTAGGATTGCATGAAGAAGGACATAGCTGAGTATGTGGCTTCGTGTCCTAATTGTCAGTAGGTTAAGCGGATAACCTTAAGATAGGTCGTCTCACTCAAATAATTGAGTTTCCGACTTAGAAGTGGGAGGCCCTTAACATAGACTTTGTGGTTTGTCTTCCGAGGACTAGGAGACAGCATGACTCCATATGGGTTATTGGATTATGTTCATGTATGTATGCTCGGATTTATGTTATTGAAAAGTATATCTTTTCCAAAACTATGTGAAAATGGCATGTTAAATCCTTCAATTTTTATGCAATTACTTGTTGAAATCGTTATTTTCATCAGAGGTATGATGTTGATGAATTGAGTGAAAACTTTTGGCCAAATGTAAACACGACAAATGCACATAATAATGTATGAAATATGCAGCAAATTTCCTAATAATCTAACGTATAAATGGACTTAAAACGTGACCAAATTTTTCCATAAATCTTAAAATTTGGTCTCGGCATAGGAAGCGTTGAGGATTTGGGTTTCAATTTTTTTTAAAATGTGTCAGGTCATCAGAGATTGAACTCGGGACCTTATCATATATAAGTTTCTCAAAATTCAATACTAAAAAAGAGGTAAGCGGGGTTCGAAAAGGGGTAAGTCTCAAGGTATGACATGAACGATGAAAATATAAATAAAACGAGGTGTGTGGAGATTGAACCCACAACCTCTCAGATAGGTGAGTAATTTAGAGAATAATTAAAGAAAATTAAAAATGAAGTTGTGGGGGATCGATCCCACACCCTCTCGACCTCAAATAAAAAATGAAGGAAAGAAAAAAAAGTAGTGTAGGCGTTGGGGCTCAACCTCGGGTCCCCTATCCGAAATTTAAAATTAAAAATGAATATAAGGCTAAGTGTTGCTCAATGGATTTGTAATCGGGTTCCCTTGCCCAATAACATATTAATATATAAGTCTTACATGAATAAATAATTAATGAATGCCAACTATAGAAATTGAAGTCGAGACATTGACTTACTTACAAGATGCATAAGTTTTGTAACACATAATCTTTGGTATGTATAAGTCATTTAGAAAAATTATGAATGAAGCCTTATGGATTATAGGTATGGGTTCTTATGTCCAGAATACGTTTAAAAATAAGTGAACCTAAGAGGTATGTGCAGAAAGGATGTGGCCCCCAGGAGGGTTGAGTAGGAGTTTGAAACATACCAGAAGTCCAAGTGCATTCGCATATGACGAAATGAACATTAACGTTATGTGGTGAGTAATTATGAAGAGCTAATATGCTAAAGTTATTTAATGTGGTGACAACATGATAAGATACTAATATTAATGATGAGATCAATCTGTAATGATCCTAATAAGTGCTACAAAGAATCATACTCACCTTTGAGAGTGTAAAACTAATGAAGAGACCATTCTCTATGAAACACTCTGATGAGAGTATTAAGTTTAGTCCACAGTTATATCTAATGATGATATGAGTAATCGTCTAATGATCAATGATTCCATCTTGCTAGAAGCCAGCATCTATGATGTATGAGATAAATGTAATGGAACTTTATAATGAGCACTGATACGCTAGTTATGAATTACGATTCCTTATTTCGGGAAGGCAAAGGTTCATGATAATATCATTAAATGAGAATGTCCGTTTAGGCGGGTCTGGTTCTTCTAATATCTCATAAACTTTGAACCCATGCTTTTAAAATAGGGTTCTAGCAGGGTTCATTTCCTTATATGCGCTAGCATGTTTTGGTTTCACTTTAGCAAGTGATTCCACCTCTTTTTGGTGTGGGGTATACATTGGATTTCATGAAGCTCACATGATCTATGACAGTTAAAGTTAAAGTTCCCAAAGAAAGAATGAGGTCAGCCTCATATAATGCACACAATGAAATGAATGATACCGAGGGAGTTTGGATAAGATAATCAAGAGGTGAACTAGATTAAAGTAATGATACGAGGTAATTCATGGGCATTACATAGTGAAATCGATGAGAGTCCTACACAACAACCTAGGTATATAAATGTATGAAAATAAAGTACGTCTGAATGAATGAAGCAGATTTTTGAGAACTCATAATGTAAGTTCGTGATTCAAAGGTCTCATGGAATATGAACGAAAGATATGTGATATATGTATATGAGACATTAAATATGTTATGTGCTTTGTGTAATATGAAAAGAATGATGATGCATGTTACTCTCATAGGATAACTTGTCTAATATGATTTAGCAAGTCCAACATGCTTGGATTTCCATAACTCATATCGTTAGGAGAAATCTCTTCTTAATAAAGCATGTCCTTTGTGTGTACTTGCATACACCCATACTTATTACAATTGTGCACTGATTCCATAGAACCCCCTACTTTTATGTGCATGTGCAGGTGGACGCTAGACCTTACTAGTCTACATTGAATCTATCCAGACATGGAGTATTCATCCGAACATGGTAGGCCGTCATGCTTTAGAGGATGCTTATGCCTTATATTCTAGATTATACGTAGGAATGAGCTAGTGGAGGATGTTCCACTAGCGTTTCTTTCTTACTTATTTTGAGACGTCGTATAGGTGCCATTTTGGAAACTTTTTATTAATGCAGTTATGAATTAATTCCTTCATTTGAATATATTATTATTAGATGATTGTTTTGAACTGGTGTGATATAATGCAAGTCTGTGTATACTATAAAGTAAACAAAAGTTTTAAATTTTCCACTATAACTAACCTATATGTTGCAGTGATGACGTATGTAGGCTTATCTGCGACCTCCGAGAGGTCAATGACGCCGTTTTTTGATAGAGTCTAAACCGTGATCGTGACAGAAAATCAGTCATGACTCTTATTGGGTCAGTTGATTGAGTAAGGCTATGGGTTTTTCTTAGTTGTTGCACTTGTTGACTTTATGATGATTCATGATTAGTAGTCTTGCTTATATGATATGATGAAGTCTTATCAATGCTTTTGATGTAATTACTTAATGATAGGGTTATATTATATTATGGGTTAACGTATGTTGACAAGTTTGTTATTTGCTTTGACTTGATGAATATTCCTTCTTGATTTGTATGATTTACTTGATGATGCATAAGGATCTTCCAAGAATAAAGAAGCATGTTTCCATAAAATGTCCCCTTTTTTTAGCATGATATCAAAGTATGTGGGCATGTGGTCTCATACTTAGTACATGTGGCATACTAACCCCATTTCATCCTTTTCACCAACATTTTAGGTTCCGGTTGTTGAAGTAATTTGAAGGCGACTTGAAGAAGGCTTTGATAATTTTATAATCTAAGTAGGATATGTCCTCATTTTACGAGGGCGATGCATTCATCTAGCTTATAGTGTTGCTTATTAGTTAAAGATATCTATGGTTCTTTCATTCCATTTAGTATGAAACATTGTATAGCCCATATTAGGCCTTTTAAATTGATGTATGGTTTATGCCCAATCTCTTACACTCTTATTAGATTGCTATGAGTGGAGACGACTATTACGTCTATGTTCCATTTTATATATCTATGTGCAATAAAAGTAATATATTATGCAATAATCCTATACAAAGGTTCAATGTATACTCGATATATATATGTGTGTATGTAGAAGTCTATGTAAACCTCAAAGTATAAGTAATGAAAATTTTTAAATTTTCTGCTAAATTTTACCTATGAATTTAATTATGTAAGCTAAGCGGATATGCTTAGTCTTCAAAGAGGACAACGATGCCGATTACGTGTAGGGGGTAAACATAGATGTGATAAGGATATCAGGATTCATTTCCCCCATTTCTCTATCTATTCTTAAGGTATTCTATAGTTAAATGACCTTTCCTTCCACACTTGTAGCAAAGGTCAGTACAAAAATGACATTCTTCTTGACGGATTTTATCGCACTTACCGCATGGTGAGTTTCATGTGAATTGTTATGCAACATTTCCCTACAATTGAGAAATTTGAACTATAAAATTTGACAATTTTTGTTTCTTTGATATTTTTTGCTTCTTGGTGCAAGCACACTGGGTTATAATGGAGTAGGTCTAGATGACCTTCACCGAATCAATGATTGGTTAATAATTATGTTTTTCAGCTGGCCATACTCCAAACCTTTTATCTTAGCTCTCTTGCTAAAAAAACTCTTCCATATTTTTCAACTTTTCTTACTCAAACAACTGCACAAATCATCAGTCGGACTATTTGCATGTTTCCTATTAACATAGTTGCCTTACTATTTTTACTCCGTAAGTGAAAAACTGTAGACACGAACAAAGTAATTCTACTACTCAAATCAGCCAACCTCCCGGAGCATAGTAGGATAATTGGTTTGACTTGAGGCTCTACTATTGTACACCCATGAAATCCTATTTTTGATTATGGAAATCTATTGCCTAGACTTCCATTATCTCTTATTGAAAGAAGCACCCCAAGTAAGCATCTTAGAACAAAGACCTACTCAACAGTAGTGCCCCTTCTACCCTGCTCTTTTCAACTGATCATACCATATCCTAGCAACACCATTAAGATGCAATGTAGCGAACTCCACAACTCAGCATCAATAACACACATGACTTCAAGCACCTTGAAAGTCTATCCACAAAGGCTTTTGGATCCTCATTGATATTTGGACTAGTGAACTCCAAGTGATGGATTCTAAGAAATTCTCATATTATCGATGCATCATCTCATCTTGATGTTCGGATCCTTGGTGACCAACATTTGTTGTCACCACTTAAGTAAACATCTAACTTGTATTCTTGAACTCAAATTGGTGACATCTCTCCAACGGGGTGATTAGTTAGGGGATTTAACTCATTTATGGCTTATTATTCAAGAATTTAATGTCCTAAATATCTCTTTTATGTTCCTAACAAATGTTAAGATGTTGATCTACAGAAATCAAGGCTAAAGAGTAAGGACAGGTCATTATAAAGAAAATAAGACCAAATAATCAGAAAATTTTCATGGAAAGCAAAGTTGGTAGTCGCCAAAACCACGCCCAAAGTCGCCTAGTGGACCTTGAGCTTGCCTAAAGTTCCATCATGCTAGCCCATGTAAAAAACAATCTTTGAATGTAGACAAGTAATTTGGCGACACGCCAAAGAGATCGGCCATGAAAATTTGGGTCTCTAAAAGATACATACATATTTGATGAAAATCCATGCCAAAAAGGCAAGAAGAGGAGTACTCACCGGATTGACGACAAGTTTACCTAACCTAACTTACTTTACCGAGTTTACTTAGTGCTTAAATTATTTATATATATAAATGCAATTTTTAGAAGAAGAAATGGAGTTCCCACCTATTTCACTACTGGGTTTTTTAGTATTTACATTCTAAAACATTATTTTTTCTATATTTTGTAGTAAGCGGTGAGATTTGTAGCTTTAATTTCATAATTTTGGAATTGCGTATAATTGTCAAATAAAATGTACAACATCATTGGTAAGGATTTCTTCTTTTTCTCTATACTTGAAAAAATCCCATTTATTTGGTGGCGTGATTATGTAGTTTAATGTGTTAATTAAACTAATGGGTTTTGTTAGTTATGATGTTATTGTTGTTTTGAAGTGGTTTCAGTTAATTTTTTTTGTGTTGAATGAGAAATTGTAGTTGCAAATGCAATTCTAGTGTAGTAATCTATACTTTCTTGAAAAAGAAATATAGAGTCGAGTTAATAGTTGATGGTTGTATTGATCGCATCTTTAAGAATCTAACTTTAGATAGTGGGTTGTGCATCTTTAGAAATAAAACTTGAAAGAGTTGATAAATACAGGAATTCGGTTGTTTTACTATGTTTATATTGTTGAGGTTAGAAAGAACTCACATGAAACACAATAGTTGATCGATAAATGGATATTTAACACAAAACCTATTCTACCCTCTCATATTTAACATCTTTGAGATAATAACAATCGGTAAGTACGTGAATTAAGCATTCAACATATAACAGTCCTAAGAACAATTCTCTATATGTTTACTTCCCTCTTTAGTTTTCATAAATTTGTTACCCGAATTCCCCCATTACATATTAATCATTGAAACATTGTGATTTACTTTAATTTTTGCGAAACACATGCTTCTACAAATGATTGGATTTAGACTTTTCACTGCCTATACTTATAATTTGATGAAGTATAATTGAGAGTTATCGGGGTGTAGCACTTTCGTTATATTGGGAACCTCGTGGTCATATAGATTAATGTTCCTCCTAGCAAAACGTCGTCAAACAAATCTTCATGAAGGCAATAACTAAAATATACGTGTAAGCATAAGTAAGAAGAAAGCTTCATAGAGTTGAACCCTATTATAAGGACTCCAAAGTTAATTAGGTCAATATAGAGCCTAACATATGTTTCATGATCTTATTATGTCTTAAAAATTACTAATTGTACTATTAAGAGGTCGGTTATTGTGTTTTTAAGATAGAACAGAAACGTCCAAGACGTTTGAAAGTTAGCTTTGAGACATGCTTCCATGCCTTAGTATGTTTCATAAGTTTTCATTAGTGTTTGGGGATAAAATTTATTGGAGAGGCTTCTATAATCTAGACGGACGTATTTAGGGTGAAAACATCTGGGCACAACTCCCAAAGGATCACCCAAGAGGTCAATGAGGAGGACCCAATAAGGGGACATTGTACTACTTAGGCATTGACATTTGTCGATTACATCGACGCCCCATGCATTGATCTACACTCTGATGAATGGTGGCGTCGACCCACAATGGGGATCTAAGACCCAAATATTCAAGGTCTCTTTTACAAACTTAGACCTGCAATATGGCACCGTCGTTTTATCAATGATTCATTGAGTGCAAGTGTCGTTTTGACCTGTAATCTTCCTGTAGCACGTTGCCAACTGAAGGGGTTAATGGTAAATTTACCCCACTTCCAAATTAATGCATGGGAGGATATTTTTTGTTGTTATAGGTATTTTGTGAGTATTCGAACAATAAGAAAGACATTTAGACATTAGACTTCAAATCTAAATCTTCCGCTCCATAACTCTCTCCAGAATACCATAGAAGAAGAGAAATTAGGGTCTGCTCTTATGAAAAATTTCACCAAGGATTAAGATAGGATAAAGGATATAACTTATGGAATGTGAATATTTTTCATTCATGGACTCTTCCATCCATGAAGTCCCCCTAGTTTTCATCAATTGCGAATCCAAAAGACTCCAATCTAGAGAGGTTTGTGATTGCATTGTGGGCAAAGCTTGATTCTGATTCCAATCTAGTGGCCAAAATTCAATTATGTTCATATGGTTATAATGGAACGTTTTTATAATGTTTTCATGGTGAATATTTGTATTTGATGTTGAAGATGATAATTGTAGTTTTAGAGAAGATAAGGTTTCTAAGTTAATATACTTAACTTAATTGTATTATAAGCTAATTAATAATCATTGAATCATCTCGATATGGATTTAAGTAAGCCTAATTGATATAGGATGATCTTGACATTTAGAATAGGAGTTTAACCTATGTGATCATGTATGCCTAAACTACCTTCTAATGATCAGATTGAATGAATTAACTTGTAATTGAACATGAACCATGATGAACTAAGGGAAATAATCAATTGTAGGGCTTATATGCCATTGATTTTAGGGCTTTTGGGTGAAGTCATCATGAAGGAATTGTGATGATGTTTTCTTCTCATTTACACTTAGACAGGAACAAACTAGTAGAAGCAATTTCTCTCACATAGATGGATTCTAGGTTTACCTAATGACCTAAAATGAATCAAGAAATGATAAACTATAATAGATTGAAGTTGTATTGAAAAAGCCTCTTCTTCTTTAGTTGACATGCTTAGGTAATATCAAGGTAAGATAGCTTTAGATTGTAGGTCTCATGATAGCTTGAGGTGATGAATCTCATCAAATCTTGGGATAGAGCAAGTAATCTCTCTCATGTTTGTCTTGGTCATGTTTTTCTAGGATGCTTGATCATTACAGCTTGGGAATAGTGATTCTCATGATATATTGGGATTGTGAAATGAAGCTCTCCTAAGAATAGGTTTAAGTAGAATGATTAGAGTGCCTTCATAATTGCATGAATTTGTTAGGCTTAAACAATTTCATGATATCTTTAGGGTAAAGGACTAAAATCTACTAATAATATCTTGATTTGCATGCAAGTTGTATCTTATGAATAACTTGATATTAGTTTGTCATGATAGCTAAGGGTTGAGGATTAAGGGTTGAGGATTCATGTTTCCTATGATTACCTGGCATTTACATGATTTTTTACATGTTTGTTTGGTAGGTGATTGTGTATGCTTCCTTAGTTAGATTATGTTAGTCTAGAAAAGTACATAGTGTGGATAATAGTATGGGATGCTATCCATACATGGCACAAGTATGACTTGAAGCTACCTATAACATGACCCCTATGATATGTATGTTTATCTTGGGTAGTGGCTATGGTTTATTTACATGACATGATTGACTTAAGATGGTAGTTACTTGTAAATAAGAGTCTACTAGAGAGTCCTAAAATTAATGGGAATAGGGTGACTTCATATGCTAAGTGTGTGAGGTAGAATGAGATGCTTCACATGCATTGCACAGGTGTAATTGGAGGTGATATAGGGGCACAGTGCTCATATGTTTTGACGAATCTAGGTCTTAATTATGAATGTGGATTATGATCAATAATGACCAAAGAGAGGTACTTAACTTTGGTAGTACTATGGGAAACTATCTTAGCCTGCCACAAGTATGCATGGAGGTGACTTGTGAAATAGTTCATTTTAATAAGAGGGAAATGAGTTAAGTATGAATTCATATATTCTTTATGATATTATTTATTATTCTTATGATAATCATAATATGCTTATGTCTTTTTATCTTATGATTATGTCTATTATTGACAAACTATTTGAGATATCTTGTGTTTTGTATTATAGTTTCCATACTTGGAGGTGGCTTGTGAAGTAGTTTGTTAGAATAAGAAGGAGAATGAGTTAAATGTGAACTCTTATATGCTTTATGATGATTTATTATGCTTATTATATTAATAATATGCCTGCCTTTATCACTTATGATTAGGTCTATAAGTGACTAACCCTTTGACATATCTTATGTTTAGTATGAGAGCTTCCATTCTTGGTACATTTCGTACTAACACATATTTTTCCTACATTATGATCCACTGTAGGATCTTGAGGATATTGAGTTGCTTTGGAGTTTAGAGTTTCCAAGGCCTATGAAGAAGTGAAGATTGGTGAGTCCTCATTGCATCCAAGTACATCACTCTTATGTTGTCGTGTATGTTCTTTTCTATCTTTAGACTTTTATAGGTTGTGACCAAGACCTTTGTAATCATGGTTCATAGATACTTTGGAGACATCTATTAAAAGTTTTATGAAAAGATTCCGCATTATGTTTTTGAAGAAAAAATATTAATATCGCACTACTTTTCGTATATATACAATGAATATATATACACCGTTTACAAGACCTATGAGAGGTCAAATACACAGTCTGACTTGAAGGATGCCATAATTCAGGGTGTGCATTGGTTCATGAGACCTATTACACGAAAAGAATTATGAAAGATTTGAAATGTTTCCTTAATGTTGTAGCCTCATAATTATTGATATCTTGTGCTTCATACCGATAAAAAAGTTTCTACAAACACAGCTTCATACACTCCCTACGACTTATGAACATTTTTCTCTACTACAAAGTTTATCATGTCACGAGTGCATACCTTAGCAGGAATGGAACTCAAGAAGAAATTTTGAACCCCAACCAAATCCTAGGCCTGAATTCATGACTTACAAGACATTAAACAATGTCCAGAAGCATAAAATAGAAAAACAAATACACTTTCAAGAAAAATTTACAATATTTTGTTGAAAATACTTACATGAGTTATAATGTAATAAAATACTTTAAGAAACAATGGAAATATCTACTACATACATAAAGCCCTCCAAAAAGTTCTACAACACATTAAATTTTCTCTATGCTAAACATTTAAGATACTATTTTACTTCCTTCATACTCTTTTTTCAGAGCATGCCTCCATGAAGAGTTTTTCAAGTACGTCCTACTAGAAGAAATGTCAACATTCGTAATCAAAAGGTTCCAAGTGAAGAAGAAATTCAACCCCATAGGGAAATGTTTAAAAAAATTTAGGAATGTTATTCATATGTTGACCTAGGTTTTGGAAAATAAAGGTAGTTAACAAATAACATGGGGTGGGTGATAAATCCAGGACCTACCAGTTCATTGTAATGAATCCCGCACAATACACGATGTCAAACATTAGCAAAGATTCAACGAAATTGGTGGAGTGCAGAAATTATTTGAGGTTAAGTATACTGATGATGCTGAATATACATAATTAACTTCATACCAACTCAAAGGTATTGTTAGGATTTGGTTTGACCAGTCAAATAAGAAAAGGTCTCAAGGGCACCACTTCTGATCTTCTTGGGGTGCCTCTATACCCGTGATCTAAGGGACTCATTGATGAGACTATTTTTGAATCTTAAACATAAATCCATGAGTATGAATGAGTAAAGCCTCAGATTCACCAAGTTATCCCATTATTTTCCTGAGATGGTGGGGGATATCATAAGCAAGATGAGTCTATATGTGTTTGGGTTGTCTTTCTTGTAAAACAAGGAGGGTAATAAAGCTATGTTAATAAGAGACATGGACATAGAAACGCTAATGAGAAATATGAAACATGATAAGAAATATACGTTGAAAGAATGAGAAGAGTTTCACAATAAGACAACTAAAGCAACAAGTCACGAGTCTAAACAAGAAAACATTAATAAATGCTAACATTTTGTGTTTTTTAACATTACATATAGTCCGACAATTTTAAGGCTTATTTTTGCATTTACATGCAATTTTTTAGTAATTAAACAACATTCCTAGTTTTTTTGTGCATATTAGCCAGTTGTTCTTTCATCTAGGAACACTTAAAAATTCTGATAAAACTTTTTAAGGACCTCTTTAATGAGTTGGGGAAGCGTTATATATATTTTATTTACGTTAAATATGCAAAACAAAACTTTATTGAATAACTAAAATCATCTTGCATTTCTTATTCCAATCAAGTCCCAATAACAATACAACAAGAAAATAATGAGAAATAAAACACCTCCAAGACCTGAAATGTCCTAAAATCGAAGAAAAGAGGGAAAAGGCAAAAGGTCTCATTTTTTCCTCAACACACAAGGAAAACAACCATGGTAATTCACTTAGAAAAGGATTAATGAGTCAAAGAGACATCAAAAACATGAAATTCAGTATCCAACTCCACTCCAGAACCTGATAGTTGCTGAGCTTCATGTCTTTTAACCTAAGACATTCTAAATCTCCTGAATTCCATGAAAACAATCATAATGAAGACTTTTTTATTACATAAACAATGGAAGATATGGTGATATCCGTAGATAATTATAAAGTTTTTGTTGTCCATTAATCAAAGCACTAGTGGTAAATCTCCATTTTTCATGTCCCTTGCGAGTCTTGATGCTTTTGCCAAAGGTCTAGCAGCAATCATGCCACTCCAAAATCTTATACTTAGAGTTTCAAAAGGGTAATTATTTGTTCCTCTCTGTCCATTCCACTCTTGTTGATTTACTTTTGATTGTTTTCATGCCTTCATCAACCCATTTTTTCAGTATAATGTTTAGTGGCCCTCCTTGAATCTCAACAAACAGATCTTAAAAAGCTAATAACATTTCTTAAAATTTAGGAAAGATAGGTACTCTATCATTATAAAAAGTCTCCCTTATATTAACTAATGCATATGCATGAATGTTCAATGTCATTTATGTGATTCACTATTAAAATGTATACTTTCGTATTATCATCTTTTCGTATGATAATAAATTAGCGAATTCCCTATATTTATATCTTCTTATCCTATCGTTAGGAAGATTTTCTTTCTAAGTATTGATGATGCCTCAGCCTCTGTTGGTATATCATGAAAATTAGAGTATGTTAGTATTAAAGTACCTGCAAAATAAATGTGGTTAGTGAAAAAGTCAACCAACTGATTTCCTTTTCTGAGTATGTGTTCCTTTGAGACTTATTGTCCTCTATAAGAATCTTAATCCTCTTGATCTCCATCACAATGTCCTGAGCGGTTTCCGAATTCTATCAAGAATATTCTTCAGGAAAAGCGAGTCAGTTTTAACAGTAATAGGGAAAAGATTATAGTGTACATACTACTTGAGACATAGTCTTAGTGCCACCATCTATACTACTATAGTAGCATCATCAAATAATCTCCTCAGTTCAGCATAAATTGTATCCCACACTACTATATAGCAACCTAGAGCGGGAGTGTAGTCCCTAAAGAATTTTATCAACCCAGGCCGTAATGTTGGCAATTTTTTTAGCCAAGGGTATAACAAATTTCTGTTTTTTCTTTTTGCATACACACATGTGTAATTCTTCCTCCATGATTAATGGTGTTTCTAATCTTCAAAATCTTCCATATGATGAACAAAGGAACTGCATTGAAAAACATTACGCATAGTCCTACAACTTTTTAGTCATTTTTTTTAGTACAAACTAACTTTTATAAAGTACATGACATTCAATGTTTTTCATTTGTATTACCTCACAGATCTAGCTCCCCGAAGAACACAAATAAATATTGCTGAAAAAAGGTTACGAAGAACTCCATAATGAGTTGTTGTAGCATTATGCATAGACCCATAGTTTTTATGGCATTTTAGCATTTACTAGCAAACTTTTAGAAATTACGTGACTTTCTCTATTTTTTGTGTGTATTCGCTCATGAATCTGATGCCTTTGAGCATAAAACAAATCCTGAAAATTTTCGGCAAACTTTTAGGATTTATGCAACTTTTTAAATTTTTTATAACTATTATTATCCCATGGATACGGTACGTTAAAACACCAAAAATAGTTTTTCTAATTTTTTTATGAGGACCTCCTTAATGAGTTTTGCAGAATTATGTAAGTCACACCATTTTGAATCCTTTTTTTTTCAAAAATAGGCTTAAAATGATGGGACCATACATAATGTTCCACCTACTCAATATTGAGGCCCTTATAAAGTTTTTAAGAATTTTTTTTTATAATACACCGAGAAATCATATCCATCGGTATTACACACAAGTAATAAAGAAAATTATGTAATTCCTAAAAATTCGCTCGTAAATGTAAAAATATTCCTTCATATTGTTGAAGTATACTTACTTCTCCCCAACTAATTACAGACGTCCTCATAAACTTTTTCAAGAAAAATTTTATGGTTCCCCAAAATGCCAAATTCATGGGCAGGTAAAAACGAACCATTAAGAATATCGTGTAATTTCTAATAGTTGGCTCCTAAATGCAAAATATGACTTAAAACGGTAGCAGTATACATAATTCTCCTTCGAGTCTTGAAGGATGTCCTCGTAGCGTATTTTCTGAAAAACATTTGTGTCACATCCGGGAAAAGCCCCTAGATGTCACCGGCATCGGCGTCCTCTTCGAAGACTAAGACTATCCTTTAGCTTACATCATTACATTATAGGTTAAATTTAGCAAAAAATTTAAAACATTTCATTAAATTTACTCGGAGGTTTACATAAACCTCTACATACACATATTATGTATATATCGAGTATAAATAGACCCTTCATATACGAAGATTACTTAGTCTTCTACTTTTATCGAACATAAATATATAAAATATAACATAGTCATAATAGTCTCCTTATCTCATAATCATATAATAATATTATATCAAATTGGGCCCAGCCTATACATCAATTCAATAAGACAACTTATAGGTCATACAAATGTTTACTACTCAATTGAAAGGAAAGTAAAAGATGTCTTAAACTAATAACACATCCATTAGCTAGATAGTGGCATCTCCCTCGAAAAGTTAAGACCTACCCTATTTAGATAAGTAAGAGATCCAAGTCTTCTTCAAGTCGTCTTCAAAGCACTTCAACAACAAAAACCTAAAATTTTGGGGAAAAGGAATAAATGAGTTTAGTACACAACTTGTACTAAGTATGAGACCATATGCACATATACTTTGAAATCATGATAAGAAAAAGGTACATTTCATAAAGTATACACTTTTCATATAAAAACCTTTATCAAATTATCAGGACATGTTCATTAAGTCATAGACATGTGCATTACAAGAATAACAATATAAAGTCTAGTCAATTCAACATGCATAACATATAGGTGAATACCTAGCGAAGTAATTCTATTATTAAGTAATAATAGTCACAAGCATGTAATAGAGTACATTTCAACATAAATAAAGCAAGGCAATTAACCATAAACCCCTATCAAGTCAATAAGTAAAATGACTAAGAATAGTCCCATAACATTACTCAATCAAGTAACTCAAAAAAAATTATCACCAACATCGTACTTCACATAACATAACATTTAAGAGTACATAACATCATTATTTAATGATATAGACCATCACACATTTATAAGTGAAACCAATCAACTTATAGTATAAACAATGTGAAAGTTCATTATATGCATGTCATATAGCATTATAAGAATATTCATACATAAGAATATCCTCCTAAGACTCCCTTCAAGTCTAACAAGTACAATATTTAGGTAGATTCTCATAGCCTTATCTAGAATAAGTTAAACTCCTTAGGTCACCTTAGTTAGAGTTCATTCCTTTACTTCATTTTACCTTTTCGGAACATCTTTCCCTAACTTACATAGACCACATGAGCAAATATGAAATACGGTCTCATGGGACCCTACACCGAAAGAAAGAGGACTATATCCGATGGTTGTACAAAAACATGAAAATAGGAACTATGTGGATCCCTAGATAGTATTCCTATGGGGGAAACGTAGATCAAGAACAAGGAGAAACAATTTAGATCCCATTTATGCTACGTGCATTGTAGTCTACAATCATAAGAGTACACTAGTTATCCTACCTTTCCTATGTGGGAAGGGACACTCTTCACTCTAGTTCACTCGGTGCTAAGATAGAGTACCTTTTTCAAAAGTCTTTAATGTCTTTTAATATAATTCATGTAAGTTAGGTTAGTACATTAACATCTTCATATCATGATAAGGCACATTGGTAAATCATTCACCATCCTTATAACATTTAGAGCTTCAACAAACACCTCAGAATAATAATCAAGACATTTCAATTCAATATTGTACCACCTTATCAATTCTTATAGAAGGCATACTCAAATACGACATCACGACTTAATAACAATTAACCACAATTTGAAGTAAAGGATAACGATCATAAGACTTACAAAGTCGCCTTCATAGTTCAATATCAAGGTCTTACCACAAATCCTAAATTCAACCCAATTTTCGTACACATCATCAGAAGTCAATAACCAACATGATAACAAGGCTAGAAGAATCTCTACATCACAATTCATTAATAGATCATAGCTTAAGACAAGATACTTAGGTGAATTCACAACATACGCCTTAACCTTGATCAATTCTCAAGAACTAGTGTGAACAGACTATTATTAACCCTAATTCGTTAATGATTAGTCTAAAAACATCATCTAGTAGCAATTCAACCAATAACCAAGTAAATTAAACCAATATAATTCAATTCTTATAAAGATCAAAACCTAGGGTTAAGGGTTAACGGTCATCTTCTACAAAATAGACCAACACATAAAGATTTATCATAATTGACTTAAATTCCATGTCAATATATTCACAATATCGAATAAATCATAACTAACTTAATTTATAACATCAATTTCGAGATTGGATGAAACCCACATGAAAAACTCAGTTTGATGGTCCTCTTTGAGGAAAGTGGTCTCAAAGGTGAATTATATGACATAACTTACTAATTGATTAATATTTATGACGAAACCTTGGTACTTTCAGCCATAAAACCATCCCCTAGCGTTGTTATCAAAGGAGCCTTCACTAGATAGAGAAGGAAGAGAGTTTTGTTTTATAAGTTGTTATTAGTCTAATGGGTTTGGGGTCTTTATATGAGCGGTTAATTAACTTATTTAAGATTCCATAATCCCCTAAATAAAGACCTAACCCCTTAATTAATTATTTAGAGTCACTTCAAAACGTGTAGAAAATAGGACCCCTAACAGATGAGACCCCGATCGACGGTCCGTGTGTGAGTCTATGATACACTCAAACTTACTTCTCAAATAAGAAGTAAGGCAGTTGTGTCAAGTAAATAACCCAACTAGTGAGCTTGGGATATTTCCCACGAGGAAAATAGTCTAGACTTAACTTCAACTTGTTATTACTATTGCTTGGTCAATGATTTCCTTGGAAAGTAAAAAAATATAAAAAGGGGGGTTTCTATTTCTAAATGAGTGGAAATAAATAACAAACTTGAAAGAGACACTTAACATCGTTGATAGATTGATTTTAATCAATTAATCAAGGTAACTTGGGTTTACGTGTTTCCCACAAGTTCATGACTTGATAATTCAAACTATAAAAATTCTTTCCTACTATCTTGCATGCAAAGTGATAAGTTATGTATTTCTAAATCCTTGGTCCAGGCATCTAGAAAATCTCACTCCGCACCTTTGTCTGGCTACGTGTGTTACTTTCGTAACCCTTATCCTTACCTCATATTAAGCATCATATTCGATATTTGACTAAGTTATTACCTCGTGCCAATCAATACTAGCCTATTAGATAGTATACACTAAATCAATGTTAATAATTCTTTTCCTATTATCTACGTCCTTTGTCTGGCAAGTAGCATTAAGGCAAGTTCTAACGTTGGCCATCCGTTAAAAAGACTTTTAAGCGAAAGAATTATTAATACATGCAAGTCACTAATCTAGAATTGTTATTTTAGTTAGGGTTTATTTCATTATTTGCCTATGGTTCCCACAACCCTAGTTATGGAGTTTAGTTACTCATAGACATACACACAATATTCAAATATATTAAATACGAATTCATGTACTTACTTCAATGAGAAAGAATAAAATCCAAAGTTTGCTTGATTAATCTCCAAAAATCAATTGCAAGAATCTCAAAATCTAACACTAATACACAAAGTCTAATAATACGGTGTCTAACTATCTGGTGTCTAACCTAACAGAGTCTAACCTCAAAAACGAGGTTTTCTGAACTATTTATAAAAAAATAAAAACCTAATAAAACAAGGATTCAAATTGCTAGAAATCTACCAAAATGCAGCTGGGTCGACGAACCACGCGACGGACCGTCGTGTCGTCCCATACTTGTGCAATTTCTTCTACTGCGATCTTCATTCCCCTCGACGGAAAGTATGACGGACCGGCATAATCTTCGTAGGTGGTCTCTCTGCAATTCTTCGCTTAAAATCTCCGCATTCATCTTTGGACATATTTCCTGCAAAACAAAGAGAGAATTATATAAAAATTAGCACAAAAAGGATTTTGGACACACTAATCTTAAGGAAAAAGTATTAGTAATGCCGTGAAACAAAGGTATATCAACACCCTCAACTTAAATTAATTGTTTGTCCTCAAGCGGCGCACTATCACTCACTACACAATCTTTGTTCAATAGTATCCATGTTTTATCCTTTGCAATCATTTGGCTATCAATCCCGATTAATCTCATCACAACAATGCATGCTATCACTGTTACGCTTGAATTTTGTGAGATCAGAACATGACAAAGACTCACCACGCACTAACACCTTTCCTCTTCAATTTCTCACCGAGGTGCTAACAATTCTGGTATTGTAACTAGTGTCCTCACATTAAAACAAAATCCCCCTTTTTCACACAATGATTTCAGTTTGAGTATAAGGATTACTTTTCAACACTCACTCTCAGAAAAAAGTCACACTCATTCATACCTTTTGTCATAAGCTTTCCCTTATTTTCACTACCTTAAGTTTGCTATACAACCATTACGATCACGATAGGACGTTTTTAGCTAGTAACATACACTCGGGGTCAGGTAAGGTATATTTTGGTATACTTTAGTTACTTTTTGCCCTCCTTTAAATATCGGCAAAACCTCCCACAGTCTCTCATTTTATCTTGCCCAGTTTCTCATATTATTTCACCTTGCTATTTTCTCTTCTTTCTTCATTTGTGTAAGTGACTCTCTTCTTTTCTTGCTTGTATTTCTTGTGTATTTTTCTTTTACTTTATTTTTCTTTTCATCTAATTCTTGAGACACTTTACTTTTTTTCTTTCTCTCTCTTTGTTCTTTCAACCCCACTTTCAAGAGCATTCCTCATAGTAGCCACCCTCAACTCATGGCTTTGCCATTAGTCAAGGTACACAATACCCAAAGTTGGGTTAGGGCCATAACGAAGGTTGTTTATGCATTAGCCACCCTCAACTTATGCTTTTGGCATAAGTTGAGGTGCACATGTCCAAGGATGGATCAGGGCCAACACATTGTTCCCAGAAAATTTCTGTTGGGGTGAAAAAAAAAGGTCTAATTTTAAGCTCAGATTATTTGGATCTAAGAAGGATAAATTTCATTTGGTTTCTTTTATTTAGGCTAGAAATGAGCTATATTGAATAAGGGCCTATGATCATTTCCTAGTTGCAGGACTAACCAGGCATGTTGTAGATCAGTACCTATAGTGGACTATTCAAATTTCCTCACACTCACTTGAAATCTCATCACTATACCAGATTATCAAACACCTAGTTCGAATTAAAGACTTATGGTAATGCAATTGTGTAACTCTATTTCATGCTTAGGGCCACATAATTATCAATCAATATGCCTAGTGATGCATTATTTTCCAGTTTATCAGGATATCATTTTAGCCATCATGCTTCAGACGTAAACTATGTACAAAAGATATAAACATGCCGGTTCAACAAAAAAAGTAATCAGTCTTTTAGGGAAAAAGAACACAGGCATGAAAACCACAAAAGTGGATAGTGATTTGGGCTACTCAGACATCACCCTAACACTCACTATCAATTTACCACACCCCCAAAAAAAAGGCATGTAATTGTCCCCTATGCATAAAAATCTAAATACAAGATTGGTAGGTGAAGCAAACCTGTGGCGCAAAGCACCGTCGATCAGCAAGATAGTGGGTCCGGTTCCCCAAAACCCACGTCCTCTTCAATCTGGACACCCTAAGTGGTGTCCTCAGCAACATCCGCACCATTAGTAGTGCCTCTTGCTATCTCCACAGTGCGGGAGCTAGACGCCCCAGCCGCTAACTCAGATGCTCTCAGTTGGTGCGCCTCCTCCTCAACAAGGGAGGCTCTCCTCGCAGCCTCAATATCACGACGCTCCTTCTTCCGTGCTCGCACCTCGTCCTCTGCTCAACCCCTACGCCTCTTGGCTTTCTCTTGAGGGGGAGGTGGTGGAATGTAAGAGGTAGCAAAAAGGGCCGCCAACGTAGTGTCCTCATCAGGCTCGGTAGAAGGGGCCTCAGACTCCGGAACCCTAGCCTCTAAGATCGTGTCGATCTCTGCACGAAGACTATCGACTGGAGCCTGAAGAGTCGACACATCCACCAGAGGGGCTGGTTGGGCTAGCACTCTCAACTCAAAGGCGTCCAGACGCTGGTTAACTTCAGCGATCTTCCGTTCTGTAAACTAAATCATCTTTCTCTCTAGATGCTCTTCAGACTCAGTGATCAACCTCTGCATCAACGACTTGATATGATGCAGAAGAGTGGCCATTTGTGCCTCTAGTTTTTGGACCCTTACAAGTAGGACTAGTGTCTGTAGAGGGGCTGTGCGAGAGGAGCTCGGGGCTATGCTACTACCCGGGATAGACTCGACCGCGGTAGTGTCAGTTGACGCCTGTGTAGCTGTGTGGGCCTGGGCTATCGTATCAGCAAGATCATCAGCAAGTGGGGGCATCTTTGGACGGGTCCCTCTTCGTAGAGTCAACTCATTGGCCTCATCTCTGTTGAGGCCGACGTCTAAGGTGCCCTGCGGGGTCTTAAGCTGTTCTATGTGCCATATGGGCACACCTGCGGACCTGCAAAGGGCAAAGATCATACACAGGAAGGGGTAGATAGTAGTGACTTTGAATGCCTTCTCGTGCATGACTGCCTGGAGAAGCCATGCGAAGTCCACCTTGAATCCGGCTAACATCACCGCCTTCTACACTGCTCGATCCCAGGTAATGATGTTATCAACAGCTGTGGGGGAAAGGCAGTGACGGACGAGCGACCACAAGAACTTTGGTGTGAACGTGAGGTTGGCCTTCTTGATGGCCCCCTTCGGCTTAGTAACCCAATCGGCACCTTCTCCATCTACTGAAAAGTGCAGGGCCGTCCACCTCTTTGTGGTCTCTCTCAGTGATGGCTCGTGCATGAACTGTCCATCCTTTACTCTCTGCCAGCGGTAGTCAAACTCGGCAGTGATGGGGGTCCGAGTAGCATCTGCACTCTCGCCGTATAGAAACTGGCGGATGGCTGGCAGGGAAATGTCAACCTGCACACCCCGGACTCGAACCTGCTCCAGTGGGGCCTTATTAGCGGGAGCAGCCCGCCTATCGATCTGTTATCGGAGAGTCGCTACGTAGGATGCGTAGAACTGTCGAATCATTTCCTCGCTGTATCGTCCCAACGGGCGTGCTGTCTACTCTAAGTAATGCCTGGTGAGGAGGTTCTGGATCTCCAGCATCGTTGGGAGACTCCATGTAAGTACCCACCGCTCCAAGGTGAGTGTTTGAGTCATCACTCCTTTATCAATAAGAAACTTGGCGTCGGAGTAGATTTGAAATTGACCATCGACACACAACCGGTTGGGTTGGTCAGTGGCTGGAGTGGGGACCTGAGCTGGTGCACCGGATGTAGAGTCTGAACTGTCAGCGTCATCTGACAAGGCCGATGCTACAGCAGTGGCGGGGGCGGGAACCTCAGCAGAGTCAGAGGCTTCCTCGTACTTGGATACTTCCAAGGAGCCAGAAACTCCTTCTTCCTGTGTGGCTAACCTAGAGGGTGTGCCGGTCAGTGTCCTCATCAGACTAGGAGGCAGTGACTACGCCAGACGCCACCTTTTTGGGTGTGGCTCTGGAAGCATGTGCAGCACGAAAAGGTGTGGATGTTCCTGGGGGCACATACTCAGGGTCCCGCTCATCATCAGACCCGATGATAATGCGTGCAGACGGGGCGACAGACTTTGATCGCCCACGTGCGTAGGTTCGGTCTTGCTTGGGTTCCTAGTAGATAGTACCTCCAAAGGATCAGTATTACTACGAGTAGTGGCAAACAAGACAAGCGAAACCATACGAAATAAAATATTAAAAATAGTATGTCATTGCTGTAGAAGTAGTGACACACGACGGGCCTGGTGACGGCTTGTCGTGACTATGAAGGACCGTCGTGAGGTCCGTTGTGTTTTACATAGACAATGCATATATAGAAAACCCTGAAGGAGAGTCTCTGACAAGCGTGACGGTATGTGTAGGACGGACCGTCACAGGTACGACGGTCCGTCGTAGGATACTTGAGAAAAAAAATGGAGACCCTTAGGAGAGGGGTCTCTGACCGTCATGACGGTCATGCAGGACCAACCGTCGTGGGTACGACGGTCCGTCACATGTGTCTGTTGAAGGACACGTGAAAAAAATGAGAGACCCTTAGAAAAAGGGTCTCTGACAACCAGAACGGTTATGCAGGACAGACCGTCATGGGTACGACGGTCCGTCACGGGTACGACGGTCCGTCACACGTGTCTATTGAAGGACACTTGGAAAAAAATAAGAGACCCTTAGAAACAGGGTCTTTGTCTAGCATGACGGTTGTGCAAGACGTACCATCGTGAGTACGATGATTCGTCACATGTGTTCGTTGGGACAGCGGTGCTAGGGCTTTTGTGACGGACCCTGTGACGGTCCGTCGTGGGTACGACTGTCCGTCATCGGGGTCTCATTCTGAATGAAAGTGACAAAACTGAGGGTGCCCGAAGCATCCCCGATGAACCCACATCAACCTTGTAGTGTTTTGGACCTACATGTGTCTAACCCAACTACCTAGGAAACTAGAAATTCTAAAGCACCTATGTCTAGGGTGGTAAACATGGCAATTTCAAACATTTGTAACCTAGGTTAGAGATAATCATCTAAAGTAAACAACATACGAAGAGGAACTAAGCATAATACTAACTAGTAAACAAAAAAACAAGATAAATGAGTATAAATTTAGAGACACATACCTTAGAAATGGAGAAAAAGAAATGTTCAAGTACTTTGTGTAAAGGTAGACACTCACAGCAGCAGTTTCCACTAGTAGATAACACTTTAGAGATTTGGGGAATTGTGAGAGGGAAATGATCGGTGGTTAAGAGAGAAGCAGATTGTGGAAGTTGAGGAGGGAAGAGTAATGAGAGAAATAATGAAGTAATGGGTGTAAAAGAGGGTTTGGGGAGTTTTAATCATTCTGATTTTGAAAAAGGGTTCAGCCGAGTCGGGTCGAGTATACCTCATTAATCACGCGATAGTTCCTTGACGACGGTCTGTCACAGTTGTGACGACCCGTCGGTTGTTCCGTCGTGTGTGCCCTTGTTTCAAAATAACATAAAAAAACGTACCTGGTACGACGGATGCATACAACGGTCCGTCGCTGGTGTAACGGTCCGTCGCAGGTGCAACGGTCCGTCGATGTGTCCGTCAGTGACTGCTGTAGAGTAGTTTTCTTCAGAATTTCCTGGTGATGTGCCTACAAATTTAAACTCATTTGTTGAAAAATTCTACCATTACTAAAAAAATGATAAGTATTGGGTTGCCTCCCAAAAAGCGTCTGATTTAATGGCGCGGCAATACTGGGGACCCTTGATTACCCAGACTTCATCAAGATGGTATGCCTCTATCACTTTATTCCCCAAATCTTTATGCCCAAAATAGATTTTTATTCTATCTCAATTCCGCTTAAACCGCACTCCCTCCTTGGCTTTTAACTCAACTGCTCCATGAGGGAATACTTGGGTAATCAAGTAGGGGCCAGTCCATTTAGACTTGAGCTTTCCCGGAAGACAAGGCACCACAGAACTGTGTACAAGCACCGAATCCCCAACCATAAACTCTTGTATTGCATTTTTCTGTTCAGTCTCCTTCTTCATATTTTGTTTGTGGGATACGGCAGATTCCGATTGGAGCTCACAACTCTGCCTCATGGTCCTACAAATGTTAAAGGGTGGCTTGTTCATTATTCAGCCGAAATGTCATCTGTCCCTTCTCCATATCAACTAATGCTCTACCTGTAGCAAGGAATGGATTCTTAAGAATAATAGGCACTTCAAAATCGACCTCACAATCAATAATAACAAAATCAGCCGGAAAGATAAATTACTCCACTTTTACTAGCACAACATGGAGTATCCCTATAGGCCGTTTCACTGTTCGATCAGCCATCAGTAGCCGCATCGCATTGGATTTTGGATCCCCCAAACAAAACTTCTTGTAGATTGAGAGGGGCATGAGATTTATGCTTGCCCCCAGATCACATAATGCTTTCGCAAAATGTAATGACCCAACTGTACAAGGAATAGTGAATGCATCAGGATCTTCTTTCTTTTTGCAAAATGTAATGACCCAACTCAAAAGTGACTGATCTTTTCTTGGTGACAAGATCTTTCATAAATTTTGCATAATCGGGCATTTGTTCTAGAGCTGCTACCAAAGGTACATTGATAGAGAGATGCTTCAACATTGTTATGAAGCGCCGGTATTTACCATCTTTGGTCTTTTTCACTAATCTCTGAGTGAAGGGTGGTTGTGGCCTAGGCATGGGAATTAATAGGTATTTCTTCATCTTTTCCATTACTTTCCTCTGCTTCACCACTACCCTTTACCACATTATCATGATCCTTTCTCATATTTTCCTCAGTAGATGGCATAGGTGGGTCAATGGTTTTCCTAACACCCCGAGTAGTGATTGCCATACACTGCGCGTCATTCTTTGGATTTTGGACAGTGTTGCTAGGAAGAGTGCTCAGTTGCCGTTTGTTCACCGTCGCAGATAATTGGTCCATTTGCAACTCTATCTACTTAATCGAAATTGCATGTGTATCAATTTTTTGCCCAATAATAGCTAAATAACACCTCAACTCTTTAATGTGCTCATCACTAGCATCAAACCTCCTCATCATTTTGTGCAACATATCCTCAACTCGCGCTATACTATCTCCACCATCCTTAGGAGTAACTTCACGATTTTGAGGAAGGTCATAGGGCCCATTCTTGTCGTTTCTATTAGCATAGTTACCCCTGTTAAAGTTGTTGTCGCGGTTGTAGTTTCCATCTCGGACATAATGACCCTCACAGTTGTAGTTACCATAGTTTCGACCTTGGTTCCCTTGACCTTGGCGCCAATTCTCCTGATTAGAGCCTTGGGCACTTGGTCGGAAACCCCCCGTTTGCTCATTTACTGCATAAGTGTCCTCCGCATAATAGCACTCATCATTAGGAGGTGGTGGCTTAGCCAAGTAGTTGACTGCATTTATCTTTTCTGAACCCCCTGTGACATATTTTAGTTGCAACCGAAGCTCGGTTCTCATCTGAGCCATTTCTTCCCGAATCACATCTATGGATGGGTTGTGAGTGGACTGCACTGCGAAGGTGTTTTTTCCTGTATCGGACTTCCTAGTACTCCAAGCTTTGTTATTTCGGGAGATTTTCTCTAATTTTTGAGCAATCTCAGCTTAACGGCTTTCTCCATAAGATTCACCTGCTATAGTGTCCAACACCGCTTTGTTGTTATCGTCCTGTCCCCGATAGAATTACTCCTTCAGTGACTCATCATCTATACGGTGATTTGGAACACTTCTCAAGAATGAGGTGAATCTATCCTAAGAACTACTAACTGACTCTCCTGGTAGTGCCAGAAAGTTGTTCACTCTGTCTTTGTGGTTTAGTTTCTTGGAGACCGGATAGTAAAGTGCTAAGAAGACATCTCTTAATTGGTTCCATGTGAAGATTGAGTTGTATGGGAGCTCAGTGAACCATATAGCAGCCTCTCCCGTCAGTGAGAGAAAAAACACTCTGAGACCTATTACATCTAGATCAAAATCAGGGCTCCCCACACAACTTTTACAAATTGCCCTTACATTAGCTATATGGGCATGTGGATCCTCAGAAGGTAGCCCTGAAAACAAACCTCTGGCAGTGAACATTTGCATCAGACTACTAGTTGCCAGAAAAGTGTGGCCTGGGGGTTGAGGGTGCAAGACAAGTGGCCCATTTGAGTCTACTATGTTATCATACACTCTGTAGTATGCTTGGGGCCGTGGAACGGGATTCTGTCCCCTCTGTTGATGTTTATCCAGAGCATCAGGTAACATCTTACCATGAACATCCACCGGAGATGGAATGTTCTAGTTTGGATCCTCATCATTCATTCCCATGTTTCGATTCATATTGCGCAGTGTACACTCTAGCTCTTGATCGTAGGGAAACAAGCGTTCGCTTCCTCTCCGTGTATTTGGCATACAAGGAGGATAGTTTTGAAAAAAAATCAAAAACAATAAAACAAAGTAAAAATCAAGGAAATATCAACTAAACTATAGTAATAAGTTTAAGTTAATGTAAAACCTAATTTCCCTGGCAGCGGTGCCAAAATTTGTTACGCTCAAACTTACTTCTAAAATAAGAAGTAAGACGGTCGTGTCAAGTAAATAACCTAACTAGTGAGGTTGGGATCGTTCCCACGAGGAAAATACTCTAGACTTAACTTCAACTTGTTATTACTATTGCTTGGTCAATGATTTCCTTGGAAAGTAAAAATACATAAAAAGGGGGGTTTCTATTTCAAAATGAGTGGAAATAAATAACAAACTTGAAAGAGACACTTAATAGCGTTGACATTTGGATTTTAATCAATTAATCAAGGTAACTAATGTTTACGTGTTCCCCACAGGTTCATAACTTGATAATTCTAACTATAACAATTATTTCCTTGTATTTTGCATTAAAAGTGATAAGTTATGTATTTCTAAATCCTTGGTCTGGCATCTAGAAAATCTCACTCCGCACCTTGGTCCGGCTATGTGTGTTGCTATTCTAACCCTTATCCTTACCTCATATTAAGCATCGTATTCGATATTTGACTAAGTTATTACCTTGTACCAATCAATACTAACCTATTAGATAGTATACACTAAATCTATGTTAATAATTCTTTTCCTATTATCTACCTCCTTGGTCCGGCATGTAGCATTAAGGCGAGTTCTAACGTTGTCCATCCGTTAAAAAGACTTTTAAGCGAAAGGTATTATTAATACATGCAAGACACTAATCTAGAATTGTTATTTTCGTTAGGGTTTATCTCATTATTTCCCTATGGTTCCCACAACCCTAATTATGGAGTTTAGTTACTCATAGCCATAAACACAATATTCAAATATATTAAATACGAATTCATGTACTTACTTCAATGAGAAAGAATAAAATCCAAAGTTTGCTTGATTAATCTCCAAAAATCACTTGCAAGAATCTCAAAATCTAACATTAATACACAAAGTCTAATAATACGGAGTCTAACTATCTGGTGTCTAACCTAAAATAGTCTAACCTCAAAAAACGAGGTTTTTCGAACTATTTATAAAAAAAATAAAAACCTAATTAAACAAGGATTCTAATTGTTGGAAATCTGCCAAAACGGGGCCGGCTCAACGGACCACGCGACGGACCGTCGTGGTCACGATGGACCATCATGGACTCCGTCTTCGCATACTTGAGCAATTTCTTCTGCTGCTATCTTCATTTCATTCGACGGCAAGTATGACGGACCGTCATAAGCTCCGTAGGTGGTCTCTTCTGCAATTCTTCGCTCAAAATCTCCGCATTCAGCTTTAGACAAATTTCCTGCAAAACACAGAGAAACTTATATAAAAATTAGCACAAAAAGGCTTTTGGACACACTAAACATAAGAAAAAAGTATTATTAATGTCGTGAAACCATGATATATCAGTCCACGAGCCCCGCCTCCTTCTGTGCTTCACTTTGTCGATGAGTTCAAAGACTGGTCCAAATGTACCATTAGAAAAAATGGATAAGTGTTGGTTGATGGATGGCTTCAGCACTTAGTCGATCAACACACGCCTCGTCGATGCACAGTGATGAGGCAGTCTTTGACCCCAAAATAAAGGGTCCTCTTGAAGGGCCCTTTGTTGGTCCTTGCAGATACGTACCGTGATGTTTCAACCATGAATGAACTTAAACACATGTTAGACACACTTCCAACAATTTTGGTTAATTTCCAACTCTTAAAATCTAGTCAAATAGGCTAAGTCATGCTAGTACCTCCGTGAACTAGTTTAAGAACAACATGGGCTTTCTTGGATGTGTTGGGTTGTAGACTTCCTGAATGAATTATGTTAATTAAAGAGGACTTGAAAAGACTTTCCAAACATTGTGACATTTATCTTGGGTTGTAGAACACGTCTAGATTTTTCAAGGTGTTACATTATCCCCCCTTAGGAACATTCATACCCCAACGACACTAAAAGAATCTTTTTAAAGGAAGGAAAATAATTAAAACTAGCAGCCCAACAAAAAACAAACATGAACAACAGCAACTATATCACTTACACAAGGCAATTTCAAACTTTAATTACCACACATAAGGCTCACCATCAAATTATGAGGAAACATCCTTCTTACAACAACAAGAGCTCAACATAGCATTTAAAAGTTAGTTATGTTAAAGTTAAACTTCTCAACATGCTAAATATAATCTTATAAAGACTCATCATATCAAAACTCACAATATAACTCAAAACAAGAAAAATTGCAAACTTTTTAAGTCAAAATGCACATTCATTGTAATTTACTGTAATGACATAAAAGATGTACCTTTTGCAAAACATCACTCAAAATTAAAGAAACTTCAATTTTTAATCATTATTTTTATTATTAGTAACAAGTACTAACCTTAGTTATCAAATAAATGAGGTTAACGGGAGATCATGTCGGCCTCGACCTCCCATGTTGTACCCTCAACTAGGTGATTCTTCCATAACACCTTTACTAAAACTACCTCTTTATACCTTAACTTCTTTACTTGACTATAAAGGATTTGAACCGGAACTTCCTCATAAGAGAGGTATCCTTCCCACCAATACCCTCAATAGGAAGAATATACAGAGGATCACCAATACACTTCTTAAGGACAAAAACATGAAAAACCAGATGAACCGAAGATATTTAATTAGGTTGCTTCAATTAATAGGAAACTTCACCAAATCCTTGCAATATTTCATAGGGACCCACTAACGAGGACTCAACTTCCCTTTCTTGCAAAATCTAACCACCTGTTTCATAGTCGAACTTTTCAAATACACTTTATCACTTTCTCCAAACTCCAAATTCCTTATCTCATGATTGACATAACACTTTTTCCAACAATAGGCCATTTCAATGTGATTCCTTTTCATACGAACTTTCTCAAAAGTCTTATAATTTAAATGAGGACCAAGAAGTGAAGGTTAACCCACTTCAAACAATCCAAGAAGTGGCCCACACCACCTACCTACAAAGCTTCAAAAGGATCAATGGATATGGATTAATCAAATTTATTATTATAAGCGAACTCCAACAAATAAAAATACTCATCCCAATTTCCCTTGAAATTAATAGTACAAACTCTAAGCATATCCTGAAGGTTTGAATAGTACGGTCCGCTTGACCATCCATTTGGGGATGAAAAGCAATACTTAATTCAACCTTGGTAGTAAACCCTTTTCGGAATGACCTCCAAAACGTAGATGTAAATTGTTCTCCCCTATCAAATATGATGGTCAAGCGAATACCATGGAGACACAAAATCTCATCTATGAAGATCCCTGCATAACGTTCCGCCCAATAATTAGACTTGACGAGAATAAAGTGAGCGGTCTTTGTCAACCTATTCCCCACCTCCCATATAGAGTCATATTGCCTTTAAGTCCATAGCAACCTACTATAAAATTCATATTGATGTCTTCTCACTTCCATAGAGGAGCTTGGATTTCTTGTAATATGCCACCGGGCTTTTGGTATTCGACTTTTACATGTGTGCAATTTGGACACTTAGCAAACCTTCCCACTAAAATATTTCCCTAAGGTCATGGTACATTTTCGTCGTTCCTTAATGAATGGAGTAACGAGACCCATGGGCTTCCTAAATGATCCGGTTTCTCAACCAATCTATATTGGGAGACACAATCTTTGTTGATAAATCAAAATACCATAAGTCCTATGGATAATGACTTATTGAGCTTTCTATGAATCGATTCCTTCAACTCCATGAATGATTGATCAAGGTGTTGTTTGAACTTCACCTCAATTACCAATGATGACTAAGAGTTATGATGTACCATAAAACCCCATACGGAGAATAATCAAACCTCACCCAATCTAACCAATGTATGAACATCTTTCACTAAGTCTTTCTTGGTTTCATCTAAATCAGACACACTACATATGGATAAGCGACTTAAAGCATCCGCAACCACATTGTCCTTTCCGAGGTGATAGAGAACAATCATATCATAGTATTTCAGTAATTTTAACCACTTTCTTTGTCGGAGATTGAAATCTTTTAGAGTAAAGGAATGTTGGAGACTCTTGTTGTAGGTATATATATAAACATGGACATTATACAAGTAATGCCTCCATAATTCCAACGACAATACAACGGACAATAATTTAAGGTCATGATGCTATTATCTTCGTTTATTGCATAAGCGCACACCCTAAACCCACTCGAGATGCAACATAATACAAAATGAAACCCTTTGTTCCCTCTGGTAAAGTCAACACTGGAGCATAAGTAAGCCTATCATTCAATATTCGGAAGCGTCTCTCAAATACCTCCGACCATTCAAATTTAAAAATCTTTTTTTTCAAAGTTGTCAAGGGAGATTAAATTGACGGAAAACACTCCACAAACCTCTAATAATAACCTGCTAGACCCAAGAAACTACCAATATCGATTGGAGTAAATTGTCTAGGCCAATTCGTGAACGCTTAGGTCTTCCTTGGATTAAACTCTACTCCCTCAGTAGAGATGATATGGGGAAAAAATGCTACCGATCTTAACAAAAACTCACAATTGTTACATGTTTCAAATAATTGATTCTCCTTAATCACTTTCAATAACACCCTCAAATGGTTCATGTGGTCACCCTCATTTTTCAAATATACCAAGATGTTGTTAATAATGACACTAACAAATGAATCTAGGTAATTTTGATACACCCTTTTCATGGGATCCATAAATGTTGTGGGGGCATTAATTACACCAAACGACTTTTCTAAGGACTCATAGTGACCATATCTAGTCCGGATTACTGTATTTAGTATATCCTCACCTGTGACCCTATGTTGTTTGTACCCCGATCTCAAGTCAATCATAGACACGAAGCTTTCCTCATGGAGTTAATAAAAATGGTCATCAATTTGACGGCGAGGATACTTATTTTTAATACTGACTTTAATGAGTTTGGGGTAATAAATGAACATCCTAAGGGACCCATCCTTCTTTTTCACAAAAAAAA
The DNA here is from genome assembly GCF_036512215.1 of Solanum lycopersicum. Taxonomy (NCBI): domain Eukaryota; kingdom Viridiplantae; phylum Streptophyta; class Magnoliopsida; order Solanales; family Solanaceae; genus Solanum; species Solanum lycopersicum. The sequence goes on from NC_090805.1 coordinate 31,851,209, forward strand.
CTGGAGCACCACATGGAGAAATACTAGGTGTAATGAAGCCCTTACCTTGTAAATCATTGAGTTGAGAGTTCAACTCTATCAGTTCCGTCAGAACAATTCGATAAAGAGGAATGGAAATGGAATTTGTACCTGATAACAAGTCGATACCAAAATCAATTTCCCATTCTATAGGAATACAAGGAAGATCATTAGGAAAGACCTCAGGAAAGTCACTCAATATAGGGACTGACTCAATAAGAGGAATTTCATAAGGTAAATCTTGGACTCTTACTATGTGGTAAAAACACCCTTTTCAGATCATTTTGCATGCTTTCAAACAAGAGATGATATGACCTTTAGGAATAGAATTTCCCCCTTCCACTCTACAATGGGATCATTTGCAAAGTTAAATTTCACCACCCTCGTTCTACAATCAATAGAGTCAAATCAAGCATGCAACCAATCTATACCCAAAATGTCATCAAAATCTAGCATATCAAGTTCTACTAGATCAATATAAGAAACTCTATTGGGAACCACTATAGGACAATTTCTACACACCCACCGGTGTTGTCACCATAAAAGGTTCATTCAATATATCGGGCAAAATATCAAACTTTTTAGCTACTAGAGGAGTAAAAAATAATAAACTATCACCAGGATGAAGTAATACTTATGCATCAATAGATATGACTTTCAATATACCGGTCACCATGTCAGGGAAAGTCTCTTCCTCACCCATAAAGCGCGGTTCTCTTTAGAAACCTCATTTGAACCGCTTTCTTGAGCTTGTCCAATAGATTTTTCTTCAACCTTCACCTGAGGTAAATCCCTAACCTTGTGCGCACTCTTACACATACAAAACAATTATCCCGTTCCCATATGACAATCACCGTAGTTCTTCTTGCCACTGTTTCCATAAGTTGGCTTTTCGGTTGGTTAACTAAGACCCTTTCATTTTTTATCATTAAGGTTAAACACCCTATTATCCCTAGACTTTGGAACTTAGAAGGAACTTGATTAGAATCCCTCTTCTTAAACCTAGGTTTGTCTTGTAACTCAAGCCTATTCTTTGAAGAACCACCTTTAAATGAGCGTGCCCTCTTGGCATATTTACTCTTCCTCTTAGCCCTTCCTTCTTATACATTTTGGGAATGAACGATTAGACAAGAAATGTTCATGATTTCATGTAGCATAGCCAAATGACATTCTTGTTTAAAATAATCCGACACCCCATCCTAAAATGGCTCATTTCATCTCTAGGATCATAAATAAAACGAGTATATTTTGAAAATTTTGTGAATTTCATGGAGTATTCGTGAACACTCTTACCTCCATGGTGAAGGTTTATGAACTCCATTACATTATCTTCCCTCTTCTCCCTACGAAATAACCGATCAAGAAAAACCTTCTTGTAGAATTCCCAAGTCACGGGTCCACCTCTTGAAGGCCTATTGTCCCTTCATTGGATGTACCACTCTTGAGCCACATCCTTGAGTTGATAGGTGGCTAACTCGGTCTTCTGATAAGTATACAACCCCATCCCATATATGATTTTGTATATTTCATCAATAAACTCTTGGGTGTCATCTTCAACCTTTGACCCATAGAAAGTAGAAGGATTAATCCTAGTGAAACACCTTAGACAGCACTTCATGGTACAAACTTATTGATGAGCTCGGGGTACAACCTTCCGTTAGCTTGGGCCATCATAGCTTCGGCTTGAATAGTATAGTCTTGTTTTTGAGTAGTAATGGTTTGGGCCTTTTGGAGGATAGCGGCCCTTATGCTCTCACCTATTTAAGGAGGAGTATTCACCAGGGGCTTGTTTAGCATTCACATCTTCCTAAATAAGAGGAGTTGGATCACAATGTGGAGGAACTCCAGCATTGGCAATCTCTTCTTCAAGTCTTTGTGTCGTATTCCATTAGCTATTCATTTCCTATATTCACAATAAGAGGAATGAACAAAAAATAAAATAGAGTTAAAAGTCTAAAGGAACGATATTGGACTTCCAAGAATGTTAAGTTTCATAAGCATCTCATAGATTCCTATCAATAAGTGTGGCGCGCTTCACTATTATAAAAATGAATCTACATAGAAGTGGTTGAGAAAGACATTGACTCAAATATATTTAACCGCATGCAATAATATAAATTTGGTCACATCACCGGAAAGCCCCTAGGATTGTTCCCTGTTCAGTGTCCCTGTCCCTAGCTCCTATTAAATCATAGGTTGGTAATGTTTGCTGGTAGAAAACTAGGGATATAGCGTGTTTTCGTTATTATTATGTGTTTATATGTATGATTGGAATTATATGACTTTTGTTAATGTATCAAAAATATAACTACGTGTGTATGTGTGTGATGTCATCGCTATTGTTCATGTTTTAGGAGTTGAAATGGCATGATAGTTCTTTATATTTAATGTACACATGTTGATGTAAATGTGATGTTCATATGAGTTGAAATGTGGCTGATTTGAGGGATAATCTCTTGTCTAAACAAATCCATGAAAACACACCTAAAACGTTATAAATGCACTATGAAATTCCCCTGAGAACTAAGGTGTATCCTGATGAAAGGATGCTGAAAAATTAAATGAAATTTCCATCTTCTAGTGATGAATTTCTTCCAACAGAGAGGGTTCAAAATATTGAAAAAAATCAATCAAAAAAAGTGAGATCATGGAGGATTGAACCCGTGACCTCACCATTTTTAAAACAATGAAAATAATGAGGTAAAAATATATGTGGTGAAGGGGATTCGAACCATGGTATTGGCTGGAAAATTTAACTTAAAATAAAAAATAAGAAATTAGAGGAGTAGTATTCGAACCCACCATCTCTCAATCATATTTAAGGAGGAAAATAAAAGAAAAATAAAGGTGGAGGCGTGTGGGAATCGAACCCATGACCTCTTAGGCAAATTAAGTATGTGAATAAAAGAAAACTAAAGGGGGAGGCGTGTCGGAATCGAACCCACGAGGTGTACGCATGAATGAACGAAGCAAACTATGTGTTTTCAATAGAAAACTCCCTAGTTGAGGTGCCATATGTTGAGCCCTTATTCTTGGGTAGTCTAAATGTCAATCCCATGATTCCAAGGCCTCATGGCATACAAATTAATTATATGAACAACATTATGTGCTACAGGAATTATGATATGTGCTATGTGTACGATTTTTTATGATGTGTGCAAAATTTTAAGTATGATGATGCATGTTACTCTTGTGGCATAACATTCCTAATCCAAATTTTGAAAGCTCATAAACTTTCCTAATCCAAATTTTGAAAGTTCACTCACTTTCCTAATCTTAATTTTGCAAGTCAACTGACTTGACCTTCTATTATCATGTTGCTAGAAATGATCTATTCTTACTCATGCATGTCCTTCGTGTGTGCTTGCATATACCCAAACTTAGTACAAGTGTGTACAAACCGTATACAACTCTAAGCTTTTAGGTGTAGGCACAGGTGGACGCTAAATATATAGGATCCATACTGTAGTTATTTGGACGTCGAGCACTTAACCAGACTTGTTACACTCTTATGCTTTTGAGGATGCTTGTCCTTTTACATTCTAGCTTTGTTGAAGGATTGAGCTAGTGGAGTATGTTCCACTAGCGAATCTTTCCCGTTTTTTGTTCAAACATTGTATTGGTGACATTTTTGCAAGTACATTTTATCTTTATAATAAATTATTTCTTTCATTGGATGATCTTAACGTTAGATGGTTGACGGTGAACAATTATATATGTAGTAGAATGTTTAGTAAGCATGTTAAGAAACAAAAGTTTCAAATTATCCTCTAAAATTAACCTAGACGAAGTAAGAATGACATAAGTAGGCTTGTCTGCGACCTCTGAGGGGTCAAAGACGCCAGTCTTGTCTGGGGTCTAGACTCCGGTAATGACACCTAATTAGATAAATCAATTATCTAGTTATTTACATAAACCTAGTCATTTAAATATGGATATTGTCTCTTTTGGTTTAGCTGTTGGAGGTGAGGTTGGTTATTGTCAGGAGGATAATAGATTATACAAGGGAAAGGAGAAAGTTGATGAGCAGGGGTTTCTAATAATTGATGATAAGGAACCTCCTGATAAAGTGATTGCTGATAACTCTAAGAAAACTAATAAGAATTAGAATAAAATTGATACAGATCAAGAATTGTTAATTCATAAAGATAAGGATGACTACTTGGATGATCATAGGGCTATAGAATCTGAAGAGGAGTATGATGTTGATACTCAATCTTTAGATGAAGGTATAGACACTGGTGAGGTAATTACTAGTAAACATCTTTTTCAAGAAGGTCCTATGCTCCCTAGTTATAGTATTTAGGAAGTTAGGGAAGCTACTGGAAAACAGGGACTATGTCCAAGGGCTAGGAATATATCAAGACAAAACAAAAGTGCTAGTATTAATACAGCTAATACTAGAGCTAGGACTAGAGGGTTATAATGATTAAGTTTATTTGTTGGAATGCTAGGAGCATTAATACCTTTGGTGCTCTTGAAAGACTGATAAACTTAAAGAAAATTCATAATCGGTCTATGATTGCCATTCTTGAGTTTTTTGCTAATCAATCTCTTATAGAATTTTACAGGATGAAACTTCTTATGGATTACTTTTACAATAATTCTAATAACAAAATTTGGGTTTTCTGGTCTAGTGAGGTGAAATATAAGGTGCTGGATATGAATCAACAACAGGTCACTTGTGAGGTTCAGCATGATGATTGTAATGAGCCATTCATTGTAACTTATGTTTATGCAAAATGTAGGGATAATTTGAGGAGACCTTTGTGGGATAGTGTGACTCAGTTTGCTGAAACTAGTCATCCTTGGTGCATTATAGGTGACTTTAATGTGATTTCTTCTACACATGAAAAGCAAGGTGGTTGTGCTAACAACATAAATAAAAGTTTTGATGTTGTCAACATTATTGAATTTTGTGGTTTAGTGGATATTTGATTGAGGTTTGGTTAATGATAATTTGTTGGAGAAGATTCCTCAAACAAATATAACTCATCTTCCATTTCTGGGATCTGATCACTGCCCCTTACTGCTGGAAATGAGTGATAATAAGGATTCAGTGATTAAGTATTTTAAATTTCTGAATTCCTAGACTCAGAAGAAATCTTTTTTACAAAATGTTGAAAATTGTTGGAAAAAGAAAGTGGTAGGAAATCCAATGTGGATTTTACATACTAAGATGAGGAGACTAACTGCTACTCTAAGGAATCGGTCAAAAAAGGAATATGGAGATGTTTTTATGAAGGTTAAAAAGTATGAAGAATTGGTTAGAGAAGCAGAGGATATTATTTTGCATTATAATACTAAGGAAAACGGAGAGAAGTTGCAAGAAGTAAATGCACAGTATATAAGATTTCTGAAAATTGAAAATGTTATTCTTCAACAAAAAACTCAGAATCATTGGCTAAAAGAAGGTGATTCCAATACTAAATACTTTCATGCTATAATGAGAGGAAGAAGGAAAAGAATGTTGATACATAAGATTGAAAATGATAATGGTGAATGGATTCAAGGTGAGGAGAATATAGCAAGGGAAACTTGTGATTATTACAAAAAGATGTTCACTGGTAAAACAGAGAAGATTAGGGAGGATATTTTATAGTGTATTCCTATGATTATTGATATGGATCAGAATAATTTATTGGAAAAAATTCCTACTTTAGAGGAATTGAGAAGGGTGGTTATGCAAATGAACCATGATTCTGCTCCTAGACCATATGGTATTGGGGGCAAATTTTTACAAGTATATTTTTATATTATCAATGAGGATCTTCTTGCTCCTGTTCAGTCCTTTTTTCATGGGTATGACATGCCTAAATATATGACTTATGCTTGTTTGATATTATTGCCTAAAGTGGATCATCCTAACAAGCTTAAGGACTTCAGACCTATTAGCCTTAGTAATTTCACAAACAATATCATGTCAAAGATTATTAGCAGTAGACTGGCTCCTATTTTACCTTCTATTATTTCAGAAAATCAATCTGGTTTTGTAAAAGGTAGTGGTTTTTTTGAAAATATTATGTCAGCACAAGAAATCATTCATGGTATCAAGTTACCAACTGAGGGTAACAATGTTGTGATTAAATTGGACATGGTAAAAGCATATGATAGAGTTTCTTTGTCCTATACTTGTTTAGTATTGAGGAAGCTAGGATTTGGTGAAGTCTCCATTGACAAAATCTAGAGAATAATGAGTAATAATTGGTACTCTATAATCATCAAAGGCAAAAGACATGGCTTCTTTCACTCTACTAGAGGTCTTAAACAAGGGGATCCTTTATCTCCATCCCTATGTATTTTAGGGGCTGAGGTTTTATCTAGACCTCTATCAAAACCATTTATATAATGGCTTTCACATGGATATTAGAGGACCTCAGATTAATAATCTAAGCTCTGCAGAAGATATAATCATATTTACTTCTACTAAAAGACGGTCCTTACAACTTATTGTGAATACTATAATGGGTTATGAAAAGGTTTCTGATCAACATGTAAACAAAGAAAAAAGTTATTACATGGTGACTGCAAATACCAAGCAAGAGACTATTGATATTATAAAGAGTGAAACAGGTTTTAATATAAAGGACAGTCCTATAGTATATTTAGGATGTCTTTTATACATTGGGGGTCAAAGAATCATTTATTATTTTGATTTGGTTGAGAAAATTATTAACAGAATAGCTTGTTGGCAATGTAAGATTCTGAATTCTAGAGGAAAAATTACTTTACTGAAACATGTTCTGCAGTCAATACCTATTCATACTCTATCAACCATTGCTCCTCCTAAACAACCCTCAAGTATATTAAAAGAATCATTGCTGACTTTTTCCGGGGTACCTATAAAGAGAAGAAGAAGTATCATTGGGCTTCTTGGGAAAGTTTAGCATATCCTTATGAAGAAGGAAGCATTGGTGTAAGACTTTTAGAAGATGTGTGTATGGCTTTTCAATACAAGCACTGGTGGGAATTTAGAACCAAAAATCCCTGTGGAGTCAATTTTTAATGGAAAAATATTGTCAAAGATCTAAAATAGTTTCCAAGAAGTATGATACAGGAAATTCTCAAATTAGGAGATACCTTACAAGGAATAGAAAAGAAGTGGAAAATCATATTAGTTGGAAGATCCAGTCTGGGAATTGCAGTTTTTGGTGGGATAATTTGTTAGGAGATGGTGCATTAGCTACATACTGTGACAGGGTTTCTAGTGTTAACAATATGAAAATTGGTCATTTTCTAGATGATGGAAAATTGAATGAAAGACAGAATGTACCTCCACTGTTGAAACCTTCTATTCTTAATCACAACTTTCAATATAAAGAAGGAAGATTAGATGCTGAAATTTGGATGCCTGAGGATAATGGACGATTTACAATAGCTTCTGTTTGGAGAATCGTAAGGACGAAAAAAGTTACTGATCCTATAAATAAATGTATTTGGCACAAAAGTATTCCTTTTAAAGTCTCTTTTTTTTATTTGGAGAGCTTTGAGAGGTAAATTACCTACTACGTAAAGTTTATTGGAATTTGGAAAAGAAGAGGATGATTGTTATTGTTGTTATAGACATGGAAAAGATGATATTGATTATTTTTTAATCATATGTATCTTTGCCAAATATGTTTGGAGACTTCATGCTACAAGAATGGGAGCTGAAACCAATAATACAAATATTAGAAGCACTTTACTGCATTGGAGAAGCCTTCCAATATACAATGAGGTACAAAAATTAATTCATAACACTTTACCTAACTTTATTTTTTGGAATTTGTGGAAAAATACGTGTGCTGTCATGTATGGAGGTAAACAATCAAGTATACAAAGGGTAGAATATTTTATATTTTCTTATATCATAGAGGCTATACATATAACTTTTCCTAATATACCATATCAACTTAGCTGGGACAGTTTGATCCACATTGTGGAGCATTGTCAACAACAGATTAAAATAATCATGGTAAGCTGGAATAAAACAACAGTAGGTACTTATATATTAAATATAGATGGATGTACAATTCACAATACTGGACAAACTTGTGGAGGAGGAATATTATGATATCATCAAGGTAACTTGATGTATGCATTTGCTATTCCTTTTGGTTTTGGAACTAACAATTTTACAGAAATACGAGCTGCTTTGTATGGACTTAGTTTGTGTGTTCAACATGGATACGAGAACATTATTCTGGAGGTTTATTCTGAGTTATTGAGCAAATGTATTAACAACATAATATGCATACCTTGAAGATGTGAACAAGCAATCGAGCAGATTCAAGAACTTAGTCACAAAACGGAGTATTTTCAATGTAAACATATCTCTAGAGAAACTAATGGCACGGCTGATATGTTAGCTTAATATAGTCATAAGCTGGATATAATATAACATTTTTATACTTCTCAACAATTAATTGGAAAAATTAGAGGAACTTATGTTTTGGAGAAAATTGTAATGCCGTTATTCAGAAGATAGAAGTTGAAAAGAATCAACAAACCACCGTAATTTCAATACTTGTAAAGTACTATAATAAATCTTAAAATCTGTTCAATTTACTTATATGAATAGGTTTCTTTTTTAATAGACTTTCTTGTAAAAGGGATAGTCTCCCTCATTTATGTTTACTATAAAACTTTTTAATAAGAGAGGAGTCCTCTCCAGGTACTTTGTTTACTAGATTACAACTCATTTGTAAGAGATTAAGTCGATAACCCTTAATGAATAATTAACTCTAAATCCCAACTTCGGATAGGAGGTAACGGTTTACGTACCTCTCCTTGTACAATTTTTATAATAAATGATAAGGTCTGGGGGTGTTGCTCAGCCCCTGACCCACCACAAGGTTCGTTTAATAAAAAAAAATTATCTAGTTACAAAAACTCCCCTCCTATATTGACAATAAATAGGAAAGTATTTGACTTAGCAAAATTCTAATAATTTTTTAAGGTCTCGGGTTTGACTAGGATTTTTAATTAATAAATTAAGTTTCTAATTTAATTAATTATGTGAAAAGTACCCCTAAATCTTTAGGATCATAACAAACCACTTGTGACCATTCTAGGTTAGGTACTAGGGTGTTTCTCTCGTTAGTTACTCAGCTAATGTCATTCAGTTAGGTCATAGGATTTGGTTTACACTAGTTTGTTTATTTTAGTTTATCCTAGCTTAGTTATCTAGTTAGGTAAGTTATTTAGAGCCTAGGATTAATTAAAAAGGTAGTGCCCACATAGCTTTACCCGATGCGCGCCTGACCTCTAATCGCCTTAACAGAATTCGGTTGGGCTTGGTGCCTGGTCTCTTTGCGGTTAGCATATGTGCTTGCACATGTTTTGCTATGGCACTTCTTTTCCACTTCCTGTCCAATTCTTGTCCCAAGGATCCTCACGATGTCCTTTGGCATTGCATAATCAACATGATTATTTTAAATGATCATGTGCTATGATACCTAGGCTTGACACTTGTATGGCTCGTACTTAATTTGTGTAAACTATGAAATAAATTTTTTTAGCTTAGAGTCTTCATTGCAGGTACATTTCCTAAACAAGCTTGGATTGGAGCATTTGAACATCAATGTATATCTTAAGTTTCTTGTTAATTAATACATAGAAATTGGCCAATACTATTAAGCCAATATACTCTTTACATTCCCAATATTACTCAATATTGTGTATTGGGATGCCTATGTACCCCAATATATATTCTTAAAACCTAATAGACTCTTCACTAGACAATTACATTTTATGAAATGTTACATTATCCCCACCCTTAGGAACATGTACACGAATGACAGTACACATCATTTTGATTCAAAGAGGGTAATTTCAAAAAATACATCAACATACTTGAAACTTTACTCTTTGTGAATATCTGATTCACAACTTACTCTGGATGATGGACATCACTTGAAGCTTATATAAAGCTTATATGATGTTACATATCTGAGATTGAGGAACTTCCTTCTCAATCTTACTTTAACTCAATGCACATCCCAACTCATGCGACAGAAAATCACGTCAACGCTATTAAAGACAACAACAGGAATGCAAGCATGAAATCATATTAACTTATATAGTGCAAGTTTAAAACACACATTTATGAACATAAAATACCAAAACAAACTAATGAACTAAAATTTAAAGTTTCATAAACAAAATCAGACTTTTAAAGAGTATATCTAACCCAAGAACTAAATATGTTTGGGTAACGGGATCTCGTATCGTCCTTGGCCTCCCATGTTTCTCCCACAACAAGGTGGTTCCCCCATAATAGCTTTATAGTGGCAACCTACTTGTTCCTCAGTTACATCACTTGACGAGCTAAAATTTAAACTTGAACCTTTTCATAAGTAATGTTCTCATCGACTCTTATCCCCTCAATAGGCAGGATAGATGATAGATCACCTAGAAAATTTTTAAGCATCAAACATGAAACATGTATTAATAGAAGCCAAGTCATTTGGTAACTTCAGCTCATAGGCAACATTACATACTCGCATTAAGATATCATAAGGACCAATATACCTCGGACTAAACTTCCCTTTCTTACCAAACCTCATTAACCCATTCATAGGTGATATCTTCAGGTAGACTTGATCACAAACCTCAAATTCAAGTGTCCTCTTCCTATTAATAGAATAAGTGTTTTGACGATTGTAAGTAGTAGCCTGTGAATCCCTGATCATTCTCACCTTTTTCATAGCTTAATGAATGATCTCAGGGCCAAAAATGGAAGACTCTCATACCTCAAACCACCAAACTGGGAACCTACATCTCCTGCCATGCAGTGCTTCAAAAGGTTCCATTCCAATACTCGAATGGTAGCTATTATTATAAGTGAACTCAATTAGTTGCAATTGATCATCCCAAATACCCTTGAAGTCAATAACACATGCTCTTAGCATGTTTTCAATGGTCTGAATGGTACACTGTGCTTGTCTATCCATTACAGGATGAAAAGCAGTACTGAGCTTCACCTGTATAACAAAGATCTTTTGGAAAGATCTCAAAAAGTGAGAAGTGAACTGGGGTCCCCTATCCAAAATGACATATAAATGGATCCTATTCCAGCTCACTATCTATAAGTATACAACTTGGCATAATCTTTATCCTTGTAAGTAGACTTCATAGGAATGAATTGAGGAGACTTTGTCATCCTTTCAAGAATGACCCAAATGGAATCATGCATTTTCCTAGTCTTGCGAATACCAATCAAAAAGTCCATATTAATAGCCTCCCACTTCCATGTTGGGATCAGAATCGACTAGGTAAGACCTCAAGGATTAAGGTTTTTTGCATTAACCTGTTGGCAATTGGGGCACTGATCCACAAGCTTAGAAACATCTCGCTTCATACCTTACCACCAATAGATCTCCTTGAGATCATGATGTCTTGCTGGAACCTGGATGAATGGAATACCTGGAGCCATGAGCCTCTACAGTAATATTAGTTCTCAGATTATAAATATTGGGAACACAAAATATGCCCTAGTATCAAGGTACACCATCCCCCCTCGGGAGAATGATTCATTAAACTTGCTCATCACTAAGTCTTTGAACTCCATGAGTATTGCGTCGAGATGCTGCTTAGCTTTAACATCTACAACAAATGAGGATTCAGAAGTAGAATAAACTGCAAGACCCCAACTTGGTGTACCGACCAGTCGTACACCTAACCTAGACAATTGGTGTACCTTTTTAACCAAATCCATCTTCTCATCATGAATATGATACACAGAGACCATTCTCAATCCGAAGCATCGGCCACTACATTGGCCTTACCTAGGTGATAGTGGACACTCATGTGATAATCCTTGAGCTGCTCTAGCCATCTTTTCTAACAAAGATTCAATTCTCTCTGTAAAAACATATTTATGACTTTTATGGTCAGTATATACATCAACATGTACACCATATAAGTAATGTCTCCAAAGCTTAATGCAAATACCACAGCAGCTAACTCAAGATCATGGGTAGGGTAGTTCTTCTCGTAAATTTTCAACTCTCTTGACACATATGCAATCACCTTGCCATCATGCATAAGAACCAATCTTAAACCTACTAGGGAAGCATCACAGGACACCACATACCCTTCGCCACTCATCGGCAATGTGCGAACTGAGGCTTAAGTGAGTCGGTCTTTTAGCTCTTTTATGCTCTTTTCACAAGTTTCAGAACAGACAAACTTTACTGACTCAATCTTTCTCCGATCAACCTTTACACACTCGTCGAACACAACATGACAAAGGAAGGTCACTGATCTTAGGCAAAACTCAAATTTCCTCAATTTTGCTTACAACTGATGTTCCCTGAGTACTTGGAATGTCATTCTCAAGTGTTGTTCATGCTCTTATCTTGTCTTAGAGTATATGAGGATGTCATCTTTGAATACCATGAAAAAAGAAAAAAGGTATTAACAAAATACACTATTCATACGGTCCATAAACGCGGCTGGAGCGTTAGTGAGACCAAATGACATGACAAGAAACACATAATGACCATACCTAGTATGGAAGGAAGTATTAGGAATGTCCTCTTCACTCACTCTATGCTAGTCATAACCTGACCGAAGATCTAATTTAGAAAACAAACTTGTACCTTAGAGCTTATCAAATCGATCATCAATTCTTCAAAGAGGGTATTTCTTTTTTATAGTTACTTTCTTAATTGCCGATAATCGATACACATTCTAACGGTTCCATCCTTTTTATTTATGAACAACATGGATCACCTCATGGGGCTATGCTCGGATGGATGAAACCATTATAAAGTAGATCTTTTAAATGCAACTTCAACTCTTTGAGTTCCGGTAGAACCATTCTACAAGGAGGAATGGAAATTGGTTTTGTGTTGCGATCTAAGTCAATACCAAAGTAAATTTTGGGTTCAGCAGGGATTCCTTTTAAATCTTCCAGAAAGAAATCTTGAATCTAATTCACTATGGACACAATCTATGGAAGGAACCTCATGTTCTAACTTATTGACTTCAACTGAGTGGTATAAATACAACTTAGATAACGTCTTAATGGCTTTAATATGGAAACTCTTTGGCCTGTTGAATTTCCACTATCCCCTTCCCATTCAAGCTCTAACTCATAAGGAAATTGAAGCTTTACATCCCTGTTTTGACAGTCTATGGTAGTAAGGCATTTATGTATCCAATCCGTACAAAAAATTATAGAGAAGTCAATCATGGTTGATTCTATTAGGTCATCATAAGTAACCCTATCAAGAAAAGTTATTCAACAAACTCTATATACTCTTTTAGCTCTAATGTTGTCTCCTATATTAGTATTAACTAGAAAAGGTTCATGTAAGATCTCATGAAGCAAGTCAATTTTACTCTCTACTAAATGAGTAACAAACGACAAGGTTGATCCTGGATCGAACAATGTATACACATGAAAAAGAAAAGACATAAAAATTACCAGTGACCACATCAACTGACTTCTCGTGCTCCTCTCTACCTTTCAAAGCATACAACCTTTTCATCTTGGGAGTCTCGGGTGCAACAGTAGGATTAGGCCGAACCAAAGTATTTTCCTTGTACTGATTCTTCACATGTGGGAAGTCCCTAATAATATGACCACTCTTGCCGCACCCATAGGAGGCATTAGGACATAACATACACTCACCTCCATTAAAAGGGCCAACTTCATACACACGAAGTAAGTTAGATTCTACAATGAAACAAATTGTTAAAGCTCTACACAGCACGATAAAGAGCAAAAGAAGGGATGATTCTTAACTTCACTATGTCTCTAAGCCATGGAAGTGGTGCACTTCACAAGCATAAGCTAAAAACTACACAACGTGGTTATGTTGAGACTTAGTTCCGAGGTAGTTTAACCTCGTTCTCTGATACAAACTTTGTCACACCCGGGTCCTAGACCCTAGATGAGACCGGCGTCGTTAACCAGTCATAGGTCATTATTAAGCCTTTTCATAGCTTTCACCACAATCACATAATTAAATTTACCTAAAATTTTAAAACTTTTCAACTTTACTAAAGTGCAATTATACTTCAAATAATTTCTGCATAACAGTGATATACTAATAACTCAAAATAGACAACCATTTAATAATAGATTGACAATTGAAACGAAGAATTCATAATATTATTAATAGTTGCCAAACCAGCCTCAATAAAAAACATTGAAAATGTTTGAAAGGAAACGTAAGGGACAACATCCACTAGCTATGTCTAATCTACTAATGATAGAATATAAAGCGCAGACATCCTTTAAGTCCAGAGGGCCTATAATTGTCTGGAGGTACTAGTCCAAACCGCTTCAACAAATCTTCAATCTTCTTCAAGGACCTGCAGCTATAAAAATATTAATTGTATATGGCTTATTACACACTTGTACTAAGTATGGGTGTATGCACAGAAACACATAAGGACTATGCATGATTATGTAAAGCACTTCCTATAGCAACATGCCATTTTTGGAGAGTGAAGTCACATTAATTTCCTAATTCATTATTTATGAATCATGCTATAAATATGAAATATCATGAATTTAAAGGACACAACTCATTTTTTATACGAACATAAGACAATGGAAGCATGAATGTAATTGTAGAACAACTCGAGTAAATAATATTTATGCTCCCCCTCAGGCATAGAGCTCCCTCTCCCAGCCTTTAGTTTATTTTTCCGCCTTTTCTTCTTATTGTTGTATAGTATAATGATCTGCTTTTATCCCTTGTGTTACTTATGAGAGCAATGATTCGTTATAGTCTCATCAGTACAATGAAACAGTTAGTAATCCAAAAGACTAAGGAAATTATTTTACCATCTTACTTACAAGTTATTCTTTTCATTCTTTTTAAATTGGGCATGAAGTCTTTATAATTAAATATTTATTGGCTATGCCCATTATTTAATCATTTTCAGTATATGATGATGTGGGGGTGTATATATATTTGTTATGCCCATTTTTTGATCATTTTCTCCCTTTATTAGCATAACCCACTAATTGTTGAAACTTCATTCTTATCAAACACCGATGATTTTATATACTTATGCTTCTGCTTACATAGTTCACATTGAACTTACATATCTTTTTATATGATCTCATTTCACTTAGAACATACTAGGTTGACTTAGGATACTCTTTTAAGACTTCCATTGGGATCTTTTTGTGAAATGACTAAGAGTGACTTATATCATTAATTAGTCTAACCTCATTCTTCTGTTATCCTATCCGAACACCCCTCATCTTCCTAGTTCTTTATTTCTTTATTTCCTTCATTAGCTCTTAGTTTCATAAAAAAAATTGTAGCATTTCTCATATATAGATCATGTGAGCTAACACGAAATCCATTGTCTTCCCCACACTGAAAAGTGGTGGTTAACTGGCCAAAGTGAAACTGAATGCTTCCTAGCTTTCGTAGGTGGACCACTAGCTAGTAACATATGCTGGCGACATTGTTCAAAAACTAGGAGAATTTGGAGATCCATATACACCTTGTTGGTAGTCTAATCTCATGAGGCTTACATGTTCTTGCACAAGATCATTACTAGTATATCGGTGCTTAGATCAATTTCTTATACTTTCCATGTTTTAGAGTTGATTCATACATTATGGAAGATTGCTTCAATTGTAGGTATACTTATCTCAAGGGATAACTAGTAATCCCTTTCTATTCTTGATTAATGTGAACTTAATTTTACATTATCATTATGGTATGAATGAGACTTGTCTCACGATTTCTAACACACTGTTATATGAGTGTACTTAACATAATTTTTTAGGTGCAAGTTAGACTTGTCTCACTTCCTTTAACTACCCATTCTATGTCAATTTCATGACCCATAAGATTTTATGTTGTTTTATTACTCACCTTATCTTGTTAAACATTATTTTGTAGTCTTGTGCCATTCTTTATGAAAGTTGTAAGGACTTATTCAATATGCTACTATGTTTAATAGTACATTTAGATAGGTATGTTGGGGTTCGTACCAATCATTGGCATACCCTAATTTATGAGTTCATTGAGTTATGACTTGTCAAGTCAATCTTTAACATATATTTGGCCTTACAACAAACATCATAATTTACATGGCCATATAAGATTGGCATGACTTAGTTATTGGCAAACTCTATATAATTTTTACTTGGAAATAATCTTTCTAGCAAATTGATTGGCATAAAATAAACTTTCACTAAACACTTGTCATGGTGTTATTGCTAACCAAGACAATTAACTTCATGTATATACTATAGTAATCTCATTATTTTAAGCAAGATGACTTTCAACATTAGTTTTGATATAAGAAAAAATAAGTGCTTAGTTTGGCCAAGCTATAAGGTTATTTGGCATTGAAGATTCATTAACTAGATTTGGTTTTCATTCTTATTTTTTCTTTGAAACATTGCATTCCAAACACTTACAAACATATCTACTATAAAACACAAACAATAATCGAAACCTTCATTCCATTCAACGGTAAATTGATTTTCATAAACTACTTGTAACATTTTTATCTTCTCTAACACAATTGGGCATTAATCATAGTGATCTTACCTATAGGTATCATTCAACATTTTCAAATCCTAGAAACCTAAATGTAATGATTAGTTTACACCACATACCAACAATATGCTAGAGATTTGCATTTTAAATACTACTAGAATAAAAAATAGAGAGATCTAGGGAGATGAACATTAGACAATTTGATTAGGAAATCTTAGTTTCATTTTTTCTTGAATTTAAAACGTTTAAAAAGCCTATGGGAAAGGAATCCCAAAGAGAAAATCCATACCTTACTGTAGAATTGAATCTATGAAAATCATCCTTTACTTTGCACGAAAATCTTGAAGAATTTTCAAGAAATCGCCTAAGTAGAATCAATCTTTTTTTTTAACATTAAGTCACTGTTATCAGTCGTTAGTTTCTATTATATAAGCGTGACTCTAGGTCTTAGGAACTATATATTGACCAATTTAACATAGGCTTATTAACTTAATTAAATAAATCAATTAGGTTATTATCAAAATGCCCCTCCTAAATTAACTAAAAATAGAAGAGCATTTGACATAGCGAAATTCTTAAAATTTCATAGGGTCTCGAGTTTTACTAGGATTTTAATGAATTAATTAAGTTGATAACTTAATTAATTAATAAGTGACCTAAGATAATTAAATAAAGTACCATAAGTCACTAGGACAATAAACAACCCCTTTGGACCATCCTAGGTAAGGTACTAGGATGTTTCATTAGTTAGTTACTCACCGACTGTCACTCGGTTTGGTCATAGGATTTCAGGAACACTATTTACTTTATTTTAGTTAGTCCTAGTTTAGTTATATAGTTATGTATATTAGTTAGATCCTTGGATTTGTGAAGTAGATAGGCCTCACATCGATTTATCTGACGCGCTCCTGCACCCTAACTGCCCTAACAAAATTCCGTTAGGCTTGGCAGTTAGTACATGTGATTGAACATGTGTTGCTGCGTTATCCACTTCTCGTGCACTTTATTTCCCAAGAATCCTCACTATGACCTTGGGAACTGCTTAATCTACATTATTATTTTAAATGATCATGTGTTATGGTACCTAGGCTAGAATATTGGATTCCTCGTACCTAATGTGTGTAAACTATGAAATGAAAAATATTAGCTTAGTGTCTTAATTGCATGAACAATTACTAAGCATTCTTAGATTTGAGCGACTGAAAATCAAACTATATCTTAAATAAGTTGTTAATACATAGAAGTTGGCTAACAACCTTAAACCAATATTCTCTAACATGCCCAATATTAATAAATATTGGGCATTGGGACGCTTATGTACCCCAATACATATTCTTAAAATTTAATAGACTCTTCACTACACAAGTACACTTTCTTGAATGTTACAATCCCCTTTTCCCATCACTCTTTTTTACATAATATCTTACAAGTTAGTTTTCCGAAATGACAATAGAGTGGAAAATCACTGACTAATCACTATCAAAAAAAATTGTGATGCTATATTTAAGTAGCAATCAAAATGAACATTGTATTTAAACTAATAATACATTAAAAACGTAAAAGCCATCCATACAGGATATATTATAACAATTTAGAACAAGTAACTTTTAAGAACTAGAGTCTTATATACTTAAACACATAATTTTAGTTTCGTTTCAGCCTCTAATCACATGGTACCAAACCTAGATCCAATGTGTCCTTTAGTGATCTTTTTGGTAGATCATCCATGTCCGTCAAGGATCGATAAACTGGAAGGCAAAGTTGGTGGAAGAAAGTATGTGAAAATGTAAAGTGATCATCAAACTCCGAGGTTTTGTGGATTAATAGTCTTGAATCAACACCAACAAATACCTCTAGTTGCAGATATTTAATTGAACTCTAGAACAAAAAGAGAATTTTTCTCTGCTCAACTGGCATACTCTCAACTATCTCCACGCAAAGAAGCAAAGGAAATCACGTCGATATAATGAAAGTGAAGGATTCTCAGTAATGACAGAACATTTTAAATTATTGTTCTACTTGACAAAAAATCAAGTTTTCAAGTAGAGACTCGTTAAATTACAATAAATTGTGTTGTTTTAATTATATGTGTGCTACCATTTAATAAGAGGTTGTAGTTTTATTTTCTACATGAAGTTTAAAGATAAGTTTAATAGGTTATCGACATATTCATGTACCATTAAAATCTAGGATATTTGAAGATCACTTTGTTCATAGCCATGGTAATCAGTATGTGTTTTCCAATCTTCGACAGAGATATCACTTGTACCACCAAATGTCAAATTGAAATATTCAAGATTAAGACAACAGAAGAAGGATTGGAGCCTTAACGTAGTTATAACATCTTAAAATTCTTCTAAAAACGTGACATGATCTTCTATTGATGTTACATAGTGTTGTTGAATAAGAAGATTAACATAGGTATCCTTGTTCTTCCTGTTCAAAGTATATTCCCCATAGGGATAGAGCTCTATTTCTCTCCTCAAAACAAATGACTAAACATCACAAACAAATGTTAATCCTAACACATCTTGATCCATTATATTGCATCCATATTCATTATCTCCTTGCAGCCAAGGTACAAGAACAGATCCGCATCCCTAGTTTCCTCCAATAATATACCGTTTCCATCAAATTGCAAGAAAAATATGGGATCAAAGACAGCTTAAATTTGTTCATTATATTCTAAGGCCAATGTTATCATCTTACAATAGAAGCGAAAATACTCAAGGTGTAATGTATTCAATTCAGATGCTAGAGCAAACACAAATGGTAGATGAGAAATATTTCTACACTAAATAAAAGAAAAAGGGGTTAAATATACCTAACTCTGAACATTGCGATTTAGCGTTGATATATCTTGATTGAAAAATTTTTCCTCTTCTACACATTAATAAAATGATATGGGGTCGGGTATGAGTACTAGAAGGATTAGGTGTTTATTAGTTAGATAAGGTCTGCAGGGGTCAAATTATTTGTCATAAGTATATTTTTAACACATCTAAGAAGGCGAAGTATATCTACGAAACATTTATTACACAAAAAGGTTATATAGGCACTACTTATTAGACAATG
Organism: Solanum lycopersicum; assembly: GCF_036512215.1. NCBI lineage: Eukaryota > Viridiplantae > Streptophyta > Magnoliopsida > Solanales > Solanaceae > Solanum > Solanum lycopersicum. The sequence goes on from NC_090805.1 coordinate 31,870,771, forward strand.
AAATTACGTATAAGCACAACTTGTTGGTGGAAAATGTTTTTCTTTTTTTTTGGAGATAAATCACATCCCTCAAATTTTAGAAGTAATGCATAAATCAAATGACATGTTACCTTGATGTGGAAGCAACTAAAAGAACATTATTTGGGTTGAAAATCTCCTGAGATACTAGCAAGAACCATGCCGTCAATACACCAGTCCCAGTAGCGTGTTCCTCTTTGAATTCCACCAATAAACTACCTGGCATATTTTCTAGCTAGGTAATATACTAAAACGAGTCTAGCAATATTTTGGAAATATCAATGAGCATGTAATACTGATCATGTTCATTATCTTCCACTTTTGGAAGCATCATCATTGCCAATTTGTCTCCATATATAAAATTTTGTTACCTCATTATGTTGAGAAAGCCACTAATAATGTTCAGATCCTCTGCAAACTTATCTATTAGAATGCACAATGGAACCTCTACTTTCCTCATTATCTGCAAAAATCATTTTCCATATACTCATAACGTTTGAATAAATTATGTAAGCAGTTCAAAATATCAAGATAGAAAGACCACCAAGGTACAACGAAAACATCTCCTTTTCTATCTTTAGAACCCAATAACCTTAAAGACTCTCTATTTTTGTAAGCAAATCATATTCGTTTTGAGCAGTAGAGTTTAATTCTGGTAATAGCTGTCTAGGTCAACGGATCCCACGACGGACCGTCATGGGCACAACGGACCGTCGAGGGGGTCTCGTTCCAAAACACTTAGACTCTGGAAATTTGGGTACTGAGATCGATTCTCTAAACTTCACGGCGGAATGGCAGGATGGACCGCCGTTTGCACGATGGACCGTCACAAATCTTTCCTCAGAATTAACTCTTTGAACTTTGTGACGGACCTGCAGGACGGACCGACACAGTCATGACGTACCGTCACAGGCGCGTAACCCTGACTGGGTCGGATTTCTGTTTCATGTTTTTAAGGGGTGTTTTGGACTATTCCTTCTCATGATTATAAAGTTAGTGGTTTAATGTTAATAATTCAATTACTTGGGGGTTAAAGGAGATAACCTTGAAATAAATAGTGGGTTACTTTTACCATCTTTTATACTTAATTATATGATAATTAGGGTAAAAAAAAGAGTTTGAATAAGGAAAAATTAGAAAGAACAGGAAAGAAGAGAGAGAAACGAGCGAGAGAAAGAGAAGAACGCAGAGGAAAGCAAAAGTTTAGGGGATAGCTTGCTTGATCACGATTCTTCGGTGGAGGTAGGTTATGGTTTATTCTATCTCATAGTAAAGCCTAAATAGCGATTGATATGTATTGGGTAGTATTGTAAAGTCGTCTATATGCTTAATTGTGTGGTTGCATGATGTGATTGTAAAATTGTGATAAAATTAGCATGATGAGGCTGTTGAATCTTAAACCCTAAAACCTCTCTATTCATGATGATATCTTGGCATAAAGGAAGTTGATGAACTGGAAATTAATGAGATTAGGGGATCGGGTGTCACGAACCGACACGTAGTAGTAGGGGATCGGAGTGTCATCTTTTGACACAAGGATAGTAGGGGATCGGAGTGTCACGTTCCGACACCAGGATAGTAGGGGATCGGAGTGTCACGTTCTGACACCAGGATAGTAAAGAGAATGAATATTGAGGGGATCAGAGTGTGAGGTTCCGACAAAAGGATAGTTAAGAGAATGAATCTTGTATTATGCTAATATACTCAGATGTAAAGAACCTGTTTCTCAAATGAGTATGGTGTGGAGGCTTGAGTCCTCATAGATGTGCTTGGTGTTGTGGCCAATGGTAATGGTACTTGTTTTTGTCACCTGTTAAGTATTTGGCTGGTTTGATGTTATTATTAGATATATATTGCTTTCTATTTTTAGTTGGCCGATGATACCGACTCAGTACTTGTGCCTTGTACTGACCTCTACTTGTAATTTTCTTCTTTGTTATTTGTGGAGTGCAGCAAACGTGCCATCGTTTTCAACTCGTCCTCAACTCTAGCCAGTCTTCATCACGTCAGATTTCAGGGTGAGCTATTGTTCCTAGCTCGGACTGGATTCACTCTCATTCATGTCTCGATGTCCTTTAAGTTCGGACATGGACCATCTGTTCACTTATTTTAGCTTCCTAGATACTCTTAGATTTAGTAATTTGATGATAGAATGTTCTTGTGGTGATGACTTCCAGATTTTGGGAATAATAAGTATTATATTTTAGAAGTTATTTATTGGTTATATTAATGAGTTTTAAGTCTTCCGCATTATATTCTGTTTATTATGGTTGAAATATTAGGGTTTAGATTTGTTGGTTCGCTCACATATGAGGGTACGTATGGGTGCCACTCACGGCCCATTTTGGGTCGTGACATAGAACATCTTATATAAGGGTAAACCAATCTTTTTATAAAACTTAGCTTCATGAGTTTTGTTGTATATTAACTGTAAGACATTCCACATTTGATGCACCTATGTAGCAAAATCACGCACAAAGGTAAATGATAAGCCCACACATCCATTTGTTCCCATAGTCGAGTCTAAGTCATGGGACAACTTAGATGATATCTCTATAATACATGGAAAAATATCATTCAAAAATACTAATTTCTTTAGATCATATTAACACCTCGCAATCCCTGTGCACTTTATCGTTGCCAATAAATTACTCTGACAAATATAATACAATAAATCCTCAGTCCCCACATGTTCTCAAAAAATATTACAAAAATTCAATACTATAAAAGCATATACTGGTGTAATAGAATAACTCTTAACTGAATTAGTAAATTCACGAGTTCATATATACGCAATTTTTGAAGAAGGAGTTTTGAACAGACAAGGAAATAAATAACTCAAGATGTTCTGATGCTTGATAAAAATTATTTCGTGTCACACTCAAAAATTTCATAAAAATGCTTTATATATGATTTGAGTCCGAACTTTGCTTAATAAAGTGATCTTCATTTTTGCATAGATCCAGAATTTTAGTAGAAAAGCCATTCAATTGATCCATCGCGATGACAATATCAGGTTTACGGTTACTGGTGGCGGCGTTGTTTCAATTGATGGAAAATAATGACATTCCAGCCAAATGGGATATTAAATTTGGGGGTAGAAGAGAGCAAAGAAACAAAGAAAAGCATGGGAATGTGATATATGTGTGGGAAAATTTGTTTAAAAGAGAATGGAAGATCTAAAATTATAATTATTTCTAAAAGAAATAATCACTTTTTTATATTTTAAAACAATTTAAGTCATTTGAGTTAATAAAAGTGAAATTTTTGTACTAATTGTGTATTTAGTAATTTAAATTTCCATTGGAATTGGTTCAACACATAGGGGCTCGAATGACGAGATCAGTAAAAGTCAGACAGTGAGTCAATGAATAACATACTTGGGGACATGAATTAAGGAATTTCTGACTCTTAATAAAATATGAAAGTGTTCAGAGAATGAAGTCTTGTGACAAGATAACAAGCATGGTGGAAAAAAGAATTACATGTTTCCATAAAATATCAAATACTCCAACGTTAAAATCTACGACATACGCTAGAAACATATATGTATTTAAAATAGTGAAAACTACATTAGATATAGAAAATTCTAAAAACTACATAAATAATGCCTCATGAATATAGTTTTCTATTGATTACTATTTGATACTTTTTTGTTAAATCAAATGTCGTTAAAATATCTTACGATAAGGACAATTGTTCACAATTGAAAAACTTAGAGGACTTAATCAATTTTGAGTATATTTAAATGATTGTTTTTCAAATAGCTAATAAATTAGGGACCATATCGAAAATCATCTACATATTCCGGTAATGTATTTTAATCTTATCTAATCTAGTATATCTTTATGCTTTTAGTAGAATTTTTATAAATAAATTTTGCCAATTTAATGGTATCATTTATATAGTTTTTGACTATTTTTGAAAATTTTAAAATCGTTCTCCATTGTCATATCGATATTTATATCTCTTTTAACTATTTGTATTTTAAAAAATATTTTTGACAGTATAATTGAATATATATATTTTTATATGCGATTTTTTTTAACATTGAATCATTTTGAAATATTTAAATAAGATACATTATTATTTTATATTTCTTTTTTCTACTATGGAAATCCAATCTGGCGCACAAATACTCCTTTTAAAAAAATATTCACCAGATTATTTATTTTTAAAGGAGATGAGATCTAGTATAACTTTTAGTTTGATCAAATATTTTTTGCATCTTTTTATAATAATCTAATAAGAAATTTTAGATTTTAGAAACTTCAAGATTTGGATTTTGTTATGTATTAGTTTGTATTCAATATTGTCGTTAAATGACATTGTCATCATTCAAATAATCATGAATGACAGCTACACTAGTTCTCCTTTGTGACGACCATTTTCCGTTGTTATTGATAATTAAAGGGGAAAATATTTTGATCGTAACACTTTTACCTTGTTATATGGAATTTCCAAACCTAGTCCAGATTTTAATTAAATTATAGTCAATAAAGTCTACCGAGATCCTATAAAAATAGGTGATCTATTTTATTAACTTTATCACATGAGTAGATAGATAATCTAGGAATTATTAATTTTCACCTTCTATTCAGTGCAAGCTGATGAGAAGGATTTTTCCCGCCAGGGCGAGGCTATTGTAGCAGGGTGTTCCTCCATAGCAGGATAGTTGCAACATAATGTCCGAAATAGACAAAAAAATTGTTTTATTTTTAAATTTTTGAACCTGAGAGCTAAGGAATGAACACATGTGTTTCTTGATTGTTTTCCACCATAGAAGGAGAGATGCAACATAGGTTTTTTGTCTCTTCTTGCACGAAAGATGTACACGAAGAAAACGATCAAGACAACTGAAAAAGTTCAGAAACAGACCTATCGAAGCAATTGAAACTCCGTCGCCCGAATTCCGCTCCGTTGGTGATGCTCATTAGGAGTATCCTGGAATTGGAGGAAAATACAGAAAACTAAAAAATTACGGAACCACGATTGGCACTGCCAGTTCATTTATGTAGCTACAAACCATACTGGTGAATAATAGTTTGCGACTATTAGGGCTCCATTAACTAATACTTCAAGAGTCTAACTATAGAGCAATGGATGAGCATCCAAAGACCATAGATGAGTCGACGGATTGTGCAGTTGGTCTATCATTTGATTCAGAGAAGAGGCAATGCAGAGGTTGAAATACTTTTCAAAGTCTTGACTGACAGAAGAAAACCACAAACTGCCAATCGATTGACGGTCAGTTAGTTAGTCTCGACGACTAATGTAGAATGCCTAGAAAAAACTTTTCTCATTTTAATTCCTTTTCATTTAGACTTTGATTTTTTTAAACAGAGGATTAGAACATCATTTTTGGGGTTAGATACTACTATTATTGTTCTAGTTTATGCTTTAAAGATTAGTTTTTGCAACTATGGCAAATAATTAATTTTCGGATTAGGGTTTGAAGCTTCGGTTTGAAAATCAAGTGCAATTTTTGCGTTTACTATTATGATTACATAAGTTCATGATTTTTTCTTCTGCAAACATTAATCGTGTTCTTTCTAATATATTTTTTACTCCTCAACTTAGGTTATGGGAACCATGATTGATTAGAAAAGTACAAATAGTAATTAAGCAATTCTTGAATAGTGTTTTTTGTATTCATTAATACTTCTTTCAGAAGACTTTTTAACGAATGCATGTGTTAACTCACCTTGGTTCTACTTGTCAGACAAAGGAGGTATATAATAATAAAAGAAGTATCAACCTAGATCTAGTGTGATACTTTTTACTAGGGTAGTATCAATTTGTGCAAAGTAATAACTAAGTCATACATTGATTATGATATCTATTATGAAGTACTAGTAAGGGTTAGTAAATTATACACACGTAGCAGGATCTAGTTGCGGGGTTAAATTCTCTAGATGCACGATCAAGGATATTGTGATACCTAATTTATCACTTAGCATATAATACACAAGGAAAGCCTTGCTATTATTAGTAAAACAATATTATGAAGTTATGGGTAACACACATACACTTATTAGTCTCTCATCTTGATAACAACAAAATACTACTAGTGTTCACTTGATAACAACATAATTGAAGAAATTTGTTTCATAAAACCCCCCTTTAAACTTACTTGTTTCGGAAATACCATCGCTAAAAAGCTATAATTGTTGGTTAAAGTAAAGTCTAAAAAAAATTCCTCGTGGAATCAACCCCAACCTACTAGTTGAATTCTTTACTTGATAATGAGCGCTTACGCTTCTTTAGGGAGATGTAATTTAAGCGTATCAAATTTAGGCTCTCCTGCTAGGGAATTTCTCTTTTATATTTATTTTAATTAAATTATTGAGCTTTAGTACACTATATCCTAATTTTACTTGTACTTCGTGTTTTTGTTTCTCTCAGGTGTTGCTCTACTCGATGACAAGTAAACTGAGCGAAGGGGAACCACTCACTCCTTACTATCCTCAATTAAATTATGTGTTGCGAAGTATTGAGATTCAAGGGGTCAGGGGTAACAAAAAACTGAGGAATGTAGGTGATGAAGCTAGATTCAAGCCTCCAATACTAGTCTATGCAAACAATCAGGTTCCCGTTGAGAATCAGTTAGGAGACGCCTTGAGTGTTTAACCTTCAACATTCTCATGACCTTAGGATTATTGTAGAGGCATCGTAAACATTGCAGACTCTAATTGACCTCTTTTCCTACCCCCTAAACCGGGGGAACATATTTATCGTGATTAGTATCCTGATGGAGATAATCACCGCGAGGGGTTTATTTTTTAAAATACTATCGAAAGATCTATTTTCTCAGAAAGACAAGCTAAGGACTTTTTGCAAAAGCGTCGTGGGTAGACAAGATTTGGACATGAACATCATTGGGTTGCGAGTGTGCCCTCTAGCACTGGCAGAAGAGGCTGCTATATGGTTAACCGAGCTTTCCTAAAACTAAATATGTAGTTAGGATCAACTTAAAGATGTTTACATAGCAAGGTACTACCCAGCATCCAAGAAGCTCCACCACAAGAATAAGGCGAAATTTTTTTTAACATTAACTGGAAAGTCGATAAGTAGTTCTTGGGAAAAATTCACTGCATTTGTGAAGGTTACACTTAATCATTATATTGATGATGAGTCACTGAAGGAGTATTTCTATAGAGGGCAAGATTAGAACAATAAAGTAGTCATTGATACTATTGCTTGTGGATCTTATGGATAATGAACCTAAGCTATGATTGAGAGAAGTTAGAGAACATATTCCGCAATAGCAAGGCTTGGAGAACTAAATAATCGGAGACAAGGCAAAACACATTCATTGTGCAAGCAATAAACAATGCACCAGAAATGAGATTCATGAAGAGATCACATGGATAAGAAACGAGTTGGGGTTTGTCTTGAAGAATGTGAGTAGGGCCACAGATAAGTTTAATGCGGTAAGCTATTTGACTTAACCCACACCACTGATAGAGGAGTATTATTACGAAGAGGATTCATATGCAATTAATGATCAAATGAGAGGTTCCGGACCAAACACCCAAGTTTCCAATCCAGATAATTTGCCAATATGGGATCTACAATGGAGACAACAACTTCAACTGGAACAACTATGGTAAGATAATGTTCTCGTTAGGCCATATATCCCTCCTAAATAATTTGTAAGCCGCCCTTAGCTAAAGTTGAGGAAGTATAGCGTGGATTGAGGATATGATGCAAAATATGATACTGAGGTTTTATGCCGCAGATAAGAATGTCAAGGAGATGAGAGGTGACCTATATGGCATTAGAGAAAAGGTGAATGCACATGCGGTCTTAATATAGCATCTTGAGATTCAAATGACTTAATTGTCTACTACATTGCACAATACCAACCTGAAAGTCTTCCTAGAGACACTATCCACAACACAAAGAGATAATGAAAATTGTATGGAAGTCACTACTTGAGGAGGTAAGCATACCATTGATCCACCTAGGCCGTGCATAGTAGAAGGTGATATGAGAATGAAAGATGATGTAGATGAAGCTAGTGGTGATGTGGGTGAATAAAAGACTAAAGAAGCAAAGTTATCTTTGAATGTGGTCTCCGTACCTAGAACTGCACCACCATTTCAAAATACAAATGAAGAGGGTATTTATCACCAATTTATCAATACATTGAAGCATCTCTAAATTAATATTCCGTTGATAGAATCTTTAGAGAAATTGCACAAATATGCTAAGTATATTAAGGACATGGTGACAAAGAAGATCTCGGTGAGTTTTGAATATGATTAACATATGCAATATTGTAGTGCTATTGGTAAAAGATTTTTTAGGTAGAAGAAAGTGGATCGATGCGCCTTTACCATTTCATATATGATAGGGTTGCTACTTTTTTCGAAGTCACTATTATCTATGTCTGAGAATTAATCTCATTCCACTATTCATTTATAAGAAGTTAGGCTTGGAGGACCCAAAGATTACTACAACGCGATTACTTATGGCCAATCAAACTGTGAAAAGGACCATAGGTGTACACCATGACGTGACTGTGAAAGTGGAGTCATTCATCTTTTCAAATGACTTTGTGATTCATCATTGTGAGGTTGATTTTGATGCTCATTCTAGAGAGACCATTCATTTCCATTAGGCGTCAATTAGTCGAGATGGAGAAAGGGCAGATGAAGTTAAGGTTAAACAATGAAAAGGCTACTATTAATATCGATAGGCCCATGAAGTAGAGTGGTGAGCTCCAAATGGTATCTACAATCGTCTACATAGTTGAGAATATATCAAATGTGCAAATTGAGTGTTACAAGGTGATGGTATGGAAGAATAAGATGTTTTTGTGGCCTCACTTATACGAAATTGATAATGTTCAAACCCAAAAATGTTGGAGTTGAACATCAAGCATTGCGAACGTCCACTTGCGAGACTATCTATTGTGGAAGCATAAACATTAGAGCTTAAATCTCTACCACTACATTTAAGGTAAGCTTTGTGTGCTGGAAACGACACTTTGCAGCTGATTATTGTAGCAGATTTATATAGGCAACAAGTATAGATCTTATTGTCGGTGTTGAAGAGGTTTCAGGGAGATATTTGATGGACTATTGCGGATATTATTCGGATACCTCTCCGTATTTGTTCCCATAATATCAAACTCAGGCCCGATCACAAACCTAGTATTGAGTACCAAAGAAGGTATAATTCACATATGCAAGAAGTAGTTAAAAATGAGATCATCAAGTGGTTGGATGTTGGGGTCATTTATCCAATTGCAGGTAGAAGTTGGGTGTGCCATGATCAGTGCGTGCCTAAAAAGCGTGGGGAGACTGTGGTTTCTATTGAAAAAAAGAGCTTATTCATATATGTCCCGTGACTGGATGGGGAATTTACATGGATTACCAGAAGTTAAACACAAGGAAAGAAAATGATAATTTTACCATGCCCTTCATGGATTTGATGTGAAACAGACTTGTAAGCAAGGGTTGGTATTGTTTTCTTGATGTCTATTCGAGCAACAATAATATCTTTGTCGCCCCAAAAGACCAAGAAAGTACAACCTTTACTTGACCTTATGGGGCTTTTGCATTCAAAATGATGCCATTTGTGTTGTCTAATTCACCGTTACCCTTCCAGCATTGTGTGGTGTCGATATTTTCTATTATGGTGGAGGACATTACAGAGTTTTTCATGGATTATTTTTTGTCGGGGGTGGATCCTTTAATCTATGATTGAATAATCTTGTCGAGGTGTTCAAGAGATGTTAATATTGCAATTTCGTGCAAAATTGGGAGAAATTCTACTTTATGGTGAAAGAAGGTATAGTATGGGACTACTGAATTGTAGAAAAAAAGATAAGATTTGATCGGGCCAAGATGAAGTGATAGAAAAGCCACCTACACCTATCTCTCTCCTAGGTGTGAAAAGTTTTATTTGGCATGATTTTTTTCATAGGAGGTTTACCAACGATTTTTTTTGAAAATTGCACATCCTTAGTGCAAATTACCCGAGAAGGACAATAAGTTCAATTTTGATGAATCATGTCTGAAAGCATTTCGAGAGCTGAAACAGTAGTTAGATTCGACTCCCATTATTATTCACCTAATTAGGTGATCTATTTGATGTGATGTGTCATGCAAGCGGTGTTACACTTGGTGTGGTATTGGGACAGAGAAGATATAAAATTCTTCACCGTATGTATTATACGTGTAAAGCCTTGAATGAATCTAAAAAGAACTACAATATAAATTAACAGGAACTTTTCGTAGTGGTGTTTACATTTTAGAAAGTTTGCTTCTATTATGTTTGGCACGAGGGTCATAGTGCATATCGATCTTTATGTTTTGAGGTAATTGAGTGCGAATAAGGATGAAAAGAAAACGTTGATTACATTTGAATTATTGCTTCAAGAGTTTGATTTTACGGCAAAAGATATAAAGGGGACCGGAAAATCAAGTGGATGACAACTTGTCAAGATTGGAGGATGAAGATAGGCTAAAATTTGGGAAAAAGGCTGAAATTGATGATGCATTCTTAGATGAGCAATTATTGGTTGCTCCTGAGGAACTAATCCCATTGTTTGCAGACTGTTGAACTTTCTTGTGGGTGATTTGTTTTCGACGGATTTGAGTTTCCACCAAAGTAGGAAGTTCATTCATGATGTAATTTATCGCCTGATAGTGGGCACTATAGTTGTATTAAAACTGGGCATATGATCTTGTGGATAGGGTTCTATTGGCCCATCATCCACAAAGATGTTGATAATTTCACAAATCATCTGATCACTTTCAACGAGATAGAGGTATTTAAAGGAGGCAAGAGTTTCCCATGAATACCATTCAGGTGATCGATATATTTGCTATATCGAACATTGACTTCATGTTCCCTTTTGGGAGTTCTCCTCTGATGAATTATATTCTTGTGGCAGTTGACAATGTGTCAAAATTGGTGGAAACAATGTCTCGCCCAACAATGAAGGAAAAAGCATCACCGCATTCTTGAAGAAGAATATTTTATCAAGATATGGTACACCTACGACCATTAGTAGTGACAGAGGTTCTAAATTTTTCAATAAGTTGATTAAAGAGCTTCTAAAAACATATGGATTTTTACATAGTGTGGCCACTCCCTACCGCCCACGGAGTAGCAGGCAAGTTGAAGTGTCCAACTGGGCAAATAAATAGATATTGGCAAAAATTGTAAATCCCAATAGAAAAGAATGGTCAAGCAAGCTAGATAATGCCCTTTTGGGCATACCACAGTGCATACAAGACCCCAATATGTATGTCTCCATACCAAAATGTATATGCAAAGGATTTTAATTCACAGATCGAGCTAAAACATAAGGAAATCTGGGCAATAAATAAAATGAAAATGGATTTGACAAGAGAATCTAATCTGAGGTTAAATGAGTTCAATGTGCTTGATGAGTTTCTTCTAAAAGCGTATGAAAGTTAAGCCATCTACAAAGAGAAGGTAGAAAAATATCATGATCAAAGAATTGAAAACACAGAATTTGCGGTTGGCGATATTGTGCTTCTATTAAACACAAGGATGCATTTACTTCATGGCAAACTCAAGTCCAAATGGATAGGGCCATTCGCATAACTACAGAAAGGAATGCACAAGGTTCACAATATGATCTATCTATAGCATTCCAAAGTTTTCATGAAGTTGTTGAGGCATACCTTCTTAATGAAGTCTAAGTAATAAAGGGTCCTGCATCATGCTGCAATGTGATATCAAGCGCTGCTTTGGAGGCAACCAAATTTTTACATTCTAGCTAATGATAGGTTATATTTCTTGTGAAGAAAGAGTTTTTGTTGTAATTATGTTTTTCTAGGAGTTTCATTTTCTTGGTCCTCTTTTGCAAATATTGCTAGAGATTATAATAGGGTCGTATGTATCTAAAATGGGTCCAGAAAATATAAAAAGAATTGCCTAACTATTGTAACATGTGTAGGAAGGTCATATCAGAATCTGGATAAAATGGTTTAGTGCGGAGGTCTACGAACCCCATCATCAACCATCAATGCCCTCCGTAGAACCGAGGTAAGCTTCACAAATTGTCTAAATCTAAAATTGTTAGATTGACCATCAATGAGGTTTCGTGGATCTATTTAGCCACTGAATCAACCTTATCCCACCGACTATAATTATAACACATCCATTATAACTCTTCCCTTCTGAATTTCCTTTCAAAATTCCTTCCATAATAGTTTCTCCGAATTCAATTCCTACCTAAATTACTCCCTAAATCATTACCAAATCTCAAAAATCATAAGTCTCGTCACTTTCCAGAATCCTTATCGTCTCTCTCACAAAATCTCCATATTTTCATCCTCACAATTTAGGTGGTTGGGTTCTGCGAGCGTTGGCTTTTTCTCTGGGTCGCACATTATTGTAGGCAGAAAAGCACAATAATTTCATCGCTTCAAACAAAATTTGACTTCCCCTCACTATGAATTCCTGTACATAGTAGAATATACGAAGTTGGGAGAGGGTTCTTGTCCTTGGAACTGAATCGAATAACATTGTATGATAATAATTTCGTAATAATTACCCTTGGGATGATAGAAAATAATGGTTTAGCACCTTAACTTCCCTAAATATTATTTCTAATTCTACATTTAAGTTATGACCTAGGGTTTCATTCTTTATACAAATCATAGTTAGAAAATTGTATGAAAGCAAAACCCTAGGAACGACGTACAAGCATATAATATGTTGAAAAGCATGTATAGACTTGATTTCTAGTAAAATTGGTCAAGGAAGAATTTAGTAAGTTGAGTTGAAGGAGGACCTAAATCGAAGAAATGCCTCAGTCAGGAGACCCTGTCTAAAGATTGTCGTTCAATCGATGGACCATCGATTTGGTCCATAGTTTTCCATGACCTAAAATACGCAAAAGTTTTAAAATATGGGTCATTTTGTACAAATCGTTTCTATCAGAGAGTGTGTTATCAATCTACCCAATCAATCAAGGAAATCTATTGGCCCTCTATGGAGCCCGTCAACCTGAACTACAACCTGTAAAAAACTTATTTTTTTCCGAGTGTTTTATAAATTATTCTTGGTACGAACCTTTTCTCTACAGGTACCATGGCTAAAAAGAAGCGACTAGTTTACTCCAAAAGGGGGAAAATCCAAGACGTTCACCCCATCTTACAAATAGATTGAAAATGACACCAACTCAGAGAGGGACCCAACCTACGCTTTTCCGGCAACAAACACACCATCGACTGCACGCTAAGACATAAGGGGAACCCCCAGAAGGTTAATCTCTATGTATTCACTGTCTCCTAGATTGTTTAAGAGCGCACACTTATTGGCTCACCAACTTAGCTGCCTAAATAAAGAAGGTGGCTCAATATCTGGCTCTGAGTCCTCCCCTGCTTTAGGCTCGCGGTCTGCCCAATCTTCAGTGTCTAAGTTTGCCAATGCATCCAGTTCAAAGAATCAGGAGGCCACTCGATTAGGAGATGATGAACAAAAAACCTCATTTGATAAGGCTACCATCTCGGAAGCTACTTCCGCACCCTAAAAAATTACCCTCCTTTGATAGCTGGTGAACAAGATATGAAGTGCAATGTCAAGTTTATAGAGACGCCAAGATGATCAAGGAGAAGGGAGTGACGACCGTTCTAGATACCTAGGAAAGATGAGTCCTCACTAGGATCCTACATAAGAACTAACTATTCAATTCCATAAGTGTGACTAGATAACATAGGAATTCTACTCATACAATGATCAGATCGTGAGGGAGTTATACATTTCCTTTTATTCCAATCTCCGAGATTCAATACATAATTAGGCCAAATCGACAATACAATACCTATTCACATACAACCAAAGGATGCCTGGTAGGCATCTTACGAGCCACAATCTGGCCATTTATATACAGCCCCATCACCTGTGTAGATTGGAGTGTCAAAACTAGAGTTTTACTATAGGTGGGACATAGTACATGTAGGTGATTTTCTGATAAGGGCCAACAAGCAAAAAAGGTTAAAATATGGCTAGCCCAGTACATTGCAGCACATGACGAGCAGGATGATTGGTTCATAGAACCCTGAGGACTTATCATGAAGGATACACTATGTTTCATGGCAAAATTCTTCTGTCTTATTGACTACAATAGAGTATCCCCCACTAAGTCTTACAACGTACTCGTATGGATAGGGCGGTCATAGTGGAAACACTAGTAGAAGAATTAGAGATTGACTTTGCACTGATGATATTGGTGGAGATTCATGAGAGGGCATTAAACACCTCTATAACATACCTTTTCTTTATTTTATCTTTCATTTCTGCAGTAACAGAAGAGTGGCAATCTGTCTTTATGGTACACTCCGTGGATCGATAGGGCAATTGGACACAGGTCTGGTCAATCATGAGGCTAATGTGGCGGCACCCCGTACATGGCCCCGGGGTCGAAGTACCTTTATTGGGAGAGACTCTTAAAGACACAATGGAACTATATCAAGGTTCCTACCCCTCTATAGGAGAAGATACCGATCCCACCTAACTTTTTTTTCACATGCACCCAGTAAGTCCCCCAACTCATCAAGCTCCACACCACCAGCCTCAACAATGATTCCTCTAGATAGATTTCAAAAAATAGAGGAAAAGATGGCCACCCTTCTCTACCATATGCAACCGTGAATGTGATATTCCATAGCGGAGGCAAAGGAACACATAGAAAAGTGGGGGCCAAGGATACGAAACAACAAATTAAGCGGTTCACAAATGCCTTGATGCATTTCAGCTGTGTGTCCTTGAACGACCAGGTTTCCCATTATTTTCATTGCCATTTAGACTGAGTTGGATAGCCTATAACTGATGTTGATGATATTTTTGATATAATGGGGCCTAAGCAAGATCTTTGAACCAAAAACCTAGCTGAGGATAGTATACTTGAGGCCTTCTTGAAGGCTCCTGCTAAGACATTGCCCAAAGCACATGTTTGTGGAAAGAGGCATCGTTTTTACTGCACCGGTGATCCCGGTGATGAGGCCCATGTCTTAAAAAGGGAGGGAATAGAGCTGGAAGAGACTAGGAAGGTCTCAATAGTAGACGAGGAGATGCGCTAGAAGACGGTGAAAGAGATAGTTGGTGGGGTATGATGTTCTTTGCCTGTGAGAGCAACAATGAACAATGCTGATGGTAGTGATATAGTTGTGGATAGCACTACTGATGGTTTCATCCTTATATATGTGGGAACTACTGATGGTGACATAATTATCGATTGTGCGAGCCTTCGGAAACTGAACCCACCCTCTTATTGGTAGGTCTTCAGCGGCATGCACCTCTCGATTGTTTCACCTACTATCCTAATTTCATTGATTTCTTTTGTATTAGGGACAATTGGAATTTTTTATTTTAAGGGGTAGGGTAAACGGAATGTGGTGATAGAGTGAAGTCTAAGTAGCCCAACTCACGGTCCACTCTAAGGTTTTTTTTCCTATGTTCTTTTTCACCAAGGTAAAACTTAATTTCTATTTAACCGACATATACTAGTGAGTGTATGTGTAGAATAATCAAATACTGAAGCATAATGGCTGCTAATTTTTTTTAAAAATTGACACGCCATTATATTTTTGTGCTTGCACGTTCAGGTTCAGATAAATTAAATGTGTTAATACTAGACATGGCATGAAAAAGTATCAATTGTATGACCCTCAACAAAAACATGAACTAGAAATTATAATAATCATATAGTGTAATGATGCCCCAAGTGAGTGTGAGGATATTTTACCATTCAACAGTAGGTGCCCCGCTAGAACTTGTCCTGTTTGTCTTGCTAAGGAAATCTACTTAAGAATATAGGATGTTATCAAAGTCCCTTATTCAAAATAGTCTATATTGAGCCTAAAAGGGGTTGACACAATGAAATAAATATCCCTTCTGAACCAAACATGTTGAGCCTGTAATAGACAATTATTTTTCACCAACATTCCTTCCCATGGTCTAATGTTTTGTCCTCAGTCCTTCCTTGGATATGTGCAACTTTGACCTAGGCCAAAAGCCTAAGTTAAAGGTGGCTAATACAGACAAATTGCCTAGTATTTCCGCTGACCCTACATCGCGTATTGTGGTCCTTGACCCATGGAAAAAACATTAGTAGAGGGTGGCCACTATGAGAGGAGATCCAAAATTCGATGTGAAAAGTGTTGGAAGTTTATAAGAAAAGTCTAAGTAAGAGAATGATGTGACCTAATGAAAAAAAAATTAAAGAATTGTTGAAAAAGAGGTAAAAAAATTTTCTGAGAAAAAGATACAAATGTACAAATCACCTCTTTTGGGAAATAAAGCAAAGGGGAAAAGATAAAATAAATAGGGGGTAAAAAACATTAAAAAATGTGGAAATCTTAGCGGTAATGTCAAGGAGGTTAGATAGTCACTAAATGTTCCCAAATGTAAAACACATTATCGTGAGCCTATAATACAAGCAAATAAAGTCATACTGTGATACTAGAGTCTAGTGTGGTTAAGCTAAGCAGCGATGATACGGGAAATCCTATGGCGTAGAGTAATAATTGTATTTGTACTCATACCATTTAGGGCGTGTTAAAGAAGATCCTTGTTCCCCAAAATTCATAATCATGGTGTTAAAATTGAGGATTTTGTTTCATGATAGGGCACTAGTTACATTATGAGAAAATTGGTACCTTGGTGAAAGGAAAAAATAAAGTGTATATAGCATGGTAAATTCGTGTCATGAGCTAATACGCATGAGTTAGCCTTTGGAGACTGAGGAGTAATCATGCACTCAATCAAGAAAGAGTCAGTATAGATAGCCATGTTATTGCTAGAGTTTAAAGGGTTTGCTTCTATGATAATGTCAACTAGGATTATAGTTCTTCGCTTGAGGACAAACAATTAATTTTAGTTTAGGGTGTTTATGTACGATGACTTAAAGGTATTTATAATGCATTTCGATTAAGATTTTTGTCTCTCTAGAGACTTTTTGTTTTGGTTTTAACAAGTTCTATGTCTTATTTTGCAAGAAAGATGTTTAGGTCGAAAATGAGGTAGACAACTGAATAAGTTCATAAGTAGAACTGCGAAGGCAATCGATGCTCCGTAGGTGATGATCGTAGATGAGTATCCATACATTGGATGACATTAGGGAATTCTGACCAAATGTAGAATCATGTTTGGCATCAATGGCCCGAAAATAGAGTGACGAATCGTAGTTTGTGACTTTGAAGGTTCCAGTGCCTAATACTTGAACAGTCTAACTATTAAGCTATGGAGGAGCATCGACAAACTGTAGATGGGTCGACGTACCTTGTTTTTGATACGTCGTTTGATTTAGAAAAGATTCAATTTGGAGGCTAAAATATTTTTCCATGTCATAACTGAATGAGTTAAACCACAGACCATCGATTGATCGACGGCCCATCAGATTGTCTAAACAACAAAAGTCATGTGCATGAACAAAACATTCCTTATTTTAATTTTTTTTTCATTAACAATTTTTTTTATAAATATTTGATTAAAACCTTGTTTTGGGGGTTAACTACTACTGTTCTTGTTCTAGTAATACTTTGGAGTTTAGGTTTTTTAACATTGACAAACAATTGATTTCAGGATTTCGTTTTGAAGCTTTGACATTCAAGTTCAATTTTTTGGTTTACAATTACTATTATGTAAGTTCATGATTTCTTCATCCACAAATATGAAGTGTGTTCTTGCTTATATGGGTAACTAAATCCAAAACATGTCTTGTGGAACCATATTAAGGATAAGCAAAGTATAAGTAGCAATTAAACAATTCTTGAATAGGGTTTTTTGTATGCATTGGTAATTATTTTATTTAGAAATCATTTTAACGATTATAAGCATTTGAACTACTGTTGTTAAGAGTAAGTTAATTAGAAAAATATTATCAACATATCATAAGTATGATATTATCTAATAGGCTAGAGTTTATTTGTGCGGTGTAATAATGAAGCAATACATTAATTAAGATATCTAGTATGAGGTCATGGTAAAAGTTAGAAATTAAACACATGTAGCCGGACTAAGGCGCGGGGTGAAATCTTGTAGATGCCAGACAAATTATTTAGGGAGGTATAACTTATAACATTTCATGTAATAGACTAGGAAAAGATTACCATTACTAGGAATACTGTATAATAAATTTTTCGGGAAACACATACCTTAGTTACTCTCTCCTCTTGATAACAACCAAAGTCTATTATTATTCACTTGATAACAACATAATTAAAGGAATGTGTTCCACAAAACACCCCCCCCCCTCCTTTTTTACTAACTTGTTTCGTAATTACGTTGGCTAAAAAGACATTATCTTTGAATAAAGTTAAATATAAACCATATTACTAGTGGGATATATCCCAATCTACTAGTTGGGTTCTTTACTAGATAATAATCACTTAAAGTTTTTTAGGGTGGTGTAATTTGGGCATATCATATTTTAGCGCCGCTACCGGGGAATTTGATTTTTAGATTAATTATTAAAAAATCATTGAACTTATTTTGGTGATTTTTTGGTCTAGCTCTAGTGTATTCCAAGTACATGAAACCGAGAGCAACCACTCACAGCATATGATCTTAATTGAATCGCAGCTTGCGCAGGATGGAGAATCAATGGTCCTATGAAACCCAATCACAGGGAATGTATGTGATGAATCAAGCTTGAAGACGACAATATTAATCAGTGAAAACAATCAGGCACTTTGTGAGAATTATTTAGGAGACGCCTTGAGAGTTGAACCTCCAGCAGCCCCACGACCTTTGGATTATTATATAGGCAACGTGAACATCGTAGACTATGATTGACATCTTGTCCAACTCCCTGCCTCAGAGGAACCCATTCATCGTGACGAGTAGCCTGATGCCGTTGCTCACTACAAGAAGATCCACATGTTCAAATAGCAAAGCTAAGAGACGTTAGTAAAAGCTATGTGGGTACAAAAGACTTGTATATGAACGTCATCCGGTAGCGAGTATTCCCTCTATCACTATCAAAAGAGTCTTCGATATGGTTCACCAAGCGGCTCTACAACTCAATCTGTACTTGGGATCAAATGAAAGATGTGTTCTTAGTAAGGTTTTACCCGGTGTCCAAGAACCTCAACAAAGACAAGGTGAACAACTTTTTGGCATTACCAGGAGAGTCGGTAAGTAGCTCCTGGGGCAGATTCATTGGATTTATTAAGGGTGTCCTTAATCATTGCATTGATTATGAGTCACTGACGGAGTATTTCTTGAGAAAGCAAGATGACAATGATAAAGTAGTTCTTCATACTATTGATGGTGAATACTATATAGAATCCACCTAAGCTGATATTGGGGAGAAGTTAGATTAGATATCTCGCAATAACAAGGCCTAGAGAAATACAAAGTCGGACATCGCTCAGAACACATTAAGTGTTCAATCCTAAAAAAATACATCTACGGATGAGATTCGTCAATATGTTGCACATATGAGAATCGAGTTAGGGTTGATCCTTAAATATGTGAGCGGGGCCGCACACAATGTTTATGCGGTAAACTATTTCACTAAACCCCTACAGCGACAGAAAAGTATTACTATGAAGAAGATGCATATGAAGTTAATTTTCAGATGGGTTATCCAATCAAACTCCCAAGGATCCAGTCTGGATAATTGGCGCCAAGGTCAAAGAAACCAAATTCGAGACTATGGTAACTATAATAGAGAGGGTCAATATTTTTAAGATGAGAGCTACAACCGCGACAACCACTTTAACCCAAACGACTATGGTAATAGGAATGTTGAGGTTGGGTCACATGTTCCTCCTCAATATTGGGAATCTTCCCTTAGATAATGTTGAGGTAGTATGGTGTGGATTCAGGATATGATTCCAAAGAATATGAGGAGTTCTGATGGCACAAATCATAATGTCAAGGTAATGATAGGTGACCTATATGGCATTAGACAAAAAGGTGGATGCAGATGCAGTCTAAATAAAGGATATTGAGCTAGATATGACTCCATTTGCTACTAAAGTGAACCCAAGGCAACCTAGCACTCTTTCGAGAAACACTAGCCATAACCCAAGGAATCAAGGGAATGGCATGGTATTTAATACTCGAGGAAGTAAGAAGACTATTGATCCACCTATGTTGTCCATAGTAAAAGGTTATATGAGAAAGAAAGATGATGTAGAAGAATATAGTGGAAAGTTGGGTGTAGAAAGAACAAAAATAGCAGAATTATCTTAGAAAGTTGTTCCTATACATAGACCTCCACAAAAATTTCCACAGAAATTAGTGAAAAATACAAAAATAGCAGAAGTGTCTTAGAAAGTTGTTCCTAGACCTAGACCTCCACAACAATTTCCATAGAAATTAGTGAAGAGAACATAAAATTGTAAATATCAATTATTTATCACTATGTTGAAGCAGCTCTACATCAATGTTTCATTGATAAAAGCTTTAGACAAAAATCTTTGATATGCTATGTTTGTGAAGAACATGGTGAAAAAGAAGAGGTCGGTGTGTTTTGAAGATGATGACTGAAAGCAATAATGTAGTGCTATTGCTACAAGGTTTCTTGTATTGAAGGAGGGTCGAGGTACATTCACATTAAAAGTACGAAATTCAAATGATGAACCAAGAATTCTAACTTGGTTTATAGGCATAAAATAGTGTATTCAATCTATTAAAGAAATGTTAGAGTCAAAACGTCAAGAAATGACCATGACATCTGGAAAATTGTAAAATGTGCACTAGTGTTCCTTGGTATATTTCATGGTATTTTAAGAGGTGGAGATTAATGAAATTTAATAGAAAGGTGTTAAATATGTGTAAGAGTGTAATAAGAGTCGAAACATCCAGGTCCAACTTCAGAAGGACCACCCTAGTGGTCCTTGAAAATGACCCTTCCATTTGACATGTTAAATTGACAGTATCAAATCGACGAGCCGTCGATGGTCGTCATTGTCCAACACTTAATTTTTTTTAATGTTTCCAAAAGCATAGTCTTTGTCAAAAACGACGCTTAAAGATTTTCCAAAAGCATAGTGTTTGTCAAAAAAGATAACATTGAAGGATGGGCCGTCATTGGGAATACGGGGCATCGACCTGACTTCGTGTCTTAGGAGTCGAGAAGACTATTTTAGTTAAATGAATTTTTTATTTTAATAAATTAGGTTATTATTTACGGTTAAGGGATGGTTAATTAAGTTAGTTGAGGGACAATATAATGCCTTAACCTCACTAAAATAACTTAACACCCCATATTTTCCAAACCAAAATTCTCTCAAACTTCTCTATACTTTTTCTCTCGATTCAAGACACAATCGAATACCAAGCTTCAAGGTGGACTAGGACTTGAATAAATCATTGAAGACCAAGATTCATGGTGGAATAGGGCTTCCATGCTTAATTTTTTCTGCATTAAGCTCTATGGAATCCTAGGGTATGGAAGATATTCACTCTTGGGATCTCTTTCCCCAAGAGACTCTTCAAAATTTATTTCAAATAATTTCAAAAAATGGGTTACATTCTAATTATGAAATTGATCATTCAAATTGAGTTACTATTGGGCTTTATTTATTATTATTGATAGATTATGGCTATATATATTTATTAATTTTTGTAGTTCTTAGTGTTTTACCTAGTTCCATGGTAAAATTCATTGTTTGACCCTCTCCCCTGACCGTAGGTTATAAATTGATTAGTGCTGATGCAACTGACTTAGTTCTTTAATGAATTAATGTTATATTACATTAATAAGTGGATTTATGGATGAATATGGTTTGATTTATGGTATGATTTTGAAGGAGGCTTGTGAAGGTGAATTGGTAAGACTTTGTGATCTTGAATTCTTTAATTCATTGATAGTGATTTATACGTGATAATGGTATTCAATTTAAGTATTATATGGGTAATTAAAAGAAGATTATGATATAATGATTACAATTAAATGTCTTAATTGTATATGAGATCATGTTAAGGGTATGTTGACACAAGGTTGAATGTTAAACACTTGTGTGCCTTACTATGATGTGTTTATCTCACAAATGAAGGGTTGTTATGAAAGGAATTCTCATTCAATAACGAATGATCTAATGATATTATATAGAAGGGGTTAGTCTCATTCAGAATATACTAAGCTATCATGATTAAGAATTAAAAACATTTCGAAAAGGGAATTTACCTTAGCACATATTAAATTTGACAATGAGTGTTGTTGACTCCCCATAGAATGGAAATGCACCTAATATTCTCATGAGATGAGGAATCCAATAACTAATGGGCATGTATTTGATTCAAGACATATCTCGTTCATTACCTATATTGTCTTCATAGGGATACTAGCTAGTGGATCTACCTAGAATGCGATGTTCATGTTTTTGTCCTACCTAGGTAAGTAAACCACCATATTTAAGTGTAGGTTTTCATGACACCAAATTCCATGTTTACCTCACATGGCCTATCGTCAGTTAAGGTGATTATTCCCATACGTACAATGAGTGTAATGAACTGAACACTTACTAGGGTGACTTGAGGGATTCTACTTTGTGTAAGTAGGGGTATAGGACTCTACATAAACATGGCACATGTTTACCTTGAGGGAAGTCCTAAGAGGTTGTTCTTATGTACTTCTGGCACAAATAAATTGTTTCTGATGACTTTACATGTGGATATTTTTATATCATCTTACTGTCATTGATTATAATTCTATTGGTCTAATAGCTTATATATGTTTTTGAATGTGCGTAAACGCTTTTTGAAGTGACATAGAGTGGTTATGAACTAAATGTCCTCATAAACATGATTTAAATGATTTTTTATGCATATGTATCCATACTTAGTACAAGTTTTTGTACTAACCCATATTCTTTCCCTTTTTCCAAAACAACATAGGTTTTGTCCATTATGGTATGTAGACCGCTTTTAAGAAAACTTGGACTTTCCCTTATGATTTATTAGATCCTCTAGTCTAGGATTGTGCCGCATGTTCTGAACAAGTAGTATTGGGATTGTCTTTAAGACATTCATTTTATCCTATTAAATAATGCATTTGTTGTAAGCCCTATGTGGAAAATATGGATTTATATGAGGGTTATGTTTACTAAACAAAAGGCCTATGTTAATTTCATATATGAGTAGTCTAAGTAAACTACATATGTAATATGTGAGAGTTCTATGAATAAGTCAACACGTAAAATGTTTTAATTTTCCGCATTTAACCAATGATATGCTATGAAGAATATGAAGGGGCTTGTCTAAGTCCTCTTTGAGGACACCAACGTTGGTTATTTCAAGGGGGTACTCCCCGGTCGTGACCAACTTGATATTAGAGCATAAGGTTGAAGTAATATTAGCACTGATGTCTCACTAACCATGTCTTCATAGAGTCTTGTTCATGGGTGTGAAGCGCACCACAGATATGAATTAGAGGCTATGTGACGCTTTCTCACTATTGGTAATATTCAATGGCGTGACTTAAGAGTCCTAATTGTATATGTCCCTTTTTCGTCAAGTCCTTTTCTTTTGGATATTGGAGATGAATATGAGAAGTACATTCGCAAGGAGAGTGGAGGAAATAATTTCTAATGTGGGAGTTCCTCCCCAAGAGAATTAAGCCCCTCCACAAGGCAATCAAATTCCTCTGCAAGACCAAGTTCCTGTCATTCCTCCACCTATGACAGATGGAGAAATAAGGTCAGATTTTCTATGTGTGTCCCAAGCTATGACTACCTATGACCAAGTGGTAGATACTCAAGAACAAGCCATGACGACTCAAGGGATACGGGAGGCTGGACACCATGATAAAATAATGATAGTATCATGGCTTCTCGCTTGGGTTACTTCACAAGGATGAACCCTTCTATGTTAATTAGCTCTAAGGTTAATTAGCACCCCCAAGACATTACTGATGAGGTCTATCAGATCCTCTATTCTATAGGTTTGAGTTCTAATGAGAAGGTCGAACTAGCCAACTATCAACTCAAGGATGTGACTCAAATATGGTATATCAAATAGAGAGACAATTAGGCGTCGAGAGAAGATCCTATAACTTGGGAGGTATTTAGAATGGATTTTCTTATTAGGTTCTTTCCAAGAAAGAAAAAGAAGGGGAATGTGGATCAATTGCTGATGTATGCTTTATCCTTGGGGAGAAATTTCTTCTTAAAAGATATGAGTGTGCAAGAGTAGTACTTGAAGTTCAGTAAATTATCTTGATAATATCAATATTTAATTGACTTTATCATGATATTGGTCTGTTGTTGATATGGACTTTTCTTGATTAGTGTTATGTCTTCTGACTTGGATATGTTATTGATTGTGTATAAAGGCTTTTAGAAGTGACATAGTATTGTTTTAACCTAAATATCCACAATTTTTTGTTAGATTCTCAGGTTCGAGGATGGTGCCACATGTTTTACACTAGTAGTATTTCTATTGTCTTAAAACCATTTATTTATTTCCTAATCTTGAAAACGTTTGTTGTATGCTTTATGTGGCAAATATGGATTTGTATGAGGGTTATGCCTGAATGTTCAACTTCATTTTAAATATTTTAATGTTATATGGCCTTCCTAGAGAAAATATTTATATGTTGGTTGTGTTGACTAAACGAGAAGCCTATGTAGGATTCATATGTAAGGAGTATATGTAAACTCCATATATAGTATGATAGAGGTCTATGTATATCTCGATATGTTAAACATTTCAAATTTACATATTTTAACCTATCATATGTTAGGAAGTATACAAAGGGGTTTTTTTTAAAGTAATCTTTGAGGACACCGATGTCGTTTACGTTAGGGCGGTGCTCAACGATTGTGAATTTTTTTTATCCGAGCATGAAGTTTAAAAAATCTTATCATTGATATCGCACTAAACCACATCTTTGTAGAGTCTTATTCATGGGTTTGAGGCGTGCCACACATATGAATGAGACACAATGTCACACTTAGGAACTCTCACTTATTGCTAATCTTTATCATAGTGCTCTAAGAGTTTTAACTCTATGCAGGCATTTTCTTATAATCCTTTTCTTGTGAATATATGTTATGAATACGAGAAGGACATCTTCAAAGAAATTGGAGGAAAACTTGGCTATTGAGTGAGTTCCTCCCCAAGAGAATGAAACCCCTGCACAAGGAAATCGAGTTCCTCCGCAATACCAAGCTCAAGTCATTAGTGAACCTATGACCAATCGAGAAATAATGTTGGCTTTTCTATGTTTAGAGCAATGTGTGATAACCCAACTTCAAGTGGTGGCTACTCATGCATAAGCCATGACGGCTCAAGCTAATCGGAATGTCTGCCCCATGTTCAACAATGTGATAGTATCATTGATTTTCACTTTAAGGACTTCACAAGGATGAACCTTCCTATATTCTTTGGGTCTAAGGAGAATGAACACACCCAAGAACTTCTTGATGAGGTCTACAAGAAACATTATGATATGGGTGTGAGTTATAATAAGAAGGTCGAGTTATCTTCCTATCAACTCAATGATGTGGCTCCAACTTGGTATACATGGTGGAGAGATAATAAGGACTTGAGAGAGGTAACTATAGATTGGAATATTTTTAGAAGGTCTTTTGTTTATAGGTTCTTCCCAAAACAAAAGAAGGAGGTTAAGGTGGATGAATTTTCCTTGAATTCTCCTTACTTGGGGAGAAACTCCTTCCTAAATGGTATAAGTGTGCAAGATTACTCCTTTAAGATTACTAAATTTTCAAAGTATGGTCCTTACTTGGTATCCAATCGTAGGGATAAGATGAGACTGTTTGTAATGGGAGTTTACGATGACCTAGTTGTAGATTCCCATTTTGTGATGCTACAATAAAATATCAATATATATTATTTAATGGTTATGCTCAATAAGTTAAAAAAGACTAGACTCAAGAATACTAATAGGGAGTTTATGAGAGCCAAGACGTATGAGAGAGGTAATTCCAAGTGTAGGCTTGAAATTCAAGACAAGCCTAGGTTCAAGAAGAGAGTCTCCAACAAAGTTCATTCCAATTTCCCTAAGACTAAAAACTATAGAGTATCTAACCCTATGTCTCAATTGGGAAGAAGAAGAAATTCACCTAGTGAGAAACCTACTTGTTCCATGTGTAGTGAGAAACATAGGATTTAATGTTGGTTGGGAATAAGAAATTGGTTTTGTTGTGGAAAAGAAAGGCATAATGTTAGAAATTTTTCTAATGTGAGGAGTCAAGAGAAGGGGAGCCCTAAATCTGAATAAAGCGGTCCTAGCTTCGATGATCGAAATTGGATCAACTTCTATGTTCTCCTCTCTAGGGGTGAGAAAGAGGAATCTCCCGATGTGGTAACCGGTATGTTACAAGACTTATCTATTGAGTGTTATATTTTACTTTACCCCATTATACTTTGTCATTTTCAACTCCTCTAGTATAAAAACTGTTTGAGGTTCTACCGTGCCCTGATGAAGTTAAAAGAGTTGAAGCTTCAACTAAAAGACCTATTCGACAAGTATTTTATTCAACCTAATATTTCACCATCGAGAGATCATATGATTTTTATTATGAAGAACGATGGGTCCCTTAGAATGTGCATTGATTATCATCGATTCAATAAGGTCAGCATTAAGAACAAGTATCCTCTCCCTCGGATTGACAACATGTTTTATCAACTCCAAGGGGCAAGCTAGTTTTCTAAGATTGACTTGATGTCGGGGTATCACCAACTTACGGTGAGATTAGAGTATGTACCTAAAACTGTTTTCCCAACTAGATATGGTCAGTATGAGTATGTTGTGATGTTGTTTGGTTTTATGAATGCCCCGGTGGCTTTTATGGACCTTATGAATAGAGTTTCCGAAAATACATTGATTCCTTTGTTATTTTCTTCATTGAGAATATCATGGTATAGATGAAAAACAAGTGTGAACATATGGACCATTTATGAGTTGTATTACAAGCCCTTAAGGAACACCAACTATTTTTTATGAATAGTAACTATGATTTTTGGTTGAGATCTGTGGTATCTCTTTGTCACATTATCTTAAGTGCGTGTATAGAGGTCGATATAAAGAAAACTGAAGCAGTTAATAATTGTCCTAGACCATTGACCCCAACAAACATTATAAGTTTCTTGGGTTTTGTTGGGTACTATAGGAGGTTTCTAAATTGGTTTGCCTACATTTCTTCTCCTCTTACTACATTAATCCAAAAGAGCATAAAATTTGAGTGCATGGAGGCATATGAAAGAAGTTTCCAAATATTAAAATATAGGCTTACCTTCTCGCCGATGTTGGCTTTAACAGAGGGTACCAAGGATTTTATGGTATATTGTGATGCTTCCGGAGTGGGTTTTGGTTGTGTCCTTAAGAAACATGTGAATTTGGTAGCCTATGTCTATAAACAAGTCAAGGTGCATGAGAATAATTATCCAACTCATTATCTTAAATTAGCAGTTTTAGTGTTTTCCTTATAAATATGAAGGTATTACTTGTATGGTGTTCATGGCGATGTGTATACCGACCATAAGAATCTTCAATATGTGTTCACTCAAAAGTATTTAAATCTCAGACAAAATTATGTTTGGAGTTATTCAAAGATTACGACATGAGTGTTTTTTACCACCATGACAAGGCCAAGGTTGTCGAAGATGATTTAAGTCGTATTACCATGGGTAGTGTGTCTCATACAGAAGAAGGAAAGAAAGACCTAGAAAAATATGTTCATAGGTTGGCTCGATTTGGTGTTTGGTTTGAAGATTCCATAAATGGTGGCTTTATTGTTAATAATAACTCTGAGTTGTCTTTAATGGTTGAGGTGAATTCTAAGCAACATCTTGATCAAGTATTGATAGACATGAAGAAATTGGTACTTAGTAAGTTCAATGAGTTATTATTCTTAGGGGGAGATTGTGTGCTTATGTACCAAGTTAGATTCTGTGTACCGAATATTTAGTATTTGAGCGGAAATTTTTTTATGAAGCTCATGGTTCCCGATATTCAATTCAAGAAGGTGCCACCCAAATAAATCATGACCTTAGGGAGGTATATAGTGGGGATTTATTGAAAAGGAACAAACTGTAGTTTATTCTTAAGTTTTAAAAATGCAAAAAAATTAAAGTTGAGCATCTACAGCCGAGTGGTTTAACTCAAACAATGGAAGTTCCTACTTCGATGTTGGAAGAAATTAATATGGACTTGGTTGTTGGGTTGCCTTAAACTCTGAGGCAAATGACTCAATTAGGGTTGTTGTGGATAGATTGACTGAATCCGCTGACTTTATTCCCATCGAGTCTACTTACCTGTCTAAGGATTATGCAAGAATATACATTGATGGAACATTGTGCTTACATGGTATCTATTTTTCCATCATATCAAAAGAGGTGCTCAATTAACTTTTCTATTTTGGAGGTCTTTCCCAAAAAAGGTTGGGTACATTCATCCCGAAATGGATGGTCAACCGGATGCATACTATTCAAACATTAGAAGGCATGTTAATAGTTTGTATTATAGATTTTAAAAGGGAATTGGTACAATCATTTTTCGTTGATTGAGTTCTCCAATAATAATAGCTATCATTCTATTATTTTCATTGCACTTTTTGAAAGACTCTATGGTAGGCGATGTAAGTCTCCAATTGGGTGGTTTGAGGTTTGCCATTCTTCACTCCAAGGTCTCGAAATAATATATGAAGGTTTGATGAAGGTTAAGGGTATAAGGGATAGGTTGAAAACAGCCTATAATAGGAAAATTTTTTATGCCGAGAATAAAAGAAGAGATCATGAATTTGAAGTAGGTGATATCGTGTATTCGAAGATTTTACCTAGAAAGGGGTCATGAGAATAGGTAAAAAGGGGAAGCTAAGTCCCTGGTATGTGGGTCCCTATGAGGTTTTGTAATATAAGACCCGATCCTAGAAAGACTAAAAGAAAATCATGTATTGGTTCAGATAAATCCATTTTTTTTATAAAAAATCAAAAACGAAGAATTTCATGACTTTATTGACCTGAGCAGAAAAAATACAGTTTTGCTTTTTTTTATGTCAACTAAGTATCGTAAGTAAATTGCTCCCACTTGTTTTATCATTTGATAACCAGAGTCATTCTTTGATAAATGATCACTATGAGTCGGACTCAATAGAATTTGATCAATCCTATTTTCTGTCGTTAAGGTGGTGAACTGAACCAAGAATTCTCTTTCTTCTTCATCAATCAATTCACTGTTCGCGACAAAGTATTATATTTTCTCATCAATCCAATCCCCGTTCACGTTTTTCCTTAATGGGTCAAGAAGGTTGCATTTTAGTGGAAACTACCTAGTGACCTAGCTTTGGTTTATCATGTATTTCATCTCTCTATGCTAGATAAATATATTGCCAACCCCGTATCCATTCTCCCTATTAAAGGGTAAGGTGTGGATGTGAGACTTTCCTATGAAGAGGTTCCAATGGAAATTCTATATAGCCAATTCAAGAAATTGAGGATCAATGAGGTGGCCTCCATAAAATTCCTATGGAAAAACCACCTAGTTGGAGGAGAAACATAGATGGCCGAGGCTAATATGAAGTCCCATTATCCTCATCTTTTTGCTCAAAATTCTAGACAATGTTGAGGATAGTAATAATTCTCTTAAAGTAATGAATAAATTTGAATTTGCCTTGTTGTTATTAAATGTTCATATATATGGATAATATTCATGCAAAAATGTGTTTGTATGTGAAAATTCTCTTGTGCTTAACTTGCTCTTATTTGTGTTTTGTGTATACTTGCCTTGGTTAAATGATATTGAGCATGTTAATGTTTTATGAAAGAAGGTTGACACAAGAAACTCTTAATGATCATGTTTGCTACGGGTAAATGACATGTTTGTGTCTTGAATGGAGTTGTAAATCACTCCATTTAGTTGTAAAACATTTTTATTATATGTTCTTGGTTGGGCTTCTAGTATTGAGTATCCTAATTTTCTCTACAAAATATTTTTAGTGTTATTTAGAGACGAATATATCTAGGGGTAAGGGGGGTAATGTAATACTACAAAAGACCATGACCTAATCAAGAGCCTCATATTATGAATAATTACATGTAAAACTTTTTATAGGCCTAAATTATATATTTTAACTAGTTAGGAACTATTAGAGTCAAAACGGCAAGAAACGACCATCACGTCCGGAGAATTGTGAAATGCGCACTAGTGTGCCTTTGAATGATTAATGTAGTTTGAAGAGTCGGAATTTAATGCAATTTTTTATAATGGTGCTAAACATGTGATAGAGTGTGATTAGGGTCGAAACATAAGGTACGACTCCGCAAGAGATCACCCTATGGGTCTTTGGAGAGGATCATTGCATTTATGCCAAAACTTTCAAATTGAAAATAGACAAACGACGAGCAAATCGACGCGTCGTCGATGGGACAATGTACAGTAAATGGTGGTCATTTGCCAACACATAGATTTTTCAAAAAAGAGTCCACCAACATTCTATCCCAAATGATGCCATTGCAGAACGGCCTGTCGATGGGAATACGAGGCTTCTTTGTATGGGGTCGAGTGGACTATAAAAATTTTATTTCATTAAATTAGTTAATTATTTTGGGGTTAAGGGAGGATTAATTATGTTTTTTAGGGACTATATAATACCTAAGCCTCAATAAACTTACCTAACAGCTAATATTTCCCAAACCAAACTACACTTTAACTTCTCTCTACTTTCTCTCTCTATTCAAGACACCAATGAAGGCCAAGCTTCAACGTGGACAAGGGATTCAAGACATAGTCTTTTATCTATCAAACTCTATGAAATCCTAGGGTATGGAAGCTATTGACTATTGAGATCTTTTACCCAAGAATATCATAAAATTGATTTCAAAATGATGTCAAAAACACGGGTTTCATTTTAATTACGAAATTGATCTTTGAAATTGAGGTTATATTCCTTTATTTATTTTTATTATATATATATTATAATTCTTTTTTTATTAATTGATCTAGTTCTTATCCTTTGATCTAGTTCCATTGAAGAATTCATGGTTTGACCCTTACCCCTTACCCTAGGTTATCATTGCAGATTCATTTATTAGTAATTAAAGTTGACTTATTTCTTATATGAATTAGTATTATATTTTTTTATGGAATATATTGATTGATGAATATGGTTGGATTAATGGTAAAATCTTGATGGAGGCTTGTTAAGGTGAATTTTAAGACTTTGGTGATAGTTATTAGATTAAGAGGATTATGATTATGATGAAATGTCTTGATTATATTAATTGGAGATCATGTTAAGTGTATATAGAAACCATGTTGAATGTGAACCACTAGTTTACTATCATATGATTATGTTGTGTTGATCTTAGAAACGAAGGGTTGGTATGAAAAGAAATTCTTATGAAATGACTTATTAGCTAATGATATTATATACTATGATGATTAAGTATGACTTAAATACATTTCAAAAAAGTTCTTCAGCTAAGTACCGAGTGAACTTGACAATGAGAGGTTTTGACACCCCATACAAGCGAGATTCACCAAATATTCTGATTAGATGAGGAATCAAATTTCTTATGGGCATGTAGATCGTTCAAGACAAATCTGCGATTTCCTTAACTATTTTTTCAATATAGGGATAGTCTCTTGTGGATCCACCAAGAATACTATACATGTTTTAGTCCTACCTTGGATAGTGGACACCTTCTTTTGGGGTATGGTTTCATGACAAAGATTCCATTTTAAGTTCACATTGTCTATTATCGGTTAAGGCGATTTTTTCCTAAAGTAAAATGAGAGTAATGAAGTGAAAACTGACAAGAATGACTTAAGGGGTTCTACTTAGTCTAGGTAGGGGTATAAGACTCTAATATACATGACACAAGTTGACCTTGAGGTAAGTCCTTGGATTTTTTCGTATTTACTTATGATATTATTTAATTGTATATAATGACTTTACATGTTGATGAGCTTATACAATGTTAGTTTCATTGATGAATATGTTATTGGTCTAAGTTGATATCTATATGATGAAGCATATGCATGATAGTAAGATATATGGAATGTTGAAATCCCCTATGGTCCTTTGTTTGGTTTACTTGATTATGTTGGTTTTTGGGAATTCACATGAGAATTTCACATGAAGGCTTGAGAAGGGGTTCTTAGTTTTATGTTGATTTTTGAGTTGTCTTGAGTAGTAATCTAATGGCTTGTATATGTTCTTGGTTGTGCATAAAGTCTTTTTAAAATTACGTAGCATGGTTTTTTGCTAAATGTCCCCTTAAACATTATTTAAATGGTTTTATGTTCTTTTTCAATACTTAATACATGTTGTTGTTCTTATCCATATTCTTTCCCTTTTCCCTAAGCAATGTAGGTTTGGACATCTAACACTCCGAACGTTCCATGACATAGAGTAGACTTTCTCGTAATGAATGACGATTAACATGACGTTTGCAGACCTATATTAAACTATTGAACTCAATTAGAAAAGGTTATAGCCAAAGTGATAAAGAAAGACCTTGACGTCCAGAAAAAAGCTAAAAATTGAACATGTAGACATCTCTATGATTGGTTAAGGTTTTTAGAGTGTCAAATAATGTCCAAAACTTGTAAAGGACTTTAAGTAGGTAATATTTACTACAAAGGGTTCAAACGTCCAGTAATGACTACCCAAGGACCACCAGAACATGGGCAAGTTTGAAGCAAAAGCAGTCTGCGCACATCCAGAAAATAAGGGTTGCTACGCAACACGCAGCCAACACGTGGAGGAAAAAAAGTTGGCCTGCTACATGGAGCTTCTACGAGAACAACTGTATCAACTCGGATTATAAAAAATATATGTAAAATTTATGCCGCGACACGCAGCAACTTCCCTGATTAGTCTATGGCATTTTTAAGTCAATTTATGTTTTTAAAAAACCATTTAAGTGAGGGGACTTTTGGAGATTTTAGGGGACGAGTTTTTAATAATTTTGGGTCAGTTTTAGACCACTTTAACGCACTTCAAATAAGACTAAACAAATTACTCCCATCTCTATCAAGACCTCTCTCTTTTTAAACTCCATTAAAGAAGTAGAAAAGCTTAAGGAAGAAGACAAGAAATCAATATTTTTTATTTGAAATTCGTAGAGTATTCATCAATAAGGTATGTGTTTTTTGCTCTTGAGATTTCTTTCCCTAACCTTTTATAGATGATTTTTAAGAATTCAACATCTACGGTTTTTTACTCTACAAAATGTGTTTTCTTCCTTACTCATGTTTTATAAATAATGATGAAAAAAATAATTGTTTTATATGGTTAATTAAATATGTAATGTTGGTAATTGGTGTGTAATGTTTCATTTCCGTGTGAAGCATGTTCATTCTCTAAATAATGGTTTTGGTTGGGTTATATATATCACTTTACCACATGTAAACATTGGGATTGGAACTATAACTTGCATGAACTCATTAATGACCCTTTCCCATATCCTTAACTATTAATTGGTCTTGTATATGACTTGAAGGGTTGGTATTGGTTATATTATTGAGTACTTAATTATGTTGTTTGATAATTTTTGTGAATTGAACGTAGGTTCTTGATGAAGTTCCTTAGAAGCAATAGGTTAGTCTTCTAAAGTCGTTAGCACTCTATTATGTTTATGATAGCCTATTAATGATGTCTCTATGCAATTGAAGTATGTATTATGTTTATATGTATGTATGTTGGGCTATGGATATGTATAATGTGCGATCAAGATAAGGATATCATAATGCAAATTGATTATGTTTATCTTGTATGCCTTACACACTATGAATATAATATGTTAATATGACAAATGAAGGTTTTGATGAAAGGAAATTCTCATTTAAACCTACATAAATTATGATCATGTTTATACAAGGAGCTAATCTCCTATGACTTTTGATAAGTTTTATGAGAAAATGATAACCTAAATTTTGTTGAACAAGAGAATTTATCTTAGCACTAATTAACTAGATATGAGAGGTGTCCCTTCCATATTTGGGAGGTAGGTTTACCATGACTGTCATGGATGCCCTTAAATATTTATGTACATATACCCTTACTTAGTACATGTTGTCACATCAATGGAGCACCCCCTAGAGGTAACATGGCGTACTTGACGTCTCGGAGGTCTTATTTATAAAAGCCCATATTTATCATTCATTGCATTGTCATAAGTAAATTTAGCAGAAAATTTAAAAACATTCTTAGCACATCATATGCTAGAATATTACTTCATATATATATATGTGTGTGTGTGTGTGTGTGGTTGTGTGTGTATGTGTGTATATTAAGCATCCTTAACGTACACATTATGTAAAAAGTAGAGAAGAATGGAGTTAGTACAAGAATGCACTGAGTATGGAAACCATGAAAAAACATGCATTTAAAAGGAGCATTTTCTTTAAATTATACTTCATGCCTCTTTGAGTAAATCTTCATAAAACATTTTTGTAATAGTATTAATATAATTTAAATACTTCATATAGACATATTCAATGGCAAAATATCATATAAGATAATACTTATAATTTAAACAATATTTGGGGTCAGTTTACAATGAGCTACTTTCCATGTACAATGAACAATTTTTCCTTTTACGGTGAATTTCTCTTTTTAAGTCATTAACTTCCCAAGTAACCCCCTAGTAATACTTGGCCCAATACATCAGCTTAAGAACACAATGAAACCGTAAATTTAACATACACAAGCCCTCACATATCATCATAGAAGTACAACATATTATAGATTTATTTAAGCCAAGACCTTAAGAACATTAGAGTGTGCTACATCAACTTGCACATATACTACTTCACTTCACATCAATGCATTATAAGACATTCATTATATAGTCATTTAGAAAAACATAGTGCATATAAGGATAAGACCACATCACATAGATCTATTAGGACTCATTCCATGCACTTCATCACAAAAAGTAGACAATTACAACAAAGTCATGAATGAGGAATATAATCATAGACACATGAATTCGAACACCTTCCTAGGACTTCCCTCAAGATAAACATGTGCTTTTAATAGGTGAAGTCCCATACTCACACCTAGACTAAGCACCCACCCTTAGGTTATCCTAGTAAGAGTCCTTACATTACTTCGAATGTCCATTTTACTTTTGGAAAACTGTAGACTTAATCGACACTATTAACATGGGTTCTAAACATGAAATTTGGTGTTGTACAATCTTACACCAAAGGAAGGTGTTCTCACCTAGCAAAGGTAGAGAATTAAACTACATCATATAATACTAATTGAATTCACTTGCTAGATCCTATGTGGCAAGCATAGTCTATGGAACTACGAGAAATTCATGACCCTCTACATGGTCATTGTCATTGGATCATCATGTCATGAGAAAACAAGGGTCAACCTCCTCCAACGGAAGACACAACCTCATGTGGAACAATAGGTGAATATTCCTCAAAGGAAGTCAAAACTTATGGGAATCTAATGGTGAAACTTCCTCCAAGGAAAGCCAACACACTATGGAAACCAATAGTGAATTTTTCTCCAAGGGAATCCCATACCACTCAATTTCAAGTTCACTCGATGCTAAGCTGAATTCCATTTATTGAAAAACATTTATTTCTTTACATCATAAAACATAGGCTTAACATATTGATTAGATATATGCTTAAAGCATTTTCAAGCACCTATTTACTTTTCGGGTACAGATGAGCACACCTTTTAAGGCCCCTCTATTTACTACGTCATCATACATGTCTGTTTATGCTAGTATGTGAGCAAACCTTTCACATAACATATTAATGTCACACATGTTCGTATATCAATGCATAAGTCTATTTCTGTACCTATATGAGCAATCTTTTTATGTCAATACTCCAAGACACTATGCACATTCATACTACATCATATCATATATACATAACATCATAGCATATAAGTCATATTCATAACATGTTCAGAAAATCCTATGCATATCCTTACAAGACCAACCTATAAATTATCCTATGAAGGTACACATCTGCAATACATAGACGAGGTCCCATACCTTTACCTATACTAGTACACAATCAAGTAATCCTAGTTAATGATACATCATACAACATCACATAATTGTTAGCATAGCACAAGACTCATTTATTAAAGACTTACATCATCTTAGAGTAAGCTTTAGTTTTTATGTACCTATCTTAGTTTTACATCACATATGACATTTTAGGATCTAATAAGAGGCAGAAAGTACGCATAAGCTTAACATAACCATTTCCATGTACATGACATTGGTAACACAACCTTGATCATAGTTAGAATAGGACACTAGGCATAGGGTTCACATAGGTTGATTCATCACCAACACAAATTTACACTATAATTGTCTTTATGGACAAGTTCTTATCATATATATATACATATATATTGTCAATAGGTAAACACCGCCACCATAAGTTTGTAATATCGCACAATGCTATACAAGGCTTCATTAACCATACAATAAAGAAGTAGAGGAGTAGAAAAGTATAGCAATTATTATTAATCCTGTAGCGTTTTGTCATCGTTGACCGTAACTTATATTTCATAAGAAATTCATGTATATCTCAGTAGCTAAAGTACAAAATTCATATATAAAGTCATGCATAAGCTACTACAAGACTATGGTTTAAGACATCACCAACATACTAGAAAGTAGAAGAACATATTTAACCCAATTCACTTGCATTGATCATCTATAACAATTTATCAGCATTATAAATGTAGGGCAATTTCTAAAGAGATCATTACTCAAATGAAATCATGCTTCATCTACCCTAGCATTTAGATCATATCATATACATTAAAACATTCACTTTAAAGACAAGAAGTATATGGATAAATTAATACCAAGACTCCTTTACTTTGATCATACAAGATTCATACCCACAATTCTTACATAATATAAAACTAAGGAAGTGTCTACAATGATCGTCAAATAATGAAAAACCTACAATACAATTGTGAAATAGTTGAATTACAGTAAGCATGATATATTACGAATTCATTTAAGGTAGAAGAACATATGCTAATAAAAGCTTGATCCACATGGATCACTTATCTACAACTAATAAATTACATCCATGTAAGGTAGTAGATACAATTATCCCTATACAATCGAATCCCACATTAATGCATAATAGAGGAAAGGTTGTAATGAATGTCATACATAACAATAATTAAGAAGTAGAGATCGTCTTCTTCAAGCATCATAACTCCTCGTCAATACACGTAATAGGAAGTATATACAAGT
Organism: Solanum lycopersicum; assembly: GCF_036512215.1. Taxonomy (NCBI): domain Eukaryota; kingdom Viridiplantae; phylum Streptophyta; class Magnoliopsida; order Solanales; family Solanaceae; genus Solanum; species Solanum lycopersicum. The sequence goes on from NC_090805.1 coordinate 31,907,968, forward strand.
AATTCAACAAGATATAATCACAATTAGAGCGATATACATTCAAGATCATAAAGCTCATATTTAGGCTAAAATGATAGTTTGAAGGGAGCATGGGTTCATAGTTCAATTGTATTAAAATTCACGTTAAAACATGTTAACTTCAAATCATCATTAGGAAGACTTGAAAAACGTTTTGACAAAGAAGCCATGTATAGATTTAAGAAGAAGAGACATATTTTCTAATTTAAAATATTGTGAAGAACTCTATAGATGGAAGAGTAACTAGAGATGAAGGATCACCATTACTTAGTATACAAGAAAACCTCTAAAACTTGATGAAGAATTCATAGAAATACAAGATCCAAACTGTTCTTTAGCTTCACGTTCAATGGAGGTTCTATAGATATATTTTTGGAGGGAAAGTCTAATATGTGTGGATTGGATAGGGAATGGGTTGATCAAGTTTTGATAACTTAAATGCACCAAAAGAAATTACCAAATAAACCTATTAGGGTCAGGTTAGGATGTGGAGTGAATTTCCCATTAACCCCTTTAATAAAACAGTCGCCAGGCATCTTCTACTAGCCTACACCAACGACCACAATCGACGCCCAATAGGTCCATCAATAGACCGTCTTTGGCTTTGTCAGTTGAGTCCTTATGTTATTCTTTTGATGAGCCTAATGTATTATAAATATTCATAAACTATACAACCAATTATGGGTCGTTTGTCAACAAATGGGGATTCATTTCGTTTAGGCAATTGACAGTGCCAAGGAAGTGTCTCGACAGCCCTCGAGTCCTTCTTCTGTGCCCTTCTGCAAGGCCCTACGGAAGTAGTAACCGAAAGTTTCCAATGTAAATCCTAACCATAAAAGTTCAAGGACTTTCCAAATTAGTTTCACTCAAAATAAATGCTTTCAACACAACCAAGCATGCAAGGCACACTCAAGACATACTTGAACATCTCAAGGGCTAATATTTGAATGTCTTAGACATTTGACCTCCAAACTTCATGAAACTCAATAAAATGTTTATAAACATAATTATTAATCATTTAAAGAACTCATAATCTCATTTCACACACATAATCACATAAAAACCATAAGGCCCCTTACGTGATTAGTGGTCGAACGTCTTGGTCGTCCCTTGACGTTTGACTTCCAAATGACTTAAAATATTCCATGCATACTTAAAAAAAACTTATTAACGTATTAAATATATTATATGCACAAGTGAGGCTCTAGAAACCCTAACTCGTTTTTGGGGATCTTAAAATATCCCCCCCTTGGGAACATTCGTCCTCGAATGACACTTAGAACACTTTAATAACAATAAGGACTTCAAAGAGTCATAGAGAATCTTAAAATTGTCATAACATTATTTAATAGAATTTAATTAATCAATTTTTTATGTAACAAAAATTCAAAAATTTAACATTGAATGTACACAATCAAGCAAAACCTTTATTGACTTATTCTTTAATGCATCAAACACGTAGGCTCTTATCATGTTCATAGGAGGAGCATTTATGTCCTAATCATAACACAATCACAACTCTTAACTATAATAATATCTAATCTTGCAACCATATTTAAGTAACATTTAGGTAGTGTCATGACCTAGATTTGGAATCTGAATCGCAACTGGCGTCGTTGACCTCTAAAAGGTCGCAGAAAAGCCTCATCTTGAACTCATCACATTCATATGGTTAAGTTTAGCGGAAAATTCAAAATTATTATATGTATGAATTAAAAAGAGATTTCATATAGTTATTTCATAAATTCATCCTATACTAAGATCAACATAAATATAACAACCATCTATCATAAGCATCATTTCGAAAAAGAATAATAATATATCATAATTACATTTTTTAAACACTAAGTTATTAAAAAAAGCTTCGAAATGAATGTAAAAAATAAAAGCTATGGAAAATATTCACTAGCTTTGTCTAAAGCTAATGCTAGACTAAAACTATAGCATCCTAGAAATCTAGAGGACCTACCAAATTGTCTTGAGGAATGCTGATGTTCAAACAGTTGCAAGAGTCTTCAATTTGTCCGTTAACCTGCATCTGTAAAATAGTAAAAAGTAGGGGTTAGTACAACACTTGTACTAAGTATGAGTGTATGCACAAATACACATAATTCTATGAATGACTAAAGAAATCTCTTCCTAAATAACATCTTATTTCTTGTAAGCCTAGTCCCTAGACTTTCCTAAATCGTTAGTTTTGAATTGTGGTATGAATAGGATGTATTTTAATGCATTAAAAGAACACAACTCATTTTATATATGATTACAATACATTAGTATCATCAGAATAATTTTAGATTAACTCGGGCGAAGATTTGAGATCATTGATCTTCTTAGGCCGAGAGCTCCTCTTTGTACACTTACACTATTTTTAGTCTTTTTGTTTTTCTTGTTGTGTAGTACAATAATTCATTTGGTCCTATTTTTTATCCAAAAGTGAAATGACTCATTTAATCCTGCACCAATTATGAATTGATGTAAGTAATCCAAGGACTAAGGAATAATTTCCCTACGTTATAGTGAGTCATTCGTTACACTATATATCTAATATATTTCATAAGCAATTCTCTATTGATCATTCCATTGATTTAATTACTTTCATGTTTTTATATATTATACATTTAATATATAGGAGAATTTTGAGTCGTTGATGTAGCATTACGACGTGTCAAGTGAAGGCCCAACATAAGGGACCTCAACCCAAGTGCCTTCTTTAGCAAACACTGAATCTACTTCATTTGTTCATTCATACTTCATTTTATTCATTTCATTAATTTTTAGGCAGATGTAAACACCAGCTTTACCTAGGATGATGCTTAAGACTCTCATCGGGATCATGAAGTGCGATAAAAACAATGTCCTAATGTCATTTCTTGAATCTGATTTAACCTCCTGATTGTCTTGCACAAACACCTTCAGTATCGTTTATTTCATTATATTTCATTCTTTGAGAAACTCAAACCATAACCGACATAGATCATTTTAGCAGCATGAAATATGTTTTCTTCCCCACACGAAAAAGAGGTGGAGTCATTGGCCAAGGTGAAACCAAAACATACTAGCGTATATAGGGAATTGATCTTTGCAAGAACCCTATGTTGGCAGCATAGGTTCAAAGCCTATGATATATAAGGAAAGCCATACCCTCCTAAACAGAAAGTCTCATCTCATTAAATTTTACACGAACCTCTACCATCCCAAAAGTTAGAATCACGACTCATAGCTAGCTTATCGATACTCTGTGTAAAGTTTCATTACATTCATCTCACACCTCATAGAATCTGGCTTGTAGCATTAGCAAATAATTGTTCATTAGATTATTTCTCATATCATCATTAGTACTAAATGTGAATTGTTCTTATACTTACATATAGAGTATGATTGAGACTTGTCTCTTGATATTTGACACTTTCTTAGGTGAGTACTTTTAGTGACCTTTACTTAGGCTTGGTTGAGACTTGTCTTACCATTCATTTTAGCCTCTTATCATGTTGTCCCCATTTTCATTAGCATCATAGATTTACATAATTACTCACCTCATTACGTGAATGTTCATTTCTTCTTTATCTTTTAGTTTTGACTCAACCATTATGAAGGCTTTCTTATAGATTGATGTTTACTTACTCTATTGATGATTGGTCATCCTTACTTTACTTTAATAAAATTTGATTTTCCTTACATATGATCCTTTGTTGTTAATGAGACTGCTCTCACGCATTGTAACGCCTTCATACTTGAGTATTATTTAAACATAGTAGCTTAGGTGTAAGTGAGACTTGTATTACTTACTTTAACACCCCATTATGGTCATTTACTCACTTTATACCCCATTAATTATGCCATAAATCATGTTCCTTATTTAGTCTAGTAAATTCATATAATCATTTATGGACGATGAGCACTTCATTTAATAAGTTTCATGAGTTCATATGTCATTCTTTTAGAGCATGTTGGGAGTTATCCCAATGAGTGGCATGCCCCTGATTATGGGTTAATTTAATTAGTTTAGAGATGCTTATATTATCATTGGATACTCTTACCACATAAGATTGACATATGATTAGTGTTGGCCTCAATCTTTGAATATTAAACTACATAACCTTTTTTGTTGGCCTGTGCCAATTTTACGTATGTTCATATTTACATTTAATATGTATGAACATTAGTAAATCTTTTAGTTAATTAACATAATAATATAGCAATTTACATTCATCACTTTTAGACAATGTATCTATAGCCATTTTATTGGCATATGATTAGTATAGGCATAAACGATTGGGCATTGATTTCATAACCATATTTGTTGGCATAAGCCAATTTTCATGTTTAACATACTTATTTTTTATGAATTATACATTAGCCAATCTTTTAGTTTTTAACACAATATTATATCCAATTCCCTTCAACTTGTTTGACAATGTACTGGTAGCCAATTTATTGGCATAAGATTAGTATTGGAATAAAGAATATGATATAGATTTCATAACTGTTTTGTGGGGATATGCAAAAGTTTCATTTAGTCATGCTCCATTTGGGATAAAATATTTATTAGCAAATATTTTACTTATTGATAGATAACATTATAGCAAATTCCTACACAATTTTGAACGATGTTTTTGTTAGCCATTTTATTTACATAAGCAAAACATTATCTCGAATAATGATTTTACAGAGATCTTTTTACCTAACCTAATGACATAACTTTAGGTACAACATTTTTTAAAAAAAAACATGGAATGAATAATATTATTATTTTATGAATATATGATTCTTATAATATCATATTAACAGCTAGAATGCCCAACACACCGTAACATCTTCATACATAACATTTTCGGACATATCTTTAGGATAGTATCATTCTTTTAATTCACATAATCATACTTAGCATCAAACGAGTCTAATTAATAGGTTCATTCAATCATTATTTAATCAAAAACCATACAAATTAAGATCATCCAGGAGCACATACCAACAACATGATTTATGACATACTCAACATTGAAATCATAATAAGGATACTAGTGAAAGGAGTTCGACAAGAATGACGGAAACAACACTAGTTTTCAACATCATCGAATCATTCCAAATATAGTTCTCTTGGAGAAAGAAGTCCAGGATAGAAACATATACCTCAAGTATCACTTAATCTAAGAATACCACCTTGAACGAAACCTTGAAACCTCCCTAAAGAAATCGACAATTTTTCTGCCTTTTTCTTTCGTTCCTTGCTTAATGGTTTTGCGTCACCTTTACTATGAGTCTGAAACTGATTATAATTATTATAAATTTATATTGACTAATTAAACTTATGGTTTAATACGAAAATTAAATAACTTAATTACCTAATTATGAAAATCCCCTCCTAATTGACTAGACATAAGAGAATGTTGATTTGACCCAAAATCTTGAACTTTGGTGTTGACTATGGTTTTGTTAAACATTATGTTTTAAATAATTAATTTATTAATTTAAATAATCTAGGTACCTAGGGTAAGTACTAAAGTAACAATAAGTCATTTGAACCATAATCAACCCATTAGGACCATACTAGGTTAAGTACTACGATATTTCTTTATTGTACTAGGTTATCATAAGAATTTTGATTTGACACCTTTAATTTAATTAATTAATTGTCTAGTTTAATTGATTAAGTGACCTAGGATAATTACTAATGTACCTTTAAGTCGTTATATCCATAAATAGTTCTTTGGACCATCATAAGTTAGGTACTAGGTTGTGTTTTTCTTGTCTTAACCGAAATTTTGTAATTTCCATTTTATTTTAGGTGTTAGACCTTTTAAATTAATTAATTTATTTTCTAAATTAGTTAATTAGGTATCCTAGGGGAATTACTAAAGTACCCCTAAGTTTTCATAACCATAACTAACCTATTAGACCATCCTATATTAGGTACTAGGTTATCTTTTAAACTAGTACTAAGTTAGTGTCAACTCGGTTTAGATCGTAGGTTTTCGGATGCGCTAATGGGACCATTTCGGTTAGTCATAGGTTATTTAGTTATTCAGTGCAGTAGTTTAGAGTGTAGAATTTTTAGGGAGGTTATTCCCCACATGGAGTGGTCCGTTGTGCACATTTTCCCCCCTAACTACCCTAACTGAATTCGGTTATGATGGTCCCCTCCTTTGGCATCTTCTTCACATGTCTTGCACATGTGCTTGCACATGGGTTGGTTGCACATTCCTAACTAACTATTATTTATTGTTTATTTGGGAATGTTTACTTATTGTCCCAAGGATCTTCACTATGTCATTGTTCTCTGCTTAATCTACCTGATCCTATTAAATGGGCATGTGTTATGGTACTAGGCTTGACAGTTCGACGCCTAGTACTTTGTGTGGTGCTATTATTGATATGGTTGAATACAAATTTTTTCTTAGGGTCTTCCTTGCAGGTGAATTTATTGAACATAAATCTTTGATTGGGGTATGACAACCTAAAAAGTATATTTCTTATTTGTATATAGAAATTTGGCTAATATCCCTTAGCAAATATTTCTACATTGTGCCTAATATTTCTCAATATTGGACAGTGGGGTGCCTATGTACCCCTAATAGACTATCCTAAGGGAATACTGGACTCTTTATGTGACATAACATTTTTCGTAATTTTAGAGACAGATCCCAACCACACTCAAGCAGAAGTAGATAGTCATACTTCAATGAACATAGACTTGAGTTAATTAGATTGACAATGGATACGTATTAGTTAGACCTAGTTCTATAAGGGTCATACTAAACCATAACATGCTTAGTTGTGTCCATGGAGGAATGTCATTCTCCTCAACATACCTACATGTCTCATGAGTGCAAACCCAAGAAAATGATCAAAGGTGAACATTACTTTAAATGAGAAATTCTCAACTCTTAAACCAAGGCATGCTCACATTTTCTTCCTAGTGAAGTCTAAATAGTTGGTCACACCAAGCACATCACAACAATTAGGAATCCATTTTACAAAATTTCAATTTCTAACAAAGCAATAGAATTCAAAGTAAGCATGATTTGGGAAAAATAACACAAATCATTGGCAAACACACAAGGGTATCATGCCTTCACTTTTTTAATGGTGAGTGTACAATCATGCTTTCAAAATCATAAAAGTCACATTGTTTTCAAGAAACTCAACATATTTAATTTTAAAGAGGCTAAATTTCAAATTATAAGGCTAAACCTTACATATAAAATGTAACTTCAAACATGGTTCTTACCTTATCTCATGAAGTCAAACACACAACTAGCATATCAAATGCACAATCAACATGAGAAAACCATGAAGTTAATCAAAATTCTTTTTCAAGTACTATAGAATCTTCAAAATACTTTTAAGATAGTGTCAATCAAGACATACCAAACATATAGAGGTCATGCAATTCATACTTTAATGAAAAACTCTTATAATGTACAAGCTTAATATAAATTCCTTAGATTCAAGCACAAGTAAGAATACAAGGACAAGATAGACTTATCTACAACCTTACTACTCCATCACCATCCCCCACTTTGGGTAAACCCCTATATGATAAACTTAACACAATTTTGAAGAGGATCTTAGTTATAAATTAATAAACCAATTACAGTATGTCAACCCAATCGTAAAGTTAGGTCAAACTACTCAACCCCATAAGGTTTTTAACAATAAAATGCACACATAGGTCATACAACATTAGGGGAAAAGAACAAGGAAGCTTAACCATAGGGAATTTTCCTATTCAATCAATCATACTGTAAAGCGACTTTAAGGTCAATCAACCCACATCATCACCCAACCAAGATAATCATACTACCTTCCCACCTAGGACGAATCCTATATAATAGGAATCCAATCCATATAAGAACAGTGATGAAAGTTTAAACATATAAATATATAAAGGCAACTTTTAAAACAACATACACATATCTTAGGGCATCATGCTTTTTACCACGTAACGAATTCCTAAACCTTTCAACGCTCAAATCATATCATTAGGATATTATTATGCAAAACAATATAATAACATACCATTCCAAATATAAACTCATTTACATCATAAAAACTTCTAACACGCTTTAAGTCTATCATAAAAAATAATTCTAAACATAAAATGTTATTTCACATAGGTCTCATATGTAGCCACAAAGGACATCATATCCACATAACATGTCATTTCTCATATTTGACATACATAGCCATAATTGACATCACATAATAAAACCATGAGACGAAAATAAGAATCAAAACTCACTATAAATAAGACGGGTCATCCAAGTGATTGCTCATGAGGAAAAGACACTTCCAATTAGGAAAAGACCCTCCCCCTAATGAAATAGGTCGGGTCATCCAAGGGATTGCTAAGGAGATGGATGCCTTCATTCTAATGCAATAAGCTGAGTTTCTTGAAGTAATCTCGTTATCCCTTAACTAGGTGCCCCGGTGGGATATAGCTAGTAGATCCAAATAAAAGGTAGTTTCTAGGTTTCACCTAGAGAAGTCAAATATCCTTTTTATATGTTGGGCTTTATGACAACGAATTACATGGAAATATTTCATGGTCTATGCCAGTTATAGTTTCTCTTCCCTAAAGTAAAAAAGTGAAGTGGATATGAAGAAGTATGATCTAATATATGATCTATTAATGAGTTAACTAAGTAGAAGTAGGGGCATGGGACTTCACTTGTACAATGCTCTAGTAGGCTTATTGTGTAATTATAAGTGGTTTCTTATAACTATGAACTTATTATGAATACATGTGTATTAGACTTAATGTAAAGGTAGCTTGTGAGAATAAGGTGATTACCAAGGGAATGCTTGGTAAGGTTTGTAGTATGGGATGGTAACTTTACACTACACACGTGGACCCTAAGAAGTGCTAAAGTCATGATTGTGTTGAAATTCAGATTTTATTATTGTATTGACTTATATTATGCGTTGATGATGCAAATTACTTTCCAAAATGTCATGTATGCATACTTTATATGAAATTGTCCCTTTTTTTATGTTTTAGTGGGTTTTATGCATTTCTCCAATACTTAGTTCCTAAACTCTACTAACCCCTTTTCACCCTTTTATATTATGAGTATATGATCCCGCTAGTTGGTTCCATCTCCATTTTTGAAGAAATCTTGGAACTTTTTATCTCCAAGGCATTGTCGTAGGTACTTAAACATTCGAATACATATGCACTATGGGAAATTTTATGTTGCTCTATTAATGTAATAGAATTAGTAATCTTCTCTAAGTGCATTTGCTCTAAAGACTATGGTTTTGAAAGGTCTAGGGATCCTATTTTTAGATCTTTATGAACTCTTCTAAATAGATGGTGTTTTTTGATAATATTAGACTATGATCATGAATTGCTTATATTTTCTAAAGGAGAGATCTATGTAAATTTCATAATCAAGTAGTCTATGTAAACTCCATATATATGTAATACGAGAAGTTTAAGTATACTTCACTACATAAAACTTATAAATTTTTCACATTCATTCAAGTATATTATTCCATGATGATTATACTAATTGGCTTGAATGAGATCTCTCGAGCTCGAGTACGCCGATGACGTCTAGAGGGTGATCCTCGATCGTTATTGATGAGTCCTCACAACGAGCATACATAAGGTGCTCAAAGATAACCGTCTATTCAATCTCCATAAGTGTAATAGAATGGCATAGGAATTGGGCTCACAAAGCGAGGAGATCGTGAGAGAGTTCTATGCTTCCTATAATTCCACTCTTCTAGGGACAATCCACAAGTGGGCAAAACCTGCAAACATAGACTGTCAAACATACACCATTACTCGAGGACATCGGGTAGACATCTTATTCACCACAATCAATCGAATTTTATATGGCCCTACAAATGGTCTAGACTGGAACCTCAACACTGCGGTGTTTAATTAATGGTGGGACATAGTCAAAGGAGGTAATTTTTAGAGAAGTGCCAACAAGCGGGAATGGATAGAATATGGCTAGCCCACTACATTGCGGTATATGGCTAGCGGGCTTACTGGGTCATAGAACCGCGATGGCTTATCAAGATGGCTACACTAACTTCTGTGGCCAAATTCGTCTGGTTGTTAGTCCATAATTGTGTATCCCCCACTATGGTATATAACATATTCACATGGTATAGGGAGATCATGGTGGAAGAACTGGTAGAAGGGTTGGAGATTGACTTTGACCGAGCAAAACATTCGACATTAGCCTCATAAAAGATGAGGCTAATATGGTGGAACCCCAAAGACGGACTCGGGATGAAGTCCCTCAGTTGGGTGATAATCATGAAGGCACGGTAGAGCTAGCTCAAGGGGCAAACTCTTTTGCATTAGAGTGCACCGATCCCACCCTAGTATCTTCTTCTCATGCAGCTAATAGATCTCCCAGAAAGTCCAGGTTTACACCACCAATCGCATGACTGATTCCTCTTGCTAGAGTCCACAAACTAGAGGCACAAACAACCACCGTGATCTATCATAGACAATATTGGACATAGAAATCCATAGAAGAGGAAGAGGAACATATCTAGAAGTGGGGGGCGAAGCACACGAATCCAAAAATTAAGGAGGTTCAAATAATCCATGATGCATTTGAGTTGTGTGTCCTTGCATGAACATCCCATACCACTGATATCAGTATCATTCAGAGTGAGCTGGCTAGCCTACGATCCAACACAATGGCTAGTAAAAATTATTATTAAAAAATGATACCCTGTCAAATTGAAGTGTTTGTAGGCTTAGGTTCAGATAAGTTCAATATTTTGTCTCTAAACTCACATCTAGGGATCACCCCCACAAGTAGCATTGCGTATTTGACCTCTCGTAGGTCGTATAAAAGCCCATAGTTATGATTCATCGCATTGTCATAGTTAAATTTAATGGAATATTCAAAATTTTCTTACCATATCAAATTCTAGAACATTTCTTCATACACACACACACACACACACACACACACATAAATATATATATACATATATAAAATACCATCATACATAGTTAAAGGCTCTATTATATTTTTGCCATACTAGACTAAAAAACATAAGAGTACCTTAGGGAGACGACCCTTATAACATAATACATAAGTACTATTATAAAAAACTTTTCAGTAAACTAGACATAGGACATCCTTTAACTTAAGGATTCCTTTCCTTGAGCTTGGGAATCACATATCAAGCTCCTGATTCATAGAGACGTCCTTTAACCATCCATAACCTCCAATTTGTGTAAAAATTAGAGAAAAATGTTGTTAGTACAAGAATGCAATATGTATGGATACTAAACAAAACTATGCATTTAAAAGGTACATTTTCTTGAAATCATACTGTGTGAGTTTTTCTTAAATCTTCATAAAAACTTTATAAAATAGAATTTGTATCATTCACGTACTTCACATTGACATATTCCAAAGACAAGGATTATATAAAATCACACATAGAATTTAAGCCATATTTTGGGTCACATTATAGTAAGCTCTTTCAACTTTACAGTGACCAATTCCCTTTTACTGTGAACATCATTCCTTTATCTCCTTATCCCCCCAAATAAACTTCTAGTGATACATGGTGCAATGCATCACCTTAGGGCAACATGAAAAACCATACTTACAACTTACATAAGTCAAGACATACAATCGTAGAAGTATAATACATCAAAGACACAATTAAGCCAATACCATAATCATATTACAGTAAGCTACATCCACTTTGACATATACTAAACTCACATCACATCGGTGCATTATAAGAACATACTTAAAATCCTACTCTAAGTCTACTAGTGTAATATATATGTGAAGCCCCATAACTTCACACATACTTAGCAAGCCTATTATAAGACATCAACCTTTAACATTCTTTTTATAGATCCACAAGTGACTAAAGACAACTCCATGTCCACAACCTTTATCATGTAGGCCTTAAGACCAATATTGTGCATACACAAAATGATCAAATTACATCACCTAGATCCATTAGGACTCATTCCACGCATATCATCATAACATGTAGACAAATACTAGAAAGACATGCATAAGGAATATGTACATAGTCACATGCATTAGAACACATTCGTAGGACTTCCCTCAAGAGTAACTTTTGCAATGGATAGGTGAAGTCACATACCCCCACCTACACTAATCAACTACCCTTAAATTATCCTAAATAGGGTCCTTACTTTACTTCCATTATACTTTAGGTAAACAATAGCCTTAACTGACACTAACACCATGGGTGACAGATGTAATTTGTTTTTGTAGAGCCTTACATGAATGAAAGGTGTTCTTACCTATCAAAGGTAGAACATTAAAATATTCTAGCATCCTAGTGAATTCAATGTATAGATCCTATGTCGCAAGCATAGTTTACAAAATTAAGAGATATACATGAACCTCTACATCCTCATTGGCATTGGAGCTTCATCTAATAGGAAAGCATGGGTTTATCTTCCTCAAGGAAAGTAAACAGCTCATATGGAACCATAAGAAGAATGTTCCTCTAAGGGAAGTCAACCCCTTATGATAACCCAATGGTGAATCTTCCTCCAAGGGAAGCTAACATTTCTCATTGTCAAGTTCACTCTATGCTAACCTAAGTTCCCTTTTTATTACAAAAAAATAATTCAATTACTTCATATAACATAAGCTTAGGATGTTTTCTCCTTAATTGTTTATATCATATTCAAGAACAAATCTTGTTTAAGGGTACATGAGCACAAATTTCAATGCCCCTCTATTGACTATAGCTTCATACATGTGTGTGTGTGGATACTTTTATGTGGGAAATCTTTCACCTAACACATTATTGTAACAAATGTTCATATTTCAATGCATAAGTCTATAGGTGTACCTATGTAACCAATTCTTTCATATCAACACTTCACTATGCACATTCATACTTCGTCATATCATATACTTAACATCATAGCATCTAAGTCATATTTATAACATGCGAATACAATCGTATGCATGTAGTTAGAAGACAATCATAGGAACTATCCTATCAAGGTACACATGTGTAATGCATAGAAAAGGTCGCATAACCTTGCCCATATAAGTTTACATATAAAATTATCTTAGTGATCACACAACGTCATAAAATGGTTAGTATAGCATAAGACTCATTTATTCAAGACTTACAACATCTTTACATTAAACACAAGTAATTATGCACCTATATCAACTTTACTTCAAATATAGCACTAGAGGACCTAATCATAGGAAGCACATATATATAAAGTTAATTTAATTATTTACATGCTCTTAAATTAGCCATACTACCTAGATCATAGATAGAATAGGAAATCTAGACAAAATCTTCACGTAGGGTTATTCATCAACAATACACATTCATAGTGTAATTGTCTTCGATGTCATGTTCACATAACATATACATATTTGCAATTAAGTAATCACCTCCACTATAAGTGCACCATACCACACAAATTCATACAAGGCTTCAATAACTATCAATACTATAAGGAAACTAGAGAGGAAAAGTCATTCTTACCAATTTCTTACCCTTTGATCATCGTTGATCAATACTCCTTTTTCATCATCACTTAATATAAAGGTAGTAGATAAATATTCTTTAATTATAAAAGAAACAATGCATAAGCCACTATAACACCATGGTACAAACTAGTACAGTACATCACCAACATACTAGAAAGTAGAAGGACTTAGATCTTTTTCCAAATTCCATTGCATTGATCATCCATCATTTTTCCTAAATAGTATTAATGTACGACAATAGCTAAAGACCACATAATCAAATCTAAATCATACTTCATCTATCCTAGAATTGAGATCAAATCATGTATACAACATTATTAATATATAGGCTAGAAAACCTAGATAAATCCTTACCAAGACTTCATTACTTTGATTATGAATTATTCATACCCAAAATTGATAAACAGCATGAATATAGCGTAGTGGTAAAAGTAATTGTAACTTAAATGAAATCCTACTACAAGTGCCATAAAATCGATATTATAGTGAATAGCATGGTTTGGCAATCAATCATAAAATATAAAATAGAGAACACTTCTTCAATACTCACTCCATATTGGACAAAAATTATATAATTCATCATCCACATGATATCATGGGAAGTAGAAAACCATTTATTTGATATAATTGAATCTCATAATAAGCATGCTAGCATCAATATCACAAAATACTACTTCATAGACTAGCCTTATTCAAACCTTCAAATTCATGGTCACTCATAAGCATTTCACCATCAAAACACACACTAGGTAGTAATCGTAAGCACTTCAATGTGCTAGAATCATAATTCAATCGATATACATTCAAGATCACAAAGCCCAAACATAAGATAAACTGATACTTTGAAGGGAGCACGTGTTGATCATGAAATTCACATTACAATCAACATATTAACTGAAAATCATCATTAGGAAGACATTAAATACATATTTATAACGAACCCATGACTAGATTGAAGAAGTAGAGATCTGATCATGATTTTTTTTTAAAAACATTTAGATTAACTCTCTAGATAGAAGAATAACTAGATATGAAGGATCACCATACCTTTATTTCGAAGAAAACCTCTAAATCTATATCAGAATCCAATATCAAAGTTGTCCCGAGCTTCACCTTCAATGGAGGTTTCTAGAGACAATTGGTTGTTAAGGGAAAGTCTAATTGGTCTAGAATAGATTGACAACAGTTTGTTCATATTTTTTATCACTTAAATACACATAAAAATTACCAAAGAAACCTAGTAAAGTAAGGTTAGGAGCTGAGGTGAATATCCCATTCACCCCTTGAATAAAATTGTCGCTGGGCAGCAGTTGTAGGACACCATCAACAGACTCAAACGATGCCCTGTAGGTTCATAAATGGACCCTAATGTAGGCCGTCGTTTGGGCCTTAGGCTAGAAAATAGCCTTAAGCCTTCTCATGGGTAAGTTTTAATCAAAGAATTCACCATTCACGGGCTGTTTGTAATATAATGGGGAGTCATTTGGTTTACTCGATTGACACTGCCAAGGACTGCCCTTGTACCTTCATAAGAGCCAAATACCATGGTTACGAGCAATTCCTTACCATTGTCGGGGATGTTTGATCTACTTCGGCAGAATAAACCAAATCATTACCATCACATGGTAAACTGCTCAACACATGGGAAGGTTGGGTAAAATTTATTGCGAATGGCGCTGGCATAGGAAACAAATGAGAGAGGGCTTATGGATTTCGTGTTAGAGGAAGCCAAGGAGATCTAGTACACAAAGATGAAAAAGCATAGGGAAAACAACAAACGTGAAAGCAGAAATCACAACAATTTGGAAAGTATTAAGTTAATTCAAGAGGTGTGGGATCACAAAGTTCATTTTAGAGACTTATTCACTAAGTCTCATGAAAATGATTCAATGAGAATGAAGAGTAGCTTATAGTTTAATAGAAAAGATAGAGGAGATGCATATGATTAGGGCGACAATTTTAATACAGATAGTATATATATTTAGAGAAGCTAATCAATTAGTTGATTGCATCACAAACATAGATTAGTAACAAAAAAACATGCAGAAATATCACATATTTCAAGATCTACCTATTATAGCAAAAAAGATCATAAACATGGAGAAGCACCAGATAAAAGCATTCAGAATAAGAACAAGGAAAATCTTAAGCATCTGCATAAATTAACATGAAAAAAAAGGATGGACAACAGAACCACCTATTAATAGAATCATTTATGGACAAGCAGGAGAAAAATCGTGTTTACAAACCAACAACCCCCGCTAGAAGATAGACCGATATTTTATATCTGACGAAAGAAAAAAAATCCTGTTCAGTGTGAAGATTATGACATATCACTCATGATTTAGCACAACAAATCTAAACGTGATGGTTGTCGTCAATGTGCAGACTGTGATATTAAACTATGTGAACTACTGTTATAACAAAAGTTAAAAAAAATCTAGTGTAAACCAAAGAGAGAGGTCCCCGGATACAACAAATACAGAACTTAATCACACATGTGAAGGATAATGTTAATATTCACAAGAAACTTTGAAAAAACAACATTAAATTTCTTTAGGCCGTGAATGTGAGCGGAACAATAAAGGAAACAATCTTCACCAAGCAATCTGAACACTAACAATGGATGAGAATTCCTGGTAGAATGTCCGACTAGACCAAAGCTTGGAAAAACTGATAATTAAAACGAAAAAGAAAATGTGATACTTTTATCGATAGGTGACTCTCCTTGCCTGGAATATGTTTGAAATCGTGTTCTTTAGTGAGAAACTTGAAAGAAATGTCTGACAGAGATGCTAGTTAGCTTCAATACATCATCTTGCCAACAACCCAAAAGTATTTATTACTTCTAAACACAAAATAAAAAATGCACACTTCAGCGAACAAGAATAATGATTTATAACTATCAATTGACGAAATAAGAATAGGAAAACAGAATCGTACTTACTCTTCAAAAAATTGTTATTTTGATAAGACGACTTGAGAAATGACATGTTTTATGGCTGCAACTCTTCAACTCAACTCTTCCACGTGGATCATAAAGAAAAATTGGTTCTTCAGCTATATTCACCTCTCTTCACCTTGGTTCATCATATCTTTGGTTCATAAAAAATCTTGATAGAAACGTGAAGTAGGAAAGCTGAACGAAGAAAGTGCAATAAAACAGCAAGGTGAAGTGAAAAAGTATATGTTTTATCATTTATTAATGATTATAATTTTTGACCAACAAAAATGTGAAGGAGTATTAAATATATTGTACGGAAAAAAATTTTAGTGAAAATTTTTAAGGCAACACTTATAAGGTGTTGTTTTTTCAATTATAAGAATCAGACATTTTAGATGTGTGGCCATATATGTAAATAGGTGTTGCCATTTATATCATATTATAAAAAAATTTATAAAGTGTAGCTTATACCATTAAAGAGTACACATATAAAGAGTGTGGCCAAGGTTATTTTAAGCAACACTTTACAAGTGTAGCAAAAAATTAGTGTGGCCGTAGGCCTACAATGTAGTAGTGTTAATTATAAAACCTTCCGAGGACACCCCTCAAGAGTGACTTGTGTAATGTATAGGTGAAGTCCCATACCCCCACCTATACTAAGCAACTACCCTTAGGTTATCCTATTTAGGTACTTCCTTTACATCCATTGTCCATTTTCCTTTAGAAAAACTATAGACTTAACAAACAATAAGACCGAGTGGTACATGGAATTTCGTGTTATGGAGCAATACACCAATGGATGGTGTTATTACATAGCCAAGGTATAACTTTATCACATTCTAGCATGGTCGTGAATTCACTTGCTAGATCCTATGTGCCAAGCATAGTCTATGTAACTAAGAGATATACATGACCATTTATATGCTCAATGGTACTAGAGCCTCATTTCATTAGAAATCATGGGTGATTATTCCTCAAGGAAAGTCAACACCTCATGTGGAACTATTGGTGAATGTTCCTCCAAGGGAAGCCAACACATTATGACAACCCAAGGGTGAATCTTCCATTAAGGGAAGCCAACACCTCTCATTGTCATGTTCACTCGATGCTAATCTAAGTTTCCTTTTTACTTAAAAAATCCTTAATTACATTATTTCATAAAGCATAGGCTTATGATTTTGATTCCTTATATGCATATCTCAAATTCAAGAACCTATATAGTTTTAAGGTACACATGAGCACTCCTTTCAAGGACCCTATATTGACTAGATCTTCATACATGTGTGTGTATGTATACTAATATGTGATCAAACTTTTCATATAATACATTAATGACACACATGTTCATATATCAATGCATATGTCTATAAGTGTACATATATGAGAAATCCTTTCATATCAAAACTCCAAGATATTATGCACATTCATACTTCATAATATCGTATACTTAAACATCATAGCATAGAAGTCATATTCATAATATGTTCATACAATCATATGCATGTACTTAGAAGACCAACCTAGGAACTATCCTATCAAGGTACACATGTGCAATGCATAGAGAAGTTCTCATACCCATGCCCTTACTAGTACACCTATCAAGTCGTTCTAGTGAATGATACATCATACAACATCATAGAATGGATAACCTAGCATAGGACTCATTTATTTAAGACTTAAAGAATCTTTACATTAAGATCTTGCCATTATGAACCTATATCAACTTTATTTCACATATAGTACTACAGGACCTCTTCATCCGCAGCACATCTATATAAGTTTAACATGAAAATTTACATGCTCCTGACATTAGCCATACAATAGCTATAATAGGTTTACAAGGCATAATATAAACATAGGGCGATTGATCACCAACACGCATTCACAGCATAATTTCGTTAAAGAACATATATATATATATATCACACAGTGCCATACAAGGCATCGTCAACTATATGTACTATAAGTAAGTAGAGAGAAAAAGTCATTTTTACAAATTTCTCACCCTTGGATAATCCTTGACAAATACTCTTTTTTCATCAAACATTAATATGAATGAATTAACTAATTATGCTTTACTCATAAAAGGAATCAATCATAATCCACTACAAGACCATGGTACAAACTAGTACAATACATTACAAACATAATAAAAAGTAGAAGGACATAGATGATTTATCAAATTCAATTGCATTGATCATCAATCATATTTCATAAATAGTATAAATCTAGGACAATATCTAAAGACATCATAATATAGTCTAAATCTTACTTCATCTATCCTTGAATTGAGATAACATCATATATATATAACATTATCAATCTATAGGCTAGAGAACCTAGATAAATCATTACCAAGACTTATTTACTTTTATAATGAATTATTAATACTTAAAATTTATCAATAACGTAGACATAGGTCAGTGGTTAATGAAATCATAAAAGAACAAATTCTTACAACAAGTGCCAAAAAATTGATATTATAGTCAATAGGATTCTTTAGCAATCAATCAGAAAATAGAGATCATTTCTTTTCTACTCAATTCATATTAGACAAAAAATACATAATTCATCATAACATGATATCCTGGGAAGTAGCTAATCATTAATTTGACATAATTTAATCTCACAATATGCATGATAGCTTCAACATCATAAAAACTACATTATAGACTAGCCTTATTTAAACAATCAAACCTTCATTTTCATGGTCACTCATAAGAAATTCACAATCAATATACATACTAGGAAGTATTCATAAGGACTTCAACATACTAAAATTATAATTCAATTTATATACATATAAGATCACAAAATGCACACATAGGCTAAATTGAAGCTTTGAAGGGAGCATGGGTACATTATTCAATTGTATTGAATATTCACATTAAAATAAACATGTATATTCAATTCAACATTAGAAATCCTTTAAAAATGTTTTGAGAAAGAACCCATGGTTAGATT
The DNA here is from genome assembly GCF_036512215.1 of Solanum lycopersicum. Lineage (NCBI taxonomy): Eukaryota > Viridiplantae > Streptophyta > Magnoliopsida > Solanales > Solanaceae > Solanum > Solanum lycopersicum. Next base: position 31,927,399 of record NC_090805.1, read on the forward strand.
AAAGAAGAAGAGATTTAATTATGAAACTTCTTCGAAACACGTTGAGCTTAACTCTCCAGATGGGAGGATAACTAGAGATGAAGGATCAACATACAATTATTTAGAATAAAACCTATAAAACATGATGGAGAATCCATGATCCAAGAAGTTCTTGATCATTACCTTCAATGGAGGTTTCAAGAGAGAATTGGTTTTGCAGGTAAAGTCTTATCTATGTAAAATAAATGGATAAAATGTTGATAATCTTTTTGATCACTTAAATACTCCCAAAAATAACAAAATAATCCTAGTCGGTTCAGGTTAGAACGTGGGTGACTTTCCCATTAACCCCTTAAATAAAACAGTCGCTAAGCAGCAGTTTTAGGCCACTATTTACGGGTACAAACGACACCTTGTAGGTCCATCCACGAACCATAGTGCAGGCCCTTTGTTGTCCTGACGCTTGAAACTTCTTTAAGTCTTCACCAGGATAAGTGTCCATTGGCGATTTCACCATTTACGGACCATTTGTAAAAAAACGGGGCATGGTTTGGTTCAGTAGATTGACACTGCAAAGTCACTGTCTTGATAGCCTTTAGGGTCCTTTTTGAGGGCCTCTAGCGGTGACTTTGGTGAGTCGTACCCAAGCGTTTCCAACGTAAATATGTACATTAACAATTCAAGGACCTTCCATTTCAGTTTAACCCCAAAAAGTTATACACAACACGTCCAAACATTCTAGGACCATTAAGATACACACATGCATGTATCATGGGCTTACTTTCGAAATTCGTTGACTTTTAACCTATAAGCTTCATGAAACTCAATACACTTATTATAAAGATCAGTTTTACTCATATAATGACCTTATAAGATCATGACACACACATAATCACATAAAACACATAAGGACTCTTAGGTGACTAGTCGTCGAACGTCTTAGTCATCCCTTCACGTTTGTCTTCCAAATGACTTCAAAACACCCAAGCATACTTTAAAATAATATTTTACAAAGCTTATAGGCACAAGCTAGCAACTAGACACCCTAACTGATTTTGCGGTTCTTACATTAACATGACATGAAAAATCACCAACTGCATGACCTTCAACTAAAACATGACCTAGAAATTCTTATAATCTAATAGTGCAATAATGTACCAAGTGAGTGTGAGGATATTTGAGTGATCAACAGTCAATGCCCAACTAGAACTTGCCTGGTTAGTCCTGCTAAGGGGAGCTACTACGAATCTACGCAGTGATCATAGGCCCTTGTTTAAAACATGTCACTTCGAGCCTAATAGGGGTTGAGAAAATTAAATAAATGTCCCCATTTATCCAAATATGTTGAGATTGTAATAGACCATTTTTTAACCAATTACCTTCTCAAAGTCTAATGTTTTGGTTGTCTCAACTAGGGAGTACCCCCAAGACGTAACTGGTGTCTTCGTCCTCACAAAGGAATTAGAATACCCCTTCGAATTCGTCATAACATATTATAGGTCAATAATGCAGAAAATGAAACACTTTTACGTAGTGAGGTGTCCATAGACCTCTCACATATCATATATGATGTTTATAAATACTCATCGCATATGGAGATTACATAGGCTGCTCATTTAGACAACATAACCAACTCATAGGAAATAGTCAATAACATTGCCTCACATTAAACCATTTAAAGAGCATTACAACATTCGGGCATAGCCCATACTTAGATACAATAAGTCTACATAGGCTTACAAAAATTGTCTCAAAGATAAAGGAATGAATAAGTGTTTATAGACATATCAACAATATAGATAGAATAGAGAAATGGTAACATCCCCGAACATTGAGTACATACAAATAACTTGGAGAAAATGTCCAAGTCTTCTTTAAAATAGGCCTCCTATACCTCAATGGTCCAAACCTACATTGTTTTGGAAACGGGAAAAAATATAGGTTAGTAAATTAATTGTACTATGTATGGAAACATTTGCATATAAAATCTCTGAAATCATGCTTAAAAGAATATTTTGTTCAAAACCATGCTAAGTCACCTATAAAAGCCATTATGCCAAATCATAAACTAATCCAAGACAATAATCATATATTCACTTAAGACATGTCCATTCAACACAAGACCAACATCATTATAAAGTTAAGTCAACATGGATATCATAAACATAAGGTCAAACATAAACATGAATAGATTCAACATAATGTCATAACAACAATACATCTAATAGAGTTTATAACATCATAACATACAATAATCTTACCAACAATCTCATCCCAAGCATATCAGTGTGATGCTCATTTGAAGCCCCATAACCGTACACAGTCAAATAAACAAGAAATGTCATTATAAGTAATGCCTTTCTTCATATAACATAAGATCATGTGTAATCATCATCAAATATAAAAATTTAGACCAAGAACATGTTCATCAATTAAACTAACATCATATAGAATCATCAACATTCAAAGTCGACACATGCATTTCCGTCACGACCTGGGAGCACCCTCTAGAAATAACATGGCGTATTTGTCCTCTTCAAGTTCTAATACTATCCCATTTTTATACTTCATCGCATTTTAATAGGTAATTTAGCGGAAAATTTAAAAGTTTCATAGTACATTATATGCTAGAACAACACTTCTATTATAAATATATATATATAACATCATATTTGCATATTTAGACTCTAAGTCTCTCTGCCAACATAGACTCAACAACAATATAATACATTAAGGACACAACCATTATACATAAATCATAAGTACATTATAAATAGACTTTACAGTAAGATAATACTTAGGAAATCCTTGGGCTTTAGGATTCCTTTTCTTGATCTTGGAATCACATATATAGCTCCACACCATTAAATACATCGTTTAAGCATCCATAGACTATACTTTTTATAAAAAGGTATAGAAGAATTGAGTTACTACAAGAATGCACTGAGTACGGCAACCATGCAAAAACTTGCATTTAAAAGGGACATATTACTTGAAACCATGCTTATGATTTCTTGTGAAAATTTCATAAATGTTGTTACATTCAGAATCATACAACTCACATATTTCCTTTAGGCATGAAATAGTCAAAATATCACATAAAATCATACATTTCATTTTTACTTATTTGGAACCACTTTAAAGTGACTACCTTTCGTTTTACAGTAAGTATATTTCCCTTTACAATAACTCCTTTCATTCTAAACTCCTTAACCTTCTAAGTAACCCTCTAATGATAATTGGTGCAATGCATAACTTAAAGTCCACACGTTATTTATACATACAACCTACATAAGCCAACATATACCATCATAGAATTATAGCACACTGTAATACACATTCATGTCAAGACTTCCAACACTATAACATTAGGCCATAGTCACATTGCACATATGCAAAATTCATTTTCACATAGAACATTATAAAACCTTACTCACAACATGCTTAACATAGAGTCATTTGACACATCCATAACATATGGAGAACATGCAACTCATATTTTTATGCAAGACTCAAATCATGAAAAAGCTTCTAGGAACTATTTATGCAAGACTCCCATCATGATCAAGATTATAGGATCATCAACATGCAAAGTAAACATATGCATTTTATTCATGTCCTAAGTACATAAGAACAACCTCCTAGGACTTCCCTCAACATAACCATCTAGGATGTATAAGTATTATCCTATACCTTTACTTACATGAAGTAGAACCCCATGAGTCACCATAGTTAGTTTCAATCTTCATTACTTTATTCATTCCTTTTGCTTTCGGGGAACAATAAACTTAACCAACAAGTGACTTTATGAGACAAAACATGGAATTCAGTGTAATGAAGTCGTAAACTGATATACTTTCAAAGGTAGAACTAAAACATGAACATAGCTTTCTAGGTGGACCCACTAGATAGTATTCATATGGAGGCAACATAGTTAAGGAACTGGGACATATACTTGAAACTCTCTTTATGCACAATAGTTTGCATCTCATTAGAGCAATTTACATTCCCACTTTTGTAAGCGACACCTCTCATGACTAGTTTGCTAGGTGCTAAGCAAAAAACCCCATTTTAAATCTATTAAAGTCATTCTCAATCATCATATCTTAATATAGGATAAAGGATACTAACCCCTTGTATATCATGTCATTATTGCATCATAAATTTGTTAAATAAGAAATCTTAATTTGTTAGATCAACACATCATTGTCATATCATAGTAAGGCACACAAGTTATTTAATTAAACCTTCTATCATCCTACTCTTAACATGATCTTAAATTTCAGATATTCAATACACTACATCAGAATAATCACATTATCATATTCTTATCTAATCACATAAAATACATCAATTGAACATCATCATCGTTATAAACCATCTTCATTCAAGTAAAGAGCTAAGGATCATAGTCTTACCACATAGCCTTCATAATCTCCTTTAAGAAATTATTATCAATCCAACAATATTAATCCACTAGTTCACTTAATAACATCTTATAATAGTCATTATAGAAGAACTAATTAAACTGAATTATCATTAATCAGTTCAACCTCATTTCATAACTTAGTGTTAGGGTAAAACGGTTCAATCAATAACTCATTCATAAAAATTAGGTCAAAGACTAAGAACTACGAAAGTTAACAAATATCAAATAATATCTATAAATTATAATAAAAGGAGACAAATATCAAATAAATTTGAAACATCAATCACGAAATTTGATGAAAACCCAAGTTGTAGACTTTCTTAGAAACCAACTTTGAAGACCGTCTTACGAAAAGAGATTTCAAGAATGAATACCTTGCATACCTTAGGATTCCTTAGAGTTTGATGGAGATAATATGAAGGCTTCAAGTCCTCGTTAACATTGAATCTGGCTCTTAAATAGAGTCTTTGAATTAGGAGAGGAAGTAGGGAGAAGTTGAAAAGAATTGGGTTTTGGGAATTATGGCGAGTTGTGTTAGTTAAATGAGGTTTTGTATTTAAATTGTACCCCAAATAACTTAACAACCTCCCTTTAACCCGTTATTAATTTTTATAACCAACTAAAAAACTAAGGCAACTTAAGTAAATACTTATAGAGAAGTCGATCCTCCATGAAAGAATCATCGTTCATGCCGTGTAGACCAAAGGGCTGCCCGCAGCAAGGGCGTCATTTGGGATAAAGAGGGTGATTTTTAGCCTCTTTTGGAAATATACGAATTGTTAACCTATGAAGCCATCGACGAAGTGTCTATCAAACGATGACTCATCATTTCGCTCATGGTTGCACACTGTACAAATTTTAGTTTTGGGATAAAATGTAAGGATCTTCTACAAGGATCCTTAGGATGGTCTTTTGGATTTTTACCCAGACATTTCAACCCTAAACATCATATTTGAAGTTTTCTTGTAAAACAAAATGGTCCTCTTTACTATACTTAAACACTTTTTTTTACCAATTTTGACTAAATTCCGACACTTATAATCCCATGAAATATGAGAAGGCACACTACCACACATTTCAAAATTCTCCGAACGCCATGCTCATTTATTAACCTTTTGACTGTTAGACTTCTTACTCATATTCTATACATAATTATTGTCTTAGAAATAATGTTTTAAGTCGTTCTTCTTTTGAGGCTCTATACAAAGTCATGGACTTTCAGAGTACATTATTCCCCTTCAAGAACATTCATTCCTGAATGACTCTAAAATCTTTTTGTAGGGGAGAGGATAGACTCAATACTAGCAGTCCAACAAACAACATAGCATGAACATGAGCCATCGATCATAGGAGTACTTGACAACTCCATTCAACACATAAACATGCAATATCTACATAGAAAGTCAAATCAAATGTTTTAGCAGAAATAAGAGCCCAATATTACAACACGAGTAACTACCTTCTTAATATTAAGATGAGCTAAATAATGATCATCAAGATTCACTTGTGCCGACCTTTTTTCAAATCACATTAAAATGCTCACTAATATTTAAAAAAGTGCAGGTTTAGCAAAAGACCATAATTCCATGGAAACTCATTATAGCATGAACCGTTACCACAGATATGCACATTTTAGTAAAGCAAGACCAACACAACAATATTCATTTTTTGTTTTAAGAGAATTCTAACCCGAACTGTGGATAAAATTTTTATGAAAAAGATGAGGATAACGGGACTTCATTTCATCCTCTGCCTTAGATGGTCATCCTTCATCTAGGTCACTTCTGCATAAGAATTTTACAGAGGCCACCTCTATGCCTCTCAACCTCATCAACACCTAACCCTTCAATAGGGAGAATGGATATGGGGCCTATAATACACTTCGTAACCGTGAAGACATGAAATACCAGATGAACCCAAGCTACTTCACTAGGTAGTCTAAAGTCATAAAAAACTTTTACAACCTGTTACAATACCACATAAGGACCCACATACAGGGGAATTAACTTTCCCTTTTTATCGATTTGCATAACCCCTTTCATGTGAGATATTTTAAAGTATACCATATCTCTTACTTAAAAATTCAAGGTCTCTTCTAATATTGTCGCTATAAAAGGAATGTTTTCAACCTATCCCTTATCACCTGAACCTTCTCCAAAGCTTCATAGATTATTTCGGGACCAAGGAGTGAAGAATCACCAATCTCAAATCACCCAACCGGATATATATTTCTCCTACCATAGAGTATTTCAAATTGTGCCAAAGAAATACTCAAATAGTAACTACTATTATAGGAAAACTCAATAAACGTTAGTTGTTAATCCAAATTTCCTTTTAAATCTATTATAAAAGCTCTTAAAATGTTTTCTAGGTTTTAATAGTACGCTTCGCTTGACCATCTATTTTCAGATGAAAAGCGGTGCTAATATTCACTTGTGTACCCAACCTATTTTTAATGTATGATGTGTCGTGATTTTATTAACATTTTTAATGCATTTTGTTGAAGTGTTTTGTTTGTCTAAAGCCTTTTTGTAGTAATTTTTACAAGTTTTGTTTTTGGTTTTACAGGAAAGACACTCTGGCAGCAAGATAATAAAACAACTGAAAAATATTGCATAACCAGCTTACAAATGCAATTGATGTTCTGTCGTTCAATCGACAGACCATAAGTAGTAACCGTAGATGAGCATCTTAGGACCTTGGAGGATAATTGGGGAAGTTTGACTAGTGTGGAAGTATGATAAGAAACTACGGTCGATCGATTGATCCACAGACCGTTCTAGTAAAACGTCATTCGGTTCTGAGAATGTTCGAATTCACAAGTATAAAAAAACTATATGTGTGGAGTTACTGAGGGGCATCGATGAACCGTACATAGATCGACGGACCATAAATAGATCGACGGACCATGTTGTTGGTTAGTCAATTGATTCAGACAGGGTTCCATCGAAGCTTGACGGTCCCTCAATTGGTACGTAGATAGAAGTTGTGTCACTTAAATAAACATTCTTTATTACAATTACTTTTTCTCTAGGAATATCTTTATATATATATATATATGGCTTAAAACCACATTTTTTGGGTAGTTACGATTACTATTGTTGTATTCTGTGTATTCGATATTGTTGCTAGGATAATAAATAAATTTCTTTATTTGGTTTGTTCTTATTATTCAGTAAGTTCAAGGCTTATTCATTCAAAACTATGAATTGCGATCTTGGTTCCATGTATTATAAATCAACAAGTAGTGTTGTGAGAACTATATGTCACTAACAATGTTAAACTACAAAAAATTAAGGAATTCTCGAATAGTCTACATGTATTGATAATCCTTTCACTTAGAAGTATTATTAAGTAGTGGAGGTGTTAGAATTCCCCTTGTTGTAATTTTTCAGACAAAGGAGGTAGCATTATGAAAAGAATTATCAACACGTAAGGGATAGTTACATATACACATATAGCCGGACCAACGTGCTGGGTGAAATTCTTTGGATGCATGACAAAGTATTTAGAGATATATAATTTACTACTTTGCATGGAATACACTAGGAAATAATTTCTATTTCTAGGAACACAGTGTTATGAACCTGTGGGGAACACATATTCCCTTGTTCCTATGACAATATGATGAAAACTCAAAGCCTATTTTCATTTACTTTTTAAATTATATTGTTTAAGGAATTGTTTTAAAAAAATGACCACACAATTTACTTATTTTATGAAATACATTAACTAGACAAACATAATTGTGAATTAAATATAGGTCTAGACTATTTTCCTCGTGGGATCGGCTCCAACCTACTAGTTAGAGTCTATACTTGATAATGATCGCTTATTCTTCTTTAGGGAGGTATAATTTGTGGGTATCTAATTTTTGCGCCGTTGTCGGGGAATATGGCTTTTAGATAAACTTTAATTACGTTATTGAAATTTTTTCAACTGTTTACAGATTTTTTACTTTTTCTTTTTCTTTTTGTTTCTCTAAAATCTATGTCTAGTGTATGCAAAGTACACATAGTTAGGGAAAACCACTCACTCCATATGATCGCAAAAATAACCAAACTGTATGACCAATGGAGAAACAAGGGGTTCCAGCTAACACTAACACACAAAATCTAGGTGATGGAGCAGGCCGTCAGCCTCCATTAGCAGATAAGGTACACACCAAGTAGATTTTGAAAATCAGTTGGGTGATGCATTTATGGTGGAAACTCATGCACCACCACGACTTCAAAATTACTAAAAGGGACAAATAAACAGTGCAGACTCCAATCGACCTCTTGTCCTACCCCCAGTATCCCCTGGGCACACTTTTGTGGTGACGAGTAGCTTGATGTAGATGCTCACCGCAAGGGACTTGTTCTCGAGACTGTCATCAGAAGACCTATATGATAATATAGCTAAACATAGGTTTGTTTTAAAAAGTTTTATGGGTAGACCAGAATCAGATATGAATGTCATCGGTTTGCGAGTGCTTCTTTTATCACTCACAGGAGATTCCACTATATGGTTAATTGAGTTGCCCTAAAACTTTATCTATACTTGAGATCAGTTGAGAGATGTTTTCTTAGAAAGGTACTATCTAGTTTCCAACAATATCAACCACAAGGAAAAGGTGAACAACATTGTGGCATTACCTAATGAATCATTGAGTAGATCTTGGAAAAAATTATTGCGTTCGTGAGACGAGTCACTAACCACAGAATTGATGATGAGGCCTTGAAAGAGTATTTCTACAGAACTCAAGATGATTAAAACAAAGAAGTGCTTGATACTATTGCAAGTGTATCCTATGAAGAATATACATATGCTAAGGTTGTAGAAAAGTTGAAGAAGATATCTCCTAACAGTAAAGCTTGGAGCACTAGAAAATTTGACGCTAGCGAAACGACTTCAGGGTACATGCTATAAACAACTCAATATAAAAAGAGATTCGTGAAGAGATGGCACAGATGAGAACTTAATTAGGGTTTGTCTAGAAGAATGTGAGTGGAGGCTTAAAGAAAGTTATTGTTGTGAACTATTTTGCTAAACCACCTCCACAGGCAGATGCGTACTACTATGAAAAAATTATATATATGTTGTTAATGATCAGACGGGAGGTTTTTGACCAAACACCGATGGTTCCTATGGAGATAATTGGAGCTAGGGTCAAGGAAACCGAGGTCAGAACAGTGGTAATTACAATAAAGAGGGTCAATATGTTCGACATAGGAATTAAAATTTTGACAATAACTTCAACCGAAACAACTATATTAACATGAAAGAACGACGTGGTCCATATGTTCCACTTTAAAATACGGACGCTGGACCAATGGATAGTGGAGGTAGTATGGCGTGGGTTGATGATATGATGTAGTAGATAAAGAGGAGATTTGATGCAACTGATGAGAATGTCAAGTACATGATACAAACTATCAGGCATTGAAAAAAAGATGGATGCACATACGATCATGATAAGGCACCTTAAGCGATAGATGAATCAGTTGTCTTCTACTATGAACCCATGAACTTGGAACTCTCTCAAGAAACACTATCTAAAATCAGAATAATCATGGGCATTGCATAGAAGTCACAACTCTTGAGGTAAGCATACCATTGATCCACTTTTGCTGGTTGTACTAGAAGGTTATTGTAGAAAGTTGGAAGAGGTAGTAGAAGCTTGTGGAGAAGCAGATGGTTAACCGTCAAAAGAAGTAGATGTATCTTAGAAAGTGATCCCCAACCCTAGATCTCCACCACCATTCCCACATAAAGTAATGAAGAAAATGGAAGATGGTAAATATCAACAATTTATCACTATGATAAACAATTTTCCATCAATATCCCATTGATATAGGCTTTGGATTAAATGTTCGGTTATGCAAAGCTTATGAAGCATATGGTGACAAAGAATATGTCGGTGATTTTTGAAGATTATAGAATGTACCATTGTAGTGCTATTGCTACAATGTCTCTTGTGAAAAAGAAAAAGGACCTGGGTGCTTTCACTATTCCCTGTACTATAGGGTTGCTCAACTGTATTAACGCGTTATGTGATCTTGGAGAGAGCATAAATCTCATGTGATTATCTATGTATACAAAGTTCAGTTTGGAAGACCTATAACCTACTACGATGCAGTTAGTGATGGCCAATCGAACTGTGAAGAGGCCCATAGGTATATTCTATGATGTTCTTGTGAAAGTGGAGTTGTTCATTTTCTAGGATAATTTTGTAAGTCTTTACTGTGACATTGATTTTGAGGTTCCCATTATTCTTCAGAGACCATTCCTTGCCACCGGCATGCACTGTCTGATGAGAAAACAAGGGCAGATGAAGTTTAGGTTGAACAATGAAGAAGCAAATTTCAACATTTGTCTATCTATAAAAAAGAGGCATATGTTCAAAACAATAAATTTAATAGCCTGCAAGGTTGAGAGTGTATGTGCGGTTCCAAAGATGATCGACTTGGTGTTGAGGCTCTAGCAGCGGTCATTATTAATTTTGACAGTGATGGTATTGAAGAGTATGATGCTTTGGTGGCTCCACTTAAATGAAATGAATATTGTCTAAAGCCGAAGAAATTTGAGTTAAATTTGATGCGTGGATTGTCTCCACCTACAAAACCTTCTATTGTGGAGACCCATAATTTATAGCATACGGCTCTATCACCTCATCTGAGGTATGTTTTCTTGGGTACAGACGACAATTTGGAGGTAATAATCGCACCAGAGTTGAATGGTTAACAAGTAGACCACTTAGAAACGGTGTTGAAGAGGTTCAACCGAGCCATTAGTTGGACTATTCCGAATATTATTTAAATTTCTCCCCGTATTTTTCAATAAAAATCCAACTCATGCCATATCATAAAGAAATTAGTGAGCATAAATTAAGGTTGAATCAACCTATGCATGAAGAACTGAAAAAATTGATAATGACATTGTTGGATGTTGGAGTCATTTACCCTATTGCAGACAACAGTTTGGGGTGTCGAGTTCAATATATGCCTTAAAAAAGGTTTGATGAATATTGTATCCAATGAAAGGAACAAGCTTGTTCTGATGCACATGATGATCGGTTAAAGAGTTTGGGTCACACCCGAAATATAGACCGCAAATTAGACCGATGTCATTAACCTCTTATAGGTTGTAGACAAGCTTCCTCTTAGCTTTCATCACATTCATACAATTAAATTTTCATAAAATTTAGAAGTTTGTAAACTTATTTATGTGTACTTAGACTTCACATAATTATGCACATGAGTAATATACTAACATGCTGAAATTAAATAACCATATATATTAGGTTTAACAATTGAAATGAGAAAATCATAATAATAATCATATTTTTCCAATATTCCTTATTACAAACACTTGTACAAAAGTTAAAAGTGAAACCCTAGGGAATACATGCACCAGTTATGTCCATTGAACAAAATCTATAATAATATTGTGTAGCATTCTTGAACTCAAAAGAACTTAGAAAATTCAGACGATCGCTAATCCAAACTACTTCGTCAAGTCTTAACTCTTATTTTGAACCTGCACCTATAAAAATAGTAACAATATATGGGGTTTTTTACACGCTAGTACTAAGTATGGGTGTATGCACATATACACATAAGGACTATGCATGATCAAGGAAAGCTCTTCCTAAAGCAACATGCCCTTAAGCACATTATATCTGATTTATGCTATGAATATGACATGTTCTGGTGCAATTAAGGCATACAACTCATTTTCTATGTTAACACATGATGTTGGAATCATAAACATAATTTTAAAACAACTTAAACAAAACTTATGAAATTTACTCCCTTAGGGTGAGATCTCTTCCCTCTAGCCTTGGTTTATTTTTCTCTATTTTTCTTCTTTCTGTTGTGTAGTTCAATGGTTCATGTGATCTTATGTTTTATTTATTGGTGTAATGATCCATTGTAGTCCCACACCTACAATGAATCGATTTAGTAATCCAAAATACTAAGGAAATAATTTGGTTACCTTACTCACGACGTATATTTTCCATTCTTATTAAATTGGGCACGAATGTAATTATAAGTCAATCTTTATTAAATATGCCCATTAATTCGTTGTTAACTTAATATATGAATCATTGAGGCATATATTCATACTCAAATATTTCCATAAACCACTAAATTGTTAAGACTTCATTTTTATTGAACGCTGGTGATTGACATTCTTAAGATCTTATTTAATTAGCTCATTTTGAACTTACGTTTCTACTTCTTTGATTTGTTGTACACTGTGAACATGCTACTTTATTCTTGTTACTTTCTTCAAAGAATTATTTAGCATTAACAGAAGTAGATAATGTGAGGTAACATGAAATCCCGTGTCTCACCCAGACCAAAAAGGGGTGGTTCACCGGTAAAGGTAAAACAAGTCTAGTGTCTACCCTACACCGAAAAAGGGGGGTTCACTGGAGAAATTGAAACCAAGTCAGTGTATTCCCCACACCAAAAAGAGGGGTTCACGAATGATGTTGACCAAATTCTTTCATGATCTTTAACAGACATAGATCATCTAAGCTAAACATTAAATCTAGTGTTTTCCCCATACCTAAAAGAGGTGGAATCACCGGCCATCGTGAAACCAAAGTCTCTAGACTTCTTTGATGGAGGCATTGACAAGGTAGTTCCCATATGCTGGAAAACAAATTTCAAAGGCTTGGAGACACACAAAGACCATGGTCAACCAGGCTGGTGCTCTCGTATCATAAGGCTTACATGTGCTGGCACAAGCTCATTACTAGTCTATCGGTTCTAAGCTCTGATCTATTTTACTTTATTATCTCTTAGAGTAGAATCAAACATTATGGATATGAAGTTAAGTCTTACACTATCATCATCGTGCGAGTGAGACTTGTCTCACGGACTTTAGCACCATCTTATGTGAGTATTTTTAACATAATCAGTTAAGTGTAAATGAGAATTGTCTATATTTTTTGAACACGCTATTTTATGTCATTTTCTTAACTTGATCTGTAAGTTATATCATTACTCACCTATTGGTAGTTTTGTACAATTCTTTATGAAAGTTATAACTACTTATTCAATGCTATTACATTCACAAGTTAGAATGTATAGAGTATGTTATGACTTTTCCCATTGATTGGCATACCCTATGTTGTGAGTTCATTTATGTAGATATTGGTGTTAATTTACATTATTTGGAAGTAATATGATTTGACATAGTTTAGCTAGCAAATTTGTTGGAAGAAATCACAATTTCATTAGATACTTGTCATAACAATATCTTTAGCCATGCCAATTACTTCATAAATACATTATAATAATCTATCATGTTAAACCAACAAAATTTTAACATTTGATTAGCCTATGAAACAATTTAATGAACAACTTATAACAATTTAATCTTTTCGAACACAAGTACGGATTATCACATTTAACATTAATGTAGATAACAACGTAAGTATTAGGATCTAAAGTGTAGGTTTCATTCTACATTATAATCACGGAAACATACACATAATAATCAGTTAAGACCACATACAAACACCAATCTCAAAATTTACATTATACAAATTACAAGATTCGGAAATCGGGAGAACTAGGGATATTAATATGTGATTCATTAGGAAATACCCTTGTTTCGATATTCATGATTTTTAAACGTTTGAAAAACCTCTTGGAGAAAGAATTAAAGGAGAGAAAACCCATACCTTACTGTGGAATTTAACTTAAGAAGATCACCTTTAACTTTGCACAAAACCTTGAAGCATCACCTTGAAATCGACTAAGGAGATTTTTCTTATGTTTTCTTACGGTTTTGAGTCGTAGGTTTTGTAGTGATTGAACATGTGTCTAAATCTTAGGAACCTAGGATAATTATGTAAATTAAATAAATTAATCATCTAATTAGCAAAACGCCCCTCCTAAATTGACTAAAAGTAGGAGAACATTTGACTTAGCCTAATCTAGAATTTTCGATGTGTTTTGGCTAACATCATGATTTATATTTTTAATTAATTAAATAATTTAATAATTTAATTAATTCAGTGACCTAGGGTAATTACTAAAGTAACCCTAAGTCATTAGGACTATAACCAACCCTTTTGAACCATCCTAGTTTAGCTAGAAGGATGTTTCTTAGTTGGTTACTTTTCTTAATGTCACCCGGTTAGGTCTTAGCTTGTCAGTCCTTTAGTTACTTATTATTATTTTTTCCTAGGTTAGTTAGTTATATAGGTCCGTTTATTGAGTCTAGGACCGTTTAGGGAGGTTGTCCCCACGTGGGCTGACCCAGACGCACGCGTGTCCCGAACCGCTCTAACCGAATCGATAAGCTTGTCTCTTTGCCAGTTGAACATGTGTTGTGTGTACTTTCCTAACTAACTATTTTGAGAGGGTCATTTTTAATGTTTACATATTGTCCTAAGGATCCTCACTATGTCGTTGGGACTTTATAATCTACACTGTTTATGTGCTATGGTACGTAGGTTTGATACTTGGATCCCTAGAGCATAATTTTTTAAGTTGAGAATCAATAATGTTTTCTTACGATCTTCATTTTAGGTAAAATTCGTAAATAATCTTGGATTATATTTTAAATACTTGTGTATACATAGAAATTGGGTAACGCATTTAAGCTAATTCTCTATAATATACCCTATATTTCTCAATATTGGGCACTGGGATGCCGATGTACCCCAATACGCATTATTAAAAATTTACTAGGCTCTTCACTAGTCATGTACATTTTTATAAATTATTATATTATCTCTCTTAGAAACATTCGTCTCGGAATGACACTACACATAATTTTGAAACATAGAGTGTATTTTTGAAAAACACATCACATACTTGAAACTTTACTCTTCGTGAATATCAATTTCACAACATACTCTTGATGATGCACATCACTCTAAACTTATCTGAATCTTTACATCTAAGATTGAGGAACTTCCTTTCCAGTCTTACTTAAACTCAATGAACATTACAACTCACGCAACACAAGAATCATGTCAACGCAATACAAAAACAACAACATGAATGCAAGCAACAATTCATTTTAACTCATATAGTCCAATTATAAAACACACAGTTATTGACTTAAAACACCAAAACCACTAATGAACAAAAATTTAGAGTTTCATAAACAAAATTAGAATCAGGAAGAGTATATATATAACCTCAAGAACTGAACCAATGAGTGTAATGAGATCTCATATCAGCCTCGGCCTCCCTTGTTTCTCTCTCAACAAGGTGGTTCTTCAAATACACTTTCACTATGGCAACCTCCTTGTTCCTCAGCCGCTTCACTTGGCGATCTAAAATTTCCACTATACCCTCTTTGTAAGAAAGATTCTCATCGAAACCTAATCTATCAACATGAAGATTGAATGTTGGATAGAAGCCAAGTTATTTGGTAATTTCAGTTCATAGGCAACATTCCCTTATCGTTCAAAGATATCATAAGGACCTATATACCGCAGACTCAACTTCCCTTTTTTACGAAACCTCATCACCCCTTTCATGGGTAAAATCTTCAGGTAAACTTCATGACCTACCTAAAATTCAATAACTCTCTTCTTGTTATCAACATTAATTTTTTACGAGTGTAAGAAGTAGCCAATCTATTCCATATCATTCTCAGATTTTCCACAGCCTTATGTATGAACTTAGGGCAAAGGATGAAAGACTCAACTTCCTCAAACAACCCAACTAGAGACCTATATCTGCTGCCATATAGTGCTTAAAAAGGTGACATCCCAAAATAGAGTGATAGATATTATTAAAAGACAACTCAATCACTGGCAAGTGATAATCCCAACTTCCCGTGAAGTCAGTAACACATGTTTAAAGCATGTCTTCAAGAATCTGAATGGTATGCTCTGCTTCTTCGTCCATGTGGGGATTAAACGCAGTATTGAGCTTCACCTATGCACCGATGCTCTTTTTGAAAGATCTCTAAATGTGAGAAGTGAACTAGGATCCCTTATCCGAAATGATGTATGAAGGAATTCAATGCTACCTTACTATCTCATTAGTGTAAAACATGGCATAATATTTGGCTCTATAAGTAAGCTACACATGAATGTAGTAAGAAGACTTAGTCATCCTATCAACAATGAATGAAAAGGAGTCATGCATTTTCATAGTCCTGGGCAAACCAACAACAAAGTCCATATTAATATCCTCCCACTTCCTGTTAGGTTTTATTTGTCCTAATTTCTTACCATAAATAGGTTTTCTTTTTTTGCAAAGGTTTTGGATTGACTAATCCTTTTTCTACTAGGAAAAGGTTTAGGACTCAATAAATAGAGGAATGTTCTGTCTAACTTAATCAGCATTCACAATATAGTCTTCAGGGCTTTGACAGTTTTCGTTAAGGGGAGAAATTGTGGATCACAAGCTTGATACGTTATCACTTGTGTGAATCTCCCATGTATTCTGCGTGAATTTGTTGAGGTTGTTTCGCTCTGTACTGTGTACTCTCATATTTATAGTGGCTTTTTTCATCTCCTTTGTGGACGTAAGTCGATTGACCGAACAACGTTAAATCTTTGTGTCTTTTGGTATATTTCCCGTTGTCTTCTTACTTGTTGTCTTTTGAGGTTTCCGTTGCTAGCTTCCGCGTTTACACCTACTTATTTTTGGTCGTAAAAAGTTCTATCAGAGCCAGATTCAATGATGGAGTCAGGTGTAGTGGTTCGATAATCGATGATTGAACCAAGTTAGAAAGAGGTGTTCATCTTGGCGGGTGTAGTTCTAGCCGCATCCTTTTTGACTGTAATAAAGATTTTGTTGGAGAAATTGTTTCAGAGAGGTTCTCTGTGTTCACACATAAATTTTGCAAAGGAGATTATGGAGAGGAGAAGCAAGTTGTTGAAGATTTAGTAAAAAAGGTGGACAAATTTATTTTGTCAGAAATTCAGGACAAGGGGGAGATTTGTTGGGTTTTATTTGCCCTAAATTTCTTACCATAAATAGGTTTTACTTTTAGGAAAAGGTTTTGGATTGACTAATCCTTTTCTTGTAGAAAAAGGTTTAGGACTCTATAAATAGAGGTATGTTCCTTCTAAGTTAATCATCCTTCACAATGTAGTTTTAAGGGCTTTGGGATTTTTTGTTAGGGGGAGAATTTATGGGTACCAAGCTTGATACGTTATCACTTGTGTGAACCTCCCATATATTCCGAGTGAATTGGTTTATGTTTATTCTCTCTGTATTTTGTACTCTCATGTTTATAGTGGATTTCTCATCTCCTTTGTGGACGTAGGCCGATTGACCGAACCACGTTAAATCTTTGTTTCTTCTAAGCTTGTAATCGAGAAGTTTGATGGATCGATTTAAGTTTCTGGAAGATTCAGATTGAATATTATCTGTTTCAGAAAGATCTTTACGAACCATTGACCGGGGTAAAGCCGGAATCCATGACGGAGGAGAAGTGGAAACTCTAGGATCGCCAGGCTCCAGGCTCTAGGGTTGATCCGGTTGACTTTGTTATGAAACGTGCTGTTCAATATCGCGAAGGAGAAGACTACGTCTGGTCTATTGAAGGCACTGTCCAACATGTATGAAACATCATCGGCAATGAACAAGGTATATTTGATGCATACATTGTTCTATTTACAGATGTCTGAGAATGGATCTATTTCTTATCATATAAACGAGTTCTATATGATTGTGAGTCAACTAAATTCTGTGGATATTAATTTCGAAGATGATAATAAGGTATTTATTTTGATGTCATCTCTTCCCGAGTATTGGGATACTGTTGTGGCAGCTATTAGCAGTTCCCGTGGATTTGAGAAAGTGAAGTTTGATGAAATCTGTGAGGTTGTTCTTAGAGAAAGTATTCGCAAGCGAGAAGTGGGAGATTCATCGGACAGTGCTCTCAGCGTTGACTGAAGGGGGAGAAGTAAGATGAAAGGCCAAAATCAACATGGTCGTTCAAAATCAAAGAATCGAGGAAAATCCCTGAACAGATCAAACGTGACATTTTGGACATGTGGAGAAAAAGAGCAGTTTCGGACGAACTGTACAGAGCAAAAGAAGAAACAAAATCAGAAATTTTGAGATGATAATGATTCTCTAAATTCAGAAGAGGACATTAGGGATGCTCTAATCCTTAGTGTGAACAGACCGGTTGAATCATGGATTTTGGATTCTGGTGCATATTTCCATTCGTCTGCAAGGAAGGAGTTTTTAAAAAATATCAAATCTAGAAATTTTGGAAAAGTATATCTTGTTAACAATAAAGCCTTTGAGATTGAATGAAAGGTGTATGTTTGCATAATGGCCACCTCGGGAAACTAGTGGACATTAGAGGATGTCAGATATATTCCTGGGATAAAGAAAAATCTGATCTATGTTGGTCAGCTTGATAGCACGTGATATGCAGCGGAGTTTGGGAAAGGTTCGTGGATGATCGTGAAAGCTGCTATGGTAGTAGCTCTGGCACCAAATCTGGAACCTTGTACACCACTGCAGGGTGTATAAACATGGCCGCTGTTGCTGAAGGTGCTTCCGGTTCATGTCTCTGGCACAACAGATAAGGACACATGAGTACTAAAGGAATGACAATGCTCGTTGCATAAGGAGCATTAGAGGGTCTGATGTCTGTTGATATGGGTCTTTGTGAGAGCTGTGTTATGGACAAACAGAAAAGAGTAAGCTTCACAAAGACTCCTAGAGAGCCAAAGAATGTGCGGTTTGAAATAGTCAATACAGATGTTAGGGGACCATCTCTAGCATCATCACTTGGAGGATCCATATTCTGTGTTACTTTCATTGATGATTTCAGCAGGAAGGTATGGGTTTACTTCTTGAAGCATAAGTCAGATGTGTTTGTAACTTTCAAGAAGTGGAAAGCTGAAGTTAAGAATCAGACCGGGCTGAAAGTCAAATGCCTAAGGTCTGACATTTGAGGAGAGTATGACAAATTAGAGTTCAAGGCATTCTGTGCAGCTGAGGGAATCAGATTGATGAGAACAGTTCCTAGTAAGGCAAGGTAGAATGGAATTGCTGAGAGGATGAAAAGAACATTGAATGAGCGTGCAAGGAGTATTAGGATACACTGTGGGCTGCCCAAAACACTTCGGGCAGATGATGTGAGCACAGTTGCATACTTGATCAACAGGGGACCATCAGTTCCTTTAGGGTTCAAGAATCCAAAGGAAGTGTGGTCAGGAAAAGAACTCAAGCACTCACACTTGAGGACTTTTGGTTGCGCTACTTATGTTCATGTTGATCCATAAAAGAGAGACAAGCTTGATGCAAAGGCTGTGAAGCGTTACTTCATAGGCTATTATTCTGATTTATTTGGTTACTGGTTTTGAGATGACAACAACAAAAAGATCCTGAGACATTGTGACGTGACATTTGATGAGTCTGTCCTGTACAAGGATAGAGAGCAGAAGGTTTTAGAGATTACAAAGCAAGTGGGAGTTGATGTTGAGTTGGAGAAGATTAACCCCAGAGATGTCGAAGTAGATACTCAACCAACTCCTACTAATGAATCTGAAGTGGATCAAGTTACATCTGAGGAGGTGTTATGGAGATCATCCAGATCCATCAGGGCACCAAATAGGTATTCACCTTCATTACACTATCTATTGTTGAATGATGAGGGAGAACCAGAGTCTTTTGATAAGGCCCCAAAGGTGGAGGATTCGATCAAGTAGGAGCAATCCATGGATTATGAGATGAGGCCACTTGAGAAGAACGACACATGGGTTTTGACTGAGTTACCTGCAGGGAAGAGAGCTTTGCTGAACAAGTGGGTATTCAGAATAAAGACTGAACGAGATGGAAAAAGAAGGTTCAAGGCTCGTTTAGTGGTTAAAGGATATTCACAATGGAAAGGTATTGATTATGCTGAAATTTTCTCTACGATTGTAAAGTTAACCTCTATTCGAATTCTTTTGGGTATTGTTGCATCGAAGAATTTGCATCTAGACTAAATTGATGTAAAAACAATGTTTTTACATGGAGATATGGACAAATAGATCTATATGCAGCAACCGGAAGGATTTGTAGTTCCAAACAAGGAACACATGGTATGGAAGCTCACCAGGAGCTTGTATGGACTAAAGCAAGCACCAAGGTAGTGGTACACGAAATTAGAATCAATCATAACCAAGAGTGGATTTTGCAAAGCTTTAAAGGATCCTTGTTTTTACTTCAAGAAATACACTGATTCATATGTCTTTCTACTCTTGTATGTGGATGATATGTTTATTTTCGGATCAAGTATGAGGGAGATTACAAATCTGAAGACAAGGTTGGCTGCAGCGTTTGAGATGAAAGATTTGGGTCCAGCAATGGAGATTTTGAAGATGAAGATTTATCGGAATAGATCTGCTGGAACATTAAATCTATATCAGGAGTTGTACATTGAGATGGTGCTGAGAAGATTCAAGGTTAATAATGCATAGCCCAGGACTACTCCATTGGCAAATCACCTTAAATTATCAAAGGAGCACTCACCCAAGACTGTCGAGGAGCGTGATCACATGGCACTTGTTCCATATGCTTCAACAGTTGGTAGTTTGATGTATGCTATGGTATGCACTAGACCTTATATAGCACATGCAGTGGGAGTTGTTAGCAGGTACATGGCGAACTCTTGGAAAGAACATTGGGAAGCTCTAAAGTGGTTTATGAGATATCTCAGAGGTACATCCAGTACTTCACTTTGTTTTGGCAAAGGCAATGTGACTCTATAGGGTTTTGTGGATGCTGATCTTGGTAGGGATGTTGACTCATGCAAGAGTACATCCGTGTACATTTGCACCATAGGTGGAACAACAATGAGTTGGATGTCCAGGATTCAAAAGTGTGTTTCTCTTTCATCTAGTGAAGATGAGTATGTGGCAATAGCTAAAGCTGGGAAAGAGATGATATGGCTTACTGATTATCTTGAGGAATTGTATAAGAAGTAGAGCGAGAAGATTTTTCACTCAGATAGCCAGAGTGCCATACAGTTGGTGAAAAATCTATTATATCACTCAAAGACTAAGCACATCACAAGGCGATACCATTTCACTTGCAGCGCACTGGAGAATGGTGATATGTGCTTGGAGAAGATAGAAGGTGCGAAGAACTCAACAGACATTTTAACGAAATTAGTTGATGTTGGGAAACTAAGGTTATGTAAAACCTCGGTTGGTCTTCTGTAGTTGTTGCTACAGATGTTGAGGTGTGGTAAAGATGTTGATGATGAAGAGATTTTTTTGAGAATGTATTCTTTGGAAGACTGAGTCAGTCTCCAAGTGGGAGAATTGTTAGCTAGTGGAGCCTGATTAAGTTTAGGTTTTCCAATTTATTCTCTATTTTAGGCTTTCCTATTTATTCTCTATTTTAGAATTTCCTACTTATTCTCTATTACTAAAACTACTCTGATTTATTAATATAAATATACCTCACCGCCGTGGAAATTTACTCACGAGGTGTTACCACGAAATATTGGATTTTCTCTTTCTCTCTCTAGATCTCTCATATCTTTCTCTTGAAAGTTCTAGTGTTCTTCATTGATCTAGTGTGTGTGCGTGAATTGGATCCTAACAAATGGTATCAGAGCTAGATTCAATGATGGAGTCAGGTTTAGAGGTCGATAATCGATGATTGAACCAGGTTAGAAAGAGGTGTTCAACTTAGCGGGTGTTTTTCTAGCCGCAACCTTTTTGACAGTAATAAAGATTTTGTTGGAGAAATTGTTTCTGAGAGGTTCTCTCTGTTGAGATATAAATTTTGCAAAGGAGATTATGGAGAGGAGAAGCAAGTTGTTAAAGATTAAGTGAAGAAGATGGACAAATTTATTTTGTCAGAAATTCAGGCCAAGGGGAAGATTTATTAGGTTTTATTTGTCCTAATTTCTTACAATAAATATGTTTTCCTTTTAAGAAAAGGTTTTGGATTGACTAATCCTTTTTCTGGTAGGAAAAGGTTGAGGACTCTATAAATAGAGGAATGTTTCTTCTAACTTAATTAGCATTCACAATGCAGTCTTAAGGGCTTTGAGAGTTTTGGTTAGGGGAGAATTTATAGGTCACAAGCTTGATACGTTATCACTTGTGTGAACCTCCCATGTATTCGAGTGAATTTGTTGAGGTTGTTTCTCTATATATTTTGTACTCTCATATTTATAGTGGATTGCTCATCTCCATTGTGGATGTATGTCGATTGATCGAACCACGTTAAATCTTTGTGTCTTTTGGTATATTTGTCATTGTCTTCTTACTCGTGATCTTTTGAGGTTTGGTTTGATAGCTTTCGCATTTACACCTGCTTATTTACGGTCCTAACACTTCCAAGTTAGAATCTCAATCGACAGCTCTAGGATTAAGGTGTTTGGCCTTAATCTGTTGGTCAATTTAAGAACTTGTCCATGTAAAAAAACTTCTCACATGATTTAGGTATCTATGATCTATTACCTAAGCAGATGAGGGGTTAGCTCTCCTAAGCTTACATTTTATAAAGAAATAATAATAATGGATTTTCAAAAAAGGGGAACTTAGCTTAGCACCGAGTGAACATAGATGAGAGTGCCCTTTCCCAATGTGGGAATAAGTGTTCACCATTGTATTCCCAAGGTAGTTAACTACAATCCCCAAATAGGCATAAAGAGGTTTTAATATATTCCTCAAAGTTCAATAAACTGTGCTTGCCCCACAGTTTGTAGCATGGTATCTAAACTATATTATTAGCATGTGTTAATGTTCTACTTTTTCAAGGTAGAGAACCTTCCCTTCGTTTAAGGCTCAACAACACCAAATTCAATGTAGGACCCATGGTCTTAGTGTTGGTTAGGGCAAAAATTTCCCTAAAGTAAAATGGACAATGAATGTAATATAAAGAACCTAACTAGGATAACCTAAGAGAAGCGGCTAAGTGTAGGAGAGGGTACGGGACTTTACCTATGTATTGCACAAGTAGCTCTGCAAGGGAGTTCTAGGAAGGTGTTCTAATGTATATGTATATGTTTAATTCTTTATTCATGACACTATCTATGCACAACAGTACTAGTGTAACTATATGAGCAGTCCTTTCATATAAACTCATTTAGATACTATACATAATCGTACTTCACCTTATCATATACTTGACATTATAGCATGTAAGATAGGTGCATGTCATACCTATGCATTCACATTCATGTACATAGATAAAAAATCCTAGGAACTATCCTATTAAGGCACACATGTGAAATGCCTAGACAAGGTCACATAACTCTTTCTATACTAGTATACTTATCAAGGCATCCTAGTTATGGGACACATAAAATTTTTCATAAACATATACTTTACATGCATAGTAGTAGATACAAGTGCATATGCTAATATCCTTTCATTGATCACCATAAACTTATACTACATGTAAGCATGCATAAGGTGTTAGTGTCTGTGCATTGGTTAACATGATAACATAATAACTACCAATTTCACATTGAGGTAGCCACCCTTTTAAGAAAACAACTCACATACATTAATTGACAACACATAACAATTTAGCATAGGGGACAAAATAACATCACATTACATTCAAGTCTCCTAACCTTAGCTAACGACAGATTCATATAGGATTACATTGGTAGGGGTCGTTAATCATCATTAGTGGAAGCACCTAAACGTAACACTAACATAGTCGTCAACATGCTTATTACATTACCAATACAACCTATATCAGAATTAGAGTAGTAGACTAGGCATGCTACACATTTATTGATCATCACCACCACACCTTCATTATACAAATTTCTTGAAGGACATGATCACATAAAATATGCATTATCAATAAAGGAAACACCGCCACCATAAGTGGACCATAGGACACAATTTCATACAAGGTCAATTCTACAAGAAATACAATAGAAAAGTATAGGAATAGAGTAACCTTACCAAATCTCCATTGATTTTCTAATTAATAATCAATATTTATAATGAATCAACAATTCAGTATAGCGCAGTAGAAAAAATAGATCATAACCTAAACGAAATCGTAATTCCATTGCCATAGAATCGAGATCATATCAAGTGCCCTATACTAACAATCATAGAAGATAGAAGAACATATGTCAATCTCATTCAAATCCTCAAACTGTGATCCACATGGATCACTCATCAACAATTCAACATCCGTATACATGCTTGACAACAGATATATGTAATTCAACATGCTAGAATCATAATTCAATTAACACATAATCAAGATCACCATGCCCGTAACATATGCAAATTTGAGAATTAGAGAGAACATATTTTTATCATTAAATTGGATTGAAATTAATCTTAAGTTTAGTATATTATAATCAATTCATCATGAACATGCTTTTGAAATAAATTTTGGGAACGAACCTATGGTACATTTGAAAATTAGGAAGTTTGAAAATGAACTTTCATTGATAAACATTTGAAAGAGCTATTTCTATGAAACATTATCTAAAGATGAAGGATCACCATGCAATATTGTAGTAGAGAACCACGAAAATTTTTATAACTAATCCATTGAAATCCAAGCTCAAAGTTGTTCTTGATATTAAACTCCAATAGAGGTTTCTAGAGATGTTTCTGTTTGAGAGGTAAAAGTCTAATAACCAACTAATATATATATATATATAAAAGCTAAATAAACCGCCTAGCCCAAGGTTAGGACTTGGGGTGTGTTTCTCATTCACCCCCTAATAAAAAAGTGCGCTTGGTAGCTTGTTGCAGAGTGTATCGACGCCAGCAACCTACGTCTTATAAGCCGATTGACGGTCCCTCCTACTATCTGTCGTTTGGTTCTGAGGCTTGAAATATGTTTTTTTTGCGTCCTTGGATAAGTGTGGGACGACTCCCACCTATCCACAGCGTTTCAACGCACCTACTGGCGGTCGTTTCCTTGTCGTAGGTAGACACTGCCAAGGCAGTTTCTAGGAAGACTTTGAGTCCTCCCTGAGGGCCTTTTGCAGGGACCTTCGGGACTCATACCTTACCGTTTACAATGAAAGTACATTAATTTAAATGACAATTAACTTTCATACAAGTTTTATCATCAAACAACACTCGCATCACATTAAAATATTCTAGGCACACTCAAGTACGTCCAAAGGATAACTTTCAAACGTCTTGGACTTTCGTGGACGTTTTACTTCCAACTGTCTTCAAATAAATCATACATGATATAAAACACTTAGTTCAACTTTTAACAATCTTATAAGGCACATGTTACGTTCATTTGGGTGGTCTTACATAGTCACACTATATCCATCATTCATAAACTCTATTATTCAAGACATAACCTTAACATGATTTTTTGACACTAGACAATAAGTAACCTACATTCATTTACATTACATAATGATCCATTTACACATTTCACATAAACATACACCAAGACACCCTCTAAATGCTTACATTTTCAATGAGTAGATAACACCTCATACCACCACCACCTTAAATAGTACACCCTTGAAAGACAATTCATTAAATTCTTAACCTCTATCGGATGAGCGATCCCGACTTTCCTAGTGTAGGGCCATGATTCAGGCTTTACATGTATTCTGAATAATTTAATCCAATGAGGGCACATATTTTAGGATGAAAAGATTGCTTCAAAGTAACTCATTCTCTACTAACGAGTGGTACTCAGTTAAAGAGTTGCATTTGCTATAATATGTTAACTCATAAATTGTAACCACCCATTATTGAAATCCTCTCGATGATAAATATAACTCCCCCCCCGGAGTCTTAATCATTCATTACTAAAGGATATGGGATAACCATTGGATACCACATCTAAACTCATTAAGGTTATCCATCCTGCGATCTATCTTCGAAAGTTCTTTGGAATAGTGAGGTTGTTACTAAGCACTTCATCTCAACTAAAGAATAGTATCCAGCCCAAAATTTCCCTTCTTCTTACTATAGGAATAGTAGGAATATCAAAGACACTACATACCTACTCACAAAGAGTGTCCACCATAAAATCCCCCATTAACATTCATTACTTTCATTCATTCATTCAAAGTGTGTGTGTGAGTACATGTGAGCACATATTTCACATAATCACCATTTTTCATAACATTAACTTCTAAACATGCTTACACCTTTATTTATCATATTTAACACACTACCATGCTTCACATGGACAAAGACTTCACCTAGACATAATCTATACAATTGAAGCTTCATAATGTATTTCAACTTTAATGTCAGAACTATCACTTTACTTCACCTATTAAGCCTACAAGGCAATACACAAAATACACATATAATTATATATTCATATACTTAAAGTAAACACCGCTACCAAAGAAGGACCATACAACTCAAGATCATATCAATGAAAACTAAACAAGATAGAACAACTTACCCTTCATCAAAGATTTCACCACATTCTATAAATATTTCACAAAAACAACAAAATAAATCAAATATAAGTAGCAGCTTACCCAAAATACAACATAAGAAACTCTATTCTAACATTATCTAAATCAACGCAATACACCAACTTCATAAGACAAAAGTTGATGATAATCATAAGCATGGTTTCATTGATGTTTTAACATTAAAAACACCAAATAACACTAAAAACAACATATTTGAATCCATAAAATGTTTTAATGCAAAGACAATACTAAGACTGAAAGATAGAACAAGTTGAAATTTAAAACCCTTTTTGAAATGTCTGTGGAGTTGATCCTTGAATGAAATAAAGTTCAAGGATGAACTATCATATCTTTATGTGAAGAACTACAAAATTTTATGAAGAAATCGTCAAAAAATTTCACTTCTAGGCCTTCCTTGAGTTCTACCTTTTATGGAGTTTGACAGAGTTCTTTCTTGAGGGAAGGGTTTTTGATATTTCAAAATGAGGTCTTGTCTAGGTCTATAACTATAAACCAACTCAAAGTACATGGTTCATAAAAGTATTTGAGTGAATTTCAATAAACACCGCAAGCCTGCCCATATCTAGACTATTTTTCTCAGGCCACCAACAATGGATTGTTGCTATATGGCATATCTTAATCAATGGCCCGTCCTTCTGGGGAATCAATTGATTTAGAGGATGATTCATTGGGGTTAACCTCCTCCCACTAATTGCGAGATACGCCCCAAGACAATAGGGCGTCGACTTGACTACGGTCCGTAGGTTAGAAATCATAGACTGCCTAGTTTTAGAAGATTCTGCTTTAGTGTTGGGGTCCTCTTCTCGGGCCCCTAGTGGATCCTAGATGGAATCGTACCTGGACGTTAAACCCCTATACATGGTCATCTAGGACTTAGGAACCTCCACCATCAATAAGGATTCTTAACAGCAGTTCAAACATGCCAAGACATACAAGAACTCACCTAAGAACATAGACGTGTAGTCATCAAAATCATTCAATGTCCCTTGACTTTTACTTAAAAACATAGAAAACTGATTTCAAACATTAAAATTAACTATTTTAACACATTATTAACTCATGAAATAGTAGCAAAACTGTAATGACCCAAAGTACCCCCTAGAAGTTACGTCACTCTTGAGTCGATACTCAATGTACTTGACCTTTCGAAGGTCTTGTACAAGCTATTAGACATCATTCATTGCAAAAATGTACAAAAATTAATGCAGAATCAAACATTTCAAACGAAATAACATAAAACGTTTTCATATTAAACAAATATAAAACTCTAAGTCTAATTATACGCCATCTTAGATTTTAAGAAATACTTGGGACACGGCCCATACAATAAAAATATAACAATCTAATATCAATTACAATACATTGAAATAATGAATTCTAAAGAAGATTATGCCCTCGCGTCAAGAGAGGACATACTTCATCTATGCTTGAACAATAACTAGATTCCTAGCTTGTTTCAACAACACCTCTCATCTCCTAACCAAACCTTTAGATATAAACAAAAGTCTTAAATAAGTATAAAAACATGTACTAAGTATTGTTTAATGCATATAGTCAAGAAAAATTGACAATTATAAGAAACATGCTCTTTTTGGTTAAAATTTCATAGAATAAGCATAAAAATCACATTTGAACACCAAACTATATAATTAGACGACATTAAAAATTAAACTTAGTTGACATGTATATTACGGTAAGGTTAAAGTTCGCTTACAGTGACTTCACTAAAAGTTCATCTAAAATTCACATATCACAATATAACATTAAAATATATCCAAAACACACAAATATGAGATCTCCTACCAATGGTTATTCTAAGGCTATCATGGGTTAGTTATGAAGCCCCCCAATACAATCCCATCACACACACAACTAAGATATCCTTTAGAGTACCTAGGATACGATCATTATCACTTCATACAATAACATATATGTATATAATAGGACAGTCTCCTCCCAAAGGTTATCGAAAGACTTACTTAAGTAATTCAAGAAGAGAACACCCATACTCCCTCATAGATATTGCCTAAATAATCCTTAAGACTACTTACGTTTAGATCATGTCTACTTAATTAACAATCTTTCCAATATAGAGTAATTCATAAGACTTGCCTAGGTAAGACATGAAGAGACCATCCTTTATGCCCCGGTAATCCTTCACTAGGAAACCCTTAACCTACTTTAGATAAGTACTTATTCATAAACATGCTTTCTTACTTAATTTATTACATTTACGAGTTCCTTTAAGAGACATTCATCACATATAAGGACATTTATCTAATGGTCTTAGAGAAGACCAAGGGACTCACTTACTAACATTTTAAAAGCCTTATCGTGCAAGGTCTAGATAGCGTCACATAAAACCACCTAAACTTCATAGAAATTCTAACACAAGTAGGTATCGTGTATGACTAGAATTGACACTAACTGACATACACCATGCTATGTATGCATGGAATCAAGAGTAAATGAATCAACTTCGATAAAGGTTTTTTCTACCGGCCACTTGTAGAACTAGGACACATCCCATGTAGGCACATGGTTAAGGAATATTAAGGGTTCCTTTGTACTCTAGCATTATCCTAAGCTAGAGATAGTCCCCAAACCATACTTATTTGTTTCTACACTCTGTTCTCATAGAGTATTTCACATAATGGATCACATGAAGAGGTTCTTAGCAATGTTCAAGGTGACATGTCAATCACACATACAATACTTTGAGGCTTTAGCATTCTAAGTCAAAAAGGCACATTCACATTGTACATATATAAAGTAAGGGACACAGGTCTACCAACACAAGACACACACACTCTTCATCATACCATACACATAACATAGTACTCTAGATCACCTAGAGACAACCAAGTCAACTAAAGGTCACCCTATACACTACTATTGAACCATCCATATAACCATCATACGACTCACATATCAAGTAGGAACAATCATATGTCAATCCTACGACTACACAAATAAGGACATTGTCATAGACTAACATGATGACCTAATGTCAATAGAAGAACACATACTTTCACATTTACTCACATATAGATTGATATGATCATACTTCACATGATTCAACTACAAAATTTATCACAATATCTCAAGTAGTGCCGGCAAGGCCATCAAATTCATAATTCATAAAGTAATGTCGAAGAGGCCATATAATTCACAAGTAAAGCATATAGAACCGCCACCATAAGTGTACCATACTTACAAATAAGTAAAGACCTACAATACATAAAATTAGGGTTGCGTACCACCAATCTACTTTAACCATTTCAATCCATAGCTAAATAATCAAATACAATACTCAAAGGCCTTGATTCGTTGCCATGATTACCAATTCAATTCAATACTTACAATAGACAATGAATCAAAGGAAATTAAACGTAGATTTATGAATTTAGGGACTTACAAGATTCTATCATGATTCAATAGCCCTAGTCAAACTACGTAACAATTCAATAGTTTAAAGACGTAATCACTTAACCCATAAAATAGTCAAAACTAGGATTGCATGGTTACACTGGCTTCATAGATTTTTTAGGTTAAAATCAACAAATTAACATCAGTTCAACCATAATTCAATTATTAAAAACTTTTTATGCAAGGACCCATGGTTAGATCACAAAATAAGAGAATTCATTGTTTTTAGAATGTTCAAAAAATCATTGGAGTTGACTCCTTGAGGAAAAGAGATTCAAGTATGAATCTTAATATAGAATATTAATCCACAAAAGTGATGGAGAAAAATCTGGGAAAATCAGTCTGTTTACATGGAGCTTCAAAGCTTCACCAATGGAGGTTTTCGAGAGATGAATGGAGAGGTTTTGTTTTAAGTTGAGGGTTTAGATTTTATTGCTGATTTTAGCATATAAAAAGAGTCAATACTCCTCAATCAGTTATCCCCAAATTAACAAAAAGACCCATGCACTTATTAGACTATTTAACCAATTCAAATTGACTTAAAGAGTTTACTACGCGTCGCAAAGGCATTTTCAAATATGGTTTCTACAACATTTTGAGACAGAATGGTTCGTGCCAGCCCCGCGTCGTAGGGAAAATATTTTTCCCATTAATCGTCAAATGTGCGATGTGCAACCTATGTACGGCATCTTGGTGTCCCATGTTTAGGTCCTCTTTGAGGACCCTTATGCTGGTCCTAGGGGCGTCGTTCTCAAATGTTTTGACCTTTTACATGTCATTCTACACGTAGGAACCCACTTTAGTAATTTTCACCCTCAAACCATCCCCCAAAATGTAACTAAAAAACACAACGATCACTACGTAACATCGACTAATTTCTGGATATGTTGGGCGTTTGACATCCAAACACTTCAAACTTTATATAGTGCCTATAAACACTATTATTAACAATTTTAGGACGTTATAACATCATAACACACATGTAAGGCAATAGTTTGACCTAGGTTATTTTGAGATGCATTACAGAAACTATAGTCCAACCTAGTTCGTTATGAGGGTCATTTCATTATCCCCTACTTAGAAAACAATCATCCTCGAATGTCACTAAAAACTTGTATGGACAATAAGGACTCAAATATCAACATATGACACACCACATTATGGTCAAAACATTCATATCCAATTCACCAAATAAACAAGGAACACAACTCCACATTGATAATCATTTTTAGCAACACACAACTTTTTTGAACAATTTTCATAATGTAAAGCACAAACTTGTTTCTTCATTTATGGAGGAAATACCTTCTGCAAAACTAGATATGCTCATATGCATCATTTCTACACATATTTATATCATACATCATGGACATGCAATTTACTCAAATTTTTACTTCTTAATAGTGAGCACTGAGTCTTCACAATTAAACATGCATAATAATTCAGTAATTCATATTTTGAGCAATTTATTATGAAGGAATGACAATATAAGAGACAAGATCATGTAAACCCATGTTATATCATAAACATAGCAACCATCAAAAATTAAGACTTATCGGGACTTTCAGTTCAAATTAGTCTTCTCCTCTAGATCCGAGTGCATAGAAAAACAATTCATCCTTGGAGTAACAGGATCTAGACTACCTTAAGGAACTTGGTTTACCTCTTTAATTTTTTCCTTGAGGTTATGTGAATCTATCATCTTGTAACCTTTTTTACCATACCAAAAGTTACTATTTGCTCGAGCAAGACACTTATCCAAATGTTGCTTACAACAAGTACCACACCTGGACCGCTCAAAAGAATGACCACCTCATTGGGAATTTTTGTTGGGAACCCCGATCTTTGTTCCTCATGGAAGAGTCTTGAATATATAACCTCTTATTGGGTAAGGATTGACTTAATTCATCCTATACATGTTCCCCTCTCTACTTATCTCCGTAATGTTGAACTCCTCTATTTGTTGAGCATACACCATGAGACTAGAGATATCCATATCATTAAGGGGAAATGTCATACAACACTTTTCTTTCAAAAAGGTATACACCCCATCAAAAATTTATTCATATTAGCTCCACGGATTTCTACAAAAGTTAGGTCATGCATAGAGAGTTGTGTGAAATTTGATAGAGTACTCTTTAACACTCATACTCTCTTGATGATGGTGCATGAATTCCACAATCTTTCTCCCCCACAACTATAAGGGAAAAAACCTATCAACAAAAGCCACCTTGAACACTTCCAAATCTACCGGACCTTCCCTGAAGGATCTCTCATCCCTCCATTGCTCAATCCACACTTGAACCAAATCTTAGAGTTGATAAGCGTCTAGCTCTTCCATCTCTCTAGGATTCACACCCATAAAAGCCACAACCTTGAACACCTCATTTATGATGCCTTGTGAATATTTATCAAATCTTGTGCCACAGAAAGTAGGAGGGTTCATCCTCATGAAATCTCGCATTTTTTAAGCTGGAGTGCTTGCATTTGATTGAGGTCAAATTACTAGATTATCTTTTGGAGCACATGATTAGTGACTACTTGAGCTTGAGTTATTCGAAGGTTTATGATGCCCTAAGGGAATCCCTTTTCTGTGCATTAGTCATATCCCCTTAATCATAGGGAGATTGAGGAGCTTGGGACATTGTAGGAATCTGGAGAACTTGAGGTTCTTAAGGTACTTGAGAGGGAACCTCATCATTTACATCATCTTGGTCATATAGCGGGACTCGCTCACCACAGGGAGGGATCCTCTCATTAACTACTCCTCCCTCCTCCCTTTTATCTGGGGTTCTCCTCAATTCATGCCCTATAAACATAGGAGAAAAGGTTAAAAAAGAAATTTATAGACTTCAAGTCTATAGCCAGACACTAGAAGAAAGTGAAACTTCTATCATCTTATAGCCTACCACTCATGGATGTATAGCGACTCACACTGATGAAAAAGACTCTACTAGACATGGCTAGTGAGACTTAGGGACCTAAACTATTTACCAAAACCATATAGTGATGCAAAGTTTGCAACGTTTTCAAGTACACCCTAGAAGAAGAGAATAGTAATGAGACGTCAGAAGGCATACTTGACCCATCGGAGGTCTTGTACTAGCCTATTAGTTGTCATCCATTGCATAAGATATGAAAAGTAGAGCGAAATTAAAACTTTTCACAACATTAATAATAATAAGAAATATCCTCTATAGAATAATAAGGAGCAATTCCCATTGTCACAAGCAAACATAATGAAACATCTTGAATATATAGGGTACACGACTCTTAACTTCAAAATAAAAAATGTAATAAGCCTTATATATGTCTTAATAGAAGAAACTAAAGAAACATACACTATGTCCTCGAATATATGAGGACATACCAAGTCTTAACTCAGTGAACTTCCTACGCTTTTCCTTCTAGACTTCCAACGTATATTTATAGATTATAGAAAAGTATGGGTTTAGCACAAAAATTGTACTTAGTATGGCATCATGCAAAAATTATGCAAAAGATGACATTTTAGTCGAAATAAAGCTTTCATTATATATAAGTAAAACCTTAATTAATATAGTATTAAAATAACATATAAATCATCATTTAGAACATAAGGTAAAACTTCCATAATTTTATCACCAAACTACACTTTACAGTGAACTCAAGTAATCTTACAGTGAACTTCGTTCATTTAAACTTAATGTGAACTACTTTAATTTGGACTTACATTGAACTCATTTACCTTGAAGTTTCCCCTTCCAAAGTTATCCTAAGACGCACTAAGGTAGGAAATGAATAAATCGCCTATACAATCCCTTAAATACACATATTAGTGATCCTTAGGACTACGGCGATGAGTTTACTCAACACGGGTAACAAGTCCACACTCAAAATCAAGGATACTAGAGGAACATACCTAGATTTAAAGACATTAAATAAGAACCCTTCTCCGGACAACCCGCAAGTCACACATACCTCAATGTTAAAGCAAGCATCCCATACTACTACCATCACCAAGTGTTGTTTGATAATTTCCTTAGATAAGGCATACCACATTAATTATTCATATACTACATCTTACAACACATATCCTTAACATTCTTTCTTAACATTATACACTAAGTAACCTAAATTCATTTACATTACATAATGACTCATTCATACATTTCATATAAATGAACACCAAGACTCCCTCTAAATGCCTACCTGTGCAATGAGTACATAGCATCCCATGTGATGAAAGATAGGAACTTTGTGGGGCTCGCTAGCTACTATCATCAATTTTCGAAGAACTTTTCTTCTATCACCACCCACTACAAAAGCTTGACAAAAAAGGAGGTACCCTTAGAATGGATTTAATTATGTGAGGATAGCTTCCAAAATCTCAAGACTCTCTTGACCACAACACCTATCCTAGCACTACCAAACAAGGTAAGGATTTTATTGTTTATTGTGATGCTTCACATTCTAGTTTAGGTGATTTATTAATACACGATAAGAGTCTTATAGTTGAAGAATTATCTAACATATGATTTGTAGTTGGCACCAGCAATATTTTCTCAGAAGATTTGGCGATATTACCTCAATGGTGTCAAGTGTAAGTTATTTGCTGATCATCATAGCTTGCAACATGTGTTTACTAAAAGGATCTATATATGATACAATAAAGGTGGATGGAGCTACTCAAGGATTCTTATATGGTCATTCAATACCATCCGGGTTAGGCTAATGTAATGGCTGACTCTTTGACTCAAAAAAACAGTGAGTATGGGTAGTTTAGATTTCTTGAGTGTAACTATGGACCCTTGGATGAAGAAATTGTGATATTGGAATCTAAGTTCATCTAGTTGGAAATTTTAGATAAATGTGGGGTGTTATCTAGAATTGAGTTTGTGGCCACATTCATTAAGGTGATCGAAGCCATACAATTTGAGGATGAAAATTTGAATTAACTTAAGAAAAAGACAGTGATAGGTAAGGCACAATAAACAACTCTTGATGCGTAAGGCTTGTTAAAATTTAAAGGAAGAAATTTTGTTCCTCAGTTTATGACTTCATTTAGAAATTATTGAATGAATAACATTGTTAACGATATTCACTTCATTCGGTTGTGACAATGATAATGAGGGTTGAAGTGAATTTATTGGTGGCCGAGCATGAACCTTGATTTTGAGGTGTTTGTGGCTAACTGTCATAACTTCCATAAAGTCAAATATGAACATTAAAGGTCTATAGGTTTGCATCAAAGAATTCCAATTTCGAAATGAAAGTGGGAAAGGATAACCATGGATTTTTGTAATTGGTGTTACCAAAACTTTTGAATGTTTTATCCTACTTAAATTGTGGTTGATAGATTGACTAAGTGAGCGCATTTCATTCAACAATAGATTATACTGCTAAACAATCGGTTGTGGTGTATGTGACAGAGATAGTGAAATTGAATGGGGTGTGCTTTCTATCATTTAAGATCACATTAGGAAGTTTATTTACAAATCTTTTGGAGGAAATTACATGATTAATCGGGCACATAACTCACTTTTAGTACCGCTTTCCATTCATAAATGGAAATGCAGTTAGAGAGAACTATTTCAGTGTTATAAGACATGTTGAAGATATGTGTGACTGACATTGGAATATGTTCTTACCTATGTATGATTTCTCTTATCATAATAGTTATCATTCTAACATTGATATGAAACAATTTTAAACACTATATGGGAGGGGATGTAGATCATCCATTCGATGATTCGATGCTTGAGATATGAAACTTTGGAGATTGATTTAGTGAAAGATGCTAAACAGAATGTGAGAAGCATTCAAACTAATCTTTTAAAAGCCTAGACTAAAAAGAAGAAGTATGCAGACCATAAGGTTAGAGAAAATGAAATTTCAGACTTGTTAGAATGTTCTTATTAAGGTTTGGCCAGTGAAAGGGGTGATAAGGATTGCCAAAAGGGCAAGGTAAGTCCTTCATACATTGGTCCCTTTGAGGTTCTTGAATGCGTAGCACCAGTGGGTTAATCATTGGCTTTACCTCCTAACTTCTTAGGAGTTTATTTGGTATATCATGTGTCCATGATGAATATATATCATTGTGACGGGGATTACATCATAAAATGGAACTCAATTATGTTAGAAATGAACTTCATTATTATGACGAGGATAAGTTTGCCATTCTTTTTTGTGATGTGCATAAGCTGAGTAACAAAGAGATGATGTCCTTGAAAGTTCAATGTAAGCATTGTCTAATCAGGAAGCTACTCGGGAAAACGAGAAGGAGATTCTCATGACCCGCAAATACACCCTAAAATATGGGAGCACTCGTGAGGTCATCACAAGGCGTACTTGACCCTTCGGAGGTCTTGAACTAGCCTCTTAGCTATCATTCATTATATAAAATATGAAAAGTAGTGCGGAATTAAAAATTTTCACAACATTAATAATAATAAGAAATATCCTTTATAGAATACAAAGGACTAAGTCTCATAGTTAAAAGACAACTTAAACATACATCTTAAATATCTTAAGAACACACATTACATTGAAAGGAAATACATCATTGTCTTATACAAGTCTTCATAGAAGAAACTAAAGAAACATAAACTTTGTTTTCAAATATATGAGGACATGCTGAGTCTTGAGAGAGTAAACTTCCTTAGGTTTGCCTTCTAGACTTACACCTGCCTTCGACCTATACTTATCGAGTATAGGAAATTTATGGATTAGTACAAACATTTTACTAAATATCGTATCATGAAAAAATCATGCAAAACATGACATTTTAGTTGAAATAAAGCATTAATTATATTTAAGTTAAACCTTCATGAATATAGTAGAAAACAACATATAAATTATCATTTAGTACACAAGGTAAAACTTCCATAATTTTAGCACCAAAATACACTTTACAGTGAACTACTTTTATTTACTTCCAATGAAGTACTTTCATATCAACGTAGAGTGAACTCATTTTCCATGATGTTTCACCATCAAATGTAGTCCAAAGACTCTCTAAGGTAAGACATGAAGAAACCACCCATAAAATCCCTTCAATAAACACATAAGCTATCCACAAGACTAAAGGTGATGAGCTTACTTCACAGGGTAAAAAGTCAACATTCAACATCAAGGACACTAGAAAACATACTTTCATTTTTGACTTCACATAAAAACCCTTCTCCGAGACAACCCCCAAGTCATATATACTGTAATGTTAAAGTAGCATGCCATACAACTACCCCCAACAAGTTCTCCTTTATGATTTCCTTGGATGAGGCTGTCATGACCGTGGAAAACCCCCTAGAAGTAACATGGCTTATTTGACCTCTTGGAGGTCTTATACAAGCCAATAGTTATCATTCATCGCATTTTCATAGATAAATATAGCGGAATATTTAAACTTTTTAATAGGTCATCATATGCTAGAACATCACTTCCATTATATATAAAATATCATAATACATTGTCAAAGACTCTAAGTCACATTGTTATTTTAGAATCAACATCATTAAAGCATAATAGGGACAAGACCCATTAAACATAAATTCATAAAATAACTATTACAATACTTCATAGAAACATTACATATGAAATCCTTGAACATAAGTGTCCCTTTCTTTGAGCATGGGGATCACATATCAAGCTCTTAACCTTAGAGACAATCTTTAAGAATCCATAACCAACACTTTATGTAAAAGGTAAATTAGAATACTGTTATTACAAGAATGAACAAAGAATGGCAACTATGCAAAAAATTCCATTTGGAATGGATATTTTCCTTTGAAAACCATGCATGATGCCTTTTTGTAAAAACATAATAAAACATGACACAATAAGCATTATACAATTTACATACTTAATTTAGGCATGTTCAATGGTAAAAACATTACATAAAACAAAATATTGCGTTTAAGGTATATTAAGCACCACTTTACAGTAAGCATATTTAATTTACAGTGAACTTCTTTTCTTTAGCTCATTAACCTCCCAAATAATCTTCTACTGAAACTTGATGTATAGATTACCTTATGGCCACAAGGTAATCTAAATAAAACCTTCCTAACTCAACAAATGTGTTCATGGAAGTATAACGTATGACAAGAAACTTTCAAATCAAGACTCCCAATGCCATTACAATGAACCATATTGAATATTCACATATGCTAACTTCAATTTACATAGACTCTTATAAGATATTACTCATAATAACAATATATGTCTACCAGTGTAATGTACATGTGAATGCTCATAGACTCACACATGCTTAGTAACCCTATCATGAGACCACAAGCTTTGACATGTAGTTTATGCACCAACTATGATACTATAGTCAACTACATACATACAAACTAGGACCTTTATTATATATTCAATAAGACAAAAATTATGAATATAATTTAAGAAGACATCATATAGACTCATTAGGACACATACCATTCTTAGTATAAGAAAAAATAGACAAGACTATAATTTATTTCATAAAGACATAAACAATTGCATGTACATTATAACACCTTCCTAAAATTCCCATCAACAGCTACTTGTGTAATGCATAGGTAACTTCACATACACTAATCCACTTATCTTAGGCTATCCTAGTTAGGGTCCTTACTTTACTTCCGTTGTCCATTTTACATTAGGGAAACTATAGCATTAACTGACTCTAAAACCATGGGTACTAGATGGAATTTTGTGATGTAGAGCGTTACACCAAGGGAAGGTTCTCTATGTAGAGAAAAAAGAACACTAACAAATGCTACCATATTAGGTCAGATACCTTGCTAGATCCTATGGCTCAAGAATAGTTCATAAAACTTGGAGGCATATGTGGAAACCCACTTTATGATTATTGACACATTCTCGTTATCCATCAGTAAGGAAAATGGTGAACAAGCCTTCCCACATTGGGAAGGGAAACCCCTCACCTAAGTTCACTCGATGCTAAGCTAAGTTCCATTTATTGAAAATCCATTATTAACATTACTTTACATTGTGTAGGCATAGGAGAGTTAACCCCTCATATTCTTAGCTCATAGGTCATAGATGCGAGTTCATCAACCTAAATCATGTTAGAAGTCCTTTCACATGGACATAGCATATTCAAGAATCATCTAGCTTAGGGTAGACTTTAAAACACCTTTCAAGGTCCCTTTACTAACTAGATCATCATACATGCATAATGTAGATGTTTTCATTTATGTGTATATACATATATGTGAGCAAAACATTGACATAAACACCCTTACACCACATATGCTCATACTTCATTTCATTCATGCATAGGATTACACGTATAACTATATGAGCAATACTTTTGTATAATCATATTTAGACACTATACATAATCATATACTTGACATTATAGCATATAAGACATGTTCTTCCTTCTATCAAATATTCTACTTTTTGCTGGATATTCGGGTTCAAATACCCATGGTTTCACTATTTGTTATACCCCATGCATTTAAATTCATGGTCTTAGATCACACACCTGTAAACTATCCTATCAAATCACATATGTGAAATGCCTAGACAAATTCCCATACCGTTGTCCATACTAGCACAACTATCAAGTCATCCTAGTTAAGGGACACATAATATTCTTTCATTAGACACCATGAACTTATATTATATGGAAGCATGCATGAGGTTTGAGTGTATGTGCATTGGTAAACATGATCACATAATTTCCATAAACTTCACATTGAGGTACCCACCCTCTTAAAACCACAATTCACATATATGCATTGACTACACTACATAATTTAGAATTGGAGACAAGGTAATATCACATTACATTTAAGACTCATAACCTTTGCTAATCATAAATTCATATCAGGGTACATAGGCAGTGGTCATTAATCATCATTTTTGGAAGAACCTAAACATAAGCCTAACATAGTCATTAACATGCTTATTATATTAGCAGTAAACTTAGATCATAACTATAGTACTAGACTAGGCATGATTAAAATTTGGTGATCAACACCTCCACACCTTCATAATACAATTGTCTTTAAGGTCATGATCACAACATATATACATTGAAAATAAGGTAAATACCGCCACCATAGTTGGAACATGCCACTCAATGCCATACAAGGTCAATTCTACACGAAATACCATAGAAACATAGAGGAATAGAATCACCTTACCAAACCTCCCTTGTTTTGATCATCAACAATCAATACTTGTAATGCCTCAACAATTCAATACAGATAAGTAGCTAAAATATTTCATTACCTAAATAAAATCAT
Organism: Solanum lycopersicum; assembly: GCF_036512215.1. NCBI lineage: Eukaryota > Viridiplantae > Streptophyta > Magnoliopsida > Solanales > Solanaceae > Solanum > Solanum lycopersicum. The sequence goes on from NC_090805.1 coordinate 31,967,833, forward strand.
GCTTCAATTTCCATTGAATCAAGGTCATATCAAGTGCTCTACACTAATAATCAATAGAAGAAAGAAGAACATAGGTCAATCTCATTCAAATCCTCAAAGTTTGATACACATGGATCACTGATAAAAAATTCACCATCAACATATATAATTGGAAGTAGATATAAGTAATTAAATATACTAGAATTACAATTAAATTAACACATAATCAAGATCATCATGCACATAACATAGGCTGATTTGAGAATTGGAGGGAACATGTGTTCATCGTAAAATTGAATTGTAATTAATATAATTTTCATTAAATTATCATCAATTCATCATGAACATGATTTTGAAATCAACTTTAGAAAGAACCCATGGCTAAATTGAAAACTAGGAAGTTTGATCTTGAACATTCATTAAAAAAACATTGGAAAGAGCTCGTTAGATGGAATATTATCTAAAGATAAAGGATAACCATACTTTATTGTAGGATATAACCAAGAGATATTCATGAAGAATCCTTGGAAATGAAATCTCCCAACAGTTCTTGACCTTCATCTCCAATGTAGGTTTCTAGAGAGGTTTCTTTTTCGAAAGTCTAATTTGATGAATTAATTTGGGAATGGGTGTTTGATATTAATAACCGAATACATATACCCAATAATAGATAAATAAAGTGCCTAGGTTCAGTTCAGGATGTGGGGTGAAATTCTCATTCACCCATTTATAAAAAAGTGTGCCTGACAGCTTGTTGCTGGCTGCATCAATGCTGGAAACCTAAGCCACGTAGGACCATCAACGGGTAGTAATGCTAGCCTTAGTTTGGGTTTGAGGCTTGGTATTGGTTGTATTTACTCTTATTATATGTTTAGGACGACTCCCATGAATCTATGGGGCGTCAACGCACCTACTGGACGTCGTTTGCCAGTCGTATGTAGACACTACGAAAGCAGTGTCTAGGCAGAATTTGGGTTCTCCTTGAGGGTCTTTTGTGTGGACCTTAGGGAGTCGTACCCGTACGTTTCCAATGTAAATACATTCATTGTCATTCAAATGACTTACCATACAAGTTTTAGCATCAAAAAACACTCGCAACAATTCAAATTTTTTAGGCACACAAAAGTACGTCCAGTGGATAACTTTCGAAAGTCTTCAATGTTATTGGACATTTGAATTCCAACCGTCTTAAATAAATCATACATATTTTTAAAAAATAAATTTAAAATTTTAACAATCTTATATGACATATATGAGGATCTATACACCTTAATTCATTTGGGAGGTCTTATAATATCCCCCACTTGGGTACATTCGTCCTCGAATGACACCTGGAACACTTAAAACACAAAAGGGAAATCATTGACTCATAGAGCAGCTCACAACATTCATAACATCACCAAATAGAAATCGATACATAAAACTTACAAGGTACACAAACTTCAAACCATTTATCCCTTAACTCAACATAATCAAGCAACACACATAGGCTCTTCTCAAGGTCATAGGAGTGACACATAGTCTTTTATTATGCTCATAAGAGGAACATCCTTCTCCTAATCATAACATGGTCTTTGTATTCCAGTTCATTAAGAGCTTGTTATGCAACAACATTCAAGTCACACATAGGCAGATTCAATATCACTTAAGAAACAATTAGGCACTCATACTTCATAGCATATACACATGAGTCAAGTAAATTAACAATGGATTGTTTTTAGTTAGGCATACTGCCATGAGGGTGATGCTCAACAATACCATGCTTAGTTATGTTTAGGGAGGAATGTCGTCCTCCTCAACACACTTACAAGTCTCATGAGTTCACACCCAAGAAACGCACAAAGGTCAATTCATTTAAATAGTAAGTATAAATTTTTAACCAAAGAATGCTCATACTTCCTTCCTAGTGAAGTCAAATGGTAAATCACACTACACACATTAAAACAATAGGGAGTCATTTAAAATAGATTCAATTTCTATCATAACCCTAGCTTTCGTAAACATGTATCATTTAGAGAAAATCGTACAGTTTATAGGTAAATACAAACACATGCTTTCATTTTCAAAAGTGAGCCTACATTCATGATTTCCAAACAACACAAAGTTAGATAATTTTTCAAAAGACTTATAATTTTTTTGTATTTTAAAGAGACGAAATTTATCAGTGATGGCTTAAGTACCGCATGCTTAGGGTAACATATAACATGTTTCTTACCTTATTTCATGGATTCTAATGCACAACTAGCACATCAAGATTTGTAATTAAAATGAGAACATGAATTTGATCAAAATCCTTATTCATGCAATTTAGAATTTTCAAAACATGTTTAACACACTGTCAAATAAAACATACATAACATATGAAGAACATGAAAGTCATGCTCCTAAGCAAGACTCCTATCATAAACAAGCTACTAGGAACTCTTTCGTTTGAATATCGAGCAAGAATAGAAGGGAAAGATAGAAATATCTACAACCTTACTACTCTCATCACCATCCCCCACTTAGAGTAAACCCATTAAGAGCAACTTAACTCAACTATCATCATTCCTCTAGGCCTAACACCCAAAGGAAATCCATATTAATCAATTTAGGTCATACTACCCCATCACATAAGGTATCAAGTATACCATAAACACCAAGGGTCATGAAACATTTAGGGGAAAACAATAAAATAGACTTATCCATAAACCCTCTTTTTTCATTCAATATAAAGGTAAGGTAACTTCTACGTTAAACAAACCTACATCATCACCCACCAGATAAGCACACTACCTTTATTACTAGGACCAAGTCCATACAACAGACTCCGATCCATATAAGGCAACTCTGAAGCATCAAACATATACAAAAGAAACAATGATACATTTTACATATAAAAAGCAACATTTGAAGACTTACACCTATATCAAGGCAACATGCATTCTTCACTACACGAAAAAAAAAGGCAATAATGAAGGGGTAGTTTGTCCCTAAAAGTGAGATTCTAGTCCTTAAACGTCCATAGAAACTATCATATCTGGTCTCCTCCCCATTATTATAACCATCATCGCTAATAGTCATTACGGATGGAATGAACAAACTGTTCCTTAAATTGTTCATAAGACTTGTATAAAACTGGTCCCCTAAGATTGTTTTAGGGACTGCATTTTTGTTTCCTAGTAGGAAAAATGTAGTCCTAAAACACACTTTTAGGGACAACATTTAATTGTCCTTGCATACAAGATCCACCAGTTTAGTGGGATTATTAGGACTAGCTAATTCCTATTTTTGAAATTGTAATGAGAAATTTAGTAGCAAGAATCAAGTGCACATACTAGGTACTACTTCACCAACCAAAAAAACTATCATCCTTTATAAAATATTACAAATGTAGATGTGTTGTTGGTTTATTTAGTAGAAATTTTTTTCTCAGTTCCAACACCAGTTGTTCCCACGTCAAAAAACTGTCTCGGCAAACAAGATATTTTGAGTAATTCAAGGTCTATTTTAGGTAAGTCCCTGGATAAGAGAGATGAGCTTCTGGAAAACTAGGAAAATAATGGGATTATGATATTTTTTTCTAATACAATTATAGTCACTATAGTGTGTTGATGAAAAAAACAAGTTTAATACACCTGCAATGATCAAAGACATAAAATATGGCCAATGTGTGCTCAATTTAATTTTTAAAAAAAAGGAAACTAATTTTCACAATCAAGATGATACATATGCATATTTATCCTAGATACCTTATACAATATGTATAGGCTGAATAATGTTCAATTTTAATTGAGCTACCGTCAAGTGCTCACACAGAAAAGGCCAATTTTCACAACACAAGGAGTAATATATTTTATACTATGTTTTTACGGTGATCTAACACAAGAATATTGAACAATTCCTCAAAATATGCAAGTTTTGACAACCTCAATCAAAAATAATTTGAGTTCAAATTACATAATCTTTTATCATATTCACTACCTTAAAATTATTGAATGTTGTGAATTGAATGAACACATACTTTTATAGATATATATAACTTACTAAAGAAAAAGAGGAAGCATCATATTTTGAATATATTCTGTAGTTTAAAGGATGCAAGAGGTTTTAATGCACTTGAGGAACTCTTGAAAGAATCAGTAAGGAGGATTATTTGATACCTCATTGTAATGAAAGTTTAAATTTCATATATGATCTTCCACATTATATAAGCAAGTTGTAGTTATAGCTACTGAGAATATTAAAAATATCTCAAAGTATACTTTATGTTGTCTTTCAATCTTAAAAGAGCAAATAGTGATTTTAAGTTATTTCAAAAAACTCAATAATTTGCTCAATGAATACAAAATCTAATTAGTAAGGTAAAAAATTTCAGATGAACTCATTGAAGAAGGTACATGCCTCGAATCTCTTTAAAAATTCTGTAGAAATTCCAAAAATGCGATAACTTTTCTAAAACAATAGAAAAACCAATAGTTATAACCATTAAATTTCCATAAATAAGAATAAATGATAAACAAATAATTTCTAATATGAACCCATACTCTTTAAGATGAACTTGTCTTGGTCTTATGAAATGATAAAATCAAGCAAGTTCTTATGCCTTCAAGGAAACAAAACAGATAGAATTAAAATTATGATTACAAAATCAACATATCTTGTTAAATAGACCAACAATTACTTGATTTATTAATCAAACGGACATTTAAAGTTTACATGACAAATTATATTGCTAAAGTTACATATATTTTACAATTCATAAAGCACTTTTCAATGTCCATAGAATCAGAATAGTGAACTCATTCAAATGGAAGTACTGCATCATTTGGAACGGGTCATCTATAATATAAGTCATGTAGTAGAATCAAGATGCTACAAGAATTAATAGTTAAAATAATAGATAATAGATTAATTGAAACAAAGATCATTATAGAAATTTAATCATCTAGGATTTCGTCAATCCATTTCTACCAGAGTGAAGATGCATCCAGCACTAATGAAAGAAAATAAAATATTAAACACTATAGTTAACTGAATCCTTTCAACATTAACAGAAAAGATGCAGCAAAAACAAAACACATATTTCAATGAGGTAGTGATAACAGATTGTAGCTATCACATAACACCTTTAGTTAAAAAGCGTAGAAAACAACAACTGTTGAACCTTCAACTAATAAATTTATACATAAGAAGCAATCAAGACAAATTAAAAACCTCTTCTTTTGTTAATGCTCGTAGAACCTATTTTAAGCCATTGAAACGCCTCATTCTCATCTCGTTGTGGATGATAAAGTTTATAAAACACTCTTTTCTTATTACATCATTGATATATGTACTAATAATTTAAATCTAATTGTGGAATCATGTCAATACCTATTTATATTTTTTTGATTTTTTTTCTATAAACTTTTAGAAAGTTCTAGCTATATGGTTTGTTGAGCAAGTTGCAATGCTTAAAGAGAAAATTTAACAATGAAATACAAGAATCTCAAAATGTATACATAAATTCAAGTAATATTTAATAAACTAAAGAACTCAAGATTACTCATCAACATTTTCTCATGAAGTACTTTTGTTTTTTACATCAACACACTCCATATAGTTAAATTATTAGTATAAAAAATTGTCTACTTAATTTTTTTTTCAAATAGTGAATTACACAAATAAACATGTATTTACCTGATTATATAGGTGACATAGTTTTCAACACCATAATTATAATCTAACGCTACGTATTGTTTGAATTCAACCAATTTACCTCATAGTGTCATATCTGCACCTTAACCTCACGTATCCAAGCAAGTTTCCAGAAGACTAATGGTCTTCTTCAGAGTAAATACATAGTTCATATGTATGATTTCAATTTTTCTTATATCTAGTTTCCCTTTAGATCAATATCATAGTTCATACGTATGCTTTCGATTTTTATTATATCTACTTCACCTGTTAAATAGTCTAATGTTTTACTATATAAGGAAAAATTTACAAAATAATTGTGCAAGACTAACATGAACTAATTTATTATTTTTAATATATTAGAGAATAGAAAGTTTGTTATCTCAACTTTGAGTAGGGTCACTTACCATAAATAATTAACAGTAAATAGCTTCGTGCCCTAATCCTCATTCCTCTCAAAGCCCTTTTTAATATCATACCCTAACCACTGTTCCTCAAACAATGCCCAATACTCCAAGTAATAGTACTCATCACAAAAAAATCAATATTACAAAAAATCAATTTTGAAAATTTCTTGTTTTATATATAACAAGAAAAGACGAAGAAACTAGACAAACCTGTTAAAATAAATATATCTTTTCAGCCAAAGTGTGTATCTTCAAGCACCTTACGTAGATTTTGATTGAGATTCCACATCTTGAGAGAGAATATGAAAGAGTCCATTATTTTGGATTTACGAGCTTTCACATAGAAAAAAATGATAGAGAGGATACGAGTTTTATTAAAAGTGGGTGGGGGTGTTGGTAAGTACTTTTATTTTGTTACTTGTAATTTGTCAGATATAGTGACGAGATTTTTTTTCTGTGAGGGACTAGATCAGAACTGTTCGCTATATTGGGACCACAAATAAAAATTATCACTATTAGTTTATTTTTATGGATGAGATTGTAACAATGTTGCTAAATGTTTATCTTTAAAGAGCAGTTTTCATGTAGTGCTTTAGCTATCTATCACACTTCTTTAACGCATTTCATGATCAAATCATAACATTAGTCTATCATCATGAAAAATAATATTAAAACATATCATTCAAAAAAGAAGTTCAATTTAACTATAACAACTTTTCCACGAGCTATAACCAAATCATAATATAAATGTTTACATTGTGTGTAATTTAACCCTAATCACATATAAAGCCATAAATAGCATCACATCAACATATATCAAGGTTCACATTCACACATAATCAAGTAACCGCAATGCCAAGATAATTATCAAAACTCACCTTTTCTCCAGGTTAATCATAAACATACCATCTCATCCAAGCAATCACATCTCAAAGAACACCGGACAGGAAAACATAAGAGGGAGGTCTTATAGAATTAATTTATATGGTACAACATGAGACTAGTAAAGAAAGGAAACTCTATAGTCCTACATCCTCTCTCTCATAGATGTGTCGCGACTCACCACTGATGATCGAGACTCTACTAGACGTGGCAATATTAGACTTCGGACCTTAAAACAACTTTCATAAACCCCAAGTTCTAATACCACGTTTGTCACGAACGAGGAGCACCCACTAGAAATAGCATGGAGCACTTGACCTCTTGGATGTCTTATACAAGCCCATAGTTATCATTCCTCACATTTTCATAGGTAAATTTAGTGAAAATTTTAAAAACTTTTTATAGCACAAAATATGATAGAACATCACTTCCATTATAAATAAAATATCATAGTACATAGTTAAAGACTCTAAATAGGGACCCATCCCATTCAACATAAATTCATACAGTAACTATTACAAGACTTTATAGAAACTTAACATAGGAAATCTTTGAACTTAAGGATCCCTTTCATTGAGATTGAGAATCAAATAGCAAGTCCTTCACCTTAGAGACATCCTTTAAGGATTCATTACCTACACTTTGTATAAAAAGATAAAGAAGAATAGTGTTAGTACTAGCATACACTAAGTATTGGAACAATGCAAAAACATACAGTTGGAAGGGACATTCTCTTTTGAAAACCATGCATCATGCCTTTTTTTTTAAAAAAAAAATATTATATGATAAGCATTATACCATTTACATACTTAATTTAGGAAAATTTAATGGTCACAACATAAAACCATACATTGCAGTTAATGCATGTCAACACAACATAGCATTAAGAATGTTTCATTTGCAGTGAACTCCTTTCTATAACTAAGAACATATTTTCTTTGACTCATAAACCTCCCATGTAACCTTCTAGTGATACTTGGTGCAATGCATCACCTTAAGGACAAAAGGTATTCATACAGACAACATTCCTAACTTAATACATTCATTTATAAAAGTATAACATCTCCCAAGAATATTCCTAGTCAAGAATCCCAATGCCATTACATTGAACCATAGTCAATATTCACATCTGCTAACTTCACCTTAAAAAGACTCTTATAAGACCTTACTCATAATCTCAATGTAATTCTACTAGTGCAATGTAAATGTGAAGCGCTATAATCTCACACATATTTAGTAACCCTATTATGAAACCACAAGCAGTAGCATGTATTCATGCACCAATAATGATACTATAGTCAACTACATGCATACCATGTAAGACCTTCATTATGTAGTCAATAACACTAACATTATGCATATAAGGTAAGAACACATCATATAGACTCATACAATGAATATCATATGAATAAGTAGATAAAAATACAATGTCATGCATAAAGACATAAACATATACATCTACATTAATACACATTCCTAGAACTTGGTTCACGAGCTACTTGTGGAATGCATAGATAAAGTCCCATACTCTCACCTAAACTAAGCCACTTCTCTTAGGTTATCATAGTTAGGGTCCTTACTTCGATTGTACATTTTACTTCAGGCAAACTGTTCCCTTAACCGACACTATGACCATGGGTGCTACATTGAATTTAGTGTTGTAGAGCCTTAAACGAAGTAAAGGTGATCTACCTTGCAAATGTAGAACATTAACACATGTTAATATTTTTAGTGAGATATTATGCTAGATACTCTGGGCAAGCATGGTTTATTGAACATATTGGAATATATGCAAACCCTTTTTATGCCTATTGAGGGACTGTAGTTATCCACCTTGTGAGGACAATGGTGAACAAGCATTCCCACATTGGAAAGGGGAACCCCTCATCTATGTTCACTTGGTGCTAAGCTAAGTTCACTTTATTGAAAATCCATTGTTATCATTACCTCATTTAATTTAGCCTTAGGATATTTAAGCCCTCATATTCTTAGCTCATAGGTCATATATGAGAGTTCATCAACCTAAATCACGTGAGAAGTCCTTTCACATGGAAATAGCATATTCACGCACCACCTATTTTAGGGCACACATGAGAACACCTTTTAAGGATCCTATATTGACAAAATAATCATACATTGATAATGGACATGTTTTTATGTGTGTGTGTATACATATATGTGATCAAACCTTTTAGATAAACACCATTTGACCACACATAGTCATACTTCATTTCATTCATGCATAAGAGTACAAGTGTAATTCTATGAGCAATTCTTTTATATAAACACATTTAGATACGTACATAATCATACTTCACCTTATTATATACGTCACATTATAGCATATAAGACATGTTTATGTTATACCAATACATTCACATTCAAGTACATAGATAACAAACCGAGGAACTATCCTATCATGGCACACATGTTAAATGCCTAGAAAAGTTCACATAACCTTTTCCATACTAGTATACCTATTATGTAATCCCAGTTAAGGGACACATAACATTATTCATAAACATATAATTTACATGCATTGTAGTAGACATAATTGAAATGAGAATATCCTTTCATTTAACACCATGAACTTATACGAAATGTAAGAATGCTGAGGTGTTACTGTGTCTACATTGGTTAACATCATCGGATAATGGCTATCAACATCACATTGAGGCAGCAACCCTCTTAAGACAACAAATCACATACATTCATAGACCATACATCACAATTTACCATAGGAGACAAAATAACATCACATTGCATTCAAGATTCCTAACCTTTGCTAATCACACATTAATATAGGGGTACATCGGTAGGGGTCATTAATCATCATTACCCCATTAATGGAAGCACCTAAATATTAACCTAACATGGTCATCCAGATGCTTATTACATTAGCAATACAACCTAGATCCTAACTAGAGTAGTAGACTAGGCATGCTTCACATTTGGTAATCACCACCACCACATATTCATAATACAATTGTCTTCAAATCCATGATCACATCACATACACATAAATAAAACAAACACCGCAACCATAAGTGAACCATACAACACAATGTCATATAAAGCAAATTCTACAAGAAACATTACAGAAAAAGTAGAGGAATAGAACAACCTTACAAAATCTCACTTTCTTTTATCATCAATTATCAATAATTATAAGGCATAAATAATTAAATATAGGGAAGTAGCTAAAATATATCATAACCTAAATGAAATCATACTTCCATTACCATAGAATAGAGATCATATCAAGTAATCTGCACTAACAATCAATAAAAGATAGAAGAACATAGGTCAATCTGTTTAAAATTCTAAAACCTTGATCAACATATCACTCATAAACAATTAACCATAAATATAGATAATTGGAAGTATATATAAGTAATGTTACATGCTAGAATCTCAATTCAATTGCCAGATAATTAACGTCGCTATGACCATAACATAGACTAATTTGAGAATTTGAGCAAACATGGGTTCCTCATGAAATTCATATTAAATTCATTACATTATCATCAATTCATCATGAAATTGTTTTTGAGAAATAACCATGACTAGATTGAAAACTAGGCTGATTGATCATTAACTTTTATCGAAAAACCTTGGAAACAACTCTTTAGATGGAAGATTATCTAATGTTGAAGGATCACCATACCTTATTGTAAGAGAAAACCAAGACATATTCATAAAGAATACATGGAAATTCAAGCTCTAAGATATTGTTGAGCTTCATCTCTAATGGAGGTTTCTGGAGAGGTTTCTTTTTTTTTTAGAGAAAATCCCAATTTGAAGAATGAATTTAGGAATGGGTATTTGATCTTAATAACCAGCTAAATATACCAAAAATTTCTAAATAAAATGTCGAGGTTAAGGTTAGGCTGTGCGGTGCATTTACCATTCACCCCTTGAAGGCTGCATTAACGACAGCAACCTATAGCCTATAGGCCAATCGAGAGGCCATCATGTTGGTTGTCGTTTGGGTCTGAGGCGTGGAATTGGTTGTTTTGACTCGTAGGTAGGTTTGGGATGACTCCCACCCATCAAAGGGGTGTCAACAAACCTATTGGTCGTGGTTTCAAGGTTTTAGGTAGACACTGCCAAGACATTGTAAAGGGAGACTTTGGGTTATCCTTGAAGGCCTTTTGTCGCGCCCTTAGGGAATCGTACTCAAACGTGTCCAACAAAAATACAATAATTAACATGACAAGGACATTCCATACCAGTTTGAGCATCACACAACATTAGTAACGCATAAAAACATGCTAGGAACACTTAGGAACGTCTTGGACATTTGACTTCCAACTTTCTTCAAATCAATCGTACATGTTTTAAAACACTTAATTAACATGTTAACAATCTTATGAGTTACATGTGAGGACATGTGGACCTTAATTTATTTTGGTGGTGTTACATAGGGACACAACATTCATCATTAACAATCTCCATCACACAAGATATAACCTTAACATGTTTTCTTGACATTAGACACTACCTCACCTAATTTGATTTACATTGCATAAAGACCAATTCTTCATTACACATAAATACAGACCAAGAATCCCTCTAAATCCCTACTTATTAATTGAGTAGATACGGTCCCATACCACCACCACCTTAAGTAGTACACCCTTTGGAAGACTTATTTCATTACATTATTTTGTGGAGGCTAGATTTAGCAAAAATATAATATGAAAGCTAGACATGGAGTCCCGGTAATAACCCCTACAAGTTAAGGGATCTTTACATTCCTAGAATAGGTCATGCTTGAGCCTTTACATGGATTCTCCATTAGATTCTCCAATGTGGGCTCATAGTTAAGGCATGAAGAAATTGCTTCAAATAAATCATTCTCTACTAACGAGGAGTACTCATCTCAAGAGGTACAGTGGGTACAACATCTCAACTCGCAAAGTGTAACCACCGCTTTTTCAAATCCTCTCGGTGCTAATCATAACTTCTGCACGGAGTCTTAAACATTAATTACTAATGGTTAAGGGATAATCATTGAATACCAAATCTTAACTCACGAAGGGTATCCATCCTACAACCTATCTCTAAAAGCTCTTGGGAATATTAATGATTATGCTAAATACTTCATCTCAACTCATGAAGAGCGTCCATCCCAAAAATCTCCTTCATTTTACTATAGGAATAGTGTGGAAGGTTGCGACCTTTCATCTCTACTCACGAAGAGTGTCCACCGATAAATCCCTGGTTCACATTAATCAACTTTATTCATTCACTTAGAGTATGTGTGTGAGTTCAAGTCAGAACATATTTCACATAATCACAATTTTCATAAAATTGACTTCTAACCATGCTTACACCTTTACTGATCATATTTTACACACTAGCAGGATTCACATGTACACATACATCACTTATACATAATCTATAAAGCATATAAACATGAATATCATCACCATCACTTTATTTCACATATTAAGACTTTAAGTCCATACTCATAATAGACATATAATTACATATACAGATACTTCAAGTAAAAACTTCCACCAAAGGTGGACAATATTACTAAAGAACATTTTAATGAAAACTATGCTAGACAGAACAACTTACCCTTCATCAAACATTTCACAACCTTTTATTAATATCTGATAAAAACAACATAATAAATCATTTATAGGCTCTACCTAAACCAAAATACAACATAATAAACTCAACTCTAACATTATCTAAATCAATGCAACAAACCCACGTTATAATCCAAAAGTTCATGATATGTATAACCATGGTTTCATTGAAGTTTTGACATTTATATCCTCAACTAACACTAAAAATAACACATTTGAATTCTTAAAATGTTTCATGCAATGATAGAAGAAGTTGGAGTTTAAAACGATTTTTAAAATCCCTTTGGAGTGGCTCCTTGAATGAAATAAACTTCAAGGGTTAAAGACCATACCTATACATGAAGAAAACCACGAAATTTTGATGAAGAAAAAGTCTAAAACCTTAACTTTTATCCTTCCTTGAGTTCTAGCTTCTATGAATTTTGAGAGAGTTCTTAAGGGAGGGGTTTCAGATATTTGAAAATGAGGTCTTATCTAGGTATAGGATTATAAAACAAATTCAAATACCCTAAAATCCCCTAAAAAACGTCCATAGAATAGATAAGAGTATGTGTGAATTTACAAAAACAGCCAAAGATGGTCGTGCCTTGAAAGTTTTTCACAAGACACCATCGGCGGACCCTAGCTACAGGTTTCTCTTTATCGACGTCCTATCCTACTGGGGTTTCGATTCGTTCAAAGAATGGTTTATGGGTGTTATGTTCCAACCAATAAGGATGGAGCTACGCCCCAAGACTACGGGGCGTCGACTTGACTACAGTCTGTAGGTTAGGAATCATAGACTGCCCAATTTTTGCAGATTCTACCTATAAGATGGGGTCCTCCTCTAAGGAAACTTGTGGGTCCTAGGTGTAGTTCTACACAGATGTTAAACCCATATACATGGTTATATAGGTCTTCGGAACACCCACCATCAACAAGGACTTCTAACAACTATAACACCTCTAAAATGACATAGGTGAAACTAAACCCTAACACATGTTTCATGAGGTTCTAAATCACTAAAATAGTTTTTAATGATGGCTATAGGTAGTTTCAAAATATTGGTGATGTTAAGAGGTGACACGTCCAAGACCTTTCATGAAATTAGAAAGATATACCTTTAAAAGTGCTTGTACATTTAGGTGTGCCTTTGCATGATTTACGTATTCGTTTTGGTTGAAATTGATGTAAAGGGTTTCTACACTTTTTACGAGTCTAACTAAGTTGAAAACATCCATAAAAATCTGCTTAAGTACCAACCAAAGGTTCATTGAGGAGGACACAACTTGGGAGCAAAAAAGTCTAAAATAGTCTCAAACAACGAAGGCAATCAACGCCTTATGGGTCAATCGATGATCCTTTAATTGAAAGAATGAGTGGAAAATTAGTTTGGAGAGCTTGTTATACAAAATAGAAAGCCTCTGAACCAAACCATGGACTAGATGGAGGGTCCGTAGGTGGGTCTACTCGGCATAGCTTGACACCGTTGATTGACGGAAGCAGCATATTCTGTAGGGACTCGGCCAAGCCTTGAGCATTTTACGTATTTCACCTAGTTTCCTACAAATAGTTTGGGCGTATTTTAAAGGGTATTCTGGTTATTTTAAGTAGTTTCATAATTATAGAATCCCTTATAAAGTCAGTATTCAAAATCAAAAGCTCCAACCCAAAGATGAACTCTCTAGAATATCATTGGGTTTCGTCGAGTTTTACATGTGCATTTTTGATAAATTATTTTGAGAGGTCCTAAACTTGTATACAGAAATATTTGTGTACGAAACGTCTGGGAAAACATCCCCAAGGACCATCAAAGGGTCCTTAATGAAGAATCATGTTGGTGGCAAAAATTGCCCAATGCAGTCCCACTTAAGGATGGCAAAACACAGACAAAGGGCTAGTCGACGCCCCGTAGGTGGTATAGTCGATGGGAACCTAGCCTAAGGAGATTAATCTTCAATTTTCAAGTCTCAGTTCCAAACAATGATAACACTCATGGGCCGCCGATTGGACGACGCCCGGTAGGTGTTGTCCGTCGATTGGGTTTGCATTCATACGTAGAGTAAGCTTTTATGTAAAGGGTGAAGTTGTAAATTCACCCCACATACAAATAATAGAAATGGAGGTTACTTAGGGGTCTGTTGGGTATTTTAATCATGTTTATAATCCTTTAACACTTAGAAGATTTCATTCTTCTATAATAGAAAACCCAAATAACCTTAGAAATTCATTAGAACTTCATTGGAGTCAAAACACAAGGAAGGCCTTGGATAGGAGAATTGAGTTGAGATTGTTCATAAATTTTGATTATTAGCTACATTAAGGTATGATTTTTATCCTTGAAACTGTATTCATTTAGGAGCCAATCTTCAAAGTGCCTTTTCAAAGAGTTCTTAAAGATTAGTTTTCTAAATTTAAATTTATCCATGTGTTCTTGGATTGATGGTTTTAAAGCATTGAATAATGATTGGACTTTTTTTATTAGATGATTTTAAATCAATTAACCTATGAATCCATTTAATTGATGAATCCTAATTTTTGACTAATTTATGGGTTAAGTGATATTGATCTAAAGATTATGAATTCTAGTGTACTTGCTATTGAATGATATAAGAATTGTAATCAATTGATGTATTATTGGACATAGATTTAAAAATATATATATAATTTATCTAGATACATTGAGTATTGTTATAATTGCATTGAATTATTTGTAATGGCCATGGGAAAGGGTCTTATGGTAATAATTTGGATTATTTAGACATGAATTAAAGTGGAGAGAATGAATTTGTTGTACGCTTCCCTAATTCTCTTGATTATGTTTTATTTAGAATTCAATTATATTGTGATTGATATGGTCCACTTATGGTGGAAGTACTATGTTCCTTACTTGGAATTGATGTGGCCTTGTCGGTATTACTTTATGCATTATGATGATCATGGCCTTGTCGGCACTATTTAAAGTACTATAATGATTTGTGAATTTTATTTTTGTGAGGTATGATTATATCTACCTACGTGGGAAGTAATTTAAAAGTATGTGTTCTTCTATTGATATAATATAATCATGTTAAACTATGATAATGGATTTTTGTGTGTAGTCTTAGGTATGATGCATGATTCTTTTTAATTTTTTATTGAGTCTTATGAGGACTATATTTATGATGATGTTATAGTAATTTATCGGATTACATAAAGATGATAAAATTCATTCCTAAGTTCTTAAAAGAATTATATATTATATGAGATAAAGAAAAGTATGATTTGCCTTGTTTTGTTAGACTTTTATCCCTTACTTGATACATGGATGAATGATATATGAATATCAGATGTCTTGATTAGGTGGGATTAATGAAGCCTTATCATGTATGAATGAATGATATGTGTGGCCTTAAAAAATGTTAATAAGGTCATTTATGTGGAACCTTAAACCTAGTAGAAAGGTTATGAAATTTGAAGTCGAGAGCCATAATAGTATCCTTCATGTAAAGGATGATAGAATTAGGGTTTATTGGATTGAACGACATTTTATCATCCATAGGAAAATAATAATGAGCTATCTTAGTAGCCTATGAAAGATATCCCTAGTGGACCTCTTTTGTAGGATGAATGCCATTGGGTTATGAACTAGATATCGAACCCCTTTGTATGAGCCGTTAATGTCAATTATGATCTAGAAGGAAAAAAGGCTAGCACCGAGTTATTATTTTATGGAAGTATCTCTACTAGATATTGAGACTAGATTACAATGTATATCTACTTGAGAATGATAATAGTCATAAAATTCCTTGATATTACGTAACTGTGGCCTATATGGGTTGTGTTCGATTTCTACACTTTGCAAGTAGAACACCCTCATCACAGTATGTGAGAACTCTAGATTCCATGTTCTAGATATGATGGTCTATGTTGGTTATTGCCTATTCTCATAAATGTGGGATACCTTCTTGCATTAGAAGTTCTATGAAATTTAGGTGGTGGCATGGGACGCTATCTAGACATTACACTATAGTCTTTGAAGGTGTTAGTTAGAGTCCTGAGGTCTTGTCCAAAAAAATTACTTCAATGTCTCTTATCGGATGAATGAGTCTTAAATGAAATGATGAATGTAATGGATTAATTTAACAAAGCATGTTAAATGAATAAGTACTTATCTAATGTAGTTAAGTGTGGTCTCGTTAAGGTGTGAAGGCGGCATAGCAATGATCACTTCGTATCTTACCTAAAAAAGTCTTATGAATGACTCTATAAGGGAAGATTATTTATTATGTATCCATGATCTATGCCTCAGGTAGTCTTAAGGATTATTAAGGTTATCTTGAAAAGGTCAATCATGGACGTTATCTTCTTTATTTACATTAGTAAGCTTTTTGATAGCCTTTGGAACGAGAGTGTCATATTATCTATATGTTGATGTATTAAGTGAGAACAATTCTATCTTAGGAAGTCTATAGGTTCTCCTTAGTATGTGTATAAGGGATTGTACGGGCTGTCGCATCAAAACTCACTCAAGTGAGACATAGAATCACCTTCGGTAAGAGAATCTCATGTTCATGTGTTTCGTTTCTTGTATGTGTGTGTTTATAAAATTATAGGTAGTCTTAAGGATCATTTAGTTGTGCTAAGAGAGGTTGTATGGGTGGTCTCTCTTTGTATTACTTAAGTGAGTCTTACGATAGCTTTCAGTGGGAGGATTTCATGCTAGAAAGTGTTTTAGAAGTAGTTGAGAACTTCACCTTAACTTTAACTGTAATAGTGAGAAATAGATATTGTAAAGTGACATAGTTCACTATAAGCTTTCCTGAAAATCTATTAAATTGATTAAATTATTTCTTATGTTTTTTTAGGTGCGAAATGTTATTCTAATTATTATGATATGATGTATAAATCAAAACGAGCATGCTTCTTATAAATGTCTGTTTTCATGATTTTATGCATTAAGTCATACTTAGTACAAGTGTTTGTATTCATTCCATACATTTTGTTATCTCTAAATGTGTAGGTGAAAGGTTGGAAGGATCATGAAATAAAGATTGGATTCTAGAATCATTCAAGCAAAGTTGAAGTATGCCCTTAATTGACTCGAGGTCATATATACATGACTTTTATTTCAAAGTATTGTAATAGACTAAATATTTCTATATTACATTTTTATGGGTCGTTTCCCAAGAATCCTTGTTTCTAAGGATGACATATGTTGATACTTAGCGTTTCTATGATTTTCATATGAAAAGATGTTCTAAGATATTAATGTGAATAGTTTTAATTCCGGAACTACATTTTCGTATGTTTATATGAGATTAACAATACGGAAAGGGATTGTACGGAACCTACGATAGGTCAAGTAAATATATAGCAATATATTATAGGGTTTTGTTTCGGGATGAGATAAATATTTTATTATGGTAAAGGTCTTAATGAATTATATGCATATGTGAAGTCAAAGCATCTTGTTCTTCTACATGATATTATGTGATCATGATAGGTTATAGTGATTCCTTGAATGTGTTTATTAAATGTTGAGGTGTGAACCTCCGTAGCTAACTATATGAACATTGTGATGATTAATGTTGATGATTAAATAGAAATGTGTAGGGTGACTTGCAAGTATACTTATTTGACCCTGTGTGCTACACGAATGATATTGTACATGTGAAAAGATGATATCGAAGTTTGAGTCGTTTAGGTAGACCTATGTCCCCGAAAGAATGTGAATATGAATCCTTGACTTAGTATGCAAAAAAACCTTTTTCATGAGTGTATAAGTATGAATAAAATATTATCTTGAATATAGTAAAGAAGTTCATTTATGTGGAACCTTTTAGAAAGAAGGTAAAAATCGTAATGGTATCTTTCTCATGTCAATAATAGACTTAGGGTTGGTTTGGTGGAACGACATGAAATCATCCTTAGGAAAGTAATTGAATCCATATTAATTACCATTGTAGGAAGCCCTAGTATACCCTTTTCGGTAAAGGGTATTTTTATTTTGTTATGAAAAAGATATGATACCTCTTCATATACTCCTTTATTGAGTTACTCTATGATAACAAAGGATAGTTTCAAGAGAATTTACATGCGGTGTAGGTGTAGTTAAGGAGTAGATTAGAGTATAAATAAACATTTTATATTTCTTAAATATGTGCCAACATGGTTTGTGTCATAGTTCTACCATTGGCAGGTAGAACACCCCTTATCAGAGTAGGGTTGACTCTGTATTCCATGCTTAGCTAACACGGTCTATGCCTGTTATTGCACATTTTCATCATTTGAGATACATGCTAATGTTGGATAAATTCTATGAACTTTAGGTAGCTGAATGGGTCTCTCTCTAGACATTGCACGGGTAGGCTTTGAAGATATTAGTATGTGTGTACCCAGGTCTTCTCCAAGACCATTATGTGAATGTCCTACAATGCTAAATGTCTGCTAAATTGTTTAATTAACCTGATGACTTATGTAAGATGCATGTTAATGAAAAGGTACTAATCTAGAGTAGATTTAAGGATTGCTTAGGTAGGCTTGGAAAGGGATTATGGGTTTTCACTTGATGTCTTACTTAGGTCAGTCATAGAGTAATTCTAGGTAGGTAGTTGAATGTATGAATTGGGAATAATCTTATCTTTAATAACATAAAGGATCACATTAGTGTGTGAAGGGATTGTGTGGCAATCTCTTCATAAATCACTCAAGTGAGACTTAGAATCACCTTTGGTAGGAGGCTGTCATGGTTATGTGAATTGATGTGATGTTGGTGTTATATTGTGGAATGTTAATATATGTGCTCACGTTGACTTAATGAGATCTCTCATACTTTTTTTATGAAGGTTTACTCAAAAAGAGCATGTTTTATACAAATGTACTTCTATCACGATTTTATTGCATTATGTCAAACTTATTACATTCTAATGTACGAATTCCATACATTTCATCTATCTCTAAAAGTGTATGTGGCATTTTAGAGGAGTCTCGAAGTGAAGCTGAATTTGCATTCCATTCAAGAAAGTGTTGGTATGTCCTCACTAGATTCGAGGACATCATAATGTTTAGGTTTCCTTATTGAAAGCATTATAATAGACTTAGTTATTTTCTATATATTGAAGTATGGGTCGTGGACCAACATATTCATATGTCTAAGATGGAGACTTTCAGACTTAGCTTGTCATTATGTTTATATATTGAAGGGACATTTTGAAATATTATTATTTCCTGTGAAAAGTTTTAATTTCACACTACTTTTCATACATGTATGCAATAAATGATGTCAAAGGGCTTGTACAAGACCTCTGACAAGTCAAGTACACCTTGACGTGATTCAAGAGTGTCATATATCTAGGGTTTAGTCTCGGGTCGTTACAACAACACTCCAAACATGCCAATGCACACAAGAACTCAGCTAAGCACATAGACATCTATTCGTCGAACGTTTTGTACTTCACTTGACGTTTTACTTCAAAACATAACAAACTGACTTCAAAAATAAAAATTAGCTATTTTAACACATTATTAACTCATCAACCACTTGGAAAGCTCTAGTTCAACTTACTTCATTATGTGGTTACATTCTCCCCCACTTAGAAAAACATTTGTCCTCAAATGACACTGAACACTTTTAAGGACATGAAGGACTCAACTAGAAGCATATAACACACCACATCATGGTAAAAACATTCATACTGAGTACACCAAATTAAGAAGTAAAACAACTACACATTGATAAGCACTTTGTGAAACATAGAACTTTTTTGAACAATTTCCATAATTCAAACCACACACTTATTTCTTGTATTATGGAGGAAATACCTTCTCCTACATTTAGAATGTTCATATACATCATTTCTACATTCATTGAAACCGTTCATCCTGAAAATGCAATTTATTCAATTTTTCAACCTCTTTACAGTGAGCACCAACTCATCACAGTGAAGCATGCATAATAATTCAATATTGCATTTTTGAAGTATTTTATTATGAAGGCATGGCAATATGAGGTACAACAGCATATAAACACATATAATTACATAAACATAACTACCAAAAATAACTAAGAGTTACCGAGACTTTAAATCCATATTAGTCTTCTCCTCTAGATCCAGTGCATAGAAACAATTCCTTTTTGGAGCATTAGGTTGTAGACCACCTTGAGGATATGGTTTTACCTTTTTGCCTTTTTCCTTGAGGTTATGGCAATATATTATCTATTTAGCTTTATTACCACACCCAAAGTTACCATCAAATTCAGCAAGACACTTACCCAAGTGTTGTTTCCAACAAGTAGCCCACCAAGACCTCTAAAAAGCATGTCCACCTCTTTTGGAATTTTGTTAGGGAACAATATATTTGTTCCTCATAGAAGAGTATTGATTATAAAAATTCTTCTTGGGCTTGGATTGACTTATATCATCAAACCTATGCCTTTTCCTCTCTCTCTCTCTCTCTATCTATCTATCTATCTATCTATCAATCTATATATATAATATATATATATACATATATATATATATAATGTATATATATACACATTTATATATATATACATAAATATATATATATATATATATAATATATATATATATACATATATATATGTATGTATGTATGTATATATATACACACACACACACACACACACACACACACACACACACACACACACACATATATATATATATATATGTATGTATATATAAGTTTGTACTCCTCAATTTGTTGGGCATGCACCTTGAGCCTAGATATAGCCATATCATTAAGGACAACTTCGGCGTGACACTCCTTTTCCTCCAAGGTAAACACCCCCATCATAAATTTATTAATTTTAGCCCCAAAGTTTTCTACCCAAGTTGGGACATATTTAGAAAGGTGTGTGAATTTTAGAGTGTACTCTTTCCCACTCATAATCCTTTGACAAAGGTTAATGAATTCCACCAACTTTTTCTCCCTCAAATCTAAGGGAAATTTTATCAAGAACATCCACCTTAAACACTTCCTAATCTACTAGATCTTTTGCTTAGGGTCTTTCATCCCTCCATTTCTCAAACCACCCTTGAAAACATCTTTGAGATGATAAGGGGATAGCATTTCCATCTCTTTAGGAGTCACACCCATTGTATCCACTACCTTTAACACCTCATCTATGAAGCCTTGTGAATGTTCATCAACATTGATGCTATGTAAAGTAGGAGGGTTCATACTAATGAAATCTTGAATTCAAGAAGTGCGAGTTCTTGCTTCTGGATGAGGTCTATAACCTTGAGCTTGAGTTTTCATGAGTTGGGGAAAAACCCTAAAAGAAACCCTGATATTCGCTTTAGTCATGTCCCCTTAAACATGGGGAGCTTGAGGACCTTGGGGTATTGGAGGCATTAAGGGAACTTGAGGTCCTTGAGATTCTTAAGGGGGAAACTCCTCATTCTCATCCTCATGGTAAATTCTAGGGACTTGCTCACCATGGGGAGAAATCCTCTAATTAGCTACTCCTCCCTCCTCCCTTGTAGTGGGTAGGTGTCCTCCTTGTATTCATGTCGTATAAACACCCGAGAAGAGGTTGAGAAATTATAGACTTCAAGTCTTAGGCAAGACACTAGAATAATGAAGAAAGTGAAACTACTAACATCTTATATCCTCCCACTTATGGATGGGTCACGACTCACACAGATGAAAAAGACTCTACTAGACATGGCTTGTAAAACATTAAACCCTAAGCTATTTTCAAAAACCTTATGATCTGATACAAAGTTTGTCATGACCCGTAAGTACACCATAGAAGAATAGAGAACTCTTGAGTTGTAATAAGGAGTACTTGATACTTAGAAGTCTTGTGCTAGTCTCTTAGCTATCATTAATTAGAGAAGATATGAAAAGTAGTGCGGAAATTTTTTTCACTATATTAATAATAATAACAAATATCTTTTATAGAATACTAAGGAGTACGTTTCATTCTCACAAGCCAACTTAAAGACACCTCTTAAATATCTTAGGGACATGACCCTTTACATTGAAAGAAAATGCATAATAAGTCTTATATGAGTCTCAGTGAAAGAAACTTAAGAAAGATAAACTATGTCCTCAAAATATATGAGTACATACCATGTAGTACATCCTTTGGATGACCTAGTTCATTACATTATTTTGTCGGCGCTACCTTTAACAGACATAAACCATGGAAGCTAGACATTTAATCCCACTATTAACCCCAACCAGATGCGGGATCCCCACTTGCCTAGGGTAGGGTTATTCTTGAGCTTTTACATGGATTCTCCATTATCTACTCCTATGCGGGCGCATAGTTAAGGTATGAAGATATTGCTTCAAAGTAAGTCATTCTCTACAGACGAGGGGTAATCATTTAAAGAGGTACATTGGGTACAAAATCTCAACTCACAATGTATAACCACCCCTTCTTCAAATCCTCTCGGTGCTAAACATAACTCACCTACTGAGTCTTAAACAGTAATGACTAGAGGTTAAGGGATAACTATTGGACACCACATCTCAAGTAATGAAGGGTATCTATCCTCCAACCTATCTTAGAAAGATCTTTAGAATAGTGAGGTTTCTACTGAACACTTTATTTCATCTCACAAAGAATGTCCACCCCAAGACTCTCCTTCTTCTTACTATAGAAATAGTATTGAAGGTCACTACATTTCATCTCTACTTACGATAAGTGTCCACCATTAAATCCCCCATTCACATTCATCATCTTCATTCATTAATTCAAAGTGTGTGTGTGAGTACAGTTAAGTACATCTTTCACATAATCACCATTTTCATAGCATTGACTTCTAAACATGCTTACACCTTCGTTCATCATATTCCACACACTAGCATGCTTCACTTAGATATAGTCTATACAATTCAAGCTTCATTAAGCATATCAACATGAATATCATCACCATCACTTTATTTCAAATATTAACCTTCAAGGCCATACTCACATTACACATATAATAACATATTCATATACTTCAAGTAAATACCGCAATTAATGGTTAACCATACTACTCAAGATCATTTCAATGAAAACTAAGATAGATAGAACAACTTACCCTTCATCAAAGATTTCACCACCTTTTATCAATATTTGACCAAAACAACATAATAAATCATATATAGGCAGTAGCGAACCAGAAAATAAGATATAAGAAAGTCAACTCTAACATTATCTAAATCAATGAAACAAACCACTTTATAAGTCAAAAGTTATTGATAAGAATAGTCATGGTTTAATTTATATTTTGATATTAATATCACCAACTAACTTTTAAAACACCATATATGAATTCCTAAAACATTTTCATGCAAAGATCCATATTTAGAGTCAACGTTAGAAGAAGTTGTAGTTTAAAACTCTTTTTTAAATCACTTTAGATTGAATGAAACAAACCTCAAGGATAAACTACCATACCAAATTATGAAGAAACCCCTGAAATGTTGATGAAGAAAAAGTCCAAAGCCTTCACTTCTTATTTCCATCCATGAGTTTATCTTCTATGGAGCTAGAGAGAGTTCTTTCTCGACAGAGGGGTTTTGTATATTTTAAAATGAGGACTTCCCCTGGTTTCAGACAATTAACAAACTTAAAATACGCTAAACACCCCAATACAACTTTCCATAGAACATAAAAGAGATAGAATGAATTTACAAAAGTACCTCAAGCCTGGCCGTGTCTAGAGAACTTTTCACAATCCACAATTGATGGACCCTAGCTACAAGGTATCACTTGATCAACGAACTATCCTTCTACACCATCGATTCGTTCAGATTATGGTTGATGGGGGTTAATATACCACAACTAAGGGTGGATTAACGCCCCAAGATGACTGGGCGTCGTCTTGACTACAATTAGTAGGTTAGGAATCGTAGATTGCCCAGTCTTGGCAGATTCTACCTAAACGTTGGTGTCCTGCGCTAGAGACCCTTGGGGGTATTAGGTGCATTCTTAACCGGATGTTAAGCGTTTATAGATGGTCCTCTAGGTCTTAGAAACCTCCACCATAAATAAGGACTACTAACAATTATAATACCTCTAAAATGACTTAAGTGTAACTAAACCCTAACTCATGTGTCATGAGGTTATATAGTCCTAAAATTGTTTATAATGATGTTTATAAGTAGTTGTATTTGTTCCCCATAAGTTCATAATGTGGTAATCCTAGTAATAGTAATCCTTCCCTAATGTATCACATACAAAGTGGTAAGTTATGTATCTCTAAATCATTTGTTGGGCAAATAGAGAATTTCACTCCGCAACTTGGTTTGGCTACATGTGTATAGTTTTCTAACCCTTACCTTTAAATCATATTGAAAATCACATCAATATATGGTTTAATTTTTATCCTCGCACCAATTGACATTAGACTATTAGATAGTATCATACTAAATCTATGTTGATATTTCTTTTCTTAATAATACCTCATTGGTCTGACAAGTAACAACAAGTAGAAGTTATAATGTTACACACTGTTAAAAATACATATAAACGAAAGAATTATAAATGCATGCAATAATACTATTAACGAATTATTTAGTCACTATTCATACTATGTTAATCAATAATTAATACCACAACCGTAGTTGTAGATTTAGTTACCCATAGTAGAATCAACACAATCCATATTTTTAGAAGAAGAATTCATGAACCTATGTAATGAGAAGAAAAAACCAGAATCTCCAATTGAAATTCAAAGTGCAAATCTGTATAAACTGAAAATAAGAAATCAAATTGCTAATGTTTTCAAGTTAATTACCATGAACACACACAAAACTAATGTTAAACAGTAGTAGCTAACCTCAAAAATTCAGATTTACATACTCAATTTATAGAAAACATAGTACTGAAAAAATGAAAACTAAATAAGGAAATAAGTTGTTGGACACAACTTCAATCGAAGAGAGTGACCTACAGACCGTGGATCAACCTACGGTCTGAAGGTCCCTTTGGTGACTAATTTCGTAGTAGATTGGAACCTTCAACCTTCCAATGACAAGGACGAAACTACAAAATAGACCATAGGTTGATCTATAGTCTGTGGGTTCCCCCATTGTCCCTCTACACTTTGACTTTTTTATGAAGTAATAGAACTCAAACTTTTTCATACAAAGAGGGACGCGTAGGATGCACGACAAGTTACCCTACTGTCCAGCAATAGTTTTCGTGGTTCCACACTTGATCAAGACTTCTCTGATGCTCCATCTATGACATAACCTATAGAGTGTGACTGGACCTACGGTTCGTACGTCACTGCTATAGATGGATCCTTCTGCATAACTCAGCTGTTGTAATCTCTCTCAATGTCATACAAGTCTATTTCCTATTAATATAGCACTGTAATAATTAGTTGTAATACAAATGTTCTCTAGACACACACAACTCTTAAGTGAACTATATTAAAAATATCGTAAACTCATTTTATTCAGTTGCGTGATGTGGGAATTGTCCATCAACATGGGTTTGAGTTTGTACCTTTACACTTTAAGGTGAGGCTAAGTAGTGGTGGCTAGCTTTTGTCGAATGCAAATCTTTAGTTTTACCTCTGTTTACATGGACCCAGTTTTATGCTCTAGTTTTATAGAAATATGTGCCTATGACTTTGAGAGATCTCAAGGTGGTATGTATGTGGCTGCGTATGAGGCCAACTTCCATGAGTTGTCTAGATATGCTACTGAGTTGGTGACTATTGAGGAAGAGAGAATCTATTTATTTATTAGGGACTAAATTTTGAGTTGTATATATTATATGTTCATCTGAACTCTACAGAGAGGAGATTTAATAAGGTAACATACATTTTTAACAAAGTGGAGGAGGTGAGGTGAGATAGTCGGGCTAAGGCATTCGCTAAAAGGGACAATACATTGGGTAACTTTCAAGGTTCTTACTCCAAAGGGGCAGGGAGGAAAACACTTAAAGCTAGGACAACTCAGTCTGTTATGCCTGCCTCAATAGGTAATTACTTAAGAAATCTACCTTATAATTTGATTCAGGATATCTAGGGAGTCGCACATTCGATGGGCAACAAGCATTCTAATGATCTTACTTGTTATAATTATGGAGAACCCTTACATTTCCGGAGTGATTTCCCCTACCCATGTATGATGGATTCTGCGCAATAGCATACTAGAGTTCTGGTACCCGTGGGAAATGGTAACAATAGACGAGGGCATTCACAAGATGGGTGAAGAGGAAATTTGTGAGGCTAAGGAGGTAGGATAAATTGTAATGCATGTAGAACTCTAGTGCATGAAGGGGAGAAATTTACCCGTCATGATTATAGGGCTGAACGTTACACCGTTCCGGGCAAGAATGAGGCATAGATGTATAACACAGTGATCATAAGTACTATTCTTCTCTTCGGCTAGATGACTAATGTGAAAATCTAATACAGGTTCTACTTATTCTTATATGTCCATGAAATTTTGCCTCAACATTTTCTATGATATATGATATACTTGATGCCCCTTTACATATTTCTATTCTAGTTGGGAAGTTTGTTATACTCTCTCATGTCTATCGTGTTTTTCCTATTTTGTATATGGATTTTCAGACTTGAGATGATTCTGTGATTTCTTATATGACTAACTTTGACATCATCTTTGACATGACTTCTTTGTCCCTCTATTAATTTGTGCTTAACTGCGATACTAGGTCTTTAATTCTAGAAATTTTGGGAAGGGGCGTATAAGCCTAAGCATGCTAAGATAATATCCTTTATTTGATCTAGGAAACTAGTAGGGTAAGGTTATTTGGTGTATTTGGATCATATTTTGGAAGTTGAGGTTGTATCCACCTAATGAGTCCATTCATGTGGTGTCAAAATTTATGGAAGTGTTTCCTACTAATTTGCCTGGTATGCCTTCTGATGGAGATATAGATTCCTGCATTAATTTAGAACTTGGTACTCATCCCACTTTCATCCCAACTTATTGCATGGCTCTGGTGGAATTAAGAGAGCTTAAGGATCAAGTCCAAGAGCTTTTTGTTATTGGATTTATTATTCGTAGTGTTTCCCGTGGGGTGCTCCTATTTTTATCATGAAGGAAAAGCATTCTAATATGAGATGTGTATTGAGTACCGACAATTAAATGTTGTCACATTCAAAGCAAGTACCCATTGCATAGAATAGATGATATTTTTGACCAATCGCAATGTTCATTAGTTTTATCTAAGGTTTAATTACCATCAGTTAATGATTAGGACAGAGGATGTGCCCAAGATAACGTTTATAACTCCCTATGGGCACTACGAGTTTCTAGTTATGTCGTTTGGGTAGACTAATATGCCTGAAGCTTTTATGAGTTTAATAAATGGGGTGTTCAAGCCATTTATTGATTGATTCTATAACCACCCAATTTAGTTTGACCCAAAAATATGTATCCTTCGAATGGACTAAAAAATGTGAGGATAGCTTCCAAAAGCACAAGACTCTCTTGTCCACAACACCTACTGTAGCACTACCGATGGAAGGTAAGGATTTTATAGTTTATTTTGATGCTTCACATTATGATTTGTGGGCTTTGTTAATGCAGGATAAGAGTGTTATCGCATATGCATCATGACAGTTGAGGTGCATGAGAGGAATTATCCGACATATCATTTGGAGGTTGCAGCGGTATTATTTGCTCAAAAGATCTGGCGATATTATCTCTATGGTGTAAAGATAAGGCATTTACTGATCACGCAGTTTGAAGCATGTGTTCACATAAAAGTATCTAAATTTCATACAATAAAGGGACATTGAGCTACATTATAATTTTGCCATTCAATACCATCCGGGTAATGCTAATGTAGTGGCCGACACTTTAAGTCAAAAAGCAGTGTGTATGGATAGTTTATCTCTCTTGAGTGTAACTAAGAGACACTTGGCTTAGGATATTCCTACCTTACAGTCTAAGTTGATGAAGTTGGGCATCTTAGAGAAAGGTGAGGTTGCTAACTAGAATTGAAGATAGGTCCACGTTCATTAAGGAGATCAATGCCAAAATTATTTGAGAATGAAAATTTGATTGAACTTAAGAAGAAGACTGTGATTGGTAAGGCACAAGAGACCACTCTTCATGCGGAAAGTTTGCTCAATTCTAAAGGAAGAATTTTTGTTCCTCAAGTTGATGACATGATTTAGAAATTATTTATTGAATCCCATGGGTCACGATATCCATTCATCGGGGTGTGACCAAGATGTACTTAGACATAAAGAGAAATTATTGGTGGTCAGGCATGAAGAAGGATATAGAGGAGTTTGAGGATAATTGTCAAAACTTCTAGCAAATAATGTATGAACATGAAAGGCCTATAAGTTTGCTTAAAAAATACCGATTTTTGAATGGTTGTAGGTAAGGATAGCCATGGATTTTGTGGTTTGTTTTCCCATGACATTGAAAAACTTTGATTCTATTTTGGTAGTGGTTGATAGATCAATTGAGTGAGACCATTTTATTCCGGTAAAAATATATTTTAATGCTGAACAATTGGCTAAGGTGTATGTAAAAGAGATAGGGAGATTACATGGGGTTCCCTTTCCATCATATTCGATCATGGTAGGTAGTTTACTTCCAACTTTTGGAAATATTACATAATGAATTTAGCAAACAACACACTTTCAGTACTTCTTTCCATCAACAGATGGAAGGGCAATAAGAGAGAACTATTCAAGTGTTAATAGACATGTTGAGGGCATGTGTGATTGACTTTGGATGGCATTGGAATAAGTTCTTACCTTCGTGTGATTTCTCTTAAAATATTAGTTATCACTCCTTCATTGAAATGACACCATTTTAAGCATTATATGGGAGTGTATGTAGATCATTTATAGGATGGTTTGAGGCTGGATATGTGAAACCTCTGGGGATTGATTTAGTGAAAGATGCTCTAGAGAAGGTGAGGAGTATTCAAACTAAACTTTTAATAACCCAGAGTGGACATAGGAAGTATGCATACCATAAGGTGAGAGAAATGACATTTTAGACTTGTCAGAATGTTCTTCTTTAAGGTAGCACCAAAGAAAGGGGTGATGAGGTTTGGTAAGAAAGGCAATGTAAGTCCTTGATATATTGGTCCCATTGAGGTTCTTTAGGTAGGGCAAGTCTGTTAAATATTGGCTCTACTCCTTACCTCTTCAAAGTTCTTTTGGTATTTCATGTGTCTAGGTTGAAGAGATATCATAGTGACGAGGATTACATCATGAAATGAAACTAAATTATGTTAGACAAAGACCTCTAGTATGAGGTGGAACCATTTGCAGTTCTTTTAAGTGATGTGCATAAGTTGAGTACAAAGGATATTCAGTCTGTGAAGATTCAATATAAGTATCTCTAGTTGAGGAAGCTACTAGGGAAACCTAGAAGGACATGCCAGACAAGTATCCCCATTTATTCGTCGATTTAGGTATTACTCCGTTATTTTTTAGCCTATTTACCTAGTGTTTTCAATTAGGGATGAGCAATGGTTAAATTTGTCTCTGTTGTAATAACAAATTTCCTTCATTACTGAAAACCCAACGAAGAATAATATTGAGTCGGAGAACATTTTTGTACAAACTGGCAATTTCAAAACCATGTCTAGATTTTGACAAAATTCAGAGTCATTGATGTTTGGGGAAATCTGATAGCAATTTGGTGATATAATTAAGAATTTGATAACATGAATATCTAAAACATTAAGGAAAAAACATGAATTTAAGAAATTAAATTGGGCGAGTACAACTCCCGAAATTGGTGTTAGCATGAACATATAGTTTTTTGTGTGTCATTGGGGCAGGTGCCGCCATGGTGGGACAGATACGACTAAAAGTCAAAAATAAACCATAATATTTTATTTAGAAATTTTTAAACTTGAGAGATAAGGAACAAACCAAGGGGTTTTCTCTACAGTTTCCACCGTTTTTGAGGCTAAAGGTAATATTTTCACTCCCCAAATTCGTTTTCGATCTGTTGAATGTAATCTAGAAGATAATTATTTATGGGGAGGGTTTTTATCTAGAAATTATGGTGGTAAATCCCTAGTTTGGATATGGGGATCAAGGGTTTGATATAGGGTAGATAGAACTGTTGTTAAATCAGGTAATTAGTTGTTGTTTACTCATTCCCGTGATATATTAATAGTTTGTAGTCCAAGAACAAGAGAACGATTCCCAAAAGGGAGGAATAAAGTTTCTTAGGGAATTAATGTTTTTTGTAAGGTAGGTGATGGTTGTGATTTCGTGTTGTGTTATGTATGTTCGTACTTGCTTCACTATAATACGTGTATGCATGTGAATGTTGCATTATTGATCACACTATGTCTAAATAAGATAGATGAAGATGCCTGACTTTATTGAATGATTTAAGAATATACGTGTGATTGTTATATGTTTTAGTTGTATTAGGTGTAGCATTCCAACAAACTAACATGGATCAATTGCCACGTTCTTACAAAAATATGGAATTAGTTGCCAAGTTTTGGCATAAACTTTGGATCGGGTACCATGCTCTAGTATGCTAGCAATTTGGGTTTGGCTTTCATAATTTAACAAATGGCTAGATTTAATTGTGTATATTTAGACATGTGAAAATGTAAATTATTTGTAAATGATGATGATATTCTATATGTTTGGTGTATGCATTTTATGGTTGTGGTGTAATTACTTATGTGTTGCACTTAGTGGGATAAAAGTATGATCCTACCTATACACTATGGTTGTATATTAATATTGAACTTATTCTTTGTTTGTTGAGTACAGGGCATCTTCAAGCAGTTATTGACACACCTCGCTTAGAAGACCAAGGATAGTTTGAATTCAAGGGTGATACCGTTCTTGCGGGCTTCTATGAGTTGTCTATCTGTTTAGTCCATCTTATTCGGACTTAGACTAGTTCATTAGATATTATTTATGTTTAGTTGGGTTGTAACTTTTTTCTTAAGACTTTTGTTCATTTTTAGATAATTTGGTAGATTTACTTTAAGATTTTAAGTGTATTTTCCACATTTGTTTGGTTGTTATACATTTGGTTTGGAGTTTATGGGAACTCTCTAATTTTTTTTCATAGAATTTAACTTGCTTCTGTAACATTAATGCCTTCGTATTTTGATTAAGTTTGTTAGCTATTTAGTATAAATGGTTCTCCGATCAGAGAGTTAGTATGGGTGCCAATTACGATGGTCTGGATCATGGAAACCTTGTGGGAGAACAAACTTCTAACCCAAACCATAGACATATACATTTCTCAGAAAATTAAGTAATCAAAAATAAATAATAAGAAAATAGTTTCAAACAAAAAAGGATGTAGTCCTTATAAACTTTATCAATAGTTGGAACATTTATGAGGAAATAAACCCCTAAGAATAGAAATTCGAACATGAAAAACCTAAATACTCAAGATTTGATGCTGAAACCCCTAAAACATAGAAAATATGACCTAATAGTCTACTGTCTTTGTCCAAAACGATTGAAAGAAAATTAAAATGAACCCATGGAATACTGGAAGAGTAACTCACACATGAATTTAAAGTCAAGCATCCCTTAATTAAGATCTCGTATCAACCATTGGAAAATTCCTTGTACTCAATAAGAACGGAACATGTGTTGTATTAGTATACAACCACAATCTACTTGTAGGATCACAAAGTTAGTCCGGACTATGAAAGTAAATAATTAATGACCATAAAAAAAATACAATAGAACAAACATAATTATGATCACTGATACAGAAACTCTCAGTCAAAATACCATAAAATAAATCAATACATTGATGGATGTCCCACATGGTCACAATTACAAATACTGAGTCCTCTTACAAAACCACAATAAATATATTTTATCCTATCACGGAACCCACACACTAATTGTTACTATAATAGTGCAGTATTAAAGCCAACTAGAGTTAGTAATGATACGAGCCGTAATACACAAGAAAACAACTAGTATTCTTTTAGCGACGTGGTACCTGATCCATCCAAAAATAATAAATAATCGTGCACACTCACCATCACCATCACAATCACAATGAACAGTAACACTTGAAATCCACAAGGAAATTAAATAAGTTCACTGAATGAGATTATCACCGTTATGTCTTTTCACATACATACTTATGTCTTACAAAACATAAATTATAAAAGTTACATTATAATAAAGTACACATGCATACAGACATAAATTGTAACAATCAACTTCCTGACGTCATGCTTCCTAGAAATCCTAAAGATCCTATGTTTTTCCGCTTGATCTTAAACAATAAATACCTACAACTATCAATAAAACGATGACCTTATTATATTTAGAATATAACCAAATCCCTAATTTCAGGGCAGATCCTGGTATTTCTATTAAAACTAAGGTTTTTCAACCATTATGTCAAGAGAAGGACCTCCCTCCAAGAGTGTTATTGTAGATTCTAATATTTAACAATAAATTTGCAAAATAAGGGAGTGACTGCGTTACCTTTACTAATAAATTTATATGGAAAATCAAGTATTAATAGCTCTAATTTGCCTGTCTCAATTCATAGAGCAATAGTGCAAAAAATAGGAGGCTTTGAAACTTTTCTACATAAAATCCAAACATACCCAGTTATAGATAAGGAGATAAACGAGGTGGAGGCGGGAGTTGTTGAACTTAACCTGCAAAAACATTAAGTTGCCTTCCATAAATTTTTAAATGTTTTTCTTTTATAGGTAATTTTTGATACTAAAAGTAAAAATCATAAAAACAAATTTGTTTTATGGTTAAGTTATATTAATTTAATATATGAGGAAGCACACAAGAAATTGTATAACTTCTGATTGTACCATTTTTATTTACTATCTTTAATATTTAAGTAGCTTTAAAGATATATATTAATAGTTATTGTTCTACCACAGCTCTAACAATTAGAATGTTAGAATTAAGTTCAAATCGGTATAAAACCGCATAGATTTTCAACTCGCCCCACCTCACATTACTTTCTAAAATACCTAGCTCAACCCGCACCACATCCCTTCCCGCCCTTCATAATCTTAAATCCACACAACCCCACATAGCTTAAGCCCACCATATTGTTCATTTTCTCTGCCCTATTGTCATACCTAGCTATTGTAACCCTGAACTGCGATAACGACACTAAGATCACGATAACACATGGATATGCCCGCACTAGCGGACAACTCCCTCTACGTTGCTTACACAAATTTCAAAAACTCAATAATCCCTACAGATCTAATTTTTCACAACATACATGTTTCCTTTAATGTGTTGAACTACCCCCTTTAGCCGAATTAGATTTTGTGAAACCCTACAAGTTTCTTAAAAAATACATACTAGAAAATATAGTACAAGCCTAGACGTAAACCCAACCCATACTCGGATGTCCTTATGCCTCACCTTGCCCGAATTCCCTCTTAAACTATCTTAGCCTAATTTCACCTTTTGAACACTTTTCTAACCTCGTTCATTTTTATCATTGGCCTACTATTTTACAACGAGGTCATATCAACAAACATGTTCGCATGAAGTGAGAGAGTGTGTGGTAGAGTGCGTGAATATTAACCATTGTTTCATACGTTCAATCCTCATAGACTTTAAGTTCATCTTAAAATATTGCAAATTTCATCCCCATTAGGACCATTGAGGAAAATTAATATATTAATAAATGTTATTAATCTTTAGTAACACTTTTAAGTTGACATGTTTCCAATTTCGTCTTTTCCACAAGCGTCATTACCATGATCATCAACACCTCATGCACCTAATCGTTAAACTCTTTAAGAACGTCTTCAAACAAGGAATCTTGAAACTTTGATGTATTCATCCTAGAAAAATCCATTACTCTACTCATAGTTTTACTTACATTTTGGTTCACGTGGACCACAACCTCCCAATTATCTTGAGCCAAAACATAATACGAAACCTTAAACTTTCCATTCCTTCCCAAAGTTTCTTTGAAACCCTCTATGAGAGCTCAAGGTAAATATAGAGCTTGAAGATGAATCTTCAATAGAGTTTTTTATTAAATTATCATTGTATTCATATAATAATTAATGGGATATATTCATCTAAGTCTTTCTATCACCTCAGAGTCAATTTCAAAGATGATTTTCAAATATTTCATAAAAGATGAAAAAGTTCAATTTCTACTCTAAGTCTTGGTTATTTCTTGAAAGGTTTTCAAACATTAAGATATGATATTGTTGATGAATAAGTGATGTTATCCAATTAAATTTTCCATGTGAACTTGACCTTCTCATATCTCTCAATTGGATTAAATATGAGTTATGAGATCATGCTTTGATCTTGATAAATTCACATGTAGATTTTTATGGGCTCATGAGTTATGTGTATATTATGATTGAATGGTTTATAGGATGTATCAATTTGATCAATTGAGTATTGTATATTCTTATATCCATTGAATATTAAGCTTATTTAATTGATATTAACTTAATGTTTATGAATTCTAGTGTAGTTTTCAATGGGCTATTTCTTGATGTAATAATTGTATTAAATTAACCTCTATGTTGTCTTATATTGATAAATCTATATTGAATTGATCTAGATTCATTGGTTATAATAGCTTATGTATTGAATTGATGTTCATGTCCATGGGTAAGGGTCAACTGGGATTGAATTGGATGGTTTAGCTTTGGATTATAGCGGTGAGATGGAATTGGTGGTATGCTTCCCTAACCCTCTTAATATTAAGTATAAATCTTTATTACAATAATGATTGGTATGGTGCATTTATGGTGGCGGTGCTATGCGAATTGATGTGGCATTGTCGGTGTTACTGTATGTATTAGGATGATCATTGCCTTGTCGGCACTACTTGAAGTGTTATGACGATTTGTGTAGTTGATTATGTGAAGTTGGATAATATCTATATACATGTAAATTAATGTGAAAGCATATGTGCTATTCTGTTGATGCTATTTAGGTGATCATGTTGGACTATGATTATGTCTTATATGTGTAGTCTTAGAGTTGATTCATGATTATTCCTAATTGACTATATCAGCCTAATACGGTTATATTGATGATTTTATGGTAATGTATAGGTTCACATACAAATGATAAGGATCATCTCTAAGTGTCTCAAAGAATGATATGTAATATGTGTTAAAGTGAAGTATGTTATGTCTTGTCTTTGTTGGCTTGTGTCCCTTACTTGATTCATGTGTTAATTTGAAAATGAAATATATTTAAGTAGGATGCTCAAGCCTCTTATTCTTGTATTATGAGCGACGTGAGACCTAGAATGATGTTAAGAGGGTTAATGTGAAAACTAGAAGCCAGATATAAGGTTATGAATGTTGAGGTCGAAAGTCGTAATGGAACCATTCAAATAAAGGAATGATAGATTTAAGGTTGGTTGTCTGGAAAGGCATCATAAAAATCCTTAGGAAACTCATTATGAGCTTGTTGTCGCCATTGTACGGTAGCCCTAGTGGACCTCTTTTGTAAGGTAAATGTGATTGAGCTATGAAATTGATATGGAACCCCTTTATATGAACCTTTAATGTAAACTACTCTATGAGAACAAAGGCTAGCACCAAGTGAGTATGGTCAGGGAACTAGCGCTAGTTAAAGGGTGATATTAGAGTACAAAAAACCCCCTTCATATTCCTTGACCATGTGCCTACATGTAATGTGTCCAAGTTCTACCATTGGCAAGTAGAACACCCTCGTTGAAGTAGGTTCGAACTCTGGATTCCATGCTTTGCTACCATGGCCTATGTCGGTTATTGCCTATTCACTTGCTCGGCCAAATGATCGACCGAAACTTAAGGTGTTTGAGGATCTTCTCATTCACCTTCATCCTAATGTATGATCTTCAAGGGTCCATATCTTGAGAATAATTTTAACACCTCTCAAATGACATAGGTTAAGATAGAGCCTAACATGGTTTTCATGATGATCTAAGGTCCTAAAATTGTATATAATATACTGTTGAGGTAATTTTTAGAGATTTAGGTGATTTGGAAGTGAAACGTCACCTATATGCCTCATATGTGGTTATGGGCCTAATTGTCTGTTTAATGAGTTAATGAGGTGTATGAGTTATTATTGTGTTTATAGGCAATGTTTCAAGTTTTATTATGTTTGGAGGTCAAAAGTCTAAGAACGTCTATGACATTCAAAAGGTTTGCCCTGAAACGGCCGTCTGTGTCTATGTATGTTTCGTTGAGTGTTATGTGTTCATTTTTGATAAAGGTGCTTTGGTAGGTACTAAACTCTTATACAAATATAGTTGGAATGTAAACATTCGGGTACGACTCCACGTAGGACCCATAAGGGTCCTTACAACAAGAACCCCACCTTGGATCTTAACGGTGCCAAGTAGTGGCAATCGAATGCCCCAAACGACTTCAAGCCAACCACGAAATGGGCCGTCGATAGGTGGTGTCGATTGAGCCATGTATCTTGCAGGTTTAGAAGCTGCACATGCAACAAAGAGACCCGATCGACGGGGCATGATAGATTTAAGGTTGGTTGCATGGAAAGGCATCATATAAATCCTTAGGAAACTCATAATGAGCTTCTTGTCGCCATTGTAAGGTAGCCCTAGTGGACCTCTTTGGTAGGGTAAATGTGATTGAGTTATGAACTTGATATGGAACCCCTTTATATGAACATTCAATGTAAACTACCCTATGAGAACAAAGGCTAGCGCCGATAAGTATGGTAAGGGAAGTAGCTCTAGTTAAAGGATAATATTAGAGTACAAAAAACACCCTTCATATTTCTTAACCATGTGCCTACATGGGATGTGTCCAAGTTCTACCATTGGCAAGTAGAATACCCTCGTCGAAGTAGGTTAGAACTCTGGATTCCATGCTTTGCTACCATGGTTTACGTCGGTTATTGCCTATTCTCATCATATGGGATACTTAATTGTATTAGACAACTTATATGAAGTTTAGGTTGTGGTATGCAACGCTATGTAACATTGCACAATAGGATTTGAAGGTGTTAGTTAGAGTCCCTAGGTATTATCCAAGACCATTACTTGAATGTACTTATGTGATGAATGTGTATTAAATAAACTAATGAATGTGATGACTTAAGTTAAGAAAGTATGTTAAATAAATAAGTACTTATCAAGAGTAGTTAAGGCTTGTCTAGTTAAATGGTGAAGGGGGCATAGGAATGGTCACTTCATCTCATACCTAGGTAAGTCATAAGAATGACTCTAGTTAGGGAATTTGGGTGACTATGTAGACATGATCCAAAATTAGGTACTTTTAACTATTATATAGGTAATCTTGAACAGGTAAATTATGGATGTTATTTTCTTGATTTACTTAAGTAAGTCTGGTGATAACCTTTGTAGGGGAGTATGTCATATTATATGAATGCTAATGTATTAAGTGAGAATGATTTTATCTTAGGTAATTTATCTCTTAATTGTGTTTGTAAGGGATTCCATGGGCGTTCGCTTCACAACTCACTCAAGTGAACCTTAGAATCACCTTTGGTAGCAGGAACTCATGTTCTTTTGTTTATGTGATTCGTGTGTATCTCATTATAGGTAGTCTTAAGGATCATTTAGGTTTGCCTAGAGAGGGTGTATGGGTGGTCTCTCTTTGTCTTGCTTAAGTATGTTTTAGAATTACTTTAGTGAGAGTATTGCATGCTAGGAGGTGCTCTATGTGAAGTGCACGGACTTCACTGTACACTGAAGGGACTTCAGTGTAACAGTGAACTTACTTCCTGTGAAATTTTTCTAAAAATATGAATAATTTCTTAAATAATTTCTTATGTGTTTCTAAGATGTTAAATGTTTTTCTTATTATTATAGTATGATGTCTTAATCAAAATTCATGAAAAACATGTTATTTACTAAATGCCCTTTTTCATGGTTTTTGCATGGATTCCATACTTAGTGCATCTAACGTGCTAACCTCTTCTTTTACCTTTTTGAATAAAGTGTAGGGAATTTGAAGTCTTTATGTGCCAAGGAGGATTAATAGGTTTCTAAGGGTTGAAGATAAAGTATAAGAGAGTATTCATCGAATCGAGGAAAATATCCACATGTTCCTTTATGCCTTGGTCTTTATTTTATGTCTTGTATGGGCTTAGTCCTAATTATTGTATACTCCAAAGTTTAGATTGTTCAAAGAGATGTCGTAATGATTTAATGTTTTAAATGAAAGTCTTTCACTTGCATAATTAGTATGTAAAGAGTCCTTCATGTTTGAAGAAATTTCCAAATTCTTATATAATTTAGAATATTTATTATGCAATGACTGATAGGAGTGACTTTGATGAGACTTCTTGAAGTCTCATTTTTCTGTGTGGCCGAAACAAGGATGGTATAACTTCTAGGATATACTTGCATGTTGTTACAAAGTTGGTATCAAATCTTAAGATTTGGGAGTGTCTTAGTTGTCTCATTAACCACATCTAGTAGAGTTGTGTTTATTATGTGAAGCGCGCTACATTATGAATAGGAGGCTATTAGGTTCTAGGAAATGTTTAACTTCTTCATTCATCTAATCGTGCCTAATAGCATTGTATATGGTATTTTCCACTTAATTCCCTTGTGTGTTGGTCCCTTGAGGGTGATTTATGAAGATTGGATTGAGTGAGAGAAAAAATTAGATGTTAATTTTAGGTGAGGTGTGAAAGATTGTGTTGATGACCTTAGGTTGGTTTAGTAACCTTTTGAAGGATAGTGTAGTTGTAAATAATGATAAGGTATATTGTTAGATATGTGAAGGAGTGGTTGTTCAGATTGCTTGAAGTTTTTTAAGACCCAACCATACAAATGAAGGTGATGAGATTTGAAAGACTAAAGGTGAATTTCTCTTAGTAAGGGGGAATGTAGTGGTTAGATGGTTAGACCTTTGAGAGTCATACTCTTCATGAAGTATACTTTGGGTGAGAAAGTATTATTAAGGTGTAGGGTGCCTTGAGGGAGTTCCCTATAGTAGATGTTATGTTGACCTTAGAATGGGTTTCTCCTAAGTGGGGGAGTATGGTTAAGGGTATGGTTGTTAGGAGTGAGGTACTCTTAACCTTCCTTTATGTGTTTATTCAAGCCCAAAACAAAGAGTTTTTAGTAACTTCATTCCTGTAGGAGTCTTTTATGAAAAA
This sequence comes from Solanum lycopersicum, assembly GCF_036512215.1. Taxonomy (NCBI): domain Eukaryota; kingdom Viridiplantae; phylum Streptophyta; class Magnoliopsida; order Solanales; family Solanaceae; genus Solanum; species Solanum lycopersicum. Next base: position 32,007,385 of record NC_090805.1, read on the forward strand.
TGAATTCCAAACATTCTATTATGATATACATGTTTTGGTTGATGTTTTTTATACTGAGAAAATTATTTTTGCATGCATGGTATCTTCTTCGTGGTTCATGTGCATCTTGTATAGGTTTCTTATTGTTTCATGAATATGAATATTGATCATTTCTGATCATATAAGATTGATTTTTTGAGCATTTATAAGGAATTCTTAAGTGTTGCATTGTTAGTTTGTGACGCATGTTCACTTTAAATTTAACAAGGATTTTTACTCACTGTAAGGTGGTTAAAAAAAATGACTAATTCATTCTTTGATTGAAAATTTTTGTAATATGGTAAGAACTTATATATATGAGAATAATATTGAATATAAAAGGATTTTTTGTTATTTGGAATAAAGGATGTGAATTTTATGGCATAATGAATTGTAGAACTTATTCTAGGTTCTTGTTGTGTTGTGATTCTCTAAATTTTGTGAAATCGAAGTTTTTACTTGATTATGTGTTGTATAATAGTTGAATGGTATTTTCATGAGCTGTTAAGTTGAGTCTCTACACTTGGAAGTGTTTGGACAGTGGCAAGTTTCATTCGAGGATGAATGTTGTCCTAGTGGGGGAGATTACAACACCCCACAAATGACTTAGGTGAAGACAGATCCTAAAATGGTCTTCATCATAATATAAGGTCCTAAAATTTTCTATAATGTAGCGTTGAGGCATTTTTTTTAGAGTTTTTTTGCGATTTAGAAGTGAAACGTCAAAGGACGACCAAGACGTTCGACGACTAAGTCACCTATGTGCCTAATATATGGTTATGTGACTAATTTTGTGTTTCATGAGTTAAAGAGGTCGTTATATGAGTTATTTTGGTGTTTATAGGCAGTGTATAAAATTTCATGAAGTTTGAAGGTCAAACGTCCTAGAACGTCCATGATGTTCGAAAGGTATTCCTAGAAATGACCTTTGTGTCTATGCATGCTTCGTTGAGTATGTCTTAGTTTTTGATGAAATTGATGTGGTAGTTCATAAAATTGTATACAAATATATTTGGATTGGAACCTTCCGGGTACGACTCCACATAGGACCCATAAGGGGCCCTTGAAGACGAACCCTAGCTTGGAGCTCAACACTGCCAGGCAGTGGCAATCGACTTCCCCAAACAACGGCCAGAAGATAAGGAGACGGACCTTCGATGGGTGGAGTAGATTGATCCATTTGTCTTGAATTTTAGAAGCTGCAGATGCAACTAACGAACCCCATAGACGGGGTGTGGTCTCACCCACGGACCGTGGATGCTAGGGCGACGATTGTGTTGTGGTATCTACCAACTTTTCTGTTAAAGGTTGCGGTTCTGGGGAAATTAACCCAAGTCTTATAAAATAGGAGGATGCTAATTTTGGGTGTTTATGGATATTATAAGAGTATATAATTCATAAAACTCTAATTTAAACCCTAGCACCTAAATAAAAATTCATTCCCTCCAAAAGTTTCTTCAAAAACCTCAATGAGAGATCAAGATGAATATAGAGATTGTAGATGAATCTTCAATCGACTTTTTTATTCAATTATAATTGTAATATTATAAGAAAGCATGGGAGTTATTCATCTAATGCTCTCTATCACGTTAGAGTTGATTTAAAATATGATTTTCAAAGATTTCAAAAAAGATTAAAAAGTCCAATTTCTATTCTAAGTCTTAGTTATTGCATGAAAGGTTTTCAAACATTAATATATGATATTATTGAATCATAATTGATGTTATCCAATTAATTTTTTCATGTGAACTTGACCTTCTCATATCTCTCAATTCGACTAAAATATGAGTTATGAGATCGTGCTTTGATATTGATGAATTCACATGTAGATTGTTATGGCTCATGATTTATGTTTATATTATGATTGACTGGTTTATTGAATGTATCAATTTGATCAATTCAGTATTGTATATTCTTATATCCATTGAATATTAAGCTTATTGAATTGATATTTACTTAATGCTTATGAATTCTAGTATAGTTTTCTATGGGCTATTGATTGATGTAGTAATTGTATTAAATTGATATCTATGTTGTCTTAGATTGATAAATCTATATTGAATTGACCTAGATTAATTGGTTATTATAGCTTATGTATTGAATTAATGTTCATGTCCATGGGTAAGGGCCTATTGGTATTGAATTTGATGATTTAGCTTTGGATTGAAGCGGTGAGATGGAATGGGTGGTATGTGGTACTGTCAAAGTTACTTCTCAAATAAGAAGTAAAGTAGTCGTGTCAAGTAAATAACCCAACTAGTGAGGTTGGGATCGTTCCCACTAGGAAAATAGTCTAGACTTAACTTCAACCTGTTATTACTATTGTTTGTCAATGACTTCCTTGGAAAGTAAAAACAATAAAAGGGGGGTTTCTATTTCTAAATGAATGAAAATAACTAACACAATTGGAAAAGACACTTAACAGCTTTGAATGTTGGATTTTAATAAATTAATCAAAGTAACTAGGGTTTACGTGTTCGCCACAGGTGCATAACTTGATAATTCTAACTATTAAAATATTTTTCTAGTATCTTGCATGCAAAGTGATAAGTTATGTATTTCTAAATCCTTGGTCCGGCATCTAGAAAATCTCACTCAGCATATTGGTCCAGCTACGTGTGTTGCTATGCTAACCCTTATCTTTACCTTATATTAAGTATCATATTTGATATTTGACTAAGTTATTACCTCCTACCAATCAATACTAGCCTATTAGATAGTATACACTAAATCTATGTGGATAATTACTTTCCTATTATCTACCTCCTTGGTCTAGCAAGTAGCATTAAGGCGAGTTCTAACGTTGGCCATCTGTTAAAAAGACTTCTAAGCGAAAGAATTATTATTACATGCAAGACACCATTCTAGAATTGTTATTTTAGTTAGGTTTTATCTTATTAATTGCCTATGGTTCCCACAACCCTAGTTATGGAGTTTAGTTACTCATAGTCATAATCACATTATTCAAATATATTAAATAAGAATTCATGTACTTACTTCAATGATAAAGAGTAAAATTTGAAAGTTTGATTGATTAATCACTAAAAATCACTTGCAAGAATCTCAACGTAATCAATAATCTCCCAAAAAGTCTAATGATAATCAAAAGTCTAACAATATAATGTTTACTAATACGGTGTCTAATAATTTAAGAGTCTAACAATGATCCAGAGTCTAACCCCAAAAACGAGGTTTTTGAACTATTTATAGAAAAGAAAAACCTAATTAAACAAGGACTCTATTTGCTGGAAATCTCCCGAAACGCGGCTGGGTCGACAGACCTCGCGACGGATCGTCATTTTCACGACGGACCGTCATGGACTCCGTCGTCCCATACTTATGCAATTTCTTTTACTGCTCTCTTCAGTACCCTCGACGGCATGTATGACGGACCGTCGTAGGCACAACGGTCAGTCGAGGGACTTCATTCCAAAACACTTCAACTATTGGAATATGGGTACTGGGATTACTTCTCTGAACTTCATGACGAACCTGCAGGACGGACCGTCACAAACTTCGTAACCCCTCACTTGGTCAGACATCCCCATCTTCCTTCAGCAGCTGCACCACGCTTCCACCTTTGGACCGTCACAAGCACGACGGACCGTCATAAGCTCCGTAGGTGGTCTATTCTGCTTTTTTCGCTCAAAATCTCCGCATTCATCTTTGGAAAGATTTCCTGCAAAACAAAGAGAAACTTATATAAAAATTAGCACGAAAAGACTTTTGGACACACTAAACTTAAGGAAAAAGTATTAATAATACCACGAAAGCATGGTATGTCAACACCCTCAACTTAAATTCATTGTTTGTCCTCAAGCGATACACTATGACTCAATACAAGATCTTTGTACAATAGTATCCATGTTTTATCCTTTGCAATCATTTGACTATCAATCCCGATTAATCTCATCAAATCTATGCATGCTATCACTATTAGGCTTGAATTATGTGGGATCTGAACATGACACAGACTCACAATGGACTAACACCTATCCTCTTCAATTTCTCACCGAGGTGCTAACAATTCTTGTATTGCAACTAGTGTCCTCACTTTAAAACAAAATCCTCATTTTTCACACAATGAATTCGGTTTGAGTATGAGTATTACTTTTCAACACTTTCTCTCGAAACAAAGTCACACTCATTCATACCTATTGCCATAAGCTAGCCCTTATTTTCATTACCTTAAGTTCGCTATACAACCCTTAGGATCACGATAGGACTTTTTAGCTAGGAACAGAGGCTCAGGATCAGGTAGGGTATATTTAGGTATACTTTAGTGACTTTTTGCCCTGCTTGACATATCGTCTAAAACTTACACTTTCTATCATTTTATCTTGCCCAGTTTCTCATATTCTTTCACCTTGCTATTTTCTCTTCTTTCTTCATTTGTGTAAGTGACTCTCTTCTTTTCTTGCTTGTATTTCTTGTATATTTTTGTTTTCATTTACTTTTCTTTGAACTAATTCTTGAATCACTTTACTTTTGTTCTTTCTCTCTCTTTGTTCTTTCAACCCCACTTTCTAGAGCATTCCTCATTATAGCCACCCTCAACTCATGGCTTTGCCATGAGTCAAGGTACACAATACCTAAAGTTGGGTCAGGGCCATAACGAAGGTTGTTTAGTGCATTAGCAACCCTCAACTTATGCTTTTGGTATAAGCTGAGGTGCACATGTCCAAGGAGGGACCAGGGCCAACACATTGTTCCCAGAAAAGATAAGTTGGGGTGAAAAAGGATGGTTTTATTTAATCTTAGATCATTTGGATCAAAGAAGGATTAATTTCATTTGGTTTCTTGTATTTAGGCTACAAATAGGCTATATTGAATAAGGTTCTATGATCCTTTCCTAATTGTCTATTACATCTTACTTTTAAAAGGACTAACCAGGAAAATTCTAGCTCAGTACCAATAGTGGACTATTCAAATCTTCCTCACACTCACTTTACATCTCATCACTATACTAGATTATCAGACATCTAGTTCGAATTTTAGACTTAGGGTAATGCAATGGTGAACCTCTATGTCATGTTTAGAGTTACACATTTATGAGTTACTATGTCTAGTCTTGCATCATTTTCTAATTTATCAGGATAACATTTAGACATCATGCCCTAGAATTAAACTATGTACAAAAGATATAGACATGCCGGTTTAACAAAAAAAATTAATCAGTCTTTTGGGGAAAAAGAACACAGGAAAAAAAAACCCAAAACAGGATAGTGAATTGGGCTACTCAAACTTCACCCTAAAACTCACTTTCCATTTACCCCACCACAACAAATAAAAAACATGGAATTGTCCCCAATGCATAAAAATTAAAATACTAGAGTGGTAGGTGAAGCAAACTTGTGGCGCAAAGCATTGTCGATCAGCAAGCTGGTGGAACCTGTTCCCCGGAACCCACGTCCTCTACAATCTGGACACCCTCAGTGGTGTCCTCAGCAACAAACGCACCATCAGTAGTGCCTCATGCTATCTCCACAGTTCGGGAGCCAGACGCCCCAGCCATTAACTCTGATGCTCTCATATGGTGTGCCTCCTCCTCAGCAAGTGAGGCTCTCCTCGCAGCCTCCATCTCTCGGTGCTCTCTCTTCCGTGCTCGCACCTCGTCATCTTCTCGACCCCTACGCCTCTTGCCATGCTCTTGAGGTGGATGTTGTGGAATCTTAGAAGTGGGAAATAGGGCCGCAAACACTGTGTCTTCAGCAGGTTCGACAGAAGGGGCCTCACACTCTGGCACCCTATCCTCTAAGATCATTTCAATATCTGCGCGAAGGCTGTCGATTATAGCCTGAAGAGTCGACACATCCACTGGAGGGGTTGGCCGAGCTATCACCCTCAAATCAAAGGCGTCCAAGCGCTGGTGAACCTCAGCGATCTTCCGCTCTATAAACTAGACCATTTTCTGCTCTAGGAGCTCTTCTGACTTAGTAATAGACTTCTGCATCCATGGCTTGATATGCTGCAGAAGTGTAGCCATTTGTGCCTCTAATTTTTTTAAACCCTAGCAAGCGGGACCAGCGCCGGTAGAGGGGCTGTGCGAGAGGAACTCGGGGCAGTGCTAATACCCGGGATAGACTCGACCGGGGTAGTATCAGTGGATGCCGCCTGTGTAGCTGTGCGGGCCTGGGCTACCATATCAGCAAGATTATCAGCAAGTGGGGGCGGCTCTGGACGGGGCCCTATGCGTGGAGCCAACTCATTGGCCTCATCTTTGATGAGGCCAAAGTCAACAGTGCCCTGCGGAGCCTTGAGCTGATCTATGTGCAATATAGGCACACCTGCAGACCTGCATAGAGAAAAGATCATGCACGGGAAAGGGTATGTAGTAGTGACCTTGAAATCTCTCTCGTGCATGACTGCCTGTAGACACCACGCGAAATCCACCTCGAACCCAGCAATCATCGCAGCTATCAACACTGCTCGATCCCATGTAACGATATTATCAGCGGCTGTGGGAAAAGGCAGTGGCAAACAATCAGCCACAAGTACTTCGCCGGGAAAGTGAGGTTGGCCTTCTTGATGGCCCGCTCTGGCTCAGTCACCCAGTCGGAAGCCTCTCCATCAACTGACAAGTACAGGGCCATCCACCTCTTGGTGGTCTCTCTCAGCGATGGCTCGCGCAGGAACCGACCGTCTTTAACAATCTGCCAGCGGCAGTCAAACTCGGCAGCGAGAGGGGTCCGAGTAGCATCAACACCCTCGCTGTATATAAACCGGCGAATGGAAAGAAGGGAAATGTCAACCGGCACACCCCGTACTCAGACCTGCTCCAGTGGGGCCTGTTTCGCGGGGGCAGCCCGCCTATCAATCTGTGATCGGAGAGTCGCTACGTGCGATGCGTAAAAATCTTGGACTATTTCTTTACTGTAACGGCCCAACGTACGTGTTGTCCACTCTAGGTGATGCCTGGTGAAGAGATTGTGGATCTCAAGCATCGTCGGGAGACTTCCTGTAAGGACCCTCCGCTCCAAGGTGAGTGTTCGAGTCATCACTCCTTTATCAGTCAGGAACTTGGCGTAGGAGTAGAATAGAAATTGCCCGTAGACACACCACCGGTTAGGTTGGTCAGTGGCTGGGCTGGAGGCTTGAGCTGTCGAACCTGATGTGGTTTCTGAACTTTCAACCTCCTCAAACGAGGACGACGCTGCAGCGGTGGCGGGTGCGGGAACCTCAGCAGAGCCAGAGGCTCCCTCTGACTAAGATACTCCTAAGGAGCCAGACACTCCTTCTTCATTTGTGGCTGACCCAGAGGATGTGCCGGTCAGTGTGCGCTCCTCATCAGACTGGGAGGTAGTGACTACGCCGGACGCCACCTTTTTGGGTGTGGCTCTGGGAACATGTGCAGCACGCAAAGGGGTGGAAGTGCTTGGGGTACGTAATCGGGGTCAGGCTCATAGTCAGAGCCAATGACCATGCGGGCAGACGGGGCGACAGACTTCGATCGCCCGCGTGCATAGATTCGATCTTGGTTGGGTTCCATTGTAGATAGTACCTGTAAAGGATCAATATTAGTACTAAAAGTGGCAAACAAGACAGGCAAAACCACAAAAAAAATTAAAATAATATATCATTTCTATGTTCTTCGTGACACACGACAAGCATGTTGACGGCTCGTCATGACTATGACGGACCATCATGGGGTCCGTTATGACTTACTAGGACTATGTATATATGGAGAATCCTGAAGGAGAGTCTCTGACTAGTATGACGGTATGTGCAAGATGGACCATCACAGGTACGACGGTCCGTCCTAGGTGTCCGTCAGAGGACACTTAGAAAAAAAATGAGAGACCCTTAGGAGAGGGGTTTCTGACTGTCATAATGGTCATGCAGGACGGACCGTCGTGGGTACGACGGTCCGTCACATGTGTCCATTGAAAGACACTTAGAAAAAGTGAGAGACCCTCAGAAATAGGGTCTCTAACAACCAGAACGGTTGTGCAGGACGGACCGTCATGAAGACAACGGTCCGTCACATGTGTCTGTTGGGGGACACTAGGAAAAAACTGGGCAGTGGGGTGTTAGGTCTTTTGGAACGGACCCTATGAAGGACCATCATGGGCATGACGGTCCGTCATCGGGGTCTCGTTTTGTAGATCAGTGACAGAACTAGTGTACCCCATTCATCCCTAATGAACCCAAATCAAACTTATAGTGTATTGGACCGACAATTGTCTAAACCAACTACCTAGGAAACTAGTAATGCGAAAGCACCTATGTCTATGGTTTTAAACATGGAACTTTTGAACATTTTTAACCTAGGTTAGACAGAATCTTATATAAAAGAAACGAACATATCACGAACAACTAAGCAAATATTAATTAATAAACAAAATTGCAGGATAAATGAGTAGAAATTAGAGACACATACCTTAGAATTGGAGAAAAATAAGATGGACAAGTACTCGGTGACCAGGAAAACACCCACAGCAGCACCTCCGACTAGTAGATTATCACTTTTAGGGCTTTTCAGAATTTTGGTGGAACAATGATCGATTGATAAAGGGAGAGATTGTGAAAGTTGAAAAGAGAGGGAAATGGGAGGAATAATGAAGGAATGGGGTGAAATGAGGGGTTGGGGACTTTAAATGGGGAAATTTTATAATTAACTCCAACCGGGTCGGGTCGGGTACGCCTCATTAATCACGCGACGGTTCCTCGACGACGTTCCGTCGCATATATGAAGACATGTCATTGGTTCCGTCGTGTGTGCCCTTGTTTGAAAATAACAAAAAGACGTACTTGGTACGATAGAGGAATACGATGGTTCGTCGCAGGCGCAACGGTCTGTCGATGTATCCGTTAGTGACTGCTGCAAAGTAATTTTCTGCACAATTTCCTGGTGATGTGCCTGCAAATTTAAAAACCCATTAGTAGAAAAATGCTACCATTACTAAAAAGATTATAAGTATTGGGTTTCCTCTCAACAAGCTCCTGATTTAGTGTCGCGGCATGACTGGGGACACTTGATTACTCAGACTTCATCAAGATTGTATGCGTCTATCACTTCATTCCCCGATGCTTTATGCCCAAAATTGAGTTTTATTCAATCTCTATTCATCTTAAACCGCACTCACTCGTTGTCTTTAACTCAACTGCTCCATGAGGGAATACTTGGGTAATCAAGTAAGGGCCAGTTCATTTGGACTTGAGCTTCCTCGGAAGACAAGGCGACCCAGAACTGTCTACAAGCACAAAATCCCCAACCCTAAACTCTTGTTTTGCATATTTTTGTTCATTCTTCTTCTTGATATTTTCTTTGTGGGATATGGCGGATATTGATTGGAGATCACCACTCTTCCTCATAATCCTACACACGTTGAAGGTCGCTTCTTCATTATTCAACCGAAATTTCATCTGCCCCTTTTCCATATCAACTAAGGCTCTACCTGTAGCAAGGAATGGCCTCCCAAGAATAATAGGCACTTCAAAATCGACTTCACAATCAAGAATAACAAAATCAGCCGGAAAGATGAATTACTCCACTTTTACTAGCACATCATGGAGTATCCTTATAGGCCGTTTCACTTTCCAATCAGCCATCAGTAGCCGCATCGAAGTGGGTTTTGGGTCACCCTAACCCAACTTTTTGTAGATCGAGAGGGGCATGAGATTTATGCTTGCCCCCAGATAACATAATGCTTTCGCAAAATATAGTGACCCAACTGTAAAAGGAATTGTGAATCCACCCAGATATTCTTTCTTTTGTATGAGGGATCTTGTAGCAATAGCACTACAATGCTGCAGTCTATCATCATCCTCAAATGTGACCGATCTTTTCTTTGTGACCAGATCTTTCATAAACTTGGCATAACCGGGCATTTGTTCTAGAGCTTCTACCAAAGGGACATTGATAGAGAGCTGCTTTAACATTGTTATAAAACGCTGATATTTACCATCCTTGAACTTTTTCACTAATCTATGAGGGAAGGGTGGTGGTGGTCTAGGCATGAAAATTACCTTCATAGGGACTTTTCCATCTTTACCATTGCTCTCTTATTCCTCAACACTACCCTTTACCACCTTATTATTATCCTTTATCACATTTTCCTCATCAAACGGCATAGGTGGGTCAATGGTTTACTTACCACCCCGAGTAATGATCGCCATATAGTGCGCATCATTTTTTGGATTTTGGACAGTGTTTCTAGGAAGAGTGCTCGGTTGCTGTATGTTCACTGTAGCAGATAATTGGGCCATTTGCAATTCGATCTGTTTAATCGATATTGTATGTGTATCAACTTTTTGCCCAATACTAGCTAAATAACACCTTAATTCTTTAATGTGCTCATCACTAGCATCGAACCTCCTCATAATTTTGTGAAACATATCCTCAACTCGCGCCATACTATCTCCACCATCCCTAGGAGTAACTTCAAGATTTTGAGGAGGGACATAGGGCCAATTCCTATTATTTCTGTTACCATAGTTACCCCTGTTGAAGTTGTTGTCACGGTTGTAGTTTACATCTCGGACATAATGACCCTCACGGTTATAGTTACCATAGTTCCGACCTTGGTTCCCTTGCCTTGGCTCCAATTATCCTAATTTTAGCCTTGAGAGCTTGGTCGGAAACCCCCCGTGTTCTCATTTACTGCATAAGTGTCCTACGCATAATAGCATTAATCATTTGGAGGCGGTGGTTTAGCCAAGTAGTTGACTGCATTTATCTTTTCTACACTCCCAGTGACATTTTTAGTACCAACCCAAGCTCAGTTCTCATCTGAGCCATTTCTTCGCGAATCTCATCTGTGGCTGGGTTGTGAGTGGACTGCATTGCGAAGGTGTTTCTCCCTGTATCAGAATTTCTAGTACTCCAAGCTTTATTATTCTGGGAGATTTTCCCTAATTTTTTGGCAATTTCAGCATAAGGACATTCCCTATAAGATCCACCTGCTTAGTGTCCAATACCGCTTTATTATTATCATCCTTTCCCTTAAAGAAGTATTCATTCAATGACTCATCATCTATAGGGTGATTTGGAACACTTCTCAAGAATGAGGTGAATCTATCCCAAGAACTATTAACTGACTCTCCCGCTATTGCCACAAAGTTATTCACTCTGTGTTTGTGGTTTAGTTTCTTTTAGACCGGATAGTAGCATGCTAAGAAGAGATCCCTTAGTTTGTTCCAAATGAATATTGAGTTGTATGGGAGCTCAGTGAACCACATAGCAACCTCTCTCATCAATGAGAGAGGAAACACTCTGAGACCTATTACATCTAAATCAAAATCGGGCCTCCCTACAAATCTTTTAGACACACCCCTTACCTTAACTATATGGGCATGTGGATCCTCAGAGGGTAGCCTTGAAAACAAACCTCTAGCAGTGAGCATTTGCATCAGGATACTAGTTACCACAAAAGTGTGGCCTGTGGGTAGAGGAGGCAAAACCAATGGCCCATCGGAGTCTTCTATGTTATCATAGCCTCTGTAGTATGCTTGGGGCCGTGGAGCAGGATTTTGTCCCCTCTGTTGGTGTTCACCCGGAGCATCGGGTAACAACTGACCATGAACATCAAACGGAGGTGGGAGGCTCTTGTTCGGATCGTCATCATTTATTCCCAAGTTTCGATTCATATTGCGTAGTGTACGCTCTAATTCGTGATCGTGGGGAAACAAGGGTTCTCTTCCTCTTCGTGTATTTGGCATACTAGGAGGATAGTTCTGAAAAAAATCAAAAACAATAAAACAAAGTAAAATCAAGAAAATATCAACTAAACTATAGCAATAAGTTCAAGTTAATCTCAAAGCTATAAACCCCGGCAGCGGCGCAGAAATTCGATACGCTCAAACTTACTTCTAAAATAAGAAGTAAAGCGTTCGTGTCAAGTAAAAAACCCAGCTAGTAAGGTTGGGATCGTTCCCACGAGGAAACTAGTGTTCACTTAACTTCAACCTGTTATTACTATTATTTGGTCAATGACTTCCTTGGAAAGTAAAAATAATAAAAGGGGGGTCTCTATTTCTAAATGAATGAAAAAAACTAACACAATTGAAAAACACACTTAACAGCTTTGAATGTTGGATTTTAATAAATTAATCAAAGTAACTAGGGTTTACGTGTTCCCCACAGGTTCATAACTTGATTATTCTAACTATAGCAATTTTTTTCTATTGTCTTGCATGCAAAGTGATAAGTTATGTATTTCTAAATCTTTGGTCCGGCATATGGAAAATCTCACTCCACACCTTGGTCCGGCTACGTGTGGCTCTATCCTAACCCTTATCTTTACCTAATATTAAGCATCATATTCGATATTTGACTAAGTTTTTACATCGTACCAATCAATCCTAGCCTATTAGATAGTATACACTAAATGTATGTTGATAATTATTTTCCTATGATCTACCTCCTTGGTCCGGCAAGTAGCATTAAGGCGAATTCTAACGTTGGCCATCCATTAAAAAGACTCCTAAGTGAAAGAATTATTAATACATGCAGGACACCATTCTAGAATTGTTATTTTAGTTAGGTTTTATCTCAATATTCGCCTATGGTTCCCACAACCGATGGAGTTTAGTTACTCATAGTCGTAATCAAAATATTCAAATATATTTAATAAGAATTTATGTACTTACTTCAATGAGAAAGAGTAAAATGTGAAAGTTTGCTTGATTAATCACTAAAAATCACTTGCAAGAATCTCAACGTAATCAATAATCTCACAAAAAGCCTAATGATAATCAAAAGTCTAACAATACAATGTTTACTAATACGGTGTCTAACAATGATCCAGAGTCTAACACCAAAAATGAGGTTTTTTGAACTATTTATAGAAAATAAAAACCTAATAAAACAAAAACTCTATTAGCTGGAAATCTGCCTAAACGCGGCTGGGTCGACGGACCTCGCAACGGATCGTCGTGGTCACGACGGACCGTCATGAACTCCGTTGTCCCATACTTATGCAATTTCTTCCGCTACTCTCTTCATTACCCTCGACGGCAAGTATGACGGACCGTCATAGGCACAACGATCCGTCGAGGGTCTTCGCTCCAAAACACTTCAACTCATGGAATATGGGTATTGGGATTACTTCTCTGAACTTCATGACGAATATGTAGGACGGACCGTCATAGAAATGACGAAGCGCCACAATCTTCGTAACACCACATCTGGTCAGACTTCCCCATCTTCCTTTAGCAGCTGCACTACGCTGCCACCTACGGACCGTCACAAACACGATGGACTGTCATAAGCTCCGTAGGTGGTCTCTTCTGCATTTCTTCGCTCAAAATATCCGCATTCATCTTCTGACAGATTTCCTGCAAAACAAAGTGAAACTTGTATAAAAATTAGCACAAAAAGGCTTTTGGACATACTAATCTTAAGGAAAAAGTATTAATAATACCGTGAAACCACGGTATATTAGTATGCTTCCCAAACTCTCTTAATATTATGTATAAATCTTTATTACAATGATGATTCATATGGTGCATTTATGGTGGCGGTGCTATGTGAATCAATGTGGCCTTGTTTGTGTTACTGTATGTATTATGATGTTCATGGACTTGTCGACACTACTTGAAGTGTTATGACAATTTGTGTAGTTGATTATGTGAAGTTGGATATTATCTATATACATGTAATGTAATGTGAAAGTATATGTGCTATTATGTTGATGCTATTTAGTTGATCATGTTAGACTATGATTATGTCTTATATGTGTAGTCTTAGAGTTGATTCATGATTATTCCTAATTGACTATATGAGTCTAAGATGGTTATATTGATGATGTTATAGTAATGTATAGGTTTACATACAGATTATAAGGATCATTTCTAAGTGTCTCAAAGAATGATATGTAATATGTGTTAAAGTGAAGTATGTTGTGTCTTTTCTTTGTTGGCTTGTGTCCCTTACGTGATTTATGTATTAATTTGAAAATGAAATATATTTAAGTAGGATGCTCAAGCCTCTTATTCTTGTATGTATGAATGACACGAGAATTAGAATGATTTTAATAGGTTTTATGTGAAACCTTGAAGCCAGATATAAGGTTATGAATGTTGAAGTCGAAAGTCGTAATGGAACCCTTCAAGTAAAGGAATGATAGATTTAAGGTTGGTTGTCTGGAAAGGCATCATATAAATCCTTAGGAAAGTCATTATGAGCTTCTTGTCGCCATTGTATGGTAGCACTAGTGGACCTCTTTGGTAGGGTAAATGTGATTGGGTTATGAACTTGATATGGAACCCCTTTATATGAACCTTTAATGTAAACTACTCTATGAGAACAAAGGCTAGCACCGAGTGAGTATGGTAAGGGAAGTAGCTCTAGTTAAAGGATGATATTAGAGTACAAAAAACACCCTTCATACTCCTTAACCATGTACCTACATGGGATGTGTCCAAGTTCTACCTTTGGCATGTACAACTACCTCATCGAAGTAGGTTAGAATTCTGGATTCCATGCTTGGCTACCATGGTCTATGTCGGTTATTGGCTATTCTTATCATATGGGATACTAACTAGCATTAGAGAACTTATATGAAGTTTAGGTTCTGGTATGGAACGCTATGTGACGTTGCACAATTGGATTTGAAGGTGTTAGTTAGAGTCCCTAGGTCTTGTCCAAGACCATTACTTGAATGTCCTTATGTAATGAATGTGTGTTAAATGAACTAATGAATGTAATGACTTAAGTTAAGAAAGTATGTTAAATAAATATGTACTTATCTAGAGTAGTTAAGGCTTGTCTAGTTAAATTGTGAAGGGGGAATAGGAATGGCCACTTCATCTCTTACCTAGGTAAGTCTTAAGAATGACACTATTTAGGGAATTTGGGTGACTATGTAGACATGATCCAAACATAGGTACTCTCAAGTATTATATAGGTAATCTTGAAGAGGTAAATTATGGATGTTATTTTCTTGATTTACTTAAGTAAGTCTTTTGATAACCTTTGTAGGGGAGAATGTCATATTTTATCTATTGCTAATGTATTAAGTGAGAATGATTCTATCTTAGGTAATTTATAGGATCTCTTAATTGTGTGTGTAAAGGATTGCATGGGCGGTCGCTTCACAACTCACTCAAGTGAACCTTAGAATCACCTTTGGTAGAAGGATCTCCTGTTGATGTCAGTCCTGTGTATCTCATTATAGGTAGTCTTAAGGATCATTTAGATGGGCGTAAAGAGGGTGTATGGGCGGTCTCTCCTAGTGTTACTTAAGAAAGTTTTAGGATAACTTTTAGTGAAAGAATTGCATGCCAGGAGGTGATCTATGTGAAGTGAATGGACTTCATTGTACAGTGAAGAGACTTCATTGTAAAATGAACTTACTTGCTCTGAAATTTTTCTAAAAATATGAATAATTTCGTGAATGATTTCTTATGTGTTTATAAGTTGTTAAAGGTTGTTCTTATGATTATAGTATGATATTTTAATCAATGTTCTTTAAAAGCATGCTATTTATAAATATTCCTTTTTCATGGTTTTTGTATGACTTCCATACTTAGTGCATCTAATGTTCTAACCCCTTCTTTTCCCTTTTTGACTAATGTGTCGGAAATTTGAAGTGTTGATGTGACATTGATGATGGATATGTGTAAGGGGTTTAAGATGAAGTATTGGTGAGTCCTCATCGATTCGAGGACATTATCCACATTTTTATTTATGTCTTATTCTTTATTTTATGTCTTGTATTGGATTAGTCCCAAGTATTCTATACTCCAAAATTTAGATGGTTCAACGAGATTTCGTAAAGGTTTAATGTTTTCTATGAAAGTGTTCCTCTTGCGTAATGATTATGGAAAGAGTCTTTTGTGTGTGAAGAATGTTTTAAATTCTTTCTCATTTTAGAATATTTATTATGCAATGCATGATACGAGTGACTTTGTTGAGATTCTTCAAGTCTCATTTTCGGTGTGGCGACACAAGGATGCTCTAACTTCTAGGGTGTACTCGAGAGTCCATAAAATAATCAAATAAGGAATGAGGGAGAGACATACATAGTTACACTCTATAGCACGACATTATTGTAATGAAGAAATGGAGTGTCCTTAATATTGTATAGCTTCTTATTCATAAATGTGGTGTGCTTCACACTCATTTATAGGACTCTACTCGACATGGCTTATGAGAAATCCTAGGACCTTTCCAAACCTCATGCTCTGGATACCCAATTTTCATACCCTAGTGTATACCATAGACGTAATGTGCAGCATAGGTATCGAGAGGCCTTACATAAGCCACTTAACATGTCACGACCCAAACACACCACCAAGTTGTAACTGTCATATTAGACCTCATGGAGGTCTCATACAATCCACATAAATCTTTCATTGCATACGATAGTTAAAATTGAGTAAGAATTTAAAACATTCTTGACCCGCGTAGAATACCTTAATTAATAAGGAATCGGAAGAATTTCAAAACATCTCGATATACAATACATATGTCTTATAAACCATCTAATACTTTTTAGAGTACAACATTGGCACTAAGCCCATAAAAAATATAAGCCAAGACTAAACGACAAAAGGAGCATGTAGAATATTGTCCTCCAATATAAGAGGACTTACCAAGTTTTGGTATTCAACCACTTAGAAACCTAATCAACCTCCATGCATACCACATATCCAATACATATACTTTAGTCAAAAAGGGAAAGAAAGGGGTTAGCACATGTTTTTTTACGAAGTATGGAGACCATGAAAAAAACATTCAAAAAGGGATATCAAATATAGAAACATGCTTTCATGTTATTTTTGTAAAAAACTTAATCATAAGAGTTTAACAGACATAATATAAGTCCACATTGACATATCAGACATAATAAACTAGCATAAATCATATAACACTTAATTCCATATTCAACAAGTAAGCCTTTTCATCATTTCGATTCTCTAACTAAGGTTACTCTAAGATTTACCTATGTAAGACATGAAGAGACCACCCATACACCCTCTTCAAGCACACCTATGTGATCTTCAAATCCACCTTAGATAAGAACCTTTCATATAACCTATCCAAGTATTAGAGTGCACGTTCACATGATGATAATAGACATTAACCAACAAAGACCACACTATCTAGGTATGGCCTCTAATTTCATAAGACCTCACAACGTGGAAGGTGTTCTACTTCCCAAAGGTAGAACTACGACACATCCCATGTAGGCACATGGTTTAAGGGATATCAAAATGCTTCTTTGTACTATTATCTCATACTTCAAGTAGAGCTACAACCTTAAGCATATCCACTCTGTGTTTTTCCTTGGTTCTCATAGAGTATGTTCATTCACATAAGAGTATTAGAGAAGGTAGAATGACTAATCCTAACAACTCATAATACCATTTCAAAGAAGGGGTCCACAAGGGATAACGAAAAAGGTTCACTAGGATAGATCTTATACTTTCTTAGAGATGGTTTCATGTCGTTCCATCCAACCTACCTCTATATCCAATATTCCACTAAAAAAGAAGGTATCATTATGGTCTACCACTTCAAGGCTTCCTTATAACTATCTTTCTTATTCAAGGATCCATATTACTCTTTCATATAAGGGTACATACTTTAGGTCTACCGATCGTAGAATTTAGTACATTCATGCAATATAATTCAAATACCAAGAAGGGTCAACTAAGCCTACAAACAAAAGATACAACACCATTTTATAAAGACTCTTCTTAGTCGTTCATCATAATATATCAACATTTAAAGAACAAATACTTTCAGTGATATCATTATATCACCCATACAAGATGATATTGATACCACATGAGTACCTAAACCTTATACATTCACATATACCATATCATTCTTCACTTTGTGCACCCATATAAGTCAATAAAGTGATAATACTATAAGTCACATTATAATGTTGACAAGGACGTGTTCATAACATTTATAACAATTAAGCATCGCAACCATAAGTAGACCATACTTATCAATACAAATTCGATATCAATTCTATATTAAATAAGGGAATTATGTTAACTTACCTACTTCCAATAGCCACAATCACCATTTCCTTATCATCTCCAATGATTCCACATATCAAAAGAACTTACCCATTACAATGCCCATTAGTCTAAGACCACTAACTCATCCCGATAAATAATTCAACAAAACCCACAAAAGATATCAATATTATGAATAAAACTGTGAGAAATTCCATCAATAGGCAACATATAATTCAATAGCCCATTACAATACAAACATTAATCTAATATAATAACGTCAAAATCATCATACCTACTTAAGAGACAAATTTAGAAATTTAAGGAATACATGGGTTCATGGAATTTTTTGTCATAAAAACATTAACTAGATAGGAATACTGTATAAATGATCAATTTAAACCTTTTAATGGAAGAACACCTGCTTAGAATTTTAAATAGGGCTTTTAGGGTTTTTGTGATCTTTTGAAAATACTTATTAGATCTTTGAATGAAAAAGGAATCAATTACAAAGAATCCCCATACAGTATTAGAAGAACACCCACGAAAAATTGGAGAATAAATCTCTTGAAACGAATTTCTAAATCTATCTCCATTTTCATCTTCTTCTATGAGTTCTCAAGGTGTTTTTGAGAGAGGGGGATTTTTGATTAGGGTGACTGTGTTTTTGATTGGAATGGGTGTAAAATGAGCTAAAATCAATATATAATGCACCCCCAAAATACCCGAAACATCCCAACATTAGTTGGACCATTTAAGAGAAGTCCAACTTGACTTTTATTGATAAGAAAAATCGAACTTTAATTTTAAATGAATGAGCTCCCCATTTTTGTTTCACAAAATTAATGTCGACTAACAAAGGTGTGTGCCAAGCTCGTGACACAGAGGCAACTTTTGGCCTTCCGTGACAAGACCACGTCACGCCCTGGCCTTCATAAACTACCACATGCACTTTGTCTTCGCAACCTCTTTGCAAAAACATGGGTCTTCCTAAAGGGACCTTGGGTTTGTGCTTGGGGGGTCGTACCCGGACGTTTTGACCCTAAACTTTATTATTAAAGCATTAGGGTCACCTCTACTGATTTTTGACTCTTATCAACACTTAAAACATGACCAATATACTGGAACTCACCAACACATAAAAGATTAGTTTTGGAAAGTCTTGGTCGTCCCTTGACATTTAACTTAAAAACTCTTTAAAACTAACTTCAAAAGTTAGTCTTTATTATTTTGCCAAATTATAAACTCATAGAACCCACGTGAGACTCTACTTTATCCTATTTCATTTTGAAGGTGTTACATAACATACAATATACAATATAATATAAATTCAAAAGACATTTTATAAATCATAAATATTTCGACAAAAGCGAAAGTCTAACGTAAGTCTTCAATCCATCTAGTACATCTAAGTAAAGTGATTGGGACGTAACATATACATCACAAACAAGTTTGAAAGGAAATGACATAAAGCACTAAAAGAGTCTTGGTCCTCGGAACATATGGACTTAACAATCTTCGTAAGCTCAAAACAATCAACTATCCACAAGTGTGATGAATGGGAGTCCCATACCCTACATTGGTGAAACAATATAGGCACTAGTGTAAATTAATACATTTAATGGACTAAGTATGATAGAAATGAATAACAATTATGAAATCATGCTAAAAGGACTTCACATGACATATAATGATCAAGCTAAATACTATTATAAACATGTTATGAAACATAAGTCTTAATCATGAACAAAGTAATCTAAGAAACATAAAAAACATTCGAGATACTTTTAAAAAGTAATATTAGTTTATTATTGTGTGAAGTTTGCCATTAACCTACACAAAACATATGAGCAATGACATTTAATCAAGTGTCTATCCCACAACATAAAGAGATTTCCTCACATTCCAAGGTAAGAACAATAAACTTGAGCTAATGTGGATCCACTAGCTATTGTTTTTCAAATACAAACCTATGGTGACATATAGTTATTGGACATTAGTAACTGACACTAGCCCTCTTGGTGCTAAGTATAAATCCCATATAATAGTCATTAATCATATTCATCTTTTTATTCATGAAAAGGGACAATTAAGTAGTCAATCCAAGCTAGAGTTCATTTAGAAGAATTCCTAAATCTTTATTAAATTTTTAGTTGAGAAAATTTGTCCACCCTACAAATCCTTCATGTTTGAATAACCTTTTCCAATAACAACAACATAAATTCTTTACTCTTAATAAACCTCAAATAATTTCATAATAACTTCATGATAGCATTCATAAATTCATACTCCATGGTTTATCATAAACTCGTAGTTAAAAAGCATAACTTAGGCATGTGCAAGTTAAATTTAAACTAATTATCATATATTAAAATCAAATAATACATTAGAAGACTTAATTAATAATAATACCTTGTAATTGGAGGGAACCAACATTCCTTAAATTAAAACCCTAATTTGATGATTTAAAATTGAATTAGAAACTTTATTTTTTATGCACCCGTGGAGGGAAGGAATCCATGGATAAATACACACATACCTTGATGCCAAAGACCAATAAAAATTGAGGATTTGGAGACTGAAAAGGAACCCTTGTTATTCTTATTCTTCCTTAGAATTGAGAGATTTTGGGAGGATGAATTTTGTAAACATTATCGAATTTAGGAGATTGTGTTCCAAAAAGAAGACACTTAGGGGTTTAAAAGGTCTAGGGTATAAGGTAAAATAATATAGTATTGGGTTAAAATAATTTAAAAATAACCCAATAACCGCGTAAAAACAACTGACACGGACATTGTCTATTATTGGACCTACGGTTTGTAGTGCCTTCGACGGATCATATTACTCAATCGTAGATAGGTTACTCAAACCCTAAATTCCACCCACTTTTGATTGATTTAGTGAATAGTTCATAGGATTTCCTACCGTATGTGGGTATTCACCCATGGATTGCTTTCCTAGATGGGGTCCCATATGTTTCTAAATTCTCCTTTTAATTTCAATTGTTTTTAGTTAGGTTTTTAATTCTATCTCATGGGTAATATTTAATTGTAATAGCTAATAAGTCTTGTTATGCATGATTCATTATTATTAAATGATATTAGTTGAAAATATTTTGACCCATGCCAAATCTATAATTTTAAAACTATGAAGCTATGATGAATTCATGAACATATGAATTATGAAATTGATGAAGATATGCATGCTTTTATGAAGTTTCTATATATTATTTAAGTATAATTTGAAGGAAAACTTTGAATGTTATTGTGAAATGTGTTTCTCTTGTATATGTATTCCTATTGATGGATGGTTTTCTCATCTATATTGAATTATATTTAACGAGATAGTCTATTTTTTATTTTTAAAGATGTGGATTAATATTGATTATTTCCTTTCCAATGTTGAATTTATACTTGACTTTTATCTATTCCGTTGGGATTAAAACTTAGCACCGAGGGGATTTTTTCAGTGGAGCCACAAATGAGGTAGCCCTTGGTAGTAACTTCTAGTCCTAAGCTATGTGATGATGTAGTATTGTCTTAAATAACCTTGATAGTGGGTTCACTATAGTAAAACATGACATGTATTGATTCTACCTTTGCAAGTGTTACCCCTTCTTGTGGTATGAGCGAGATATTGAATACCATCATATAAATGTCATGGTTGTATTGTCGGTTAAACCTAAAATCCCAAAAAATCACTATGTTTTGTTCAAAGCTTTTCTTATACCTTTATTTCAAATGCATTGACTATATCCTATGATTTCAATGCAAAAATTTTATGTAAAATGTTCAATTATCAATTTCTTTATTTTTCAACCATTCATACTATCATGTTCATGTTTCTACAAAGTACCCCATACTTAGTACATTTCATGTACTAATGTGTACTCTTCCCTACATTATCTAATGAATGTTGCTTTATGTTATTTCCATTTCTAACATTGTATGTGATGAATTTTTTATGTCCTAATAACTTCCCTAATGATGAATTATATAGATTTGAGACTGTGTTGGACTTCTACGTTTTCAAACTCTTTTGATGTATAAAATTCCACTTGAAGTCTTCTTTTCTACTATCTTATATGATGTATGATAAATGGCATCTGCATGGCCTGTCAGGATTATATATGTCATTTATGTCTAGGGTATACTTTTGGGTTGTGACAAACTTGTTTTTCATAGCACAAGGTTTAAAAATGTCCTATGATGTCTCATAAGCCATATTGAGTAGAATTTGTTCATAAGTATCAAATGCACCACAATTATAAATAGAAGGCTATAATATTTTAAGAAATTTAAATCCCTTCATCATTCTAAAGTCGTGTGATAGAGTGATGATGATTGCATAATTAAGTCACAACTTCCAACGCAAGTGGTTACAATCATAAAATAGTAAAGTAGTCTAATCAAGGGTTGTGGTCGAGTCTCAAGGAAGTCGTTTTGAGAATTCACAGAAAAATAAAATTATTTTCTAATTAGTCATAGTAAAAGACATTGCCGATTAAAAAGATGATAAATCAAAGGAGGTGATGCAAGTGTCAATCAATGATGGGAGTTTATAGCAAGTAAGAAAACAATAACAAAAATACAAAGAGTACTAATCAAGGAGACAGATTCTTGGAATGTGATAGGAATACGGGTTAAAATAGACTATTTGTTACATGCTTCTGATAGTAAATTATTTAGACAATTGTGACTAGGCTAGACTTTAGTGGGGGTAAGCTTTCTCTCAAACAACTTAGCCCGAATGAAATGGGTTCCTCTCGTACACCCACTTGCGGCATGAAACTAACCTTCGCCTTAGCCCACTAACTCTATCAAGTTGAGTTTTTGGAAGAAGGACTAAGGTACACTCTCTCGAGTTGAAACGCATGTTTACCCAATCCCACCATCCATCAATTTAGTAATCTTAGTTTTACGACCTCACTCTCGAGAAAACAGAATGTACAAAGGTGAAATTGCATTTGCAACTAATGTTTCATTAAGTTCCAATACAACTACTAATTCAAATCACATTTAAACTACGATTAAACTATCAGTAAGTAAGACCCAACAGTTAATATAACCCATATTCACAAAATCACACCAACAATTGGGGTTTTAGCTAGACATGTGTAAGAAATTGAAATTTATATCAAAATGAGTTTGTATTCAAATGGGTATGAAGATTTAAGTCTTGATACAAACCTTAAGTGAAGAATTTATGATACACAAGTCTAAATCCTTTAAGATTAAACTCTTTGAATCTTCAGGTTCTTCAAAACCCTCTCCAAACATAGAACTCAAAAATACAAGTCTGAAAATTAGTGTTCAAAGCTAAAATTCGATATTAAGCTAAAACTCTCAACGAGAATTTACAGATTTAAATGATTTGTGTTGTCGCAGATCAGTTGGTGCAGTTAGTTGAAATTGCAAATCACTTTCATGGGTATAGTTCATCATTGTCTTGCATTAGGCCTCAGCACCGTTGTGTTTTGGATCATTAGGCGGCATAGTACTAATTCGCGAAAGTGCTCGACGACATGCCAACTACTTCTTTTTTCACAACTGATGTGATCAGTTCCTTTAGGGCTCATTATAGTGAAACAAAAGGAGATCTTCAGGCTTGTCAGCGATACACTAAGTGGACTCGATGATCTTCAGACCTTCATTTCAAAGTTCCTTTCAACCTTTGTGTTAATTTTTGCAAAGTAGTATCCATGTTTTGCCTCAAACTCAACATACATGAAGCTAAAGGTTATTCATCATTTATTGGGACAAAAATAAGCATTTGAGGATACTATTTCTATACAAAAAAATATACCCCTAAATGAGTCCTATTTATGGACTAATGAACACCCCCAACTATAAATTTTGCTTGTCCAAGAAAGACTCAAGTTTAGTAGTTCAAAAAAAGGATGTCTCAAATAGTGCTATACAAAATCCAACCATGAATGTACATAACAAGACTCAGTTTACTTATTCAAGGATCAATTGTGCACTCAAAGTTTCAAGTTATAGAACAATATTACCAAAGATCTAAAGGTCACAATGATTGCTTCAAATGCAAGTTCAAGCTCAATAAAAGCATTTGAATGCCTTCGCACAAATGATGATTCAATTCTTACACTCATGGGTTTAATCATTTGATGTTCCGTAATGAAATGCAACACTCACTCTAGCTAAAATGAACACAATTCATGCTTTTAGTTATAGGTTTGCCTGTATGTTCCAATCAACATTTGTTTTGGCTTACTAAAGATCAAAAAACTCTTTATAAGGCTTTTAATGGGGATATGTGTATGGTATAGTCATTTAGGCTCATTGACTATGATTCTCAAGAAATGTGGTGGCTACAACACTTTATTTCCTTCCCTTTGTCTAACTCATTAGTGCTCACAAGTCATCCCTTTATTCACTTCTCCATATTGTGTTGAAAAACCCCTTTCCTTTTTTTCTTTTTTAATTTAATTCAACACTTTTTAGTTTTAAATCTTTTTATTTTTCTCTTCTTTTTTATATAGAGAGGTTCTAATTTTCTCAACGCATGGATACAAGGTATTCTTCATGCACTCCTTTATTTTCCAGTTTTTCATAAGACCCCCAACATAGGATTTTGCCCTAAGTTGTCTATTTTTTAAAGAAATAAACAATCATGAGTATTATGGGTAATGTGTTAAGAAAGGTCTTATTTTCATCACATTGCTTCCAAAGAAAGGTAATGCTCAAGGGGTGTACAATAGAGGTTCACACACTCACAAGGTATACCACAAACGAGGTATGTGTCAATTTTGCTCACACACTATAAAGTTTCCTAAGATCATATCAACGGAAACCCTTATTTAGTCAACTAGAGCAATGGGGAAAATTCAAGGTGTTGTCATTTATGGTTCAAGGTGAGCTGATCAGACAAGGGATCGACACTAAGTCAAACAAGACTCCACACTTTTGCTAGTGTGCAACAAGAGAATTGATTCTGTACGTGGCTAATCACTACTAGATGCAAAGAGTTCACATATTTCCTATGCAACTTCATTTGGTATTATTGTACCCGTATATTCATGTTTATTTGATTGTAAGCACTATTTAAGTCATCGGTATTGATAAAAATGAAGACTCAAATTTTCCTAAGATTAAACAGTTTAAAGCACAAGAGGTGGTGAAAATTTTCAAAAAAAATTCAAAAGAGTAAAAATCATTTTTCAATTAAAACAAAAAAGGGATACATAAGCTCAAACAATCAGTGTAAATCAATTTTCAACAAAAAAAAACCTAGATATATAAACATAAAACACAAGCATCAATATTCACAAAAAATGTGGGACTCACCCCAGCATGAATAAAAACAATTTGTCCTCAAATGCAAATAACAAAATTTGTAGAATGTAAGTTGAATAAAGACATAGAGGGAGGTGAAAAGGGGATACTATCTAATATGTCTCAACGTCTGACCAGACATCAGTGCCCGAATTGACCTCAAAAGGACCAGCTCCACTGGATTAAGCAGTACATATATTTTCCAATGAAGCTTGCATACTAGAAACTATAATGATTGCTTCAGTCTCGGATACTTCTTCATTTTAGCTTCTTCAGTTTGCTCAAGCATCTCTTCACCGGTCTTTACCTCTAATTCAGGATCACTTTTCTGCTCCGTTTTATTCCCATGTTCGTTGTTGGTCTGAAGCATCTCAGAAACATCTGGAATCTCCACTACTGTGTAACCATGGACATATCGATGGACTTTAGGTAATCCATATCTTTTCTCAATTCAATAATGACGACTTTTAAAGTTCTAACCTCCTCTATGGCCTATCTTGGTTGTTAGTGAATCAATGATGGTTCTCAATGATATTACAACATCATCAAGGGCAGTATGAATCATGCTCAAAATGGAGGTTTCTAGGTTGGAAGCCTAACAATCAGATGACTGGGCAAGCTTTCCTGCCTAGATAAAGGATACTTCAATGATCGGAGCATTGGAGACAACATCAGTATGCACCAGAAGAAGAACCTAGAGTGTCAATATGTGTGGTTGTGGAAATAGAAGTACCTAAAGTCCCAAGGGACAGAGTAGGCAAAGATACCTCTGCACATATTGGATATCTGGACACTGCATCTTCCTTTTTCTTATTCTATGCTTGATCCTTAATATACTCAACATCGATCCTCCAGATATGAGTGGAGAATTTAGGTTTTACTTCTGCATCCTTCTTGGAAACTCTAGGTACCCAAGCATCCATAGATCGATTATCAATACCGGGAAAGAAAGTGAGGTACAATTCTTCCTTGCATGAATAAGTATCTCTTAAGAAATGATCATTCCCAAATTTATCTTGATCTTTCCAATACTGCAGCCCACACATGATGCTTTTACATTTTGAAGGATAGATTCATTTTGGTTTGGCGTGATCGAAATACTGGTGAATCCAAACCATAATTGTGCTGCCATACTCAGGTCTTTCTTTTCAATAATATCACCGTCTTTGAGTCATTTGGGGATTTCGTCAGAGATCAATAGAACTACCCATTCCTTTATTTGGTACAATTTTTCTCTTCTAATCATGTGCTGGAAGTCATCATCAATGTCATCAGGGCGATCCAGTAAAACATTGATAATAGCACTATCGCTTGACCTTTATTTTTTGTATAACTAGATATTTTATCGGTTTAAATGTTTCTTCATATTTCTTCCTCTGTGGAATCAAGAAACCGTGAAAGGCATATAATTCCTCCACCAAGTATTGAATATATTAACCGTGAGGCTTTGTTTAAATCTGAAAATCATGGTACTCGAGGCAATTCATGATTTCTAGGTACTGACTAATAACTTCATCTGTGAATAGATGTTTTTCCTCAAAAATTATGCTCCTCCTATGACCTTTTAATCTATTCATCGACTAGGGTGTAGGACCTTGAACCGGTCGTGCGAGCACCACTACATGTTTTTGAGTAAGATGAGGAGAGGAGGCAACCTGAGAAGTCCTGATCCTAGGCAGATCAATCATCTTTTCAAGCATAATTGTTCCCTTTGTATGTCATCATTCATAGAGGTTACATATACGCATACTATGTTTTCACCATTTCTTTCACATGTGGTAAGGTATATGGCGTAGATGTCGTCATCGTAAGAACTATGCTCTAGTGATGCAAGTGCTTTTACTTTACTTTTTTCTATCCTAACAGATATGGAAATATTTGTTGTTTTAACCCTGGATGCAGCAACATCCTTGTTGATTATGATCCCCGTTTCTTTTCCTCAGGGTTGTATGTTTTTACCTCCAATTTTAGGTCTAGCAATAACTAAAAACACCAAGGAAAAGTATAGAGTAACCTAATCACAATAACCTTAATTACATTGGCAGAGAGGCTCGCCGAGCTACTCGCGAGTGGACAAGTTGCTTGGACGAGCTGACTAAGTCTCATCAAAAGTATTAGAGAGTAAATGTTTCAGGGGTGCAGACACAGGGTGATAAGATAAACATCAACGAGCAATTTGGTGTTTTTTGCGACACTAGGTTTATCACCGAAAGATAAGAGAATTGAACAACTCATTTATCAAGCAATTAATAGTGATGTAGGGGGCATTAGGCATGCCAAAATATTTAGTAGGATCATCCTAGCTTTCCAAACACCTTAACGTGCC
Source organism: Solanum lycopersicum (assembly GCF_036512215.1). Classification (NCBI taxonomy): domain Eukaryota; kingdom Viridiplantae; phylum Streptophyta; class Magnoliopsida; order Solanales; family Solanaceae; genus Solanum; species Solanum lycopersicum. The sequence goes on from NC_090805.1 coordinate 32,034,946, forward strand.
TATTTTCAACCCAATTCTTTTGATTCCACCCCACAACCCCTGAAATAAATATCAAACCATACACAAGTCAAACGAACACAACACCCACTACACCTACTGGCTCAGGATACTCAGATTTCCCCTGATTTTCATACACCCACACCCTTAAATTTTAGGGAATTATATAGAAAAAAAAAGATGGAATTTCTCTAATCAAAACAATAAGGGAAAGATAACTAAAATAAAGTAGGCATTCAAGAATACTTATCCTACCAGCGAGGCCCAGCACACATCAACATACTAGTACTGCTTATATAAGAGTACGACTCATTAAATATAAATGTGGGGTTCGAAACTCACCTTTAATGCCAATTACAACAATATTAAAGATCTAGGTGGCAATGTAGTCCTAATCCGACAACAAATAGAGCAACTAAAATTCTTTAAAATGTGGGAATATTGAATGTAATGATAGGTCCAAACTAGGAAAGGTGACAATGAGGGAGAATGAGGAGTGTGAAATTTAAACCTTTGGCCCTCTTAATAAAATCATCTGTTTCTCGGCTATTGTCAACGAATGGATCAGTTTGCGCCGAATTGCTCATGGCCAGCCATGTTTTATAGACTCTAATTTGAAGATATTATGAGTCAAACATTGAATAGAGATGAGCACACCAACATCTTTGGTAATTCGCTAATGGGACCTTTATGTTACCCAATCTAATTATTTTCTTAGAATTCCCTACATATTATCTTGCAAAATCGACACCTGTTATTTTAAAACAAACATAAAACTATCGAAACATGTGTTTCCTCCCAAGAATTGCCTTATTCATAGTCGTGGCACAACTTCCCCACTTTACTATTTATTTGTGGGGTAGAAAGGAGACATCACATAATACATTAAAGTCTCCAATCGGTAAGATAAATATAAATTGTGAAAAAATTATCCCATCAAAAGTACGATGTTTTGCTTTACATAATTTCACATCTTGTCATGATCTTTGACTTAAGTGAGAATGAGAGATCTTATCCCCTGTATTCATCCACCTACATTTGCATTAGGCTTCATACTATAAGTGGAATATACAAGTCTTTCCTCTTGTCTGGTACTTCTAATTCTATGATATTCTTAGTCACCAAGACCAATTGAGTCAACAATGAGGCCAAAGTGTGCTCTTTCTCAGCTTCATTGTTAGTCATGGACATGGTATCAATGAGTTGGGAGGCTATTGCATAGGGAGGATGTAAAAGTCCCCCTAGAACTAATTTGTCCACCAATTTTTTTCTCTCTGCGCCTAGACTTTTATAGAAGCAATCCAACAACACACTTTCTGCTATTTCACTAGTTGACCATTTCATAAAGAGTGTCTTGAACCTTGAACAAAATTTATGAATAGACTCTCCATCGACATATCCAAATTCAGGATTTTATCCCTAAGAGACAACATCTTTAAATGAAAGAGATCATTTGCTCACCACTTCTACCACACATCATCCAAATTAGTTTTTAGAAAAGTACAACACAAAAAAACAAAACACTAAATTAAGTATAACTACAATTAAGAATAACAAGAATTCTATTGATCTAAGAACTCTCAAAATAACACAACTCCCCGGGAGCAGCGACTTTTAGATGTTTGTGTAATAAGGACACAACTTCCAATGCAATTGTTTGGGAAAGTACAATAGTATAGTAACCCAACCAAGAGTCAGGGTCGAGTCCCAAGAGAGTGGTTTGATACTTAAAAGAAATATGACATTAATTTAGTCATAGGTACACACATTACCAATTAAAAACATGATAAATCAAATGGGGTGACAAAAGCGTCATTTAATGATGGGGGTTTGTAACAAGTAAGCAAAAAACAATAAAAATACAAAGAGTATTAATCAAGGAGAGATGATTATTGGAATGTGATAGGAATATTGGTTAAACTAGACTATTGGGTACATGCATTTTTAATAAAGTATTTAACTAATTGGGATTAGGCTAGACTATAGCTTGAGTAATGTTTCTCTGGAACAACTTATTTTGAATTCAATAGGTTCCTCTCGGACTCTCGCTTGTGTCATAAAGCACAGTCTCTGCCTTAGCCCAGACTCTTTATCAAGTTGTGTGTGGTAGAAGAACTAGGGTTCACCCTTTCGAGCTGAACCTTATTTGACCCAATCTCATCGGCAAACAATTAGTAATCTTAGTTTACGACCTCTCTCTCGAGCAATCCAAAAACATAAAGGTGAGTTGTATTTTCAACTAAAATTTCATTAAGTTCCAACACAACTACTAAATTAAATCATATACAAACAATGATTAAACTATCAGCAGGCAAGACCTCATAATTAACTTAATCCATGTTGACAAAATCACACCCCAAGACATATTCAAATAGGTATGAAGATTTAAATATTGATATAAGCTAGAAGTGAAGAATTCAAGAGATCCAAAACCAAATACTTGGAGATGAAACCCTTTGAATCTTAAAGTTCTTCCCTCTCTAAACTTAGAAATTCAAAATAAAAGTCTATGAAATTACTGTTCAAAGATAAAAATTTGATATTAAGCTAAAACTCTCAACAAGTATTTATGGATTTCATATATTTGTGCTACAACGGATCATTCAGCAAAATAATGGTATCAGCTTGGTGATTCACCTTTGTTATAGTTTATCACCATCTTGTGTTAGCCCTTAGCATTGTCGTGTTTTGGATCATTAGGTAACATAGTACTACTTTGTTGATTTGCTCGGCGAAACTCCGACAACTACTTTTCACAGCCAATTTGATCCTTTTCTTTAGCACTCAGCACAGTGGAACAAAAAGCGATCTTAAGGCTTGCTGGGAACTCGCCAAGTAAACCCGATGATCCTAAAGCCTCTATGTCTTCGTTCTTTTCTACCTTTCTGTTTCTTTTTTTCAAGTAGTGTCCATGATTTTCCTCAAACTCAAAATACTTGAAACTCAAGTATATTCATATGTTATTGGGACAAAAATAAGTATTTGAGGAAACTAATTCTACAAAAATATAGCCCTAAATGAGTACAATCTTTTGACTAATCTAGTGTAACTCTATATGTCTCTCTCCTAACCTTTATTAGATATTTTTCAGTATATGTCCCTCTTGAAGAGATTTTTTTCGAATAAATGTGAATGAGATTATCAAATGACAATTTCCTCAAGATACCCAAAAATCTCCGCAATTTTATGCCGAGCCTTTAGCTGAGAACGAGAATAATGCAGAGTTTCTTACTTGCTTTTAATGTGTTGGCCGAAGACATAACAACTCAAGCTACTAAGGAGTGGTGGTTCCATGAACCCAAATGTAGGTACGGCGTTAACTAGAGTTGTACTTCATTAGGATTAATCCATTGGATTTATATGGTTCTAAGGTGAAGGAATATCCTTAAGAGTTTATTGGTGACTTATATAAACTGTTTATGATTATCATAGTAGGGCCGGTGGAAAAGGCAGTATTGGTCACTTATCAACATAAGGTTGTTTCTCAATTTTTTTTCAACAAAGATAAGGAAGGGAGGGCAAACTTTAACATTGTTTTCCTTGATAGGTTCTTTCCCTTTGATATGAGGTGGCGAATGTTCTAGAGTTCATTAAACTTCATCATATAATATGAGTGTGAATGAGTATCCCTCGAAGTTCATGCAATTATCTTGGTATATTCCAACTATAGTTGTCGATCATAATTGAAGGATGAGAAAGTTTATTTCGGAAGTGTCTAAGATAGTGGTTAAAGAATGTCCTACCACCATGCTGATCAATGAAATGGAAATTTCTTGACTAATGGTTCATGCTGAACAAATTGAAGAGGAAGATCTTAGGAAAAGGTCTATGGAGATTAAAAGGGCAAAGACGAGTGATGGTGACTTTTCACATTTAGGGTCTAATAGACATGGTCGTTCCAAGTTCCAACAATGTTTTAAAGTAAAGGTTCCTCCAATTATTTTGATCCTAAGCTAAATAAAGAAAAAATGTCTAACTTTAAGCCTCAAGGAGGAAATTGTTGTGGAAATTGACATTTATTTCTCACATACCAAAAATGTGGATATAGTCATATGGGAAAATGCTTGATGGGTAAGGATATTGGTTTAGTTGTGGTAAAAAGTGGTTACCGCATGAAATATTTTCCATCTAGAAATTCCAAGGGAAAGGATCATATGAAAGATCCTTCTACTTGCTCAAGATCAAATTCTGTGAAGCAAAACCTATTTTATATTCTTCAAACTCGTAATGACAAAGTGGATTCTCCTGATTTTATTACTAGTATGTAGAATGTTGTTAATCTTGAAGTTTATGCTTAGCTTGATCCATGTGCTACCTTGTTTTTTCTGACGCCCTTTTTAGCTTTGAAGTTTGATGTTCTTCTGGATATGTTATTATATTCTTTTTTTTCGTCTCTATCCCTCTTGTTGAATATATTGTGGCTGAAATAGTCTATAGAGATTGCCTCATTTCCTTATCCTATAAAGTCACTCGTGTTGACCTATTAGATCTTATGTGTATGAATTTGATTCTATTATTCATATGGATTGGCTTTATTCATTTTATGTTTCCACTGATTGTGTAACTTAAGTGGTCGTGTTCCAGTTTTCAAAGGATCTTTCACTCGAGTGGAAGGGAGTAAATTATATGCCTAAGGGATAGTGTTTGTCTTGTCTTAAAGATAGAAAAATTTTCTCTAAGGCTTGGATATATCATCTTGTTCGGGTGAGGGATACAAATTTTCAAACCTCTACTTTTATGTTTGTCTAGTTATTGATAAGTTTTGGAAGTTTTTCTCAGTGATGTATGTAGTGTTCCTTCCGAAAGCGAAATAGACTTTGGCATTGACCTTCTCCTAGATACACAACCTATATATGTTCCTCCTTACCATATGGTTGCGGCAGAACATACGGAATTAAAATATCAATTGAATGATTTGTTTGATAAGGGTTTCATCGGATCGATTCTCTCAACATGGAGTTCTCCAGTTTTGTTTTTTGGTAAGAAGAATAGTTTATTTCACATAGTATTGACTATCGATATTTGAATAAGGTTAACAACAATAATTAGTACCGTCTTCCCGTAATTGGTGCTTAATTTGACCATCTCCAAGGAATGAGCTACTTTTCCGATATCTACCTCTTGTCGAGCTATCACCAGTTCAGGGTGAAGGAAGATAACACCCTAGAGACGGTATTTCAGAATCAGTATGGTAGATGATTTCTTAGGAATGTTCTTTGGGTTGACTATTAATCGGGCTGCATTCATGGATTTTATAAATAGGGTGCTTAGATAGTACCTTGATAGGTTCTTGATTCTATTTATTAATGACGTCTTAATTACTCACGAGTGAGGATGAGCATGCTAATCATTTGAGAATTGTGTTGCTTATCCTCAAGGACAGACAACTCTTTATAAAGTTTATGAAATGTGAGTTTTGGTAGTATTCGTGGATTTTTTTCGTCACATTATTTTCGGCAGGTTATTGAGGTTTATCCTAAAAAGATGGGTGTGATTAAGAATTAGCCTAGAAATCTATTGTAACATCTCGCTAGTAGGAAGAACTACAAAAGATTTTAAAATATGAAGATAGTTAATTTTGGGAAGTATAAGGAAATCTGGAATTTTTAAGTAAGTGAAAAGTGAGTTTTTGGTCAACTTCAAACGACAATAAATCCTAGCTCAGGGTGAATTAGGTGTACTTATAAATATGGTTGGAAATATTTTGGAATTGTATTTCCAAAAACACCTAGTTTGCATGCTTTCAAGTTTATATGTGTGAGTTATGCCTTTCAAAAGTTGGGTTGTTGGATTAAGGAAAATCCAATTCGGATTTTGTGAAGGAAATATTTTTTTTTACTTACCGAATTATATAAGTTAGTTCTTAGGGATTAATTGGGGTAAAATAAGATTTTCATCCAGTTTAAAAAGATTTAGAATTCACTCTAGGGCTTGGAGAAATGAGAAAAGAGGAGAAAATCAAGTAATTTCCATAAGTATTCAAACATTGAGTGTGGAATTCATTAGGGGGATACCTAAAATTGTATGTGAGAACACATAGGGTTAATGAGTTCACCTACATGCCAAATTTGTTTCAATTATGAGAATTTAAGTTGTTTTAATTCTTAGAAACTAAGTTCTTGAAGAAATTTTTTGAAAATTCATTGAGTTCTTGATGGTTGTGTTGTTGAAGTCTCTTGTTGATTTAATTCTTATTTTGGGTGAACTTTTGAGTTAAATATCTCTTCTATTGTGGGTAATAATGATCCTAAGAGTTTTGGGGAAGAACCACGAATGTTTAGAGAGTATAGATATGAAAAACGAAGGAGAAAACTCGAAGAACGACTCGGAAGGGACCTTGTGTGTCGCAACTTTCAGAGCCCCAAGAATAAGTCTCTGAAGTTTTTATTTTGGGGAACCGTGTCAGCTAGAGTGCCCCATCCAAGTCACTGAATTTTGAGGGCTGGCACCCCACGCCTCTGAAAGCGCTTGGGACGTTAGTTCTCCCCATTAACCCCCAGCTTATTGTACTAGTTCGTAAGTGATGTACCTCTATTTCCTAGTTGATTCTAACACTCTAAGGTACATGTAGAAATCATGAACTCATTTATAAACATGAGATCTTGAACCTTGAATTCATAATCCAATTCAAGGGAAGGTTTGATCAAAGTCAAACAAGTTAAGAGTCAAATCTAAAAGTTAAAAAGCAAGTCAAAGAAAAGTTCTTAAAAGTTTTCAATAGTCTTTAAAAAACGTTTAACTTCGTTTGAGGATAATGTTTCAAGTTAAGCTAAAGATAATGAGTTGAGTTCATATCAAATGTTATAAGGGAACTAAGTATTCTATAGGTGTTTATAAATGTTTTAACATTTAAGAAAGAAAAGGGAACATCAATTCTAAGAGAGCCTTTAATCTACGATTTGAGTAATCATCTCGAACAAAAGAAAGAAGTTGTTTTTAAACACATAAGCTAGGTATAATTTTGGGTGTAGTATTGAGCACCAATATGGGATACAAGTTCATATTAACTCAATTTCTCGATAAAACATGAATATATCATAAGTGTTAAAGGATCATACTTTTTAGATGATCACTTAAGTTAAGCTAGTGAATTCAATAGGTTAAGTATAGAGTGTTCTGGCTGAGTGAGCAAGATGTAGTACAACCACTTAGGATCATAGTGTTTGTTGTCGGTTAGCTAATCTCCAATAAAAACTATGTTACATCATTATATAAGTAAAATAAAGTTTGCTATTTCATTTTCTTTAATGAATTAACTTATTTCAACTGTTTTAGAAGCTTTATGTATATTGCATCTGCCTTATTATATTGAGTTAAGTTATTCCGGAGTTGAGAAAAGTCAAAGTATTCTCTTATGATGCTGATGTAGGTAAGTAGGATCAACATCCGTCGTTCCGTTGATCTAGTGAGTAACTCGGAGTCGGTTGGTGAGCCTTTTTACATTCCAGAGGACATATTTTATCATTTTATTTTTGTATTAAGTTGTTACGATGATTGTGGGTCCTGTCCCAACATCCCTCTTTATTTTAGAAGCTTTATAGACACATAGTATAAGTTTTTTAGTCTTATTCATTCCATTGTAAACTTTTAGGACATGAGTTGCCATTTTTCCTATCTTTTTTAATTTAAGTTGCTTTCATAAGTTTTATCTCTTGTATTAAGTCTTCCACTGACTAAGTAAGTTAAGTCTTGGGTCCGACTCAAGGCCAGCAATGGTCTTTGAGGCCGGCCAAGCCCAGGGTGTAGGCTTAGAGTGTGACAAACATGGTATTAGAGGCTAGAGTACAAGATTCCTAGTTAATTGTGTGAAGTGCGCCACATCTATAATTAGGAGGCTACAACACTTAGGAAATCATCTCACTTCTTTCACACTCATTTAGTGCGTTAGAGTTTGATCTCTATAAAGTTTCCCTTTTAATTTGTGTCTGCATGGGGCTTAGATAAATATGCCTCCCCAAAGAGTATTTAGAGTCCGTCAAGAAAGGATAAATCTTGAACAACAACCGTAAGGGGTACCTAATGCACCCAATGTTCAACCTCAATAAGAAGTCACCAATCCTATATTTCGTGAGGTAATCCATATGCTAAGCAAAGGTGTGACTTACGATGTTGGACAACAATAAGGAGCTCGACAAGAAGATGTTGACAATTCAAGGATTCATGAGTTCTTGAGGATGAACCCTCAAAGTTTCATTGGTTCATGCACTATTAAGGATCAAATGAACTTCATGGGGGAACTTAAAAAGGTGTTTGATGTGATGCATGTCGCTGATGATGGGAGAGTTGAACTAGTATGCATAACAACTAAAGAATATTGCTGGGATTTGGTTTTATCAGTGTAAATAAGGTAGAGATGGGGATGTACCGCATCCAAGTTGGGCCTATTTTTAAGAAGCTTTATTTCGGTAGTTGTTTCCTAGATAATTGAAATCGGCTAAGGTAAGAGAATTTCCTACACTTAAACAGGATTCTCTTACTGTGCATGAGTATAGGTTGAATTTCACCCAACTACTTTGATACGCTCTGGAAATGATTAAGGACATGAGGAGTAGATTAATTTGTTTATTGTTGGACTGGGTCAATCATCAAGAAAAGAGGTCAGGGGAACAATGATGATAGGTGACATGGACATATAAAGGATGATGGCCTATGTTCAACAGGTTGGGGACACGGAAGAGTTCAAAAATAAGAAAGCTAACATAGGGAATGTGTATTGGAAGCTCAAACGTAGTGTGAATTGTTTGTCCTTTCAGATAAAGAAGAGACCTACACCATCATCTACTAGTGCACTTGCATAAAGAAATAAAGGTGTGAATTGTGGTGCTAGGAGGTAGTTGGGCTCTTTCAAGTAATAAGTGTGGTAGAACCCCCCCTTGTAAGTGTCATTATGGTGAAAAAAGTTGTTTCAAGTGTGGGCAATAGGTCAATTCGTGAAAGAGTGTCCTATGAGCATGCAAGGTAGTGGAAATTCGAGAAATAGAGCTCAATCGTAATCAGTTCCTCCAGAATATAGGGTGCACCTAGAGAGATTTTTTTTGTACTGGCTGAGGATCAAACCGCCTTTATGCGGTCACTTATCTTTAAGAAAAAAAAGAAATACCCAGATATTTTCATTGTTATGATCAAAGTCTTTACTTTTGGTGTTTATGCTTTTTTATACCCAGGAGAAAGTTTATCTTTTGTAACCCCTTATGTTGCAAATAAGTTTGATATCCTCTCTAAGAAACATTATGAACCCTTCTGTGTTTCTACACCTATTGTGCTGTCTATTCCACAAAAAAGAGCCTACCATGATTGTGTCATTTCCATCAATCATAAAAATACCATGGCTGATTTAGTTAAGTTAGACTTGGTAGAATTTAATGTCATTCTAGGTATGGATGGTCTTCATGCATGTTATGCATTAATAGATTGAAGAAATAGAGTTGACAAGTTTTAGATTCCTAATGAGCCATTCATAGAGAAGAGTAGTAGTTCAACATTGCCAAAGGGTTGTTTGAGTGTCTACGAATCGAAGTGTGAATAGTAAATCACCAAGGTTAGGCGTCTTGTCCAGGGGAAGTGGTAGTGAAAATAGTAGTTAATTTGTATTTCGTTTTAGTTAGTAATAGTTTGAGAAATTATTGAATAAAATCGAAGTATAAGTTATTGCACCAAAATTGAAAATATCAAAGCGGGGGGGGGGGGGGGGGGGCTTGTCACAAGTATTTAAAACAAATAAACAAAAAGGAGATAATGTATGATGAAGATTTCTTGGGGTGTGACCGCCATATATGTTGACATACATAAATTTGTACATGCTTTCGATTAGAAAATATGAAAGATAATTATGACTGGTCTTATATTTATGTGAAAGTAAATTTCCTCTCGGTCAACTTAACCCATACAAAATGGGTTCCTCTCGGACACCTACTTGTCTAATAAAGACCATCCTATACCTTACCCACACCCTCTATTTCGATGAAGAGTTCTAGGATATGGGGCTAGGGCTCACCCTCTCAAGATGAGCATCATGTCACCCCACTCCTTAGGCCATCAATCTAGTGGTTTTGGTTTCCTGACCTCTCTCTCTCGCAAGCCGAAAACACATTAGTGGTTTTGTATTTGCAACTACAAACTCATTAAATTAAACCACAACCACTATATTAAATCACCATTAAAATACTTATTATCATATCAGCAATCAAGACCCAACAATAATATCAGCACATATTTGCTAAATTATACAAAAAAGATGAAGATTTTTAGCCACACATCAAGAAATAACAAAATACACCTAAAATGATAATGAAATCAGATTGGTATGAGAAATTAATCTTTAATATGAGAAAAGCAAGATAATGGAGAAGGCCCACTTATGATTTGTGAAAGAAGAGTTTCTTTCTTCAAGTCTTCCCAAAACCCTCTCTAAATTTGAGAGAAAATACAAAAAATTAAGTTCTAAAAGTAATTTTTTTAAATAATGTTTAGACTTCTAAAAATAATAAAGAGTTTCGTATTTATAAACTTCATAATTTGTGTTAGAGAATCCATTCAATGAGGTTGGTCGTGAGTCAATAAGTAGTTCGACGATGTTAGTCGTGAATGACTGAGTAATTTTGTGATTCTCCCTTCTTCTATTTCATCAACATTTGTGCTTTTCCTTCGTCATCTATGTGTACTTTACCATTAGGTGGAATAACTCTGCTTCGCGCAACTATTTGGCAAAGAACTGACTACTCCTTTTCATCGCTTTCTTAATCACCTTCCTTCACAGCTTTTCTTGCTAAAACAAGGGCAAAATGTAGCCCTTTAACGGACTGCCAAGTGTGTTTGGCGATGCTCAGCCTTCGACTTGAGATCTTCCCATCAGTCCAATTTGAGGACTCATCAGCACCCCCAACTTAAACTTTTGTTTGTCCTAAAGTAAAACTCAAGTTCACGGTTCGAATGGAATGTCTCAAATAGTGATATACAAGACTCAATCATGAACATAAACAACAAGACTTCAAACTAATCATGCAAAGATCTATTGTGTACTCAAAGATTCAAGTTGTAACACACCATTACAAAAGATTCTTGTGCTCGCAAGACTTGCTACTCATGCTAGTTAAAGCTCAACAAAAGTATCTAAGTGACCTAACTCAAAGAATAATTCCATATTCACAGAAAGAACAATCACTCTATGACTAGGAATAAGATGCAACACTCACACTCACAAAGAGGAACACAATTCATGTTTTCACTCATACATTTGCCATTATTTTCTAATGGAAATTCGGTTTGGCTCACTCAAGATCGCAAAGGTCTTTGTAATTATTTTAATGAGGATGAGAATAAAGGTATGGTAATTTAGAATTAGTGAATTTTTCCTCATGATATGTACTATTCTTCATCTATCGCTTTCATGCCCTTTACGATTCTTTTTTCAAGTGATTCTATGTCATCTTTTCTATTAACCTCCATAGATTGCATGGAAACCAAAATTCTTTCCTGCTTTTATTCCACAACTTTTTATTTTTCATTCTTTCATTTCTATGTCATTCATTTCTTCTTTTTTTTAATATGTTCCATTTTTCCGCACCACCATGGGTTAAGGAAGACTTTTCTCGCACTTCTTGACTTCTCTTTCTCCTTTTCACAACACCCCTAACTTAAATTTTTGGTCTAAGTTGGCTATTCACTTTAAAGCACAAATCAAGATTATTATAGGTGGTGGATCACATAAGAGTTCGGGTTCATTAATGTTCTTGCAAAGACAAGTGTTGACACCCCATTTGACTTTTCCCAATACTAGTTTATTTACAAGCTTCTTAATCTTAAACGCTTTAAAGTGATAAATTTTATTAAGGTTTAGAAGGTTTCACTAGCTATTCCAAAAAAATCTTATCGTTTTCATAATTCTTTAGACATTACATATGATTGACAATAATGTATATAACTAATTTTTTGTATGATTATTTAAATTCGTCTGTAAAGATTTTATTTTGTTAAGTATTTTTAATAATTAGTTAATTACATAATAGTTTATGATTTTTAATTATCTTATAATTACGCCGATTATTTTGTTTCGTTAAAGTAGGAAGATTGCTCAATTAATTTGTAATGATTCATTTTGTCTAGCTTACCATTTAGTTCTATTCCATTTGACCAAATCAAAATCTTGGGTCCTTGGAATATCTATGTAGTCGTTTTCTAAGCCAAATTAAAACCTCCCTAGTCCATTTTGTTTCTTCCCCCAAGAATTGACCCAATTCAAGGTCCTTTGCTCTTTTAAAAACCCAGCCCTTTTCTTTTTCCTGCGCAAACCACCTTCAGGAAAGTGTCCAACAATGTGCTGCACTAGAGCTTCGACACTATTTTCGTCTTCTTCAACGAAAACCCAGGGCTTTGCTGAAGGGTTTCAGCGCGTACAACCAATCTGATCCCATATTTGTTTGTCTAGGGCAGCAATGCTCAGAGACGTCGAGCGCGTGGATTGAAAGGGTGAGTATGAAGAGAAAAACGCTACGGATCAGACTATTTTGTCTTCTTCCTCAACGTCCTTCTTTGTTCGTACGATGGCAGGCATGCGTTTTTGACCTTTGAGACTCGAGATTAAACCATGTTTCCTCCCCAGTACAATGGTCGATCTTGTCCCTCCACTTTGCTAGAAGTCCGTTGCAAATCAGGATGACATTTATTTAGGGTTTTGGGACTTGAATTTGAAATTGGATGGTCCTACAGTGAAGTTTTTCGGCCTGTCCTAAAGAAACCATAATTCTTTCCCTTATATAAGATCGTTTTCGTTATAGAGAGGGGAGATTTTTTTTTTGGTTTTCTTTCTTTCTTCTAGGAGTTATTTGTTTCTGAGGGGTGGACAGATTTTGCTTGAAAATTTGAGTCATAAGAAGTAAGAGGTACAGAGAGTTCCTCTTTTCATTTTTCTTTGCGTACATCTATACGTTTCAAAGTTAATTAGCTTCTCTCATTTTAAAAAGAGGATTTCTCCTTCCTCAAATTGGGTTCAATGCTTTGGTTTTTCTACTCGAATCGAAGGTCTGTTCAAGATCCTGGGAGTTCTCTAACCTTTTGCTTGCCTCGTTCCGGACTCCCTGCCCAACGAGCGGTAAGCAACTTTGTTAATTTCCCCTTCCTTTCTTTTTGATTCTGGTGATTATTATGTTTTTTTTGTTGTTCATTATCATTTTTTATCATAAAGTGCTTGTTGTTTCGTCGTGCTCTCACATGATTTGTTAAAATATTGAATTTCGGAGCGCCTTTGGTTTTGATTTGTTAACTGTTTCAAAGAATGTGGACAAGCCTTTTTTTGTATCTCTAATTGTCTTATTTTCTTGGCTTATATTGTTTAAAACTCGTTGTTCTGTTGAGTTAGTTTTGTCTAATTCTTATCTTATACTACGTGCATATACCCCCTAGTCTTGGTATCTTTGTTCAGGGGGTTTTGTTCGTCCTGAATTTTGCGTAGGTTTGGTTCGTTTTGAGTTTCGTGAAGGTTTGGTTAGTCATGACGAGTCTCTTTTACAGTTGTCGGTTTTAATCTACCATAAATCTACCTCTCGTTTGACTTTTGGAGTGTAGTAATCTTTGAAAAAAGTTTGCATGAGGACGACTTATCGTGTTATTCTGATTTGTCGTATCGAATGAGGTGGTTCATCTTCTGTCCGCTAATAGTCTATGGCCCAATTCTGTTCTTGTCAAGGGTCTCTTATGTTTTGCTTGGTTCTAACCGGTTGTCTATGGTTTACCACCATATTTGATGTATGTGATAAATTTCCTGGTACGAATGAGTGGGCTCACCGTCTTTTGAATTTTGTTTTGAATGGACTTTTTTATGAATTTTTGTTTGGCATATTTTCTTCGAACTCTTAATCTTAAAATTTCTGAAAATTAGCATCTCTTTACTGTGTTATCGTTTTGATGTTGTTTCTTTCACATAACTCTAACATAAGGCATGTAAAATTTTGTTTTGGTGACATGTGATATGACTGTTATTGTTACTAAGTTCATTAGGTTGTTGTGCATTTTGTTTTCTTTATTGGTTGGGTTTACCATTAGTCGAAAAGAATGTTTTGGTGCATGCTATTTTGCAATGATGCACTAAGTGTTTACTCATTATGGTTTATTCCCTGAATTTTTAATCCCATTTTGTGGTCATAGTCTTTCTTATATGCAGTGGTGTTATATGTCTTCCTTATAATATTAAAATGAGATGAATTTTAACATGTAATGGGAATCTTTATGGGTTGATTATGTGGTGATATCATTCATTGGCTTGCCCGTTTTATTTATCTTTGTTGGCAGTATTGTATGTATATGTTGAAGCTTTTTGTCATAATGATTAAACAGTAGCTAGTTTTATTTGTACATTTTCTATTCGTTTTTCTTTGGTCATTGTGATGCCAATGCTAATATCTCTTCTCCATTTTTATGATTAAGTCCGCCCGAGTTCGATGGTAACTCTTCCACTCGCATATTTCGAGAAAACAATCAAAGTTTAAAATTCCCTTAGTTAGTCAGCCAATCATAAAAGACAAATGGATGCCAAAATGTTCGGAAGTGGAGAAATTCGAAGCAAGCAAGAAGAGCTGAAGAGCATGGGGCAATTATTCCAAAAAAATAATTCGCATTGTATTTATTTGGGGAGTAATCCCTTGTCGCTTTTTTATTATTATTTATTTTTTTTGTATTCATTTTAATATCATTTAGTCTAGGACAGGTATGAAAAAAAGGTCAAATGGGTCAAAAACCCATAACCGATGAGTCCAAATACCAGTCAAGGCAAACAGAACATGGATTTGGACCCGAAACTCTCTCTCCCTCTCTCTCTATATATGTTTTAAATTATCTATCCTCTTTATTTGTCGTTTATTTTAGAGTTAGAAAAATTTGAATCCCCGCAAAGTACCTCAAACGTTTTATTGACTTAAAACCAATATTTTTGCAAACAATTTATTTAGATAAAGTTTCTACTTTCGAAAACAATCTTAAACGATTTTTGGTATTTCCCTTTCAAACTCTAGAGAGTATTTTTCATCACATTTCATAGCCAAATAATTAGTTGTTGGATAACCGTAGGTTAACGGAATGTCTTACGTTCTTTCATACCTTCCTAAGACATTAATATTAATCCCCAAACCCCCCTTAATTGTTTTCAATAGATGATTCTGTTAATTCTTTTCAAAGAAAATATTTTCTTAATTTTTTTAGAAAATTAAGTGGTGACTCTTTCAAAAATCGAGAAACCTTCAAAACAAATATTTTTCCAGTTTTGGATAAAGCAACAGGTAAGACTCAAATGATGTTCATAAGAGTTTAACACACTCACGGGTAGGCCACAAAATAGGTATATGAATGTTTGGATGACACTCTTTAAAATTTTCTAAGATCATCTCAAGACGAAAGCTTTTTAAATCAATCAGACTAACCTAGAAAATTCTAGGTTTATTCATGCAAGGTTCAAGGTTAGCTCATCACACAAGGCATTGACATTTAAGCCACACAAGAATACACACTTTTGTTAGCATCCGATGGTCATTATAGAAGAATAAATTTGATACATGACATATCACAGTGAGATGCAAAGAGTTCAAATATTTTCTATGCAAGTTCATATGTTCTCATTGTAGATGCACATTCATGTTTGTTAGATTGAGAGTACTATTCAAGTCATTTGTATTTATCAAAACCGAAGACTTGAATTTGTAGAAGAACAACAAGTTTCAAGAAAAGAGGTGGCAAAAATTTTAAAAAATGAAAAAAATTTGAGGCATCAAAATTATTTTGTAATCAAACCAAAAAAGAGAGACATATGCTCAAACAATCACAAAAGCAATTTAAAAATATTATTAAAATAGACAACCCAACATACACAAAACATATAAATATTCATAGCAACAAAATCAACGTGGGCCTCACCCTACCTAAAACAAAAGTGTTTGTCCTCAATGCAAGTAAAATTATCCAAAAGAGAAATAAAATAAAAGTTAATCAAGGAGGTAGGTAAAAAAAATCATGTCTATGTGGTCTCTCCTTCTGTCGGGGCATCAGTTCTAAAGATGGAGTCTATAATCAGGCATATGTGCCTTGATTTTTCATGTCAAGAGTAGCACTTTCAGGTACAGTAGGTACTATTGTGGAGGTCTAAGCATATGTTGTTTGTATTCCGATGGAAAAACTATCCCTTCTAGATCTGACATGTCCCCATAGATGTGATATTCTTCCCGTGCTGCTATTATTTTCTCATTTATCTGACATTGGTATGTGCAAATTCTTCCTCTTCACGTGCATATTGTTCCTTTTCTGTTTTCATCAAGTCATTTAAGTCAGCAAACTTCAGATAATCTACATCTATCTGTAGACCTGCAACATCCACTTGTAAAGACGAAATCTCGGATATCCTTCTCTGTTTGTGTTCACATGTTGTAACCCTAAAGGTCAAGGCAATGACATAGTTCTGCATTGGAGAAAGTTCAATAGCTCTCGAAATAACCCCTAAGACTGAATTCTCCAGTATAGATGCCCATGTATCGGATGATTTTGCAAGACAGCCAATCTTCAAGAGCATACTTTGAGTGAATTTAATATATTGGATAGACGTGGAAACACATGGGTCCTGTGAAGAGAGAGAATGAGTTGATGTACATGTGGGCCTAGAGGCAAGAGTGGGGACTGATGTATCTATGGTTAGTGTGTTAATATCAATCTGTGGAGTAGTGTAAGCTAGAGATAATGCGCTCTTGTTAGCCTCTTTGTTAGTGTACTCAGCCTTAAATTGTTGGATGTCAGCAGAGGCTAAGAGAACAACCTCAATATCTCTTACAGGATACATTTGCACAGCTGGAAGTCTACAAAGGTCAGTCACAAGAACATGAAAATGCAGACAGGATTACTTATGTTTGGCTCTCATGACATCTTTTGTGAGATAATCAAGCCTAGATCAATGCTCCTCTACTGCATGATGCTTCCAAGGCATGCTACCTTGGGTACGCAGAACAAAATCATTCTGGAATGGCATGATAGGGCTACTCATGAAACTAAACCAAAATCTAGCACATACATTCAAATCTCTCATCCCAATGGAAGATTCAACCCTAATCCATTTGTCAATGTTCTAATATCATGGTTACCAGTCACTTTTTAAGTCCATCCAGAAATGATTCAATACGCAATCCCTCATACAGGGTTGTAGAATGCAGTGACCTTTCCAAAATAGCATTTATGTGCTTAGTGTAGAAATCCACCTCCGTTCCTTTGACTATAATAGACCTTACTTGTCTGAGCTCACTCTCGTGCTTCTTTTTCTTCAGTACTAGTGCTCCATAGGTGTCGTACAACACCCTGAACCAAGTAGGAATATATGGACCTCGGGGTCTAGTTAAATACTCAAAGTGATGGAAATGAAGGATAGCCATAACCTCCAGGTATCTTAATGAACCCTCTATTGATAGGATCTTTTCCTCTACAATGGTACGAACCCCATATCCCCTTAATCTGTTAAGTATCAAAGGTTAAGGCACAATAGGAGGTGTAGATGATACTAGTGGTGTTGGTGATGGCTCAGGAGGAGTTGCAACTGACATAAATCTTGTAGAGGTTTCAATGTTTGGTGAATATTTATTAACTTAGTACTGAGGTATGCTCTTGAGCTTGTTCTGTTTGTTGACTAGTGTCTAATCATCTTGTGGCTTATCCCTCTCCATACTTGTCTAAACAGAAACTCAATTCTTTTTGTCTTTTTACCTTTTCCCTATTAGTTCTTCACCTCCTCTTTTTGAAGGATTTGAGCCTTCTTCACTAATACGTACCTTGTGCTGCTTACCTTTCGAATTGCATGTTGTTGTTGTTGTTGCATACCATATCTGCAATAATTTACTATTATTCAAGATAACAATTGAGTTTAATCATATTAAATAGTTGCAGACATGTTCGGTGTTCAACTCGGCGTTGCGCCAAACTACTTTGGCGAACTAGGTCGACTTCGCTAGGTTGATTAGCTTGAAATAATGGAAAACTTGCGATGGAGAAGTATACTCGGTGAGTGGACGTTTGATTTGTGCTATGACAATGTCCGCCGAAAGATACACCAAAAAAGGGAAAATGACTTATGCAAAAGGGTGATCTAATATCCTATCGGCGAATCATCGACTATATTGGATATCAAGAATGTTTCTGCTAAAAGTAACACAACTTATAGCACGAAGTACATATGATAGGTTTGGTCTAGAACGACAAGGAGAACCGCCAAAAAATTTGACAAAACTCGACCTAGATTAACAGAAGACAGAACGTGCCCACTTTTTAATATATATCTCAAAATCTACCTCACTATTTTCAAAAAAAAAAAACCAAGGCATGCAAACACAACATTCACCTAATACTCGTAATTCCCATAAACCAGGAATACTCAGACTTCTTCCGGTTTTGCAATTTTTTGCCATTTAACTATGATTAGCCTCAAGTATATTGTCAACCATTCCTTCATAAAGAAATTCATTATTTAGCATAAATATGGGCTACTTAGTCTTTCCCCAAACAATATAACAACAATCAAGCAATACTTGTGGCGATTCCACTAAATCCGGATCAAAAACACTGAGGCATTTGACTATTTAAGCATTTCAAAAATAAATCGAACTAACAATAGCATCAAAACACCATAGTTTTATTAGAGAGTCCCACTACACATCATACTAATACTATACTTGCAAAAAAGTGCAAAAATGTCAAAATAAATTTGGTGTTTTATAGACTAACCTTTGATGTTGATCAAATATGTTTTTGTAAAGCTAGGAAGCAAAGTATTCCAACCCCAAGCACTAATCACGAAGTAAAATACTAATTAATGATAAAAATCTCAGAAAATAATATCTTTGGTGTGATTTTGGAGGTCTGAAAAGAGTCAAAGTGAGATGTTCAAAAATTAAATTTTTGGCCCTTATATAACCGTTAACTTCTCATCCATTTGACAAAGTTAGACGCTTTCTCCGAACCACTATGCGATACACCGAGCGGTCGTTTATCCCGCCCTTTCTAAAAAATCTTCAATTTTCTAAGGACAATAATGGTGGTCTACATAATGATCGCCTAAACGGTTCGAGTTCACCGAGTATTACACATTTAACAATATTCTTGCATTGAGCCAAATGGTGAATTCACCTAGGCTCACCGACCTATTTTGTTTCTCACAGAATGGACCTTTCTCTTTCCAACCTATGATTTCTACACTTCTCTTATTTTGGCGTGCAATAATAACACACCATTACTTAGAAAAGTAAATCCTACATTTACGACCTTGTTTTCCTCCCAAGAAGCGCCTTATTTAACTTCGTGGCTCGATGTAGGTCCTACCTCACTCTCTGACAATAGAGCTAGACCTAGTGTCACTAAGTAACTCCAGTATACCAATATTTTGGAGTTGAGGTATGGTCAATATCAGGGATATCCTATATATTGATTTTATCTAGAGTGAGATCTTATAAAGTGGTTCAACGCTTCAAAAGTTTCTCTCATTTCCTCCAACACTCTATCTTGTTCGGTGATGTTTTGGAGAATGGTTTTAATCATATCTCCAACAGAACATTTATCATCCTCTCTAGACTTCTTCCCTGTGTGGGGAAGTATGTTCCTCCCTTGGCGTTTGCACTAGTTTTCCACCTCAAATATATTAATGGTCAAGTTATTTAATTGAGATACTAGTACACCCATGACTTTGTCGTATTCCTCAACTTGCGTGCTACCCACTCCCTCTATCATGATTAGTGCACATGTACACACAAATCACAAATCAAAGAAAAAAATAACACTAAAAGTAAAATTAGTAGAACCTATATTAAAAGTAACTGAAACTCTTTAATAATTGCATTTTCACATGACACCACTCTGCGTCAGCGGCGCAATTTTGATGTTTGATGAGTGAACAACGACAGTAAACTTACCATTTGAGTGTCTACCAATTAAAGCGAGTATAGTAAACCAACCAAGGGTTAGGTTCATGTCCCAAAGGAGTGGTAGTAAAAAAGTAGTTAAATAGAAATTCTTACTAGTTAGTAATAGTTTGAGAAATTATCAAATAAAAACAAGGTAAGTTTAAGTTGTGACTGTCACATCCGGAGAGCACCCCCTAGAATTAACATGGATTACTTTACCTCAGGGAGGTATTGTACAAGACCATAGTTATCATTCATCGCATTATCATAGGTAAATTTAGCGGAAAATTTAAAACTTTCTTAGCACATCATATGCTAGAACATTACTTCATATATATGTAAAATATCATCATACATAGTTGAAGACTCTAGTCTCTTTTTTTCAGCATAGACTCAACATCATAAGAGAACTTCAGGAACACGGATCATAAAACATAATATATAAGAAATCTTATACACTTTACAATAAAGACATTACTTAGGAATCCTTGGATTTAGGGATTCCGTTTCCTTTAGCTTGGGGATCACATATCAAGCTCCTAAACATAGAGACCCTCATTTCAGAATCCATAACCTACACTTTGTGTAAAAAGTAGAGAAGAATGAAGTTAGTACAAGAATGCACTAAGTATGGCAACCATCAAAAAACATTCCTAAAAAGGGACATTTTCTTTAAATCATACTTTATGCTTTTTGAGTAAATCATTATAAAACCTTTATATAATAGCATTTATATCATTCACATACTTCATATAGACATATATAATACAAAATCACAAATAGAATTTAAGGCATTTTTGAGTCACATTGTAGTAAGCACTTCCACATTTACAGTGAGCTTATTTTTTATTTACAGTGAATCCTTCTGTTAACTCATTAACCTCCCAAGCAACCCAATACTGATACATGGTGTAATGCATCACCTATTGGCCACAAGGAATCATTCATACAACTTATATAGTCCAGCACATACCATCATAGAGGTATAATATATTAAAGACACACTTAGGCTAAGACATAAGAACATTATAGTAAGCTCTTGTCATTATGCATATATACTTATTTTGCTTCACATAGGACCTTATGGTACCTTTTAAACAATCTCAATCTTAATCTACTAGTGCAATGCACATGTGAAGCCCCTTAACCTCAGACATACGTAGTAGAGCTATCATGAGACCACAAGCCTTAACATATTATTCATGTACCAAACACAATACAATAGTCAACCACATACACCTCAATATAGGAACTTAGTTACCGAGTCATATTAGCGCTTAATATCATACATATCATCTCATCATGTAGACATTAACACAATGTCATCCAAGAGAATCATAAACATAGACACATGCATTAGAACAACTTCTTATGACTTCCCTTAAGTGTCACTTGTGAAATGCATAGGTGAAGTCCCACACCCCCACCTACACTAATCAACAACCCTTAGGTTATCCTACTAAGAGTCCTTACTTTACTTCCATTATGCATTTTACTTTGGGAAAACTATAGGCTTAACCGACAATAAGACCATGTAAGCAAATAATGGAATTTGATGTCATCCCCTCACACCAAAAGAAGGTGCCTTACTTTCCAAGGTAAGACATGAGTATCATGCTAGCAAATTAGGTGATATTACTTGCTAGATCCTATGAGGAAACATAGTTACGGAACTTGGAGGCATACTTGTAAAACCCTTTTTATGCCAAATGGGGCATTATGGTTATTCACTATGGAAACCCTTTTTATTCCTATTGAGGCATTATGGTTATCCATCTCATGAGGATTATGATGACCCACCTTTCTAAAATAGGAAGGGACGCCCCTCACTTCACGTTCACTCAGTGCTAAGCTAAGTTCCCTTTTTATTAAAAGCCTTTATTTACATTACTTTATAAAATGTAGGATTTAAGAGATTCACTCCCAATATGTTTAGATCATAGGTTATAGATGACAATTCCATTCATCAACATATATCATGTGAGAAAACCTTTTACATGGACATAGCATATGTTAGCATATACCTAGTTTAGGATACTCTTGAGAACAACTTTCAAGAGCCCCTCAGTTGACTAGATCATCATAAATGTGTGTGTATATACCTGTGAGAAAACCCATAACATAACAACCTCAGACTACACATGCTCATACTTTACTTCATTCATGCATAAGTGTACAAGTGCAACTATATATGACATACTTCCGTATAAACACATTTAGACATTAGGTATAATCATAATTAATCATGCCACATACTTTTTATTATGCATATAAGACATGTTCATAACATACTCATGCAATCATAACCATGTACATAAGACACCAAACCTAGGAACTATCCTATCAAGGTACATATGTGCAATGCACAGACAAGGTACCATACCCTTGACCATACTAGTACACCGATCCAGTCATGCTAGTTAAGGAAACACATATTATACTTCACATACATTTACCTTTGATGCATAGTAGTAGACATCTAGTGAATATGCGATTAACCTTTTATTAGATACCATGACCCATTACTACAATGTAAGCATGCATAATGTATGAGTGTGTGTGTAAATTGGTAAGCATGATCACATAATGGCTATCAATAACACTTTGAGGTATCAACCCTATTAATATCACAATGCACAATCAAGCATAGACCACACAACCCAATTTAGCATAGGAGGCAAGAAGATAGTGGTATTCACACATTAACATAGTGGTACATGGGTAGGGATCATCAATCCTTAACGCTTCATTAATGGCAGAACCTACACATGATCTTAACATAACCATTTACATGCTTATGACAATAGTAGCATAACGTAGATGCACAACTAGAGTAGAAGACTAGGCACAAGGTACACATAAGGTGATCGTCATCACCACACATTCGTATAGTCATTAATTTTTCTTCAAGGTCATGGTAAACACATATATATTGATAATAAATTAAACACCAGCACCATAAGTGGACCATACCACACAATGTCGTACAAGGCTTCATCACCTACAATAATAAAGAAAAATAGAGAAGGAGAGACATTCTTACCAATTCATCAACCTTTGATCATCATTGATAAATACACATTTTTCATCAACAATAAATTATAGGGAAGTAACTTAATATACATTTAATCATTAAAGAAACCATGTACAAGTCGCTACAAGATCATACTATAACATAATATAAGGCATCACATATATACTAGAAAGTAGAGAGTCATAAATCACTTACTAATATTGTTTACTTTGATTTCAACGATGAAAATTCATAATATACGAATAATACCAACCTAGTGAAGTATCTAAATACATAGTAATCAATACTAAATCATGCTTCGTCTAACCTGGAAGTTAGATTACATCATGTAAATAACATTATCAATCCATGGACTCGGAGAACCTAGATCAATTCATGTAAGCCTTCATTAATTTGAAAATCAAGGATTTATAGCCACAATTTATCCGTAATATTAACTTAAGGCAGGATCTACAATGATCTTTGCATAATCGAAATCCTACACAACTGTTCTAGATTCGAAATTACTATAACACTACAAACATAGGTTAGTCATGATCAAATTTTCATATATTGATCCACATGGATCCTTCAACATCAATTCATCATCAATATATGTAAATAACAGTATACATAATCAATTTACCTTAATAGAATCACAATTCAATCAATAACAAGTAATGATCACAATGCCAATGCAAGGGCAAAATTGAGTTTGGGAAGGAACACAGGTTCATGATGTAATTGGATTGACTTTCACGTTAAAGCCTATACATTATCATCAATTAATTATTATCAATCCTTTTTTAAAGCGTTTTTAGAAAAAACCCACGGCTAGATTGAAAGTTTGAAAGTTTGATCATGAAATCTCTTTGAAAACTTTGAGATTAACTCTCTAGATCGAATGATAACTAGAGATGAAGTATTACCATACCTTAAGGTGTAATAAAACCTATAAAACATGATGAATAATCCATGGTAATCCAAGAACCAATCTGTTCTTGAGTTTCACCTTCAATTGAGGTTTCTAGGGAGAATTAGTTTTGGATGGAAAGTCTATTTTGAGTTAATCGGATTAGGAATGGGTTGATCAAGTTTTTGATACCTTCAATACACCCAAAACAAACTTAAAAAATCTGGTAGGGTTAGGTTAGGACGTGGCATGAATTACTCATTCACCCCTTTAATGTAATAGTCACAGGTAGTAATTGAAGGTCCGTATTAACAGACCCAATGACGAGGCATTGGTCCATCGATGGACCACTCTGTGCCGTCTTTCATTTGGGTATGAGGTTTTCGTGTGTCCAAGACTTCCCCAGGATAAGTGCCATCGATTCCTCCCCATTGATGGGGCATCAGTCCACGAACGGGGCTCATTTGAGCTCATTGACACTGCCAAGGCAGTGTCTCAACAACCTTTAGGTCCTTCTTGTGGGCCCTTTTTGCGGGGCCTTTGGGAAGTTGTACCCCGGTGTTTCAAACGTGAATGTATACCTTAACATTTTGCAGACCTTCCATGCATATTTTACCCAAAATGAACAGGTAAAACACATCAGACATGCATGGCACACTCAAGACACACATGAACGTCTACAGGTCTAACTTTTGAGCCTCTTGGATGTTGGACCTCCAAACCTCATGAAACTCAATACAATACGTATAAACATTAATATTACTCATATAAGTACCTCATATTATCATGACACACACATAATCACCTAAAAATACATAAGGCCCCTTAGGTGACTAGTCGTCGAATGTCTTGGTCGTCCTTTGACGTTTGACTTCCAAATGACTTCAAGTTACCCAAGCATACTTTAAAGAAATGTATTAACACGTTAAAAAGATTATAGGAAAAAGTTATTCTCTAGAAACCCGAACTCATTTTTGGGGGTCTTACAATGATACCGAAGTGTCAAATATCAAAAGGGGAGTTGGTAACAAGCAGTAAAAACAACTAAAACAAAAGGCAGTTCAAGTATGGGGAAGATTTATTGTGGTGTGACCTCACTATATGTTGACATAAATCAATGGGTAAATGCTTTGAATAGGAAAATATACAAGATAATGATGACTACGCTAAACTTTAGATGAAAGTAAATTTCCTCTCAGGAACCTTACCCCATATCTAATGGGTTCCTCTCAGACACCCAGTCGTCTAATGAAGACCAGCCTACGCCTTACCTGCACCCGCTCTTTTGATGAAGAATTCTAGGATCTGGCATTATGTCTCACCCTCTTGGGATGAGTGTCATGTTCCCCTACTCCTTAGGCCATCAGTCTAGCGGTCTTGGTTTCGCAACCTCTCTCTTGATCAAGCCAAAAATACATGAGTGGTTTTGTATTTGCACCTTAAAACCCATTAAATTAAACCACAGCCACTAGGTAAAATCACCATCAAAATATATCTAATCTTATTAGAAAGAAAAACCTAACAGTAATATCACCACATATTTGCTAAATCACACCCTAATAATGGGGATTTCAGCCACACATCAAGCAATAATAAAATACACCTAAAATGATGATGAAATCCCATGGGTATAATAAATTAAACCTTAATATGACCAAAGGAAGAAGAATGGAGAATCCCCTCTGATATGAGGAAGATGAGATCTTTTCTTTGAGTCTTCCACAATATCCTTTCAAAACGTGAGAGAAAATACAAAAAACTAAAGTTATAAAAGTCAAAATGTTACAATATTAATAAGAATTTTATAAATAATAAAGAATTTCGTATTTATAAAGTTAAGAATTTGAGCTGGCGAATTCATCGAAGAGGTTAGTTGTGAATCACCAAGTAGTTCGGTGATTCGCCCTTCCTCTAGTTCATCATTGTTCTTTCTTTGCCTCCATAATCTATGAATATAGTAATATTGGGTGGAATAACTCTTCTTCTCGGAACTATTAGGTGAAACGTTAACTGTTCCTTTTCATCTTTTTCTAACCATCTTGCTTCAGGGCTTCACTTGCTTGAAAAAGGGTGAAACGGAGCCCTTCGGCGGATCACCAAGTGTGCTTGGCAATGCTCAGGCTTCAAATTTATCTTTCTCATCCTTTTTTCTCCCATTTTTTGCCTAAGTGTCCATGCTTATACTAAAACTTAAAATATCTAAAACTCAAGAGTTTTCATCAAATATTGAGATAGATTGAGCATTTTAGGATAATAATTTTAAATAAGGCCCTAAATAAGTCCAGTTTTAGTATTCATTAGAGTCCACCTAGCAACCTCAACCTACACTTGTAGTAAAAATATGAAGAAGATAGTGTTAGTACAATTAAGCACTAAGTTTGATGACCATGAGAAATCATGTTAAAAGGGTACATTTAGTTGAAAATCATGCTTTTAGGAAATTTGATAGAACTTCATGAACATGGAACAATACGGGCATAATTTAAGTCACAGCTAACATACAAGTCACATTTAAGCTTTGAATTCAATCACATATGTACCTTTACCTTTACCTTAAGCCTCCACTTCAAGTAAAGCTTAAGTTATACCTTGCGTAATGTGTAAATAGCGTTTCATACTACCATCCACACAAAGGAACCACCTTAAGATAACCCAAGTTCATTTACCATGTATCATTTCACCTTTACAAATAAAGTATTAAGAGAGATGAACAACACATGATTCACATTATCACATGAAGACAAATATCTAAGACAACGTTATGTCATACTTGTGCAATGTGCCAGTAGCATACTATAGTACTACTCACACTAAGTACTCCTTTGAAGTCACCCAAGACAAGGCACCTTGATGGACATTAAGACATGCCAAAGAACTAACTCATAACAGAATCCAAGTATAAAGTGCATATTTACATTAAGTACAAATTACCTTTTTTCATTTGCTTTCATTACATTGTAAACACCTTCATTCATAAGACATAAGATCACATTCTCATTAAGGTCATTACAAGAGTCGATTCATTTCATTAGCATTATAAGGAACACACCATGACTTCTCTTCAATGCCTACTTGTGACATGCATAGGTAGCGTCCCATTCCACCACCCATACTAAGTAGTACACCTCTAAGAAGACAAAGGTCATTACATTTTTTATGGGAGTTAATCCTGACCGACATTGATCATGTGAGAAATTCATGAAATCCTTGTGTCACCCTCACCAGAGAAGGGATCCCTAACTCCCTAAGGTAGGGTCATTCTTGTAGCTTTAATGGAATCCACTAGCTATAGAACTAGGTGGGAATGTAGTTACTTGATAAGAAGATTGCTAATACAAACCACACATCAACTCATGTAAGAGTTCCAATATTTCAAAACTATCACCTCGTTGCTTAGAATTATTCCCTTTAGAGTATTAGAATTTCATTAAATTCATTTATGATAGGGTTAAGATCGCTACTAAATACCTTGTGTCAACTCATGTAAGAGTATCTATATCAACCTATCATTTATTCATTCATTAGAATTCTCAAAAGGGACATTGAGATTGTTACTAGACACCTTACCTCGACTAATGTAGGAGCATCAATATGAAATTCAACATTCATTCATTAAGAAGGTAGTTCGATATTGTTACTAAATATCGTGCCTCAACTCTCATGAGGCATCCAACTACAACCCCACATTCGTTCATTCTTCATTCATTTTTCATTCAATGGGGTGAATAGAGATATAACATTCAATCCTAACATAATTAAATTCTAAACATGATCATGTTCCATTAATTTCGACCACACTTATACTTTACATCCCATTCATCAATACAACATCATGATGATACTTCATTTTCATATAATATGCCTACAAGGCCATAATCATAATGTAAAAGGTAAGTAAACACCTCCATCATAAGTTGATGACACAGCAATCTATCACAATTCTATATCATTAGGAATCAATATCAACCCCTAGATACAAGATACTAAAAAATATGAGACAGTTGACATATTTACATAACTAATTCCATCATCCACATAAGCAACTCAACATGAACTCATTCATAATTTACCGTTCTAGGTCATGATCCTCATACCATCATTTTATCAATATTCACTATCATATGATACAACTGATGACATGAATTTATAAACTAACATCATATTATCACATGCTATTCATTATACATTCATAATTAATCAACTTCCAATCAATTAGGAGTTTAGGGGAAGACATGAGTTCTTGAAGAAATTTAACATAGAAATAACTTAAAATCATCAATCAAACCTTAATTCATCTCATGTGCTTTTACTCAATTCGGTGTTGTGGGTTCCAAACATTTTATTTGAGGATGATCCTATAACTACTTTACAGAGGAAGATTTGATAGCTTACAACCAAGGATATTGCTTAATTGAAGGTGTAGTAGAAGCATTGTTCATTTAGAGAGGTGACATGAAAGATGGAGTCTTACATGCATGCTAAATATCCTTAATTTTTTGAAACCTCATGTAATTTTGTAACTTTAGGTTCCAGTGTGAAAATAATTTTTAGTGGTTGATAATGTACTGGCCTAGAAGGTCTTTTTTGGATCTTTAGTAAAAACTACAATTTTACCCTACTGATAAATACCCCAAGTCATTTTTGATTGGATTCCGTATGTGGCCTTGAAATTTTATTTCTAAGTTATAGAAGTTTTGGTAGTTGGAATTTCTAAAAAAGGCTAAATGTGGTATTTGATAGAAATCAATGTGTTGAGTCTCAGAATGGAATATTGTTAGTTCAAATAGTTCTAAAATGTGGAATTTGGTCTTAATGAATGTCAATTCCAAGTTTAGGGTTCTTTTGTGTATTTAAGGCCTTGAGTCATAGCTTTTAGTGAATTTAAGTCTAGATTTAAATTTTGTCTAACTTCGATGTTCGTATGCTCGGATCATATTTTTGCAGCTCCATTGAATTCAGGGAATGATTATAGGCCTAAGGAAGGTCTTAGGTTATTTTTTGAATGTCCTAAGGTCAATTCGGTCTTTTGAGGCTTAAGATAACTTTCATAAGTTTCAGATCAAGGAGACCTCATATTCATATTTAAATGGTTCCATTGGGTCGGGAACATTAAGCTTAGTGGGTTATGTTTTTATTTGTGTATGAGATTATGAACAAATCTCGATGGTCTATTTCATGAAATTTGAATATTTTATTATTAGTGAACTTCTGTATGGTTCCAACCCATCGTATTCATGGAGATGGGTACCGCGTTCTGAAAGGTTCATAAGATATGACCTCCGCGTTCTAGGGGCCTTGACCGCGATTGTGGAAGCAGAGGCGTTTGCATTCTGACCTTAGCATTCGCAAAAGGCCTACCACATTCGCGTATAATACTAAAGTTTGAACTCCATATTTGCAGGCCTCATCTTTCAACGATCATGGAGACTTAAATAGTTGGCAGTGTTATATGTCTAATAATCAAGGTTTTTCCCAATTTTCACTCACTTTGAGTTTTAGAAACCCTTTAAATAGGGGATTTCACAGCGGATTGTGAGATAGGTATTGCGGTAAGTGATTGTGACCTTAAATGTTCTTTTCCTAATTATCAACTGTGGACTTTATGATCAAATTAAGGGTTTCCAACTTCAAAGTCAGAAATGTTTTCAAGAAAATTGAATTTTTACAAAAATGGTGATTTTAGCTTAGATTCAACTCCATTCACAAAATGGATTTCACTAGCAACTTCCAAATTCCTTGGGTAGCACATATTTATACTAATTTTCAGATTTGCCCCTTATTCTCACAATTTGGTAAGTTTGACCCCCTTTTCAAAATTTTTGATATGTGTGTTATTAGTTTTAAAATTTTATTGTGATTACTTATTTAAATAGATTGCATTGATTTGGGAATCCAACGAATTTGAAGGCTCAAGTCTCTGAGTAATTATCTGATTGATTAAGCAAAGTAGACTTCTCGACCCTTGTTAAGTGTATAGAATATCGTATTTCCTTGTTGTATATGTTGGGGAGTAATAAGACTTGATGGTGTATTCACTTGATTATAAGTAATGATGAAAAAGGGGTAACGAAAAGAAATTTAATTATATATTTATGCATGTTGTGTTGAGAATGATTTAAAATGTTTATTGATTTATTTTTAATGTTGTATACCTATTTTATTGCTGTGAATTGTGCACTGATACAGAAATGATCATCATCTCGTTATTTATGTGCATAGGTCTATTGGATTAGTTCTGAGACAATTATGACAAGTGTGATAAGAATTGTGTAAGAATGATGAACTTTTTCAGGTAATGTGTCATGTATCGCGATAGATATATTGATTTGACAGTAGTGTGTGAATGTACAAGTGGAACACTCAAGAGTCAACGAGGCTCACCATATCTAACTCAAACTGTATGTGATATCAATGAAGTGCATGTAGATGATCCTAAAAGCTCTATATCATGAAATGATGCATGCAAAATGGCTCAATACGTAGAATGCATGAGCATGCATGTACTGGTAATGCTAAAGCATAAACATAAGCTTCAACATGATAAAAAGGATACATATTTACATCTTCTCGACTCGTTCAACTAAACTCAACTCAACAAACATAGACCAATTCAATTCAGAGAAAATAGGACTCAACTCAATTTTATGATATACAAATGATTGAAATAAGTCTCAACTCAATAATAAGATATTCAACACAGTGAAGTAAGCCTCTACTTCATAATAAGATAGTAGAATCTAGGTACTCAACTCTGGGTAATCAACTTTGAATACTCAACTCAATATAAACTAACAAATACATATATAATATTTGGGAACCTTTTAAAATAGTAGAAAGAAACTCAATATATTAAAAATAACAATACAACTCAACTTGTATATAAAAATACAATCTAACTATGTGTATATAAGAATAAAAATGTCTCTTTGGGAGTTTCATTAACCCAAAACCATCACTATGACTTATGTGATGATACAACGTCTTGCCCACGCTGCCGAACTGCTTTATACTTTGCAAGGGTATACAACCTACTTACTAAGCGGATCACTAGTCTATGCTGAAAATCATCAAAGAATCATCTAAAAAGTATGACCCTTTCTAAAAACATTGGGTACATTGTTAATGGAGGTTGTGAGTGGTCTAAACTTTCTACCATATCAGTGCTCAATACTACTCCCAAAATATAACTATATCATATGTTTAAAAATGTAATTATTATGTGCTTTGATATAATCACTCAAAAAATAACTCGAAGTCTATCTTGGAAATCAGTGTTTTATCACTTGCTTAATTGTGAAAACATTTACTCTTTACTAAAATACTAGCTCAAAGGCTCTTTTTGAAATAAGAGTTTACTCTCTTACTTAAATGTGAAAAAGTTAACTATATGGAAATACATAGTTCCCATATAATCTTTTAAGCAAAATGAACTTCATTTTTTACTCTTACTCACCTCAGAACTCAAGTCTTAAAAAAAGTTTAAAGAATTTTCAAAAGGCTTCTTAAAATAGTATTCATGCTGAATTCTGGACATGAACAACTCCATTCAAGGTTTTCAAATAACCTAGTTAGAACTAAATACTTGAAACTCATAAACATCAATGAGACTATTCATTAAAAAAATTCTCAACTCAGAGGGTTCATGCAGAATTATGAGCATGAACTTTCAACTCAATGAGTCAAAGATATTTTTTATCTTAAGACAACTCAACTTATAGGGTTCATGAGGAGTTAAGCGCATGAAGTAATCAACACAAGGATTTCATTGTAACATTTAATAGTCCTATGATTAGGAATATAATCTCAAATAGGTTAGTTTTATCAATACTCAAGGCTTAGAACATGAATGTACTACTCTGCTCAAAGATACTTAACTTAGGAGTACCATGCGAAATTTATGGGCATGAACGACTTGACTCGACGGTTTACATAACAACATGGAACTCATGTATAAAACTCTTCCTATTATCATACTTAATTTCTCAAACCCTAGTTAAAATTGATAGTTGGTCTCAAGGGATTCATAATTGAACTCAAAAGCTTTCTTGAACTCGACTTTTAACTCTCTCCTGAATTTGAATTATGAATTCAGGAGTTGTGGTTCATAATATGAACGATATGGTGATGATAAATTAGTCTCATGAATATAATCTCCTCATCCTCATACTCACTTGCTCGAATCTTAAAAAAAGTTAAACAATAATTGTAAAAGACTCCTCAAAAAGACTTAAAGGGACTTTCGCAAAATATTTGAAAGTATTTTAAAGACTTGACTCTAACTTGAATTTGAATTTTTAATTCAAGGTTATGGTCATGGTAGCAATGATATCTAGGTTTCTACAAGGAGTTTAGAGTTTTTCAATAGGGATTGAAGGTACCCTTTTAAAGGACTCAAATGGGTGAAACAACGGAGAAGCGGTAGGGTTAGGTGACCTTGGCCTACTGAGTGGAGTAGGGAGCCAGCCCCTACAAAGATTTATTTTTTGCGTACTAACTAGCATGGCGTGTGGGTAAATTAACCCAATACTATATAAACTTACATACCTCTTAGGGATCAAACCCTTCAAGAAAATTCGCAACAAAACTGAAGAACATCGGTGAAGACCTTAATCCTTTCCTCTTTTATCCTCTTTTCTCTTCTTTTCTCTCTTAGACTCTTAACTAAAATCCTAGGCGTATATTAGGATTATAAAACTGAACCTAATAGGATCATACACTTAAAACCTTACTAAAACTTAATTAGTAAGGAAAAGACCAAAATAACCCTCACTATTTTCTGGTAACTTTTCTTAATTTGACAGCTTTACTTAAAAAGGGCATATCTCATTCATCCATACTTCAACTTACAAAAATGGGTGACACTGGAAATATAATTAAAAGACTTATCATTTAATATTTTATGGTCCTCTGAACTCATCTTGTTTTAAGAGTTATGGTCCAGTGAAGTTGTCCGAAAACATAGAAAAACTTAGGAATGACTTGAATGAACTCTCTTTATTTCTTCTTGGAATTCAAGGTGCTACATATAGTTACTTTAACACTCAAGAAATTTTAGATTCCTTAGTAAAAATGTACTCACAAGGAAGGATAGCTCGAATCTTGGCTGAATTTGTTTTTGGGGTATTACAAATTAAACGTATTACATTATTGTTTTATAGTTGATATTAAAAAGGGGTACAAAACTTGATTTACTATTTTTTAGTAACCATATTTAGGCCTCATTTGTTTTCGTTAATATTAAGAGGTCCGAATCTGAACACACATTTGAATATTAAGATTTGCACTAAGATTTGAATGTTTTGATCTGAATACACATCTGAATATTAAGATGTGGTCTCTTAATCTGAACACTACATAATAAATAATTTTTCATTGAAACATCTGAATGTGAAAGTGAAATTGAACATTATATTAATAAAATATTATAGAATTTTCATTTCAACAACATATATATAACTTTCGATTATAAAAACATTTTAAAGTTTTAATAATCATGATTTCGAGTACTATTTTTCATTCAAAACCTTGATAAAATAAAATACATTAAAAATATTATTGCAACCAGTGTTTTTGACACACATCAATAAAATAAAATTATTAACGTAAAAAAATACTTTAAAGGATTCATGAAAAGTTACTTGTTGGCAAAAGTGGTGTTTAATTGAAAAAAGTGAGAAAGAAACTTTTTAATTATTATATAAAAATGTACGCCTACAGCAGAGATTCTTTGATTTATTATTTGATAATTTATCCAATGAGTCAAAATTTTGGTAAGAGTCTCCTATAGATCTTATTCATTCAGACCCATTAAGTGGTTTTTTAAAAATAAAACAAATGAACTTAATGGGTGAATTTGAATGATTTAGATCCAGACCTAAATACCAAACATACTTAGTAGGCTGAATTTGAATGATTAAGATTCAAATGTCCATTAAGTGCAAACAAATGAGGACATAGTGGTGGACATTGGTTTTTTATTTGCATATTTATTTTTCAGTAATTGTGAGTATAAATTTGTGGAACCACTTCAATTTTGCTTTCATTTAGAAGAATGTTGATTCCACCTGTCTACTTTTTAAAGTATTAATTATTTTTCTTTTCAGTTAAATTAAACGCCAAAATTTGATTATTTTTTTAAAAAAGCAAAAAACAAATGATGTTGAAAGTTAATAAGACTAATATGAATTTTTTGGTGTATTTATTTTTTGTTTTTTTATGTGAACTTTAATATGTGGAAAATTATCATATTTTTAAAAACTTAATTTTAAATTTTACATTAACTAAATTCAAAATTAATGTTAATATGTTTATTTAAGAATATTTAATATTCATATTCATAAATTGAACAATCTGGTCTAGATGCTGAAGTTTTACAGAATTTAACTTCTTTTTTTTTAGATAAAATAAAAATAGGAAACTAATTTACAGTTAAAATAAATTGATTTTTTTGCCTTTTCATTAGTTTTTTATGTGAAATTAAGTGGAAAAGATAATGTCAAGATTATTTTATAGTGGAGTTGTGGAGTATTGTATAAGGGATAAAATCAAGATAAAAGGTTCTCATTCATAGAATGACATATTAAGGGGCTAATAGACCGAGTATAAATCCCCAAGGACAATCCAAGGGATCCTTGAGGAGGACCGCAACATTACCCAAAATATTGTCAAAACAGCTTGGTTCACGAAACCAGTTGACGCCCAATAGATCAACCTAAGACCTGTAGGACATGGGTGTAGGTCAGAACTGATTTGGCCTGCAACATATGAGCCTGGGGTCCAAGTGACGGACCCAAACCACGCAAAGTCTACCCATCCACGGTCCGTGGATAGGGAGTTGTGAATGTTGTTAGTATTTGGTAAATTAGTTTTAAGTGAAGAATTGAGGGTTAATTTAGTAATTAGTTTAGGGGTTACGAGGGGAGATTAGTTAGTTAAATAAAATATTATAAATAGGTAATATACCCTACAATAATCATTTTAACTCATTCATCTTAGAACTCTCAAATTAATCTCAAGAAATTCTCTCTCTAGAAGCAAGGAAGAAAAAGAAACTAGGGAAGCAACTAGGTCGAGTTTTCTCCATGGATTCAAGCTTGGTTTAGAACTTTGATCAAAGTTATGTGAATCTTATACATCCATGGGTCCTTCCACCAATGAATCCCCCATAGTTTCCCCTCAAATGTGAAATTAAAACCCCAATTCTAGCTAGGTGGAAACTCTATGTCCGTGACATATGGTTGTGATTGCATTGCGGGTAGGGCTTCGATGTGATTCCAATCTAGTAGATAACATCCAATTATGATTTAATTATCTTTATCTAGTGATATAACGATGAATTCATATATAATGAACCCTAATCGAAGTTGTTCAATGTAATATTTGTGGTTTTATGTCATTAGAGGCAAAATTGAGGTTCTAAAATCATCTTGCTATTTCAATGTCTTGAATATTTATTGATAATAGTTACGATCATCTAATCATGAATCTAACTAGGATTGATTGAATGGGATTGATCTTCACTTGTAAAGTTGGATGTTAACCTTTATGATCAGTATGACTAGAATTACCTTCTAATGAAGAATATGATTATATAGGTTGTACTTTAGTCATGGATCATACTAGAATGAAGTTGAGCTTGATAGTAGGGCTTGTAGACATATATGTAATGACTTTGGGGGTAAAACCATTATTTTGTGTTTTTGTTTAGTATTGATTCTCTCTAACACACTTAGGCATGAATTGCTAGGAGATCCAAGGATTCTCTTACATAAAAGGATTCCTGATTGATTTCATAACCTTAAAATGAATCACATCACGTTAGATTAGAATGGCTTGAAGTTATGATATATGATCCCTTCTTGTGTAGCTTGACTTTGAAAGATAAGACAAAGATAGAATATCTTGAAGTTGAGACATATGTTTGCTCATGTATAGCCTGGCTTATAAGGATAAGACCAAGGTTGTTAGCCTTGAATGGAGGATCTACACTCACGTATGGATAGCTTGAACTAGCATTGTTAGGATTCTTTCATGTTAGATATACTTGGTTTGGCCTATACCATTTCATGGTATCTTTAGGATTAAGGTCTTATACTCTCCTAATTGTAACTTCACTTGCATTGTAAGGTGCATTTCAAGGATATATTGTGTTAGGTTAGTCATGGGATTGAGGACTCATACTCTCCTAAGAATAGTTTAGGGTTGAAAACCATTCCCCTTATGGATAGCTTGAATTTATATTCTAGTACACTTTTAATGGAAGCAAGACTTAATTTTTTTATGACAATTTCATGGTAGCTAGGATAGGAAACTTGTAACTTTCCTAGAGTGGCTTGGACTTGCATGTTAGTGTGTCTTCTAAGTTATTTGTCTTCTTAACCTAGTTATGTTAGTAGGATAATATAATGGTCTAACCTATTAGAGGGCTATTCCTTGAATAGCTAGGGACTAGTATGATAGTATGTCTCCATGGCAAAATTACTTAGCATAGTAAGGTCATGTTAGTTGGATTATTAGATTGGCCTTGCCTTGTAGGGTTCTATTCCATGGTAGCCTTAAATTGATGTCTTGTGCTAATTCATGTGTGATTACTTGCCTTGTACTTAATAGAGTTGTACCTTATATGAATAGAGACAAATAGTCAAGAGAAACAAATCCCCTACTAGTTAGCATTCATGATAGTCTAAAGGAGTACTCTGTGTGGATAGTAGAATGGGATGATATCTACACATAGAACAAGTATAACTTAAGGCTATTTGTGAAAGGTTCACTTATGCAATATCTCTTAGCTTGGGTTGTTTCCATAAGTTTCCTTCCAAGATATGATTTACTAAGGTGGTGGTCCCTTGTGTTTACAAAGTAAGTTACGAAGTAAGACCATAGGAGGGTCACTATGAATAAGATGATTTTAATTCTATTCTTAGGGTGAAGGACAATATAAGATGACTTTCATACATCGCAAAAGTGTTTCTTGGGGTTACTAAGAAGTATGTTCCCTTATGGTGGAAGGAATTATGATTTAACCATGCACTTAAACGAGGAGGGTAAGATGACCATGATACTTGTGTGTTTATGTGATTATGACTTATCTCTTATGAGCATTAACTATGTCTTATGTTGACTTATGTTCATATGATGCCTATGTTGCAGGCAATGTAATTAATGTGATGATTATGTTATGACTATTTTATTGTATCTTATGCTTGTGTCTTATGTTGAAAAATCATTTGAGATGGTCTTTTGTGTTGTGCTAGCGTTCATACTTGGTAAACTTTTTACTAACTCATATTGCCTACATTCTAATCGGATGTAGGGTTTGGAGACTTGAGTTACCTGGAAGATAGGTCCTAGAAGTTGCAAGGGAGTCAAAGATCTTTGTTAGTCCTCATAGGTCTGAGGACAAAAACAACCTTTCATTTATATCTTTTATGTTCATATTGAGTCTATTGTATGGTTGTGACCCAGAAGTTTATTCTAAAAGTTGTATTAGATGGTTTAAGACAAAGAGCATAGGAAGACTTTCTTTTGTTTTTTTAAAGAAATATGACTTCTATTGTAAAACATTTAAAGTGTCCTATATTTTCATTTATATTACCTATGCTATGATGCAAGGGCTTGTATTATACCCTTCGAGGTCGAGTATGTTGTGTTACTTCTAGAAGGTAACCCCGGGTCATGATAAACTTGGGATCAGAGTACAAGGCTTTGAATGGCTCTAGGATTGTCCCAAACCATGTCTAAGTAGAGTATTATTCATGGGCATGAATCGCGATGAATTTATGCATATGAGATTATTGGATGCTTAAGAAAAGTCTCACTTAGTCGTTCCATAGAGTTTGGGTTTTTTAGGCCCTTCTTGTAATTTGTGCGCATTGTTTTTCAGAGAATGGCTAATACAGGGGCGAATGCTAGGATAGAAGGAGAATATAATTGGGATCAAGAGATTCTTCCCTAAGTTCCACACAAGGATCCTCCTCATGTTCCAAATGACCCTTCAATTAGAAAGGCAAACTCTTGAATAGTTTACGACTTTTATGCAACTATTGTCTCAAGCCTTTGATGGTGTAATCCAATAGAGAGGTGGTGGCTCCGGTAAAGTCTATCGGATGAATAAGTGATTTTAGGGTAAGAAATTTTTGAAAATAAACCCTCTGTAGTTCTATGTCTCCAAGGTGGAAGAATATCCTAATAGGTTCATAGAGAAGGTTTATAAGGTGTTTGCAATCATGAAGTTGCCTTCTATTGAGACACTGGAACTAGCCGGTATCAATTGAAGGATGTTGCC
Source organism: Solanum lycopersicum (assembly GCF_036512215.1). Classification (NCBI taxonomy): domain Eukaryota; kingdom Viridiplantae; phylum Streptophyta; class Magnoliopsida; order Solanales; family Solanaceae; genus Solanum; species Solanum lycopersicum. The sequence goes on from NC_090805.1 coordinate 32,073,060, forward strand.
TAAATTTTGTATGGGCTATGGAAATATAGTAGGCCGATAGGAGCGGGTCCTATAGAATGGGAAACAATTAAATTGGACTTTCTAGATAGGTTCTTACCCTACGAATTGACGAAGGCTAAGTTTGTTGAATTCATCAACCTCAAGAAAGGTCATATGAGTTTTAAGGAGAATCATTGAAACTCACCCTTTAGTCTAAGTATGCCCCAAGCTTGGTAGAAAATACAAGGGATTTAATGAATAGGTTCATGATTCGGCTGTTGGAATTAGTAGAAGAAGAATGTCATATGGCAATTCTTGTTGATGATATGGATATCTCACGCATATGGTGTTTTCCAAACAAATAGAAGTGTCAAAATTGAACAAGGGGAGATCTAGAGAAATGGAGAGGTCTAGTGTAACACCTTGAAAATCCAAGACGTGTCGTAAAGCCTAACATAGGTTTCATAAGTACTAAGTAGTTTTTATAAGTCCATTTTTAATGAATATAGGTCAATTAGGAGGTTTAAGAACAAAAATGTCAAAGAACATCCATGACGTTGGTTCAAAAGGGTATTAGTGTGGCTTAGCCTACTTGACTAACTTTTATGAGTCAGAAATGTACAAAAATTGGTGGAAAAGTAGATAATAGGTGTTCGAGTTGTTTCATGATTGAAATATCTGGGTACAACTCCCCAAGGACCAACCAAGGTCCCTTCAGGAGGACTTTAGCGTTTAAAGCAACATTGCATGGAAGTGTGCATCAACAGGATAGAAGACGGACCATGTGTGGACCAATGGGGAGTCGATGCTACCGTAGTCCCACACTTAGGGTGGTTATGAAGGTCCTTTTACCCACACAGCCCCGAAACTCATTGACGGAGTGCTGAGGTGAAGTCTACGGTCGGTGTGTGGATTGACGGGGCGTCGATGCTGCTGTCTGCCACACTTAGACAATGCATGGAATCTATTTCGCCTGCACAGTCTCTGAACTCATCAACGGAGTGCAGGACAGAGGGGTGAGGGACCGTCAACTCACAGACGACCCATCCATCGGGGTCTCATCTGTGAAGGTTGAATTTCCAGATTTATTTAAATTAGTTTCCTTTAATTAGTTAGGGGGTTAGGTAATTAATTAGGGATTAAATGGAGTTTAATTAAGTTGATTAAGACTCAATATAAATACCATCAACCCTCATTAATCTAAAGACAACTCGCAAATAAACTATGTTCCTTCTCTCTTATTTATCTTTCTATTTGAACTCGACATTGAAAACTAGCAAGGATTAGGGTTTAGGGGACGGAAATGGGAGAATTCACTATCAAATTGTTGTAAAACGTTAAGGTATGGGATATAATTCACCTTTGAGACTCTTTGCTCAAAGGGTTCCTTCAAAATAGATTTCATAGGTTGAGTTTTCATATGGGTTTCATCCAATTACCAAATTGAAGTTATGAATTGAGTAGTTGATGATTTCTTTAGGTTATATTGGATATATTAACATGAATTTCAACTTTATTATGGTAATTGTTATCGGTTTGATCTAAATTAAAGAATATGATCCTCCGTCCCTAACCCTAGGTAGTGATCTTCTCCTATATCGTATTATGATCATTAAATTGACTTGGTTATTTATTAGATTACTATCCTATGGTGTTATTATGATTAAATTAAGATGAATTATCGGTTGATGGTAAGAAGTTGATTATAGGCTATGAGGAAGATTTATCAAGTGTTAGAATCTCTATCTTTATTTCCAATTGGGATTAATTGTTGTTATCTCATGATATTACATTGCACTATGCCTTGTACAAGGATTATAGGGTGGTATGATGTTGAATTGAAATGTCTTGATTATGTTGTGAAGAAGTTGATTAAGGTGTATGTTATATAAGGATGGTTAAAACTATCATTGTTCCTTGATATGCTATGAAATGGTAATGTCTTAACCTTACTTATGTTAATTGTGATGAAAGGAATTATACTCATACAATTCTTATTGTGATATTGATGATGATTATTATATAAGGGGTAGACCCTATGACCTAAACTAAGCTATGGTTGATAATTTAAGGCTGAAAGACATTTCAAAAAACTAAATCTAGCTTAGCATTGAGTGAACTAGATTTAGGAGTGTCCCTTCCCACATAGGGAAGGTAGACACACTACATTACTCTTGAGACTGGAGACCATAATGCATGCCGCATAAAGAGGGTCCCAAGTGAATCTCCTAGTTCTTAAACTATGTTTTTTCCAAAGGAATACTAGCTAGTGGATCCACTAAGTTGTTATGTTTCATGTTTTGGTTCTACCTTGAAAAATAGTCCGCCTTCTTTTGGTGTAGGGTTATATGACACCGGATTCCACACTAGCTCATGTGGTCTATGTCGGTTAGGGAAAGATGTTCCCAAAAGGTAAAACGAATTAAAGGACTTGAACTCTAACTTGGATAACCTAAGGGGTCTAGCTTATTCGAGGTAGGGGTATGTGACTCTACCTAAACACTGCACTAGTTAGCCTTGAGGGGAGTCTTAGAAGAAGGTTCTTATATATGCTTATGTTATGATGATATATGATGTTTATATGACGAATATGGCACATTATTGATAATATATGATGATTAGTTCACTTATGATATGCCTTGGGTTATAGTGTTAATATTTGATGAAATGTAAACCTTAATGTCAAGTTATGTAAAGTTTGACATTGGTCATGTTTTCTTGTTGAGGATACTTGATTGAATAAGGTTACGGGGTTTTGCTTGGTCAATGAACTTGTAGACTTGATAAAGACTTCTGAGTAGTTGTCGTGTTTGTCATGATATGATTAACTCTTAATTATTCTTGTTATGTTATTCTTTGATGGTAAGGTTGTAGTAAATCATGGTTTTCAAGCATGTTGGGATAGGTAATACTTGTTTAGTTAGTAAGCATGTTTGGTTGATTGATATGACTTGCTTGGCTTTGAACTAGGTCCCTAAAGGGGCAAAATGGCATGTTTTGACTAAAAGTTCCCTTTTAGCACAGTTTGCTTGTATAAGTACTAACCACATTTTCTCTTCTTTTGCCAAACATTTTTGAGTTTCGATCATTGAATAGTTTTGAAGGAGACATTTTGAAGGCTTGGATTTTTCCTTTCATCCAAGTGGGGTAGGTCCTCAACATCCGACGGCAATGACATCAGCTAGCATACATAAATGTTATGAGCTTCATGACTCTTTCATTTCTTTCCTTTTCAATTTAGTACTACACTTTTGTATGATCTATATGTTATCTTGTTGGATTGATGTAAAGGTTATGCCCATATTGAGATAATCATTTGGATAGTATGGGATGATACAATCATTGAGACTATTTCTATATACATAAGTATGTGCAGTAAAAGTAGAAGGCTATGTAACCTTCCTATACGAAGGTTCTGTGTATACTTCATATGAATATATAGTATGTGTATGTAGAGGTCAATATAAACCTCCAAGTAGTGAGAATGAATGTTTTAAAATTTTCCACATTTTTCAACCTATGAATGTAATGATGTGAGACTAAGAGGCTAGCCTTAGTTCTTGAAAAGCGCGACTACACTGATTTGGTCTAGGGGGTAAAATGGATGTTAAAAACCTTGTATTAGAGCATGAGGTCGAATACCGTTGATTTATCTCTCTCTCTCTCTACCAAGTCTATGTATGTTTTTATTCATAGTTGCTAAGCGCACCACACTTATGAGTAGGAACCTATATGATTCGTAGGAATCATTCTCTTTCTTGGAAATCTTATATTGTGCCAATAAAGTATACTTATGGTGTGCTTTTGCATATAATACTATTGTTGTGCTTATAGGAAGCACGAACACTCAAAGGAATGCAGCTCGAAGACTTGAAGAGGAAATTACCAATGCCGGAGATCCTCCCCATGGTGAGCAAACTCCTCCACCTTTAAAAAGATGCTAATGTGAAGCAAGTACCACCCAATCCTCCTCCTTGGACAAATGAGAATATAAGGGTTGCTCTTTTTCAAATGGTCCAAGTTATCACTAGTAAAGCACAAGAGGCCACGACTCAAGACCAAGCTATGAAGACTCAAGAAAATTGGGAGTTTATGCCCCGTCCTCATCAACATGTCACTATTATGGCTTCCCATCTAAGGGCATTCACTCGATGAACCCTCCTACTTTATATCGGTCCAAGGTTGATGAAGACCCCCAAGAATTCATCTATGAGGTCTTCAATATAATTTTGGCTATGGGGTCGTCAACAAGTGAAAAGGTCGAGTTGACCACTTATCAACTCAAGGATATGGTGCAAGCATGGTATGTGCAATAGAGAGATAACAGGACATTTTAGGGGTGGTCCAATGACTTAGAGATCTTAAAGGCGACTTTTCTAGATCGGTTCTTCCCTAAGGAGATGAGGGAATAAAAAGTGGTGGAGTTCATCAAACTTCGCCAAGGAGGATGGAATGTCCATGAGTATTCTTAGGAATTCCTTTAGTTGTCCAACTAAGCTCCATATTTGGTCTCCGATCCTAGAGACCATATCAGCCGTTTTGTGACAATGGTGTTGGAGGACTTACAAGAGGAGTGCCAATAGGCCATGCTACATGACAACATGAACATTTCCCGTCTTATGGTTCATGCAAGAAGGGTTCAAGAGGCAAGACCTAAGCGAAAGAGTAGAGATGCTAAGTGAGCAAGGTAATTTGATGAAGGTTCTTCAAACAATAGGCTTGAAATACAAGGCAAGCCTAGATTTAAGAAGTGGGTTTCTAATCAAGTCCCTTCAAAATTCCCAAAACCTAGTGGTAATAGGGTTTATAACCCTAAATTTAAGAAGGGAAAAGGTACAAATTCACAAAATAGAAAGCCAACTTGTGGAAAATGCGGTAAAAAGCACTATGGTGATTTCCTTAAGGGGACGGATAATTTCTTTAGTTGTGGCAAGAGTGGTCACACGATGAGAGACTGTCTAAACTTGAAGAGTCAAGATAAGGGTAGTGGTCAAGTTCAAGCAAGTCGTTCTAGGGATGCTCCAAAGAAGAACCGCTTCTATGCTCTCCACTCTAGGGGTGAGAAATAGACTTCTCCCGATGTGGTGACCAGTATGTTAAAAGTTTTCTCTATTGATGTCTATGCCTTACACTATCCAAATGCTACTTTATCATTTGTTACACCTCTAGTAGCTAAAATGTTTGACATTTTACCCGTTATTTTGCATGAACCTTTTATAGTGTCTACTCCGATGGGTGAGTCATTTATTGCAAAAAGAGTGTATAGAAATTGTCCAATAATGTTGCCCAATAGAGTTTTTTATATTGACGTAGTAGAACTAGATATGCTTGATTTTGATATTATATTTGTATGGATTGGTTGCATGCAAGTTTTGCCTCCATTGATAGTAGGACAAGGGTAGTGAGGTTTAACTTCCCAAACAAACCCTTTGTTAAGTTGAAGGGGGGAAATTATATTTCAAGAGGTCGTATTATTTGTTGTGTAAAACTTGAAAATGATCTCAAAAGGAGTTCTTTATCATATAAAAAGATTCCAAGATCTAGACTCTGAAGTTCCTCCGATCGAGTTGGTACCCGTAGTGAGTGAGTTTTCGAAGTTATTCCCTAATGACCTTCTCGATATTTCTCTTGAATGGGAATTGACTTTGGCATTGATTTTCTACCGGATAAAAATCCCATATCAATTCCTTCTTATCGGATGGCTCAGTCGAGTTGAAGGAGTTTAAGGCTAAACTCATGGATTTACAATATAAGGGTTTTATAAGTCCTAGTATTTCTCTATGGGTGCTCGGTTTTATTTATGAAGAAGAAACATCGGTCTTTGAGAATGCAAATTTATTACCGCAAACTCAACAAAGTCACCATTAAGAATAAGTACAATCTCCCTCCGATTGACGACTTGTTTGATCAACTCCAAGGGGAAAGTTACCTTTTTAAAATTCACTTGAGATCAAGGTATCACCAACTTAGGGTGAGAGGTGAGGATAGACCAAAGACGGTCTTATGAACTAGGTATGGGCACTAGGAGTTCTTGGTCATGTCTTTCAGTCTCACTAACTCTCTAGCAGCGTTTATGGACCTTATGAATATAGTGTTTCGAAATTACCTACATTCAATTGTCATTGTCTGCATTAACGATATCTTGGTATATTCGAAGAATGAGGGTGATCATATGGGTCATTTGAGGGTGGTATTGCAAACCCTTAAGGAACATCAATTGTATGCCAAATATAGTAAGTGTGAGTTTTGTTCAGGTCGGCGACATTTCTTGGGCACATCATCTCTAGTGAGGTAGTTGGGGTAGACCAAAGGAAAACAGAGGCAGTGAAAAATTGTTCTATACCATTGACTTTAACCGACATTAGTAGTTTCTTGGCTCTAGCGTGTTATTATTGGAGATTCATAGATGTTTTTGCATCTATTGCGTCTCCGTTGACTACTTTGAGCTAAAAGAGTAAGAAGTTTGAGTGGTCGGAGGCATGAGAGAAAAGATTCCAATTGTTGAAAGATAGGCTTGCTTCTACATCGTTGTTGACTTACCGGAGGGCACAAAGGGTTTTGTAGTGTATTGTGACACATCTCTAGTGGGTTTGAGGTGTGTGCTTATGTAACACGGGAAGGTGGTAGCCTATGCCTCTAGGAAAATCAAGGTACATGAAAAAAATTATCCCACTCAGGACCTTGAATTAGCGACCATGGTGTTTGCTTTGAAAATTTTGAGGCATTAGTTGTATGGGGTTCATGTTGATGTTTTTAATGAGCATAAGAGTCTCCAATATGTGTTTACCCAAAAGGAGTTGAATCTCCGACAAAAAGAAGGCTAGAGTTCTTGAAAGATTTTGGTATGACTGTCCTTTATCACCCTGACAACGCTAATGTAGTCGTGGATGACCTAGGTCATTATGGGTAGTGTATCCCATCTTGACGAAGCTCACAAGGAACTAGCAAGGGAAGTACATAGGTTCGCTAGGTTGGGGGTGAGGTTGGAGTGGTCTCTAGATGGGGGTGCTATAGTTCATCATAACTCCAAGTCATCTTTAGTGGTTAAGGTGAAGTGCAAACAACACCATGTTCTAGCTTTAATGGAGTTTAAAGAATCGATTCTCGACAACTTGAATGAATCATACTCCTTAGGGGACGATGGTGTGCTAAGGTACCAAGGGAGATTGTGTGTTCCCGATGTAGATGGGTTGAGGGATCGGATCCTAGAAGAAGCACATGGATCCCACTACTCAATCCACCCGAGTTCGGCAAAAATGTACCATGACCTAAGGGAGATATATAGGTGGGAAGGTCTAAAAGGGACATAGCGGAGTTTGTCGCTAAGTGTCCTTATTGCCAACAAGTAAAGGAAGAACACCAAAATTTAGGTGGCTTACTACAAGCAATCCAAATTCCTACATAGAAGTGGGAAGACATCAATATGGACTTTGTAGTAGGTTTACCTCGGACTCAAAAGTCATATGCTTCCATATGGGTGATTGTGGATCGATTGACTGAGTACGCTCGCTTTATTCTTGTCAAGTATTCATATTCGGTGGAGGATTATGCAATGATCATCCTAAAAGATATTGTGTGCCGCCATCGCATTCTTTTATCAATTATATCAGATTGGGGCACACAATTCACATGTAGATTTTGGAGGTCGTTCCTAAAGGGTTGGGTACTTCGGTGAAGTTGAGAACCACTTTTCATCCCCAAACGGATGTTCAAGTAGAGCATATGATATAAACCCTTGAAGATATGCTTAGGGCATGAATTATTTATTTTAAAGGGAATTGGGATAAGCATTTACCTTTGGTAGAGTTTGCATATAATAATAGTTTTCATTCATCCATGTCCATGGCCCATATGAAGCCTTGTATGGTAGGAGGTGTAGGTCTTCTATTGGATGGTTTGAAGTAGGTAAGCCATCTCTTCTTGGTCCCGATTTGATTTATAAGACTTTGGAAAAGGTTCATATCATAAGGAACCGATTACAAACAGCCTATAGTCGGCAAAAGTCTTATGTCGATCATAGAAGAAGGGATTTGGAATTTGAAGAAGGTGATAGGGTGTATTAGAAAATTTCACCAATGAAAGGGGTGGTTAGATTTGGCAAGAAGGGGAAGTTGAGTCCTCGTTATGTGGGTCCCTATGAAATATGCAAAGTATTAATAAGGTTTCCTATGAATTGAAACTTCCTAGCGAATTGCCTTCGGTTCATCTCGTTTTCCATGTTTCTATGTTGAAAAAGTGTATCGGTGATCCTGAGTCCATTCTTCCATATTGAGGGTCCTGGTGTTAAGGATAAACTCTGGAAGTTCCGGTTCAAATTCTTCATAGTCAAGTCAAGAAGTTGAAGAATAAAGAAATGGTTTCCGTAAAGATGTTGTGGAAGAATCATCTAGTTGAGGGTGCAACTGGGAGGTTGAGGCGGACATGAAGTCCCGTTACCCTCATCTTTTTGAGAATTAAGGTTAGTAATTCTTTTTTATTATATAAATATGACTAGAATCTAAGGGTTCTTGATTTTTGGGTGAAGTTTTGAACATTATGCATTTTTGAAAAACATTACTGTGAAGTTACTGTAGTATTTCTTTTAAAAACTTGAATTTTTGCTTTTTGCTTATTTTGAGTTATGTTGTGCATTTTGGTATGATAAGTCTTAATGAAATGATATGTAGAATGTTGTTAAGTTGAACCTTTTGCTAATTGACTAATGTAATGTATGTTGAGCTCATAAGTGTTGTGAGAAGGAAATGCCTCATGATAAAGCGTTTTGAGCCTTATGTGCGGCTATATGAGTTTTGATGTTTTCCTTGTTAAAATGACATGGTTTAAGTTTATTTGATGTTGTTGATTTGTTGGGCTTCTAGTCTTGAGTTTATTCCTTCCTTCAAAAGAATTTTAGTGTCATTCGGGGACAAATGTTCCTGAGGGAGGGGATAACATAACACCTTGAAAACCCATGACGTGTCGTAAAGCCTAACTTAGGTTTCATAAGGTCTAAGTACTGTTTCTCAAACTAGGTCATCTAGAAGGTTTAAGAATCAAAACATCCATGATGTTCGGGAAGTTGGTTCAAAGGGGTGTTAGTGTGCCTTGTCCTACTTGACTAACTTTTAGGAGTCAAAAATGTGTGAATGGTGGAAGAGAAGCTAACAGGTGTTTGAGTTGTTTCACGGTTGAAACGTCCGGGTATGACTCCCCAAGGACCAACCAATGGCCCTTGAGGAGGACCATAGCTTTTGAAGCAGCACTACCTGGCAGTGTGCATTGACGGGATAGAAGACAGCCTGTATGTGGACCAATGGAGCGTAACTCCACCGTCGTCCCACACATAGGATGGTTGAGAAGGTCCCTTTAACCGGACAGCCTCAGAACTCATCGACGGAGTGCAAAGGTGCAGGCTACAGTCCGTGTGTGGTTCGACGGGGCGTCGATACTATTGTCGGCCCACACTTAGCCAATGCATAGAATCTCCTCGCCTGCACAGTCTCTGAACTCATCAACGGAGAGCAAGACGGAGGGGTGAGGGACCGTCGACTCAAAGACGACCCATCGATCGGGGTCTCATCTATGAGGGTTGAGTTTCCTGATATATTTAAATTAGTTTCTTTTAATTAGTTAGGGGGTTAGGTCATTAATTAGGGTTTAAAGGGAGTTTAATTAAGTTGATAATACCCAATATAAATACCATCAACCCTCATTAATCTAAAGACAACTCGCAAATAAACTATCTTCCTTCTCTCTTATTTCTCTTTATCTTTGAACTCGCCATTGAAAACTAGCAAGGATTAAGGCTTGGGGGATGAAAATGGGAGAATTAACCATAAAATTGTTTTCAAATGTTAAGGTATGGGATATAATTAACCATTGAGACTTTCCTCAAAGCATTCCTTCAAAATAGATTTCAAAAGTTGAGTTTTCTTATGGGTTTCACCCAACTACGAAATTGAAGTTATGAATTAAGTTGTTTATGATCTCTTTAGGTTGTATTGGATATATTAACATGAATTTCAACTTTATTATGGTATTTGATAGTGGTTTGAACTAAATTGAAGAATATGATCCTCCCTCCCTAACCCTAGGTTATGATCTTGACCTGCATCGTGTTGTGATCATTAATTTACATGGTTATTGATTAGATTACTATCCTATGGTGTTATTATGATTAAATTAAGATGAATTATAGTCCTATCGTGCAATTTCGTTAGATGTGATTTAGGTTATGAATTTTAATGTTAAATTATCCTATGTATCTTGCCTTAAGTTGTGATCTAATGTTGAATTTTGTTATGGAGATGTAATTGGCCTTGTTATCTTATTGGTAATCATTGTGTGATGATGTTATTCCCAAAATTGGGTTGAGTTATGGGTTGATGGTAAGACATTGATCATAGACTATGAGGAAGACTTGGTAAGTCTTAGAATCTCTATCTTTATTTTCAATTGTGATTAATTATTGTTAAGTCATGATATTACATTGGAATATGACTTATACTAGGATTATAGGGTGGTATGATATTGAATTGAAATGTCTTGACGATGTTGTAACATTGATTAAGGTATATCTGATATAATGATGGTGAACACTATCAATGTTCCTTGATATGCTATGAAATGTTAATGTGTTAACCTCACTTATCTTAATTGTGATTAAAGGACTTATACTCATACAATTATTATTGAGCTATTGATGATGATGATTATACAAGGGGTAGACGCTATGACCTAATGTAACGACCCGTTTAGTCGTTTTGAGCAACAGACTGCAATTTTGGAAAAACTGGCAGAAGCGACGGACCCCACGACGGAACGTCATGGGCACGACGGACCGTCGCAGGGTCTCGTTTCAAAACACTTAGAAAATCTAAAATTGGGTACTGAAAATCGACTCTCTGAACTTTGTGACGGAATGGCAGGACGGACCGTCACAGACCCTTGGTTGAAATATTGGGTCTCTGAACCTTGCGACGACCTGCAGGAGGACCGTCGCAGGCACGACGGCCCATCACAGGTTGCGCAAATCCCAGGCAGAATCGGATTTCCTTTCACGTTTTAAGGGACGTTTTGGGACTATTCTTTCCTTAATTATAGATTTCGTGGGTTTATATTAATAACTCAAAGTCTTGGGGGTTAAAAGAGGTAACCCTAAGTTAATTAGTGGGGTATTATTGCCATCTTTTATTCTTAATTATATACTAATTAGGGTAAAAGAAAGAGGGTTTGAATAAGAAAAATAGAAAGAACGAAGAGAGAAAGAAAAAGAAAGAGAACGAGTAGAGAGAGAGAGAAACAAAGAGGATAGCAAGGATTTTGAGAAGATAGCTTGTTGATCGTAATTCTTTGGTGGAGGTAGGTTATGGTTATTTCATGCTATTCGTAGTAAAGTCTTAATAGTGAATGATATGTGTTAGTAGTATTGTAAACCCTTCTATATGCTTAATTGTATACTTGCATGAATGATGTGATTATGTAATTATGAATAAATAAGCATGATGACGCTATTGAATCCCAAATCTTGAAAAGAAACCCTAATCTACTTTATTAATGATGATGCCTTGGTATAAAAGAAGGCTTGATGAACGAAAGTAATGAGATTAGGGGATCGGGTGCCACGTTCCGGTACCAGGATAGAATATGGATCGGGTGCCACGTTCCGGTACCAGGATAGAATATGGATCGGGTGTCACGTTCCGACACCAGGATAGAATATGGATCGGGTGCCACGTTCCGGTACCAGGATAGTATATGAGGATCGGAGTGTCACGTTCCGACACCAGGATAGAATATGGATCGGGTGTCACATTCCGACACCAGGATAGAATATGGATCGGGTGCCACGTTCCGGTAACAGGATAGTATATGAGGATCAGAGTGTCACGTTCTGACACCAGGATAAAATATGGATCTGGTGCCACGTTCTGGTACCAGGATAGTATATTGAGGAGCGGAGTGTCACGTACCGACACGAGGGGAATAAAGATAATGAATCTTGAAATATGATAATATATCCAACCTAATGAACTAAATTCCCAAATGAGTATGATGAGGAGGTGTGAGTCCTCATTGATGTGCTTGGTGTTGTAACCAAGGGTTATGGTAACTATAAATGCTGCATGTTAAGGATATTAGTTGATTTTATGATATTGCTTAATACATACTGTTCCCTATTTTGAGTTGGCCGATGATATCTACTCAGTACCCGTGGTTTGTACTGACCCCTACTTTTATGTTTTTCTTCTTGTTATTTGTGGAGTGCAGCAAACGTGCCGTCATCTTCGACTCAACAGTAACTCAAGCCAGTCTTCGTCACACCGGATCTTCAGGGTGAGCTAACGCGTCTAGCTTGGACTGGATCTTCTCCTTCATGTCTTGATGCCTTGAAACTCCGGCATGGACTAGCTTCTTATGTATTTTTAACTTTTAGAAAACTCTTAGAATTAGTAGTTTAAAGTAGATGTTCTTGTGATGATGACTTCCAGGTTTTGGGAATAATAGATGTTGAATATTGATAGTTATTGAATTGGCTTTTATTAATGAGTTTAAGTCTTCCGCATTATTTTCTGTTGATGTTACATTGAAATGTTAAGGTTTAGATTGGTTGGTTCGCTCACATAGGAGGGTAAGTGTGGGTGCCAGTCGTGGCCCGGATTTGGGTCGTGACACCTAAACTAAGCTATGATTTATAATTAAATGATTAAAGACATTTTTTAAAAAAAAGGACTCTCTCTTAGTACCAGTGAACTATATTTAGGAGTGTCCCTTCCCATATGGGAAGGTAGGAAGACTATATTACTCTTAAGATTAGAGACCATAATGTGTGGCGCATAAAGATGGTCCCAACTAAATATCCTAGTTCTTGAACTATGTTGCCCCTATAGAATACTAGCTAGTGGATCCATGTAATTGCTATCTTTCATGTTTTGTTACTACCTTGGCATGTAGTCCATCTTCTTTCGGTGTAGGATTTTATCACACCGGATTTCACACTAGCTCATGTGGTCTATGTTGGTTAGGGAAAGATGTTCCCAAAAGGTAAAACGAATAAAAGTACTTGAAGTAAAACTTGGATAACCTAAGGGGTCTAGCTTAGTCTAGGTAGGGGTATGGGACTCTACCTAAATATTTTCACTAGTTATCCATGAGGGGACTCCTAGTAGGAGGTTTTTATATATGTTTATGTTATGATGTATATGATATTTATATGATGACTATGGCACATTGTTGATACTATATGTTGATTAGTTCACTTATGAGTATGCCTTGGGTTATAGTTTTAATATATAATGAAATGTAAACCTAAATGCATGTTTTGTAAAGTTGGACATCGCACATGTTTTCTTGTTGACGATACTTGCACTACAACAAAGATGATACATAGCTACAAAATTATTATCTACGACATCAAGTTCGTTGCTAATTATTAACTTTTAGTGACAAAATTTACCTTTTGTGCTTAAATATATGAGACACATACTTTTAGTGACGAAACATTCAAATCCATAGCACGGTTTTGTCCACTAAAATTTTCCACCAAAAAATCATTTCGTGCCATTTTGCTAAGTGGTTCTAGTCATGAATTTAAAGTTATCGATAACATTGTTTCGTCACTAATAATGTATAGAATTCATGAAAAAATACGACATAAAATTCATCACTAATTATTCGCTTTTAATCACAAAATTTACTTTTCGTGCATACATATATGAGACACATACTTTTAGTGACGAAACATAAAAATTGTAGCAGTGTTTTGTCCACTAAAGTTTCCCACAAGAAATCAATTGGCGTATTATAAATATCGACAAAGAGTTCCTAGTTAAGGATTATAAATTTTATCTATGAATATTTATATTTAATTATGACATTTATTTCGTCACTAATGATATAAATAATTGATGACAAATATTTTATTGTCTCTAATAAATCTATGATTTAGTGACAATTAAAAAATTGTCGCAAAATATGTTAGGTGTTAAATAATATCGATTTAAAAATTTTAATGAATAATTAAACTATTTTCTACGATAAAAATACATAGATAAATACAACTTTTTTTCTACAATTATTCATAAATACAAGTGACAACTTACAAAAAGAATAATACAAGTGCTTCATAAGAAGTAGATATAGTCCATTCATATTGACAAGTGAAAATATTAAAACCAATGAATTCGAACGATTTTTTTAAAATGAAAAAGTTCAATACATCAATTTTCATAAAATACAGAATTATAAAATGCATCATTTGAAAATACAATTCGGGTTATAAGTATTGTGTGTGGACACGGTTCTACCACTAGATCACTAATATTTATTAGTTTAGCCCTTTAATTTTTTATTTGATAGACTTTCATTGATAAGAACGATAAAAAATAATAATTTGTCAAGTCTTTGTGCGAATTTTTGTGTATATCTATTGATTTATGATTGGTAAACTACATAGATTAAGTCGATTTGCTTCTATCGATAAATATGTACATATGTAATAGTTAATGCACACACATATGTATACAGAGATAAAATCAACTTACAAACTTACACTTTGCAAAGGTGCAATATATTTCATGAATATCTATTAACTTTTCCCATCAGTGTAAAAATTGAAATAAACAAACAAATGAAAGCACAAATAAAAGAAATAAAATAGCTAGGATTTCAAATATAAAGTAATGAAGTACTATAGTTATTGGTATCGATGTTCAACTTGAAGTGATTATTAGTTTTTTAGTAAAATAAAAAGTTTCGTTTTAAATAAATTTATTATTTTACTGAATACTTTTTACAAAAATAAACAAATAAAATGACAAAATCATATTATATATATATATATATATATATATATATATATATATATATATATATATATATATATATATATATATATATATATATATATATATATATATATTTAAATATATTTTAAGTAAAACACAGTTTAGTGAAAATATGATCTACATTTGAATGAATTCTGGATGGTAAATTTCATACATTTGTGTATGAGTATAAATAATTATATAGTATATTGCTTCTACAAAACTTAAATTTGAATGAAGGAATAAGTATAAAATAAAATAAAAATTAACAACAATAGAGAGTTGGTTTGCTAGTAAGCACTCTTCACGTCCAACCTTTAGGTTGTGAGTTTGATTCCCGAAGGTAGCATTATGTGCGAGCTCCTGGCATTGAAAAAAATTGATATAGAGCGAGATATATAATATATAAATGAATATATAAAAATCATTTTTCTAACGATAAATTTTATCATATATAATTTAAAAACAAACCTTTTTTGTACATAAAAAATATATCATTAATGAAGAAATTAATTTTTTTCCACTACAAAATACATATAACTTAAGAGACAATTGAATTCGTAACTGATTGAAGTAAAAAAATTAGAGACGATATAATTTTGTCGGTAGTAATAACATTTTTAGTGACATCATACTTTTAACTACAAAAAAATATACATTTTACAACAAATAATTTTGTAACAAATTAGTAAGAATTTTGGGACGATTTTTCTTTTTGTAGTTAATATAATTTGTTTAGAGACGAAGCACTTAATCGTCTTTGTATACTTTTAGAGACACAAATTTAGTGACAACTAAGTGACAAAATATTTTTCGTCATACAAGATTTCAAGTGATAAAATATGATTTATTAATGACAAAATTAGTCATCCTTGATAATCGAATTTGTTGTAGTGTTGATTGAGTAAGGTTATGGGGCTTTTCTTTGTCATTGCACTTGTTGACTTGATAAGGATTTGTCAGTAGTTGTCTTGCTTGTCATGATATGATTGACTCTTATTCATTCTTGTGATGTTATTCTTTGATGTTAGGGTTGTAGTGAATCATGGTTTTCAAGCATGATGGGATAGGTATTACTTCTTGAGTTAATAATCATGTTTGGTTGATTGATATTACTTGCCTCGCTTTGCACTAGGTCCCTAAAGGGGCAAAATGACATGTTTTTACTAAAAAGTTCCATTTAGCATGTTTTGCTTGTATATGTGCATAAGGTATCATACTTAGTACATGTGGAGTACTAACCCCATTTTTTTCTCTTTTCCCAAACATTTTAGGTTCTTGTCTTTGAAGAGTTTTGAAGGCGACATTTTTGAAGGCTTGGATTCTTCCTTTCATCCAAGTGGGGTAGGTCCTCAACTTCTGAGGGAATTCCATCATCTAGCTTACGAATTTGTTATGAGCTTAATGACTCTTCATTTCTTTCCTTTTCAATTGAATATTACACTTTTGTATGACCTATATGTGGTCTTGTTGGATTGATATAAGGGCTATGCCCATATTTTGATAGTAGTTTAAATGGTATGACATGAGATAGTCGTTGAGACTATTTCTATATATATGTATCTGCAATAAAAGTAGAAGGCTATGTAACCTTCTTATATGAAGGGTCTATGTATACTCGATATGAATATATATTATGTGTATATAGAGGTTTATGTAAACCTCCAAGTACTGATAATGAAAGTTCCAAATTTTTGCACATTTTTCACCCTATGAATGTAATGACATGGGACTAAGAGGCTAGTCTTAGTCCTTTAAAAGGGTGAGGACGCCGGTTACATCTAGAGGGTAAACGCGGATGTGAGATCTAGATTGGAAAGTGGTATGTTTTTTTTATGATGGGTCCAAAGGACATGGTCGTTTTATGAATCGATAAAAGTTTCTGAACAAGGATTTTCTAATGTCCCTAAGCATAAGAATGATAAGGTTTCTACCCCCTAGGCCACAAGGGATGAGTAATGAGTCCCTATGTCCCTTTTATGCTAGGTGTGGTAAGAGGCATGAGGGAAGGTGTTTTGCATGTAAAGAGGGTTGGTTTATTTATGGTGAGAGTGGTAACATGATGAAAGATTGACCTAATCTTAAGTTTATAAGAAGGGAAGGTAAGCAAGTTGCCTCTATTAGTGGGAATGTGGAGCCTCAAAATAAGAATAGATTTTATACTCTCCAATCTAGAAAGTTCAACAGTAATCTCCTTATGTCCCTTTGGGTATGTCTTTCATGCTTCAATAAAAATTCCAGATTTCTTGTCTTTTATGACTTGTTATGCTGGACATTGATGTTATTTTTAGTATTTATGATGTTTAGAAAAGTTTGGGTAGGTTTACTCCCAAGTGGGGCATAATGTACTTATTTAGTAGGGTTGTTGTGTGTTTTATGTGTTGAGATGATTTCCTTATATTCATATTTATTAAATGGATTAGGACTTGGTAGAAATGATTTATATGCATTATTTATTTCAAGAGGTAGGCCTTTGAAAAGGATTTCATATAGACTTCATGAACTGATTATTAGCATGCCTAGTTTTTTGGACTAAACTTCTTCCTTGATTATGTGAATCATATGTAATTCACGTATAATGGGCTGCTAAGTTAGATTTCATACTTCTATAACTGCTTAAAGTGTCATTCGAGGGCGAATGTTCTTAAATGGGGGATATTGTAACACCAGAGAAAGTAGTGAGTTTAACTAGTGTGTTGTATAGTCTTGTAGTGGAGTTTTGAAGTATTGTATGAGGGATAAAATTAAAATAAAAGGTTCCCATACTTAAAATGCCATGTTTAGGGGTAAGATTCTCCAAGGACCACCCCAAAGGTCCTTGAGGAAGACCCCAAAACTGCCCAAAAAGCTGTCCAAATAGCTTGGTTCACGAGAGTAATTGACGCTCAGTAGATCAACCTACTCCCTGTAGGTCCTGCGCATAGGTCAAGCCTTAGTTCGCATGCAACATATGAGGCTTAGGTCCAAATCACCCAGTCAACCAAGCGACGGTGTCGTGAATGCTGCCAGTTTTTCGTATATTAGTTTTAAGTGAGGAGTTGAGTGTTATTTTAGTAATTAGTGTAGAAGTTAGTAGGGTATATTAGTTAGTTAGTCAATTAAACTCCTATAAATAGTTAATAGGCTCTAAACTAATCACTTTTACTATTTCATGTTAGAACTCTCAAATTACTCTGAAGAAATTCTCTCTCTAGAAGCATGGAAGAAGAAATTGGGGGAGAAACTAGGTCGAGTTTTCTCCATTGATTAAAGCCCTATTTAGGTCTTTGGTCAAAGTTATGTTAATATTATTCATTCATGGGTTCTTCTACCCATGGATCCCAACCCTATTCTAGCAAGGGTTGTGATTGTATTGTGGGCAGGGCTTGGATGTTATTCAAATCTAGTAGATAACATCCAATTATAAATAAATTATCGTTGTTTAGTGATATTAATATGAACTCACGTAATTTAAATGATGAACTCTAATTAAAGTTAATTAACTTGTTTTTGTGGGATTATGCTATTAGAGGCCAAATTGAAGGTTCTAAAGTGATCTTCCTATTTCAATCTCTTGAATACTAATAGATCATAGTTAGGATCATCTAATAATGAACTTAACTATAATATATTTAATAGGAATAATCTTTACTTGAAAAGTTGTCATTAAACCATTATGATCAACTACGACTAGAATCATCTTTTAGTGGACAATGTGATTGAATAGCTTGTAATTCAGACATGAATCGTGATAGAATGAAGTTAATATTGATAGTATGGATTTTTTCCATAAATGTTAGGGCTTTGTGGTTATGCCATTATTATGTTTTTATGCTGAGTATTTCTTCTCTGTTACACACTTAGGAATGAATTAATAGGAGATCCAAGGATTCCCTCACATAGAAGGATTCTAGGTTTACTCAATAATTAAAATGAATCAAAGCATGTTAGAGTATAATTTCTTGAAGTTGTAATATATAATCCCTTATTGTGTAGCTTGACTTAGAAAGATAAGACCAATGTAGAATAGCTTGAAATTGAGGCATATGTTTCCTTCATAGATGGCTTGTCTTAATAGGATGAGATCAAGCTTTTTATCTTAGGATGGAGAATCTACATTCTCCTATGAGTATCTTGAACGAGCATTGTTAGGATGCTTTCATGGTATCTTGACTTGGTTTGTCCAAGACCATTTCATGGTAGCTTTAGGATTGAGGATTTATACTCTCGTAATAGTAGGTTGACTTGCATTCTAAAGGTACATTTCAAGAATAGCATGAGCTAGGTTAGTCGTGGTATCTTGGGATTGAGGAATCATACTCTCCTAAGGATGATGGGTTAGGATTGAGAATCATACTCCCCTATGGATAACTTGTATTTTTATTCTAGTATACTTTTAAGGGTAGCATGACTTAGTTGGTTTAAGACTATTTCAAGGTAGCTAGGATAGAACATTTGTACCATTCCTAGAGTATCTTTGACTTTCATGTTAGTGTGTATGCCAAATAAGTTAAATTAGCTTCATCTAGTTATGTCAGTAGGATGATAGCATGGTCTGTCCTATTAGAGTATTATTCCTTCGATAGCTTGGTGCTAGTATGATAGTATGTATACATGGTAGCCTGACTTAGCATAGTAAAGTCATTTTAGTTGGATTATTAGCTTGGTGTAGCTTGTAGTGTGCAATTCCTTGGTAGGCTTGTATTGATATCTTGTGCTCATTCATGTGTGATGAGTTGCTAGTACTACATAGACAAGTACCTTATATGAACAAAGTCAAATAGTCAAAAAGGATAAATCCCCAATTAGTGAGCATTCATGATAGTCTAAAGGAGTACTAAGTGTAGATAGTACAATGGAATGTGATCTACACATGGCACAAATATGACTTGAGGCTAGTTGTGAAGGGTTCCCAATTGTAGTATCACTTAGCATGGGTTGTTGCCATAACTTTCTGTCAAATATATGATTGACTAAGGTGGTATTTATTTTTTATTTATGAAGTAAACTAATAAGTAAGACCATTGGAGGGTGAGTATGACTAAGACGACTTCAATGTTATGCTTGTGAAGGGCAATATGAAATATCTTTCATACTTTGCACAAATGTGTTTCGGGGTTACTTAAAGTGCCCTTATGGTAGAAAGACTTATGATTTAATCATGCACTTAAACTATGAGGGTAAAGACAACCAAGAGTTTTTTGTTCATATGTGATTATGACTTATCTCTTATGCTCATTAAGTATGTCTTATATTGACCTTTGTTAATATGATGCTTATGTTGGAGACCATGCTATGACTATGATGATTATGTTATGACTATGTTATTGTCTGTTATGCTTAGTTCCTATGTTGACTAACCATTTGAGATGCTCTTATGATGTTTTGCTAGCTTTCATACTTAGTACATTTTGTACTAACGAATATTTTTTATACTGTAATCAAATGTAGGGTTTGGAGACTTGAGTGGCTTGGAAGATAGGTTCTTAAAAGCAGCAATAGGGTTGAACATCTTGGTGAGTTCTCATAGTTTCGAGGACAAAATACTCATTTCCTTTATGTATTTAATATTCATGTTGAGACTATTATATGGGTTGTGTCCCAAGAGTTTACACTAAAAGTTTTATTAGATTGTTTGAGACAAAGCGTATAGAAAGACTTCTACTTGTTGTTCTTATAAAATATGGCTTCGATCGTACACGTTTTTAATTGTTTCGTATTTTCATTTCTACTACCATTGGTATGATTCAAGGGCTTTCATTAGACCCCTCAGGGTCGAGTACATTGTGTTAAATCTAGGGGGTAACCTCATGTCATTACACACATGTTAGGTATGTAGCAAGAATTGATGTAAAATAGAGGGAAAGAGAGGAACTTGAAAAGTTGGGAACTTGAAGAGTTGGGAACTTGAGAAGTCCTCTAATGCTTTAATGAAAAGGTATTTGTACCTCATCGGTGGTGCAAAGAAAAATAGGTGAGTTAAAATATAGAAACTCTCCTATTAATTGTTTAAAGGGTTGGAAAGAGGTACACCCCTCGCGCCATCATCGACGCAGCTCGTCTTGGCTTTGGCTTTGTAAAATGATCGATCGAGAGATTATTTTTTTGGACAAAGTCTTTTTTAATTATTTAATTAATTGAATGACCAAAACATTTTCAATTAATTAGTTGATAACAAAACTTTTCAGTTATTTAGTTTAATTTAACCTAAACATTTCAAGTTTTTAACTGATTAAACTTACCCAACTTGGATTCGTGTTCAACCCGTTTGATTTAAAAAATTTCCATTTTATGTAAATTTCCCACCTTTTTTGGAAATGATTGTTGTAACAACCCTATAAATGGATATGCTAAGTAATGCTTAATGTGTCTAGATTGCGAATGATTAGACCGGGTTCACAAAGATTGATGCGCGTAGAACCAGACCTCGGAACCCTTTCTGCATCCAATCAAAATAACTTGGGGAGTTATTTTATCTATGAAAGGCTGGGTCAAACCATGTAGGACTCTCGAATACGAAGATTTACTCAAAAGTGTCTTTAACGAACTTAAAAAGAGGAAATCTTAGGTTTGGAGGGTCTAGAGGTAAAATGGTTTTTTTCCAATCTAAGGGTAGTATTTTACTTACCCTAAATATATAATTATTTATTTATTTAATAAGGTGGAGGGTCATTTTGAGGAAAGAGGGCCAAAATTGGGCTCTTGAAGTGAAGTGTTTCTCAACCCGGGTTCGAACCTAGGTGGAAGCAATGAATCAAATTGTTTTTAAATTAAGTTAATAAATGAATGAAATTAATTTATATTTATTAGTTATTCGATGATTTAAAATAAAAGGAAATCAGATTTTTAATAATTAAAAAAAAACTTATTTGACAAGGTCCTAATCTAGACTCCTAAGCCTAAGAAAACTCTTCTCTCCAAAACCAAAGTTCTTCACACTTGAAGAATTCACAATGAAAATTATAAACAAACAAATAATCGAAGATGTTAGGCAAAGAGAGGGTTTTTCGGTCAAGTTTGTGATGACGCTCTTGGATTTGGATGTGTGTTTGAAGAGGTTCTTTGGGTAGAAAGTTGAGGTTTGAACATCAAAAGGGTTTGTTTTCTTTTATATCTTGGTCCCTTTGCCATGATAACACCTAAGGTTCATAATATTCATTCCGTAAACTAGGATTGTTCCCCGTTGCATGTCCTTGTCACTAGCTCCCATTGAATCATAAGTTGGTTATGTTAGCTGGTAGAAACTAGGGATGAAACCTACTTTCGTGATGATTATGTGTTTATATGTATGTTTGGAATTATGTTACTTATGTTGATGTCTCCGGAAATGTAACTACGTGTGTATGTGTGTGTTGCCATGGCTATTGATCATGGTTTAGGACTTGAAATGGCATGATAGTTCTTTATATTTCATGTACACTTGTTGATGTATATTTGATGTTCATATGAGTTGAAATATGGCTTCTTTGAGGGATAATCTCTTGTGTAAACGAATCCATGAAAGCGTACCTTAAACATCTTTTATGCACTACAAAATTCCCCTAAGAACTAAGGTGTAACTTGATGAAAAGATGCTGAAAAATTAAAAGAAAATTTTCAGCTTCTAGTGATGAATTTCGGTCAGCAAAGAGGGTTCAAAATGTTGGGAAAAAATGAATTAAAACAAGTGATATCTTGGAGGTTTGAACTCATGACCTCACCATGTTAAAAACCATGAAAATAAAGAAGTAAAAAGAAATGTGGTGAAAGGGATTAAAACCATGTTATTGGCTGGAAAATGTAAATTAAAAGAAAAAATAAGAAATGAGAGGAGTGAGATTCGAACCCACCACCTCTTAATCATTTTTAAAGAGAAGAATAAAAGATAAATGACAGGGGAGGCGTGTGGGAATCGAACCCACAAAGGAGAGAAATTTAAAGGCAATCAAATTAAAAAGTAAATGAGGTTTTGGGGGTTCGATCACACTCCTCTTAGTTCTATTAAGCGAAAAATGAAGAGAGAAAGTAAGGGGAAAATAAAATTAAGGCATTGGGGCTCGAACTTGGGTCCTCAAGCCGTATGGATCAAACCAAAATGAATAATAAAAAAAATGTAAGTGGTGTTCAAGATATTTGACAACCCGGTTCCCTTGCCCAAATTTCATATAGATTCATATGTCATACGTGAGTTAAATCTTCAAGAGTAATGTTGCCCACTTAGATCGAAATCGAGATCTTGACATACATACAAGATGCATAAGTCTTGTACTACATAATCTTAGCAAGATATGAATCACTTAAATGAACAATGAATGAAGTCTCATCGCTTGTATGTATAGACTCATAAGTCTAGCATATGATTAAAAATAAGTGAACCTAAGATGAATGTAATGAAATTATGAAACCCTAGAAGGGTTAAGTACAAGTGGTAGATACACTTAATGACTAAATGCATTGGCATATGAAAAAATGAACAATGAAATTATGAAATGAACAATGAAACGATGAAACCCTAGAAGGGTTAAGTAAGATTGGGAAACACACAAATGGCCAAGTGCATTGGCATATGATGAAATGAATATTCGTGTAAAAAGGGATGAGTAATTATGAAGAGAAAATGTGTTAATGTTAATTAATGTGGTGACAACATGATAGGAGGCTAATGTAAAAGATGAGAGCAATCTTAAATGATCTTGAGTAAATGTTACCAAAACGTACTCATCTATGAGAGTGTAAAGTTAACGAAGAGACTAGTATATATGAACACTTTAATAAACGTATTGAGATTAACACACTTAATTCTAATGATTAGATGAGAAATCATCTATGGAGCTATGATGTCCCCATACTAGAAGCCAGCTTCCATGACGTATGAGTTGAATGTAATGGAACTTTATACTGAGCACCGATAGACTAGATATGAGCGGTGATGCCTTCTTTTTATAAGGCCAGAGGTTCATGTAACTCTCTTGAGATGAGACTGTTCAGAATGTCGGGTATGGATCTGCTTATATCTTCTAGTCTTCGAACCTATGCTTCCTATATAGGGGTCTGGCGGGGTTTAATTCCCATGTATGCTAGCATATTTCGGGTTACTATGGCCGGTAATTCTACCTCTTTTTGATGTGGGGTTTCATGACACTAAATTTCATGATGCTCACATGATCTATGTTGGTTAAAGTTACAATTCCCAATGGAAGAACGAGGCCAGTCTGAAATGATGTATATAATTAAATGAATTATACGAAAGGTGTTAGGATTGGATAATTAAAAGGTGGGTTAGATTCAAGTAATGACATTATGTCATTCTTGGTCATTGCACAACGAACCCGATGAAAGTTTTAAACTACATCCTAGGTATAGCTGGTGTTTTTACAGGCCCATAAATGAAATGAAATGGAGTACGCATGAATTAATGAAGCAGACTCTGTGTTTCCTAAAAAGATTCCTAGTTGAGGTCCTATATGTTGAGCCCTCATATTGGGAAGTCCTAACATCAAGTCCATGATCCCAAGGTCTCATGGCATATGAAAGAATGATATGAACTACGTAATATGATATGTGAAATATGTTATTTGTTGTTTGCAAAGTGATATGTTTGATGATGGATGTTATACTCATGTCATGACATACCAAATCAAAATTTGGCAAGTCCATTGACTTGACATTCCATAAACTATGTTGTTAGGAAAGAGCTATTCCTTCACATGCATGTCCTTTGTGTGTGCTTGCATATACCCATACCTAGTACAAGTGTGTACTGATTCCATACAAATATCTACTTTTAGGTGCTGGCATAGGTGGACGTTAGATCTTACAGTACGACGTTGCAGCCATCAGGACGTGGAGCTTTAATCCGAACATGGTAGGCCCTCATGCTTTCGAGATTGTCTTGTGTTATTATCTAGCTTAGATATAGGCTTTAACTAGTGGATCATTTTCTACTAGTGTTTCTTTGAACTTTTATTTCACACTTTGTATTGGTGATGTTTTGGAAAAAATATTTTTAATGAAATTATGAATTGTTTCTTTCATTTGATTATATCTTTGTTAGATGGTTGATTAGTGAACTCCTATGATATTAAGTTCAAAATTTTTATCATGAAATAAGAAAATAAAATGTTCAAATTTTCTGCTAAAATTAACCTAGATGAAGTAAGAATAACGTATGTAGGCTTGTTTGCGACCTTTGAGAGGTCAATGACATAGGTCTTGTTTGGGTTATAGATTCCGATCGTGAAAAATTTGTATTAGAGCGCTAGGTTAAATTTCGAGGTTAATAAGTTCACATCAACCACATAGAATAGTTTAAGTCATGGTAGTGAAGTCGACAACTATCCTGGATTAGAGACTGCATGATGCATAGGAAAATATCCCTTCTTCAGATCTTATCATGCCTTTCCTAATGTTTGACTTTCATGATGTTATGAGTGTGTCTATTATCAATCCCTGTTGTTTAAATAGAATGAACATTAGGAGAACTATTGATTAGAGGAGAGGTGTAGCAACTGTTAGGGACAATCAAGTTCCACCCCAGGCTCCAGCTGAAGGAGTAGCCATGCCAGTTAACCCTGCTAGGTTGACTGATGCTGAGGTGAGGGAATCTCTGGCCCAAATGGCACAGGCCATCACCGTGCAAGGTCAAGCCATGACTGACCAGGTCAATCGACAAAATTTCTAGAGAGAGAATCCACCGATTCGCAGTATGGTTGACAGATTGAGGGATTTTCCGAGGATAAATCCTCCTATTTTCACAGGGTCTACGACTTCAGAGGATCCACAAGAGTTTGTGGATAAGCTTCATAAGATTTTGGTAGCTATGGGGGCTACAGATACTGAGAAAGCAGATTTTGCTCCCTATCAACTCAAGGAATTTGCACAGACTTGGTGAAAGATGTGGCAGGATAACGAGCTTTGGGTGGAGTTTCGGTCACTTGGGAGTTGTTTTAGACAGCCTTCTTTGAGAGATTTTTCCCAAGGGAGATGAGGGAGTCCATGTTTAAGGAGTTTATCAACCTTACACAAGGATCGATGAGAGTCAGGGAGTATTCCCTGAAGTATATGAAAATATCCAAGTATGCCACTTCTCTTGTGTGTAATAACAGAGATGAGATGTGTAGATTCTTGACAAGAATCATTGAGGATTTAAAGGAGGAGTGTAGGGCAGCTATGCTGCATGGAAGCATGGACCTTTCCAGGCTTATGGTCCTTATCCAGCAAGTGGAGGAAAGCAAAAAGAGGAAACACACGAGGGCAGGGAACAGGTCAAGGCAAGCTGAGGAGAATTTTTCAAGGAAGAGTAGTACTGAAATCAGGAACAATCCTAGGTTTAATAAGGGACTCTTCTACCAAAGGGAGTCAAGTTCATCCAAGGGTCGCCATGATAGGAATTCTGAGTCAAGAGTTAAGAGAAACGATGAAGTATATACACCTCAGGAGAGACCACCTTGTAGGAAGTGTGGCAAGCTACATGGAGGAGAGTGTATGATACGCACTAATTCTTGTTATAGTTGTGGCAAACCGGGTCACATGGTGAAGGATAGTCTGAATAGGAGAACTCAAGAACAAGGGAAGGAGAGAGTTCAATCCAATGGTCCATGTGAAGATTCTTCAAGGAGGCAACGATTCCTCGCACTCACGTCTAGGGATGCAGGGAAAGGCACCTCTGGTGAAGTCTCAGGTGCGTAGCCTTACTTAGTCTTTCTTGTATTTGACTATGTATGATGTTTATGCACTAGTAGGAGGTTAATATGTTTGAGTCATCATGTTTGTTGCTTATTTGTATGACTTACATGTTTACTTATGGTGTATGCTTTGATGAGACTAGTTTAGTAAAGAGTTTCGTAGTCTATTAATGTGAAGCTATAGTAGGTTTCAAGGATGTGCATCATCATATAAATATGTGAATCAGATATTCACCAATGGGGAGTATTGAATTACCAATGTATGCATACATTCTATAGATGACTTACTTATGTTATTAAGAGTAGTGTCATTCGGGGACGAATGCTCCTAAGGAGAGGATAATGAACAACCCTAAAAATGGATATGCTAAGTAATGTTTAATGTGTCTAGAATGTCAACGATTAGACCGGGTTCACATAGATTGATGCGTGTAGAACTAGACCTAGGAACCCTTGCTACATCCAAGCCAAGTAACTTGGGGAGTTTTGTGAGCTAGGTAAGGTTGGGTCCAACCATGTGGGACTCTCAAATATAAAGATTTACTAAAAGGAGTCTTTACCGGACTTAAAAAGAGAATATCTTAGGTTTGGAGGGTCTAGGGGTAAAATGGTCTGTTTCCAAGCAAAGGGTAGTATCTTAATTACCTTAAATATATAATTATTTATTTATTTAATAAGGTCTAGGGGATTTTTGGGAGAGAGGGCCGACATTGGTCTCTTGAAGTGAAGTCTTGCTCCACTCGAGTTCGAACATAGGTCGAAGCAATGAATTAAATAGTTTTCAATTTAAGTTGGTAAATTAATGTAATTAATTTATATTATTAGTTATTAGCTGATTTAAAATAAAACGAAATCAGATTTTTAATAATTTAAAAAACATTATTTGACTAAGTCCTAAACTAGACTCCTAAGCCTAAGAAAACTCTTCTCTCCTATGCTCATCTCTCTCTCTATCTCACGTCTATAAAATTCTCACTCACGTTTTTATATGCCAAATACTTTACAAAAATAGTAGGTAAACCAAAGTTCTTAACACTTGAATAATTCACAATGAAAATTATAAAAAAACAACTAATCGAACATGTTAGGCAAAGAGAGGAGTTTTCCGTCAAGTTTGTGTTGAAGCTCTTGGATTTGGACGTGTATTTGGAGAGGTACTTTGGGTAGAAATTCGAGGTTTGAACATAAAAAAGGTATGGGTTCTCTTCTCCATTGATACCTTTCACAAGAGACCCCTTAAGGTTAAGAATATTCATTCCAAAAACGAGCATTGTTCCCCGTTGCATGTTCTTGTCACTATCTCCCATTGAATTATAGGTTGGTTATGTTTGCCTGTAGAAAACTAGGGATGAAACGTGTTTTAGTGATGATTATGCGTTTATATGTATGTTTGGAATTATGTTACTTATGTTAATGTCTCCGAAAATTTAACTATGTGTGTGTTGCCATGGCTATTGCTCCTGGTTTAGGACTTGAAATGGAATGATAGTTCTTTATATTTCATGTACACATGTTGATGTAAATGTGATGTTCATATGAGTTGAAACGTGACTCATTTGAGGGATAATCTCTTCTCTAAACGAATCCATGAAAACACACCTAAAACATTCTAAATGCACTACAAAGTTCCCCTAAGAACTAAGGTGTAACTTGATGAAAGGATGCTGAAAAATTAAAAGAAAATTTCCAGCTTCTAGTGATGAATTTCGGTCAGCAAAGAGGGTTCAAAATCTTGGGAAAAAATAAATTAAAATAAGTGAGGTCATGGAGGTTTGAAACCTCACCATGTCAAAAACCATGAAAGTAAAGAACTAAAAAGAAATGTGGTGAAAGGGATTCGAACCATGGTATTGGCTTGAAAATGTAAATTAAAAGAAAAAAAGAAATTAGAGGAGTGGGATTCAAACACACCACCTCTTAATCATTTTTAAAGAGAAGAATAAAAGAAAAATAACATGGGAGGCATGTAGGAATCGAACCAACAACCTCCTAGGTAGATTTAAGAAGAAAAATTAAAACAAATTAAAGAGGGGATGTGGGGGTTCGAACCCACAACCCCTCGTCCAAAAGAGAGAAATTTAAAGTCAATCAAAATAAAAAGTAAATGAGGTTGTGGGGGTTCGATCCCACATCCTCTTCGTTCTATTAATCAAAAAATGAAGAGAGAAATTAAGGGGAAAATGAAATTAAGGCATTAGGGCTCAAACTTGGGTCCTCAAGCCGTATGGATCAAACCAAAATGAATAATAAAAAAATGTAAGTGGTGTTCAAGATATTTGACAACCGGGCTCCCATTCCCAAATTTCGTATAGATGCATAAGTCATACTGAGTTAAATCTTCAAGAGTAATGTTGCCCACTTAGATCGAAATCGAGATTTTGGCATACATACAAGATGCATAAGTCTTGTATTACATAATCTTAGAAAGATATGAATCACTTAAATGAACAATGAATGAAGCCTCGTCGCTTGTATGTATAGACTCATAAGTCTAGCATACGATTAAAAACAAGTGAACCTAAGATGTATGTAATGAAATTATGAAACCCTAGAAGGGTTAAGTACGAGTGGTAGATACACTAAATGGATAAGTGCATTGTCATATGAAAAAATTAACAATGAAATGATGAAATTAACAATGAAACGATGAAACCCTAGAAGGGTTAAGTAAGAGTGTGAAACAAACAAATGTCCAAGTGAATTGGCATATGATGAAATGAACATTCCCGTAAAAAGGGATGAGTAATTATGAAGAGCAAATGTGCTAATGTTAATGAATGTGGTGACAACATGATATGAGGCTAATGTAAAAGATTAGAGCATTCTTTAATGAGCCTATGTAAATATTATCGAAACGTACTCACCTATTTGAGTGTAAAGTTAATGAAGAGACCAGTGTATTTGAACACTCTAATGAAAGTATTGAGATTAACACCCTTAATACTAAAGATGAGATGAGAAATTATCTATTGAGCTATGATGTCCTCATACTAGAGTCAGCTTCCATGACGTATGAGTTGAACGTAATGGAACTTTATACTGAGCATTGATAGACTAGCTATGAGCGGTGATTCCTTCTTTAGTAAAGGGCGGAGGTTCACGTAACTCTCATGACATGAGACTGTCTCGCATGCCGGGTATAAGTCTCCTTATATCTCCTAGTCTTCAAACTTATACTGCCAATGTAGGGATCTGGTGGGATTCAATTCCCATGTACGATAGCATGTTTCGGACACTTTGGCTAGTGATCCACCTCTTTTCGGTGTGGGGTTTCATGATACTGGATTTTATGATGCTCACATGATCTATGTCAGTTAAAGTTAAAGTTCCCAATGAATGAATGAGGCCAGCCTCAAATGATGTAAATAATGAAATGAATGGTACCAAAGGTGTTAGGATAGGATAATCAAAATGTGAGTTAGATTCAAGTAATGACATTAGGTCATTCTTGCTCATTGAATAACGAACCCGATGAAAGTTTTAAACTCCATCCTAGGTATAACTGGATTTACACTGTCTCATAAATAAAATAAAATGGAGTACGTATGAATGAATGATTCAAACTCTGTGTTTTCTATATAAGGATCCCTAGTTGAGGTCCCATATGTTGAGCCCTCATTTTTTGAAGTCCTAATATCAAGTCCATGATCCCAAGGTCTCAAGGAATATGAAAGAATGATACAAACTACGTGATATGATATGTGTAATATGTTATGGGTTGTTTGCAAAAATTATAGGTTTGATGATGCATGTTACACTCATGGAATGACGTTCCAAATCCAAATTTGGCAAGTCCCTTGACTTGACATTCCATAGATCATGTTGTTAGGAAAGAGTTGTTCCTTCTCATGCATGTCCTTGGTGTGTTCTTGCATATACCCATACTTAGTACAAGTGTGTAATAATTCCATATAAATATCTACTTTTAGGTGTAGGCACAGGTTGACGTTACATCTTACAGTACGACGTTGCAGCTATCAGGACATGGAGCTTTCATCCGGACATGGTAGGCCCTCATGCTTTCGAGGTTGTCTATTGTTATTATCTGTCTTACATGTAGGCTTTAGCTATTTGATCATGCTCCACTAGTATTTCTTTCCACTTTCATTCCAAACTTTGAATTGGTGTCATTTTGGCAAAAATACTTTTAATGCAATTATGAATTGTTTCTTTCACTTGACTATCCCTATATTAGATGGTTGATTAGTGAACGCCTATGATGTTAAGTTCAAAATGTTTATCATTAAATAAGAAAATAAAAAGCTCAAATTTTCCGCAAAAATTAACCTTGATTAATTAAGAATGACGTATGTAGGCTTGTATGCGACCTCTGAGAGGTTAACAACGCCGGTCTCATCTGGGGTCTAGATTCTGATCGTGACAATTGTTCTGAAAGGTTGTAACTTTTAGAAACAGTCGGTACCATGTGAAAGGTTTCAAACTTTCATTAATGTTCATATAGATTCTTAAAGGGTTGCAATCTTTCGAAACCTTTTCGTCTTGCCTATAAATACAATTCACACTTTAAAATCTTTCCTTACAAAATTTTTTGATCTTCTTCTTCTTTAGGGGACTTGATCTTTTTCCTGTTATGATTTTTAAAATTCTGTTATGTTTTATAAATTTTCATTTTGTTAATTCAATTTATGTTCATGTTTCTTACTAGTTCTGTATATTTTGATTATTTTATGTTTGTGCAAAATTTATTAGAATCAGTAATTTTGATTTTTTTTCATACACAAATTGGATATAATATTAAGGAATTTAGTTTTTATTATTATTAATTTGTGTTTATGGTGGAGACAAAAAATCTTTGTAAAATTTCACTCCTTTGAAGTCTTAAATTATAAGTTATTTCTTACTAAGGCAGTATCGACTTTTGTTTATCAGAAATGGCAAACAACGGTGTTGCAATGGTTGTTGTTGCACGAACCGAACTATTGTACAACAAGCAGACAAACTAGGTAAACTCACTAGTGTAAATTTCCAAGAATGGCAACAACTTGTATTTTTCTGGCTTACTACTCTTGGTCTGCAGAAATTTATAAGTGAAGACACTCAAGTGTCTGCTGCTGATATAGCAGACAGAGAAAAATTCATTATTATTTAAGCATGGCAACAGGCAGACTTCCTATGTAAAGGCTACATTTTGAGTGCTTTAGAGGATCACCTATATAATGTCTATAGTGAAAGAACAACTTCAAAAGAGTTCTGGGATGCACTTGACAATAAATATAAAACAGATGATGCATTCTTGAAAAAAGTTCTGGTCGCAAAATTTTTATACTATAAAATAGTAGGTAGTAAAACTGTTGGATTACAAGTGGATGAACTTCAACTTATTCTTTATGATCTGATTGCTGATGATATTGTAGTAAATAGAAGCTTTTCAAGTGCCTACAATGGTCGAGAAGATTCTTCCTTCATGGAACGACTTTAGGAATCATCTAAGGCACAAGCTTAAAGAAATGAAACTTCAAGATCTTGTGATCCGGCTCAAAATTGAGCAGATAACAAAAATGCCGAAAAGAAGTCTCGTAAAAATAATTGCAGTTAATATTGTTGATGAAGCTCCTACCAAAGAATAAAAGAGAAAGAATTCCAACAAGCAGATGTCAGAACAAGCCAAGAAAAAAGTAAAATACAATTGTGACAAGGCTAGTCATAGGTCTACAAATTGTCGCGCTCCATGAAAGAACAAAGACAAAGGCAAAGGCAACAGTCAGGCAAACATTGTGGAAGAGATGGAAGATGCACATGACTTGTGCGTAATAATATTAGAGTGTAACTTAGTTGAAAATTCAAGGAGTGTTTTCTCGACTCAGGTGCTACTCGAAATATTTGCTCTGCGAAGCGTCTTTGCAAAGTACACTCCTGCTGAGTACGATGAAAATTTGTTCATGGAAAACACAGCAATAGAAAGGATTGCATAAACTGGGTAAGTAATGTTATATATATATATATATATATATATATATATATATATATATAGTTTGTAATGTATAATTGTAACAAATAACAATTGAAAATATTTAATATTAGGATTGTAACATAACAGAAAAGCAATTAATTTAATTATCAGAAGACGAACAAACCTTATGTGTGATAAATAGTAAGGTTATAGTTACTATTAAATAGGGATCCCTTAAAAAAATGCTTGATTTAACGTTTTCTAATGACTATATTTACTGATTTTCAATTAAATATCATTTATTTATTTTTTATTATAAACTCAAAGTAAATTTCAATTAATATCATTTATTTATTTTTTATTAAATATCTTTGTAAACTAAACAATATCATTTATTAATAGTAAGGTTATAGTTACTATTAAATATCATTTATTTATTTTTTATTAAGTACAACAAATTTCGATATTGTTTAGTTTACAAAGACACATGGACAAATTGCATCATTTGTATAATCTTCCATAATTAAATACTCACTACGACGGTTATAGAACATGCATCTAAATTTCTTCAAACCATATATTGATATTTCCAATTTAATTGAATACATTTCTCGAGATTTTTAATAACATGATTTATGCATCATAAATCCTTCAATAATTTTCATGTATATGTCATTATCAAGTTTTCCATAACGGTAAGGTTCAACCACATCCATCAAACACATTTCAAGTTTCTCATGGACTGTGAAACTAATTAGATAATGCAATGTCATTGCATCCATAACTGGTGAGTATGTCACTTCTCTATCGACACCAGGCCTTTGTGAATATTTTTGTGACACAAGTCGTGCTTTATACCTTTGTATATGATTTTTCTTATTTTTTCGCGCAAAAATACATTTACAATAAAAGAGATTTGATACCATTAGGTGCTTGAACTATAGGTCCAAAAACTTAAACTCTAATTGAATTGCTTCATGCATTTTGACTGATCATTTCTTTGTCTGGACCAAGGAAGAGCTAAGTTCTGGCTCACCAACCTGGTTGGTGAATCTCCAATTTAACATAAGATCGCTTTGTAAGCTGCCAATTTTTGGAGCCTACTAGAAAATTAGGCCAGCAAAAGGTGAACTTGGCGACTCGCCTAGTGACCTTGGCGAGCCTAAGGGTCCAAAGGGAGACCCAAACTGGAAGGGTATAAAACTTTATGTTACAACATTAAAGGTCCTTAGTTCATTTCCAAATTTGAGTAAACATTATTCTATTCTTTCAGTAGCAACTATAAGACCTTTTTAGACTTGAATCATTTCAATTAAGTCACGCCAAATAGAATCAAAATAAAACCCATCTCCTCTAAAATATTTCTCTCATTGGAAATCCTTCATTAGAAAAAAAGAAGAAGGGAGTCGTCATGTCACATCCGAGAAGCACCCTCTAGAAGTAACATGGCGTACTTGATCTCGGAGGTCTTATAGAAGTCCAAAGTTATCATTCATCGCATTGTCATGAGTAAATTTCACGAAAAATTTAAAACTATATATATATATATATATAATATCATCATGCATAGCTACAGACTCTAGAATCTTTTGTCATCCTATACTAAATATCATAAGAGTACTTAGGGACACGACAGTTACAATATTAAACATAATTGTATAATTACAAGACTTAACAGTAAACCATAAGTAGGAAATCCTTGGACTTGAGGATTTCTTTCCGTGAGCTGGGAATCACATATCAAGCTCCTCATCTTTTGAAGACATCCCTTTAGCATCCATAACCTACACTTTTTGTAAAAAATTGAGAAAAATAGACTTAGTACAGCAATGCACTAAGTGTGGCAACAATGTAAAAACATGCATTTAAAAGGACATTTTCTTGAAATCTTACTTCATGCCCTTTTGAGTAAATGTTTATAAAAATTTTATACAAAAGAATTTATATCCCTCACATACTTAATATAGACATATTCAAAGTCTAAATATCATATAATATCACACATAGAATATAAACCACATTGGTCAAATTTACAGTAACCTATTTGCACTTAACAATAAGTTTTTCCTCTTTACAATGAACTTCTTCTTTTAACTCGTTAACATCCCAAGTAACCCTCAGTTATACTTGGTGAATGCATCACCTTAAGGTCACAAGGAAAACCATACATACCACTTACATAAGCCAACATATACCATCGTAGAAGTATAATACATCAAAGATACAGTTAAGCCAATACTCTAATGGCTTTACAATAAGCTACATCAACCTACACATGCATTCACTTTACTTCACATAAATGTATTATTAAACCTTTGTCACAATCCTACTATAAATCATGTAATTCAATGTATATGTGAAGCCTCATAACCTCACACATACTTATAAACCTATCATAAGACCACAAGCCTTAACACTTTTTTCATACATAAAACAACAAGTAGAGACAACTTTATTCATGTCAACCAATCCTTCATCAGATAGTCATTAAGATCAACATAGTGCATATAAGAATAAGACCACATCATATAGAGTCATGAAATGCACTTCAACACAACAAGTAGACAATTACTAAAATGTCATACATATGGAACATATACATAGACACTTCCATTAGAACACCTTCCTACGACTTCCCTCAAGAGACACTTGTGTAATGCAAAGGTGAAGTCCCATACCCCAACCTACACTAAGAAACTACCCTTTTTTTATTAAACGACCCTTGTGGTGGGTCAGGGGCTAAGCAACACCCCCAAGCCTTATCATTTATTATATAAATTGTACAAGGAGGGGGAAATAAACCTTTACCTTCTATCCTAAGTTGGGATTTATAGTTAATTAACCATTAAGGTTTATCAACTTAATCCCTTACAATTGAGTTGTAATCTAGTAAACAAAGTACATAGAGAAGACTCCTCTCTTATTACAAAGTTTTCTAGTAAACATAAATGAGGGAGACTCTCCCTTTTACAAGAAATTCTATTAAAAAAGAAACCTATTCATATACCTAAATTGAACAGATTTTCAGATTTATTATAGTACTATACAATTATTGAAATTATGGTGGTTGCTTGATTCTCTTCAACTTCCTTCTTCTCAATAATGGCATTACCATTTTCTCCAAAATATAACTTCCTATAATTGATCCAATTAATTGTTGAGAAGTATAAAAATGTTGCATTATATCCATCTTATGACTATATTTAGCTAACATATCAGTCGTGGCATTAGCTTCTCTATAGATATGTTTACATTGAAAATAGTCCATTTTGTGACTAAGTTTTTGAATCTGCTCGATTGCTTGTTGACATCTCCAAGGTATGAATATTATATTGTTTATCCATTTGCTCAATAACTCAAAATCAACCTCCAGAATAATGTTCTTGTATCCCTGTTGAACACACCAACTAAGTCCATACAAAGCAGCTTGTATTTAAGCAAAATTGTTAGTTCCAAAACTAAAAGGAATAGCAAATGCATAAATCAAGTTACCTTGATGATCTCTTTATATTCCTCCTCCACCAGTTTGGCCAGTATCGTGAATTGTTATTCCATTTGTATTTAATATATAAGTGCCTACTGTTGGTTTATTCCAGCTTACCATGATTATTTTATTCTGTTGTTGACACTTCTCCATAATGTGGATCAAACTGTCCCAACTAAGTTGATATGGTATATTAGTAAAAGTTATATGTATAGCCTTCATGATATCAGAAATATAGAATATTCTACCTTTTGTATACTCGATTGTTTACCTCCATACTTGACAGCACACGTGTTTTTCCACAAATTCCAAAAAATAAAGTTAGGTAAATGTTAAGAATTAATTTTTGTACCTCATTTTATATTGGAAGGCTTCTCCAATGCAGTAAAGTGCTTCTAATATTTGTATTATTGGTTTCAGCTCCCATTCTTGTAGCATGAAGTCTCCAAACTTTTTTTAGCAAAGTTACCATTGATTAAAATATGATCAATATCATCTTTTCCACGTCTATAACAACAATAACAGTCATCCTCTTCTTTTCCAAATTTCAATAAATTTTCTTTAGTAGGAATTTACCTCTCAAAGCTCTCCAAATAAAGAAAGAGACTTTGAAAGGAATACTTTTGTGCCAAATACATTTATTAATAGGATCATTAACTTTTTTCTTCCTTATGATTCTCCAAGCAAAAGCTATTGTAAATTGTCCATTGTCCTCAGGCATCCATATTGCAGCATCTAATCTTCCTTCTTTATATTGAAAGTTGTGATTAAGAACAGAAGGTATCAACAGTGGAGGTACATTCTGTCTGATAGCTCTTTCATTCAATTTTCCATCATCTAAAAAATCTCCAATTTTCATATTATTAACACTAGAAACCCTATCACAGTATGTAGATAATGCACCCTCTCCCAACCAATTATCCCACCAAAAACTGCAATTCTCAGACTGGACCTTCCAGCTAATATGATTTTCCACTTCTTTTCTATTCGTTGTAAGATATCTCCAAATTTGACAATTTCCTGTATCATACTTCTTTCCAACTATATTAGCTCTTTGACAATATTTTGCCTTTAAAAATTGACTCCACGGGGATTTTTTGGTTCTAAATTCCCACCAGTGCTTGTAATGAAAAGCCATACACATATCTTCTAAAAGTCTTACACCAATGCCTCCTTCTTCATAAGGATATGCTAAACTTTCCTAAGAAGCCCAATGATACTTCTTCTTCTCTTTATCAGTACTCCAGAAAAAGTCAGCAATGATTCTTTTAATATACTTGAGGGTTGTTTTAGGAGGAGCAATGGCTGACATAGTATGAATAGGTATTGACTGAAGAACATGTTTCACTAAAGTAATTTTTCCTCCAAAATTCAGAATCTTACATTGCCAACCAGCTATTCTGTTAATAATTTTCTCAACCAAATCAGAATAATAAATGATTCTTTGACCCCAAATGTATAAAGGACATCCTAAATATGTTATAGGACTGTCCTTCATATTAAAACCAGTTTCGCTGTTTATAATATCAATAGTCTCTTGCTTGGTATTTGCAGTCACCATGAAATAACTTTTTTCTTTGTTTACATGTTGATCAGAAACCTTTTCATAATCAACTATAGTATTCATAATAAGTTGTAAGGACGTTCTTTTAGTAGAAGTAAATATGATTATATCATCTGCAGAGCTTAGATGATTAATCTGAGGTCCTCTACTATCCATGTGAAAGCCATTATTTAAATGATTTTGATAGATCATATTAAGCTGTTTAGATAAAACCTCAGCCCCTAAAATAAAAAGGGATGGAGATAAAGGATCCCCTTGTTTAAGACCTCTAGTAGAGTGAAAGAAGCCCTGTCTTTTGCCATTGATGATTATAGAGTACCAATTATTACTCATTATTCTCCAAATTCTATCAATGAAGACTTCACCAAATCCTAGCTTCCTCAATACTTAACAAGTATAGGACCAAGAAACTCTATCATATGCTTTTACCATATCCAACTTAATCACAACATTGTTACCCTCATTTGGTAACTTGATACCATGAATGATTTCTTGTGCTAACATAATATTTTCTGAAATAATAGAAGGTAAAATAAGAGCCAGTCTACTACTAATAATCTTGGAGTTGATTTTGTTTGTGAAATTACTAAGGCTAATAGGTCTGAAAACCTTAACCTTGTTAGGATAATCCACTTTAGGCAATAATATCAAACAAGCATGAATCATATACTTAGGCATGTCATAACCATGAAAAAAGGACTGAACAGCAGCAAGAAGATCCTCCTTGATAATATCAAAACATACTTGGAAAAATTTGCCGCCAATACCATCCGGTCCAGGAGCAGAATTAGGGTTCATTTGCATAACCACCCTTCTCAATTCCTCCAAGGTAGGAATCTTTTCCAATTCATTATTTTGATCCATATCAATAATCTTAGGAATACACTATAAAATATCCTCCCTAATCTTCTCTGTTTTGCCAGTGAACATCTTTTTATAATAATCACAAGCTTCCGTTGCTATATTCTCCTAACCTTGAATCCATTCACCATTATCATTTTTAATCGTAGATATCAACATTCTTTTCCTTCTTCCTCTCATTATAGCATGAAAGTATTTAGTATTGGAATAACCTTCTTTTAGCCAATTAATCTGAGTTTTTTGTTTAAGAATAGCATGCTCAATTTTCAGAAATCTTATATACTATGCATTTACTTCTTGCAACTTCTCTCTGTTTTCCTTAGTATTATCATGCAAAATAATAACCTCTGCTTCTCTAACAAATTCTTCATACTGTTTAACCTTCATAATAACATCTCCATATTGCTTTTTGGACCAATTCATTAGAGTAGCAGTTAGTCTCCTCATCTTAGTATGTAAAATCCACATGGGATTTCCTACCACTTTCTTTTTCCAACAATTTTAAGCAGTCTGTAAAAAAGATTTATTCTCACTCCAGCAATTAAAAAATTAAAAAAAATACTTAATCACTGAATCCTTATTATCACTCATTTCCAGCATTAAGGGACACTGATCAGATCCCACAGATGGAAGATGAGTGATATTGGTTTGAGGCATCTTCTCCAACCAATTATAATTAACCAAACCTCTATCCAGTCTTTCCCATATTCTAGCCCCATCTTTCCTGTGATTACACCAACTGTAAGGTTCAGCATTATAACCAATATCCACTAAACCACAAATTCAATAATGTTGATAAAATCAAAACTTTTATTTATGTTGTAAGCACTACCACCTAGCTTTTCATGTGTAGAAGAAATCACATTAAAGTCACCAACAATACACCAAGGATGACTAGTTTCAGCCAACTGAGTCATGCTATCCCACAAAGGTCTCCTCAAATTATCCCTACATTTTGCATAAACATAAGTGACAATTAATGGCTCACTAAAATCATCATGCTGAACCTCACAAGTGACCTGTTATTGATTCATATCCAGCACCTTACATTTCACCTTACTAGACCAGAAAACCCAAATTTTGTTATTAGAATTATTGTAACAATAATCCATATGAAGCTTCATCCTATAGAATTCTATAAGAGATTGATTAGCAAAAGGCTCAAGAATGGCAATCATAGACAGATTATGAATTTTCTTTAAGTTTATTAGTTTTTCAAGAGCACCAAAGGTATTAATGCTCCTAGCAATCCAACAAATAAACTTAATCATTATAACCCTCTACTCCTAGCTCTAGTATTAGGTTTATTAATACTATCACTTTTGTTTTGTCTTGAAATTTTCCTACCCCTTGGAGATAGTCCCTGTTTTCTAGTAGCTTCCCTAACTTCCTCAATATTAGAACTAGGGAGCATAGGACTTTCTTGAAAAAGATGTTTATTAGTAATTTCCTCACCAGTGTCTATACCTTCATCTAAAGATTGAGTATCAACATCATACTCCTCTTCATATTCTATAGCCCTATAATCATCCAAATAGTCATCCTTATCTATATGACCTAACAATTCTTGACCTGTATCAATTTTATTCTTGTTCTTATTAGTGTTCTTAGATTTATTAGAAATCATTTTATCAGGAGGTTCCCTATCATCAATTATAGGAAACCCCTGCTCATCAACTTTCTCCTTTCCTTTGTATAATCTATTATCCTCCTGACAATAACCAACCTCACCTCCAACAGCTACACCAACAGAGACAATATCCATATTTAAATGACTAGGATTAGGTAAAGTACCTGAAACATTTACAGGAGTTTGTTCTATTTTGTGTATCTGTTATGTCCTTCTTTGTTGCATATTGAACTCCTCTATATTAATAGTACTTCCTTCCATATAAATATGCCATGATTTCTTCTGTTGTGACCTGTTAATATTAATAATATTTTGTTTTCTTTATTTATGAATTATATCTGTTTGTTCCTCCCTTTCTTCTCCAATGTCTACATCTTCCTGCATATCAAGATCAATATAAGTATTTTTAGTGGGAATTGAATTTATACCTGCATGTATTTGCTGCTATTGAGTTGTCCTATCAGCATAAAATGTAACTTGCTGAGTATTATTCCTCCTTCTCTGAATTTGCTATTCTTCATGCTGTAATTGTTGTGTATTTTGACCTTGATTTCTTTGAGGAGTTAATTCTCCTTCCTTCCTGTCTGTATCCATGTTTTTAGTAGCCTGCATGTCTTAAGGAATGTTAGAAGTATTGTCCTTCCTATTTTTATTTTTATCTAAATCATTCTTCCTTTTATTGTCTTCATCCCTTTGTTTAATTATACAATCAACTTCTTTATGACCTTGATGTTTACAATAAAAACAGTAGCCAGGAATACTGTCATAATCAATCTTTTGCCATCTCCCATCTGTGATGTCTTCACCTTTGTACCCTATCCAGATATGAGGAGGTCTTGCTTTAGTAAGATCAACCTGGACTTTAAGTCTTGCTTGGTTACCTCTAGTTTTGTTTACGGAGGCAGAATTAAGATAAAGAACTCTGCCTATAGGAGATAGCAACCCAGTAATAAACTCTTTGTTATAACAGTGCCAAGGTAATTCCGGAAGAGACACCCAAATAGGAACTAAGGGAGTTTTTTCATTAGGCTTAAAAGAAGGAGTCCAAGCTTGAATCCTTATTATTTGTCCAGCTATAGTCATTCTTTGCTTTGTCCAAACCATGTTATAATCAAGTTCATTGTCTAAGTCTATGTAGATATGTCTTGAATTGAAATGAGCAATCTTAACTCCCCCAGATAATTGAGTTTGTAGAATAAAGTTTTTCCTAATCAACTCCACTTTAGGCATTGTATAAACAAACTTGCCAAAAAGAGTGTATTTACATGCTGCAGCCAGGTCCTTAATTACTTCATCTTTAACATAAAGGACGGAAGGAAGGCCTTGTTTGGTAGTGATTTTAGGTTCAGTAAGCTTGATACTAATCCCCTTTTTTGCTTGATTATGTCTTAACCTATCAGCATAGGTTTGGATCACTGTGTAAGGTGCAGGTTCAGGTACTTGATCACTTTTAGGAAAGTTTGTATTTCCTGATGGTGGATCATTTTTCTCATTGTTCCCTCGCTGAGTTTGTCTATCAAAATTGCTCGAAATCTTAGGGAAATTAGTATGGTAATCTGCTTGTTGTTTCTTACTAGTCTCATTATCCCTTCTATTACTCCTATCTATATCCTTCATCAAATCATAAGGATTATAGGCAATAGTAGTAGGATTGGTATTACCTTGGATATGTTCTGTTCTACTAATAGGCATAGCAGGCTTAGAAGACTCACCAGATTGTCGATACATTGAAGGATGGATGGCTACCTTTGAACCTTGATTTCGTCCTATTGTTTCTCGAGTATTTGCAGTTTGTGGAATCGCAAGATTTCCATCATTTTGCTTGTACGATTTAGCCATATGCTACTGTTGTTGACCCAATCAAGTATCGTGATTCGTCCTCTGCAATTCTTGCGTATGTTGACCAGATCGACTTCCTTGTTCTTGAGTCCTAGTTTGAGATTCATTATGATCTCCTACCTTTCGTGATTCACTATTTTGTATGTCCCGCGTCTCTCTATTTTATTGATTGAGATTTTCAAGTGCATGAGTCACCATTACCAGTCCCTTGTGACGATGGCTTTTCTCTAACCTGCTCCGTGTTTCTTTCTAATTTCGCTTGTTCTTCTACTAACTGTATATCACCTTCCAAACCACTCATTTTTTGACCTCTTTCAGAATTGTAACGCGATTCGTCCATATCCACCTCCATTGTTGCAGTATGGACCACCTCTTCCTCAAATGTGAAGAGGTGGATTATGATTCCGTTTCTTCATGAGTTGTTGACTGCATAATAGGATTCCGCGCCCCTGTATTTGGGTCTGGAGGCCTTAAAATATTTCATCTGCTGGTATTCCATCCATCATCAAACAACAATTTTCCTAAACAATTAGCTGAATTGCTAATTCTTTTCAACAATTCCTTGAAAGAATTCTAGAGAGAGAAAATATTCCAAGAGAGAAAATATTCCAAGAGTTAATGTTTATTATTATTAAGGTGAGATCAAGAAAATACCCTTAGGTTATCCTACTTAGGGTCCTTACTTTACTTCCATTGTCCATTTTACTTTAGGGTAACTATAGCCTTAACCGATACTAAGACCATGGGTGCTACATGGAATTTGGTGTTCTTGAACCTTACACCAATGGAAGATGTTCTTAACCAGCAAAGGTAGAACATTAACAGATGCAAGCATATTAAGTTGATATCACTTGCTAGATCCTATGTGGCAAACATAGTTATGGAACTTGGAGGTACATATGGAAACATTCCTCTATGCGCTTGGGCTATGAGGCTAACCATCTAATGACGGTTACGGTGACCTACCTTCCTCCAATGGGAAGGGACACCCCTCACTTCAAATTCACTCGGTGTTAAGATACGTTCCCTTTATTGAAAAGCCTTTATTAACTTTATCTTATAAAAATAGGCTTAGGAGATTGACTCCTCATATGCTTATAAGAATTCATCAACCTAAATCATGTGAGATACCCTTTCACATGGACATAGCATATGTAAGCACCTATGTAGTTGTAGGGTATACTTGACCATACCTTTCAAGGCCCTTCCATTAACTATATCTTCATACATGTGCGTACATACTTAAATGTGAGAAAACCTTTCACATAAAACATAATTGTCACACATGTTCATGTATCAATGCATAAGTCTATAGGTATAACTATATGAGAAATCCTTTCATATAAACACACCAAGAAACTATGAACATTCATACTTCATCATATCATATAGTTAACATCATAGCATGTAAGACATATTCATAGGATGTTCATACATTCATTTACATGTACATAGAAACTAACCTAGGAACTATCCTATCAAGGCACACATGTGCAATGTATAGACAAGGTTTCATACCCTTATTCATACTAGTAAACTTATTAAGTCATCCTAGTGAATGATACATACAAAACCATAGAATGGTTAACGTAATAGTAAACTCATTTATTCAAGACATACAACATCTTTACAGTAAGCTCAAGTCATTATGTATCTATGCCAACTTTATTTCACATATATCACTATAGCAACTCATTGTAGGCAGCACATATATATAAAGTTAACATAACCATTTACATTCTCATAACATTAGCCATACTACGTAGATCATAGGTACAATAGGAAAAACTAGGCATAAGCTTAACATAAGGTGATTCATCACCAAAACACATTCATAGTATAATTGCCTTCAAGGCCATGTTCACATCACATACATATATTGGTAATAATGTAAACACCTCCACAAAAAGTGGACCATACCACACAAAGTCATACAATGCTTCATCAACTATCAATTCTATAAGAAAGTAGAGAGGAAAGGTCATTCTTACCAATTTCTTACCTTTTGATCATTCTTGATCAATACTCATGTTTTATCAACAATTAATATAAAGGCAGTAGATAAATATGCTTTAATTATAAAAGAAACCATTCCTAAGTCACTACAAAGCCATGCTACAACTAGTAAAATACATCACCAACATACTAGAAAGTAGAAGGACAATCTTTAACCAAATTCAATTGTATTGAGCATCAGTCATATTTACTCATTAGTATAAATATGTGGCAATATATAAAGACATAATGATCAAGTTAAATCATACTTCATCTATCCTAGATCAAGTTAAATCATACTTCATCGATCCTTACCAATA
Source organism: Solanum lycopersicum (assembly GCF_036512215.1). Classification (NCBI taxonomy): domain Eukaryota; kingdom Viridiplantae; phylum Streptophyta; class Magnoliopsida; order Solanales; family Solanaceae; genus Solanum; species Solanum lycopersicum. The sequence goes on from NC_090805.1 coordinate 32,117,089, forward strand.
CTTCTTTACATTGATCTTGAGTGACTCATACCCAAATTTCATCAATAACATTTATATAAGGAAGTAGTTAAAGAAATCATCACCCAAATGAAATCCTACTACAAGTGCCATAAAATCGATATTAAAGTGAATAGCATGCTTCAAGAATCAATAAGAAAATAAAGATTAATTCTTCAATACTCAATCCATATTGGACAAACAACACATATTTCATTATCACATGATATCATGGGAAGTATATAACCATCAATTTGACATAACTGAATCTTATAATAAGCATGATAGTATCAAGAGCACAAGATACTACAATATAGACTAGCCTTATTCAAACCTTCAAGCCTTCATGTTCATGGTCACTCATAGACAATTCACCATCAATACACATACTAGGCAGTAGATATAAGCACTTCAACGTACTAGAACCATAATTCAATCGATATACATTCAAGATCACAAAGCCCACACATAGGCTAAATCGAGACTTTAAAGGGATCGTGGGTTCATCATGCAATTGGATTAAAATTCACGTTACAATCAATATGTTAACTTAAATTCATCATTAGGAAGCCTTTAAAAACGTATTGAGAAAGAACTCATGGCTAGATTGAAGAAAAAGAAGTTTGATCATGAAATCTCTTTTGAAAACTTTGAGATTAACTCTCTAGATGGAAGGATAACTACAAATGAAGGATAACCACACCTTAATGTATAATAAAACGTCTACAAAATTTGATGAATAAACCATAAAAATCCAAGTTGTTCTTGAGCTTCATTTTAAATGGAGGTCTCATGAGAGAATTGGTTTTGGAGGGAAAGTCTCATATGTGTCAAATGAATTAAAAATCGGTTGTTCACGTTTTTGATCACCTAAATACGCCCAAAAACAATCAATTAAAACAAGTAGGGCCAGGTTATAATTTGACATTCACCCTTTAAAAAAACAATCGCTAGGCAGTAGTTGCACGCCACCATTGACGGGCACAAACGACGCCGAGTAGGTCTATCGACAGAACCTACTATAGGCCGTCATTTGGGCCTGAGGCTTGACAACAACCCTAAGCCTTAAACAGGCTAAGTTTCTATAAATGACTTCACAATTTACGGGTCGTTTGTCAACAAATGGGGCATCGTTTAGTTCAATCGATTGACACTGCCAAGGCAGTGTCTCGACAGCCTTTAGGTCCTTGTTGAGGGACTCCTGGGGGGCCCTTGAGGAGTCGTACCCGAGAGTTTCCAACATAAATATGAACATTAATAATTCAAGGATATCACACATCAGTTTCACCCAAAATAATTACACTCAACATGTCCAATCATGCTAGGCACCATCAAGACACTCACATGCATGTCTCAAGGGCTAACTTTCGAACGTTTTGGATGTTCTTGGAAGTTTGAAATCATAACTTTATGAAAATAACCATACTTCCTAAAACATAATTTTGAATCATATAAGGACCTCATAAGCTCATGACACACACATAAGCACAGAAAAACACATAAGGCCCTTAAGTGACTAGTCGTCGAACATTTTGGTCGTCCCTTGACTTTTGACTTCCAAATGATTTCAAATCACCCATGCATTCTTTAAAATACTTAATTAACATGTTAACAAACTTATAGGCACAAGTGATACTCTAGACACCCTAACTTCTTTTAGGGGTCTTACAATATCCCCCACTTGGGAACATTCATCCTCGAATGACACTTGGAACATTTTAATCACAATAAGGACTTCAATGTATCATAGAGCAGCTTACAACTGTCATAACTTCATCATATAAAAATTAATGCACCATACTCACAAGGAAAACAACTTCCAACAATTTAGTAATCAAACTAACACAAGCAAGCAAAATGTTTATTCACTAACTCTTTAATGCATCAAACACATAGGCTCTTATCATGTTCATAGGGATCAAAATGATAAGGGATCAAAAATACTTCTCCTAATCATAACATGGTCGTTAAACTTTATTTTATTAAGAGATCATCTTTCAATCTTCTTTAAATCACACTTAGGCAGTTTCAACAATACTCAAGAACAATTGGGCACAACTACATCAATGCACATAAACTTGAGTAAAATAGGTCGACAAGAAATTTTTATTAGTTAGTCCTAGTGTAACACCCCTAAGATAATAGAACATGATTTTCATGTCGAAGCATCATTGATTAATTACTATAAGGTGTTTTATTCTCATTTTAGGAACTTGAAATTTTGTGATAATTGTAAATGTGTCTTAAATAAGTGTTATCGTAATTTAAGGTACTGTCTGGGGTATTTAGGTAAATTGACTAATTAGAACTTCATATAAGTAGAATATTTTGGTATCAAGTATGTGTGTATATATATATATATAATATATATATATAATATATATATATATATCGGAGTATATATACACAATTTGAGGCAGCAAACAATTATTTGGGCAGCACCTTGTGGTGACATCTGTCCATATTATGAGGATAATTTGTGTAGCTATATATTTTACACCTCCTCTTATAAATTTTGAATACCTAAAAGTATAGAAACTTTAGAACATTAGCTAAAGAGTAATTCTTTAAAATCATGAGGAAATCTGGCTCCTTTTGGTTTTAATCCAACAAACACACACTTCCTTTAGGTTGTGTATACTTGTGAACAAGTTAATGACCTTGAGACGTTTGTGGGTCTACAGTATGAACTCTAGAAGAGGTGTTGGACTGTTTCTTGTCTAAAGAACTGAGGTGTGTGTATAAACTTGTACTTGTACTAATTTATCTAATGATATATCTAAAATTTTATTTTGGTACCTTGGTTACCTCTTGTCACTTTGCATTGTTATGTTGTTGTTACTTGTGATGTTAAAGACTCTAGTGTAACTCGCCCACTTGTACGGATTATTTGATCACTTGGCTATCTTGTTGGGACTTTGTCCTTCTTGTGGCTGTAATTTTTTCATTATTGGAATGCCTCTTGACTTAAATCATTTGTCATCTTGACTCTGGATTTTTAGTTCATCTTAAGTATGGGAGTTTTCCATTTTAAGCACAAACTAGAATCCATTTTTAATATGGTTATTGGTTCTCTTGATTATTGGGTCTTGACCCTTCTTGATACAGGGCGTTGACCCTTCTTGATTCTGAGCGTGCTTGGTATGAAGACATGATGTATACATTAGGTGAGTCTTGTTATTGTACCTCTTGCAAATTTGTGCTATGAACGTTATTGACATTTGGAGCTTCAAATATTTAACTTTATACTCTTTGTATATTGTTTACTTGATTTACCGATTATATTTCAATAATGATACCCTTGATTGAGAATGATGACTTGATGAATCTAAGGGCACTGAATCTATATTTTTACACCACTAAGATTTATGCTTAGTGATAGTTGTTTATATCATATGGAATGTTCAAGAGGACGCTTGAAGTTGACATTGAACATGGATATTTTGAAAGCCTTAAGGACTATCACACTTTCATATAGGCATATATATATTTTATATAAACATTGGGACTTGTGCACGATCTATTATTGTATAATAACATGAGATTTTAAGGGCTGATTTGATCATGTCACCATGGGTTGTAATATAAGTACGGTTATACGTTTTAATCTTTTTGGGGTGTGTGAACCTATGTCTTGTAAGATACTAAGCTTTATGTTTTGTAAGTTTGTGTGAAGCATGAAAAAGCTTATTTTGGTACTCAGATTTTGGTAATATTCTTCTTATTTCATTCATATGTATAAGAATAAAACATGCATGTTAAGCTCGTCCGTGATTTTCTTAACAAATTTTTTTTGGTTTATTTTTCATCATAAGTTAAAAGTCTATATCATATCAATTTTGATTTAAAATATATATTTAAAATGGGCAAGATGCACATCCTTAACTAAATTATTCGTTATGAACCTAATACCTCAACTAGATTAAAATCAATATGCCTTCGTTAATTTCTTTAAAATGTCGCAAGTATTAAATTAAGTTTCTTGTAAGGTTGTAGTATCTCTCATAAAGGGTCGCTAAAAGTGATGATATCAGAGCCTAAGTTTGTGGTTCTAGGACTTTTTCTATGAAATACTTTTATAGTTGTTGCTTTCGAAAAGGTTCTATTCAGAGTTTGTGTTCACTTAAATAGTTCTACATATCCTTATTGCACGTAGATTTCACATGCATCATGTACAGGTCCCTAATGCAGTCTGATCTTCCCTTTTGAAGGAATTAAGTTATGGCCACTTCTTCTGATCGACTTATAGAAGCTACTCATGAAGGTTCGGTTGACTCTATTTCTCAACCTCATGCACTGGAAGGGGTTGGATAATATATCTCAAATGACCATGTACCCCACACTAGTGGGTCTAAAGTGGGAAACCATCCGCGTGTAAGAACTGGTTCACATCCTTATTTGAGTCATGGTACTCAAGCCATGAATCCTCCTTTTCAACAAATGGTTGAATTCTTAAACCATATGGTTGAATCGATGCATGATTACAATGGGATTAACTTTGAATAATGAAGAAAATGGGTGCAGTAGAGTTTGAAGGCATTGTTGATCCTACTTGTGCTGAACAATGGCTAGATAGCACGGAGATGGTGGTTGAGAAGTTGGAGTTTTCATATGTTACGAAACATAAGTTTGCTATTTCACTATTACAAAAGGATACTTATGATTGGTGGGTAAGTGTTCCGAATGCCAAGGTACAACCTCCTATTCTTACTTGGGATGATTTTCTTAAAGAATTTTTCATGAAGTATGTACCACCGGCTTATTGTGATGCAAAGAAAAAAGAGTTTTTCAATCTAAATCAAAGAGGTGTGTCTATTGCTGAATATGAACAAAAGATTCTAAGGATCTCTCGTTAGGTTAGGGGTATTATTAAAGAGAAAAATATAAGTGCATGGAATTTGAAGATTGTTTAAATGTTCCAATAGGAAGAATGTGGCAATCCTGCAACATGAGAAATTTTGTGAGTTAGTGTCGGCTGCTTTTACTTGGGAACGTCTTGATTAAGAAGAAGCTAGTAGAAATGAAAACAGATTCCAAAAGCCTAGACCAGATTTTGGAGGTCCATCAAAAAGGGGAAGGTTTGATAATTTTAAGGCTATAAGTGATAATAGGTCAGCTCAACAAAAGTAAAAAAGATCAAATTTTTCTATATCTAGAACACCAAATTATGCCAAAGGCAAGCCTTACGTTCCCACTTGTCCACAATTTGAAAAAAATCATTATGGTACTTGTAGGAGAGCCTTTCTTGCATCTTTTAATTTTGGGAGCTTTGATCTCAAAGTGAAGGGCTGTCCTAAGCCTAATAATGCTCCTTCATCAAAAAATTAAGGTTTGGTTCATAAGATTTCATTTAATACTCCTCAAACTAATAAAGGGTCAAGGCCTAGAAACAACCAAGAAGCAGGTGCGAGTGGAACTAATCAAGCTAGTGGACAAAGGGGTATTTTACGTGCCTATGCCATGAGACAAAGGGATGATCAATATGGACAATACGTGGTTGTCGGTAAATTTCACTTATTTGGCTTATGTGTGTTTACATTATTTTATCCTGGTTCTACACATTCCTATATTTGTTCTTCACTTGTCCTTCCTAAAAATGTGAAATCCATGAGACTTAATTCTGATGTGCTTGTTGAAAGTCCATTGGGTTATCAAGTTGTGTGTAATTGAATTTATCGTGATTGTCCCTTCATGATTCAAAATCTAGTCTTGACTATTGATTTGATTGAAATGCCTTTCAAGGATTTTGATGTTATTATCGGGGTGGACTAGCTTTATGAATATCATGCAGTCGTTAATTGCAGATCATAGATTGTGACTTTTAAAGATCCTGCATGTTCACAGATCATCATATAATGTGAAAGATCTTTGATATCTAGTATTATTTTTACGGCCTCGGCAAGAAAGTTGATGCGTCAAGGTTTTGGGGCATACCTTGCTAACATAGTTTATACACAGTTAGAGAGTCCTTGTATCAAGCACATAGCTGCTATATGTGATTTTCCATAAGTCTTCCCAGAAAATCTTCATGGATTGCCCTGGAAAGAGAGGTTAAATTTCCAATCGAGCTTATTCTTGTATGTACCCCTATTTCCATCACTCCGTACAGAATGGCTTCAGCAGAATTTAGAGAATTGAAATCTCAATTGCAAGAACTTATTGAGAAAGGTTTTATTCAACCTAGTGTTTCTCCTTGTGGATCCCCAGTTTTATTTTTAAAGAAGAAAGATAGCACGCTTAGGCTTTGTATTGACTATGGACAATTGAATAGAATAACAATAAAGAATAGATATCCACTGCCAAGGATTGATGATTTGTTTGACAAACTGAAGGGTGCTATAGTATTCCCAAAGATCGATTTAAGGTTTGGATATCACCAACAATGTGTTAGAGAGAATGATATTCATAAAACAGCTTTAAGAACTCGATGTGGTCATTACATATTTTTGGTAATGGCATTCTGATTAAGAAATGCACCTTCGACATTTATGGATCTAATGAAATTTTCTATTCAAACCTTATCTTGATCAGTTTGTGGTTGTTTTTATAGATGATATCTTAATATATTTCAGAAGTAGTGAAGACCATGATAAACACCTCTTGATTATTTTTCATATTTTGAAGGAGAAAGAACTTTATGCTAAACTTTCTAAGTGTGAGTTTTAGTTTGATGAAGTGTCTTTCTGGGACATGTTGTATAAAGTGAAGGTGTGAAGCTGGATCCTAGTAAGATACAAGTTGTTGTTGAATGGAGACCTCCCAAAAGTCCGACTAAAGTAAGATGTTTCATGGGCTTACTAGGATACTATTGAAGATTTGTGAAAGGCTTCTCTTTTACTACCTCCCCTTTGACCTAACTCCTGTAGAAGGAACTAAAGTTTCATTGGGATGAAAAATGTCAAAAGAGCTTTGAAAAACTCAAATCCTTGTTGACTCAAGCACCTATACTTACTCTACCAATTGAAGGGAAAGAATATGTAGTGTACGATGATGTTTCTCGCAATGGTCTAGGATGCGTTTTGATGCAAGCAAGGAAGGTAATATCTTATGCCTCTCGGAAATTATAACCGAATGAATTGAATTATTCTACGCATGATCTTTAAGTTGCTGCTATAGTTTTTGCTTTAAAAACATGGCGACATTATTTATATATAGAGAGAAATGTAATACATTCACTCATCACAAGAGCTTAAAGTACGTGGTTACTCAAAGGGAGATGAACTTAAGACAGTGTAGATGTATTCAACTCATCGATGATTATGACTGCGCGATTAATTATCATCCAAGTAAAGCTAATGTGGTTGTTGATGCCTTAAGTCAAAATTCTTTCGCAAGCATTCTTTTGAGGTCTTTGACATTGCTCCTTGAGTTAAGATCCATGAATGTTTGTCTTACACCTAATTCAAATTGTGCAGCACACAATTATTTAGGGAGCACCCTGTGGTGACATCTGTCCATGTGGTGAGGATAATTTGTATGGCTATATATTTCAACCTCCTCTTGTGAATTTCGTATAACTTAAAGTATAGGAACTTTAGAACATTAGCTAAAGAGTTTTTCTTCAAAATCAAGAGGAAATCTAGATCCTTTTGGCTTTAATCAAACACACACACACACACTTACTTTTGGTTGTCTATACTCATGAACAAGTTGAGGACCTTGAGACGTTTGTGGGTCTACGGTTTTAATTCTAGTAGTGGTGTTGGACTGTTTCTTATCTAAAGAACGGAGGTTTGTGTATAAACTTGTACTTTTACTTATTTTACCGCTGGTATATCTGAAATATGTTGTTGGTACATTACTTACCTCTTGTCACTTTGCATTGTCGTGTTGTTGTCATTTGTGATGTTCAAGAATCTTGTGTAACTCGCCCACTTGTACGGATTGTTTGATCACTTGGCATTATTGTTGGGACTTCGTCCTTCTTGTGGTTGTGACTTTTTCACTATTCGCATGCATCTTGATTTGAATCATTTACAATATTGAATCTAGATTTTAGTTCGTCATAAGTATGGGAGTTGTACATTTTTATTACGAACTAGAAAACCATTTTTAATATGGTTCTTGGTTCTCTTGATTATTGGGCTTTGACCCTTCTTGATATAGGGTGTCGACACTTCTTGATTTCTCTCGTGCTTGGTGTGAAGAGATGATGTATATATTGGGCGAGTCTTATTACTGAGCCTCTTGGAAAATTATGCTATGAACGTTATTAACATTTGGAGCTTTAAATATTCAACTTGATACTCTTTTTATATTGTTTACTTGATTTACTTATTATATTACATCATGCTACCCTTGACTTGAGAATGATGACTTGATGAATCTAAGGGGGCCGGATCTATAGTTTTTACACCACTTTGCTTTATGCTTAACGATAGTTGTTGCTATTATAGGGAATATTCAAGAGGACTCTTGAAGTTGGTCATTGAAGATGGAGAATTTGAAAGCCTTAAGCAAGATCACACTTGCATATAGGCATATATATTTATTCTATAAACCTTCGGAATTGTGCACGATCTATTTGTTGCATAATTACATGAGATTTTGAGGGTTGATTTGGTCATGTCACTATGGATTGTAATATAAGTACGGTAAACCGGTTATTAACCGGCTTTGTGTGAAGCATTAACCGGCTAATTTTGGTACTCAAAAGTTGGTAATATTCTTGTTATTTCATCCTTACGTATGAGGATAATATATGCATGATAAGCTCATCGGTGATTTTTTTAACAGATATATTTTGGAGGTTTTTCATCATAAGTTAAAATTTTGTATTGTATCGATTTCGATTTAAAATAAATATTTAAAATGGATAAGATGCACATCCTTAACTAAATTATCCGTTTCGAACCTAATCCCTCAACTAGATTAACAGCAGGCACAATCAAGTTGACCGAAGGGAAATCAGTATGCCTTCATAAATCTCTTTCAAATGTCCCAAGTACTAAATTAGGTTTCTTGTAAGGTTGTAGTACCTCTCAGAAATTTTCACTAACCTAGTCTTATGAGGGTTATACTCAACCATACCATGCTTAATGTGTCCATGGAGGAATGTCTTTCTCCTCAACAAACTTACATGTCTCATGAGTTCACCCAAGCAAGGCACAAAAATAAACTTTACTGTAACATAAGAATTTTCTCAACTTCAATCATGGAATACTCAAACATCCTTCCTACTGAAGCCAAAATGGTAAATTACACCACATACATCACAACAATAGGAAGTCATTTCATAAAATTACAATTTCTAGCCTAACACTAGCTTTTATAAACATGCATCATTTAAGGGAAGTTCTACAATTTATAGGCACACCCAAGAACATAGCTAGACATACCTTCACTTTTCAAAAGTGAGGCTACAATCATGCTTCCCTAATCATATAAGTCAGACAGTTTTCAAGAGACTCATCATTTTCATTTTAAAGAGGCTCAGTTTCTCATTAATGGCTTAAAACAACACACAATATAAGTGACTTCAAACATGCTTCTTACCTTATCTCATGAATTTAAATGCACAACTAGCATATCAAGATGCACAATCAACATGAGAAAACTATGAATTTAATCAAAATTTCTTATTCATGCAATTTTGAATCCTCAAAACATGTATAAGATAGTGTCAACCAAGACATACAAAACATAGGGAGAACATGCAACTCATACTCTAATGCAAGACTCATATCATGAACAAGCTTTTAGGAACTCTTTACTTTCAATCACAAATAAGAATAGAAGGACAAGGTAGAAATATCTACAACCTTACTACTCCATCACCATCCCCCACTTAGGGTCCAATTAAGAGAAACTTAACCCAACCTTAAGAGGACCTTAACTTAACAACCTTCATTTTCATCACTTAAAAAGTGATTACTACTTTAGAAGGAATTACACTAAGTTAACATGGGAACACCAAAGCATTCTAAACCTTATCATATATGCAAGTTACCCCCAATCATCAAGTTAGATCATACTACCCAACCACATAAGGTTTTATATAATACAATAGACACCAAGATCATAAAACATTAGGGGAAAACAACAAGGAGATTTACTCAAACGGACTCTTTCTTTTCTTTAAAACAATTACAATAAGGTAACTTTTAGATCAATCAAACCCACATCATCACCATACAAAGAAAATCATGTCACCTTCACTCCTAGGATCAAGTCTATACAAAGGACTCCAATCCATACCAACCAATCATGAGGTTCACACATATAACCAAAGACAACATTTGAACCATTTAAACATATACCTAGGGCAGCATGATTTCATACGTGATCACTAAACATTTCAAGTTCAAATCACAACTTTAGGCTACCATCATGCAAAACCATATAACAATACAACCATTCGAAAAGAGGCTCATATTAACCATATAAACTTCTAACATGTTTTAACTTTATCATGACATATAATTCTCAATAAAACATGACATTTCACATAATTCTTATGTATAGCCACAAGGTATATCCTATCTACATAAACTATCGGTTCTCATATTTCACATACATAGCCACAATTGGTATCACATAATCAAAGCATGCCAAAATTTACCTTCACACATACTCGTGCCACCATAAAACCATGTTAAGCATCAAAACTCATCTTTTCTCCCTCAAACATAGAGAAACCATATCATCCAAGCAATCACATCTTAAATACTACAGGACAAGAAAACATAGGGAGAGATCTTATAGAGTTAATTTCTATGGCACGACATGAGAATGATGAAGAAGAGAAACTCTATCGTCCTATAGTCTCTCGCTCATAGATGTCTCACTGTTCACCACCGATGATCGAGACTCTACTAGACCTAACAATATCAGACTTTTAGAACCTAAAAGCACTTTCATAAACTTCATGCTCTGAAAACATGTTTGTCACATCCGTGGAGCACTCCCTAGAAGTAACATAGTGTACTTGACCTCTTGGAGGTCTTATACAAGCCCATAGTTATCATTTATTGCATTGTCATAGGTAAATTTAGCGTAAAATTTAAAACATTCTTAGCAAATCATATGCTAGAACATTACTTCAAATATATATAAAATATCATCATACATAGTTAAAGTCTCTAGTCTCTTTTGTCATCCTAGACTCAACATCGCATAATTACTTTAGGAAGACGGACCTTACAACTTAATACATAACTATATAATTAGAAGACTTTACAATAAATCACAAGTAGGAAATCCTTGGACTTAAGGATTCCTTTCCTTAGGCTTGGGAATCACATATTAAGCTCCTCATCTTTTAAAGACATCGCTTAAGCATCCATAACCTACACTTTGTGTAAAAAGTAGAGAAGAATGGAGTTATCACAAGAATGCATTAAGTATGGCAACCATGCAAAAACATGCATTTAAAAGGGTCGTTTTCTTGAAATCATACTTCATTCCCTTTTGAGTAAATCTTTATAAAAACTTTATACAACAGCATTTATATCAGTCACATACTTCATATAGACATATTAAAAGACCAAATATCATATAAGATCTCACATAGAATTTAAGTCACGTTGGGGTCTCTTTACAGTAACCTATTTGCACTTTATAGTAAGTTTTTCCTCTTTACAGTGAACTTCTTCTTTTAACTCATTAACCTCTTGGTGCAATGCATCACCTTAAGGTCACAAGAAAAACCAGACATACAACTTACATAAGCTAATATATACCTTCATCGAAGTATAATACATCAAAGACACATTTATACACATAGACACACACACACACACACAGACACACACACACATATATATATATAGATAGATAGATAGATATATAGATAGATAGATAGATAGATAGAGAGAGAGAGAGAGAGAGAGAAAGAGAGATGTGTGTGTGTCCTTTGCGATATATAATAAAAAGAAATGAATTAACAGATCATAAGTCTAAGTTGAATCATGCATGAAACTTCTTCTTTGGAGAGTGAGTTAATATAAAATCTCACTTTGGAAACTTCTCTTTGGGATATGTAGGATGTGGTTCCACAAATTGTAGTCTACTCGGCATTCGTCAATTCTTTGTTGGAGAATCCTAGATCACAAGTTTTGGACAATAGATAAACCCTCCTCTGCCTGCATTCCTGAAATTTGCTTTTGTTTTTTTGCTTTAATGTTTAAAATATGATTTACATATTTTTTTACTTTCATATATGTGTTCTCCCTAACTACAATGTCTCATCACTATCCTCTTTCGGAAAATACATCTTAAAAAAGTAGTGACCTCTTCACATAGCTTTATGTAATCCATCATATATATTTTTCTCCTCCTCAATTATCAATCTATATATGAACCACCCAACACAAATAAAACGAAAATTCAAATCTTCATTTTTCAAAGAATACACTTATTTATCCAGTTTGTAATCAATAACATGAATGAGGATGCATTCATCTTCAAAGATGTTCTCATGATATGATGCTTTCATCCAATCAAGTGTTTCATTTAGAGCGGAATAATATCCTACTAGCTTATGAAAAAGGTTGTGGCGATATAGGAAATGTTTGCAATTAAGTGATTGATAGGATCTCCATTAGCTCTAGCTAGGAATATACCTAGTAAACAAACCTAGAAACTTAGTAAAAATTATATATATTATTTCAATCATAAAAATATTTTAAAGATAAATATAACCAATAAAAAGAAATAATGATTTACCCCTGCCAAAAACATGCCTATACATGTAGAAATTAGTAGCCACGGATGAATAGACCTACTAATAGAATCTGAAAATACCAGGAAACGTTGTATATATTTTTTTTAATGATAAAAATGTTCTTAAGAAAAATCTAACCAAAATTGATAAATAACCTGAGAAAAAAAATGCCTAAGCATGTGGAAATTAATATCCTCTGTCATCCAAAGAAGGTGTAAGTTGTATAGGTAAATTTGACGATTACTATCCAATTTATTCTAGGAAAAACATGTGATAGAAATAGCATATAGATTGAAGGAACATACGCCTAATGTATGTCATCAACTCTATACCTATGATTTCTTGTATTAATTTGGACATTATGTGAACCATTAAAAGGGGAAAATGTGAATCTCTTTTATTGCCTATTCTCTTCTCTCTCTCTTGAGGTTGCTAAGTCTTGCAGCTGTGCTTCCACTCCACTTCTTCTTGTCCTTCCGAGATAAAATTTTGCATCATTTATTTTCCTTTTCTCAATAAGTAACCTTGTCATATCATTAAGAAAGAGACAATGAAATTACTGGAATGGAAAAATACCTAATAAACTAAACACACCTATTTGAGATCGTGACTTATAGTTTGTAGATTTTTTTCCCCGCTCTAGGGTAGTCAAATTCAAATACATTAGTTAAGTTTTTACAAAGTTTGTTTCATCCTTGAAACTTTTCATGGAGCTTAATCTATACTACAAGTCATAGTGATTCATGTAATTAACTAAGTCTGCTCACTTTATTCCGGTTAAGGTGACTTACAATGCAGAGAAGTTATCCAAACTTTACATCTCAGAAATTGTTCGATTGCACGGAGTTCCACTTTCCATCATATCAGATAGAGGTACGCAGTTTACTTCTAAGTTTTGGAAAACATTGCATGCCGAGTTAGGTACTAGGTTGGATCTTAGTACTGCATTTCACCCTCAGACCGATGGTCAGTCTGAGCGAACAATTCAGGTTTTGGACGATATGCTTCGTGCATATGTGATAGAATTTGGTGGTCATTGGGATAACTTCTTACCCTTAGCAGAATTCTCATACAACAAAAGCTATCACTCAAGTATTGATATGGCCCCATTTGAGGCACTGTATGGGAGAAGGTGTAGGTCTCCCATTGGGTGGTTTGATGCATTTGAAGTTAGACCTTGGGATACTGACCTTCTGAGGGAATCGTTAGATAAAGTGAAATGCATTCAAGAAAATCTTTTAGCGGCTCAAAGTAGGCAGAAAGAATATGCCGATTGAAAGGTTAGAGACTTGGAGTTTATGGAGGGTGAACAAGTCCTACTGAAGGTTTCACCCATGAAAGGGGTGATGCGGTTTGGTAAGCGAGGTAAGCTTAGTCCGAGGTATATTGGTCCATTTGAAGTTCTGAAGCGCATGGGGGAGGTATCTTATGAATTAGCCTTGCCCCCAGGACTGTCAGGAGTGCACCCGGTATTTCATGTGTCTATGTTGAAAAGATACCATGGGGATGGAAACTACATCATTTGTTGGGATTCAGTTCTTCTTGATGAGAATTTGTCTTATGAGGAGGAGCCTGTTGCTATCTTAGATAGGGAAGTTCGCAAGTTGAGGTCAAGGGAGATTGTATCCATCAAGGTTCAATGGAAGAATCGGCCAGTTGAAGAGTCCACTTGGGAGAAGGAGGCCGATATGCAAGAAAAATACCCACACCTGTTTACAGATTCAGGTACTCCTTTTCTCCCTTGTTTTTCTTCTTGTGATCGTTCGGGGATGAACGATGGGTAAATTGGTATCTATTGTAATGACATGTTAGTCGTTTGGAGCAGTAGAGTTTATTTCTGGTAATAACTGTCTGGGTCGACGGATCCCACGATGGACCGTCATGGGCACGACGGACCATCGAGGGGGTGTCGTTCAAAAACACTTAGATTCTGGAAATTTGGGTACTGAGAACAACTCTCTGAACTTTGCGACGACATGGCAGGACGGACCGTCTTGGGCACGAAGGACCGTCACAGACTCTTTAATGAAATTGAGTCTCTGAACTCTGTGACGACTCAGCAGGATGGACCGTCGCAGGCACGACGGACCGTCACAGACTGCGTAACCCTGACTGGGTTGGATTTCTGTTAAAAGTTTTAAAGGGCGTTTTGGACTATTCCTGCTTATAATTATAAAGTTAGGGGTTAATGTTAATAATTCAATTACTTGGGGTTAAAGGAGATAACCTTGGAATAAATAGTGGGTTACTTTTACCATCTTTTATACTTAATTATATGGTAATTAGAGTAAAAGAAAAAGAGTTGGAATAAGAAAAATAAGAAAGAGACGGAAGAGGAGAGGAACGAACGATCGAGAGAGGAAAGAACGAAGAGGAAAGCAAAGCATTGCAAAAGTAGATTTCTTGATCACAATTCTTCAGTGGAGGTAGGTTATGGTTTTATGCTATTTTGTAGTAAAACGCTTAATAGCGAATGATATGTATTGGGTAATTTTGTAAAGTCTTCTATATGCTTAATTGTGTGCTTGCATGACGTGATTATGTAATTGTGATGAATTAGCATGATGAGGCTGTTGAATCTTAAACCTTAAAACCTCTCTATTAATGATGATGCCTTGGTATAAAACAAGTCTTGATGAACTAAAAGAATGAGGTTAATGGATCGGGTGTCACGAACCGACACATAGTATTAGTGGATCGGGTGTCACGAACCGACACATAGTATTAGGGGATCGGCTGTCACGAACCGACACATAGTATAGGGGATCGGGTGTCACGAACCGACACATAATATTAGGGGATCGGGTGTCACAGACCGACACATAGTATTAGGGGATCGGGTGTCATGAACCGACACATAGTACTAGTAGATCGGGTGTCACAAACCGACACATAGTATTAAGGGATCGAGTGTCACGAACCGACACATAGTATTAGTGGATCGGGTGTCACGAATCGACACATAGTATTAGGGGATCGGGTGTCACGAACCGACACATAGTATTAGGGGATCGGGTGTCACGAACCGACACATAATATTAGGGGATCGGGTGTCACAAACCGACACATAGTATTAGGGAATCGGGTGTCACGAACTGACACATAGTATTAGTGGATCTGGTGTCACGAACCGACACATAATATTAGGGGATCGGGTGTCACGAACCGACACATAGTATTAGTGGATTGGGTGTCACGAACCGACACATAGTATTAGTGGATCGGGTGTCACGAACCGATACATAGTATTAGGGGATCAGGTGTCACGAATCGACACATAATATTAGGGGATCGGGTGTCACAAACCGACACATAGTATTAGGGGATTGGGTGTCACAAACCGACACATAATATTAGTGGATCGAGTGTCACGAACCGACACATAGTATTAGGGGATCGGGTGTCCCGAACTGACACGTAGTATTAGGGGATCGGAGTGTCACGTTCCGACACAAGAGGAATAAAGAGAATGAATCTTGAATTATCTTAATATACTCAAAACTTAAAGAACTTATTTTCCAAACGAGTATGGTGTGGAGGCGTGAGTCCTCATAGATGCGCTTGGGTTGTGGCCAATGGTTATGATGCTTGCTGTTGTTATCTGTTGAGTTTTGTAGTTGATTTTATGATATTGTTTGATGCATATTGCTTTCTATTTTATGTTGGCCGATGATACCTACTCAGTACTTTTGACTTGTACTGACCCCTACTTGTATGTTTTCTCTTTGTTATTTGTGGAGTGCAACAAACGTACCGTCGTATTCAACTCAACCGCAACTCTAGCCAGTCTTCACCACGTCAGATTTCAGGGTGAGCTATTGTTCCTAACTCGGACTGGATTCTCTCTCATTCATGTCTTGATGTTCTTGAATTTCGGACATGGACCATCTCATGTATTTGTTTTAGCTTCATAGATACTCTTAGCTTTAGTAATTTGAGAATAGATGTTCTTGTGATGATGACTTCCAGGTTTTGGGAATAGTAATTGATAAATTTTAGAAGTTATTTAATTGATTTTGTTAATGAGTTTTAAGTCTTCCGCATTTTTATTCTGTTTTATTGTGGCTGAAATGTTGGGGTTAGATTGGTTGGTTCGCTCTCATAGGAGGATAAGTGTGGGTGCCACTCACAGCTCGTTTTGGGTCGTGACACTGAACACACCTATTTGAGATTATGGAAAATAGACAATTGATTCCACTGGAATAATGTATTCACATTGCAACATAATTTCTAAATGCAAGTGAAATCCAGTCTTTCATTTCTCCTACATTAAGTTCACGACATATGACAAAAATCACCTGCAAAACATTAAATTTCCTAAGCATGATATGCAATATAAATGGATTAAGAACTTCTAAAACATAAAAATAGACAATCAAAAAGTAAAAATTTCAACTTGTTATAGGAATGACATTCTTTATCCAATGATTAAAAGGTCTAATATTTCCATAAGCTCATTTGGCAGTCAAGCCCCAAAAGGCGTTTCAAACAAAGAGAAGGACAAACCAGATAATAAGAATTGGCTTCTTTCCCCAACATCTGATAAGAGCATGAGCAATCCTTACGAATGGAATGGAGAAGACACTCATTTGGCTGGGAAATAGAGATAAACTCGAAATTATTTGACGTGGCAAATGAATGATAATTGCACAAAAGATGTAAAGAGCATAAGTAAAATAATGAGATAAGTGCAAGAGTTATTTGTCGTGGTCTTCTTTACGCTTAGTGAAATTGTTCTTAAAATGTTTCCAAGAGGTCATTTGTGGTGATGGTACCACCTTAATCATAGTTAAAACCATA
Organism: Solanum lycopersicum; assembly: GCF_036512215.1. NCBI lineage: Eukaryota > Viridiplantae > Streptophyta > Magnoliopsida > Solanales > Solanaceae > Solanum > Solanum lycopersicum. The sequence continues at coordinate 32,134,550 of NC_090805.1, forward strand.
AATATTTAATGTGAAAAATTGAGAAAAGTGTAAGACTTACAAGACATAAAAAATTATATGAATTATAATTCGATGACAACTATTCAATAAATTATAAATAATAACCTAAAGTTTTATCAAATAATTTAATAAAATGGAAAAATAAAAGAGAAATGAAGGGGAATATAAGAATATTTTATGAAAAAATATAATTAAAAGTATTAATTGAAATTGATGCATTTTTGAGGGGTCATATCATACTAAGCTAGTTTATATGATCAAAGATTTAAAATATCAAGCACAAGATGAATGTTCAGTGCACGAAATGCTCGTATTACACAAGTTCACATATAGAACTCGAGATGCACGTGTTGCACTTATTCTACCATGAATCCAAAAATTGCTCGCAAGGGCATGGTTTGTCATTTAGGTAAAAGAGCATAAAAAAAATATACACCATGCCAATTGTTAATATGTCAAAGCTAAGATTTGTTATGTCATACAACAATAAAACATATATATGATTAATATAAGGAAAGCTACAAATTATCAAAGTGCAAGATCCTAAAATATGATTTACATTTTAGTTTACTTTCATATATGTGTTCCCAGCTACATTGTCTCATCATTGCCATCTTTTGAAGAAATATCTTTAAAATATGTGACCTCTTCATATCGCTTCTGTTCATCCAGCATTTTTTTTCTCGTATCCACGTAGCAATTTATATATCAACCACCCAACACAAATAAGGCAAAGATCCAAATCTTCATTGTGCAAAGAATCCACATAATTCTTGAGTCCATGATCAATGACATAAATGATCATGCATTCAGCTTTAAGGATGTGCATATATATATATGTGTGTGTGTGTGTGTATGTAATAACTCAAAAAGGAAATGATGATGTACCAAAGCCAAAAGCATGCCTACCGAGTGGAAATTAGTATCCCTGATGAATAGACCTAATAAACAAACATATATTTATTTCTCCTTACCGAATGGGTCCGATAAAACTTAATGAGTTCAATAATCAAATAACAAACCTATTGGAATAGTGTTTCACTACACCTAGTATTTCACCATGGGGTGATTTTGTTATGTTTTCTTGGAACAAAAATAGTTCAAATTATATGTTTATTGATTATCGGCAATTGAAGAAGTTCATTATAAAGAATAATTATCCCTCATAGAGGATTGATGACTTATTTTTTATCAACTCCAAGGTACTAGTTTCTTCTTAAATATTGATCTTCAATCACGGCATCATCAATTGAAGTAAGGTAAATAAACTTCCAAATACCACTTTTAAAACTCAGTATAGTCACTATTAGTTTTTAGTGTTGTCACTTTGTTAGAAAAATGTCCACAATGCTTTCCTGGACCTAATGAACAAGGTGTTCAATCAATGGTTTGATATGTTTGTGATCGTGGTTATTGATGATATAATGATGTACTCAAAGAGATGAGTGTGTCGATCAACTAAGGATTGTATTGAAATACCTCAAGGATGATAATTAGTTCTTTGTTAAGTTTAGAAAATGTCTATTTTAGTTAGGGTCTGTTGCATTCTTTGGCTAAATTATTTCCTATAAATGCATTTAGGTTGATCCTAAGATGGGTAAGGCAGTTGAGAATAGGCCTAGACCTCTTTGCGCTTCAGATATTAAAAGTTTATTGGGTTTGTCTAATTATTTAGAAGGTTTGGGAAGAGTTTTCTTCTATTGCTTTGCCTTTTGCTGCTTTTACTCAGGAAAAAGGTGAAATTTCAATTGTTGGGAGTTTGTCAGAAAAGTTTCCAAGAGCTAAAGAATCAACTCAATTTGTCACGACCTAAAGTATATCCTAGGCGTAACATGAGGTGCATAACTCCAAGAGTCCCTATACAAGCTACTATTATATATCATTCAAGATAATAGAATTTTGAAGAATTTAACAACACAGTCTTATATCATAAAGAGTTTGACAAAAGCAAAAGTCTAACAAAAATCTCAAAGTCATATAGTACATCATAATACATCACATACAAGTGTGAAATGAAAATTATATGAAGAAATAAAGGAGTCTCGGTCATCGAAACATGAGGACTCGCCAATAAATAACTGAAGCACACTAGGGTTTCTAGCCACGAGTATGTGAAATAGAAACATCCTTACGTACATTGGTGAAAAAATGTAGGCACAACTATGTATTAGTACATGTAATGTACTAAGTATAGTAGTAATGCATAAGACTTATGTAATCATGCTAAATGGACTTTTCATGAAATGCAATGAACAAATTAAATTAGATAATAACATGTTAGAAAATATAAATCATATTCATGGTCAATGCACGCTAAGCATATTTTAAACACATTTGAGAGGTAATTTTAGAAAGTAATCTTAATTTGTTATTGTGGGAAGTATTCAATTAACCGATATAGACCATGTGAGCTATACCATGGAATCAGGTGTCTGTCCTACAGTAAAAAGAGATGTCCCTACTTTCCAAGGTAATAACCATAAACTTGAGCTAAAGTGTATCAACTTTCTATGTTTATCTAGACAATTATCCAATGGTGATACATAATTTATGACACATGGGTAATCACCGCTACTTCAGTCGGTGTTATGCTTAAATTTCATGGAATAGTCATTAATCATATTCATCTTATCATCTATGGAAAGATAAAATTAAGTAGTCAATACAAGCTAGGTCATTTAGGATAGATCCAAAATATTAATTCAAATTTATTTTTAAAAAAATTTCAACCACAGGATTCCTTTTGTCACACTCCGAGCCTATACCTTGGGCGAGGCTAACACTAGACGATCAATGCTGGCCTTGAGCAGACCCTTGGTCCGGCCTAATTAACTTAGCGGAACACAATAATCATATTTATCACATCAATAAACTTGAATGAACTGAAAAAATATAATAACTAATATGTTTTAAACTTAAATATTCAACTTGGCCAAAACAGGCAACCCAAGTCTTAACAATATGAGATAATACTGAGGAAGACTCAAAGGACTAAAATATGACTATCTGTGAAGCCTCTAACAAGACAAAGATGGATGTTCGGATAGACACCACAATCTCCTAATGATATATTATTGAAAAGCAATTAAAAGAGTCCTCCGAAATGCAAGGAGGCTCACAAAGTAACTCTGGAGTGCTTAAACGGATGAAGAGTGCGCTGGATGTCGATCCTCGTTACATGTGTCTTCATCATAATATGATGTAGGCCAACTTCCATTAGTACATTGAATGTACGAGTATGCTAGTTGCAATGCTAAACAAAACATAGTCTTGAAAGGAAAATATGAAGAACTTACAAGACTGAACTCATTCCAATGTAAAGAAATTTAAACAAATGCAATATAAGAAAAAGATATTTTAAACATGATGTCAAATATGTATGTATGCAAAGATACAATATGACTCTGAGATGTCTGTAAAAATAAAGATAATTGTGTATACAAAATACATTTGAATTTTGTGGGAGTTTCTCTAACCGACAATCATCATTGAAGAGCTATAGTGATGATACAGTGTTTCGCCTCAAGCTGTCAGGGCCTTCCTATACCTTGCCATTAGTATAGAATCTGAACGACTAAGTGGATCCACTAGTTTATGCTAAAAATCAATAAAGAGATCATCTAAAAATTATGAGATTTTTCTACCCATGTTGTCTACATGGTTTATGGGGACTAAGAATTATCTGAACTCTCCCCCATATCGGTGCTCAATATTATTATATTAGCACTTATGTTTTTAAAAACATACTTACTTCTATTATTTGAGATTATTGCTCAAAACTTAGCTCAAAGGCTATCTTGGACATCTAGATTTTCCTGCTTGCTACATTAGAAATTTATTACTCCTTTCTGAAAACTAGCTCAAAGGCTATTTGAAAATCTGAGTTTCATTTCTTATTTAAATGTAAAAACAATTTAAAGTCTTTTGGAATATTAAGTTCTCATATACTACTTTGATGAAAAGACTTCAACTCTACTCTGAATTAAACTCAAAGTTTTGTCTTAAAACAAAGTTAAAACATTTGCAAAACACTTACGAAAACTTGAAATGAACTTCTCTTAATTGATTCTTGAATTCTCTCGACATTGATCTCAAGTATTCTTGACTTGACCCTTCACTGGTTCTTGAATTGAATTATGGGTTCAAAGATTAAAATTTGTGTTTGGAAAGATCTCATGTTGTTTAGGAACGATTTTAGTTAGCTAAACATGAGGAAAGACAAAAAATTAAGATTTGTAAGTGGTTCCGCGACGGGAAGGAGTAATTAAATTTTGGTTCCAAAAATGTCTTTTTGAAGCAGAACACCTCATTTCAACTCCATGAAGCGGAGAAGAATTTTCAATTTTGGTAACTGGTCGCGCGGCATGCTCTCTTAGCGAAATTGCTTCTTTATTTTTCTTCCCCAATTCACCCAAACATGATTCTCTTTCTTAAATTACTATACGATACAGATACCTAGAAAATGTACCTAAGAATTAAACTTCAAACGACTTTATAGTACGATGTAACAAATTCAGAAACTTCTCAACTCGGTCTATTCAAGAATGATATATGAAATCAAGAAGTAATCATTAATATTCAAATACTTTTAGGACGAATCTAAACTGAAATAATATGATTGGCACGTTGGGGAATGATCCCAACAATATTGAAGAATCATATACCTAATAGGAATAATTCCTTGGTGAAAATCTGAAATATCTTGATAAATTTTCCCTTTTCTCCTTCTTCTCTTCTCTTCTCGTTTCTCCTTTGCCCTAGCATAAAATTCCAAGCTTCAAAACTAAGTAAGTTTTGATATGACTCATACTATATTCCTAAAAATGGATTAAAATAATAGGATAGTGAAAAGACTAAAATACCGCTTCTAATATAGGATTTGGACATTTCCTTAATCCACCCGTGCAATTTCCAAAGAGCATAACTCACTCATATGTACTCTAAATTGAACAAACTTGGAAGAGTTGGAAAAATCGTTCCAAGAGATTTACGAACATATTTGGAACCACACCTAACTCATCTTGAGCTAGAAGTTATGGTCATGTGAAGTTTACCGAAAACATACTTTTAACTTACTTAATATTCTCCAGATTTCTGTATACCTGCGAGAAGTAACTATTTCCATATTTTACACTTTCTTCTAGTTCTTTCTATATGCAAGATGTTACAATGTCTCCCCATTGGGAACATTCGTCCGTGAATTGGATTACTTTTACTAGGCTAAGGATAGTAACATCAAGTTCAAGCACCCAACAAGCAAATGTAAAACAACATGTTTTCTCATAATTTAGATAGTATTAAGAAGAAAATTAGTACATTGGTCTGCCTCTTCTCCGGATACAAAGAGATGTGGATATTTTTTTTTTGTATCCTCCTCAGCTACCCAAGTAGCTTCTTCGACAAATTAGTTTCTCCAAATGACTTTGAGTAATGCAATTTCTTTCATCCTCAACTTGCGAACTTGGCGATCTAAAATCTAAACTGAAATCTCTTCATAGGATAAGCTATCCTTGATCTCAATATTTTCAGTTGGTATAATCAAAGAAGGATCACCCATGCACTTCTTCAACATGGAGACATGAAATACCGGATGAATTGTTGTTACTCTTGTGGTAGCTCCAACTCATAAGCTACATTGTCCGTTCTCTTGGATATTCTATAAGGTCCAACATATCGGGGACTAAATTTCCACTTTTTACCAAATCTCATAAAACCCTTCATTGGTGAAACCTTTAGATATAGAAACTCATCCACTTCTAACTTAATTCCCTCCTCCTAATATCTATGTAGGATTTCTAATGACTTCGTGTCATTTTCAGCCTCTTTTGAATCACCACCTTCTCCATAACTTGGTCAACTAAATCTTGTTTTATCAACCCTGCTTCACCAACTTCAAACCATTCAATAGGAGATCTGCATCTTCTCCAATAAAGAGCTTCATATGGATCAATTTGGATGCTATTGATATGCTCAAACTTACTTCTCAAATAAGAAGTAAAGCGGTCGTGTCAAATAAATAACTCAACTAGTGAGGTTGGATCGTTCCCATGAGGAAAATAGTCTAGACTTAACTTCAACCTTTATTACTATTGTTTGGTCAATGACTTCCTTGGAAAGTAAAAAACAATAAAAGGGGGGGTCCTAATTCTAAATGAATGAAAATAATTAACGCAATTGAAAGAGACACTTAACAGCTTTGAATAGCAGATTTGTTAAGTGTTTTATCAACCTTGCTTCACCAACTTCAAACCATTCAATAGGAGATCTGCATCTTCTCAAATAAAGAGCTTCATATGGATCAATTTGGATGCTATTGATAAGCTCAAACTTACTTCTCAAATAAGAAGTAAAGCAGTCGTGTCAAGTAAATAACCCAACTAGTGAGGTTGGGATCGTTCCCACGAGGAAAATAGTCTAGACTTAACTTCAACCTGTTATTACTATTGTTTGGTCAATGAATTCCTTGGAAAGTAAAAAACAATAAAAGGGGGATTTCTAAGTCTAAATGAATGAAAATAACTAACGCAATTGAAAGAGACACTTAACAGCTTTGAATGTTGGATTTTAATCAATTAATCAAAGTAACTAGGGTTTATGTGTTCCCCACAGGTTCATAATTTGATAATTCTAACTATAACAATTCTTTCCTAGTATCTTGCATGCAAAGTGATAAGTTATGTATTTCTTATTCCTTGGTCCGGCATCTAGAAAATCTCACTCCGCACCTTGGTCCGTCTACGTGTGTTGCTTTCCTAACCTTTATCTTTACCTCATATTAAGCATCGTATTCGATATTTGACTAAGTTATTACCTCGTACCAATCAATACTAGGCTATTAGATAGTATACACTAAATCTATATTAATAATTCTTTTCCTATATCTACATCCTTGGTCCGGCAAGTAGCATTAAGGCGAGTTCTAACTTTGGCCATCCGTTAAAAAGACTTCTAAGCAAAATAATTATTAATACATGCAAGACACTCTTCTAGAACTGTTATTTTAGTTAGGTTTTATCTCATTATTTGCCTATGGTTCCCACAACCCTAGTTATGGATTTTAGTTACTCATAGTCATAATCACAAAATTCAAATATATTTAAAAAGAATTCATGTACTTACTTCAATGAGAAAGAGTAAAATCTGAGAATTTGCTTGATTAATCACAAAAAATCACCAACAATCAATGATAATCAAAAGTCTAATAATATGATGTCTAACAATCCAGAGTTTAATAATCTAACTAATAATATCGAGTCTAACAATGATCCAGAGTCTAACCTAACAGAGTCTAACCTCAAAAATGAGGTTTTTCGAACTATTTATAAAAAATAAAAACCTAATTAAACAAGGACTCTATTTGCTGGAAATCTGCCAAAACGCAGCCGGGTCGATGGACCTCGCGACGGATCGTCATGGTCACGACGGATCGTCATGGACTCCGTCATTCCATACTTATGCAGTTTCTTCTGCTGCTCTTCTTCATTACCCTCGACGGCAAGTATGACGGACCGTCATAGGCACAACGGTCCGTCGAGGGTCTTCGTTCCAAAACACTTCAACTCTTGGAATATGGGTACTGGGATTACTTCTCTGAACTTCATGACGAACCTGCAGGACGGACCGTCACAAGCTTCGTAACCCCACACTTGGTCAGACTTCCCCATATTCCTTCAGCACCTGCACTACGTAGCCACCTACAGACCATCACAAGCATGACGGACAGTCATAAGCTCCGTAGGTGGTCTCTTCTGCATTTCTTCGCTCAAAATCTCTGCATTCAGCTTTGGACAAATTTCCTGCAAAGTAAAAAGAAACTTCTATAAAAATTAGCACAAAAAGGCTTTTGGACACACTAAACTTAAGGAAAAGTATTAATAATACCGTGAAACCAAGGTATATCAACACCCTCAACTTAAATTCGTTGTTTGTCCTCAAGCGACGCACTATGACTCAATACAACATCTTTGTACAATAGTATTAATGTTTTATCCTTTGCAATTATTTGGCTATCAATCCCGATTAATCTCATCAAATCTATGCATGCTATCACTATTAGGCTTGAATTATGTGGTATCAGAACATGACACAGACTCACCATGCACTAACACCTATCCTCTTAAATTTCTCACAGGGGTGCTAACAATTTCGGTATTGCAACTAGTGTCCTCACTTTAAAACAAAATACTCTTTATCACACAATGATTTCAGTTTGAGTATAAGGATTACTTTTGAACACTCACTCTCAGAACAAAGTCAACTCATTCATACCTATTGCCATAAGCTTGCCCTTATTTTCACTGTCTTAAGTTCGCTATACAACCCTTAGAATCACAATAGGACTTTCTTAGCTAGTAACATAGGCTCAGGGTCAGGTAGGGTATATTTAGGTATACTTTAGTGACTTTTTTCCCTCCTTGACATATCGGCTAAACCTTCCACTTTCTATCATTTTATCTTGCCCAGTTTCTCATATTCTTTCACCTTGCTATTTTCTCTTCTTTCTTCATTTGTGTAAGTGACTCTCTTCTTTTCTTGCTTGTATTTCTTGTATAATTTTCTTTTTCTTTACTTTTCTTTCGACTAATTCTTGAGTCACTTTACTTTTGTTCTTTCTCTCTCTTTGTTCTTTCAACCCCACTTTCCAGAGCATTCCTTATAATAGCCACCCTCAACTCATGGCTTTGCCATGAGTTAACGTACACAATACCCAATATTGGGTTAGGGACATAACGAAGGTTGTTTACTGCATTAGCCACCCTCAACTTATGCTTTTGGCATAAGATGAGGTGCACATGTCCAAGGAGGGACCAGGGCCAACACATTATTCCCAGAAAAGATCAGTTGGGGTGAAACAAAAAGGTCTAATTTAAGCTCAAATCATTTGGATCAAAGAAGAATAAATTTAATTTGGTTTCTTTTATTTAGGCTAGAATTAGGCTATATTGAATAAGGGCCTATGATCCTTTCCTAATTCTCTATTACAGCTCACTTTTAGCAGGACTAACCAGGCAAGTTCTAGCTCAGTACTAATAGTGGACTATTCAAATTTTCCTCACACTCACTTGACATCTAATCACTATACCAGATTATCAGAAACCTAGTTCGAATTTAAGACATAGGGTAATGCAATGGTGTAACTCTATGTCATGCTTAGAGCCACACAATTATCAGTTACTATGCCTAGTCATGCATCATTTTCCAGTTTATCAAGATATCATTTTAGCCATCATGCTCCAGAATTAAACTATGTACAAAAGATATAAACATGTCAGTTAAACAGAAAAAGTAATCAGTCTTTTGGGGGAAAAGAACACAGGCAAGAAAACCCCAAAAGAGGATAGTGAATTGGGCTACTAAGACTTCACCCTAACACTCACTTTCCATTTACCCCACCCCCAACCAAAAAAACATGAAATTGTCCCCAATGCATAAAAATTTAAATACTAGAGTGATAGGTGAAGCAAACCTGTGGCGCAAAGCGTCGTCGATCAGCAAGCTGGTGGGTCCGGTTCCCTGGAACCCACCTCCTCTGCAATCTGGACACCCTCAGTAGTGTGCTCAGTAACAAAGGCACTATCAGTAGTGCCTCCTGCTATCTCCACAGTTCGGGAGCTAGACGCCCCAGCTGCTAACTCTGATGCTCTCATCTGGTGCGCCTCCTCCTCAGCAAGTGAGGCTCTCCTCGCAGCCTCCATCTCTCGGCGCTCCTTCTTCCGTGATTGAGCCTCGTCCTCTGCTCGACCCCTACACCTCTTGGCATGCTCTCGAGGGGGAGGTGGTGGAATTTCTGAGGTGGCGAAAAGGGACGCTAGCACTATGTCCTCAGCAAGATCGACAGAAGGGGCCTCAGACTCCGGCACCCTAGCCTCTAAGATCATGTCGATATTTGCACGAAGAGTGTCAACTGCAGCCTGAAGAGTTGACACATCCACCGGAGGGGCTGGTCGGGCTAGCACCCTCAACTCAAAGGCGTCCAAGCGCTGGTTAACCTCCGCAATCTCCCGCTTTGTATACTGTACCATTTTCCGCTCCAGGCGCTATTCTGACTCAGTAATAAACTTCTGCATCCACGGCTTGATATGATGCAGAAGTGTAGCCATTTGCGCCTCTAATTTTTGGACCCTAGCAAGAGGGACCAGTGCCGGTAAAGGGTCTGTGCGAGAGGAGCTGCTACTACCCCGAATAGACTCGACTGGGGTAGTATCAGTTGACACCGCCTGTGTAGCCCTGCGGCCCTGGGCTACCTTATCAGCAAGATCATCACCAAGTGGGGGCAGCTCTGGACGGGGCCCTCTGTGTGGAGCCAACTCATTGGCCTCGTCTCTGATATGGCCGACATCAACAGTGCCCTGCGGGGTCTTGAGCTGATCTACATGCCATATAGGCACACCTGCGGACTTGCAGAGAGCAAAGATCATGCACGGGAAAGGGTAAGTAGTAGTGACCTTAAATGCCCTCTTGTGCATGACTGCTTGTAGAAGTCACGCGAAGTCCACCTCGAACCCGGCTATCATCGCCGCCATCAACACTACTCGATCCCATGTAACGATATTATCAGCAGCTGTGGGGGAAAGGCAGTGATGGACAAGCAGCCACAAGAACTTCATCGTGAAAGTGAGGTTGGCCTTCTTGATGGCCCCCTTTGGCTCAGTCACCCAGTCGGCACTCTCTCCATCAACTGACAGGTGCAGGGCCATCCACCTCTTGGTGGTCTCTCTAAGTGATGGCTCGCGCAGGAACTGGCCATCGTTAACTATCTGCCAACGGTAGTCAAACTCGGCAGTGAGGGGGGTACGAGTAGCATCAACACCCTTGCCGTATAGAAATCGGTGGATGGCAGGCAGGGAAATGTCAACCTGTACGCCCCGTACTCGGACCTGCTCTAGTGGGGCCTGTTTAGCGGGGCCATCCCGCCTATGTATCTATGATCGAAGAGTCGTTACGTAGGATGCGTAGAACTCTCGGACCATTTTATCACTGTAACGTCCCAACGGACATGCTGTCCACTCCAAGCGATGCCTGGTGAAGAGATTGTGGATCTCAGGCATCATCGGGAAGCTCCTTGAAAGAACCCGCCGCTCCAAGATGAGTGTTCGAGTAGTCACTCCTTTATCAGTTAGGAACTTGGCGTCGGAGTAGACTTGAAATTTCCCGTCGACACACCACCGGTTGGGCTGGTCAGTGGCTGGGGTGGGGGCCTGAGCTGGTGAACCTGATGTGGATTCCGAGCTGTCAACCTCATCAGACGAGACTGACGCTGCAGCGGTGGCAGGTGCAGGAACCCCAGCAGAGCCGGAGGCTTCCTCCGACCAAGATACTCTTAAAAATCCAGACGCTCCTTCTTCATTTGTGGTTGACCCAGAGGGTGTGCCGGTCAGTGTGCGCTCCTCATCATAATGGGAGGCAGTGACTACGCCGGCCGCCACCTTTTTGGGTGTGGCTCTGGGAGCACGTGCAGCACGAGAAGGGGTGGAAGTGCCTGGGGCACATACTCGGGGTCACTCTCATCATCAGAGTTGATGACCATGCGAGCAGACGGGGCGACAGACATTGATCGCCACCGTGCGTAGATTCGGTCTTGCTTGGGTGCCATCGTAGATAGTACCTGTAAAGGATCAATATTAGTATGAGTAGTGGCAAACAAAACAAGAAAAACCACAAAAACAATTAAATTAGTATGCAATTACTATGGTAACAGTGACACACGACGGGCCTAGTGACGGTTCGTCGTGACTATGACAAACCGTCATGGGGTCCTTCGTCTTTTACTTAAACTAGGTATATATGGAGAACCCTGAAGGAGAGTCTCTGACTAGTATGACGGCATGTGCATGACAGACCGTCACAGGCACGACAGTCCGTCGTAGGTGTCCATCGTAGGACACTTGGAAAAAATATGGAGACCCATAGGACAGGGGTCTCTGACCGTCATGACGGTCATGCAGGATGGACCGTCGTGGGTATGACGGTTTGTCACATGTGTCCATTGAAGGACACTTAGAAAAAGTGAGAGACCCTTAGAAATAGGGTCTCTGACAACCAGAACGGTTAAGCAGGACGCACTGTCGTGAAGATGACGGTCCGCCACATATGTCCGTTAGGGGACACTTAGAAAAAAATTAGAGACCCTTAGAAACAGGCTCTCTGACAACCAGAACGGTTTTGCAGGATGGACCGTCGTGGGCAGGACAGTCCGTTGTGGGAGTTAGGGATTTTGGAACGGACCCTATGACGGTCCGTCGTGGGCACGACAGTCCTTCATCGGGGTCTCGTTCTGTATATCAGTGACAGAAGTGGGGGTATCCCATGCATCCCCGATGAACCCACTTCAAACTTGTAGGGTTTTGGACCTACATTTGTCTAACCCAACTACCTAGGAAACTAGCAATGCAAAAGAACCTACTACATGGCAATTTCAAACATTTTTAACCAAGGTTAGACAGAATCGTATAAAAGAAACAACATATGACTAAGAACTAAGCTAATACTAACTAATAAACAAAAATGCAAGATAAATGAGTAGAAATTAAAGACACATACCTTAGAATTGGAGAAAAACAAATGCACAAGTACGCAGTGGTCAGGCAGACACCCACAGCAGTAGCTCCGACTAGTAGATTAACACTTTTAGGGCTATGGAGAATTGTGAGGGGAGAAATGATCGAGGGAGAGAATGTGGAAGTTTAAAAGAGAGGGAAATAGGGGTAATAATGAAGGAATGGGTGTGAAATGAGGGGTTGGGGAGTTTAAATTGTGAAAGTTTATAATAAACTCCAATCGGGTCGGGTTGGGTATGCCTCATTAATCACGCGAGGATTCTCCAACGACGGTCCGTTGCTGTTGTGACGATCCGTCGTTGGTTCTGTCGTGTATGCCCTAGTTTGAAAATAACAGAGAAACGTACCTGGTATGACGGATGCATATGACAGTCCGTCGTAGGCTCAACGGTCCGTCGATGTGTTTGTCAGTGACTGCTGCATAGTAATTTTCTGCAGAATTTCCTAGTGACGTGCCTGCAAATTTAAAAACCCATTACTAAAAAAATGCTACCATTACTAAAAAGACTATAAGTATTGGGTTGCCTCCCAACAAGCGCCTGATTTAATGTCGCGGCACGACTGGGTACACTTACTCAGCCTTCATTAACATGGTTTGCCTTTATTACCTCATTCCCCGATGCTTTATGCCCAAAATAGAGTTTTATTCGATCTCTATTCATCTTAAACCGCACTCCCTCCTTGGCTTTTAACTAAACTGCTCCATGAGGGAATACTTGGGTAATCAAGTAAGGGCCAGTCTATTTCGACTTGAGCTTTCCCGGAGGACAAGGCACTCTAGAATTGTCTACAAGCAACAAATCCGCAACCCTAAACTCTTATTTTGCACTTTTTTGTTTATTCTCCTTCTTCATCTTTTCTTTGTGGGATATGGCAGATACCTATTGGAGCTCACCACTCTGCCTCATGGTCCTACAAATGTTGAAGGTCACTTCTTCATTATTCAACCTAAATGTCATTTGTCCCTTCTCCATATCAACTAAGGCTCTACCTGTAGCAAGGAATGGCCTTCAAGAATAATAGGCACTTCAAAATCGGCTTCGCAATCAAGAATAACAAAATCAGCCGGAAAGATGAATGACTGCACTTTTACTAGCACATCATGGAGTATCCCTATAGGCCTTTTCACTGTCCGATCAACCATTAGTAGCTTCATCGCAGTGGGTTTTGGATCCCCCAAACCCAACTTTTTGTAAATTGAGAGAGCATGAGATTTATGCTTGCCCCTAGATCACATAATGCTTTCGCAAAATGTAATGACCCAACTGTACAAGGAATAGTGAACGCACCCGGATCTTCTTTCTTTTGTACGAGGGATCTTGTAGCAATAGCACTACAATGTTGCAGTCTATCATCATCCTCAAAAGTGACCGATCTTTTCTTGGCGACCAGATCTTTCATAAATTTGGCTTGACCGGGCATTTGTTCTAGAGCTTCTACCAAAGGGACGTTGATAGAAAGCTGCTTCAACATTGTTATGAAACGCCGGTATTTACCATTCTCGGTCATTTTCACTAATCTCGGAGGGAAGGGTGGTGGTGGCCTAGGCATGGGAATTACCTTCATAGGTACTTCTGCATCTTTTCCATTACTTTCCTCTACTTCACCACTACCCTTTACCACATTGTCATTATTCTTTCTCACATTTTCCTCAGTAGATGGCATAGGTGGGTCAATTGTTTGCTTACCACCCCGAGTAGTGATTGTCATACAGTGCACATCATTCTTTGGATTTTGGACAGTGTTGCTAGGAAGAGTGCCCGGTTTCCGTGTGTTCACTGTCGCAGATAATTGGGCCATTTGCAACTCGATCTGCTTAATCGAAATTACATGTGTATCAAGTTTTTGCCCAATATTAGCTTAATCACACCTCAACTCTTTAATGTGCTCATCACTAGCATCGAACCTCCTCATCATTTTGTGCAACATATCCTCAACTCGCGCCATACTATCTCCACCATCCCTAGGAGTAACTTCACGATTTTGAGGAGGGACACAGGGCTCATTCCTGTCGTTTCTATTAGCATAGCTACCCCTGCTAAAGTTATTGTCGCGGTTGTAGTTTCCGTCTCGGACATAATGACCCTCACGGTTGTAGTTACCATAGTTCCGACCTTGGTTCCCTTGACCTTGGCGCCAGTTATCCTGATTTGAGCCTTGGGTGCTTGGTCGGAAACCCCCCATCGGCTCATTTACTGCATAAGTGTCCTTCGCATAATAGCATTCATCATTAGGAGGTGGTGGTTTAGCCAAGTAGTTGACTACATTTATCTTTTCTGCACCCTCAGTGACATGTTTTAGTACCAACCCAAGCTCGATTCTCATCTGAGCCATTTCTTCACGAATCTCATCTATGGCTGGGTTGTGAGTGGACTGCATTGCGAAGGTGTTTCTCCCTACATCAGACTTCCTAGTACTCCAAGCTTTGTTATTCCGGGAGATTTTCTCTAATTTTTCAGCGATCTTAGCATAAGGACACTTCCCATAAGATCCACCTGCTATAGTGTCCAACACCGCTTCATTGTTATCATCCTATCCCCGATAGAAGTATCCCTTCAGTGACTCATCATCTATACGGTGATTTGGGACACTTCTCAAGAACTAGGTGAATCTATCCCAAGAACTACTAACTGACTCTCCTGGTAGCGCCATAAAGTTTTCACTCTGTCTTTGTGGTTTAGTTTCTTGGAGACCGGATAGTAGCGTGCTAAGAAGACATCCCTTAGATTGTTCCAAGTGAACATTGAGTTTTATGGGAGCTCAGTGAACCACATAGCAGCCTCTCCCGTAAGTGAGAGAGGAAACCCTCTGAGACCTGTTACATCTAAATCCAAATCAGGCCTCCCTACACAGCTTTTACACACTACCCTTACCTTAGCTATATGGTCATGTGGATCCTCAGAAGGTAGCCCTAAAAACAAACCTCTGGCAGTGAGCATTTGCATCAGGCTACTAGTTACCACAAAGGTGTGGTCTGTAGGTAGAGGAGGCAAGACAAGTGGCTCATCCGAGTCTGCAATGTTATCATAGCCTTTGTAGTATGCTTGGGGCCGTGAGATGGGATTTTGTCCCCTCTGTTGGTGTTCACCCGGAGCATCGGGTAACATCTTACCATGAATATCAACCGGATCTGGGATGTTCTGGTTCAGATCATCATCATTTATTCCCAAGTTTCGATTCATATTGCGCAGTGTACGCTCTAATTCGTGATCGTAGGAAAACAAGGGTTTTCTTCCTCTTAGTGTATTTGGTATACAAGGAGGATAGTTCTGAAAAAAATCAAAAACAATAAAACAAAGTAAAATCAAGAAAATATCAACTAAACTATAGTAATAAGTTCAAAATAATCTAAAAGCTACTTTCCACGGCAGCGGCGCCGAAATTTGATACGCTCAAACTTACTTCTCAAATAAGAAGTAAAGTGGTCGTGTCAAGTAAATAACCTAACTAGTGAGGTTGGGATCGATCCCACGAGGAAAATAGTCTAGACTTAACTTCAACTTGTTATTACTGTTGTTTGTTCAATGACTTCCTTGGAAATTAAAAACAATAAAAGGGGGATTTCTAATTCTAAATGAATGAAAATAACTAACGCAATTGAAAGAGACACTTAAAAGCTTTGAATGTTGGATTTTAATCAATTAATCAAAGTAACTAGGGTTTATGTTTTCCCCACAGGTTCATAATTTGATAATTCTAACTATAACAATTCTTTCCTAGTATCTTGCATGCAAAGTAATAAGTTATGTATTTCTAAATCCTTGGTCCGGCATCTAGAAAATCTCACTCTGCACCTTGGTCTGGCTACGTGTGTTGCTTTCCTAACCTTTATCTTTACCTCATATTAAGCATCGTATTCGATATTTGACTAAGTTATTGCCTCGTACCAATCAATACTAGCCTATTAGATAGTATACACTAAATCTATGTTAATAATTCTTTTCCTATTATCTACCTCCTTGGTCCGGCAAGTAGCATTATGGTGAGTTATAACGTTGGTCATCCGTTAAAAAGACTTCTAAGTGAAATAATAATTAATACATGCAAGACACTATTCTAGAATTGTTATTTTAGTTAGGTTTTATCTCATTATTTGCCTATGGTTCCCACAACCCTAGTTATGGAGTTTAGTTACTCATAGTCATAATCACAATATTCAAATAAATTAAATAAGAATTCATGTACTTACTTCAATGAGAAAGAGTAAAATCCGAGAATTTGCTTGATTAATCACCAAAAATCACCAACATCAATGATAATCAAAAGTCTAATAATATGATGTCTAACAATCTAGAGTTTAATAATCTAACTAATAATACCGAGTCTAGCAATGATCCAGAGTCTAACCTCAAAAACGAGGTTTTTTGAACTCTTTATAAAAAATAAAAACCTAATTAAACAAGGACTCTGTTTGCTGGAAATCTGCCAAAATGCAGCTGGGTCGATGGACCTCGCGACGGATCGTCATGGTCACGACGGACCGTCATGGACTCCGTTGTCCCATACTTATGCAATTTCTTCTGCTGCTCTTCTTCATTACCCTCGACGGCAAGTATGACGGACCGTCATAGGCACAATAGTCTGTCGAGAATCTTCATTCCAAAACACTTCAACTTTTGGAATATGGGTACTGGGATAACTTCTCTGAACTTCATGATGAACCTGCAGGACGGACCGTCACAAGCTTCGTAACCCCACACTTGGTCAGACTTCTCCATCTTCCTTAAGCAGCTGCACTACGCTGCCATCTACGGACCGTCACAAGCACGACGGACTGTCATAAGCTCCGTAGGTGGTCTCTTCTGCATTTCTTCGCTCAAAATATCCGAATTCAGCTTTGGACAAATTTCCTGCAAAATAAAAAGAAACTTATATAAAAATTAGCACAAAAAGGCTTTTGGATACACAAAACTTAAGGAAAAAGTATTAATCATACCGTGAAACCACGGTATATCAGCTATACTGGTAATTATTGGTATAGGCAAACTCAATGAGATGTAGGTGATCATCCTAATTCTCCTTGAAATCAATCACACAAGCCCTCAACATATCTTATAAGGTCTAAATAGTGTGCTCTTCTTACCCAACAGTTTGAGGATGAAAGGCGGTACTTAAGTTCACCTTTGAACCTAAACCTTTCTTAAAAGATATCTACAATTATGCAGTAAATTCTGCACCTCTATCTGAAATGATGGAGACTAGGACTCCATGACGTCTTACCACCTATAGAATATACAACCTACCATAATCTGTTGCCAAATAGGTAGTCTTTATCGGCAAAAAGTGGGTTGATTTTGTCATTCTATCGACAATCACGCAAATAGAATCATGCTGCCTGAGAGATCTTGGTAAACCTGTGATGAAGTTCTTATCAATCATCTCCTACTTCCATTCTCTAAGTTCAATATTCTGAGCCAAACCGTTGGGCCTTGATTCTCTACTTTAACTTGTTAGCAATTTGGGAACTTTGTAAGAAATTCAGCAATGCCCATCTTCATACTATTCCACAAAAAAAATTCTCTCAAGTCACGATACATATTCATGGACCCCGGATGAATGGAATATATAGAGTTATGAGCTCTCTCCATGATCCTCTCTTAGATTACATCCACCATTGGTACACACTATCTACCTTGGTACCTCAATATATCATCTCCCACTAGTTCAAAAGCTAATGTTTTTTGTTTACGAACATCTGCATTGAAATCAAGTAAACTGGCTTCTTGTTCTTGCTTTTCTTTAAGTTCTGACATTAATGATGATTCAGCTTCATTCTTTACAACTATTCCTCCGGCTGTGGAATCCATTAATCAAATTCCTAAGCGTGCAAGTATATTTCAGCAATGAAAATGATGACAAACACATCAAAATAAGGAGACAAAATAGATGAAAACCCCTATTCAAACCTTCTATAATAGTCGTCCAAACCCAAGAAACTCCTAATATCGGTTGGATATGTGGGTTTAGGCCAACTCTAAATTGCTTCCACTTTTGGGTATCAACTCTAATTCTATCACTGGAAACTATGTGGCCCAAAAATAACACCGACTCAAGCCAAAACTCTGATTTTGAGAACTTAGCATATTACTCCTTATATTTCAACATCTAAAGGACTATCTTAAGATAACTAGCACGGTCTTTTTCATTCCTTAAACAGATTACTATGTCACCAATGAAGTCGATAACAAACATATCTAAATAATGTTTAAATACTCTATTGATAAGGTCAATGAATGTTGCTTGTGAATTAGTCAAACCAAAGGACATCAACAAAAACACATAATGACCATGGGGCATGCGTATAGTATCCATGAAGTGGTTGAGGCCTACCATCATGATAAAGTCTAAGTACAAGGAGCATGCCTCGTTCAACAATGTTAAATCAACCACTTCTTGTGAGGCTACCCAAGGTTTATCCTCTAGCTAATGATAGGTTTTACTTTCTTTGTATGAATAGTCATTTTTTAGGGGTCATTTTTTTTAGTCTTATTTCATTCTTGCTTGTGTACTAGTGTTGGCTAGATATTAGTATAAGGTCCGCATCTCAATAGTTTCTAGATTAACACAAAAATCAGGCACCAAAATAAAAAATTTTAGAAAACGGTCTGGTGCAGAGGTATACAGACCCATCAACAGGCAGTCGTTCAATCAACGGACCGTCGATGGTGTCCGTGGATCCGACGCATGTTTCTTATTTTGGATAAGTCTAAAATTCATCGATGGTCCCTGTCTATGGTCCATCGACAGACCTACGGACCACTGATGGAGTTTCGTGAGTCCAAAATGTCAGCGATCCGACCGTACCCGACCGATAATATTAAAGGACATAACGGTTTACATTCATTCCTACTTTCAAATTCTTTTAAGATACCCTTCCATACCCCTTTCTATTCCTTTATTTCCCTCCTTATCACCAAACTCAACCTTTCCAAACCTCATTTCACTCCCAAATCAGAATCCTCCATCCCCAAACTCTCTTTTCCCCAAATTTTCTTTGTTCCTCCATTGTTCTTCAACTGGTGATCATGTTCGGGCGCGTGGTCTACTCTTTAAAACTTTGCAAGTGCACACAATCACTCCACTTCTCCAAAAGGTATTTTAATTTCTCTATCTAACTTTGAATTTTCTTTCTTAGTTGAAATCAGGAATTTGGAAGTGGGTCTTGACCTTGAGACCGGATTTGGTGAAATTGCATGCTAGAACTTGTGTAGTTACGTCCCTTTCAATGATAGAGAGTGGTTGTGTCGCCTTGTAGTCAATAAGTTGTGGGTATCTCTTCTTTGTTAGAAATTCTGACTTATGGTTTCGTGCTATGGATGAATAGATATGTAATTGTGTGAAAATGAAGCCCTGGGAATGAGGAATTCGCTTTGTGGGATGATGAAATTGCATTTCTAAACTTGATTATGGAAAAAAAGTGTCTAAAATTTGTTCCTTGCAAAAAGGCCTAAAACCTGTCTCAGGCCAACACTACGAGACCCCGTTAACAGACCGTCGATTGATCGATGAGCCATCAATGGGGTCTGTTGACTGCTCTAACCTAAAAACTCTGTAAGTCATAACCAAAAGAAGTGGACTACGGTCCATCAATTGATCGACAGACCATTTTACACGTTCATTGTTTCCATCAAAAAAACCAATTTTCACTCACTTCTAAAATTAATCTAAGTGTCACACGACAGACGTGGATTACGGTTCGTCTATTCTATCAGAGAAGTCTAATTTTTTTCTTAATTGAATAATTCTAAGTGTCAGACGATAGACCCCATCAACGCATCTTTATTTTCTAGACGGACCATCGATGGTGCCCGTCAAACTGAATCTGCAGAACAAAACTATGTTGTTTATTTTTCAAATTGTCTTCACACCGTGTGTTTTCGGTGTGTAGTAATGTTGAGTTGAAACTAACAACTTCTCTACAGGTACAAATGTCTCTCAAGAAGGATATCGTCTACTCTAGAGGAAATTCCAAGTATGTGGACCCGTCTCATCGAATGATTGTCGACTCCGACAACATGAAAGACCTAGTAAACGTCCCTCCAAGTGTGCCACAACCCCAACTGCAGCTGCACGAGTCACTAGGGGTTCCCCGAGGAAGGTTATTCCCAGCGTAGTCACTGCATCCCAATCTGATGAGGAGCACACACTGACCGGCTCAACGGTCGGGGATGCCTCTAGTTATGAAGGAGCATTAGGCTCCGAATATGTCTCTGCGTGAGGGTGGGCCCAATATTTTTGTTCAAAGGCGGCCACTGCCTCCGGTTCCGTCTCTCAGGGAGACACTCAGTCGAAGGGCCATAATTACCAAGCCTCGTCTGTTGAGGCTACCAGCTCAAAGTTTGCCCTTGCACCCCGAGCAGATATCCACGCACCTGATGCGGAGGAACCTAACTATTAGTGTGTCGATGTAAAATATCAAGTTTACGGGGATGCAAAAATGTTGAATGATAAGGCGTAATGCTCCGGCTAGTTATAGTGGAGCGCCAAGTCCTCACGGGGAGTTTGCACACAGTTCCCAAGGTGGGTAGATTGTCCAACCTGCACAAGTTTGAGTGGACGGCTCGGAGTTTGGGATCATGCAGCGAGGAGATAGTCAGGGATTTCTATGTTTCCTATGTGGCTACTCTCAGAGGCTCTATCTATAGTTGGGTGAGACCTTCCAAACAGGACCCGCTCACCTTTGTACTAGTCTGGGGCTGCCGGGTTGATATCTGTAAGGCCACCATCTCTCGGTTGCTGTACGAACCTACTACTGGCACACAATGGACCACAACCACTCAGGAATTCTACTATTGGTGGGAGACTATTAGGAGTGGAGCATTTCAGAGGACCGCGAAGCACCTAGAGTCGATCAAGAAATGTCTTGTGCAGTATCTATCGATGGTGAGAGGGTTAACAGAGTGTTGGATCCCCGAAGGTTAATCAAGAAGGAGAACCTAACCTTTGTGGTCAAGTTCTTCTTGTTGCTGGTCTAACATCGCATATTGACCACAAATGCTTATAATCTCTTTACATGGGATACAGCGATATTGGTAACAGCTATGGCAGTAGGGTTTAAGATAGACTATGCTAGGGTGTTGATCACTATGATCCATGAGAGATCTTTCAGGACCTCTACCACTTACGCCTTTGCTTGTCTTATTTTACAATTGTGCAGGGAAGCTGGAGTGCCAATTTGGCACTGTGACACACTCCGTAGTTCAGTAGGGACTGTTGATACAGGCCTCCTCAAGGATGAGTCCAACGTAGCGGCACCATGGAAAGGGCCCCGGATTGAGATGTCTCCATTGATCAAGAACTTGGCGGACAATGTGGAGTTAGCCCAAGGGGCTGACCCTGTTACTTCAGAGCCTGCCTACACCACCCCGGCCGATTCCACCCTTGCCTCCAGTAGGACTCCCAGCTCATCCCAATCCACATCCCCTTCTCACTACAAGAAATCTAACTTTTACCAACCATTCTTAATGAAGGGTTATAAATAGTGTCGTTAGAAGTGTATTTATAATGATAACATTTATTTCTGGTCGTTAAAAGTTATTTATTGAATAAAAAAATTAAAGATAAATTCTGATTGCAAAAAATAGTGATAGCGGTGGTTACAACTAGACTTATAATTAAAAGAGGGTCAGATCTATTATTATACTAAAATTTACTTTTTAAATTCTATTTGTTATCTCCTACTCGTGGAAACCCTTTCCCTTCTCCTTCAAAGAAGAATTTTTCTTTTAGCCCTAATGTTCAATATATCTCCATCTTGCTCATGTAAATTGGGTGATTGACTTTTTCAGGTTTCTCTCTAGCTCTAATTCACATATTTTTACATATTAGGGCATCACTACTTATATGTAAAATTGTGTGAACAGTCAGTTTGCATATAAAAGCATTGCTTTTTGGAAAATTTAAAGGCTTGAATTTAAGGTATCGCTAAGGACCGCCCTTGTGAATCGAGCTTTCTGAAATTGTTGTTGAGTGAAATAAAAAAAAAGAGGTTATATCCACATACTTCTCCTTTGTCTTTCAATTATCAAAGCATTTAATAAAAATAATGCTTATCTTATAAGCATTTCATGTCAGATGTCTAGACAATTTATAAAACGAGTAATCCGTCGTTACCTCTCCTTTGAACTAAAAATTTGTTGTCAAAAGTTACAAATCTGTTTATTTTATATACTTTTTTCTTGGAATTACTATCTTTATTTTTGTAATTAGAAGGTTAGAATTGGAGTATATATGTTGTGATTGGACCGAGTTGCTATTGCCTTTATGGTGGAAATTATGTTTACATGTGTCATTGGGTAACTTACTGAGTCATCTTACTTTTTTAATAAGAATGCTTCATATGTTTATAATTCCATTAGCTCAATGGTTATTGTATTTATTGATGCATATATCTTTTTTGTTCTAGTTTCTGATTATATCATGTAGCGAAACTTATATAAAAAATAAATAGTAATAGTAGTAGATAATTATGACATCATTGCTATTGAAGTCATCCGGAATCTAGCATGTTTAATTTTGGAGGAAGGTATTAGTCATTCCATATTTTAATATCATTTGTTGTTGCCTCTACAAAATAAAAGTATAAATAGGTTTACTTTTTTATTAGTTGCCTCTAGAAATAAATGTATAAATAGGTTTACTTTTTTATTATTGGTGATTTATGATATTCTAGATTTTGAGGTCAATATATATGTCCTGGACTTCTTCTAGTTTTGCATATTATTTATATAAGTTTTTTATCTTGAAATTAAAATTATAGGTTAATTTTTAATTTAACTCTTAGAAGTGAAAGTGTTGTCCTTCTCAATTATGTGGTGTTAGTTGTTATTGTATTTTTCTTTTACATTACTGGAGCTTTTAGAATATATAACACATCTCAAAGGGTCATTCACTTTAGGATTTTTATCAAATAAAGTCATTAAATTTTATTTTATATTAATAAGATCACTCAACATGAATTATTATATCAATAAAATCACTCAACCAAAAAAAAGACATTTGTATACAACTAAATGTAGGAAAAGAATGTACTAACTGGCCAGAAACATTTTGTGCTAACTCTTGCAGAAAAGCAACTATACAAGTAATGATTTTACCTTTAAAAACAACAAAATAAGCTACAACAACAATTACACCTCTAACCTGAATAAGTTGGGACTTGGGATTGGCTACATGAATCCTCACTTCTTCATTTTCATTTCATAACTTATCATAATAAATTCATAACTTTTCATGTTAAAAAAATTAATATGATATCAGCGTATCCTTTTCTTTTGATATGCATTGATATTAAGAATTTGTGGGTTGTCCAAAAGATCTTTTTACATGTAATTTAAGGTCCTCATCTCTTAACCGGTACTTTTCCCCTATAGACCGATGCATCTACATGTCAATACAGAACACACTAGAAAATCTCAATCAGATAACAGAAACTATGAAAACATAGCCCCGCCGAGTGTTGTATGAGTTCTTGTAAACATAGCAACAAACAGTTCGCTTCTACCAACAATAACACTAATTTCCAAAACCTCACCCTTCTTTACTTTTGTTTTCATTTCACATGGTTTCTTGGATTTAGAAATTTCCAGCACTATCCTTCCTACAACAGATATCAATGCCACTAAATAGTCCAAAATAGTAAATTTAGTTGACTCATTTAATTAATACGGTGTCCTAAGTTTAGTGATATTTTTTTTTATAGAAATAAAAGTTTAATGACTTTACTATATCAATAACTTTTCAGACCTTTTAACACATCAACTCAAATTTTAGTTGTTTTCATATTTTCTTAATCTTTGTCATATGCTTTCCAAAAATTTTTAAGATAAGTTTGAGAAAATTCTTATACAATAATATATTATCAAGTGCAGCTTCTTAATAGGTTTTTGTATCCCACTCAATATTTTATTTTGATATCAAATTTCTTGGTCTAAATTTGTTAACTTCCATTACTTGACATTATCATGTTGAATGTCCACTGTATCTTCAAAATTGTACGGAGTGATGAGTGTATCATCATTAATTATTTCTTATTTAATTTATAAATGAACTTTCATGGTATTTACTGCCTAAAACACCTTAAGGTTTTATTTGATAGATTAGAAATTATTACTCTAGAAAGTATGTTCTATTTATGAAAGGTATATTTTCTTTAATATGATACTTCATGGCTTCGGTAGTTAGAAATTGTACGCTTATGTTTTCTCAAGTATTTTAAAACCCATAACTAATAATGAAAAATTGTTATTTCCATCCTTCATCTGTTGTTAGAAATCGTGTTTTAGATGTAATGGTATCCTGACTAATTGACGGAGCTAAGAACGTATAGACTCTATGTTATCACATCATACATTAACTGATCGACATTTCACGTATAAACATGTGGTATTTTAATTTGCTCACAAGGTCTCTTTTGCTTATCATGATTTCCGTGTCCTCATCTGTCCTATCACTAGTAAACAAAAGTATATGAAACAGTTAGCATAAATGTATTAAAAGGATGTTTTCTTGAAAAATTTTCTTATTAGTAATCATATATGTTCAATATCTCAGATTCATTGTGATAATGTTGCCACATGAATAACTATAATTGTGTTATTGCTAGTTAAGTTTATTTCGGCAGTTGCTAGAAGCTCTATGTTGATTATCTAGAGTTATCTTTCAGACTATATTGTGTTTGCTTTATTTTCATAGTTTTAATCAACTTATTTTTCTCGTAGTATTTTGACACTTACTAAAGTTTTGTTTTCTTTATCTGTGATTAATTTTTTTTGTGTGTGAAAATGAAATAGTTATTGGGATTATTTCTAAATTTACATGAACTTGTTCTTTTAACAGATAAAGATGTCAAGATCGGATAACTTGTTTATGAAGAATGTGGAAGCTAGTATAAGCAACAAAACATGTTAGAGAAAACATTGAAAGTGGAAGGAGACTTATTTATGCTAGGAGGTTTTAATGATCTTTCCATTATATATATTCTACGATTACATTTTTATTCATCTTAAGAGTGAAGACATAACATCATATTATTTATTTGGTATACTTTTTGTAGTGATGATTTGACTTTTCTTATTTAACTATGAAATTTGGTATGGAGATATTATTAGGAATAATTCAAAAAGCACTCATAAAGACCTGATATGTCATCGTATTTTGAAGTTTCTTAGTGATTGGAGTGAAAATCAACGAAGAGAATTTCGGAAGTTAGAATGTGGTAAAACGACTAGATTTCTTACCGTTGCTAAAGATCTTTAGCGACCAGATTGCAATCCGGTCGTAAACCTTTAACGACCGGCGACGACTGGATTTTATTTAGTCGTATTGATGAATAACTACCAAAATAGAACTTTTAGCAACCAAATATCCCTTAGTTTAAGGCCTTAATTCTTGTAGTGTCTGCAGCAGTGGTCCCTCTAGCACGGGTTCAGAGATTAGAGACCCAGATGGTCACCTTGCTTCACCATATACAGCCTTGGATCTAGAAATCCATTGTTGAGGATGAGGACCAAATAGAGAAGAGGGTGGCCCAGCAGATCGAGCAGAAAATTCATGTGGTTTATCAGCGCCTTGACGCCTTCGAGTTGTGGGTGTTAGCACAACCATCCCCTGCCATAAACCTCACTACTCTTTAGGCTGTGGTGGAATGTTTGCGAGCGGATATGGATGCCATTCTAGAGATGAGGGGTACTAAGACGGAGAGTGCACCCATCGAGCTTGCAGAGGACACATCGCTTTGACGCCTTGTTCAAACTTTCTGCTGAGCCACAATTTGAGCCATTTTCCGTACCAAGAGGCACCGCTCCAACTACACCACTGAGGCCGATGATAAGGCTCGTGCTAAAAAAATAGAGAGGAAAGAGCTGAAGTGGGCTAGGCAGGCTTCCATTGTGGATAAAGAGCTACGTTAGATAAAGGCACTCGAGATGGTTGCTAAGGCATCCAATTTTGTACCTGTGCTTGATGATAGGAGCACTACTGATGGTGTGGAGGTCGTAGTGGGCACAAATGAGCGTGGCCCAAGTGTTGATCTTGTGGGTTCTGAAAAATCGGACCCATCCACATGTTGATAGTTCTTTGGTGTTTTGCACCACGAGTTTGCTTCACCTACCACTCTATCCTTATGATTTTATTGCATTGGGGAAAATTGCAAGTTTTTTTGTTAGGGTGGGGTTAATTGAAAGTGAGTGGTAGGGTGAAATATGAGTAACCACGACTCACAATCCTCTTTTGGAGTTCTTTTGCCTGTGTTCTTTTCCCCAATAGATTGTTTACTTTTCTGTTAAACTGGCATGTCCTAATGTGTACAAAGTAGAAAATAATGAAAACTAAAGCATGACGACTATTAAAATGATACCCCTTCCTGGATAGTTCTTGCATGTATAGGTGAAAGCAAGTTGTGTGTTTGGCTCTAAGCATGACATAGATAGGCACTCACCGCATGACCTTCAACTAACACCTAAACTGGGAAAATTGATAATATGATAGTGTAATGAGATGCCAAACAGTGTGAGGAGATTTGAGTGTTCAACACTTGGTACCTTACTAGAACTTGCCCAGTTAGTCCTGCAAAGGGAATTTGTGTTAAAATCTAGGAAGTGATCATAGGCCTTTGTTCGAAATAGACTATCTTTAGCCTAAAGAAAGATAACCAAATGAAAGAATTGTTCCTTGTTGATCCAAATATGTTGAGCCTGCAATAGAAATATTTTACCTACTCACCTTCTCATGGTCTAATGATTTCACCCCAGTCCATTATTAGACATGTGCACCTCGACTTAGTCGAAAAGCCTAAGTTGAGGGTGGCTAATATAGTAAATAACCTCGTCTTGGCCTTGACCCAAATTCGGGTATTGTGCATCTCAACTCATGGAAAAGTTGTGAGTTGAGATTGGCTATTATGAGTAAGGACCCACAAATGGGTATGAAAAGAGTTTGATGTTAAATAAAAAAGAGAAATTGAGCAAAAGATGTGACTTGGTAAAATTATCAATTGATTGAAAAAGAAAAAAATAAAACAAAATAAAGAAAAGAGATTTTAATGAGAAAAAGATGCAAAAGAAGGAATAGTCACATCCATAAATAGGGAAGCAACGCAAAGAAGAAAAGAGATGAAAAATAGGGTGTCAAGGGTAATGGAAAGATGTAATAAGCTTAGCGGTAATGTCAAGGAGGGAAAAAAAGTCACTAAACATGTACCCAAATGTACCATACCTGACCGTAAGCTTATGTTACAAGCCAAGAAAGCCCTATTGTGATCCTAGAGTCTAGTGTGGGGAACCTAACGCAGTTAAATAAGGGAAAGCCTATGTCAAAGATTACTAATTGTATTTGAACTTTTTCTTGAGCTTGAGTGTTGAAAAAAGATCCTTGTACCCAAATTCATGATCACTTTGTGAAAAATGAGTTTTCTTTTGAAGTGAGGTCACTAGTTGCGGTATCGAAAAGTTGATACCTTGGTGAGAGGAAAATTAGTAGATGTTTATAGGCATGGTGAGTTTGTGGCATGATTTGATCCAAATAAGTTATCTGTTGAACCTAAAAGAGTGAGCCTGCACTAAATCAAAGAAAGACTTGGGGTTGATATCTATGTGATTGTTGGAGCTTAAAAGCGTATACTTTTGTATAAATGTTGTTTTGATTCATTGTGCATTGATTGGGGACAAACAACAAATTAAGTTGAGGGTATAAATGTATCGTGGTCACACGGTGTTTTCAATGCATTTTGCTTAAGAGTTGTATGCGTCTAGAGCCTTTTTGTAGTAGTTTTAACATGTTTTTATGTTTGTTTTGCAGGAAAGATGTTTAGTTGAAAAAGCAGAAGGAAGCCAAAAAAGTGCAGAAGACGACCTTCAAAGGACATTGACGGCCCGTCGTCTATCGATGGTCCGTAGGAGGTGATGGTCGACGTGCAGTTAAAGGCTAAGGGAGATAATCAGGAAAATTGATGGTCCATCTATTGATCGACGGACCATACTAGTGAACCGTCGATTGGTTCAGGAAAGGTTCCAGTACCTAACTTTTCAAGATTCTATGTCTGGAGCGGCGGAGGAGCATCAACAGACCGATGATGAGTCAACTGACCATATTGCAGGTCCGTCGTTTGATTCTAAGAAGATGCTGAGCTGATGAAGAAAAATAATTCTAAGTTTGGACTGATGGCGGCAGTCAACAAAAGGGTCATCGAATGAAGTCTCGTCAACTGAACAAACTTTCCTTATTTTAATTCCTTTTTCTTTATGACAATGTTTTCTACAATACGGGATTAAAACCTCCTTTTTCAGGATAGAAACTCTTATCTATTTTGTGTTGGAGATTATTGGTTGCAAACTTTAGCAATTAATTAATTTCTAGATTCGTGATGAAGGATTTTCTTGCAATTTCAAGTTGAATTTCTGAGTTTCTTCTTATTGTTAAGTAAGTTCATGAATTCTATCTTAAAAAGTATGAATTGTGATCTTGCTTGCATGGGTAACTAAATACACAAGTAGGGTTATGGGAACCATAGGTAATTAACAAAGTAAACCTAGAAAAAAAACAATTGTCAAGTAGGTTCTTGCATGTATTGATAATCCTTTCGCTTAGAAGTCTTTTTAACGAGTGCACGCGTTAGATTTCGCCTTGTTGCTACTTGCTGGACAAGGGAGGTAGGAATAAGAAAAGAATTATCAACATAGATTTAGTGTGATACTATCTAATAGGCTAGTGTTGGTTGGTACGAAGTATAACTAAGCCATACATCGATTATGATGTATAATATTAGGTAAAGGTAAGGCTTAGTAGTTATACACATGTAGCCAGACCAAGGTATGGGGTGGAATATTTTAGAATCTGGACCAAGGATTTGGAGATACATAAGTTACCACTTCACATGAAAAACACTAAAGAAGAATTGTTATTGCTAAGAATACGAAGTTATGAACCTGTGGGGAACACATATACCCTAGTTAGTCTCACAACATGATAAAAACTCGATCTTTTACTTTTGCTCACTTGTTAATTTTGAATTGCTTAAGAAACTTGTTTCATAACCCCCCCCCCCCCTTTTTACTTACTTGCTTTTGGAAAGACCTTGACTAAATAGTTGTGATTGTGAATTAAAGTTAAATCTAAAGCATTTTCCTCGTGGGATCGACCCCAACCTACTAGTTGGGTTCTCTACTTGAATAAGACCGCTTATACTTCTTTAGGGAGGTTTAATTTGAGCGCAGAAGACATATATACCAAAGTCTATCTCTCTTTCAGGAGGGACTCCGGGTAGATCATCAGGAAAGACTTCTAAAAACTCGAGTTCTACAATCTATTAACGCATAATAGGCATGAAGTCAGTCCATACCCAAAATGACATCAAAATCTACCATGTTTAACTCTACTAGATTAGCCATGGTGTTCTTGTGATTGATGAAAAAAGGATAATCACGATAGACTCTTTCCGCTAGAATAGACTCCCCAACAGGTGTAGAGACACGGAAGGGTTCACAAATTTTTTCATGAAGAATCTCAAACTGATTTACAACATAAGATGTTACAAAATATAAACTTGCTCCTGGATCTACAAAAGCATAAACATCAAAATTAAAGACTTTGATCATACCCGTGATAACATCTGGAGAGTTTTCTTGATCTTGGCGGCTAGTGATTGAATAGAGATGGTTTGCCCCTCTTCCAGTACCAGAAGTAGATCCTCTAGTTGCATCCCTGTCTAGTGGAGCAACTTATGAGGATTGGGATCTATTGACTGGATTTCCACCTCTGTTCTTATTCTTGGGACACTCGTTAATGTATTTCCCCTTTTGACCGCATTTGAAACATTCCGACTGACCATCACCACTATCATGACCAGAGTCTAGACTCCAGACGTGACTGCAGTTGTTGACCTCTTAGAGGTTGCAGGCAATCCTACATACGTCATCGTTACATCATCTAGGTTAATTTTAGCAGAAAAATTGAAACTTTTAGTTACTTGAAGTATGCATAGACTTCATAATAGGATACGTTATACTCATATAGGATTTATCTACATCATTTCATAATCGTTCACAACAACCATCTAATACCAAAATACTCAACTGAATGAAAAAGTCATATCTATATGGAATATAAAGTTGCCAGAATGGCACCAATACAACGTCTACAAAAAATTGAGAAAGAAGCTCTAGTGGAACAAACTCCACTAACTCAAACCTATATCTAATCTAGAATTTAATGGGCAAGCGTCCTCGAAAGCATGAGGCCTACCATGTCCGGATGAATGCTCCACGTCCGGATTGTTGCAGCGTCGTATCGTAAGCTTTAGCGTCCTCCTGTGCCTGCACCTAAAAGTATAGAGTTGTATAGGATTAGACACACTTGTACTAAGTATGGGCATATGCAAGCACACACCAAGGACATGCATGATTAAGAAGATCTCTCTCTTCTCGATATGAATCATGGAAAGTCAAGTCAGTATACTTGCAAATTTTAGATTAGGAAAGTCATGTCATGAGAATAACATGCATCATCATACTTATCATTTTGCAAACAGCACACAACATATTACACATATCATATCACATAGCTCATATCATTCGTTCATATGTCATGAGACCTTGGAATCATGGACTTGACATTAGGATTTCCCAAAATGAGGGCTCAAGACATGGGACCTCAACTAGGGAGTCTTATTTAGAAAACACATAGTGTTTCATTCATTCATACGTACTTCATTTTCATTCTTTCATATACTAGTGCAAACACAAGTCATACCTAGGATGTAGTTTAACACTTTCATCGGGTTCGTTGTGCAATGACCAAGAATAACCTAGTGTCATTACTTAAGTTTAGCTCACCTCTTGATTATCCTATCCTAACACCTTTGGTATCATTCATTTCATTATGTGCATTCTTTGAGGCTAGCCTCATTCTTTATTTAAGAACTTTAACCTTAATCTACATAGATCATGTGAGCATTATGAAATTCAATGTTTAACCCCACACCAAAAAGAGTTGGAATCACCGGCCAAATGTTAGGATCAAATCCACGCACACACACTAGATGAATGAAGAACACAAGAACTTTCAAGAGAAAGAGATGAGAGATCTAGAGAGAGAGGAAACCCAATATTTCAGCTTTGGAGTATATATATGTTTGAATAGACTAGTATGTGTAATTCATGAACTAAGAGAATTACACGACTAGAATTCTAAGTTTCATACAAATAATTAAGCAACCATTCCGCAAAAACTTAATAATTAGATTAGGAATAATCTAAGAGCTAAATCACAACTAATATCTAAGGTTTTAGAAACCCTAGGTATAAGCAAGATATAAGAATGGAGAATCTGATTAAATTCCTATGTCATGGTAAATGAAAGGAATCCATGAGTGCAATTCCACATACCTGGTGAGGAATTTCATGAAGAAATCTTTCAATTTCGAGATTGGAGAAAGCTATCGCCTCTTTTCTCCTCTTTTTCTTTTTAAGCTTGGTGAATTTTAGTAAATAATTGTTGTTTTCATGTCTAACTAAGTTATTAGGCTTAAATTGAGTAAAATGACGTAGTTTTGGCATTAAACGACGTAGTTTAAAGGCCCTAACGCATAGGAAAAAGACATAAATGACACCTAACTTAAAAGCTTACGAACGTCATCCACAGAGAGACCTATGGACCATCGGTAGGGGTCATCGGTCAAGCTCTGGACGATATGGCTTCACTAAATTAGCATAATTTTTAACTCTAAAATTGTATTTTAGAAGACTCGGTGGCGTTGGAAAGAGGATTCAATTGTTTTCATTTGATAGGTCATGGGACATCTAATTTATTTGTGTTAAAAGATATGAAGGTTTAAAGCTGACCCAATAACCAGTTCCCTTCAATTTGTTGTAGGTCCAACCACGGACTGTCCTGGTCGACAGTGGATGGGATCATTCACAACAAGTATTTCGTGCAACGATAAACCCCATTTATGAACCGTGTGTTAAACATGGACCATCGGTGGCTTCCGTGGTTCTTGCACCAGGTCTGGAAAGCTAGATCTTTTTCTATTTTTTCAAATATTAAATGTTACATATGAGGAATCTTCTACGTCTTGGACTCCTAAGTTGCACCCTGAACTAACTAATTCCTCCAAAGAACCTTCACGGAAGCAACTTCTTTGTTTCTCAACTTCTAGATGTGTCAGTCTAAAATCTCAACAATAAAAGACTCTCTTTTGTTCCAAGGTTCTTCAATGCGTGTACTATAAATATAGGACCACCAACACATTTCTTCAACAAGAAGACATGGAAAATTGAATGCACTCATGCTAATCATAAGTCAAATTAAGTTCATAAGCAACCTTACTAATACGCCTCTAAATTTTATATGGGCCACATAACGGAGACTAAGCTTCTCTTTTTTTGCAAATCTCATCACACCCTTCATGGGTAAATTTTTCAAATAGACTCAATCATCAACATCATATTCTAGATCTCTCTTTCGAAATCCGGTGTAGGACTTTTGTTGAATTTGAGTTGTCTTCAACCCTTCTCTAGTACGCCGAACTTTGTCCATAGCCTCATGTACCAACTCAGGACCTATCAAAGCAACCTCACCTATTTAAAACCAACTTATATGAGGCATAACCCTTCAACCACAAAGAGGCTCAAATGAATTCATATAAATGATTGAATGATAACTATTATTATAAGCAAACTCAATTAATGGCAATGATCATCCCAATATCCTTTGAATCCAATCGCAAAATCTCTCAACATATCCTCTAATATTTTGATAGTACTCTCCGCTTGATCATCGATTTGTGGATGAAAAGTCGTACTAAACTTAATATGAGTACAAAGCCCATTTGAAAGATCTCCAAAACAGACAATTCATGGACTGTACAATGCTCCACGGTTTACGGAAGCTACTCGTGGATAAAACCTCATAAAGAAGGAATTTTTTCTTAACCAAGACGGATGGGTTTCATGAACCATAGATGATTCTACAAACCATGGAAGAGTCCATAGATCCAAGTGTAAGCCTTTAAGAAATTTGACTTCAAGTATGGATGTACATGAGGTTGTACGTCTCGTGCAAGTTTTCATGGACCGTACACTTGGTCATGGATTAAAGGTCTTGGAACTTGGATTTTTTATGGTTGGACATGAAGAGACCATTGATGGACAGTGGATAGTTTAACAAACCATAGAAGGGTATATAGAACCTGGTTAATGATATATCATGGTTTCACGGTATTATTAATACTTTTTCCTTAAGTTTAGTATGTCCAAAAGTCTTTTTGTGCTAATTTTTATATAAGTTTCTCCTTATTTGCAGGAAATATGTTCAAAGATGTATGCGGAAGTTTTTGAGATGAAGAACCACCTACGGAGCTTGTGACGGTCCGTAGGTGGCAGCGTACTACAGCTGCTGAAGGAAGATGGGGAAGTCTGACCAAGTATGGGGTTACGGAGTCCATGACGGTCTGTCGTGTCTATGACGGTCCGTACTGCAGGTTCGTCATGAAGTTCATAGAAGTAATCCCCATACCCATATTCCAAGAGTTTAAGTGTTTTGGAACGAAGACCCTCGATGGACCGTTGTTTCTATGACGGTCCGTCATACTTGCTGTCGAGGGTAACGAAGAGAGCAGCAGAACAAATTTCATCAAGTATGGGATGACGGAGTCTATAACGGTCCATCGTAAACACGACGATTCGTCGCGCGGTCCGTCGACCCAGCTGCATTTTGACAAATGTCCAGCAAATAGAGTCCTTGTTTAATTAGGTTTTTATTTTCTATAAATAGTTTGAAAAAACTTGTTTATGAGGTTAGACTCTGGATCATTATTAGACTCTATGTATTAGTATTAGACTTTTGATTATCATTAGACTTTTTGTGAGATTCTTGATTACTTTGAGATTCTTGCAAGTGATTGTTGGTGATTAATCAAGAAAACTTTTGGATTTTACTCTTTCTCATTGAAGTAAGTACGTGAATTCTTATATAATATATTTGAATATTGTGATTATGACTATGGGTAACTAAACCCCATAACTAGGGTTGTGGGAACTATAGGCAAAAAATGAGATAAAACTTAACAAAAATAAAAATTCTAGAATAGTGTCTTGCATATATTAATAATTCTTTCGCTTAGAAGTCTTTTTAACGGATGGACGACGTTAGAACTCGCCTTAATGCTACTTGCCAGACCAAGGAGGTTGATAATAGGAAAAGAATTATCAACATAGATTTAGTGTATACTACCTAATAGGCTAGTATTTATTGGTACGAGGTAATAACTTAGTCAAATATCGAATAGGATGCTTAATATGAGGTAAAGATAAGGGTTAGGATAGCAACACACGTAGCCGGACCAAGGTGCGAAGTGAGATTTTCTAGATGCCGGACTAAGGATTTAGAAATACATAACTTATCACTTTGCATGCAAGATACTAGAAAAGAATTGTTATAGTTAGAATTATCAAGTTATGAACCTGCGGGGAACACGTAAACCCTAGTTACTTTGATTAATTGATTAAACTCCAACATTCAAAGCTGTTAAGTGTCTCTTTCAATTTCGTTAGTTTTTTTCATTCATTTAGAAATAGAAACCCCCCTTTTTTGTTTTTGCTTTCCAAGGAAGTAATTGACCGAACAATAGTAATAATTGGTAAACGTTAAGTCTAAACAATTTTACTCTTGGGAACGATCCCAACCTCACTAGTTGGGTTATTTACTTGACACGACTGCTTTACTTCTTATTTGAGAAGTAAGTTTGAGCGTATTAAATTTTGGCGCCGCTGCCGGGGATTATAGCTTTTAGATTAACTTAAACTTATTACTATAGTTTAGTTGATATTTTCTTGATTTTACTTTGTTTTATTGTTTTTGATTTGTGAAAAACAAACCTCCTTGTATGCCAAATACACGGAGAGGAAGAGAACCCTTGTTTCCCTATGATCACGAATTAGAGCGTACACTACGCAACATGAATCGAAACTTGGGAATCAATGATGATGATCCAAACCAGAACATCCCAGCTCCGGTTGATGTTCATGGTCAGTTGTTACCCGATGCTCCGGGTGAACACCAACAGAGGGGACAAAATCCCGTTCCACGGCCCCAAGCATACTACAGAGGCTATGATAACATAGTAGACTCCGATGGGCCACTTGTCTTGCCTCCTCTACCCACAGGCCACACCTTTGTGGTAACTAGTAGCCTGATGCAAATGCTCACTGCCAGAGGTTTTTTTTCAGGGCTACCTTGTGAGGATCCACATGACCATATAGCTAAGGAAAGGGCAGTTTGTAAAAGTTGTGTAGGGAGGCCTGAGTTGGACTTAGATGTAATAGGGCTCAGAGTGTTTCCTCTCTCACTGACGGGAGAGGCTGCTATATGGTTCACTGAGCTCCCTTATAACTCAATTTTCACTTGGAACCAACTAAGAGATGTCTTCTTAGCACGCTACTATCCGGTCTCCAGGAAACTAAACCACAAAGACAGAGTGAACAACTTTGTGGCACTACCAGGAGAGTCAGTTAGTAGTTCTTGGGATAGATTCACCTTGTTCTTGAGAAGTGTCCCAAATCACCGTATAGATGATGAGTCACTGAATGAATACTTCTATCGGGAACAGGATGATAATAATAAAGTGGTGTTGGACACTATAGCACGTGGATCTTATGGGGAGTGTCCTTATGCTGAGATTGCTGAAAAATTAAAGAAAATCTCCCAGAACAATAAAGCTTGGAGTACTAGGAAGTCTGATACTGGGAGAAACACCTTCATAGTGCAGTCCACACACAACCCAGCCACAGATGAGATTCGTGAAGAAATGGCTCAGATGAGAACTGATCTTGGGTTGGTACTAAAATATGTCACTGGGGGTGCAGAAAAGATAAATGCAGTCAACTACTTGTCGAAACCACCGCCACAAAATGATGAGTGTTATTATAAGGAGGATTCCTATGCGGTAAATGCGCAGACGGGGGGTTTCCGACAAAGTGCCCAAGGCTCTAATCAGGAGAATTGGCGCCAAGGTAAAGGGAACCAAGGTCGGAACTATGGTAACTACAATCATGAGGGTCATTATGTCTGAGATGGAAACTATAACCGCAACACCAACTTCAACAGGGGTAACTATGGTAATAGAAATGACAGGAATGGGCCCTATGTTCCTTCTCAAAATCGTGAAGTTACTCTTAGGGATGGTGGAGGTAGTATGGCGCGAGTTGAGGATATGTTGCACAAAATCATGAGGAGGTTTGATGCTAGTGATGAGCACAATAAAGAGTTGAGGAATGATTTAGTGGGTATTGGGAAAAGAGTCGATACACATGTAATATCGATTAAGAAACTTGAGTTACAATTGGCCCAATTATCTACGACTGTGAACACACGGCAACCGGGCACTCTTCCTAGCAACATTGTCCAAAATCTGAAAAAATGATGGACATTGTATGGCAATTACTACTCGCGGTGGAAAGCAAACCATTGACCCACCTATGCCGTCTAATGAGAAAATGGTGACAAAAGATACTGATAAAGTGGTAGATGTTGATGGTGAAGTAGAGGATAACACTGTAAAAGATGTTGAAGTTCCTAAAAAGGTAACGCCCATGCCTAGGCCACCACCCCCATTTCCTCAAAGATTATTGAAAAGACCGAGGATGGTAAATATCGGTGTTTTATAATAATGTTGAAGCAACTTTCTATCAATGTTGGTAGAAGCTTTAGAACAAATGCCCGGTTACACCAAGTTTATGAAAGATCTGGTTACCAAGAAAAGATCGGTCACTTTTGAGGATGATGATAGAATGCAGCATTGTAGTGATATTGCTACAAGATATCTGGTACAAAAGAAAGAAGAACAGGGTGCGTTTACTATTCCTTGTACAATCGGGCTATTACATTTTGCGAAAGCATTATGTTATCTGGGGGCAAGCGTAAATCTCATTCCCCTCTCGATTTATAAGAAGTTGGGTTTGGGTGATCCAAAGCCCACTGCGATGCGGCTACTGATGGCTGATCGAATAGTAAAAAGGCCTATAGGGATACTCCACGATGTGCTAGTAAAAGTGGGGTCGTTCATATTTTCGACAGATTTTGTTATTCTTGATTGTGAAGTCGACTTTGAAGTGCCCATTATTCTTGGGAGGCCATTCCTTGCTACAAGAAGAGCCTTAGTAGACATGGAAAGGGGCAGATGAAATTTTGATTGAACAATGAGGAAGTGACCTTTAACATTTGTAGGTCCATGAGGCAGAGTGGTGAGCTCCAATCGGTATCTGCTATATCCTACAACATGGGTGAGACATCTGAGACACAAATAGAAGAACGTCAAGGTGTAGAAGCATTAGCAGTAGTGATAAAGAATTTTGATAGCGAATGCATTGAAGAGTATGAGTCATTAGTCGCGGCTCTTGACCGAGGTGATGTTCGGTTTAAATCGAAGAAATATGAGCTAGATATGAAGAATCGCGAGTCCCCACCCGCGAAAACATCTATAGAGGAGGCTCTAAAATTAGAACTAAAAGCTCTCCCACCTCATCTCAAGTATGAATTCTTAGGAAATGGTGACACTTTGTCGGTAATCATTGCATCAGACCTGAATGAACAACAAGTTGAGAGTTTGGTGAAGGTGCTAAAAAGGTTCAAAAGAGCTATTGGGTGGACTATTGCGGATATTATTAGGATTCCTCCTGGTATTTGTTCTCATAAAATCCAACTCATGCCTGATTATACGCCAAGTATTGAGTACTAGAGATGCTTAAATCCTCCTATGCAAGAGGTCTTGAAGAAGGAAATCATTAAGTGGTTTGACGTCGGAGTAATCTATCCAATCGCTGATAGTAGTTGGGTATGCCCTATTCACTGTATACCTAAGAAAGGGAGAATGACTGTGGTCCCCAACGAAAAAAATGAACTTGTTCCAATGAGACCGGTTACTAGATGGAGGATGTGTATGGAATACCGCAAATTAAATTCATGGACTGAAAAAGATCACTTTCCTATGCCCTTCATGGATCAGATGTTGGATAGACTTGCCGGAAAAGGGCGGTACTGTTTTCTTGATTGATATTCGAGGTGTAATCAGATTTCTATTGCACCAGAAGATCAAGAGAAACCCACTTTTACTTGTCCATATGGGACCTTTGCGTTCAAAAGAATGTCGTTTGGGTTGTGCAATGCACCAGCCACATTTTAGAGATGTATGATGTCAATATTTTCTGACATGGTGGAGGATACTATAGAAGTTTTTATGGATAATTTTTTTGTGGTTGGTGATTCATTTGAGCGGTGTTTGACCAATTTATCTGAGGTCCTTAAGAGATGTGAAGATTGCAATTTAGTACTAAATTGGGAAAAGTGTCATTTCATAGTGAAAGAGGGTATTGTTTTGGGTCATCGCATTTCAGAAAAGGACATAGAGGTTGATCGAGCTAAAGTCGAGGTAATAGAGAGACTTCTCCCACCGATCTCTGTGAAAGGTGTGAGAAGCTTTCTTGGGCATGCTGGTTTTTACCAGAGATTCATCAAAGACTTTTCAAAGATTGCACATCCATTGTGCAAACTAGTGGAGAAAGATTGTAAATTTTGTTTTGATGAATCCTGTCTTAAAGCATTCAGTGAGCTAAAAGAAAAATTGGTGTCTGCGCCTATCATTATTTCTCCGGATTGGAACAGTCCATTTGAGGTGATGTGCGATGCTAGTGGGGTGGCGCTTGGTGTAGTATTGGGACTGAGAAAGAACGAAATCCTTTACCCCATTTGCTATGCTAGTAAAGCCCTAAATGAAGCTCAGAAGAACTACACAGTAACCGAGCAAGAACTCCTTGCAGTAGTCTTTGATTTTGAGAAATTTCGCTCCTATTTGCTAGGCACTAGAGTTATAGTGCATACTGACCACTCAGCGTTGAGCTATTTGATGGCAAAGAAGGACGAAACCTAGCCTAATTCGTTGGGTATTACTGCTACAAGAATTTGACTTTGAAGTGATGGATAGAAAAGGAACTGAAAATCAAGTTGTTGATCACTTGTCTCGTCTAGAGGATGAAGCTATAAGAGAGTTAGGGGATAAGACTGACATCGATGATACTTTCCCCAATGAGCATGTATTGGTTGCTTCACAAAACTTGATCCCATGGTTCGCAGATTTTGTGAACTATCTGGCTAGTGATATTGTTCCATCGGACTTGCCCTTTCATCAAAGAAAAAAGTTCATGTACGATGTGAAGAAGTTCTTTTGGGATGAACCATACTTATATAGGAGTTGTGCCGACGGGCTTATTCGGCGTTGTGTGCCAGAATGTGAGATGTTGAGTGTGTTAGAGGCATGCCTTTCCTCACCCGTTGGTAGACATTACAGCGGTATCCAAACCGCTCATAAGATATTACAATATGGTTACTATTGGCCAACTCTTCATCAAGATTCTCATAAGTTTGCTAAAGCATGTGACAGATGCCAACGAGATGGCGGCATTTCAAGAAGCAAGAGCTCCCTCTAAACCCCATTCTTGTGATTGAGTTATTTGATGTTTGGGGTATTGAATTTATGGGCCCCCTTGTGAGTTCTCATGGAATGAAGTACATTCTAGTACCAAATGATTATGTATCTAAATGGGTCGAAGCCATCGCCCTCGCAAACAATGAAGGGAAGAGTGTCACTGCATTCTTAAAAAAGAATATATTATCTCGTTTTGGCACCCCAAGGGCAATTATTAGTGATGGGGGCTCCCACTTATTCAACAGATTGTTCAAGGGGTTATTGGAGAAATATGGGGTTCTCCATAATGTGGCCACTCCTTACCACCCTCAAACCAGTGGGCAAGTTGAAGTGTGGAATCGGGAGATCAAACAAATATTGCCAAAAACAGTGAACGCTAGTAGAACGGATTGGTCAAGGAGGCTTTATGATGCTCTTTGGGCCTACCGGACAGCATATAAGACTCCCATAGGTATGTCTCCATACCAACTTGTATATGGGAAAGCTTGTCATCTTCCGGTTGAGTTAGAGCATAAAGCCATGTGGGCTATGAAGAAATTGAAAATGGGTTGGAGCAAAGCTGCAGAACAACAGTTAAATGGGTTGAATGAACTCGATGAATTTCGCCTGAAAGCTTATGAAAGCTTAGCCCTATACAAAGAAAAGATGAAGAAGTACCATTACAACAAAATTGAAAAAAGAGAGTTTATGGTCGGGGATTTGGTGCTTTTATTCAATTCCAGGTTGCGCTTGTTTCCGGGCAAGCTCAAGTCCAAATGGACTGGTCCTTACTTGGTTACCCAACTATTCCCTCATGGAGCAGTTGAGTTGGAAACTAAGGAGGGTGTGCGGTTCAAGGTGTATGGACAACGCATAAAAATCTATTTTGGGCATACTGAATCGGCGAATGAAGTGATTGAGGCATACCATCTTGATGAAGTCTGAGTAATCAAGTGTCCTCAGTCGTACCGCGACATTGAATCAGGCGCTTGTTGGGAGGCAACCCAATACTTATACTCTTTTTAGTAATGGTAGCATTTTTCTACTAATGCGTTTTAAATTTGCAGGCACATCACCAGGAAATTTTGCAAAAAATTACTCTGCAGCAGTCACTGACGGATACAGCGATGGACCGTTGCGCCTGCGACGGACCGCCGTATGCATCCGTCGTGCCAAGTATGTCTTTCTGTTATTCTCAAACTAGGGAACACACGACGGACCCAACGACAGATCATCACAACTGAGACGGACCATTGTCGGGGAGTCGTTGCGTCATTAATTAGGCGTACCCGACCCAACCCGGCTGGAGGCTTTTTCAAAATCATACCGTTTAAACTCCCCCAACCCCTCATTTAACCCCCATTCCTTCACTATTTCGCCTATTTCCCTCCCTTTTCAAGTTCCAAAATCTCTCCCTCTACCAACCTATCATTGTTCCCCCAAAATCCTCCAAAGCCCTAAAAGTTATCATCTACTAGTCGGAGTTGCTGCTGTGGGTGTCCTGTCGGTCACCAAATACTTTTCCATCTTGTTTTTCTCCAAATCTCAGGTATGTGTCTCTAATTTCTACTCATTTATCTTGCATTTTTGCTTATCAATTAGTTTTAGCCTAGTTTTTATCGATATGTTCATTTTTTATATAAAATTCTGCCTAATCTAGGTTAAAATCTCCGAAATTGTCGTGTTTACAACCCTAGACATATGTGCTTTTGCAATTACTAGTTTACTAGGTATTTGGGTTAGACATATGTAGGTCCAAAACACTACAAATTCGATTTGGGTCATCGGGGATGAATGGGGTACCCCAAGTTCTGTCACTCATCTACAGAATGAGACCCCGATGACGGACCGTCGTAGGGTCCGTTCCAAAAGTCCTAACACCCCACTACCCATTTTTTTCTAAGTGTCCTCCAACGGACACATGTGACGGACCATCGTCTTCACGACGGTCTATCCTGCACAACCGTTCTGGTTGTCAGAGACCCTGTTCCTGAGGGTCTCTCATTTTTTTTTCTAAGTGTCCTCCAATGGACGCATGTGACGGACCGTTGTCTTCACGATGGTCCATCCTGCACAACCATTCTGGTTGTCAGAGACCCTGTTTCTAAGGGTCTCTCTTCACTGTTCTAAGTGTCCTCCAACGGACACATGTGATGGACCGTCGTCTTCACGACGGTCCGTCATGCACAACCGTTCTGGTTGTCAGAGACCCTGTTCCTGAGGGTCTCTTATTTTTTTCTAAGTGTCCTCCAACGGACACATGTGACGAACCTTCGTCTCACGACAGTCCGTCCTGCACAACCTTTCTGGTTGTCAGAGGCCCTGTTTCTAAGGGTCTCTCTCCATTTTTCTAAGTGTCCTCAAATGGACGAGTACGACGGACCGTCATACCCACGACGGTACGTCCTGCATGACCGTTATGACGGTCAGAGACCCCTCTCCTAAGGGTCTCCATTTTTTTTCAAGTGTCCTCTTACGGACACCTATGACGGACCATCGTACCTGTGACGATCCTTCCTGCACATACCGTCATACTAGTCAGAGACTCTCCTTGAGGGCTCTCCATATAAACATAGTCTAAGTAAGACATGAAAGACCCTATGACGCTCCATCATAGTCACGCCGTGCCGTCACCAGGCCCGTCGTGTGTCACTGTTACTATAGAAATGTCATATTATTTTAATTTTTTTTTTTGGTTTTGCTTGTCTTGTTTTCCACTATTCGTACTAATATTGATCCTTTACAGCAACTATCTACTATGGCACCCAAGTAAGATCGAATCTATGCACGCGGGCGATCGAAGTCTGTCGCCCCGTCTGCCCGCATGGTCATTGGCTCTGATGATGAGCGTGACCCCGAGTATGTGCCTCCAGGAACTTCCACCCCTTCTCGTGCTTCACGTGCCACCAGAGCCACACCCAACAAGGTGACTTCCGGCGTAGTCACTACCTCTAGTCTGATGAGGAGCGCACACTGACCATCACACCTTCTGGGTCAGCCACAAATGAAGAAGAAGTGTTGGCTCCTTAGGAGTTTCGTGGTCGGAAGAAGCCTCCGGCTCTGTTGAGGTTCCCGCACCCGCCACCGCTGCAGCGTCGGCCTCGTCTGATGAGGCTGACATTTCGGAATCCACAACAGGATCACCAGCTCATGCCCTCACCCCGGCTACTAACCAGCCTAAACGGAGGTGTGTCGACGGGCAATTTCAAGTCTACTCCGATGCCAAGTTCCTGAACGACAAAGGATTTATGACTCGAACACTCACATTGGAGCGGCGGGTCCTTACAGGGAGTCTCGCAATGATGCCTAAGATCCACAATCTCCTCTCCTGGCATCGCCTGGGTGGACAGCACGTCCGTTAGGACATTACAGTGAAGAAATGGTTCGAGAGTTCTACGCATCCTACGCAACGACTCTCCGGTCACAGATTGATAGGCGAGTTGCCCCCACCAAACAAGCCCCACTGGAGCAGGTCCGAGTACGAGGCATTCCGGTCGATATTTTCCTGCCTGCCATCCGCCGGTTTCAATACGGCGAGGGTGTTGATGCTACTCGGACCCCTCTCACTGCCGAGTTTGACTACCGATGGCCTCTTGTTAAAGATGACCAGTTCCTGCGCGAGCCATCGCTGAGAGAGACAACCAAAAGATGGATGGACCTGCACCTGTCAGTTGATGGAGAGGGTGTCGACTGGGTGACCGAGCCAAAGGGGGCCATCAAGAAGGCCAACCTAACTTTCACGGCAAAGTTCTTGTGGCTGATTGACCGCCACTGCCTTTCCCCCACAGCCGCTAATAATATCGTTACATGGGATCGAGCAGTATTGATGGCGGAGATGATAGCCGGGTTCGATGTGGGTTTCGCGTTGCTTCTACAGGCAGTCATGCACGAGAGGGCTTTCAAGGTCACAACTACTTACCCTTTCCCGTGCATGATCTTTTCTCTCTGCAGTTCCGCAGGTGTGCCTATATGGCAAGTTGAT
Source organism: Solanum lycopersicum (assembly GCF_036512215.1). Classification (NCBI taxonomy): domain Eukaryota; kingdom Viridiplantae; phylum Streptophyta; class Magnoliopsida; order Solanales; family Solanaceae; genus Solanum; species Solanum lycopersicum. The sequence goes on from NC_090805.1 coordinate 32,178,540, forward strand.
CAGCTCAAGACCCCTATGGGCACTGTTGATTTCGGACTCATCAGAGATGAAGCCAATGATTTGGCTCCACGCAGAGGGCCCCGTCCAGAGCTGCCCCCACTTGCTGACGATCTTGCTGATACGGTAGCCCAGGCCCACATGGCTATGGAGGCGGCGTCCACTGACACTACCCCGATCGAGTCTATCCCGGGTAGTAGCACTGCCCCGAGCTCCTCTCGCACAGCCCCTCTACCCGCGCTGGTCCCACTTGCTAGGGTCCAAAAATTAGAGGCGCAAATGGCTACACTTCTGCATCATATCCAGTCGTGGATGCACAGGTCTATTACCGAGGCAGAAGAGCGCCTGGAGCGGAAAATGGTCTAGTATACAGAGCGGAAGATTGCTGAGGTTCACCAACACTTGGACACCTTTGAGTTGCGGGTGCTAGCCCGGCCAGCCCCTCCGGTGGATGTGTCGACTTTTCAGGCTACGGTCGATAGTCTTCGCACAGATATCGACATGATCTTAGAGGCTAGGGTGCCGAAATTTGAGGCCCCTTCTGTCGAGCCTACTGAAGACACAATGTTGGCGGCCCTATTCGCCACCTCAGAGATTCCACCACCTCCCCCTCGAGAACATGCCAAGAGGCGTAGGGGTCGAGTAGAGGACGAGGCGCGAGCACGGAAGAAGGAGCACCGTGATATGGAGCCTGCAAGGAGAGCCTCACTTGCTGAGGAGGCGGCGCACCAGATGAGAGCAGGAGAGTTAGCGGCTGGGGTGTCTAGTTCCCAAACTGCGAAGATAGCGGGAGGCACTGCATATAGTGCGGTTGTTGCTGAGGACACCACTGAGGGTGTCCAGATTGCAGAGGACGTGGGTTCCGGGGAACCGGACCCACCAGCTTGCTGATCGACGGCGCTTTGCGCCACAGGTTTGCTTCACCTACCACTCTAGTATTTTAATTTTTTATGCATTGGGGACAATGGCATGTTTTTTTTGTTGGGGGTGGGGTAAATGTAAAGTGAGTGCTAGGGTGAAGTCTGAGTAGCCCAATTCACTATCCTCTTTTGGGGTTTTCTTGCCTGTGTTTTTTTTCCCCAAAAGACTGATTACTTTTTCTGTTGAACCGGCATATCTATATCTTTTGTACATAGTTTAATTCTGGAGCATGATGGCTAAAATGATATCCTGATAAACTGTAAAATGATGCACGACTAGGCATAGTAACTAATAAATGTGTGGCTCTAAGCATGACATAGAGGTACACCATTGCATTACCCTAAGTCTAAAATTTGAACTAGGTGTGTGATAATCTGGTAGAGTGATGAGATGTCAAGTGAGTGTGAGGAAGATTTGAATAGTCCACTATTTGTACTGAGCTAGAAGTTGCCTGGTTAGTCCTGCTAAAAGTAAGTTGTAATAGACAATTAGGAAAGGATCATAGGCCCTTATTCAATATTGCCCATTTTTTGGCCTAAATAAAGAAAACCAAATGAAATTTATCCTTCTTTGATCCAAATGATCGAAGCTTAAATTAGACCTTTCTTTTTCACCCCAACTGATCTTTTCTGGGAATAATGTGTTGGCCCTGGTCCCTCCTTGGACATGTGCACCTCACATTATGCCAAAAGCATAAGTTGAGGGTGGCTAATGCAGTAAACAACCTTCGTTATGGCCCTGACCCAACTTTGGGTATTGTGTACCTTGACTCAAGACAAAGCCATGAGTTGAGGGTGGCTATTATAAGGAATGCTCTGGAAAGTGGGGTTTAAAGAACAAAGAGAAATAAAGAACAAAAGTAAAGTGAATCAAGAATTAGTTGAAAGATCAGTAAAGAAAAAGAAAAATATACAAGAAATACAAGCAAGAAAAGAAGAGAGTCACGTACACAAATGAAGAAAGAAAAGAAAATAGCAAGGTGAAAGAATATGAGAAATTGGGCAAGATAAAATGATAGAAAATGGTATGTTTAGCTGATATAGGAGGGCAAAAAGTCACTAAAGTATACCTAAATATACCCTACCTGACCCTGACTGAGCCTATGTTACAAGCTAAGAAAGTCCTATGTGATCCTAAGGGTTGTATAGGAAACTTAAGGCAGTGAAAATAAGGGCAAGCTTTTGGCAATAGGTATGAATGAGTGTGACTTTGTTCTGAGAGCGAGTGTTGAAAAGTAATCCTTATACTCAAACTGAAATCATTGTGTGAAAAATAAGGATTTTGTTTCAAAGTGAGGACACTGGTTGCAATATCGCAAATATTAGCATTTCGGTGAGAAATTGAAGATTATAGGTTTTAGTGCATGGTGAGTCTGTATCATGTTCTGATCCCACATAATTCAAGCCTAATAGTGATAGAATACATAGATATGATGAGATTAATCGGTATTGATAGCCAAATGATTGCAAAGGATAAAACATGGATACTATTGTACAAAGATTTTGTATTGAGTCATAGTGCGTCGCTTGAGGACAAACAACGAATTTAAGTTGAGGGTGTTGATAAACCGTGGTTTCATGGTATTATTAATACTTTTTCCATAAGTTTAGTATTTCCTTAAGATTGTATTTTAGCAGACTTGGTGGCGTTGGAAAGAGGATTCAATTGTTTTCATTTGATAGGTCATGGGACATCTAATTTACTTGTGTTAAAAGATATGACGGTTTAAAGCTGACCCAATAACTAGTTCCCTTCAATTGGATGTAGGTCCAACCACGGACTGTCCTGGTCGACGGTGGATGGGTTCATTCACCACAAGTACTTCGTGCAACGATAAACCCCATTTTTGAACCGTGTGTTAAACCTGGACCATCGGTGGCTTCCATGGTTCTTGCACCAGGTCTGGAAGGCTAGATCTTTTTCTATTTTTTCAAATATTAAATGTTACATATGAGGAATCTTCTACTCGGACTCCTAAGTTGCATCCTGAACTAACTAATTCCTCCAAAGAACCTTCACGGAAGCAACTTCTTTGTTTCTCAACTTCTAGATGTGTCAGTCTAAAATCTCAACAGTAAAAGACTCTCTTTTGTTCCAAGGTTCTTCAATGCATGTACTATAAATATAGGACCACCAACACATTTCTTCAACAAGAAGACATGGAAAATTGAATGCACTCATGCTAACCATTAGTCAAATTAAGTTCATAAGCAACCTTACTAATACGCCTCTAAATTTTATATGGGCCACATAATGGAGACTAAGCTTCTCTTTTTTTGCAAATCTCATCACACCCTTCATGGGTAAAATTTTCAAATAGACTCAATCATCAACATCATATTCTAGATCTCTCTTTCGAAATTCGGTGTAGGACTTTTGTTGAATTTGAGTTGTCTGCAACCCTTCTCTAGTGCGCCGAACTTTCTCCATAGCCTTATATACCAACTCAGGACCTATCAAAGCAACCTCACCTACTTCAATCCAACTTATATGAGGACTAAGCCTCCAACAACAAAGAGGCTCAAATGAAGTCATATCAATGAGTGAATGATAACTATTATTATAAGCAAACTCAATTAAAGGCAATGATCATCCCAATGTCCTTTGAATTCAATCGCAAAAGCTCTCAACATATCCTCTAAAATTTGGATAGTACTCTCCGCTTGATCATCGATTTGTGGATGAAAAGTCGTAGTAAACTTAATATGAGTACAAAGCCCATTTTGAAAGATCTCCAAAACTGACAATTCATGGATTGTACAATACTCCATGGTTTACGGAAGCTACTCGTAGATAAAATCTCATAAAGATGGAATTTTTTCTTAAACAAGATGGATGGGTTTCACGAACCATGGATGATTCTACAAACCATGGAAGAGTCCATAGATCCAAGTGTAAGACTTTAAGAAATTTGACTTCAAGTATGGATGCACATGAGGTTGTACGACTCATGCAAGGTTCCATGGACCGTACACTTGGTCATCGATTAAAGGTCTTGGAATTTGGATTTTTTATGGTTGGACATGACAAGACCATTGATGGACAGTGGATAGTTCAACAAACCATAGAAGGGTATATAGAACCTGATTAATGATATACCGTGGTTTCACGGTATTATTAATACTTTTTCCTTAAGTTTAGTATGTCCAAAAGCCTTTTTGGGCTAATTTTTATATAAGTTTCTCCTTATTTGCAGGAAATCTATTCAAAGATGTATGTGGAAGTTTTTGAGCAAAGAAATGCAGAAGAGACCACCTACGGAGCTTGTGACGGTCCGTAGGTGGCAGCGTAGTGCAGCTGCTGAAGGAAGATGGGCAAGTTTGATCAAGTGTGGGGTTACGGAGTCCATGACGGTTCGTAGTGTCTATGACGTTCTGTCCTGCAGGTTCATCATGAAGTTCAGAGTAGTAATCCCAGTACCCATATTCCAAGAGTTTAAGTGTTTTGTAACGAAGACCCTCGAAGGACCGTTGTGCCTATGACGGTCCGTCATACTTGCCGTCGAGGGTAATGAAGAGAGCAGCAAAAGAAATTTCATAAAGTATGGGACGACGGAGTCCATGACGGTCCGTCGTGACAACGACGATCAGTCGCGCGGTGCGTCAACCCAGTCGCATTTTGACATATTTCTAGCAAATAGAGTCCTTGTTTAATTAGGTTTTTATTTTCTATAAATAGTTTGAAAACCTCGTTTTTGAGGTTAGACTCTGGATCATTATTAGACTATATGTATTAGTGTTAGACTTTTGATTATCATTAGACTTTTTGTGAGATTCTTGATTACTTTGAGATTCTTGCAAGTGATTGTTGGTGATTTTTGGTGATTAATCAAGAAAACTTTCGGATTTTACTCTTTCTCATTGAAGTAAGTACATGAATTCTTACATAACATATTTGAAAATTGTGATTATGACTATGGGTAACTAAACCCCATAACTAGGGTTGTGGGAACTATAGGCAAATAATGAGATAAAACCTAACGAAAATAACAATTCTAGAATAGTGTCTTGCATGTATTAATAATTCTTTTGCTTAGAAGTCTTTTAAACAGATGGCCAACGTTAGAACTCGCCTTAATGCTACTTGCCGGACCAAGGAGGTAGATAATAGGAAAAGAATTATCAACATAGATTTAGTGTATACTATCTAATAGGCTAGTATTGATTGGTACGAGGTAATAACTTAGTTAAATATCGAATAGGATGCTTAATATGAGGTAAAGATAAGGGTTAGGATAGCAACACACGTAGCCGGACCAAGGTGCGGAGTGAGATTTTCTAGATGCCGGACCAAGGATGTAGAAATACATAACTTATCACTTTGCATGCAAGATACTAGAAAAGAATTATTATAGTTAGAATAATCAAGTTATGAACCTGTGTGGAACACGTAAACCCTAGTTACTTTTACTAATTGATTAAACTCTAACATTCAAAGTTGTTAAGTGTCTCTTTCAATTTCGTTAGTTATTTTCATTCATTTAGAAATAGAAACCCCCCTTTTATTGTTTTTGCTTTCCAAGGAAGTAATTGACCGAACAATAGTAATAATAGGTTAAAGTTAAGTTTAAACTATTTTCCTCATGGGAACGATCCCAACCTCACTAGTTGGGTTATTTACTTGACACGACCGCTTTACTTCTTACTTGAGAAGTAAGTTTGAGCGTATCAGTTAGCAGTTATTTCCCAGGGGTTGTTGGACTTTTTCCTACTCTTTGAATTCCTATCCTACGTCATTTTGGGATTAGTTAAAGGAATTTCATTGATTCCTAAGTCCCTTAACCACCCCATTCACCCTCATTCTACCAAATTAAGTTTTCTCTCTCTCAAGTCTTCTCCCTCAAGCAAAGCTAGGGTTTCAAACAATGTTACCTCATACTATGATACATTTTTGTGCCCAAACAAGTTCAAAGGAAAATGTTTTTTATCAGAATATATTTTTAGAAAAATAAGTGAATCCCTTACCTATTTTAAGTGTTTGATAGATTTAGTTTTAAAATATTTATATATAATCTCATCAAAATATTAGATGAGGTGATGTTGAGGTATGGATATGAGGTGACGGAACTGGGTTACAACATTGGGGTGTTGGGGGAAGAGTATACAACCAATGTAAGAATATCATAGAAGCTATTTTTTTACTTTCATCGAAAAAAGAATTTTTTAGGAGTGAAAATAAAGAAAAAAGATATGGGTTCCATTTCCTTTTTAAAAAAATAAAATGAAAATGACACTAGTAGCCGGTAAAGAGTGTAGGGACTTTAAAAAGAAAGTGACAATAAGGTTTCAAAATAAATGGGCGGTGACATAGGTCTTGAGTATTGGGTGTAGGTGACAATTATGTGATTAATGATTAAAGATTGTGGAGTTGCCCTAAAGTTTATAAGTTGACAGTTTGATCCATTGAATTAAATAAAGGGTAAAAGAGTAAATTAAATAAAACCTAATTTAACCAATTTTAGTGGGAATTAAAATTGGGGGAAGCCTCCAGCAAGTTGTACCAAAAGGGGAAATAAAATATTTTCCCCCACCTCTCGTCGTATTCTTTTTCTTCATCTTCTTCTTCATCATCATCTTCTTCTTCTTCTTCTTTCTTGCTTGCTTTCTTGTCTTTCTTCCCGTTCTTTTTATCTTTTTCTTCTTCTCTTTGTACATTATTGGTCTTGGTTGTTAGTCCTTGAGATTTCTTTTTTTCTTCTTCTTGAATCAGATTTAACTAATTTAATCAGTGGACCAGATTTTGCTTGCTATCAGTTGAAATTACTTCATAAATGATTAGGGTCACACTCCATTCTTTTGATATGTAAAACTAATAGTTCTTTGAAATCATTCATCATCATCTGGGCACCTGCAATTTTTTCAATAATTTACTTTCGCATTTCCAACAGATTGTTATATGTTGCAACAATTAACTATTGGAACAAATTATAGCCATATGTAGAAACAGGAAGGTTATTTCAATAGCAACATAATAGATATATGTTGCAACATATAACTTACACAAGCTGCAACATATAAGCTAGACATGTCGCAACATATGACTTACATGTCGCAACTAACATGATAGTTATATAATACCCTTGTAAATCATTGTTTCAAGTGTTATATCATATTTTTATCACTTAATTATGGTTTAAAGTAATAAAATTTTGTTCAATTTGACATTTTTCCATTCTTAAATCACTCAATTTATCGATTAAATCATCCTTTAGGTGACATATGTGGCAACATATGCACATTCTGTTGGGAAAATTGCAACAGAAATGTCATATATGACAACATATGTATATCATACAATGATCTTTTGGGGGTAAATTCAATTAAATTGTCACCTAATTCAACATGTAACACTAATATATAGTCCTACAACATGTCTAAGTACAAAATTATGGTCTAATACAACAACATTGATCAATTCCATCAATTATTTTTACAAAGACTATCATACCACTAGTTCATCATACAATGAAAAGTAACTACGTATGATAATTATATAACACCCTTATAAATCGTTGTTTCAAGTGTTGTAATATATTTTTATTGCGTAATTATCGTTAAAAGTACTAAAATTTTGGTCCAATTCGACATTTTTCCATTCTAAATTGCTCAATTTATTGATCAAACGATCATTGAATGACATATGTAACAACATATGCACGTTTTGTTGGGAAAATTGCAACAGAAATATCATATGTGGCAACATATGTATATCATAAAATGGTCTTTAAGGGGTTAATTCAATTAAATTGTCACTTAATTCAACATGTAACACTAATATATATTCCTACAACATGTCTAAGTACAAAATTATAGTCTAATATAACAACCTCCTCAATTCTATCAATTATTTTACAAAGATTATCATATCACTGGTTCATTGTACAATGAGCAAGTAACTTCATATGATAGTTATATAACACCCTTGTAAATTGTTGTTTCAAGTGTTATAGCATATGTTTATTGCTTAATTATGGTCCAAAGTACTAAAATTTGGTCTAATTTGACATTTTTCCATTCCTAAATCATTCAATTTATCGATTAACCCATTCTTAAAGTGACATGTGGCAATATATGCACGTCCTGTTGGAAAAAGTGCAACAGACTGTCATATGTGGCAACATATGTATATCATAAAATGGTCTTTTTGGGTTATTCAATTAATTTGTCACCTAATTCAACATGTAACACTAATATATAGTCATACAACATGTATAAGCATAAAAATATGGTGTAATACAAAAACTTTCATCAATTTTATCAATTATTTTTATAAAGACTATCATATCACTAGTTCATCATACAATGACCAAGTAACTTCATATGATGGTTATATAACACCCATGTAAATTGTTGTTCCAAGTGATATAAAATATTTTTATTGTTTAATTATGGTCCAAAGTACTAAAATTTGATCCAATTTGATATTTTTTCATTCCTAAATCGCTCAATTTATCGATTAAGTCAACCTTGAAGTGACATATGTGACAACAGATGTGTGTTCTGTTGGAAAAATTGCAACATACATGTCATATGTGGCAACATATACATCCTAAAATGTATTTTTTTTTAATCATATAATATTTCAAAAGGAATAAAAATCCAACCATCCGACGAACAAATAAGTGATAAAAACCACTAAATCCTGATTTGATATCAATAACTATTAAATTTTATCTTAGAAGATATAACCGATAAACTAGAAATAATGAGGGCAACGACGCTTTAATGTAGAAGAAGATCCCAACATATTACCACTGATGTTGTAGAAAACATAGAAACAATTTGAACTATAAAGAAATAATGGTACGACAGAAAGGAAAGAGAGAAAAGAAAACAAAAATTAGTAAAAAAAAATTAAATTTAAAATTTGATATATGAAATGAAACGGCCTTTTATAGAGGAGAGGAGAGAGGGAAATGAAGGGATGATTGTTTTAGATATTTTTATTTTACTTTTAAATTATTTTTTTTGACAATTCATAGTGCGACATCTGTTACCACATATATCTTTTATGTTGGGGTACATGCAGATAATTCTATAGTTTTTTTTTTACAACAAAGGTTATATATATTGCCACAGACACCACATTAGTAACAATGAAATATTGTCACATATCTCGTTTTTGTGACATATGTTACCATGTATCTACTTTCTGTAATATATGTTACCATATATTTTCTTTATATGACATATGTTACCACATATCTTCTTTATGTGACATATGTTGCCCCATATATCCTTTCTGTTGGGGCACATGTAGATAATTTTGTATTTTTTTTACAACATAGGTTGTATACGTTGCCACGTATATCCTTCTGTTGGGGCACATTTAGATAATTATGTGGTGTTTTATGCAACATAGGTTTTATATGTTGCACATACACCACATTTCTTCTTTTCCATCATAATTAATTTTTGTTTCAACAAATAATCATTAATATTATCAGCAAAAATAAACACTTCACCAATTGTTATATACAACTTATCAACAAAAAAGGTAATTCACAATGGTATACACAACCATCAATCTAATCAATGGTGGATATTGTTGCTTCACATCACAATTGACTACTTCGACTTTTTTCTCTCTCTTTCGCTTTATTTTTCAATTTAACCTTCTCCATCTCTAGGTCCTTCTCCTTCTCCTTCTTGTTCTCCTTGCATTTTGGGTTTGAGTGTGATACAGAGCAGTAGTCGTTGTTTTTTTCTTTTACTAATTATAGATAGTGATTGAGAGATAGATTTTTTCAATCTCCTACACATCAAATATTTGTTGGACAACTGAACAAAACAATATTTCTTAAATCATATGAACTAAATGGTCACAAAAAAAACAAAAAAAAAACAAAAAATGAATTTTGTCTGAATGTTAACATTACATATACATTTTCTCAAAATTATGGCTTTTTGAGTTTGTTAATTTTCTTTCTAAAATAATAAAAAATAGGTACCATTACACTATTGTTTATTGTTCACATCTATAGAACCATTTATTCTTCATTAACCCAAGAAAAAAGCTTAGTATTGTTCCAAAATTGTAAAATCTTTCAAAGAAAATGAATTACCCATTTTAAGTCAACACAATCTTCAGTTCAGAAAGAGGAGAGAGTCACGACCGGAGATAAGAAGGAAGATAAGATAATGGGGGAGAACATTGGTTTGATAGCCGGATTTTCAGATTTACTAAAGAGGAACAAGAAGAGAAGAGAGAGCATTGGGAGAAAATCATATTTTCATTTACCTTTTTTTAAATAAAAAAATGATTTGGATAGAATTATAAAAATTATAAAAATGAAAAGCTTTTTGTATTATAAAAGATTAGAAAATTTTAAAAATGTTAAATTGGTTCCAAATTTACTTAATTATATTTTAAAGAGGATTTAACCACCTCTTGGTCATCTGTCACCAAAAACCAAACAAGACTTGTTTGACACCTTTTATTTAATTTTCTCGAGTGTTTTAACTATTTTGGGGGGGGGGGGGGACACTCCATGGAGCTAGGGATTTAAAAAAAAAATGACATTAAGGTTTCAAAATAAATGGGTGGTTACATAAGTCTTAAGTATTGGTTGTAGGTGACAATTATGTCATTAATGACTAAGAATTTTGGAGTCGCCCTCAAGTTTATAAGTTGATAGTTTGGTCCACTGAATTAAATGAAGGGTAATTCCACAATACCTAATTTATCCAACTTTTGGTGGGAATTAAATGAGGGGTAAAATGGTAAATTGACTATAACAAACCTAATTTAACAAATTTTGGTGGGAAAATATCGAGCCAAAAGAGGAAATAAAAGCTTTTTTCTCCCGCCTCCAGCCGTCGTATTCGTCCTCCTCTTCTTCTTCTGCTCTCGTCTTTGCTTGCTTGCTTTCCTCCTTCCACTTCTTCTTCTTCTTATTTTAGTACATTGCGGGTCTTCGCTGGTAGTGCTTGTGCTTTCTTCTTCTTGAATCAGTTTTTTTATCTATTTTGTAACTGGTGGACCAAATTTCATTTTGTTCAATTGGAATTACTGCATAAGCATTATACACCATTGATTCGGGTAAATATAATTAATAGTTATTTAAAATCAATTCATTATCATCTGATCTGGGTACCTGCAATTTTTTCAACAATTTGCATTCGCATTTCCAACATATTGTTATATATGTTGCAACAGTTGACTATTATAACATATTATAGTCATATGTAGATTTTCACAACAGACCAGTCATATGTAGCAACTTATGACTTATATCTCGCAACAGAATAGTCATATGTAGCAACATGTATTTTATTTTCACAACAGAACAGTCATATGTAGCAACATATGACTTAATCTCGCAACAGAATAGTCACATATTGCTACATATGATATTACTAAAAAATGTATCAACATGTTGATTTATTTTTCACAACAGAACAGTCATATGTAGAACATATGACTTACATCTCGCAACAGAATAGTCATATGTTGCTACATATGATATAACTAAAAAATGTAGCAACATGTGATTTATTTTTCACAAAGTCATATGCATCAACATATGACTTACATCTCGCAACAGAATAGTCATATGTTGTTACATATGATATAACTAGAAAATGTATCAATATGTTGATTTATTTTTCACAACACAACAGTCATATGTAGCAACATATGACTTACATCTCGCAACAGAATAGTCATAGGTTGCTACATATGATATAACTAAAAAATGTAGAAACATGTGATTTATTTTTCATAACAGAATAGTCATATGTAGCAACATATGACTCAAATATCGCCATAGAATAGTCATATGTTGCTACATATGCTTATTCTTCATAATTAGTAATTGTTTTTTAAATTATTTTCTTCAAGTACATTGTCATTATTTGTGGGGACTTATTGTCGTGGTGAATGGGTCGAGAAGTGGTGTTGGGAGGATAGTAAAAAAGGTTCTGTAGGGATGTATGTCGAAAGAAACATTTTGTATGTTGAGTTCTTCAATTTAGTCATGCAAAAGCCTGGATACAATTGTAAACCGCAAGATCTTGTCATGAGTTACATTCCCCATTTTTTTCATAATGAGAAGGTTTTAACTTTTAGAATAACTGATCAATCTAGTTTGAGTGTTTCTTTGGGAGGAACATAGAAACCGACAATATTAAGAGTCTACGTGGAAGAAACTCCTTTAGAAGAGGATCATAATGTAGACCAAGGCCAACAAGATATGTTTAATGATGAATTTCATCCTTCAGACATGAATAATCCTGATGATGAAATTGAAATAGGTGAAGGTGAAGGCGAAGCTCAAGCTCAACGGTCGGACCTTGAGAGCAAGTTTTCTCCCACGCCTATAGTTGGCAGCAATAATCCATGTGATGAAACGGAATTTTATAAGGGAATGACATTCAAGAAAGAGCAAGAATTGGCAAATTCATTGAAAATTCCTTGATTGAAAAAATATTTTAGACTGAAAAATGTGATCAGTTCTTGTAATGTCTTTTCCTTTAAATGTTCATATCCGGATTGCAATTGCTGGTTGAGCGCTATGAAATTTACAAGAAGTGACAGGTTTTACATTAGAATCTATGAAAAGTACCATACGTGTGGTTCAGAGCATTTTACAAGCCATAATCCCCAAGCCATGGCAAAAGTCATAGCTAAGTACTTTGAAAATAGGTTTCCCAATGGTAAAGGTCCATCCACAAGAGACATGTCAAATCAACTCTGCACAGAATTGGGTTGTAAGGTAAGTTATTGGAAGATATATAAGGGCATAGAGCATGCTAAGTCTAATGTTAGGGGAACACATGAGCACGGGTACGCAGTGCTTAATGCGTATCGGTATATGCTTGAAGTTGCGAATCCAGGAAGCAAGATGGAATTGTCCCTCGATGAAAATGGGAGGCTCCAGTACTTCTTTGTATCATATGCTGCTTGAATAATTGGTTTTCAAGAAATGAGAAAAGTAATAGCCGTTGATGGCACATTTCTAAGGAGCAAGTATGGAGGAGTTCTTCTATCGGCGATGGCACAAGATGTCTAGAATCATATATTTCCAATGGCTTTCTGTGTCGTGGACAAGGAATACTATGCCTCATATGAATATTTTTTTCAAAGTATGAGAATCTTTGTAGATGATACTGATGAGTTGTGCATTATCTTTGATACACATCAAAGTATTCGAAAGATGGTTTCAAGAATCTACCCTGCATCTCATTATGATTGTTGCATGAGACACCTTGGGGAAAATATTCTAAATAAATTTCACAATTCAGAGGTAGTGTCCCATTTTTATAAAGCAGCAAAGGTGTACGATATATGTGAGTTCAATGACCATTTAAATAAAATAAGAGATTTGGTACCAAAGGCCGCTGAAGCTCTTGAACGTATTGAATTTCACACATGGAGTAGGGCATTTTACTCGGGAAAGAGGTATCATCTCAATTGAGTTTATTTTTACTTTATGTGTTTTGTTTGACTTTTATCTATTGTTGTGTAGCTATAACATTATGATGTCAAACATCGCGAAATCGGTGAATGCTATGTTTGATGTTGAAAGATAATTTCCCATCGTCACTCTATTTGATGAAATAAACAGGAGATTTGCATTGTTGTTTCACCAGAGGCGTATGGAATTGGTGCACTCCGCAAATAGATTTGTTCCTTTAATTGAAAAAGACATATCGGAGCATGTCAACGCGGGCAACAAGTTGTTGGCCCATCAAATCGCTAAATACAAGTTCAGTGTCACTGGTCATGGAGATGTTGCAATTGTGGATCTACTAAGAAGAACTTGTACTTGTAGAATTTTTTATTTGGACAAAATACCTTGTCCACATGCCATGGTAGCGATTTGATCTCAACATGGTGATGATTTTGGAAATCAGATTTACCAGTACTCCTATCCATATTATTCACTGGAAAAATTTATAATGGCATATTTTCAGGAAATTCACCAGGTGCCAACTGAAGATTCTTGGATTGTCCCTTTGAATATCATATAGAGAGAAATACCTCCTCCATATGTTGATCCAAGTAAACCCAGAAGAAGGACATATAAGAGCGGAGTGGAGTTGGTGAATCATTTCCAACAAGAAAAAATAAGTGTTTAGTATGTAGGGATTTTGGCCACAAAAAAACTACATGCCCAAATCAAAATGCCCCATAAGAAGGGCTAAGCGTTGTGTTGTTGAATATTAATGAATGTTCTTTCTTATTTGAGGATGATCTCTATTGTATAATCTTATTTAGAATGCCCCAATGCGTGATTTGTTGCTCTTCTTTATTTTTGTGTCAACACATGTCAAATGTTGCTACAGGATATACTAGATATGGCAATAATATTTGTAGCAACATATATTTTTAAATAATGGTTACGTGGGACTGTGCTTTTAGATATATTAAATGTGGAAACATATGCAATAAATGTTGCTACAGACAAATCAGCTGTAGCAACATATGCCACATGTTGTGACGGACGAATGTTACTACATATTACTCAAATGTTGTGACGGACGAATATTGCGATATACGCATCCTCTGTAGCAACATTTGACTCAAATTTTGCTACATATAATATTTGTAGCAACATATATTTTTAAATAATGATTACGTGGAGCTGTGCTTTTAGATATATTAAATGTGGAAACATATGCAATAAATGTTGCTACAGACAAATCAGCTGTAGCAACATATGCCACATGTTGTGACGGACGAATGTTACTACATATTACTCAAATGTTGTGACGGACGAATATTGCGATATACGCATCCTCTGTAGCAACATTTGACTCAAATTTTGCTACATATAATATTTGTAGCAACATATATTTTTAAATAATGATTACGTGGGACTGTGCTTTTAGATATATTAAATGTGGAAACATATGCAATAAATGTTGCTACAGACGAATCAGTTGTAGCAACATATGCCACATGTTGTGACGGACGAATGTTGTTACATATAATCATCTGTAGCAACATATGACTCAAATGTTGCTACATAAAATCATATGTAGCAACATATACTTTTTAACAATGATTATGTGGAAGAGTGTTTTTATATATATTAGATGTGGCAACATATGCAACAAATGTTGCAACAAGCGAATCAGCTGTAGCAACATATGACTCAAATGTTGCTACATAAATCATCTGTCCCAATATACTTTTAACTTATGATTACGTGGGAGTGTGCAATTAGATAATACCTTTTGTTTAATAATTACGACTCTTAAGTTCACTCTATTGAAACGTCATGTCTTGCAACATTTCAAATTTGTTGGCCTTTATAAGAACACAAGAAGGGAGAGATAAGTCAAAAGTTGTCTTCTCTTCTTCTCTTCTTCTTCATTCTCAAAAATGGCTTCAACTAATTTAAACCTCTTCGAATCCCTCCCGACTGAACTATTAATTCTTATCGTTGAAAGGGTTGCTTCCTACTCTCTAGAAGATTTAGTTAGTGTTAAATTATGTTCTAGGTTCCTTAATGAAGTTGGTAATGAACGTTCTGGGTATCAGAAGGTTACATTGGTCAGCTTTCCCACTGAACCTACATGGACGACGAATCAACATGTTGTGTCTTTCATGAATATTTGCATAACATCGAAAAACATAGAAGCCTTATACTAAAAAGGCGTGGTAATTTTACTGTTTTTAGTTCTTTTTCACCTTAAATCAATTTATTTTGTAATCTGAATGTGTTGTTTCTTTTATAGTTTTATTTTTTTCAATCGTAATGGTCCAACTGCACTGAGAATGGTTAAAATAGCAACAGAAGGTGGCCACCGTGGTGCAGAGTATGTGCTTGCCGTAATTTCAATCTTTGAAGGCAATATTTCCATGAGAAAAGGCTTGATGTACATTGCCAACTTGAAAAATTACATGCGAGTAATAGTGAGAAGATGTCAATACCATTTGCGGTGCATTTTAAATTGAATGTGGGTGCAAGAACCAAAAATTTTGGGTGTAAGACCCATTTTTTGCACTGTGCATCAACCCCAACAAAATGCCCGCGGGATTGGTTGGCCTAGAGAAAGTGACGATGAAGACGATATTCGTTGCAAATTGTGTATTTGTGATTTAGAACTAGAATATCTAGTTAAATTTCTTCCGCATACTACTGTGTGGGCATAACTTTATTTTATCAGTGTTGAAGACGATGTTTATTTTATTGTTTTTTGTATTTATTTTGAAATTATATATGTGGCAACATATTATATTACATATGGTAAAAATGTTGCCTTCACTTGTTTTGTACTTATTTTTGAATTATGATATAACAAATTATGGTCATACACAACACTCTTCATTGTTATACCTTATTATTATTGATTATTTATGTCCTAAATCACTAAATTTTGGTTCAAATTTCCATTTTTCCTTTTCTAAATCGATCGAATCGTCTATTAGTGTCTGTTTGATTTTCATCTGGCAACGTATGCAGTTTCTGTTGTTAAATTTGCAACATATAACGAAATTGTTACAACATATAATTATAACAAATGACTCTTTTAAGGCTTAATTTAACTAATTGTCACGTAATTCGATATGTAACACCAATAAATAGTCCTACAACATGTCTAAGTAACAAATTATGGTCGTTAACAACACTCTCCATTGGATTATAGCAATTATATTTATAAAGACAATCATCTAACTAGTTCATCATACATTGTCCTAGTAAATCCATATGATAGTTATATAACACCCTTCAAAATCGTTGTTCGAAATGTTATACCTTATTATTGATTATTTAAGTTCTAAATCACTAAAATTTGGTTCAAATTTCCATTTTTCTTTTCTTAATCGATCGAATCGTCTATTAGTGTCTCCTTGATTTTATATCTGTAGCAACATATGCAGTTTCAGTTGTTAAATTCGCAACATATAATGAAATTGTTGCAACATATAATTATAACAAATGACTCTTTTAGGGGCTTAATTCAATTAAGCTGTCATGTAATTCGATATGTAACACCAATATATAGTTATACAACATGTCTAAGTAACAAATTATGGTCGTTAAGAACACTCTCCATTGGATTATAGCAATTATATTTATAAAGACAATCATCTCACTAATTTATCATACATTGTGCTAGTAAATCCATATGATAGTTATATAACACCCTTCTAAATTGTTTTTTCAAATGTTATACCTTATTATTATTGATTATTTATGTTCTAAATCACTAAAATTTGGTTCAAATTTCCATTTTTTCTTTCCTAAATCGATCGAATCGTCTATTAGTGTCTCTTTGATTTTTAATCTGGCAACGTATGTAGTTTCTGTTGTTAAATTTGCAACATATAACGAAATTGTTACAATATATAATTATAACAAATGACTCTTTTAAGGCTTAATTCAACTAATTGTCACATAATTCAATATGTAACACCAATAAATAGTCCTACAACATGTAGTAACAAATTATGGTCGTTAACAACATTCTCCATTGAATTATAGCAATTATATTTATAAAGACAATCATCTAACTAGTTCATCATACATTCTCCTAGTAAATCCATATGATAGTTATATAACACCCTTCTAAATCGTTGTTCGAAATGTTATACCTTATTATTGATTATTTAAGTTCTAAATCACTAAAATTTGGTTCAAATTTCCATTTTTCTTTTCTTAATTGATCGAATCGTCTATTAGTGTCTCCTTGATTTTTCATCTGTAGCAACATATGCAATTTCAGTTGTTAAATTCGCAACATATAATGAAATTGTTGCAACATATAATTATAACAAATGACTCTTTTGGGGCTTAATTCAATTAAGTTGTCATGTAATTCGATATGTAACACCAATATATAGTTCTACAACATGTCTAAGTAACAAATTATGGTCGTTAACAACACTCTTCATTGGATTATAGCAATTATATTTATAAAGACAATCATCTCACTAATTTATCATACATTGTGCTAGTAAATCCATATAATAGTTATATAACACCCTACTAAATTGTTTTTTCAAATGTTATACCTTATTATTATTGATTATTTATGTTCTAAATCACTAAAATTTGGTTCAAATTTCCATTTTTTCTTTCCTAAATCTATCGAATCGTCTATTAGTGTCTCCTTGATTTTTCATCTGTAGCAACATATGCAGTTTCTATTGTTAAATTGGCAACATAAAACAAAACTGTTGCAACATATACTTATAACAAATGACTCTTTTGGGGCTTAATTCAATTAAATTGTCACGTAATTCAATATATAGCACCAATATATAGTCCTACAACATGTCTAAGTAACAAATTATGGTCGTTAACAACACTCTCCATTATATTATAGCAATTATATTTATATAGACAATCATCTCACTAGTTCATCATACATTGTCCTAGTAAATCTATATGATAGTTTTATAACACCCTTTTAAATCGTTGTTCCAAATGTTATACCTAATTATTATTGAGTATTTATGTTCTAAATCACTAAAATTTGGTTCAAATTTCTATTTTTCCTTTCCTAAATCGATCGAATCGTCTATTAGTGTCTTTTTGATTTTTTATCTGTAGAGACATATGCAGTTTCTGTTATTAAATTCGCAACATATAACGAAATTGTTGCAATATATAATTATAACAAATGACTCTTTTTTAAAAGTGGCCCAATGATAGGCTAAGCCCATTCTGTTTAACAAAAAGTAATATAGGTCCAACCCATTCTAGAATATGTTTTCATTTTCATTTCAAGAATAGGGTTTTCAAATTTTTCATCTTTGCCGCTTCAATTTTGGCGCCTTTTTTCAAATCTAATTTAATTTTCTGTCAGTCAGACTATTCTATATTTGATTCGCCTTTGGTTAAACCAATTTTCGATGCTCCAATGGTATGATGTCAAATGATATACTAAGTCGAATTTGTGATGATGAAAATGATACTATGTTGAATGTTAAAATGTATTGCAAACATGGAGATCTACTTTCAATGGAAGCTTCATGGTCAAAAGACAATCCAGGTCGCAGATTTTGGTCTTGTCCACGATATCGTGTATGTATGTTTATTTCTAAAATATTTGGAGATTTCAGATCTCTTTATTTTTTTTAATTAAAATTTATTTATTTGTGGTATTTTAGGAGAATACATGCAACTTCTTTAGATGGAGGGATCGTGAAGATGTTGATATACGATCCAAGTTCGTTATTCTTCAATTGGAGAACAAAATTAAGGAGCTGGACACTGTTGATGAAAGTCATATCAAAAAAAGTACCGAATGGGGGATAAAGGAGAAGAAAAAGACCAAATGTTGTAGCATCTGGAAGCTGTGTTGGTGTTTTTTTGTTTTTTTTCTTGTATTTTTAAGCATTACCAAGAAGAATTTTGTAGAGGATACAAAATTATTGTATAGTTGTGTACAACCAATACAATTATCATAGTTGTGGAATTAAATAGACGTAGTTTTGCAAACCTGATCAAACAACAAATTATTATGTAGTCGTGATGGACGAATGTTGCGATATACGCTTCAGCTATAGCAACATATGACTCAAATGTTGCTACATATAATCATTCGTAGCAAAATATGATTCACATGTTGCTACATATAATCATCAGTGGCAACATATGCAACAGATGTTGCTACAGGCGAATCATTTGTAGCAACATATGTCACATGTCGTGATGGACGAATGTTGCGATATACGCATCAGCTGTAGCAACATGTGACTCAAATGTTGCTACATAAAATCATCTGTAGAAATATATGACTCAAATGTTGCTACATATAATCAGTTGTAGCAACATATGACTCAAATGTTGCTATATAAAATCATCTGTAGAAACATATGACTCAAATGTTACTACAGATAATCAGCTATAGCAACATATGAATCAAATGTTGCCACATAAAATCATCTATAGCAACATCTGACTCAAATGTTGCTACAGATAATCACCTATACCAACATATGACTCAAATGTTGCTACATATAATCATTTATAGCAACATATGACTCAAATGTTGCTACATATAATCACTTATATCAACATATGACTCAAATGTTGCTACAGATAATCATATGTAGCAACATATGCCACATGTTGTGATGGACGAATTTTGTGATATACGCATCAGCTGTAGAAACATCTGACTAAAATGTTGCTACATATAATCATTTGTAGAAACATGACTCAAATGTTGCTACATATAATCATCTGTAGCAACATATGCAACAAATGTTGCTACATATAATCATCTGTAGCAACATCTGACTCAAATGTTGCTACAGATAACCATATGTAGCAACATATGTCACATGTTGTGACGGACAAATGTTGCGACATATGCATCAGCTATAACAACATATGACTCAAATGTTGCTATATATAATCATATGTAGCTACATATAATCATATGTAGCATGACTCAAATGTTGCTATATATAATCATCTGTAGCAACATATGTAATAAATGTTGCTACAGGCGAATCATCTGCAGCGACATATGTCAAATGTTGTGACAGATAAATTGATAAAATAAACATTGTTTTTAATTACATTGTCTTTAAGATAAAATAAAACAACATATTTGATAAATTAAACATTGTTTTTAATTACAAGCATAATGTCAAGGCTTTAAGCACTGAGATATTATCCCATTAGCCCAAGTATATTGCATCCGTTCAATTAGATTGTCACATAACTGTGAACTGGGTAGATGCAATTTTGTCTGACTAATCAAGTGCTCAAGAAATGCAATGGAATATGACCCGCACGCTGATCCACTTGCATTTTGTACCATAGGTTCTATTTGACCGTTAAATTCCCATGGTTGAGTAAGCAACTTCTTTAGCAAATGATTCATTATTCCACTCTGCTTCAGCAATATAGGCAGCAACTCGAAGACAGGTTGTATGAGTGAAAAACTAGTCATGTTCCATAACCACCAGGTTGCAGTCATAAACATTGATCAATCCCTCGTGCAAGAGAATCTGGACAGTCACAAAATGGTTACCCAAAGTGTTCATGTCTGTCAAAATCATTTTTGCATCAATCTAATCCATGCCTCCAGGAGTTGGCCTAATAACCCTGACATAGTCAATCATATCATCATCCCATACAAAGTCATCTAGTAACTGACTCATGCTTTTACCACCTGCCATTGTGCCTCATTGCTCATTTGATTATATCTATGTAGCAAGTCCATACAAAAGTTGAAATCTAGGATTCTATATATGGGATCATAGTAGTCCGGGTATTTTCAATGCCTCTGAAGCATGAGGTTAAGGATTTCGTCAATATACTGAAATAAAAAATAAAGTTAGGAAGAGTAGTCACTGAAAAGACATAAGAAATAGTTAATAATATAAAAAGTAGAATTACCCAGTCTTCCCACCAAACTGTTAGGCTTGTCATGTTCATGAAATCTTGACCGGTAAAAACATGCATGCTTTAATCCATTCAAATATCCTTTGCACCAGTCACCTTAATTACTGCTTCTTTTTCAGTTACAAAGGGATGCCTATAAATATTTAACTTTTTATACTCAGTCATCTCTTCCTTCATTACGGCCCATGGAATTTCTCCAAATATCTTCCTCATCAAATTTTGCATTTCCTTGTCAAATGATTCTTTTCTCCGCTTGGCCTTTGGAGTATATGCATGCCGCACATTCTTTGATACAATCCCTTCACACCCCCTCTTGTTTTTTAATTCATTGACAGTTTCACTCAATTTTTGTAGATACATGATAGAATCTACATCATGTTTCTTACACTTCTCAAGAGAAAGCCACAACATCGTCTACAAGAGGTAGTCCCTTCGTGTTGTCCTGCACCAGCACAAGTAGCAGCGCCAACACAAGTAGCAGCGCCAATACAAGCAGCACCAACACCAGCACCATCATCAACACCAACACCATCATCAGCATAAAAAACAACTAATTCATTACTGACTTCATTAGGAACTATTTCTCTTTTGATGGTTGTTGCTCAAGCCAACACCATTTTAACTCTATCCACAATAGGATCAAAAATAGTTTCAACCAACCCTAGAGTTATTAGATATGGCATTTGAAATTTCTCTTCTGTTGGGGTAATCCATGGATGGACAACCTAAAATAGTAAAAATGAGTCATCAATAAGAATTTTCTATACCTACAGATGAATTGTCTGTCGCAACATGTGTCACAAATGTTGATACAGATGAATTGTCTGTCGCAACATGTGTCACAAATGTTGCTACAGATGAATTGTCTGTTGTGACATGTGTCACAAATGTTGCTACAGATGAATGATCTGTAGCAACATGTGTCACATGTCGCAACACACGACCCATCTGTAGCAACATTTGTGGCACAGTAGCGACAAATGAATCATTTGTAGCAAAATGTGACATAAATGTAGCAACATATGCCTATAATATACTAATAATAACTTACTGCATCAAAAGGAGGGATAAAAAGATCTGGAGTATGCCCTTCTTTGGTAATTTTGTTCTTGCCATCAACCATCTCATCATCCTTGGGAATGACTCTCTTCTGCTGCAATTACTTGGTGCAAATAAGGAATGATTTCAAATGTCCAGGCATGTAAAAAAGAAAAACTTGTCAATAATCAAATGTTGAATTATTACTTACTATAGTATAAAAAGATTAAAAACAATCAGCTTTACCATGAAAGCCCATGGAAACCCAAACAAGTTGTTGTTCTTTTCTCCTAAAGGCCCCAACATGTAGTTGACAGTTAGATGAAAGCTCTCATGACCCCACAGGTAATTCTTGAAAGCTTCAATATCCTGACAGAAATTGACATACTTTAAAAGTATGTTGTTGCCCGGATCCTTCGGCAAAAGAATATTATGTGTAAATCAAAGTAAGCACAATGACTCCTTGTGCTTCCTTGTTGTATCCTCCCGTTCCAACAAACTTAATAAGTCAGAATTTTTAAAGTTTTTGCCAACAAGGGGCATTAAGTCCTGCTCCTCAGTTGGCAGTGATTGTTGTCTTGCTTCTGCTACTTCTTTAACTATTTTCTTTCGTCGTGGTTCTGTTTTAACAATGTATTCAGCGATGGGCTCAACAGGAGGATGACATTTTAGCCCTGTAACTATGGCAAACTCTCTTATGTCAAAGAAAACTGGCATGCCACAATAATTAATTAGAATCTCATCATTCTTATTGGGATTTTAAAAATGAACCTTCTTTTCAGAAGTTCATACACGATGGTCATTTGAAAACGTGGAAGTGGATCAACGGGTAAAACAAGAAAATGACCAAAACAACTATTTCTGAAAAAATCTTCTAATTGATTTCTTGAGGATATCCCTGAATTTGACGAAAGGTCTTCCCAGGATTGACCTAATGATGCTGTCACCATTAGCATCAGGTTGCAGATGCACAGGGAAAGTGTCTGCATTGATGATTTTAATCGCATCATCACCACTAGCATTGAACTCTTCACGAAGTTCTTGTTCTTCTTCATGAACTTCATTTATTTTTTCTTGTTGTGCCACAACTACTACTTTTGTATTTTTCCCTTATTCTTCCTGAACTTCATTTATTTTCCCTTGTTCCTCAACTACTTGTTTTCCATCTTCTTCCTCCACTGCTTGTCTTTGTTCATATTCTTTTTGACAAAATTCTACTTCTGCTTGAGAAGAAGAAACTGCTTCAGTTGCAAGTTTTTCTAACAGTGTAGTATTTTCGTTCCTCTTCTTATGAATTTAGACCTAGCCTTCTTTTGGATCTTTGTTTGGTCAGATGTATCAATATCAAGTTTTCATTTAACAAGAGCCATTATATTTGTATCTGCAATCACAAAAATAAAATATTTAAAAGTCACACACATGAGCTACAATCACAAGTTAAAACAGGGCAATAAGCAGATAAGCACATGCATTTCAAATCATAATTAAATGTTACCTTATCTGAGAAGATATATATCAATGATAAAGTAGAAATTATGAGAACAACACCGTCTTGCTGTAGAAGATGATCTGTTAAGGACGGACTAAGAGAAGAAGAGAAGAAGGAGAAGTAGTTGGCAGTACAGAAGAAATAAATAAATTTTGTGGAATACGAAACGACATTTATAGAAAAGAGAGGAGAGAGGAGAGAAGGAAAATGGAAATTAAAGTCGTTTAATCTTTTTTTTTTAATTTTTACAATTCAAACTACATATATAATATCTGTTGCTACATATATACGAACTGTTGCAACATATAACTTTTTTGTGTTTATTTCTATAGAAATTACATATATAGAAGAGAAATTAGTATAAATAAATAAAACTTGTGAAATACTAAACGACATTAATAGGAGAGAGGAGAGAGGAGAGAGGAGAGAGGAGAGAGGAGAGAGGAGAGAGGAAAATGAAAATAAAATCGTTTAATTTTTTTCTTAATTTTGACAATTCAAACTGTGACATATGTTGCTACATATATATGAACTGTTGCAACATATAATTTTGTCGTGTTTATTACTACAGAAATTACATATATAGAAGAGAAATTAGTATAAATAAATAAATCTAGTGAAATACTAAACGACATTTATAGAAGAGAGGAGAGAGGAGAGAGAGAAATGAAAAATAAAGTCGTTTTTTTTAATTTTGACAATTCAAACTGTGACATATGTTGCTACATATATACTATCTGTTGCTACATATATACGAACTGTTGCAACATATAATTTTGTCATGCTTATTACTACAGAAATTATATTTTAATTAACACTTCACCAATTATTTTATACAACTTATCAACAAAAAAGTAATTCACAATGATATGATATACATAACCACCTATCTAATCAATGGTTGTAAACTCAACATTTTCATCGATCTTAGATTTTTTTTAGTTCTACGCATCTCTGGGTCTTCATTGTTACTAACGTAACCATTTCAAGCCTTTACAATCACATAATTCCATAGGAGTGAAGCATATCTCAAGCGAAGGGTGTCTGCACTAATTCCACATGATGGTACTTGTAATTCATCACTCAAATACTCAGCGTATGCAGCAACGAAAATTCCACAATTCAAATACTCAGCGTATGCAGCAACGAAAATTCCACAATCTCTGCATAGTATATCATCAATCAGAAAATATAATAACATCACATTTCGATAGTCGTAAGACAAAATAATATTGTGATACTTACAGACTAATGCTTTCTTGTTGGGCAATACCAGTAACATGACTGACTTCGAATGGGTGAGATTTGTTCTTTCCTTGGTAAGATTTAAGAACTGACCAGTTGGTTCCCTAATTTTGCTCAACAAATCCACTCAACTCAAGGTACTTTGGCAACATTATAGCCATCTTTTGAATCTCGGAGGATAGTTTTCTATTAGACCTATTTGAGGACATGGAATCGTACACTTTTATGCACCGTTCCTTCAATGCAATGACTGCCAAGACCCAATGGAATTCTCCATTACTATTTACAGGGACATAAACATCATCCGTCAAGTGTCAAGGCGTTCCAGAAGGTATAGCATACCCTTTCATTATGTCAATGATTTTATCCTCATATTCACTAAAATTTTCAATGTATGTTTTGAAAGAACAACTAGTGGTGGTATATTGCTATTCAGACGGAATCTTTTGATTCGACTTCTTACGCAAATAGTAAAATATGATATCCATATATTGCACACATGCATCAAACAAGTGTATCAATTTAATTGTATACATTCATGTACTAAACATTACATATAAAAGTTAGCATGGATTTACCTCATCATTCCAACACCTATTGGATTGAGACATTACGTAGAACCAGTCCTTATTCATTGAAAATGCAACTACTAAATCAAGTTCGTCAAATTTAAATTTTGAGCAATTGGCTAAGTAGTGATCCTCCTTGTTTCCTCTGCAATTGTGTAATCATTATAAATCATTATATAATGGACAACAAGAAGAAATTCTAATAATAGTTGAACGACTTTACTTGCTTTACTTTACTTACTTTTTCATGATTCTTGTAAAGACCCTCTTTTACCCATTGCGAGAAGGATGACATTAGTTTAGTTGGACCCTCACCGTCAATGTTAAAACCTTCAAATTGATATCATCGCTTCACATCACAACTGACAACTTCAAACTTCTTCCCTTTCTTTTTCTCTTTCGCTTTTTCTTTCTGCTTCTCCTTCTCCTTCTCCTTTTCCTTCTGCTCTCCATCTCCATCTCCTTTGCCTTATTCTTATTCTCCTTCTCCTTCTCCTGTTTTGCCTTCTTCTCCTTCTCCTTCTCTTCATTTGCCTTCTTCTCCCTCTCCTTCTCCTCATTTGACTTCTTCTCCTTTTCCTCATTCTTTTCTTTTTCCTTCTACTCCTTCTCCTTCTCCTCCTTTTTCTTCTTCTCCTTTTCTTTCTTCTCAATAATCGTAGAAAGTGTTTGAGAAATAGATTTTTCAACCTCCTACATTTCAAAGGTTGTGAAGTCTTCTTAGATCTTTGCACATCAATATTATGAGATATTTCCTTAAAAATATTAGTGAGTTTTTTTAACACGACTAATAAAATAATCATGTTGCTGCTCACATTCTTCGCATAGACAAAATGAGCATTTCATGTTAGAAGATTGAGTTGTTGTCATGGATGAAGCTTCTTCTATCATTTCATCTACAAAGTAAATAAAAAATATTGAGATTTTACAATTCATTATAAAATAATAATAGCAGTATGTTGCAACCGATGGATAGTCTGTAGTTATAAATTAACATTATGTTGCCACATATGTACTTGCTGTTGCGTAACATATCCATCTTATGTAGCAACAAATGCATCATATGTTGATACATCTGTACATATTATTACAACATTTGAATCTTATGTGGCAACAGATGACCAACATATCAATTTCACAATTCATTATAAAATAATATTAGCAGTATGTTGCAACCGATGGTTAGTCTGTTGCGATAAATTAACAATATGTTGCGACATATGTACCTGCTGTTGCGCAACATATACATCTTATGTAGCGACAGATACATCATATGTTGACACATGTGTATAGATTATTGCAACATTTGAATCTTATGTGGCAACAGATGACCAACATATCACTAAAATGTGGCAACATACGCTAAAATCATATCAACAAAATGACCAAAAAAAAGAACAAAAAGAGCTACAAAAATGACTTTTCACTGAATAATAACATTACAGATACATTTCCTCAAAATAAGGATTTTTTGAGTTGGCTGATTTTCTTTCAAAAATGATAATAATACACACCATTAAGTCGATTATTCAGTTTTTACACCTACAGTTAATTTTATTATTTATTAATTCAAGAAAAAAACTTCGAAAATTGTAAAGTATTTCAAAAAATAACTTACTCATTTCTAGTCGAACACGGTACAAATCTAGATTGGAGAGTAATGGAAGACTGAAGAGGAAGAGTAACGACTGCACAGGAAGAATAACAACGGACTTTTAAATTTTTAAGGAAGAAGATGAAGAAAATAAGAGTGAGAAGGAGGAGGGAAGATTTTTCTTTTTAAATGATTTGATTTGAATTATAAAAATATCCTTTTATATATTTTATATAAGATCAGAAT
This sequence comes from Solanum lycopersicum, assembly GCF_036512215.1. Taxonomy (NCBI): domain Eukaryota; kingdom Viridiplantae; phylum Streptophyta; class Magnoliopsida; order Solanales; family Solanaceae; genus Solanum; species Solanum lycopersicum. The sequence goes on from NC_090805.1 coordinate 32,205,959, forward strand.
ATTTTAAAAATATTAATTTGATGCCAGCTTTAAAAAGAATTTGATATGATCACTGTGTCACCCACCATTCGCCAATAACAAAAGCGTAACTTATTTGACACCTTTCCCTTAATTTTCTGATGAAGCTAAGCTAGGGCAACAGCGTTTAGAGGAAGAAGAGAAGAGCAAAGAGAAGGAGAATAAGGCAAACAAGGGAAGAATGCCTTTCATATCGAAAATAGAGAGGCAATTAGATTACGGTTCCTTCAACTCAAGTCACCCTATTGTCATTGACAATGGCGCTTCCTATTTCCGTATTGGGTATTTACTCCTAAATCTCCCAATTACTCTCTCTGTTTTGTATCTGTATTTCCTGTGCTTTAGCTCCGCTTCTTGGTAATTCACAGGTGGGCAGGTGAGAATGAACCTCGCGTTATCTTCCGGAATATTGTTCAGAGGCCTCGTCACAAAACGACTGGTATGTTTATGTGTATTAATTGGAGCCACATTTTTCATGATTTTACTAGACTAGGAACATTTAGATTATAAAGGAAAATGCAAAAATAAGTGTGTTATCTACTTATTTTGTTGTCATCTCTATTTATTGGACGGGTTGGGTAGGGGTCTGAGCTAGTGGAGTGAGGTTGAAAATGAAGTGTGTTGGAGGATTGGGAGGACAAAATCGCTGCGGAATGCTATTTGTAAAACTTAATTTTTTCTACTTTCGCTAGGAAAGTCATTTCTTCCGTTTTAAGGAATCTGTTTTCTTAGAGAAACTATTTTCTAAATTTTTTGAAGTAAGGTTAATTGGTACTACCCAAAACACCCTAAGTTAGCTAATTGAGAAGGGGTGTGTGATTCCCAGTGGGTTTACCAGTTGTGGCAATAAAACAAGTGATGTTAGTATTTTCAACTGTTTGACTTGCCTCTAGATTTCTATCTTGTTAAATGTTAATCCTGCTGCTTTTACTTTCTTTTTGATAAGTGAAAGGAACATTCGGGAGGTTTAACTTAACACCTCTTATAGAATCTTCACAATTTTTTTCCATGTAAAAAAGAATCATTTCTTGTTTCTGAGTGTACCTGACGATATTTATTCATGGATCAAAAATTCAAACAGTCTTCTTGATCAGGACAAATGTGGGTCAACCCTGAAAGATTCCACAGAAGGCCATGGAAATTGAAGTAATTATTAAAGTACATGGAACCAATAACAATTACAACATAATGGGAAGTTAGTTTAGTTACCATTCACTTCTCAAATTTCACATAAAAAAATAACATTACATTCACTTAGTAAGTTTGTATTGATCAAAACAACATGTAACATATGAAATGTGAAAAACCACCAGTGAACGAAAATATGAGCACTTGGGCTTTCTTTAGAATAAAAATGAATTGGTTGGGTCAGCTATTGGGTCTATTTTGGCTGGTTGGATTCAAAACTGGTTCAGATTGCTAATTAGTGTTTTAACTATTTTTTTCTCAAAATTAAATTTGCCAAGTGCTCCAGCTCACATGTGCATCCTTGATACCACCTGGCATAACCCAGAGGAGTCCAAAAGAAGATAAACGTGTTCCAACTATCTGCTGTTATTGTGCAATGTCCTTATACAAAAAATAGAGGTATTTAAGTCGATATATTCATCAGACACATGTAGCATCTATTAACTGTGCAAATGGATCTTCTAATCAGGTTGTCTTGAGTTAGAGTTGCTTCATTGAGTGCATTCAATTCAAACAGGATGTCTAAAGTACTCTCGATTCTGCATAACTGGAACATTAGGTTGAGTCATTAGGCTTGTTATATTATCCTCTGTGATGGATTTCTCTTCCGCACATGAAGGATAGGATTGATACTAAAGGCTTGTTTAGCTAATCATCAAACGTTTACTGATCGTGTAACTAATTGATCCTTTGGTAGTTGATGTAAAAATGATAACTCTTTTGGAGGCAATGTCAGGACCAGTTTGGATGGTGAGTTTACTGTAAGTTTCGAATATGACTAGTGCTTAATTATCCAATTATGATTAATAAAGTTCAATAATGAAGTACACAAGGGTATGACATTAAGGTCAATGAAGTTTAAATGCACCAAAGGCGACTATGGTTCAAATCCTTTTAGAAAAAAAACAGTTAGGTGATTTCTTCCCATTTGTATAAGTCTTGGTGGATAGAGTTACTCCATACCTGTGCCAATGGCACTTGGTAGATTTATCGAGGTGCGAGCGACCTGATCTGAACTCAATCTTATTTAAAAAAAGTTCTAAGATGATCAGATTATAGTGAAGTGTTTGGTGAAGAAATGATCTAAATTACTTCGTGCTAAACAACTCCTATGTAGATAATATTAAATAGTTGAGGTGCGTGAGAGCTGTCCTGGACAGAACTGTTTTCAGGGAAAAAAAGTTCCCAGTGAACAGTCTGTAGTGATGTTTGGTCAAGAAATGATCAAAATTATTCTTGCTAAACATCACCTACCATGAACATGTTTTTAAATACTGAATGCAGATAATACATCATCATTTCATAGGTGAATATTAGCCTCAGGGTTTTATTATGCTTACCTTATCATATTGCAGGTGAAACAGTAACAGTTGTTGGTGATCACAATCCTGTGCTACTGAAGTACTTTGATTGCACGCGTTCAGGACCTCGCTCAGCATTTGAGAGCAATGTTGTTTATCAGTTTGAGATAATGGAATATGTAAGGGTTTTCTATTTTGTGGGGATAGTATTTGGGTAAATGGTTTTTCTATGTCTGTAAGCTTGACCATGATATTTGTGATGTCAATAAATTTTATGCCCGAACCCCCTCCCCTGAAATAAAGATAGAAAGATCTAACCATCTACCAGAGTATGAAACTATCAGGATAGCTGACAATTTATCTAGACATTAGGTTTAACTACTGTGTTCTATGACCCGTTCCTATTTATCAGGAGAGAACATTCTCTTTGGATTTTAACTGTAACCTCTTTGGATGTTAGGCCAAGCTGGCTAGGCAAATTCATGATTTAATTTTAGATTGTCAAGACAGTGCAATCTGACTAGAATATTAATGCACGACCTATTGTAACACAACACTTGTCAACAATGATACATTCCCTACTTTTTGCTGGCACTGATGCCATACATGGTGTTCTTGGTGTAGATAGTTGGATGCATAAATTTTGTTTATGTGCTGCTATGTTGCTAACCTGAGTCTGACATATGAAACAAATGATGGTTAGGGATTACTTTGTCTTGTGTGCATTATTCATGTTTCCGTTATGTTTTCTGAAAAGGTACTCATGTCACATTATGTTTTCCGTATGTAGATCCTGGACTTTGGATTTGATCGATTAGGTGCTGATCAGTCACAGGTATATGCTAGCTTTCATCCAACTTTTTCGCAGGATAAGATAGACCCGATGTAACTATATTCAGCTTGGTTTGTTTAGAATCTTTTGGTTCTTACTTTTTCGACAGAAGCTCTGAAATCATTGTTGTGGCCTTTCCTTTGACTATTGCTTCTCTTTGATATAAACTGTCTTTGTTGGTCTTTGAGGTTTGATAATTGTTGTCAATTGTCAAATTATTTTGTCTTCTTTTTTATCTTTTATCTTACCTCATAATTTTTATCCAACTGTAGTTTCTAGGAAGCATAAACAGGATGCAAATTGATATGCTTACACAGAAAAGAAATTGAAGGAACGTGGACTAATCAAGCATCATATAAGGTCCATATAGTTTTACATATATGTCGAATAAAAAAGACACCTCATAAACTCATTAAAATTGGCAGAAAAAATTTTATGGTAAAAGTTGTCTGACCTTAACGAAATATTTATACTTTACAAAAGTAAGTTGTATGGTATGTACTATTTTTGGAAAGGGGAATCTCCGACATTATCCTCTTTTCTCATCTCTCTCTCTTTTCCCCCTTGTAAGATATTCCGTGTCAATTGATGTGCCTCCATATCAAGTCATGGCCTTAAACAATTGGATGATGAAATATTGTCGCGATTGCATTGCAAATATATAAATGAAGAGATGCACTTAAAGTTTGCATACCTTTGTTTCTCATAAGGCGTACACATTATACCATTTATGTACAGAGATACCACTATTCAAGCTATTTGCCCTACGATCCATCTTTTCACTTCCAAACTGATTATTTTGGCATAGGTAATGGTGCATAGCATGTATATTTGGGGTTCAGTGGGTGATGTGACAGACAGTCAGAGATTTGCTACTGATATATAAGGAGAGTATGAGACTTGACTGCTCTGTCACTTATTTAGACAATATCGAGAGAGGAATAAAATTGTGCAAGGGTGTTGAAGATTCTTTTTGAAGACATAAATGAAACATTTTTCTTTTTACATTGTGAAGATTTGGAGCACATATGATGGTCCAGTCAGCTGCCTAGATGCTCTTTCTGCAGAAGCCTATCCTTGTGTAGAATTCTCCAAGTATACATCCTCAGTTCCCTATTATATCATAAGAATTAAGAACCATTATCTTTATTGAGAACAAAATAATTTGGACTGGCAAAGCTAAGATATTTAAAATATGGTGAAAGGCAAACCCTGATTCTGTGCCTTGAATCTTTGCTGCATATATCCTGTTGTTAAACTTCAGCTTGCAGTCCCTTAAACCAATACTTATTCAAATTGGTGGCAGGGCAGATTGACCATCCTATCTTAATTACTGAATGTGCTTGCAATCCAGTTCAATCTCGTGGCAAAATGGCTGAGCTGCTCTTTGAGTCATATGGAGTTCCTTCAGTAGGTATGGTGTTCATGTAATCATGTCGTCTTTTTTATCATCCTAAACCAAAAGGTTGCTTTGTTTTATTATGACCTTGTTAAAAGTTCTTTTATTGATGACAATAGTTACTTGGTTCACTTGACCAAACAACAGTTTGTTGTTGATAATTGAGAGCATGACTTTCTGTGGCATTTATGATTTATGTGAACTTGTTGGTCACGATAGGCATTTTTTTTTCTGTCTTGAAGCATTCGGTGTAGATGCTGCATTCAGCTACAAATACAACCAACAGCTTGGAATTTGCAATGATACAGGCCTTGCAATCACCTCAGGATTTACCACATCTCATGTCATCCCGGTATGCTTTCGAGTCCTATCATGCAGCTGTAATGAATTGACATAGTAGTAGCATTGTGCTTTTATCTATTTGAAAGGGTTAAAAAATTATGGGTGGCGTTGACATGGTGTGACCATCTCATGTAAAAATTTAAAATGGTAGAGAGCACCTTTTAATCTTCCACATGCCCCTCACCTGCAGGCTTGATTCCATTTTAATGTGTCAAAAACATGATATTTTATTTTGATAATGAATGGCGGTGAGACTAGAGCCCAGAACCATGTTTGGTTTTATATAATGTTATTCAATAGACCTTGAGTATAGACAATCCTAGTCCCACACTATGCCAGTATTGTCAAAAGTGAAAAGCGCTAAAGCCCTGATGCAGCTTAACGCCCAAAGCGCACTAAAAGTGTGGGCTTCACTTAGAAAAAGCGCAAATATATACATACATACATACACACACACACACACACACATATATATATATATACACACACACACACACTCTAGATAATGAATGGCCCGTTTACGGGCCCAATATTACAATTTTATAATCTAAATTTGATTAAATTTTAAAAGAAAAATTATTATGATATTTTGAAATAAACATGGTAGGAAATAACAATAAAACATAATATTTATTAAAAATAATGACCGATGAAAATTATAATGAATCATCTCATTCTTTATGAAGTAATAGAAGAATGAAAAAAAAAGTTATGACTTTGGTCTTAATATTTATTAAAATTAGGAGAACAATTTTGTATAATAAATAAAGAATTTTTTCCAAAGTAGTTAATAAACATGATGGATTAATGTTTTATATCAAAGAAAGAGGATTTAAAAATATAGCACCAGTTGATATAATATATACTGCAGTAATTTAACATGAGGTAGTTAATATAATAATTTATATAACTTGCTTAAAATGATTTGAACTATGATAAAATAATAGTAATAAATAAATGTATGTTTTTCAATAAATTAATCATGTGTTACGTGAAGTTTTGAGATTATACATAAAAAGAGAAATCAAGTTAATTAGATACTTCAAAAATTATCTCTACAATCCAAAAAAAAAAAAGCAACGCCATGAAATTGAAAAGTCCGAAGAGAACCAGAGGAAATGACATAACATGCTTCTCAAATTGTTGAAAATTTTTGTTCTTGAAGAGTTATCTCACTTCACTGGTTCCTTTTGAATTAAGCATTTTGAGAAAAGTAATTGTGATTGAAATTGAATTTAACATGTTAACTGATAGGGTGTCTGAAAAGTGTGGATTAGTTGAATTTTGTTGAAAGTTGAGTCATTATAGAGAGAATTGATCGAAATGTAGTTTTTAATGTTGAAAAAGAAACTGCATTATTGGTTTTCCTAATAAGAGATCTATACCGAAGTGTAATACTTAGGACGCAACAAAAAATAAAGGACGAAAAAATTTATTGGTATAAGACATGAGAGGGGAGAAAATTAAAGAATGAATGAAATGAAGAATGAATTAATGTCTATTTATTTGTGTCATAGACTGGTTCTAGAAAAATCTTATAATTTGTAGTTTTTTGAAAAGTCATGTAACTTGTGGAGGAAATTTACCACTTGAAAATTTTGTTTTAAGTGAAGTTTAAAAATACAATTTATAGTTTTTAAAATGAAATATATATGAAATGATCATATTACTGTAGATTGTCCTCAACTTTTAAAATCAAACACATCTTTAGATTAATATGTTTGAAATCAAGTAAAAGTACAGATTTGATGATATATTTTAATGAAGAACTACACTTTTATAATCTAGTAGTTTACTTTAAATACAAACATATCTTCCTACACATTTTATTTGTAAAGTTACTTTTTAACATCTTTTAAAATATATATTTTTAAAAATATTGAAATTAATTTGAATTATTCTTTAATTTCAATCTAATATATATTATTAATTTTATCGTACTTGTTTCTTTTCAGGTTCATTAATTAGAGTAAAAATAAAGGTTAAAATAATTAACTATATTTTTAAGTAATGAAATTTTATGTTAAAGTAGACCTTTTTAGTAAGCATAATGAATATAAAATTATTAGGAATTAATTAGAATAATAATTAAATAGAGTAATGAATAGATATCACAATAACTCATAAAAAATGTGAAGTGATAACAAAATGTGTTGATAAAAATAACATTAATCAAAGATGTTTATCAAACTATTTAGTTTCCTGTTATTATTCTTGGTAAATTTTTGTAAGTATGAAATAACATTTTTACCCTTGATCACCATTCACTTTCATATACAAAGAGATGTTTCTAGAATTATTTGTCTCTCTTGCTATCTTTATTAATAGATTTTTATTAGTATAAAATTACATTTTTACCCTGGTCGTCCTACCACTTCACTCTTCTATATAATAATAAAATAAAATTATATATATATATATACATACATACATATATATATATACATATATATATATATATATATATATATATAGAGAGAGAGAGAGAGAGAGAGAACATCATAGACACAAAAATAGTAAATATGTAGTGCTTATAATGAAGTTTGTTCATCAAAACATGTGTTTCTTATATGTTCTACTTCTAATAAAATAATATTCTTCCATATCATCTTCCTCAATAGGGTGATTCTCATTGGTATCAGTATCATTAGATTTATAGCCTTCAATCTCTTCTTCCCCTGACTCATCTTAATCAACTCATCTTCTGTCAGCACGTGGAGCTCGGGAGCTTGAGCCATTATTTGTAATAACTTCCGACCGTCTCTTTTGTCGCCTTGTGTATGTCAACACATCCTCACTGTTCGACGCTCTTGAAACATCACCCCAAGTTAAGTTTGTCATCACCAAACACCAATTCATCTTCTGCTTCCATATTTTTACCCATCTTCCCAGCCAACCATTCATTACTATGATCAATGTTATCCAACGAAATGGATCAATGACACTCCGCAAGTCATAACGAGCTTTAAAGCACGATTATACGTAGCATATACTAGATCATTCAATCTTAGATGCTCTAGTCTGTTTCTTTTTTTGGTATGGATCTGTGTTGCATTGGTTAGTGTTAGTAAATTAGTCTAATTGGTTAACTATGCAAAGAAAAATTAATAAATATGATGTATACCACTACGATTACTTAGTACTTACATGCTCAAACACACTCCAGTTACGCTAACATCCAGCAGAACTAGCCGTAAACCCAAAATTCTAATGGCTAATTATTGGAGATTGGGAGCTGAATTACCATATAAATTCCACCATTCAACTGTAAAAGAGTTATGTAGACATCATTAAGTATAAGTTATTACCCAAGTACTAAGTAAGAAGTATTAAGTAAACTTATAAATATAAACTAAATAATTATGAAATCTAAATGTTATTGTATTCACTTACCAGGAGATCTTTTCGTTCTAGATCTTTTTGCAATAGAAAGGCCAAATTGTTGTTCAGCTCTTGTGTGCAATGGTATCTCTGATATGATCTTGTCTTGTACTTCAGTGCTAGGAACCGATTTTTCAATACAAGCATACAACCCATCTGTTACTTCTTGACAATTCTCAATAGCTGGATTTTGAAAGAACTATTTATTCTTAGTGAAATCGCTCATTATATTTGAGATTCCTGAGTATCCATAAATGAAACCGACAAGGGCAATTGCTTTTTGGAAGGTCTTCTTGATGATAGGAATCTTCCCTACGTCTTCTAACATAAGATCTATACAATGAGCTGCACATGGCATCCAAAATATGTGTGCTCTTTTTCTCTGTAACAGTTGACCTATAGAAAAAAAAGGGTAAATAGATATGTTAAAATTTAGAAATCAAGACTTTGATCGATATTAGAAAGTAAAACATAAAACTTAGTTTTTTAAAGCAAGATATTCTTACCAGCTAACACAAAGTTGCTCATTATCACTTACAATTTGAACCACATTCTGATCTCCAACGCGTTCCACGTATCTATCTTGCAATTCACATAAACTATTGGGTTGGTTTCTAGGCATGGTTATAGATATGAGAGTACAAAACAAAGATAGAGAAGGAACAATGATAAAAGTATATTGTATAGTAGTTGTAGTTATGTCAAAGAAATGGTTGTCTACTAAGCTGTTTGGAATATTTTTTTTTCATTTAATTCAAAGAACTTTAAGATATTTTCCCAAAGAATTAAAATTTAATCAGCAATTCTCTTAACAAAGTTAAAAGAGAAAGGACTAGCGCATTTGGGTTTGGAATTTTTCACAATGCAGTTCAGATAGTGCAATAGGCCTTTTGGGCAATTATCAAATCAAAAGTTTTGATAGATAGTGAAAGAAAAAATAGTTGTCTGTTGTTATGACTTGAATGGGAAATTCGGTTGGTCGGACTGCTTAGATACGTTCGTGGGTCTTTATCTTTATTTTCACTTGTATAAATTGATAAGTTAAAAAATGAGACGGAGTTCTGTTAGTTTTTAAGAGTGAAAATGACCCACTTCACTAACAGCAAGGGCAAATTTGGGACAATTTGCAAAGAAGGGAAAGTTGCCCCATTTTTCATAGTTGAAGGGCAATTTGGCCCTTTTAGCATTTTTCAGCAGGTGTATGTGAAAGAGATAAATTTAAGACCCTATGCACTTTCAGGCTAAATTTCTGCTTGGCATATCATGATGCAGTTTTTGCTAGTGGTAGGCTCTCATTTCTCAAATATATGACATGATTTGTTTTATTTTCAGTTTATAAATGGAGAGCCTGTCTATGAAGCGTGCTGTCGAACTAACGTTGGTGGATACCATGTCACTGATTATCTGAAGCAGCTTCTTTCACTCAAGTACCCTCATCACATGTAGGTGTTATAATTCTTCGAAAGTCATGATGTTGCTATGAACTTTTGGCTGTTTCTCAGGCTTCATTTCTTAAATGCTTAAACAGATCAAAGCTTACATGGGAAAGGGTTGAAGAATTGAAGATGGAACATTGTTACATAGCTGCAGACTATGCTTCAGAGGTTCAACTATTTCAGGTCATTAGAACTTCGTCTCTTCCCCAGCCTCTCTAGTCTGCTTAACGGAGGTAAAATATTTTATTTTATTGTGTCAGAGGGGGGATAAAGAAGCTGAAGATAAAACCAGATGTTGGCAACTTCCTTGGTCTCCATCACCAGTCGAAGAGCCTCCATCAGAAGAAGAAATTGCTAGAAAGGCAGCTTTGAAGGAGAAACAAAGTCAAAGATTGCGTGAGATGGCTGAAGCGAAAAGATCCTCAAAAATAAATGAACTTGAAAATGAATTAAAAGGTTTGGAATTCCTCTTAGAGGAGCTCAAGGACATTGAGGAGGAGGATGAAATTGTGTTGTTCCTTGCGAGTAGAGGTTATGCTTCTAAACGTGAAGTTGAATCCGCTTTTGCAAAAGTTACTCAATCACTTCGGAAGGCCAAGGGTGAGCAAGTTCCAAGTGAAGAGAAAGTGGATATTTCTGCAGCTGAGAAGTATTATCTCATTGATATACCTGATGATGAACTTTCGGCGGAGCAGGTATGCTCGTATATCGCCATATTGTTAGTCACTGTTGTTGGGCAGTTGTATATTGAAAATTCTTTGTGATGGTGAAGAACTCGATATCCAAGGCTTTTTCCTTTCACTTTCTGAATATTGTGGTGTTACATTAATGCACTTCGTATGAGAAATAAACTCATGTCATCGTAATGTTTTAAAAGCTCATCTTTTGTGAGATACTATACTGTAATTCCCGTATGCTGTCACTTAACTTATCTGGTACTTTATGTAGTAGATTTAAAACAAAAAAGAGCTTTTGCAACTAAATTTATTGTTGCAATTGTCTCTTCCATTTTACTCTTGGCCAGCATTGTGCACAATCATCTTCCATTTATTTTCATTTTTTGAGATTAAAACTTTTCAACTGAAAATGGAAATACTTAAACTTGTTAATAGCTCAAGGAGAAGAGAAGACAAGTGTTCCTGAAATCCACAACTGAAGCACGGCAACGAGCAAAACAAAGGCGTCTGGAGGAGGAGTTAGAAAAAGAGAAGGAAAAGAAACTTGAGGAACAAAAGCGCATGTATGTTATATTTCTTGTCAGATAATACTTGAGCTAGCTTATTGTAGCATTATTCAACTTGTTTACAATGAGTTGTTGTAGTATCTACTTCTTCTCAAAATGGATATATGTATTTATAAAGTTGAGGCGAAAAATAATATATATTAGGTACAGTGTTGCTCATAGTCGTATATTTCATGTTTCAGTACACCAACAACAACAACATACCTACTGAAATTTCACTAAGTGGGGTCTGGGAGGGTAGAGTGTAAGCAGACCTTACCACTACCTCGTGTAGGTAGAGAGGCTGTTTCCGATACTTCATGTTTCAATATCTTTTTATTTCATAAATTCATCTTATGTTGTGTAGGGAAAACCCAGAACGCTATTTGGAGCAGTTGCGAGCCAAATATAAAGAGCTCTCTGAAAAACTTGAGCAGCGAAAGCGATTGAAGACAAATGGTAACAATGCAAATGGCAATAATAATGTTTCTGGAGGTGTTGGTCGCGGGGAGAGGTTGAATGCTGCCCAAAGAGAGAGGATGCGACTGTTAACAACAGCAGCATTTGATCGAGGGAAAGGTGAAGATACATTTGGTCAAAGGGATGAAGATTGGCAACTCTACAAGTTAATGAGTAGAGATAATGACGATGATGACGATGATAAGCCAGATCATGATGAAACTGAGTTGGCTCGCATCTCCTCTAGGCTTCAGGTCAGTATGTTTTCTTGACACTTTGTTTGGCGTTAGTCTCTGTGTTGGATTGTTCTTTAAAGGTGTATCCTGATGTAACCTATGACAGGAGATCGACCCTACATTTTTTCCAGGATCAGAATCTGGCGCGTCTGCCTCAGAGACGCCACGTTTCCGTCCTCTAACAAAGGAGGATTTTCAAATCATACTTGGGGTTGAAAGGTTTAGATGTCCTGAAGTTTTATTCAATCCCAACTTCATTGGGATAGACCAGTCGGGGTTGGACGAAATGGTTGGAGTGTCATTGAGAAGGTTGCCTAGTTGGGTACAAGGGTTGGAGGATAAAATGACAAGTTCAATACTTGTGACTGGCGGGAGTTGTCTCTACGCAGGTGTGGGTGAGCGCTTGGAAGCAGGAATTCGGATGATCAGACCATGTGGAACTCCTATAGAGGTTGTCAGAGCAACAGATCCAATTATGGATGCATGGCGTGGTGCTTCGGTTTATGCTGCTGCTATGCAATTCCCAGAGCAAACATTCAGTAGAACGGATTATTATGAAAAAGGTGAAGATTGGCTTCGTAGATACAAGTTCAAATACACAATCTAATTGGAAACTGATTAGGTTTAGTACACCCAGCGCAAGCTATGTTATTCGAAATCGTGAACTTGCACTATGGAACTGTTCACGAGCTAATTGTTTGTTACACCTGCCATTTGACACCAAAAAAAGAAGAAGATATAGTTAATGATATTATATGACGGTTGTATTAAAAATTCTACTGAACTATGCAGTTAAACGCAGTTTCATTTCAACATCTAACTCACAATTCCAAAATTGATAATTCAAAAGAGGTGTTTTGCTTGTTCTGTCGGTACTGGGATAGCTGGATGGGGGTTAGCTCTTTCAAGAGACTGAGTTAGCATTATTAGTTGCAATCAAACTCTTTATCTTTTCAATTTTGGAGAAGAAAGGTCTTTGTTGCAACTTGTTTTGCAATGAATTTGGGAATATTTTTAAAATGTTTGTCAACACAATCAAATAGAACAAATATATCACTCAACTTTGTGATTTAGAGCTTACTCTTTATTACAAAAGTAAATCAATTAGTTTGAATAAGATCAATATTTAATCTTATCTTCAAGATTAGAATGAGGTGTTAGATTACTTTCTTAAAATTAGTCGAGTTAGTTATGTTCACTTGTGCTTGAGCATATGCTAATTACTTTTATGATGAACCAATTACTATAAGAATTTCGAGAACGGTTCAAAAAAGCTTTAACATATTAGAAATATTTCAAAATGTCCTTTCCGCATATTAAATAAAAAGTGTCCTCCACCTAGGATGTGGTTTAAATTTGTCCCTCCTTCTATCTATTAGATAAAAAAAAAATACCCTTTAACATGTTAGAAATAACTCAAAAAATATTTTCTAATTATAAATATATAGATATATGTCTACAATCTTTTTAGTGGACTTGGCCAATTATTTAGTTTGCTTTTGATTTGTAAAGTTTTTTAGTGCTTTGTTTAGATGTTTGTCTTACTCAATAGGTGGAAAAAGGACAAATTTGGTTGTGGAAGGAGAACATTTTTGAATATTTTTAATACGTTACTAATATTTTGTAACGACCTGTTTAGTCGTTTTGAGCAGCAAATTTTATTTCTGGAAAAACTGGCTGAGACGACGGATCCCACGACGGACCGTCATGGGCACGACGGACCGTCGAGGGTGTCTCGTTCCAAAATACTTAAAATTCTGAAAATTGGGTACTGAAATCGACTCTCTGAACTTCGTAACGGAATGGCAGGACGGACCGTCGTGGGCACGACGGACCGTCACAGACCCTTTAATGGAATGGAGTCTCTGAACTCTGTGACGGAGCAGCAGGACGGACCGTCGCAGGCACGACGGCCCGTCACAGGCTGCGTAATCCCAGGCTGGGTCGGATTTCTGTAATTATTTTAAGGGGCGTTTTGGACTATTCCGGCTTATAATTATAAAGTTAGTGATTTAATATTAATAACTCAATTACTTGGGGGTTAAAAGGGGTAACCTTGAGTTAATTAGTGGGTTAAGTCCTCATCTTTTATACTTAATTATATGCTAATTAGGGTAAAATAAAGAGGGTTTGAATAAGAAAAAGAGAAAGAACAGAGAGAGGGAGAAACGTGCGATCAAGAGAAAGAAGAGAACAAAGCTTTGGGAAATTGCTTGCTTGATCAAAATTCTTCGGTGGAGGTAGGTTAGGGTTTTTATACTATTCGTAGTTAACTCTTAATAGCGAATGATATGTGTTGGGTTGTATTGTAAAGTCTTCTATATGCTTAATTGTATGCTTGCATGAATATGATTATATAATTGTGATGAAATAAGCATGATGAAGCTATTGAATCCCAAATCTTGAAAGCCCCTTGTTAATGATGATGCCTTGGTATAAAAGAAGGCTTGATGAACTAAAGTAATGAGATTGATGATGCCTTGGTATAAAAGAAGGCTTGATGAACTAAAGTAATAAGATTGATGATGTCTTGGTATAAAAGAAGGCTTGATGAATTAATAGAATGAGATTATTGGAGCGGGTGTCACGAACCGACACATAGAATTAGGGGATCGGGTGTTACGAACCGACACGTAGAATTAGGAGATTGGGTGTCACGAACCGACACGTAGAATTAGGGGATCGGGTGTCACGAACCGACACGTAGAATTAGGGGATCGGAGTGTCACGTTCCGACACATAGTAGTAGGGGAGCGGAGTGTCACGTGCCGACACAAGAAGAATAAAGGTGATGAATCTTGAAAGATGTTAATATACTCAATCTAATGAACCTAATTCCCAAATGAGTATGGTATTGAGGCTTGAGTCCTCATGTGTGAACTTGGCGGTACTTATTAACGATTATAGTACTTGTTGTTGCTACATGTTGAGTAATGTAGTTGATTTTATATTATTACTTGATATATATTGTTTTCTATTTTGAGTTGGCCGATGATATCTACTCAGTACCCGTGTTTTGTACTGACCCCTACTTGTGTGTTTCTTTCTTTGTTATATGTGGAGTGCAGCAAACATACCGTCGTCTTCAACTCAACCGCAACTCTAGCCAGTCTTCATTATTCCGGATTTCAGGGTCAGCTAATGCTTCTAGCTTGGACTAGATCTTCCTTTTCATGTCTTGATGCCTTGAAGTTCCGGCATGGACTAGCTTTTTATGTATTTTAGCTTCTTAGATATTCTTAGATTAGTAATTTGAGGATAGATGTCCTTGTGATGATGACTTCCAGATTTTGGGGATAATAATAGTTTGAGTTTTAAAAGTTATTTAATTGATTTTCATGAATGAGTTTAAGTCTTCCGCATTATATTGTGTTATTATATTCGAAATGTTGGGTTTTGTATTGATTGGTTCGCTCACATAGGAGGGTAAGTGTAGGTGCTAGTCACGGCTCGATTAGGGTCGTGACAAACTTGGTATCAGAGCATTAGGTTCGTTGGTCTCATCACACAAGAACGAGTCTAGTACAGTCTTAAGGAATGGTAGGGGGGACGCCTTTACTTTTCTTTGAGAGGCTATAAGACTTTAGGAAAATTCCATTCTTTCTTTCTTTCTTTCGTGCTATTACTTGGGTCCAATTGGTATCTAGGTGATACAAATTGGTATCTGACCATCTTCACTCTATTTCGCAGGTGGTTAGAACTAGAGCAACAACCGCGCCAACATCAACATCGGCAAGACAAGATGCATCTGAGCCAGCCACTGAGACTGTAGCTCAAAGAGGAGCAGTGGCAAGAGGCCGCGGTAGAGGTCGCGGGAGGACGTCCTCTAGAGAAAGAGGACGAACGCCTGGCCCATCTGGTACTAGGGCGGTGACTCCTCCACCGACTGAGGAAGTAGTAAGAGAAGGGGAGGATGGGGAAAATGAACAAGTACAGAATGAGGAATTACCACCCAACCTACCCCAGAGATGATCAATCAGGTTCTTGCTTATCTTAGCGGGTTATCTGATCAAAGCCAGACACCTCCAGTGTTTCCTGCACCAGCACCTCAGGTTCCGGAGGTACAACATGCGGCTACTGTGGCTCCCCGCATGGATGCCTCATTGGAAATAGGCACGTTTCCTCGTCTGACTACAGGGCCTATAATGACAAATGATCAGCATGAACTTTTCAGTAAGTTCTTGAAATTGAAACCTCCAGTCTTCAAGGGTGCTGAATCTGAGGATGCCTACGATTTTCTGGTTGACTGTCATGAGCTACTACACAAGATGGGTATAGTAGAACGGTTTGGTGTTGAGTTTGTGACTTATCAGTTTCAAGGGAACGCCAAAATGTGGTGGCGGTCACATGTTGAGTGTCAACCAACAATGGCACCACCTATGACTTGGGCATCATTCTCTAGCTTGTTTATGGAGAAGTATATTCCCCGAACTTTGAGGGATAGGAAAAGAGATGAGTTCTTGAGCCTAGAGCAAGGTAGGATGTCGGTTACTGCATATGAGGCTAAGTTTCGTGCATTATCCCGATATGCCACCCAACTTTGTTTCAGTCCACAAGAGCGGATTCGCCGTTTTGTGAAGGGGTTGAGATCAGAGTTGCGGATTTCAGCCTTACAGGTAGAGGCTACTGCAAAATCCTTTCAAGAAGTGGTAGACTTCGTGATAGAGGTAGAGGGAGTGAAGCCAGATGACTTCACTATGGCAACGACATCAAAGAGGTTTCGAAAGGGAGGTGAGTTTAATGGTTCTTACTCTAGAGGACAGGGTTCAGGAGGTTACTCAGTCCAACCAATTCAGTCTTCACTACAGACTGTAGTTGGGGGTCCACCTCAGACCGATCAACACTTCTCTGAGAGACCCATTCTTGACTCCAGAGAGTGTTATGGATGTGGGGAGACTGGACACATTAGAAGGAATTTTCCAAAACAGAGTTATAGACCCCCAATAGCTAGAGGTAGAGGTGGTCATGGCAGAGGCCGTTATTCTGGGGGATGTGGTGGCCGAGGTAATGGTGGTCACCAAAACGGCCGGGGTGACTGGCAAACTAGAGCCACTACAGCACCACATGGTAGGGGCAACGAGCAGACAGGTGATAGGGCCCATTGTTACGCTTTCCCTGGGCGGTCGGAAGCGGAGACATCAGATGCTGTTATCACAGGTAATCTTTTGGTTTGTGGTTGTATGGCTTCTGTATTATTTGACCCTGGCTCTACATTTTCATATGTATCTTCTTCATTTGCTACTGGTCTTAATTTACATTGCGAATTGCTTGACATGCCTATTCGTGTTTCTACTCCGGTGGGTGAGTCTGTGATAGTTGAAAAAGTGTATAGGTCTTGTTTGGTGACTTTTGTGGGGAGCAATACTTATGTAGACTTGGTTATCTTAGAAATGGTTGATATTGATGTAATTCTGGGTATGACTTGGCTTTCCCCAAATTTTGCGATCATGGATTGTAATGCTAAAACTGTGACGTTAGCCAAGCCTGGGACAGATCCGTTAGTGTGGGAGGGTGACTACACTTCCAATCCGGTTCGTATCATCTCCTTTATTCGTGCTAAGAAAATGGTTAGTAAGGGTTGTTTAGCGTTCTTGGCACATCTCAGGGATGATACTACCCAAGTACCTCCAATTGAGTCGGTTTCGATAGTTTGTGTTTTTAGATGTGTTTCCCGCAGACCTTCCGGGTATGCCACCGGATAGAGATATTGACTTCTGCATTGATCTTGAACCGGGTACTCGCCCCATTTCTATACCCCCTTATAGAATGGCTCCCGCGGAGTTAAGAGAGTTAAAGGCCCAACTTCAAGAGTTGTTGAGCAAAGTCTTCATTAGACCAAGTGCATCTCCTTGGGGTGCTCCGGTGTTATTTGTAAAGAAGAAGGATGGGAGTTTTTGGATGTGCATAGACTACCGACAGTTGAACAAGGTAACTATTAAGAACAAGTATCCCATTCCTCGCATTGATGACTTGTACGATCAGTTACAAGGTGCTTGTTTCTTCTCTAAGATTGACTTGAGATCCGGTTATCATCAATTGAAAATACGTGCAACGGATGTGCCAAAGACTGCTTTTTGAACTAGGTATGGACATTACGAATTTGTAGTAATGTCTTTTGGTCTTACGAATGCCCCTGCTGCTTTCATGAGCTTGATGAAGGGGATTTTTAAGCCATATCTGGATCTCTTTGTGATCGTATTTATTGATGATATATTGGTATACTCAAAGAGCAAGAAGGAACATGAGGAGCACTTGAGAATGGTATTGGAAATGTTGAGGGAGAAAAAGCTTTATGCCAAATTCTCCAAGTGTGAGTTTTGGCTAGATGCAGTGTCCTTCTTGGGGCATGTGGTTTCTAAGGATGGGGTGATGGTGGATCCTTCTAAGATTGAGACAGTGAAGAATTGGGTAAGACCTACTAATGTGTCAGAAATAAGGAGCTTTGTTGGTTTAGCTAGCTATTACCGTCGATTTGTCAAGAGATTCTCTTCCATTACTTCCCAATTGACGAACTTGACTAAACAGAATGTTCCATTTGTATGGTCGGACGAGTGTGAAGAAAGCTTTCAGAAGCTCAAGACTTTGTTGCCAGTGGAAGGTAAGAATTTCATTGTCTATTGTGATGCATCCTATTCGGGTTTGGGTGCAGTGCTAATGCAAGAGAAGAACGTAATTGCTTATGCTTCAAGGCAATTAAAGGTGCACGAACGTAATTATTTGACCCATGATTTGGAATTGGCTGCGGTAGTGTTTGCCTTAAAGCAATGGAGACACTATCTATATGGGGTTAAGTGTAAAGTATACACGGATCATCGTAGCCTACAGTATGTCTTTACTCAAAAAGATTTGAATTTGAGACAGAGGAGATGGATGGAACTACTGAAGGACTACGATATCACTATCTTGTATCATCCGGGAAAGGCTAATGTTGTGGCAGACGCCTTAAGTAGAAAGGCAGGGAGCATGGGAAGTCTAGCTCACTTGCAAGTTTCTAGACGTCCATTGGCTAGAGAGGTTCAGACTCTGGCTAACGACTTGATGAGGTTAGAAGTAAATGAGAAGGGAGGATTGTTGGCTTGTGTGGAGGCAAGATCTTCTTTTCTTGACTAGATTAGGGGAAAACAGTTTAATGATGAGAAACTAAGCAGAATCCAAGATAAAGTATTGCGAGGAAGGGCTAAGGAAGCTCAAATCGATGAGGAAGGTGTTTTGAGAATCAAGGGAAGGGTATGTGTAACCTACGTTGATGATTTGATCAACACTATTCTGACAGAGGCTCATAGTTCAAGGTACTCTATACATCCTGGTGCAACTAAGATGTACCGTGACCTAAAGCAACACTTTTGGTGGAGTAGAATGAAGCCCGACATTGTTAATTTTGTTGCCAGATGTCCAAATTGTCAACAAGTAAAGTATGAACATCAGAGGCCCGGAGGAACACTTAAGAGAATATCCATTCCTGAATGGAAGTGGGAGAGAATTGCAATGGACTTCGTGGTTGGTCTTCCAAAGACATTGGGGAAGTTTGACTCTATTTGGGTAATTGTGGACAGATTAACTAAGTCTGCTCACTTCATTCCAGTCAAGGTGACCTACAATGCAGAGAAGTTAGCCAAAATCTATATCTCAGAAATCATTCAATTGCATGGAGTTCCACTCTCTATCATATTAGATAGAGGTACGCAGTTTACTTCTAAGTTTTGGAGAACATTGCATGTTGAATTAGGTACTAGGTTGGACCTTAGTACTGCATTTCACCCTCAGACCGATGGTCAGTCTGAGCGAACAATTCAAGTGTTGGAGGATATGCTTCGTGCATGTGTTATAGAATTTGGAGGACACTGGGATAACTTCTTACCCTTAGCAGAGTTCTCATACAACAATAGCTATCACTCAAGTATTGATATGGCTCCTTTCAAAGCATTGTATGGGAGGAGATGTAGGTCTCCCATTGGTTGGTTTGATGCATTTGAGGTTAGACCTTGGGGTACTGATCTTTTGAGGGATTCATTAGAGAAGGTGAAATCTATTCAAGAAAAGCTTTTAGCGGCTCAAAGCAGGTAAAAGGACTATGCAGATCGAAAGGTTAGAGACTTGGAGTTCATGGAGGGTGAGCAAGTCTTGCTGAAGGTTTCGCCCATGAAAGGGGTGATGCGGTTTGGAAAAAGAGGTAAGCTAAGCCCAAGGTATATTGGACCATTTGAAGTACTTAAGCGAGTAGGGGAGGTGGCTTATGAATTAGCCTTGCCCCCAGGACTGTCAGGAGTGCATCCGGTATTTCATGTGTCTATGTTGAAAAGATACCATGGGGATGGAAACTACATTATCCGTTGGGATTCCGTTTTGCTTGATGAGAATTTGTCTTATGAGGAGGAACCTGTTGCCATTCTAGATAGAGAAATTCGCAAGTTGAGATCAAGGGAGATTGCATCCATCAAAGTTCAATGGAAGAATCGACCAGTTGAAGAAGCTACTTGGGAGAAGGAGGCAGATATGCAAGAAAGATACCCACACCTGTTTACAGATTTAGGTACTCCTTTTCGCCCTTGTTTTTCTTCTTGTGATCGTTCGGGGACGAACGATGGGTAAATTGGTATCTATTGTAACGACCTGTTTAGTCGTTTTGAGCAGCAAATTTTATTTCTGGAAAAACTGGCTGAGACAACGGATCCCACGACGGACCGTCATGGGCACGACGGACCGTCGAGGGTGTCTCATTCCAAAATACTTAGAATTCTGAAAATTGGATACTGAAATCGACTCTCTGAACTTCGTAACGGAATGGCAGGACGGACCGTCGTGGGCACGACGGACCGTCATAGACCCTTTAATGGAATGGAGTCTCTGAACTCTGTGACGGAGCAGTAGGACAGACCGTCGCAGGCACGACGGCCCGTCACAGGCACGACGGCCCGTCACAGGCTGTGTAATCCCAGGCTGGGTCGGATTTCTGTAATTATTTTAAGGGGCGTTTTGGACTATTCCGGCTTATAATTATAAAGTTAGTGATTTAATATTAATAACTCAATTACTTGGGGGTTAAAAGGGGTAACCTTGAGTTAATTAGTGGGTTAAGTCCTCATCTTTTATACTTAATTATATGCTAATTAGGGTAAAATAAAGAGGGTTTGAATAAGAAAAAGAGAAAGAACAGAGAGAGGGAGAAACATACTATCAAGAGAAAGAAGAGAACAAAGCTTTGGGAAATTGCTTGCTTGATCAAAATTCTTCGGTGGAGGTAGGTTAGGGTTTTTATACTATTCATAATTAACTCTTAATAGCGAATGATATGTGTTGGGTTGTATTGTAAAGTCTTCTATATGCTTAATTGTATGCTTGCATGAATATGATTATATAATTGTGATGAAATAAGCATGATGAAGCTATTGAATCCCAAATCTTGAAAGCCCCTTGTTAATGATGATGCCTTGGTATAAAAGAAGGCTTGATGAACTAAAGTAATGAGATTGATGATGCCTTGGTATAAAAGAAGGCTTGATGAACTAAAGTAATAAGATTGATGATGCCTTGGTATAAAAGAAGGCTTGATGAATTAATAGAATGAGATTATTGGAGCGGGTGTCACGAATCGACACATAGAATTAGGGGATCGGGTGTTACGAACCGACACGTAGAATTAGGAGATTGGGTGTCACGAACCGACACGTAGAATTAGGGGATCGGGTGTCACGAACCGACACGTAGAATTAGGGGATCGGAGTGTCACGTTCCGACACATAGTAGTAGGGGAGCGGAGTGTCACGTGCCGACACAAGAAGAATAAAGGTGATGAATCTTGAAAGATGTTAATATACTCAATCTAATGAACCTAATTCCCAAATGAGTATGGTATTGAGGCTTGAGTCCTCATGTGTGAACTTGGCGGTACTTATTAACGATTATAGTACTTGTTATTGCTACATGTTGAGTAATGTATTTGATTTTATATTATTACTTGATATATATTGTTTTCTATTTTGAGTTGGCCGATGATATCTACTCAGTACCCGTGTTTTATACTGACCCCTACTTGTATGTTTTCTTTCTTTGTTATATGTGGAGTGCAGCAAACATACCGTTGTCTTCAACTCAACCGCAACTCTAGCCAGTCTTCATTATTCCGGATTTCAGGGTGAGCTAATGCTTCTAGCTTGGACTGGATCTTCCTCTTCATGTCTTGATGTCTTGAAGTTCCGGCATGGACTAGCTTTTTATGTATTTTAGCTTCTTAGATACTCTTAGATTAGTAATTTGAGGATAGATGTTCTTGTGATGATGACTTCCAGATTTTGAGGATAATAATAGTTTGAGTTTTAGAAGTTAGTTAATTGATTTTCATTAATGAGTTTAAGTCTTCAGCATTATATTGTGTTATTATATTCGAAATGTTGGGTTTTGTATTGATTTGGTTCGCTCACATAGGAGGGTAAGTGTGGGTGCCAGTCGCGGCTCGATTGGGGTCGTGACAATTTTTAAGCATTTTTTATAAGAACAATTATATAGTTATTATATTGACGTCCTCCAATAACTGTTAGTTTTTCTTTCACATATATGATTTTAGAATTTTGCTGGCTTAAGATATTGATATTAACAACTGCCGTAGAATTTCGCTGACCCATGAAAGCTTCTACTATCTGTAGATGGTGCCCGTATAACATAAAAAAAATATGTGGACTAATTTTCTCAACTTTTCAAGTTCTAATCCTACCTTAAAAATTTTTGAGGCACTACAATTGCATGAAAATATTTATTTACAAAATCACTTTACAATTATAATTTAGTGTCATGCATTAAAATTCCTGCATCATCAATATCAAAAAAAATTATGATATTAGTAATACACACTTTAATACACAAAAAAATATATATTAGTTATACATTGCATTTGCATTTAAAAAAAAATATACTTAATAAACTTTTTACTAATACATGGAATTAATACATACTCCATTCGTTTTTAAAAAATTGGCTTAGCTTGACTTGAAACGTAGTTTAAGAAAATAAAGACGATTTCTAGATTTTGTGGTTCTAAATCATAGTTATGTCAAATGTATCAAAATGTAATTTAATCTTTGTAACCTTAAACATGTCATGTGAAAAATTAAAGTTAAAATATTGCCAAAAAAGAAAATGGGTAATTTTTTAAACACGTTAAAAATGAAATTTGATCATTCTTTTTGAAATCGGAGAATATATTATTTAAATAATATAATAGGGAAAAATTTCAAAATGACTGTATTTTGACATTTAATAGGACCTATCAACAACACTTGTTATATTTATTTAATATATCAATATTTTAGTTTTTTATGTATCTGATTTATATATTTGTTATTTTTGCAAGAATATAATTATTTAATAACAGAAAGGAGATAATCAAGCGCGATGATATTTAAACTACATATCATGTGCCCGCGCCAGCGCAGACCCAACGTATGTTAGTTTTTTCCTTCCAATATATGTGAAGTGACACAAATGAAATTTGAAAGGTCACTATTTTTATGTTTTTTTCTAAAAAAATATTTTAAATTGTTAATTTCTGGAGTACTTTTTATGTTATTTTCGAATAATATATATTACTTCATTTGTTTTATTTTATGTTATACAAGTGATTTTAGGAAAGTAAACGGAATTTCTTATATGATTCTCACATATTTTTAGTTGTCATTTTATTGTGATTCATAGTACTTTTTAGTTATTACGTTATTTTCAAACAATATATGTAACTTTTTTTGTTTCGATAAAAATAAGGGAGTCAACCAAATTTCATTATGTTTTTTAACTATGTTTTTCTAAAAATATCTTAAAGTGTTATATTGTGTTTTTAAGCTTTTTTTTTAAATGTAATTTTCAAATATGTAACAAATTAGAAAGTAAAACGAAGAATTAAAGTTTTCAAATCATTATATTTCTACATTAAAATGTTCAAATCTTTAAAACTTCACATATATGCACAAATTAATAAAAGGAAGTCAAACAATTTTTCTTATAAAAAAATAATAATATATGAAAGCTCATTTCAATAATAACACATATATATTTCATTTTTAATATATGACTCCCTCCTTTTTTATTTATATGAACTTATTTTTTTTATTTCATTTCAAAAAGAAAATAATTTCTAAATTTTAATTTTTTTTATACAACATATTAAAGATCACAAAATATATTAAAGATCACAAAATTAAAAAATATTTCAATACACAAAATTTAATATACATATAAATTTTAATTTTAATTTTGATTAATTCCACCTAATATTATACTTGATATATAATTATAATGAGCTAAGAGTAATTATTATTTATTAACTTTCATATAATAAATAGATATCACAATAACTCATAAAAAAAATAAAAATGTAACGACCTGTTTAGTCATTTTGAGTAGCAGATTTTATTTCTGGAAAAACAGGCTGATATGACGGAACCCACGACGGACCGTCATGGGCACGACGGACCGTCGAGGGGGTCTCGTTTCAAAACACTTAGAAATTCTGAAAAATGGGTACTGAAATCGACTCTCTGAACTTCGTAACGGAATGGCAGGACGGACCGTCACAGGCGTGACGGACCGTCACAGACTCTTCGGAGAATTGAGTCTCTGAACTCTGTGACGGAGCAGCAGGACGGACCGTCGCAGGCACGACGGCCCGTCATAGGCTGTGTAATCCCAGGCTGGGTCGAATTTCACTTAAGTAATTTAAGGGGCGTTTTGGACTATTCCTGCTTTAATTATAAAGTTAGTGGGTTAATGTTAATAAGTCAAATTACTTGGGGGTTAAAAGAGGTAACCTTGAATTAATTAATGAGTTAATTCACCATCTTTTATACTTAATTATATGCTAATTAGGGTAAAACAGAGAGGGTTTGAATAAGAAAAAGAAAAGAACAGAAAGAGAGGGAGAAACGAACGAGAAAGAGGAGAAACGAGAAGAAGAACAAAGCTTTGGGAACTTGCTTGCTTGATTTCTAATCTTCGGTGGAGGTAGGTTATGGCTTTTATACTATTCGTAGTTAACTCTTAATAGCGAATGATATGTGTTGGTTGTATTGTAAAGTCTTCTATATGCTTAATTGTATGCTTCCATGAATGTGATTATATAATTGTGATGAAATAAGCATGATGAAGCTATTGAATCGCAAATCTTGAAAACCCCTTGTTAATGATGATGCCTTGGTATAAAAGAAGGCTTGATGAACTAAAGTAATGAGATTGATGATGCCTTGATATAAAAGAAGGCTTGATGAACTAAAGTAATGAGATTGATGATGTCTTGGTATAAAACAAGGCTTGATGAATTAATAGAATGAGATTAGTGGATCGGGTGTCACGAACCGACACGTAGAATTAGGGGATCGGGTGTCACGAACATACACGTAGAATTAGGGGATCGGGTGTCACGAACCGACACGTAGAATTAGGGGATCGGGTGTCACGAACCAAAACCGAATTAGGGGATCGGGTGTCACGAACCGACACGTAGAATTAGGGGATCGGGTGTCACGAACCGACACGTAGAATTAGGGGATCGGGTGTCACGAACCGACACGTAGAACTAGGGGACCGGGTGTCACGAACCGACACGTAGAACTAGGGGATCGGAGTGTGTCACGATCCAAAAATGGGTGTGATGTCACTCGTCTTATCCCACAAAGACAAGTCAGCCTAAAACCAAATATCTAACAAAGTGCGGAAGTAAATGACAATCCAACTACAATTCCTATTATGAAACCAAGTCATATTAATTCAATCCCCAAAATCAGGTTGTCACATGCACAAGCCTCTAATGTAAATATTAGAATTGAAATAAAATAGAAGTCTAACATGAAGTTGTCTTTCAAGTAAAAACAAAGTCATAAACTGGAGTAGGAAAGTTCGCTGAGATGACAAGCAGCTACCTCACAATCCTCCACAAGATGCCTCGGAAACGAAAAGAATGACAACTATCACGAAGATCCAGGCTCGTATCCTACAAAAATTTGTAGAAGCAAGGGGTGAGTACCAAACCACGCGGTACCCAACAAGCAAACCTCTAAACACAAGTTAAGTGAACAAAATGCGGGCACTTCTTACACCATATCTAAACCTCCACGCTACAGTCTAATAGTTTACAGTTTACCAAACACACAACTCAATAACCACACTCTATCAGTTTACACATTCTCAATAACAACTCAATATTCAACAGTCACAAGCTTCACAGAGAAACACTCACAAGATCAACAAAACACGTGTTCAAGTTCATCAATAATAAAATGTGTAATGCCATGAGATGCAATGTCAAGTATAGTGATGCATGTCTTCCCTAACGATACACACCCGCTGTCTCTCAGTCCGGGACCCATGGGGGACATATCTCTCCATGCATCTGTCGCGGCGCACGACACGACCCTCGATAATAGTAACCTTCGCGGCGCGTGATACGTCCCTCGAAATATAATATCCATCGCAGCGCGCGATACGACCTTTGAAAATAGTACATCATCCTCTTACCACAACCATGTCTCAGATACAATGCAAATGACATGCTCAAATGAAAAGCAGGAGATAACCATTTGATAACAAAGCACAATTTACAATAAGAAATACAACACCAACAAATAAACATCAAGTCTCCAAATCATTCTCAACATCACACAAGGAAATACACGAATTTCGTACGCTTAACAAGAGTTTAGAAATCCACTTGCCTCAAATAGTTGAACAATCACTATGAGACTTGAGCCTTTCCTTTTCGTTTTGCTTCCAACTCAAAGCAATCTATTCACATTAATAATCACAATAAAATTTCGGAAATAACAAAACTCATGTTACTATAGGTCTAACCTAAACCCAAAAACTCACTCAAATCTATAATTGAATTCCTAATATTGATGTCAACTAGCTAGATGTCAACTTTCATATTTATTCAAGTTTCAAGCTTCGGTAAGTCTTCATTCATTAACCTAATATTAATAATATTCATAAAATACAATACACATAATATTCAACTACTCATTTCAATAAAACAAAACTTGAATTATAATGTTATAATATTTATGACAATTGTTTTGTCTTTTCCTTCTTTTGTTTTTCTTTGTTTAGCAATACATACTAATTGTCTATTATAAAACCAATCAACTAATCACAATTAAATCACTAGATAACAACTAACAAATTGATTTCAATATTATCACAATTTCCAACAATTCACGTGATTTACCTATTCTGCATTTTTTTTTTCATATGCTCATCATTAAATAAATTATGCACACATATATATACTTTATTATATAATATTGTTATATGCACACATCTATGTGCAGAATCAAGAAGATTAAAGGAGAAAACTTACCTAGCAGTTCGTAAGCCGCACAAAAACCCTTCGCCCTTTTTCTTTTTTTTTCTTTTCCTTATTTATTTGTTTTTTGAATTATTTAAGTACTAAAAGTGTTAGGTTTTACCCACATATTTAATTAAATAAAGGCTAAATAGTATAGGGTCTTAAATAAATTATCACTTTAGCCCATAAACTATCGATTAATTAACTTAAGTTAAATAAATATTCAAAATTCTAAAGAGGAGCTTTTGGGTCATTACATTATCCACCACTAAAAATCATGTTCGTCCTCGAACATGGAGTAAAACTAATTACCTGAAGCTTCAAAAAGTTGAGGATATCTGGCACGCATGTCAGACTCTGTCTCCCAAGTTGCTTCTCTTACTGAACGGTGCTTCCATTGCACCTTCACTGAAACAAGCTCTTTGGTCCTAAGCTTTCGGATTTGCTTATCCAATATAGCTATAGGCTCCTCCTCATATGTCAAGTCTAGACCCAGCTCCACAGAATTGAGTGAAATCACATGAGATTCATCCGGAATATACTTCCGAAGCATAGAGACATGGAAAACAGAATGAACTGCCGACAAACTAGGTGGCAAGGCCAACTTATAGGCCACCTCCCCCACTCGGCTCAAAATCTCAAAAGGCCCAATGAACCTAGGGCTAAGCTTGCCCAAACCTCATCACACCCTTCATGGGTGATACTCGGAGCCAAACATGATCACCCTCCATAAACACTAAGGCTCTAACTCTCCGGTCTGCATAACTCTTTTGTCGACTCTGGGCTGTCAACAGTCTATACTGAATCATACGGACTTGTTCCATAGCATCTCTAAGCAAGTCTGTATCCAAAGAGTCCATCTCCGCCGAATCAAACCAACCAATAGGAGATCTACACCGTCTACCATACAATGCCTCAAATGGGGCCATTTGGATACTAGAGTGATAACTGTTATTATAGGCAAACTCCACTAAGGGTAAATGTCGATCCCATCTTGCACCAAAATCGATCACACACGCTCGAAGCATATCTTCCAATACCTGAATGGTCCGCTCAGATTGACTATCTGTCTGAGGGTGAAATGCCGTACTCATATCTAACTGAGTACCCAGACCATGTTGTAATGCCTTCCAGAAGTGAGAAGTAAATAGTGAACCTCGATCTGATATGATAGAAACAGGAACTTCATGTAGTCGCACAATCTGACTGATATATAGTTCGGCTAACTTTTCTGCTGTATACTTTACCCGAACCGGGATGAAGTGGGCAGACTTGGTCAGCCTATCAACAACAACCCAAATAGAGTCATAACCACCCAGTGTGGTAGGAAAACCCACAACAAAGTCCATAGTAATCCTCTCCCACTTCCAAGTAGGAATAGGCATCCTCTGAGATACACCCCCGGGCCGCTGGTGCTCACACTTGACCTGCTGGCAAGTCAAACACCTCGAAACAAAGTCTGAAATATCTCTCTTCATCCCACACCACCAGTAATGCTGACTCAGATCATGATACATCTTCGCCGCTCCCGGATGGATGGAATACCGAGAACAATGGGCCTCCTCAAGAATCAATCTAATTAAATCGCCTGTCCTGGGCACACAAATTCTGCCTTCGATCCGCAAGACACCATCAGAATCAAGGACAGCCTCCTTAGCTTCCCCTCTCAATACTTTGTCTCGAATGAGACATAATTTTTCATCATCAAACTGGTGTGCACGAATTTGCTCGATTAAAGAAGATCGAGCCTCAATAAAAGCAATCATCCCATCACTCTCTTCTGAAATCTGCAAGCGGACAAGAGTGTTAGCTAATACCTGCAATTCTCTAGCCAATGGTCTCTCCTCAATACTAAGCGCTGCAAGACTCCCCATGCTAGGAGTCTTCCTACTCAGAGCATCGGCCACAACATTGGCCTTTCCAGGATGATACAGAATGGTCACGTCATAGTCCTTCAGCAACTCAAGCCATCTCCGTTGCCTCAAGTTCAAATCCCTCTGGCTAAAGATATACTGAAGACTCCGATGATCAGTGAAGATCTCACAATGCACTCCATACAAATAATGACGCCATAACTTAAGTACAAATACCACAGCCGCCAACTCTAGATCATGAGTAGGGTAGTTCTTCTCATGGGACTTCAACTGCCTAGAAGCATAAGCAATCACTTTCCCCTTCTGCATCAACACACCACCCAAACCAACTCCTAAAGCATCATAATACAAAGTAAAGTCTACACCTTCCTCAGGTAGAGTCAACACAGGAGCAGAAGTCAACAAAGTCTTGAGTTTTTGAAAGCTCTCCTCACACTCATCAGACCACTGAAAACTCACATCCTGTCGAGTTAATCTAGTCAATGGAGCTGCAATAGTAGAGAAACTCTTAACAAATCGTTGATAATAGCCTGCCAATCCCACAAAACTTCTAATCTCAGTAGGTGAAGTAGGTCGCGTCCAGCCTCTAACTGCCTCAATCTTGGCTGGATCTACTCTAATACCCTCCTTGGACACCACGTGTTCCAAGAATGTCACAGAAGTAAGCCAGAACTCACACTTTGAGAACTTGGCATACAATTTCTCCTCTCTCAACCTCTGAAGTACAATCCTCAGGTGTCGGACATGGTCCTCCTCAGTTTTAGAGTAAACCAAGATGTCATCGATGAAAACAATCACAAAATAATCAAGGTATGGTCGAAACACCCCATTCATCAACTCCATGAATGCTGCAGGAGCATTAGTCAATCCGAAAGACATCACTAGAAACTCATAATGCCCATACCGGGTTCGAAAAGCTGTCTTAGGGATATCTGATGCCCTAATCTTCAACTGATGATACCCAGACCTCAAATCAATTTTAGAGAACAATGATGCTCCCTGTAACTAATCAAATAAGTCATCAATACGCGGAAGAGGATACTTATTCTTCACTGTTACCTTGTTCAACTGTCTGTAATCAATACACATTCTCATAGTCCCATCCTTCTTCTTCACAAACAATACAGGGGCACCCCAAGGTGATACACTAGGGCGAATAAAACCCTTACTCAATAAATCCTGCAACTGATCCTTCAATTCTTTCAACTCTGCTGGAGCCATACGGTATGGAGGGATAGAAATAGGTTTAGTGCCCGGTTCCAAATCAATAGCAAAATCGATATCCCTATCGGGAGGAACACCTGGAAGATCAGAAGGAAATACATCGAGAAACTCCTGGACCACGGGAACAGAGTCCATTGGAGGTGGTTCAACACTAGTATCCCGAATAAAAGCTAAGACAAACACCCCCTCTCCACCAGTCTCCGAGCATGGATAAAAGAGATGACCTTGCTAGGATAAGAACCACTAACACTCTTCCACTCAACCCTCGGAACACTAGGCATTGCTAAAGTCACAGTCTTAGCATTACAATCAAGGACAGCATGATAATGAGAAAGCCAATCCATACCCAAGATAACATCAAAGTCCACCATCCCTAGAATGATTAAGTCTACCCAAGTGTCATACCCAGCCAAAGAAACAAGACAGGATCGATACACTTGATCCACCACTAAGGGCTTACCCACGGGTGTAGAAACACGAATAGGTACAGTCATGCTATCACATATCATATCAAATTTAGCAGCAAAATACATAGACACATAAGAGAATGTAGAACCTGGATCAAACAACACAGACGCAGGTCGACGGCATACTGGGATGATACTTGTAATAACAGCATCAGAGGTGTCTGCCTCAGGTCTCCCGGGGAGAGCATAGCAGTGGCCTC
Organism: Solanum lycopersicum; assembly: GCF_036512215.1. Lineage (NCBI taxonomy): Eukaryota > Viridiplantae > Streptophyta > Magnoliopsida > Solanales > Solanaceae > Solanum > Solanum lycopersicum. The sequence continues at coordinate 32,236,863 of NC_090805.1, forward strand.
CTCGTCCACCTCCATCCTGGGTGGTACCTCTACCCCCACTCTGTTGAGCTGCAACACCACTACTAGAAACTCTATCACCTCTACCTGACTGAACTTTGCCACGACCTCTACCCTGTGGTGCTGGTGGTCTAGTCAGGAATGAAGAATTAGGTCAAGGCCCACCACGACCCCTTTGTGAAGTACACTGCCGCATTAGATGATCGGGATCTCCACAAGTAAAACAAAATCTCTGACCTGCGAACTGTTGTGTGGACCCTGAAAACCCACTATAATTTCCTCGCCCTGTAGGTCGCGGCTGTGAACCGTACGAGCTCTAACCCGAGCTATAAGAACCCCTAGATGTCTGGCCACCCTCGAATGTCGGCATAGATGCATGAATAGGTCCCCGCTGCTGAAAAGAACCACTCACTCTCTGTGATCCCCTACCTCCAGATGAGGCACCATGAAATTGTCCTGATATACGGGCCCTTTTAGGGTCCCCAAACTCCTCTCTCTCCATCAATTCTGCCTCTTTGGCGGCGCTCACAATGGACTGAAAAGAAGTCCCCTCCCTAGATGTCCGAAACACAGCTGACCTGATAGAGAAAGCCAATCCCCTCACAAATCTGCGGATCCTCTCTGTCTCATTTGGAATAATGGCCAACGCATGCCTAGACAACTGGCAAAAACGCGCCTCATACTCTGTAACCGATAAACCATCCTGTCTCAGACTCTCAAACCTCAAGCGACTCTCCTCTCTCACGCTCCATGGGATAAAACGATCTTGGAATGCACTAGCAAACTGCTCCCAAGTCACTGGAGGAGATCCAACTGGCAAAACCCCCGAATAAGTCCTCCACCAGTCTCTCGCTGGTCCACGAAGCTGGAGTGTAGCATATCTAACCCCATGTGACTTAGCTAATCCGACCACCTCTAGTAACTCTCGGCAGGTAGTTAGAAACTCATGAGCGTCCTCGCTCTTCCCACCCTGAAACTGAGGTGGGTCCATCTTTCGAAATCTCTCATACGTACGCTACTCATCCTCTGTCAGAACAACCATCGATGCAACTTGACCCCCAACTGCTGGTGCAATATCATTATGAACCGCGGGATCTACTGGTAGTTGCCCCACCGCATCCTGAGCAACCGGAGCTTGTTGCTGCTCTTGGGTCTGAGCCCCCTCTCTAGCACGAGAGTCATGTGGTGTGGTAGTTGCACCACAACCCTGAGAAAAGCCCTCTAGCACACTTAACACCCTCAATAGCGTATCCTGTAGCAAAGGTGTGACTACGGGATCTGGAGGAACCTGGTCCTCTCTATCATCAATCTGAGGTTCGGTAGAGACCTCTCTAGCACTACCTCTCAATGGTGCTGCTCCACGTCCACGACCTCTGGCTACTGTCGTACTACTAGCACGACCTCTAGCTCGAGATATACCCCTACCCCTAGCTGGGGCCTCAACAACTGCCTCGGGAAGTGCCTCACCTCTACCACCAGTAACATTAGTTCTAGTCCTCATCATCTGTCAAAAGAGTATACAACAACTCAGTACTAAAGAAGGTGACTACGCACGATGAGAAATAATGAACAAAAAGAAGTTTTCCTAGTAATCCTTGTAGCCTCTCAAAGATAAGTACAGACGTCTCCGTACTGATCCTTGAGACTCTACGTAGACTCGGCTTGTATACACGTGAGACCTACGAACCTGGGGCTCTGATACCATTTTGTCACGACCCAAAAATGGGTGTGATGGCACTCGTCTTATCCCACCAAGACAAGTCAGCCTAAAACCAAATATCTAACAAAGTGCGGAAGTAAATGACAATCCAACTACAATTCCTATTATGAAACCAAGTCATATTAATTCAATCCCCAAAATCAGGTTGTCACATGCACAAGCCTCTAATGTAAATATTAGAATTGAAATAAAATAGAAGTCTAACATGAAGTTGTCTTTCAAGTAAAAACAAAGTCATAAACTGGAGTAGGAAAGTTCGCTGAGATGACAAGCAGCTACCTCACAATCCTCCACAAGATGCCTCGGAAACGAAAAGAATGACAACTATCACGAAGATCCAGGCTCGTATCCTACAAAAATTTGTAGAAGCAAGGGGTGAGTACCAAACCACGCGGTACCCAACAAGCAAACCTCTAAACACAAGTTAAGTGAACAAAATGCGGGCACTTCTTACACCATATCTAAACCTCCACGCTACAGTCTAATAGTTTACAGTTTACCAAACACACAACTCAATAACCACACTCTATCAGTTTACACATTCTCAATAACAACTCAATATTCAACAGTCACAAGCTTCACAGAGAAACACTCACAAGATCAACAAAACACGTGTTCAAGTTCATCAATAATAAAATGTGTAATGCCATGAGATGCAATGTCAAGTATAGTGATGCATGTCTTCCGTAACGATACACAACCGCTGTCTCTCAGTCCGGGACCCATGGGGGACATATCTGTCCATGCATCTGTCGCAGCGCACGACACGACCCTCGATAATAGTAACCTTCGCGGTGCGCGATACGTCCCTCGAAATATAATATCCATCGCGGCGCGCGATACGACCTTCGAAAATAGTACATCATCCTCTTACCACAACCATGTCTCAGATACAATGCAAATGACATGCTCAAATGAAAAGGAGGAGATAACCATTTGATAACAAAGCACAATTTACAACAAGAAATACAACACCAACAAATAAACATCAAGTCTCCAAATCATTCTCAACATCACACAAGGAAATACACGAATTTCGTACGCTTAACAAGAGTTTAGAAATCCATTTGCCTCAAATAGTTGAACAATCACTATGAGACTTGAGCCTTTCCTTTTCGTTTTGCTTCCAACTCAAAGCAATCTATTCACATTAATAATCACAATAAAATTTCGGAAATAACGAAACTCATGTTACTATAGGTCTAACCTAAACCCAAAAACTCACTCAAATCTATAATTGAATTCCTAATATTGATGTCAACTAGCTAGATGTCAACTTTCATATTTATTCAAGTTTCAAGCTTCGGTAAGTCTTCATTCATTAACCTAATATTAATAATATTCATAAAATACAATACACATAATATTCAACTACTCATTTCAATAAAACAGAACTTGAATTATAATGTTATAATATTTATGACAATTGTTTTGTCTTTTCCTTCTTTTGTTTTTCTTTGTTTAGCAATACATACTAATTGTCTATTATAAAACCAATCAACTAATCACAATTAAATCACTAGATAACAACTAACAAATTGATTTCAATATTATCACAATTTCCAACAATTCACGTGATTTACCTATTCTGCATTTTTTTTTCATATGCTCATCATTAAATAAATTATGCACACATATATATACTTTATTATATAATATTGTTATATGCACACATCTATGTGCAGAATCAAGAAGATTAAAGGAGAAAACTTACCTAGCAGTTCGTAAGCCGCACAAAAACCCTTCGCCCTTTTTCTTTTTTTTTTTCTTTTCCTTATTTATTTTTTTTGAATTATTTAAGTACTAAAAGTGTTAGGTTTTACCCACATATTTAATTAAATAAAGGCTAAATAGTATAGGGTCTTAAATAAATTATCACTTTAGCCCATAAACTATCGATTAATTAACTTAAGTTAAATAAATATTCAAAATCCTAAAGATGAGCTTTTGGGTCATTACAGAGTGTCACGTTCCGACACATAGTAGTAGAGGAGTGGAGTGTCACGTACCGACACAAGAATAAAGGTGATGAATCATGAAAGATGTTAATATACTCAATCTAATGAACCTAATTCCCAAATAAGTATGATATAGAGGCTTGAGTCCTCATGAATGTACTTGATGTTATTTATCAAAGATTCTTGTACATGTTGTTGCTACAGATTGAGTATTGTAGTTGATTTATGATATGAACTGATATATATTGTTTTCTATTTTGAGTTGGCTGATGATATCTACTCAGTACCCGTGTTTTGTACTGACCCCTACTTGTATGTTTCTTTTTGTTAAATTGTCGAGTGCAGCAAACGTGCCGTCGTCTTCAACTCAACCGCAACTCTAGCTAGTCTTCATTACACCGGACTTCAGGGTGAGCTAATGCTTCTAGCTTGGACTGGATCTTCTTCTTCATGTCTCGATGCCTTGAAGTTCCGGCATGGACTAGCTTTTTATTTATTCTAGCACTTCTAGATATTCTTAGCTTTAGTAATTTGAGGATAGATGTTCTTGTGATGATGACTTCCAGGTTTTGGGGATAATAAGTGTTCGAGTTTTTAGAAGTTATTTAATTGATTTTCATTAATGAGTTTAAGTCTTCCGCATTATATTGTGTTATTATATTCGAAATGTTGGGTTTTGTATTGATTGGTTCGCTTACATAGGAGGGTAAGTGTGGGTGCCAGTCGCGGCTCGATTTGGGTCGTGACAAAAAATGAGGTAATACTAATAATAATACCTAAAGATGTTTCTAGAACTATTGAATTTTCTTGTTATCATTCTTCTTAGATTTTTGCTTGCATGAGTTACATTTTTATCTTTGATCATCGTTCACTTCATATGTAGAAAGATGTTTCTAAAATTATTTATTCTTGATAGATTTTTATTAGAATGAAATTATATTTTTATTTTTGGTCATCTTTAATACAAATATATCATCTTATTTTTTTTATTTGTAAAGTTACTTTTCACATCTTTTTCTTTAATTTCAATCTAATATATATTATTAATTTTATCACACTAATTTATTTTCAAGTATATTAATTAGAGCCAAAATAAAAATTAGTATAATTAATTCGTGATATTTTTGTATAATAGTAGGTTTTTTAATAAGCATAATGAACAGAAAAATATTAAGAATTAAATTAAAATAAAAATAAAGTAGAGTAATAATAAAATAACAATTATTTAAGATGTTTCTAGAACTATTTTTTTTGTTATCATTCTTAATAGATATTTGTTAGCGTAAAATAATATTTTTATCCTTGATCATTATTCATTTCATATATAGAAAGATAATTCTAGAATTATTTATTATCTTTCTTCATAGATTTTTGTTAGTGTGAAATTAAATTTTTGCCTTGGTCGTCCTCCACTCCACTCTTCTATATAATAGAAAAAAGAAACATATCACTTAAAACATGTATCATGCAAATGTCCAACACTTAGGTGCTTTCTAAGATCATCCTATATGAAAGATGTATCACCAATTACAATTTCAAAGAAATTCCCTTTCTAATTCGAGTGGATCAACTTCCTTTTTTATTATGTTTTCATCGTAATTGTATATCAATAATTTTTACATTTGATGTGCTCACTTATCAATTCAAATTAAAATTGTATCCTACTGACCAAAATTGTATTACATGATTGCTAAATATATTTTTCTTTTATTTGTACTACAAAAATATTACTAATTGTATCTCAATATAATCTTATAATTACATATGAATATGAATATGTTTTTCATTTTAAGTTTTTCATTATTCTTTATTTCTCTCTCTTGCTTTTTGACTTATTTTATTTTTTTATTACTTTAAAAAAAATTCATCTTAAATTTCGCTTTACCTTTCACCATCACCCACGCACTCCCGCTTCAAGCTAAGCCCAATCGCCACAACAACTAAATTCATGTTGAGTTTAATCCAAAGAGTACATAAGACTTTGAATACTAGAGATATCTCTGTTCATATTGACAAAGTTGATCCAACAATCTTGATCAAGTTAGTATTTGAAGAATTTGTTTATAATGATTCCCAAATTTCAAATCAAGAAATTTCTCTATACGCTTTATTTTTTAATTCAAAAATATTTTTAGATGGGGCGTTGCATCAAAGGTGTTTAGAAGAGAAAATAAGATTAGCATGAGTGAACAAAAATTTGATATATGAGTTTATCAAATTATTCGAAATGTAATAAATAATTTAGATAAAGTTTTAAAATTGAATAGAGTAAAGTAATAGTAGTAAAAGAAGGAGGATAAAGCTACGATAAATTGTAACATTGAAAGTGAGGAGTTTTAATCAAGATGGCAAGGAATTTTTGAAGAAGAAAGAAGAGAAAATAACAAAGAAAAATAAATAAAATAACAAGAAATTATACTTTATTACAAATACTTGTAAAAATAAAATTATATTCTTTATTTTAAGTTGTTTGTATATACTCTCTATGACAAGTAGACAAAAAGGGATAAGGCACAAGTAGCTCCTACACTATGAACGAAATCCTAGAGACACACTTAATTAAACTAAGGTCCTATTACCCTCCCTCTCCCTCCTCCCCTCCCCTCCCCCCTAAAACTCTTTTTTTGTGCAGTTTTATACATCTTTTAACTTACGTAGCACACTCCGTGACCCTACGCATATGCCAAGTCAAAAAGATGTATAAAATTATTTTTAAAAAAATGAGTTGGGGGAGGAGGGGGAGGGGGGGATGGGACATTAGTTTAGTTAATGTGTTTTTGAGATTTGTTAATAGTCTAGGGAGGTACTTTTACGTTTTTCTGGACAAAAAATGATGTGATAATATCAGTTGAAGATTTTTTAGTGGGGTAATAGGACGCTCACGTAGTTAAGATGTCTTTTAAAAAATTTGATACAACTTCAGGTGTCACTTTATGTCTTTTCTCTATTCGAATAAAAAAAACCAGATTGATTGTGAAGTAAATATTATACATATATATTTAAAGAATACAATTCATTTGACATACCTATTTGAATGACTGCAAACTAAAAAAGAAATACAATATTCTTAATAAAAATATAATTATTTAGTAAATAAAAAACAATTGACAAACAAAATATATATATATATATATATATATATATATATATATATATATATATATATATATATATATATATATATATATATATATATATATATATATATAATTCTGGTATGAATATATTGAGTAAAAGAAAAACAATTGACAAATAAAAATTAATATGAACATAATTCTGGTATGGATAATATTGAGTAAAAGAAAAAATAATTGACAAACAAAAATTAATATAAATATAATTTTGGTATGAATAATATTGAGTAAAATAAAAACAATTGACAAACAAAACTTAATATCAATACAATTTTGAAACCTCTCCTTCTTCGTCTGCTATATTTCTTTTTCCATTTTTTTCACCAAATCCAAATTTGAATCCATATTCACTTGTGCATTAGCAACCTATAAGAAAAATTCATGATTATTAAATATGAATGTATAAAACTCAAACGATATATGGTGTTTAATCTAGATTACTACAATCTACTAAATATCAAATATGAAAACAGAATCACAAAAAAATTGAATACTAGTGTTTAAAAGACGAAAATTATGAAATATATAAAATAGGGAAATCTCACAAAATACGTGGTGAATATGAAACAAACTCACAAAAGAATCAAACAATACTGTTTAAAGAAGAAAATTTTGAAATATAAATATGAAAATAAAATCACAAAAAATCTCGCAAAATACTTGTTGACTTCGAATTTATCTTTATTAATGGGTGAAAAATCTTTTGAATTAATTGTGAAGTTTCTTGAACAATGATAGAAATTTTAAAAGAGTTGATTTTCTTAAACAAGGAAAGGAGAAAACAATGTTGGAAAAAGAAAGAGAGACAAATGAGTGATTGGGGGCAAAACCTAGAAAGAAGAGTAAGTGAGTAATGAGGTATTTTCTTTTTTATTTTTTTACCGAACATGAAGTAAAAAAATGGTCCAATGTAGGCCCGTTTTGAGAATAATGATGTATTTGCTCTAGTTCTTAGATGGCAGGAGTATCAATATATCATCTACTGTGGAATGTCATTCCATTGTACTAACCTCTATTCATATCGCAAATAACTGATAAGGTGCATCTGATCTTTCTTCTTCAGTGTCAGGCATAAATGGAGAAAAGCTAGCAATAAGAGCAAAATCTTGAAGCTGGAGCAAACTTTGAACCAACTTTGTCAGATGAGACCGCGTTTGTTTTAAAGTACCAATCAAACTCATCACTAGGTAATAAACGAGTCGAAACAGATGGTGATCAGATATGGATATCTAGTGAAGCTCTAGTTGATGGAGCAAAGACTGTTTTTTCAAGTCCAACAAAGTCTTAGGAATAATATAGGGCTACATTTCAAATATAACTAACAATTGTCGAAAATAAATTCATTCTTATTCTTCTCTCTTGTTCCTTCAATTTTATCCATGGCTCCTCTTATTATTCCTACTGTTGAGTTGCCTTCACTTTCGTTATCTCGATGTTTAAGGTCATTTCTCTCGCAAGAGAGTTCTGCTCTCCTCGTAGGGCTTTGAGTCTGAGTTCTACTTTCCTGAATGGAGTGTCTATTGAAATTTTTTTCGAAATAAGGGTTAACATGGATAAGTAAACGAAGTATACACATTATGTCTATATTATTTTCGAATTAATTATTTATCCAAATGAAAGGAAATAATATAATGCATAAAAATTGATACTAACATGCAAAGGGTTATTTGATATTATATTATATTGGAAAATCAGCAAACTAGTCATAATTTTTAACACTAAAATGAAGCACATTATTGTGGATTTTCATTATCTCTGCAATAACGAGAATTCAAATAGAGTGCTTTCCAAAACTTTCTTCAATGTTTATTCAAGTTACTTGTTATTGTTGTTTTTTAATAAAGAAATTAAGAAAATAATATAGAACGATTTTAAGGAAAAAATTACTGCAAAATTATCAAAGGAATTATTTTATTAATTATTCAGAGAAATACATTTGTAGATATAATTCCTAATTAAAAATAGAAAAATATGCTACAATTTATCAGTAAAATTTGAATAACAAATAAAATACTTAACTTCTAAATTCAAGTCACATAGGACTCTAACAAAATAATTTTAAAAACCTAAAAGTAGCTTATTAATATATCGAGTCATTTTCCTAAATGGTTACTCAACTTTAAGGAATTACCTTGAAATATCATTTAAGTTTCATTTAGGATCAAAATATCACTCAACTATCACTATTTTCCTTCAAATATACTTGACACTCCAAAAGTCTCACTCTCTCCTAGTTGACACGACACATCATTAAAGTCTTTTTAAATAATAGACTAACTTAATTCATTAAACCCATTTAACTGAGATAATGATCATATTATATTATATTATATATATATATATATATATATATATATATATATATATATATATATATATATATATAAATTAGTTTTTATCATAATTAGTTTTTTTTTTTATGCGATGAATAATAGTTTTTTAGAAGTTACACAATTTTATCAATTTTGAATAATCATGAACACATATATTCATAAACGAATTGATATATAAATCACTTATGAATGTCAACTTATATCAATCAATCATATATTATATGATGGATCAATAATATTTAAGGTTAATTAATTGGGCGTTTTGAAATTCATATATACTTTCAATATATTCTTTTAATAATAAAATAGAAAGTCAATTATATTTATAATAGAAAAAATAAAATTATGATCTTTATTTATCAGTATATTAATAACATATAATATGTATATTATTGATTGAAATAGGTAATTCAATTAATTATTACTTGTATTTCATAAATTTGGGATGAGATAAGAATATATATTGGTGCTTAATTGTATGAGAAGTTAAAATATAATATAATATAAATTAAAAGAATAAAATAAAAATTAAATTTAAAAAGTTAAATAATAATTTTTTTTTCATATCAATCTTACACATTTATTTGAATACTTTTATGAAAAATTTTGCTTAAAATTTTCAAATAATTTATTTAGGAATTTTAAAATTTGCCAGGTAATAATTGCATATAGAGATTTTTTTTATTAAACTTTATTTGGTAAAAATATATAAAGGAATTAGATTTTTAGTTTTTTTATAATCTTCATAAATTCTCATGTAATTTGTATGTATATTTTGTAGAGATAAAATTTTGATGAATTAAATAGGTCTATTATTTTTTAAAATGATGATTTATTGACATGACGTGTCAACTAGAACAGAAGGAGACTTTTGATGTATTTAATATTATCTTTTGGATAAAAAAATATAATATAATTCACTTTCTATTTTTTCAGGAAAAAAATGTTGTAAGTTTTAATTTCAAAATACACAGTTAATATTATTGTAATAGTTAATTTACCTTTAATTTTATTGATCCATTATACAATTTATGATTAATTGGTGTAAGTTAGCATTCATGAATGCATCTGTTTATAAGTATTCAAAATTGATGATACTTTAGTACTTTTTAAAAACCTATTCTTCGTAAGGTAAAAAAATAAAAAATTTAATTATGATAAAAGATTCCCAAGTATGAATATTTATTCTTAATAAACTAATGTATTTTTTAAAAAAATATTATTATTATTTTAGTTAAATGAATTAAATTAGTGTATTATTAAAAAAAAACTTTAATAACATGTCATGCTAACTAGAAGAGAGAGTGGGACTTTTGGAGTTTGAGTATATTTGGAGAAAAATAGTGATAGTTGAATGATATATTTGTCCTTAATGAAAGATAAATGATATTTCAAGGCAATTTTCCTAAACTTGGGTAACCATTTAAAGATTTGACATTTGATTTATTACTGCAATATCCCGAGACATATTCTCAACACTCCTTCTTGAATCAGGAAATGTAAATTGTAGTCTCTTCTGAAATTGACCTTCTACACAAATATGTTATCATTTGTCTTGCAAGGCTTGTGTGCATCTTCTGTGGACTAAATGAGAAACTCTTATCTCTTATTTCAACTTGTAAAATCTCTTAGTAGTAGAATCATAGATTCGATAATATTTGTCTCCAAATAAGAATTTATATTATTTTTCATATTGACTGACCAACACTAAACAAATTTTTATCATTATTAGGCACATAAAGAATATTTGAAATTATTTTTACCTACTGTTGTTTTAATTGAAACAGAACATTTTTCTTTTGTAAGAATACAATCACCATTTTTTATTCTGACTTTTTTTGTTTTCCATTGGAATGAACTCTTTAAAAAGATTTCTTATACCATATGTCATGTGGTTTGTACAACCACTATCAATCATCCAAAAATCAAATGTTTTTATTAAAAGCAAGTTGCCATAAATAAGTGATCTTCTTCCTCCATAGTGACTTGGGCAACTGTTTCATCTTTTTGAAATTTGCTTTTGTAAATCAAAACATCATGACCAAGTTGTTTACAGTTCTTGCATTGTGCATCCACTTTCTTCTAACATTTATATGGAGGATGTCCATTTTTGCCACAATGCTGACAAGATGGGTAATTCTTCAAGAATTTACCCTAACTTTGAGTTTCGTGGCTGACTATTAATGCTCCTTTAGTTATGTCATCTTGCTTCATAAGTCTCCTTTATTCCTGTGCCTGCAAAGAATTCAACAATTATGTCAAGGTAATTTCGGGCAGATTTTGTGTGTTTTCCAAGGTTGTAATACATGTTTCATATCTTTCGAGTACTGTAGCAAGAACCTTTTCAACAATTTTTGTATCTTTAAATTATGTGCCTAGTAATCATACCTTGTTGATAATATCAAGCAATTTGTCAGAGTATTCGTTGACAGTTTCTGATTCTTTCATTATCTGCAATTCGAATTTTCTCATTAAATTTAATACCTTAATCACTTATATTTTTCATCTCCTAAATATCTTTCTTACGAAAATTTGAAATTTCTTTCGGCGATATGTGAGTCATGATTTTTGTGAAATCAATTATCGAAACAACAACAAAGAAAGTTGTGTTTGTCTTCGACTTAATGATTTTCTTTTCCTTGTGACTCTTGTTATGGGTCATAGTGAAATTATTTGACAGTGGATTAATTTCATAATCCTCTTCCACGGCTCCCAAAGATCAATAGTCTCCAAGTAAGTTTCCATTCTCACATCTCATAGTTGATAACTCTCACTATAAAAAAAATAGGAGGGGTCATTCGTGAATAACTACTTTCGAAATTCATTTTTTACTCACAAGTCTCTCAAGAAGAAGACTCTAGATATCAATTGTTGATTTTCGATAAAGAAATAGAAAATAATGGAGAAAGACTTTGAGACAAAAAAAATTTATTGCAGAATTGTCAAAGAAAATTATTTATAATTCAGAAACATACATTTATAGATATAATTCCTAACTAAAAATAAAAAATATGCTTTTTATCAATAAAATTTAAATAATAAATAAAAAAATTAACTTTAAATTCAAGTCACATAGGACTCTAATAAAATAATTTTAAAATTCTAAAAGTAGCTAAGTGATTTATTACTACAACATTCTGAGACATATTCTCAACAGTTATTACACAACACAAAACTTGAGGATGTATATTGAAATAAACTTATGGCTATTAATTTGTTAGGAATATATTTAGTTTTATTAAAAAATTAGTTTGAATAAGATATATAATCTTATCTTCAAGATTAGAATAAGTTGTTAGATTACTTCCTTAAAATTAGTCACTTGTATTTGACGACGATTGAACAAAACTCATTTAACTCTTTATTTACAATCGAATCAACAAATGTATTTCATATTTGATTGATTTGATTTGACCAATAACTGACCCAAATCTACCCGAACACCTAGTAGCACTAATTCTAATGGTGACTCACAAAGTAATAAGAAACTTCTTTAAATTCTAGATGATGAACTAATTATTATAAGAAAGACGGAAACAGTTCAAAAATGCTTTAACATACTATAAATAGTTCAAAATATCCTCCTTTCACCTATTGGTTCAAATTTACCCCGGATTCTACATATTGAATAAAAAGTGTCCTTCACCTATTGAAAATGGTTCAACTTTGTTCTTCCTTCTATCTATTAGATAAAAAATGCCCTTAACATATTAGATCAAATTTAACCCTTTTTTTTTTATATATATTTTTACAATTATAAGAAAAAATATATTTTATAACTGCAAAGTTTGGACCTCTTGGGCTTTGGCTAGTAATTTATAGAACCGATTTGGACATAAATTCTTAAAATATTTTTGAAATATTTTTTTTTGGAAAAAGGCCTAAAATACGCTCGAAGTATTGGAAATGATATACAATTACCCTCCATCCACCTATTGTCCTTCAAATACCCTTATCATCCATCTTTGGGTCCAAATTTACCCCTTCATTAGCACAGGACAAATTAAAATAATTAAATAATATTATTAATTACATGGCACCCAACCATTCGTTGTATTTTAATTATTTAATATAATTTTAAACCAATTCATTACCCACCCATTTTTAACTAAACCCATCCAAAATGTTATTAAACTCGCCCGACACATGTCATAAATCTGAATCTAAATTGATTGATTTTGTGCAGGTACCTGATAATTGACCTTGGAATTACAACTTCATGGGAGTAAAACACACTGCTAGAATGAAATATGAAGTGAAGTTAGGTACACCTCGTGAGTACTACAATGAGGATCACAGACCAAAGCATTTCTTGGAATTCAGTAATATGGAGGAAGGTGATACTGCTGAGGCAGATCGAGAGGATACATTTACATAATATGCTGCTATATAAGTATTTCCCTCGAGTCCTTTTCGATCAGAATGGTTACTTTTGAGTTCTTGTATGTTTCAATTGTTATACAAAGTGAGTGTAGTGGCAGATGTTACTCTATTAAGATGGATAAGTTGTAAATATATAAAAATGATTTTGTAGCTTGATGCAACTGTATACTTTTTATCGGAGGATGAGCCTCTGCTAGCTTTAGCTGGTATAGAATTTTACCATTTAGCTGGCACTGCTTGTTTGCTGTTGAAAAAAACAGATGCTTGTACATTAGAGGAACTAAAATTGTGTTTTGGGTATTTTGAATTTCCGTTAATCCTTCGACTGTATCTTTTTCTTCAAATTTTATTAACTATCGTTTCTCGTAGACACATATACCAATTAACTTTGCCCTGTATTACTACTCTCATATATATTGAAATTTGAATCGGATAAAACCTGCGTGGATGTTTGTTCTCCAGTGCAGATTGATTACCATATTAGGAATAATGGGAAACACCATTGAGTCTATAACTTTTAATAAATTTGAGATAAAGAATGTATAGTAAGATAACTAGTGTTGCTGAGAAACAATAAAATTTTCTTGTTTCACATCTATGCAAAACATGAAAGAAGAGTAAAATCAACAAGGGATCCGTCTTGCTGATATCAGCCTTGGAAACGTATTGTTTCATTGTCCATCAACGCAGACTGGTATTTAAAGCTATATGTGTACCCAAGTCTTGTGGTGCACCAGAGTTTGTAGCAGAAGCAAGAATTTGATCAAAGAATAGAGAAGAACAGAATCAGAAAAGTATTCTGCAATAATTTAATGGAGATTTTTCACAAGAAATTCAGATTTTGATACCATGAGGCAGATCGTGATTTTTTTGTGTGGAAGAACTGAAGTGTTTATTTGGATTTTAGGGTTCTTTTAATTAAATAAGTTTTTGTATTGGGTGGGTCGGGCGGGTTAATAACATTTGGGCGGGTTTGGTTAAAAATGGATGGATAATGAATTGGTTAAAATTATATTAAAAAATTAAAATACAACCAATGGTTAGCTGTCACGTAATTAAAAATATTATTTAATTATTTTAAATTGTGCTCTGTCAATAAATGGGGTAAATTTGGACCCAAAGGTGTATGGGAAGGTATTTGAGTGCCAATAGGTGGATGGAGGGTAATTGTGTACCATTTTCAATACTTTGAGGGTATTTTAGGTCCTTTTCCATTTTTTTAAAAACATTCATCGGAAAAAGACTTAAAATACCCTCAAATTATTGGAGATGATACAAAATTACCCTCCATACCTATTGGCTCCAAAATACCCTTTCCACCCACCTATTGGATCCAAAATACCCTTGTCATCCACCTTTTGATTCAAAATTGACCACTTATTTAACGGTTTTATATTTGAACATGTTAAATATTTTTTTAAATATCTGACTTTCAACTATTTGTTATAATTTAACTTATTAGTATAATTTATAAATCAATCCACTACCCACCCATTACTAATTAAACCCCTCCAAATTAATAAACTGTCTCATAGTTAATACAACAACAGAAAAACTATTGCCAATTGAGTGTTTTTAAAAATTTGAGGCGAAAATATCTATAGAAGTAAATTATAATACATTCAAGTGTCTAAATAAAAATTATCGATAAACTGAAAAGTCTGACTATGTTCATCTTAATTATTCTTATGTCTCAATTATGTGATGTTACTTCATAGGTAACTTTTTTTCAACAAATATATTAAGAGTTTTAAAACAAATCATAAATATTTACAAAATTATATTTTAAAAAAGTGCATGAATTAATTCGGGATGTATTACTTCTTTACCTTTAATCATAAATTTCTAATTCAATCTTGAAAGAGAATCTTATGAAAGTGTTCTCCTAAATAAGCGGCTCAACCTAAATTTTATTGGAGCTTCAATTCGGACTCGAATACTTTTGGATGTCATTTTCAGGAATCTATAATTTCATCGTGTTTTAGTAGTGTTTATGACAATTTTGATATTATAATTGGATTATTAATTGAGTGGGATTTAGTTAGTATTGAGTGGGTAGTTGGTTTGGTTTATAAATTATATTAATATATTAAATTATAACCAATAGTTGAACGCCAAGTATTTTTAAAAAATATTTAAATAGTTTAATTTTAAAATAATTGAAGAAGTGATCAATTTCAAAGCTAAAGGTGGATGAGAAGGGTATTTTGGAGCCAATAGGTGGATGAAAAGGATATTTTGAAGTCAATAGATAAATGAAGAGTAATTTTATACCATTTTCAATACTTTAAGAGTAATTTAGGCCCTTTTCCATTTAATCATAGATATTATCTATTTCTTGAGAGACTAGTTTTCAAATCACAAAAATCTACTTCAAATCCTTTTTTGGGCCAAGCTATATTGTTGTTGCTTTTTTAAGTTAATAAATTAAAATTTGCCTTCAAACTTTTATATTATATGCTATAGCCCATCTGTTACTTTCAAATTATTTTGCTTGATTTGTATGAAACTTCTGTTTTGCTTATTTGTATAAAAAATTTTTTATCAAAGTCATAAAACTTTTTTAATAAATGAGGTCTCTCATCATCTATCGGCAGATCATCATACACTAACTAACCAGTTCAACATAATTTAAAGGCATAATACATAAATATGTCTTTCAACTTGATTTCAAATTATATTTATGCCCTTCAACTTTGGATGTGCACAAATAGACATTTAAATATGTACAAAGTTGAACAAATAGACAGAGATGTCCTATATGTCATCCTACATGTCATTTTTTGTCCTACGTGGTATCCTACGTGTATTGTGACATGCAGGACTCATGTGTTTATTTATTTAAAAGTTGGATAGTTAAAGTGTTTGTTTATGCATTATGAAAGTTGAAGGTCAAAGTTAAAATTTGAAGTCAAGTTTAGGGTCCAATAGATGTATAATGTCTAATTCAAAGGTATAATATATAAATATATTTTTTAACTTTGCCTCATTTTATATTTATGTTATTTAACTTTGAGTGTGTACAAGTAGAAACTTAGACTTGTACAACATGTTTTATATGACATCCTACATGGTAATTCACGTCCTACGTAATATCCTATGAGTATTATGTCACATAAGACTCATGTGTCTACTTGTTGAATTTTATACAAATTTAAGTATCTATTTGTACACACTGAAATTTGATGAATATAAATATAAAATGAAATTAATTAAATTAAAGAGTATATTTTATGTATTCTGTCTAATTTAACTCTAGTAAGTATGTTTTTGTCATTTCAATTGTTTTTTTATATTCTGTCAAAAAGTATAATCAACCACATCTAATTTTATTAAAGAAATATCTAAATATTAAAGCTACTAATTAAGGTAGAAATAGTTTGAGGGGTGAGAGAAAGAGTGAAGCAACAACGGCTAGTGAGAGAAAACATAAAATAAAGGGAAGCAGAAAGTAACCGTTAGGACTTAAAAAGAGCGCCTCATAATATTTCATCAAATCCTCCTTCCTTCCTTTCTCACTAAATAAACTATCCGTTACTCTTTGCATCAAGAACATAGAGGTTTTTTTTTGTCTATACAGAATTGAGCTTCTGCCATTGATTTGAGCTCAACAAAATTAAAAAAAAACATGGAGCCGATAACTCAAAGAAGAAAGAGTGGAATTAACCTTCCATCTACAATGTCGGAAACCTCTCTTCGTCTTGATGCTTTTTCTTCTCCTCCCAGATCAAAGCGAACAACCAATTTGGCTTCATCGCCGATGTCAAACAGGTCACCTCGGACAATATCGAATCTGTCATCATCTCCGTCTTCTAAATCTGCAAGTTGCAGTGATAGATTCATTCCTTGTAGATCTTCTTCAAGGCTGCATACTTTTGGTCTGGTGGAGAAGGCGTCTCCGGTGAAAGAAGGAGGAGGAGGAAACAATGATGCATATTCCAGGTTGTTGAAATCTGAGCTTTTTGGAGCTGATTTTAGTTGTTTCTCTTCTCCTGCAGGTACTAAGGGATGTGCTAATTCACCCATGAGTCCCAGTAAGAATATGCTCAGATTTAAAACTGAAAATTCTGGCCCTAATTCCCCTTCCGTTTTGGGGCATACAGATACTTCCCTCTCAAACGAAGTTTCTACCCCTCCTAAACCCCCTAGGAAAGTGCCTAAAACACCCCACAAGGTATATACATATATCAAGTAACAATGGTTAATTATTCTTCGTTTAATTGCATAATTTATGAATTTTTTATTAATTTCAGGTTTTGGATGCACCATCACTTCAAGATGATTTCTATTTGAACCTAGTTGATTGGTCCTCGCAGAATATACTTGCTGTTGGGCTTGGAACTTGTGTTTATTTATGGACAGCTTCAAATAGTAGAGTGAGTAAAAAATGCTTCTTTTTACTTGACTCGCTTCAAATAGTAGAGTGAGTAAAAAATGCTTCTTTTTACTTGACTCTATCATACTCTCGACTGAATATTGCATTTCTCAATAGGTGACAAAGTTGTGCGACTTAGGACCGACTGATAGTGTCTGCTCTGTCCAATGGACTAGGGAGGGGTCTTATATATCAATCGGTACAAGTCTTGGGCAAGTTCAGGTTTGGGATGGAACTCAATGCAAGAAGGTTAGAACATTTGGTGGACATCAAACAAGAACTGGAGTCCTTGCCTGGAGTTCGCGCATCCTATCTTCTGGTAGTAGAGACAGAAACATCCTTCAGCATGACGTTCGTGTTCCAAGTGACTTTGTTAGCAAATTTATCGGTCACAAGTCCGAGGTAATTAATTTTTCTCACAACATACAACTTGAAATGAAACCAAAAGCATCTTTAAGAGATGTCTCTCTCAATCAGGTATGTGGATTGAAATGGTCTCATGATGATCGAGAACTTGCGTCAGGGGGAAATGACAATCAGGTAGTATTATACACATATAATCAACTAATTAAACAACAACAGAAGAACATTTGCTCAAGTATGTTGGTTGTGAATTGTGATTTACAGCTGTTAGTGTGGAATCAGCGATCTCAGCAATCTGTTTTGAAGCTAACGGAGCATACTGCCGCTGTTAAGGCCATTACCTGGTCTCCTCATCAATGTGGCCTTCTGGCATCAGGAGGAGGAACAGCTGATCGATGTATTCGTTTTTGGAACACAATAAATGGCAATCAGTTGAACCATATTGATACAGGAAGCCAGGTTTGTTGTATATACAATGCCAACTTATTTTAGGCCTCGTTTCTGGAAATTTGACATGATTTATGCAGGTATGCAATCTAGCGTGGAGTAAAAATGTAAATGAGATAGTTAGTACACATGGTTATTCCCAAAACCAAATCATGGTGTGGAAGTATCCATCAATGTCAAAGGTAAACTAATTAAGTTGTTACTCATTAGATTGTATGGTTTTTGGGTATTTCGATTAAATCCTAAGTTGTGACAGGTTGCTACTCTAACTGGCCATAGTCTGCGTGTCCTATATCTTGCCATGTCACCTGATGGCCAGGTATTGCATAATATGTTACATTATCATAGAAAGGAGATTAATCGATCACAGTATCTTGAGATTTTTCAATTTTAACATGGTCTCGCAGACAATAGTAACTGGAGCAGGAGATGAGACTCTCCGCTTTTGGAATGTATTTCCGTCAGTAAAAATTCCTGTAAGTCGAGATGTTGTCAAGATTTAAAAACCCTTTCGCTGTTAAGAAACATGGCATTTAGCGTCTAGTTGTTTGTTTTGTTATTTCCAGGCAGCAGTGAAGGACACAGGAGTATGGTCTTTAGGCAGGACGCACATACGTTGATGTAATAATTATTGTTGCTGTAAATGGAAATTGAAATCAAGGAAGACACAGGACATACAAATATATATATAATTCATACTATTGTTTTTGCATATATATATATATGCATGTGAAACAGAAGATTGATTGTGCTGTTTTTAAACACCTTTTTGATTCATAAATATATTTATTTATGCCTGTAAACAATCTCCCAAAATTGTGAAGCCTTTGTTTACCTTTTGGCCTGTTGCCTCTATCTAATTTGGTGCCACAATCACTCCAGCTGGCTATTGTTTACATTGTCAATCTCCATAACTTTTGCAATATTCAAATCCTGAAAATGACAAAATATATATTACTGAAAATACAGATCGTGAATTCTTTTTATGCTTGCCACCGACAATTCTTACAACTGAAACTTAATTTAAAAAAATTTGTATCGATGAACTCTTTTCCGGATGGTAGTCCTGATCTTACCCTAATAATAATACCTTTTCACAGTAAAACATTAGAAAGGTAATATATAATTTTATGTTGAGAGGGGGTTCTAAGGTAAAAGACAACTTTTGGAATTTCTGTATCTCATTTTTTTTCTGTAAATTAAGATGTTAGACATAGATATATTTAAAATGCTCTTCTGCTTCCTTTCATTTCTACATTGATTTTGCTGGAGTTGTGCATCTTTTTCATTCTATTTTGGGAGAAGTAATCCAAACCTTGGCAACCAGAATTTGTGGGTTAAGAAATCGCTGTGTATTCCAGAAGTGATGAAGCAGTAGTCACTAGTCACTAGTCAGTCATAATTCTAATCAGTCATATATGGAAACACGAGTTTAGTTTGAGCCATTAGATTAAAGAAAAAACGATTGGATTTTTGTCCAAACTGTCCATGGCCAGTTTCAAATTGCAAAGGGTTTGAAGAAAATACATGAAATAATATATAATGGTCAATGTGATGTATTGTTTTAATTTGAGATCCTAGGATTAGTTATTATTGTTTCTTTCCTCTTTTCTTCAAACTATATAAGAAGCATTTTGAATTTGAATATATATAGTTGGTTACTTGCTTGGTAAATTTGAACACTAGCATTTATTTCAATGGGTGAGGATATGACCATCAGACAACATAACAAGATACTTATGTTATGTTTCAAGAGCTTTAGTGCTTCTCTATCTTATGTTAGCCCAAGCAATGGATGAAAGAATTAAGAACACTAACCTGCCTGCAGGGATTCAAAACTTTCTTCTGCCACCCCTAACTAGCAAGTAGCTATATAGTCAGCCTTGAAAATGTATGTGTCATGTCTCTCTAGTAGGGGCTGCCTTCCTACTTTCACCCACCAAATAATATCTTCCATTGAACACCTTCACCAACCATAAGCTTTTTAACAGTTAAAAATCACAATGAATAATTGTTATTTCTTCTCTAGCATCAAAACAAGGTGTTTCATATTTACAAATATTAGGATTTCTTTTCAACATTTCATCTCTTAAGTGTGTGGCTATCTCTTCTTCATCATTGATTTACCACCCACAACATATGATCACAAATGTAAACCAACATCAACTAAAACATAATTTGAGTTGAAATTTAAAAAAAAAAAAATTCAACATTAGCATACATATAAAAAAATTTTTAACTTTATAATTAATCTCAAAAAGAAACAACAACAATTAGCCAAAGCAAAAACTCAAGATCATCAACCCATTGTTCCTTCACTTAGAGACTTTTCAGTGTATGCATGTTCTTAAGTTTGGTTTCAATATGTTGAAAAATGGAGAAATTAAATGAAAATAAAAATCTATTGGTTTTAAATAAATGCATAATTAAATTACATATAGCTCCCCTAACTAAGTATATTTTATAAACTAAAAGAAGAGAAAAAAACATAGTCTTTACAAGAAAACATTTTGAATTACTGGAATTGTGCAAATAAGATAACAAAAAGATTAAACTAACACATTTGCTTAAACTTTCGCTTAAGCTCACTCTTATGTTCACTGTTAATGATATGAAAAAAATAGTCAGGATAGGTGCTTTGATGGATACAATTGGAAGTTTTGGCTGTTCAACGGTCAACACATTAATGGGCCCATCAACCCGTTGTGCCCTACGAAGTCTTCGATAGTGACTATTTTCGTCGATGGCCGGCAAATTGGAACACAAACATTTTATCATCTTTATTCAAGATATTTGCTTTTCTACTAAGAAACTGTACTAGTATTTATTTCAAGAGGATTTACATGCAATGTTACGAAAAAGGGTCAAAATTATTTCTGAACTATGCGAAATAGACCATTTATATCCTCTATTACATTTTGGGATAAAAAATACCCCCGCCGTTATCCTAGGAGACCACAAATATCCTCAAGAATTAACACATCAATTTTTTAGTGATGTGGCATGTCACATAGGACTAATTCGTCCACCTAAGCGTTGCCAACAAGGATTCACTACAAAAGAACTAAACCTTTAGCGGCTATATATATATATATATATATATAAATATGTATGTATGTATGTATGTATGTATGTATGTATATATACATATACATGTGTGTGTCTGTGTATGAAACATTCTAGTTCGTAGAGAAAAGACATTGTACTAAATGGTTCTGGTAATTTTGTATAATATTGTTTTCTTATTTCTTTTGCCTCGTCTAAATTGTATTTAGCTTTGTAATAATATTCTTTAAATGCGCAAGTATATTCTTCTAAGTAACACATTTTACATATAACTAATTTTGTCATAAGTTGTCTATTTATTATTTTTTCTCTATTTTGTTCTCTTATATCTGTAGTCATGCCTCCAAATTCATTTCTTATTGCTGATTCATATTTATCTAGTATATCTATATTTGTTGCTGATGCAGATCCATCCATTTTCTTATCATTCCTAAGTACTTCTAAACTTTCCGAGGGTAGATTTTCTATCCATAATTTTGTTGTTCCTACAAATGTTCTTTCTATGTATCTTGGTGTTTTTGCTGTTTCTATTTTATTGTCTATTAACTGTTTAGACATATTTCCTATCCATATTAATATTGCTTTATTTATATCTGCGACACAATCTAAATCTAAAAAATTGTATTGTTCATTTGCTGGTTTAGGTGTCCAATTTTTATTTAATCTACTGTTCCATATTGCATTATTTCTATCTGATTGCTGATAGCTTTCTGTATAATAAATTGGTGGTGTTCTCCTAGGACTAACTCTAGGACTATTTCTGCGACTATTATCTGGGGTTTTAACTCTTGACGTACTAGGTCTATTCATATCTCCTGTGTTTATCTCTAATTTTTTCGGTTTATTTATCTGTTCTAGAATTTCTGTATATGTTTCACTTGATAATAATTTTTATTTTTGTCGTGTTGTGTCGGCTGTAAAAAGCCAATTGTAAAAGTCATAAAGAAAATAGTGTGTATGTCGGCCATAAATAAAGAAGAGGCTATTATGTAAAGTAGTAATAGTAAGTATTTTGTTTTCTTGTGTCGGCCAAATATAAAGAGGCCAAGTGTAAAGTATGTGTCGGCCAGGTTTTGGCCAAAAGTCTGTAAATTTTGTGTATAAATAGAGGGTTTCCCCTCATAAATAAAATCATCAATCCTTCATCTAACAATCTTCTCTCTACTCTTTACTCTCAATTCATAAATCCGCTTCCACCCCCTCCATTGGTATCAGAGAAGTTGTCATATATTTGCATAAAGACACCTAAACTTTTAAAGTGTCGTATCACACCACTAAACAACTATATATCGTTGTAAATTGACCATTTTTACTTATTCCGTCGTCTATGTAATGTGCGTGTTGCTCACTCACTAGGTAACCCGACCTGGCCTTTTTTTTTTTGAAGAAAATTCGTGAACTCCTTTTCATTTCATTTCTCAACTTTTCCCTAAAAAATCAAACCAAATACACAATGTTGTTGTTGACGGTAGTGTTGTTGTTGACAATCTCGTTGTTGATCATTGTTGATCGTTGTTGATGTGTATTTGTGAAGATTCTTAGAGATTGAAGGTCTAACATGTTAGGGTTCTAAAATCTTCACTATTTTTGATTATTCTGATTTTATGGATTATTATAGTGTAGAAGTGTTAGAATCGACCTCCTACAGTTGCCATTGTTACAAATACGATTCAACATTGCATTTGACATTTTCAATCAAAAACTAACCACAAAATTGAGAAGAAATTCAACCATAAAAAACTTTAAATTAACGTTTATATTGGAAATTAAAAGAGAAAAGACGAATTCCTACCTTATTTTCTTGAGGAAGATGATGAAGTCGTCAAAAAGAGAGAACCAATATTGTTCTTGCCATGAAAATCAAAATTTTAGGGCTACCAAAGGCTATTTTTGAGTTTAAATTGGGGAAGATACAAAAATTGATTAAACAATTAATATTAAAGAAAGAAAATGACATGTGGCTGTTTTAAAATGGTAAATAAAAAGGAAAAATGGCCGCCCATGACGCGCCTAACGTGCGTGTAAACAACCCATATGAGTTAATAGATAAAAATGGCCAATTTACAACGATATATAGTTGTTTAGTGGGGTGATGGGACACTTCAAAAGTTTAGGTGTCTTTATGCAAATATGGGACAACTTCGATGGTCTCTTTATGTCTTTTCTCTTCTCTTAAAGAAATGCAACTTTACTTATATATGAAAGTAATATAATTTATGTGGGAGATTCTCTAATCGATAACCATCACTATGAGCCTAAGAGATGGTACAACATCTTACCTCACGTTGCAAGAGCACCGTCCTATACCTTGCCGTCAATATAGAACCTGAACTACTAAGTGAATACGCTAGTCTATGCTAAAAAGCACGAAAGAATCATCTAAAAAGTATGACCCTTATTCTGTCCATGTTAGTTAAATGGTTTATGGGGGCTTGAGTTAATATGAACTCGCATCCCCATATCTGTGCTCAATACTACTCCCAAAAACTTAGCTCATATGTTCTTAAAACAACTTCTTCTATGTTTGAGGTAATTGCTCAAACTTAGCTTTAAAAGCTCTCTTGGAAATCATAGTTTCCTTTTTACTAAAACTATCCAAAGGCTATGTTGGAAGTCTAGCTTCCTTTCTTTCTAAAAATGTGAAAACATTTGTAACTCTTAGGGAATACTTAGTTCCGTTATAACTTTTGAGAAATGAACTCAACTCTATATTCTTTGCTTAACTTCTAACGTAACTCTTTCAGAATTAGTTCCCTTGTAACTTTTAAGGATTTAACTCAACTCATTACTCTTCGCTAAACTTGTATCTTGAGCCATAAAACAAAGTTAAAATGTTTGTTTAAGACTTTTGAAAACTTTAAGAACTTACTTTGAATTGCTTCTTAACTTTAAAATTTGACTCTTAACTTTTTTGACTTTGATCTTAAATTTTCTTGAATTGAATTATGAATTCAAGGTTCATGATCTCATGTTTATGGATAATTTCATGATATTTAGATGCACCTTAGAGTGTTCGAATCAACTAAAAAATTTGGGTACATCACTTAGGAACTAGTACAGGAAGATGGGGAATGAATGGAGTCTTAATGTGTCCTTGGAGCTCTGAGAGGTGCGGGGCACCAGAGCCTGACGAACAGTGTATGTCCTGAGGGGATTTGGTTGGCGTGGCGTGCCAGGGTCATAAGGGCAGAGTCTTTCCTGTGGGGCTTTGGCTGGCGCGGCGTGCCATGGCCTGACGGAAAGATTCTGTCTTGTGGGGCTCTGGTTGGCGCGGCTCCCCAGGGCCTGACAGACGGGCGTTTCGACTTTTATTTTTCATTTTTCATTTCTAAACCTTATAAACTTCCATGGATATTTTAACAGACACTTAGAATCACTAATACCCTCAATATCCAATAGATTAGACTCAAAAAACTACCAGGAAACACGAACCAAATCAACTAAAGGCATGCTACAACTCAACCAACAAGAATTTAACAATTGTTCTTCAAGAACTTCATTTTTCATCATTCAATCTACTTAACATTTGCTGAGTTAAATAAGTTGATGTGTGGGAAACTAAACCAACACAAAAATATCTCACATACCTTGATAGGGATCACCTTCCACAAGTTTCACTCATAAAACCTTAGCAT
This sequence comes from Solanum lycopersicum, assembly GCF_036512215.1. Classification (NCBI taxonomy): domain Eukaryota; kingdom Viridiplantae; phylum Streptophyta; class Magnoliopsida; order Solanales; family Solanaceae; genus Solanum; species Solanum lycopersicum. The sequence goes on from NC_090805.1 coordinate 32,262,274, forward strand.
TCTTGATTTTTCTCCCTTCTCCTTCTTTTTTTTTTCTCTTTTCTCCTAAGCCCTAAGCGTGAATAATTTTCTAAAACTGAATTAAACTAAGTTTTTACCCTAATAAATCCCTAAAAATGAATTAGGAAATACATTAGAGAAAAGACTAGTTTGCCTTTCCTTAAATACGTATTGGGACTTTCTGTTAGTGAAAAACTTACAAGATAATAAAATTGCAAGATTACAATTGAAAAAAATGAAGAAAGTAATCTCTTCAGGCTGAGGCGCGGATATCTCGCTCTCTTTAACGAGATTCAAACCCACTGCAGCAAATGTTTTCACCGGCCCAGCAGTAGTCCTCTTTGACTTGTCCCCTCCAGGATACAACAGTCTTTACAAAGTATAACTCAACAACTATGGACAAGAGTTGAGTCCAAAGCTCCACAAAAAAGAACACCTCCCTTCAACTAATAAGAACTCTCTTTTAGACTAACTCTTTCACTCTTTTTTTTCTCTTATGAATTGTGTGTCTCTAAAACCAAATGAAGACTACCACTATTTATACTACAAGAAGTCTTCCTAGCAATGAATAGGAAGATAATGGAGGTAGTAAATAGTGAAGATAATGGCCTTAGGAGTTTCATAGGTTACAATGGGAGTTACATAGGTTACAATGGGAGTTACATAGGTTACAAAGAGTAATGGAGGAATTAAGAATGAAATACATTGATGGATAACCAATGCTAATGGATGATGTAGAAGTCATCCATTCCAATGTTCATTCTTATAACTCCAAAATAAAGCAATTTAATATGTTAAATATTAGTATTAAAATGCTAATAACCTAACAATCCCCCACTCATTTTAATATTTAGATAAGAGAGTATACCAGTTGAAGGAAGACTACTATGCATAATGAAGGTGTGCTCTGCATTGAACCTCCACTTAGTGAAACAGTAACTTTTACTCCAAGAGTCGTAGTGGTCTCAGACTTGAACTATGACTGCTTAAGGGAAATAAAATATCACTGCTCACACATAATAATCAAGGTGTTGACATGAGCTTTAACAGCCAGCACGTTATGGCCATGTGTTATCCCGGTTTCATGAGTGCATTCGAGAAGAAGCCCCATTCTCATAGGAAGCGACCTACTTCCACACATCACATAGGTGAAATCTATCGAGAGTGCTCCTGTAAGATTAAAACTCCACTCATACGGGCTATAAATATTCATTAAGAGTTTTATCAATTCAACCTTCACAAACTACAGGAAATAATGCACTCACATCATAGGGAGGGAAAAAATAGTGCATTTTTCACAACAAGTCATCATATGATTAGTTTTTCCCTTTGAACCTGGTTATAGGATCTCTAGTCCCCACGTTGGGTTTCCTCATATATGACTCAAGGATTTGTAGGCTTCAATCCCATCCCCCTCGATGTGCTCCAGACCTTTTCTCTTGTTAAGGCCTTTGTAAGAGGATCTGCAAGATTGAAGGAATATTGATTGTATTAAAGTGTTAACCTAATAAGGGAATACATGGGAGATATATATAGGAGATATAGGAAGGAGTACTAATCCTAATAGGACTAGGATTAAGGAGTACTAATCCTAATAGGACTAGGATTAGTACACAGTAAATACTAATATTATTTTATACTATTTATTTAATACTATCTATTATTATCCCCCCTCAAGCTGAGCTGAGCGGAAGCGAACGGAAGCTTGGAACTGAGGTAATCGTGCTGTCGGCTCGGGAGAGGTTTGGTGAGAATATCAGCCGGTTGTTCTTCAGTGGGTACATACTGCACAGTCATGGTGTCGGCCTGAACTTCATCGTGAACAAAGAGACAGTCGGTATCAACATGCTTCATTCTGGTGTGTAGGACGGAATTCTTGGCCACACAGATGGTTGATTTGTTGTCACAATAGAGAGCAGGAACAATGTGAGTGGCGCGGAGTTCGCGAAGAATATATGTGACCCACATGGTCTCAGCAGCAAGAAGAGCAAGGGCGCGGTATTCAGCTTCAGTCGAGGACCGAGAGACCTTGGGTTGTTTTTTTGTACACCAGGAGATCAGGTTCGGCCCCAAAAAAACGAGAAACCCCGATGTAGATTTTCTGTCATTTTTATCATTCGCCCAATCTGAATCTGAGAAACCCCGAAGCTCCAAGTCCTCGGGTCGAATGAGTAAACCACGATCAAGAGTGCCAAAAATGTACCTGAGAATGCGTTTTAGACAATGGTAATCATATTCACTTGGTTGATGCATGCGCTGAGCAACTCGGTTGACAGCAAACTGGATGTCAGGACGGGTAATGTCCAGATACTGTAGAGCCCCAATGAGGCTGCGGAAGTGGGTGATATCGGCAAAGGGGGTGGCGACTCCATTCGTAGACGAAGAGACTGCCATCGGTGTTGGTTGACTAGTGCATTTTTCCAGTCCAGCTTTCTGCAACAGATCTCGAGCATATTTTGACTGATGAAGAAACAAACCGCTGCCTGTCCGAGAAACCTCCATTCCCAGAAAATAATGTAACGGGCCAAGGTCCTTCATTTTGAAGGTAGTATGCATAGCTCGAGTGACATCCTGAATGAGAGCTACAGTAGAGCCTATAATAATGATATCATCTACATAGACAAGAAGAATGACTGTACCGTGTGCTGAATGTCGAGTAAACAAACTCGTGTCGTGTACGCAACACGTGAAGCCGAGTCCCTGGAGGAACATTTTCAGATGTATGAACCAAGCATGGGGGGCTTGCTTGAGCCCATACAGAGACTTCTGGAGTTTGCAAACATTTTGAGGGAAGAGGGGATCAACATAGCCTGGTGGTTGCGTCATGTAGATAGTTTCATCAAGCATGCCATGAAGAAAATTATTGGAAACATCCAACTGATTGATGAGCCAATTTTTGCGCACGGCGAGTGACAGTACCAAGTGAATGGTTTCCTGCCGAATAACAGGACTGAATGTCTCGGAGTAATCAAGCCCATACTCCTGATTGTAGCCTTTAGCAACCAAACAAGCCATGTACCTGGAAATACTGCCATCTGTATTGTGTTTAATTTTGTACACCCATTTACATCCCACTGGGTGCCGCCCATGGGGCTTAGGTACAAGAACCCAAGTTTTGATCAGTCAAAGACTTAAATTTGTCATCCATAGCATGATGCCAATAAGCATTTTTTGAGGCAACAGAGTAGGTTGTTGGTTCACTATCGGGAAGGGGTGTATTTGGTAGTATGGTAGCCTGAAAGGTTTTGGGTTTAACGATACCGGCTTTGCCACGGGTTAACATGGGATGAGTATTGGGGGGTGGCACGGGCGGTGGTGATTTGGGGGTGGCCGGGAAGGACCCAAAACGAATCGAGCTGGAGATGTTGTGGGTATGGGGTGGTTCGGGTTGGTTGTGAGTGTGGGTGGTGGTTGCGGGTGTATTGTGGGTGACGGTCGAAGGGGTGATGAGGGGTGGTTGGGTAGGGGGTGGAGGTGTGGAGGTGTGGGGGAAGGTGGTGAGGGACCCTGTAAGTATGTTGGAAAAAGGGGAAGGACGCCAATGAATGATGTATTTGTGGAGGAGGAAATAGACTCGTAGGGAAACTCATTTTTGACAAATTTGACATGACGAGATATGTAGACTTTATGAATTTGTGGGTCAAGACAGCGATAACCCTTGGAGGTAGGATGATAGCCCAAAAAAATACAAGGATGGGATCGGGGTTGTAATTTGTGAGTAATATGAGGGAATAGCCAAGGGTAGGCAAGACACCCAAAGACGCGGAGGTTGGTATAATTGGGAAGTTCTTGCTAAAGGAGTTGATAGGGTGATTTGTTGGAGAGAGTGTGACTGGGAATTCTGTTAATGAGGTAGTTTGCGGTGGCTAGAGCTTCTACCTAAAAGGAGACAGGGAGATGAGATTGATGTAGAAGAGTAACCACCGTTTCAATGAGATGCCGATGCTTACGCTCAGCCACCCCATTCTGTTCGGGAGTGTATGGACAGGAGGTTTGATGTATAATTCCCAGGGATTGCAGAAACTGGCCAAAGATGTTATTTACATATTCCTTTCCATTGTCACTTCGAAAAAGTTTAACATGAGAATTGAATTGTGTTTTGACCAGTTTTTCAAAGGTGACAAAGGTGGTGTATGCCTGTGATTTGTGTTTTAGTGGGTACAACCAAGTGTATTTTGTAAAATCATCCACAAAACAAATATAATAGCGAAAACCAGCAAATGAAGGAATAGCAGTAGGACCCCATAGGTCAGAATGAATAAGTTGAAAAGGTGCAGTTGTACGCTTCTCAGATGAAGTAAAAGGTAATTTATGAGATTTAGCAATTGAACAGGAGTCACAATTGTTTACATGAATGGAAGAAAAACCTAATTGAGACATTAAAGAATTTATTATTTGAGTAGAGGGGTGACCCAGACGACTGTGCCACAACAGACTGTGGCCATCAGCCGAAAGAGCCACTGGAGCCACAGGAACGCTTTCTGAAACTGGGTGGGCAGATGAACTTGTGCTAGGAAGAACGTACAGACCATGCTCACAAGGGCCCTAAAAAATCACCCTCTTGGTAGTATTGTCTAGGATCAGAAAATCATTAGAGGTGAACAAGAGTGAGCAATTATTGTCTTTTGTGAATTGGTGAACTGAAAGGAGATTAGCTTTAATAGAAGGGACGTGGGTAAGGTTACCTAGGTGAAAGATAGCGGTGGGGGTTTTAATGGTACCCGTGCCAGTGTAAGAAATATTAAAGGACTCACCGTTGCCAACAGTAATACCATTGGAGCCATGATATGGATTTGGAGCGTTAAGCTTGGATAGATCAGAAGTAACGTGCATGTTGGCCCCAGTATCCAACAACCATTCAGAGGAAGGGCCGGCTTGAGATGCGTAATTGGCACGGTTATCACTATTTCGGCTCTCCTCATACCGAAACCAGCAACGAACAGCGGTGTGTCCTGTTTTCTGACAGATTTGACAAGTTAGACGATCCCGCTCGTAAGTGCCCTGCCCGCCCCTAGAAGATGACTGCCCGCCGCTGCCGAAGGAGTGCAGGCTGTTGTTGCTGCCGTGCTGCTGACCGTCGTACGATGGACGACTGCCCTGCCGACCGTCACGCCCGCGGCCTCCGCTGTTTCTGCCATAGCCACCGCGGCTCCCCTGCCGGCCGCCACCACGCCCCCCGCGATAGTTCTGGCTTGCGGTGAGGGCAGTGGCCGGCTCCATAACAGCGGTTTCTCGGTGAAGAAGTTTGCTCTCCAGATCCACGTTGAGTTCTTCACTTCTTAGCCACGAGGAGAGAGTAGCCAGGTCAACGGGCGTTTGACTGATGCGAACCGCCTGTTTAATGGAGGAGTAAGCTGATGGGAGCCCCCGAACGACGCACATGCCGAGATCTTTTTCGGGAATGATTTCGTTCACGGTGTCGAGGGCTGTGATGATGGTGGAGACCTCGTCTAAATACTCCGCCATAGTTTTCTTGCCTTTGGTAATTGTGTGGAGACGATCACGCAATTGAAAAATATGAGAGTGGGAAATTGATGCATAGCGTGTTGCGAGGGCCGTCCATAGGGCTGAAGCAGTTGTGTAGGATCGGACGTGTTTCTGAACTGTGAGAGAGATGACCGCAATCAAACATGATCGGATCTGGCCATCCACGGCTTTCCAGGCGGCATGGGCCGGATTGGTTTTTTTTGATTTGTCCATGGCGGTGATGACTGCCGGCGGCGATTTTGTGCTTCCATCGACGTATTTGAGAAGGTAATTGGCCTCAAGGGCTGTAAGAACGGTGATTTTCCATGTAGGGTAATTTATGTCAGATAATTTTTCGGGAATCAGGGAATGAAGATGCCTGAGAAGGAGTTTAACGCCAGTAGGAAGTGAATCGAGAGGATCCACCTCGATTGTCATGGCTGCCACCGCCCAAGAGAAGAGAGGGAATGATCGGTGCCCTAAAGAGAGAAAAAAACCTAGAGAAAAGAAGATCTAGGTTTTCTGGCTCTTGATACCATGAAGGAATATTGATTGTATTAAAGTGTTAACCTAATAAGGGAATACATGGGAGATATATGTAGGAGATATAGGAAGGAGTACTAATCCTAATAGGACTAGGATTAAGGAGTACTAATACTAATAGGACTAGGATTAGTACACAGTAAATACTAATATTATTTTATACTATTTATTTAATACTATCTGTTATTAAAGATTATCACAAGATTTGACATAATCAACATTAATGGTACCATTTGTCAAATACGATCTTACATTACTGTATTTCCTTATAGGTCTTAATTTACCGTTGTAATAACGGTTTTGAACTCTACCAATTGCAGCGGTGCTATCATAATTAATTAAATAGGAGGAATTGGTTTTTCAAAATAAGGAATTTGAAACAATAAATCTCTTAACCAATTCGCTTACTCACTAGCTGAAGCTAAAACAATTAGTTCAGCCTCCATGGTAGAGTTATCAATTATAGTTTGCTTTTTTGATCTCCAACAAACAGCACCACCACCTAAAGTAAAGACATAACCAATGGTAGAACAGGAATCACCTGACAAAGTGTTCAATCCGCATCACAAAAGCCTTCAAGTACAGCAGGATATTTTTTATAGAACAAACCACAATTTTTTGTTCCAATCAAATATCTCATAACTCTTGTTATAGCATGCCAATGTTCATTACCTGACTTGCTTGTAAACCTGTAAAGTACTCCTACTGCATATGCAATATCAGGCCTAGTGCAATCAGTCACATATCTCTAACTTTCGATTGTACTAGCATATTTCTTTTGATTTATTACATCATTTTCACTTTCAACGGGAAATAAGTGAACACTTGAATCAACAGGAGTAGCAACATGCTTGGAATCATGAAAGTTATATTTTTTCAAAATTTTCTCAACATAATGTGACTAGTCAAGGAAAATCCCTCACATGTTCTTGTTATTTTTATTCCAAGAATAAAATTTGTCTCACCAAGATCTTTCATATCAAAATGGCTTCTAAGAACATTTTTAGCTTCATCAATAACATTCATGTTAGAGCCAAAGATCAACAAATCATCAACATAAGGCAAATAATCACATGAGAATTATTCCAAGACTTATGATATATGAACTTATCACACTCATTTGTTTTAAAACCATTTTCAATCATGCAGGAATCAAACTTTTCATGCCATTGCTTTGGTGCCTGTTTCAAGCCATATAGGGATTTAGTAAGTTTACGTACTTTGCTTTCTTGGCCTACTTCAACAAAACACTCGGGTTGGTCCATATAAATTTCTTCATTTAGGTCTCAATTTAGAAAAGCAGTTTTTACATCCATTTGATAAATTTGCAAACCAAAAATTGCAGTCATAGCAACTAAAAGTCTAATGGATGTAATTCTTGTTACCGGAGAAAAGGTATCAAAAAATTCTAGGTCTTCTAATTGTTTAAAACCTTTTGCGACTAGCCTAGCTTTGTATTTATCAATAGATCCATCCGGTTTCAACTTTTTCCGTAAGACCCATTTACAACCAAATTTTTTATAACCCAGTGGTAAATCAACTAACTTCCAAGTTTTATTAGAAATTAGAGATTCCATTTCATCATTTACAACCTCTTTCCAAAAAATAGAATCATGTGAAGATAATGCTTCTTTCAAAGTTAGAGAGTCATTTTCAACATTAAACACATAAAAATCAGGACCAAAATCTTTTTCTACTCTAGCTCTTTTACTTCTTCTTAACTCAAAATCAACAACTTCTTTATTTTTCAAAGTTGAAGTAGAAGAACTAGGTAGTGACAAAATATTTTGTTCAATCCTTTGACCCCCACTATTTTTAGTATCAAAAGGAAATTTATTTTCATGAAAAATAGCATCAGCAGATTCTATTACAATATTATCTTCAAGATTAAAAATTTATAGGTTGTACTATTTGAAGCATAGCCAAGAAAAGCACAAGTAGTAACTTTCTTATCCAACTTTGTAATCTTGGGATCCATTAGCCTCACAAAGGCTAGACAACCCCAAACTCTTAGATATCCCAAACTTGGCTTGTAACCTTTCCACAATTCAAAAGGTGTCAATTTAGAATTTTTATGAGGCACACGATTCAACACATAACAAGCAGTTAAGATAGCTTCACCCCAAAAATTTAAAGGTGCATGTGATTCAATAAGCATGGCGTTAGTCAATTCAATCAAAGTTCTATTTTTCCTTTCTGCTACTCCATTAGACGAAGGAGAGTAAGGAGGAGTAGTTTCATGATATTCTAAATGATCTAACAAAAGAATTAAACTCATTTGATTCATATTCACGGCCTCTATCACTTCTAATTATTTTTATTTTTCTTCCAAACTGATTTTCAACCTCATTGAGATAAGTTTTGAAATTTTCAAAAGCATCACTTTTATTTTTCATCAAGTAAACATATGTAGACTTAGAAAAATCATCAATGAAAGTGATAAAATATCTATTACCTCCACGAGTTAGAATTCCACCAAGTTCACAAATATCAGTATGAACTAATTCTAACAAATCAGTTTTTCTTTCAACTTGAAAATGAGGCCTTTTAGTGATCTTGGCTTTACTACAAGCCTCACATTTTTCAAAATTCTTTTTAACCATTGGGATTAATCCTAAACTACTCATGATTCCAACATAACGATCATTAATATGACACAAACGAGCATGCCAAAAATTAGTAGAAGAAAGCATATAAACAGAAGTAGAAGTTTTATTCATTTCAACATTCAACTTAAACATCCCATCACATGCATACCCCTTCCCCACAAAAATACCTTTCTTCACTATTACATATTGATCAGATTCAATAATCTGTTTAAAGCCTGCTTTATTAAGAAGAAAACTAGACATCAAATTTTTTCTCATAGAAGGAGTATAAAGTACATCTTTCAATGTTAATATCCTTCCAGAAGTAAAACACAATTCAACATCTCCCTTTCCAAGCACTTGAGTAGTGTGGGCATCACCAAGCATGATAGTTTTGAGCTCCTCAAAATGAGTATATTTTTTAAACCAGTCTTTGTCATAACAAACATGACGGTTTGCACCAGAATCAGCCCACCATCCATCAACATTCTCAACCATGTTTATGTCGGTAATTACCGCCACAAAAGGTTCTTTGGTAACGTTTGCCTGAGGGTTAGGACCACGTTTTCGAAATCTGAAAAATCGAGCAATATGCCCACTCTTGCCACAAACAAAGCATGGTCCCTTTTCTTGAACTTGTTGATTTTGTGCTTGGTGATTGTCACCATTATTTTTCTTGGGAGGTCTACCATTATTTTTCTTGAATTTTTTATTCTTAGGCTTTAAAGAAGTATTTTTGTGAGTTTCAGGATTAGCATTATTCAAAGTAATTAAATTTACCTTCGATGTGATTTTGTTCTCTTCTATTTGTAAAAGTGCATCTTGGCCTCTTGCTTCTTCTTCCATGCGGATTTTCATTATCAAGGTTTCAAGAGAGGTTCCCTTTTGTTTGTGGCGCATAGTTTTTTGAAATTCCTTCCAAGAAGGTGGAAGTTTATCCACTATGCCACAAACAATAAGGTTATCTCCAATTTTAACCTCTTCGGATCTAAGCTCTCCAACAATCATGATGAAGTCTTGAGCTTGATCTACCAATGATTTGTTGTCCACCATTTGGAAACGAAAAAATCTACTAGCTCCATATTTTTTCGCTCCAGCCTCTTCGGTATCATACTTACTCTGCAATGCCTTCCAAATTTTCTTTGCACTAGAGTAAGTTCTATCATAATAATCATAAAAATTATCAGATAGACAATTAAGAAGATAATACCTACACTTATAGGAATCACCATCGTACTTTTCCACTTTCTCTAGACGAGAAATAGTTTCATTATCATTCATAGTGGTGATGTCTTCTTTATTTGGATTCTTCTCGGTTAAAACATAAGAAACATTGAGAAGACTTAAGTAGAAAAGTACTTTACCTTTCCATCTCTTGAAATGGTTATCATTGAACCGAAATGGCTTTTTAAGATCTCCCATCTTAACATCCGCAATTTTTTCAATTGGAGCCATCTTTGAATCTCCTTAAAATTGTTAGTGAAAAACTTACAAGATAATAAAATTGCAAGATTACAATTGAAAAAAAATGAAGAAAGTAATCTCTTCAGGCTGAGGCGCGGATATCTCGCTCTCTTTAACGAGATTCAAACCCACTGCTGCAAATGTTTTCACGGTACAACATTAGTCCTCTTTGACTTGTCCCCTCCAGGATACAACAGCCTTTACAAAGTATAACTCAACAACTCTGGACAAGAGTTGAGTCCAAAGCTCCACAAAAAAGAACACCTCCCTTCAACTAATAAGAACTCTCTTTTAGACTAACTCTTTCACTCTTTGTTTTCTCTAATGAATTGTGTGTCTCTAAAACCAAATGAAGACTACCACTATTTATACTACAAGAAGTCTTCCTAGCAATGAATAGGAAGATAATGGAGGTAGTAAATAGTGAAGATAATGGCCTTAGGAGTTTCATAGGCTACAATGGGAGTTACATATGTTACAAAGAGTAATGGAGGAATTAAGAATGAAACACATTGATGGATAACCAACGCTAATGTATGATGTAGAAGTCATCCATTCCAATGTTCATTCTTATAACTCCAAAATAAAGCAATTTAATATGTTAAATATTAATATTAAAATGCTAATAACCTAACACTTTCATCAATCCAACAACCTAATTTTTGAAAGGCATATCTTCCTCATACAATATTGAAATCGTGCAAACTCGGCGCCGTTGGAATGATCTTTCCAAGGGATTTCCGACCATATAAAGAACTGACTTTAACCCATCCTGAGCTAGTTGTTATGGCCTTTTGAAAATAACAAAAACTCTCTTTCTTAACTTTAGGAATATTTCCAAATTTCCCCTTTTCTTTCCAAAAGTGATAAATTTTAGTTTCTTAGCTTATTCTTGGCTATTACGTGTTACGAGATGTTACAGAGGCTCTAGATTACCTTAGTTCATTTTGAGGTTCCTAACAATATCCCCCAGTTGGGAACATTCATCCTCGTATGACACCTGAAACATTTTAAACATTTTCAAGAACTCAATGACCTAGACAACCCACATCATTCAATGTAGTTATAACATAAAATTCAATGCCCCAAACTTAAAAGGAACATCAATTTCGTAGAAGTATGCACTTAATGCAACATAAGTAAGTAGAACCTTCATTCACTCACCCCTAATGCATCAAACACATAGTCATGTGTCATGTTCGTGGGAGGAACATCGTTCTCCTAATCATGACATGATTTTTACTTTTCATTTCACCAAAAGACTCAGTATGCAATAATCTTTAAACCTTACATAGGCATGTTCAACACTATCACTCAAGAGGTAAATAAATAACTCATATTAAATGCACACAGATCATGAGTAATGTAGATCAAGAAAAACCTTTATCATTTAGACATAATATAATCATGAAAATAAATCATATCACCATGTTTTTTTTATGTTTAAGGAGGAATGTCCTTCTTCTTAACATGCTCACATGTCATCATAAAGTTCATATACAAGCATTTAACCAAGGTCAGTTCATTTTAAGGAGAATTCCTCCACTTCTAACCAATGCATGCTCATACTTCCTTCCTCATGAAGTCAAATTGGTAGATTACACCATACATATCATAACAATAGGAAGTTATTTCACAAAGTTCCAATTTCTAGCATGACACTAGTTTTCATAGACATGTATCATTTAGGGAAAAATTTTACAATTCATAGGCACACATTAATGATATTGGCTAGACATACCATCATTTCTCAAGAGTGAACCTATGTTAATACTTTCCAAATCACAAACATCACACATTTTTAAATGGACACATCTTTTCTCATTTAAAGAACACTTAACACCTCATTGTGGGGCCAAAATACCCTCATATCAAAAGTGACATCAAGCATGTTCATTAGACCATCTCTTGAAGTCAAATGCACATTTACCATATGAAGATGCATAACAGCATGAAAACATGAATTTGATCAAAAATCCATGTTCATGCAATAATAACCTTTCAAAACACGCATAACATAGTGTCATATAAGACATGCATAATATATAGAGAACTTGCAACTTATACTCATATGCAAGACTCCCTAACATGGACAAGCTACTAAAAACTCTTTGGTTTCAAGCTTGAGTAAGAATAGAAGGAAAAGATAGAGATATCACAACCTTACTACTCAAATCATCATCCCCCACATAGGTAAACCCATTTAAGAGAAACTTATCTCAAGTAAGAGAACTTTAGCTTACCAACCTTTTTAACTAAGCACAACATCCCCCTATTGGGATATAAGCTTATGCACGCCCTTCTTAACATCACCTCATTCCTCTCTAAAGAAGGAACCATTTTATTACTAACTCATCACTCACACTCCATTAAGTGAGAATTTTCAAGAGATCTAACATGAGTATCTAAATCACTCCTCTTCATATCCATAACTCGAAGTGATTCTCAACATAGAGAAATTCAAGGAAGCTAAGTGTAGGAACATTCAGGATATTACAAACCTTAACATCTAGGCAGATTATCCCCCACTTGTCAAGGCAAATCAAGGCTAAACCTCCATGCTCCTTTCATAATGTGATTCTACACCATTTAAAATTTTCACTCCCACTCTCATAAAAGAGCTTACTAAATCAACACCATTAGGTACCACTCAAGCACCCCTATTTCGCTAGGTCCATCACTTAAGGAAAAGCTCATAAAAATCAAGTTAGGTCATACTACCCAACCATATAAGGCATTAACTACTCCATAGTTACCAAGGGTAGCTCCGTAATTTCATCACATTCTACCACCAATCCATAACAAGGTAAGTAGTGCCGAATTTAATCTTACAAGGTTCATCACCTTAGTTAGTTCATCTATAGACTTTAGTGAATTTCCCTTCAACTTGGGACTATAGAAATCCCGGATTCTAATCAAAACATAACACACATATTGGTACTCTTAAGATCCACTACTACCTTTCTATAGATTTAGGGTAACCATCCTGTCTAGATAAAACCTTAGGGGAAACATAGAGGAGATTTGGCCATAGAGTCCTCTTTCTTTTCTTCCAACACTAGGGCAAGGTAACTTCTAGGACATTTCAACCCATATCATCATCTTTAGTGGAACCTTCCAACCAATCATGCCTAGGTATTATCTAAGAACTCTTTTCAAATGACCATACGTAAGACCAAACTTAAAAGCCAACTAACCAATTTAAAGTTGGTCAACAACAATTATCTTCTTCTCCCTATGGGCTAAGGGGTACATACTTCCACTCTAAGTCGACCTTGGAGTAAAACATAATTCCAACTTATGGAACAAAACCCTCTCTTCCCTTTTTCCAACTCTTAAAATAGGTTCACATAGGGACTAATCAACTAGTCATAGGGGTTCTTCCATTAACTAGCACACTTCACAATCACCTTACAAAGTTTAACACATTATCTCCCTTCTTGAGAAGCAAGCCTATACAAAAGACTCCAATCCACACAAAGATAACAATGAAGCATTACTCATATAATAAGGGCAACATTCAACATTTCACTATTTACCACTTTTTTCCAAAACCTTTCTAGCCTATATCATAACATTATACTATCATTGCACATAATCATATAGGAATTCATTATCCCAAAAAAGATTTCATATGACCTTAGCAACTCTTATAGGGCTAGAATTACATCATAACATCACTTCTAAACATAGCATCTTATTTCTCATAGATTACATATAGCCATAAATGACATCACATCAAAATATTCCAAATTCACCTTCACATATACTCATCTAGTCTTTATAACCATAATAAGCATCAAAACTCGCATTTTCTCCCTTCAGCCTTGAGACATCATCCCTTCCAAGAAATCACATCTAAAAGAACATCGGACAAGGAAACATAAGAGAGAGTAAGATCAATGGCATGACACAAGAGTAATAAAGAAAGTGAAACTCTATCTTCCTATAGCCTCTCGCTCATAGATGTGTCGCGACTCACACCGATGAACAAGACTCTACTAGACGTGACATTATGAGACTTCGGACCCTAAAACCACTTTCTATAACCACATGCTCTAATACCACATTTGTCACAACCAAGGAGCAACCCTAGAAGCACATGGCGTACTTGACCTCTCGGAGGTCTTATACGAGCCCATAGACATCTTTTATCGCATTGCCATAGAAATTTAGCAGAAAGTTTAAAACTTTTCATAGCACAACATAATGCTAGAACACAACTTCACTTATAAAATCACAAGTACATAGTTAGATACTAAGTCTCTTTTGCCATCTTAAACTTGACATCAATAGAATATATTAGGGACACGACCCTTAACAACGTAAAAGAATAAAATAGACTATTACATAAACTTTAAATAACATCTTGCCATGAAGATCCTTGAATCTTAAGGACCCTTTTGAACTTGGGAGATATCTATCCATGTTATTAACTTTAAGAAAGATCCTCTAGCCATCACCACCTACACTTTGTCTAAAAAGGTGAAGAAGATGATATTATTAGAAGAATGCACTAAGTATGATAATCATGCAAAAATATGCATTTAAAGAGGAATTTTAGTTAGAAACCATGCATCATGTCTTTTAGTAAAACTTCATGAACAATTGGTACAATAAGCACGATACAGTTCATATACATCATATAGATATGAATACTATTCATAACATCACATGAAGTCATATATCACATTTAAGACACATTCATCATCTTCATAGTATTACCTTTCTTTACTTTAACTCATTACCTAAGCAACCTATTAGTAACACCTAGTGCAATGCATGAATAGTGTCCCATTCCACCATCCACACTCAAGTGTCACCTTAAAGTCACCAAAGTGTACATTCATGCAACCTTCATCATTTTAAGCATATGCATTCATAGAGACATAGCATAACATGAAACCTTAGACATAAGACCCACATACTTCATAGATCATACCATAAGAACCCATTCCTTTATTACATCATAGTCATACTCCATTTAGTCTTTAAGCACATCTCAAGACAATATGCAAGTCAATACTACCAATATCATCATAATGAAGTAATAGACAACATTGCATATATAAAGAGTCCATTTCATCAACATAACATGTATATCCAATAACATGCGTATTAAATAAGACCTTCCTCGTGTAGACAATAACACCAATATTATGCATATCATTACAACAAGTCTGTTAAAATCATCATGCCATGCATATGATACATTTACATATACATACCTTCCTAGAATTCTCTTCAAAAGCTACTTGTGCAATGTATAGGTACAGTCCCATCAATTCCCTCACCTACACTAAGAAACTTCCCTTAGGTAGTCCTAGTTAGGGTTCATCATCTTACTTTCATTGTTCATTTTACATTAGGGAAACTCCGTTTTAACCGACATTAGACCATGTGAGGTAAATATGGAATCCGGATTCATCCCCTCACACCGAAAGGAGGGAATCTTAATTTCAAGGTAAGCCATTAGCATTCATATAGCATCTAGGTGGATCCATTTCTAAGGTTTCTATTGGGGCTCATAGTTAAGGAACTAGGAGGCTTTTACTAGAAACCCTTTATATGATACCAAGCATTTATAGTTTCCACCTCATGAGAACATTGGTGAATCTACCTTCATTTAGGGAAGGGACGCCACATTTGGTGAACCTACCTTTCTTTTGGTAAGGAACACGTCTCATTGTTAAGTTCACTCGGTGCTAAGCTAACTTTTCCTTTTTGAAAAGCCTTTAAGTCTTTATTAAACATTTGTTCATAATATAGGCTTTAGGAGACTAACCCATCAATTAAATATATATAGATCATAGGCTAATGATGAGAATGTCCTTTCATCAAGACTTACATCATGTGAGAATATCCTTTCACATAATTATAACGTGATCTAACATAGAGTACAATCGAGGATGACATCCAAGAGACTCCCATTTACTAGATTATCATTAACATGCCTCATTCACATATTCACATGTGTATGTATACATATATGAGAAAACCTTTCACATCAACACATTTAGACACCACGTTTCATACTTCATTAGTCATATACATTACATCATAACATAGAAATAATATGTACAAGAGGATCACTTTCAATCCCTCATAATCATACACTTATCATCATCTCACATACATCACGTTCATACCTAATCATACATTCATAACTTATTTACATAAAGAAACCACCCTAAAAACTATTCCCTTAAGGTCCACATGTGCAATGTGTAGGTAAAGTCTTATATCCTTACCTACACTAGTACGCCTCTCAAGTCATCCTAGTGAAGATGCATCTTTTTACTTTCATTCGTTCAATTGACACCATGAACATGTTACCTTTATAGTTATGCATGAGATGTGTGTGTCTATATATTGGTCATGATGATCACCCAAGAGAAACACTATAGTTACTTTGGAAACCACCCTTGATATGATCACAACACATGTACCATATCCCTCAAGTCATAAAAAACCCACATATAGAGTATTAGGGAGTATAGACCACACTCCCACATTACATCATAGGTGACAAGAACATACTCAACATTTGAATAAGAGACTCCTAACATGCATAAGGTTACACATTCATATAGTATTACATAGGTAGGGGGTCATTCCACAATGGCATTTCTCACAATGAAACATGTAGACCATACCTAACCTTAACAACATCATTCACATAAACTTAACATTACAAATACAACCTAGTCATGATGCTAGAATTGGAGACTACACAAAACCTTCATTGTCATGATAATCATCATATTGAATCACTTTACAATATTGCCGTCAAGTCCATGATCACAACATGTATATATAGAAAAGAATGTAAACACCGCCACCATAAGTGGACCATACCATACATCATCAAGTCCAAGACTAGAATTAGGAATTTTGGTCAACTTACCAATTCTCCAAGATATGATCACCGTAGACCAATTCTCAACAATTCATAATCAATTGATATAGATAAGAATAGGATTAAACAATATATCACAATCTAACGACAATTCAATCATCATCTAATCAAGATCACAATATCCACATTATAGGCTAAATTGAAAAATAGGAGGATCATGGGTTCTTACATAAATTCCTTAGGAAATCATCATAAAAACATTGAATAATCGTCCATTCATCATTAGAATGTCTTTGAAATTTGTTTGAGAATGAACCCATGCTTAGATTGAAAGTTAGGATTTTCAATCTTAGGATCACATTAGAAAACCTTTGAAAGAACTCCTTAGATGAAAGATTAACTAAGGATCAAGGGTTACCATACCTTAACAGAATAAAAGCCACTAAATTTGGAGAAGAAAACACTTGGAATCCATCTCCCTAGCTTGATCTTGAGCTTGGTCTCTAATGGAGGAAAAAGCAAGCCGGGCACTACGCTAGGTTGTGGATCGATCATGACGAGAATGGACTTCTACGTAATGTAATATAAATGTAATAGAAGTTTTGGGAGAATTATATTTGGGAGGGAAGGGTTTGATTTGAAGAATGAATTCTATATTGGGTTTTTATGATTTTAACCAACTTAAAATACCCTAATTAACCTAAAATAACCGTCCACCAACTTATTGGAACGTGGGGTGAATTTTCATCCCTTGACTTGGCCATGTCTAGACAGTAACTTGTAGGTCCCAAACGACGACCTCAATGACGGGGCGTCGATGGGATGACGGGCCATCCTGCACTTCTTTGTTTATGACCGAGACTCCATCATTCGGGGCTGAGCTCCCACGCCTAAGGGTGGAGCAATGCTCCCAATCGACGGAGTGTCCTAGTATATTGGCCGTCATTCCTAGGCGTTGTTTGACACTGCCTTGGCAGTGTTTTGCCAGCTTGTGGGTCCTCCTCAAGGGGCCTTAGGGTGGTCCTTGGATAGTCGTACCCGGTTTTTCGACCCTAAACACGACCATATACATGTTAGGATACTCCCCTATCATTTTAGACCCCAAACAGCACTCCAACACAAGGCATACATACAAAGGAATGCTAGCACACAAACGACTAGTTTTCGGACGTCTTGGTAGTCGTTTGATGTTTTACCCAAACCTCATAAAACCACTCATTACAAGTTGTGACACACCTTATATACAAGGTATAAACTCTTGAGGCATATGTGAGGCTATAGATTACTTAGTTCATTTTGATAGTCCTAACGGTTGTTTGTCAAACAGCCTAAAGTTAAAAATTTAAATATAAGCAACTAAAGGATTCATATCACAACTTTCACATTGGCTTGGATCAAGAAACTCTAACTTGATTAGCCATATATTTACCATAACATGGCAATAATTAATTTGGTTATGCACTTCAAAAATTTCTCTAAAAAAAATCACATTGCCTCAACTCTTAAGCCTTTCAATAATATGGTTATTTCATTTCTATTTGCAGAGCCGATTGAATTAGTAATACTTAACTGCAAAAGAATTCTACACTTAGCTTGTGGACATTTTGGTAAAACTTTTGCTTCCCAATAAGATTTTCTCTATGTGAGATCTTGTACAGAAAGTTGAAGGTCATTGTCTCTGTATCATCTTGTTTTGATGGCTAAATTAATGTGGAAGGATGGGTATTGAAATTGAGTTAATGGGTCTTTATTTTGGTTGGGTCCAGTTTTACTAAATGGATTGGATAGAATACTAAATAGAAAATAAAATTGACTATAATAAAAATATATACACATAGATCCAAGTAGGGTTCATGTAGGCGCCACATATACTAATAAAAATGGCGACAAAATATTTAACAGTACAAAGATAAAATATGTGTCTAAAGTTGGATGGTAAAGACCAGTATATCAAAAAAGTATGACAAAATGTATCCATTTAAAAGAGTACAAGGACAAATATGAATAAAATAATATTTTTTTAATTATCTTAAAATTTTAGTATAACATTGGTATAGTTTTGTTAAAGAAAATCACCATAAATAATTTAAAATACAACGTATGACTGTTAGGAGGTACTTAACTCAGTTATGTGCTATAAAAACTTTTTAGGGATTAGTTTTATACTAACATATATTTTATTTTAATGTAGTTTGTAAATATATGCTTGTTTTATTTGAAAAAAAATAAAAATATTCGTGTTTGCATTCCCCTTCCCTTAAAAATTAATTAGTTTTGCTTTTGTATTGTTTTAGTTTTGTACGTAGTCCAATTGTGTTGCATAAAGTAAGATTTATCGCCTACTTGAGTAATGAAAAGCAAGTTGGGAATTAAGACAATTTGAATGGATTTATAGTACCAAAAGCTCCATCCGTAAGTTCCTTTGTAGTTGAAAAGAGAAAAACTCTCTTCTACATAGGGAGTACAATTATAATTTGTATTTTTTTTTTCAAATGCTAAACGGGAATATTCACAATATCAACTGCATTTATTTTTTGTGTTTCATTTCATCTCATCTCTTTGGCCTTACTGTATCTAAATTAAATTGAGTAAAATAATTAATATATTTAAATATTGACGAAAATGTGCTATCTAAGTCTGCTAACATATATATTTGAAAAAAGTAGAAGTTTTGTGATTGCATTCACCTTGAAAATTAAATAATTCTACTTTAGTAAGTAGTCCAAATAAATGTGCTCAATAAAGTATGACTACTTGTCCAATTGAGTAGTATAAGCGAGCTAGTCCAAAAAAAAAAAAGAAGGTAAATATACCCATTAACTTAGATTTGAATCACATTTATGTCCTTCAATTTTTGTGTACAATTAGACACTTAAACTTGCATAAAGTTGAAAAAATAGGCACACATGTCTTACATGTCATTTTTAGTCATATCTGGTATCGTACATGTATTTTGCCATATAGGACTCATGTGTTTATTTATTTAAAAGTTGGATAGTTAAAGTGCCTCTTTGTGCATTATAAAAGTTGGAGGTCAAAGTTAAAATCTAAAGTCAAGTTTAGAGTCCAATATATTATTATGCGGCCCTACCCGTAAGTTTCTTTGTCGTTGGATGAAAAAAAATATCTCTTAGTATAGAAATTTTTAAATTTAAAATTAGAAAATAGTAAAAAAGAAAATTAATTGTAGAAATACAAGAAACATGAAATTATTATTTATTTTTTGTTATTAATTATTTCAATTATATTAATTCTGAAAATTCTAAAATTTGTAATTTTACGGTAATTATTTAAAATAAATGTAACTATTTATTTCCACGATTCGTTATTTTTTAAAATAATTGTAACTAGTTATTGCATATTTCGTTATTTTTTGTTTAGTTTAAGATGATTATTGAAAAATAAAATGTTAACTAATATAGTATTGTATAATATAATCATTGAATATATATGAAAAAGTAGCAAATAAAATGAGTGATTGATTGTGAATAGGACACGTGTTTGTTTCAAATTTTAATTTGAAACCTGTCAACAGTTGGTTTAATTAATTGTTGTTCTATTATTATTATTATTATTATTATTATTATTATTATTATTATTATTTTTTATAGTAACTGAGATATATACACTATCAGAACTAAACAATTCCTGTATCTCTTGGAAAAAAGCTAATTCAATATACAATTTGCTATATGGTGATGGGTTCTTGTATTTGGACATACACACTGTTATATTCTAGGTGTTTTGATGATCCTCACAAATGTGGGGACCTGGTTCCTGGCAGAGTGCTCTCGTCCAGATACAAATGAGGTACAGTCATAAAAGTTGTCATGTCAGGTGGTAGGTGAAACGTGCAGTATCCTACACCAATAAAAAGAGCGG
This sequence comes from Solanum lycopersicum, assembly GCF_036512215.1. Taxonomy (NCBI): domain Eukaryota; kingdom Viridiplantae; phylum Streptophyta; class Magnoliopsida; order Solanales; family Solanaceae; genus Solanum; species Solanum lycopersicum. The sequence continues at coordinate 32,283,076 of NC_090805.1, forward strand.
ACGAGATTATATGTTTCAATATCTCACAAATGCAGGGACCTGGTACCAGGCAGAGTTTCCTCCATCAGATACATAATTGGTTACAACTGTAAAGCTGTCACGTCAGAGGTTGGTAAGGCGTCAGTGTACTACACCAATCAGAATGGAGGAGGGTGTTTGTCCAACGGATAATAACTCTTTATGTTTGATACTTTTAGCATGACAAACACCATATTATATTCATTCATCCAAAGAAGGAAGTCAGCCAACAAGCCTTTTCAAGAACTCATGTAGAAGTTTGCAAGGGACCTGGTACCCAAAAGCAAGGGACCTGGTACCCGCAAGACTATGACGTGAAAAGGACGAAAAGACAGCTGTCATCTCTGATGCGGTAGGTGCACAACTTTTCCAACAGCAGGCCTTCAGCCAATGAGATGACTTCAACGAATTTGTGGGAATTTATATTATCTCTTTTCAACAAACACAAATTCAAGACTTGGCAAATTAAATTTGGATTTTCTCTGAAAATTCACAAGCTTGAACAGAAGGCCATCTTCAAGGAAGAACATTGCTCAACTCAACAGAAGGACCTGATAGAGTAAAGAAGAATCTTTGTTGTATTTAGAGCTTTGTGTCTATGTACTTACAATGTAAATCTGTTCCTAATCTATAAAGGATTCAGATATTTGTTTTGGATTTGTAAAAGTCTAAATCAGTTAAGGTTAACTGATTTAGTGGGCAACATTGTTTTGTGGCTTAGTCAAATTCTAAGTCATCTAGAGTTAGGTGGTTTAGTGGGCGGTGTGATATCCGCTTAGGCTCTTCAAGTAATAGGTAGATTACTTGATCGTGAGATTAATAACTTTTTCTCACATTGATTGTAACCGGGTTTCACTTTTGCTTGAGAAGATTAGTTAAGACGGTTGTAAATACTGTGCAACAGGTCGTGGTTTTACTCCCTTGAGCAAGGAGGTTTTCACGTAAACTGCTTGTGTTGTGTTCTTCATATTGTTTAATCTTCTGCACTATTTTTGCTGTGTCAAGGGACCTGGTCCATTGACTGGTAGTGGACGCACATATTTCATCAAGTGGTATCAGAGCAGGTGCTCTCTATCTGGTTAACAACAAGAGAGAAGTTCCTGCGAGAAATGGCGTCACTACTGGATAAGCAAAGAAATCAGTCTCCCGCAAGACCTCCTCTGTTTGGTAGTAAGCTATATATATATTGGAAGATTCGGATGAGAGACTATCTCATGGCTTAGGACAGTGAAGTATGGGATGTCATATGTAAAGGTCCTTATGTGCCAACTATGGAGGTTAAAGATGGAGAGGTCACAAGAGTCATTCCCAAAACTAGAAAACAATATAATGATTCTGACAGACTATTAGTCCAGAAAAATCATAAAGCAAGGAAGCTATTGATGTGTGGCCTTAGTATAAATGAATACGATCTGATTTCATCTTGTGAATCAGCCAAGGAAATTTGGGATCTGTTAAAAACAACTTATGAGGGCACTGAGGAAATAAGGAAATCTAAGCTAGATCTCTTTTCTACTCAGTTTGAAGATTTCACCATGAATGATGGTGAACTCATTCATGAAGTGCGCACCAGATTCTCCAACATCACAGATGAGCTCATGTTCCTTGAAGAACCTGTTCCTATTGTCAAGACTGCAGATGGTGAAGACAAAGAAGGGGACCAGGTCTGCTCCAAGATAAGCAGAAGAGAAGTTTTCTTCAGGGCAGTAAAAAGAGAAATGACTGCATGGGAAAAATCCTCAAGTGATTCAGATGATTCTGAAAACACAGATAATGGTTTTATGGCAAAGTCAGACGAGGAAGATTCTGATGAAAAGGTAACTCTATGTTATTTCAAGCAAAACTTGAATACCTTTTCTACTAGTAAGTTGAGAAAGTTGGCTGTTGTATTACTTGATTTGATAAGTGAGATGAAAGATGAGAAGGATCTCGTAAACAACAACCTAGATATCTCTCAAGATGGAAAAATTGCATTAGTTGCCCAAATATCTGATATTAAAAGTCAAATGCTTGTTCTAGAAGCTAAAAATCTAGAACTGAAGAAAAGGATGAAAGGGGTAACTAATAAAACTTTTAAAGGAAAGAATGAGGCAAGCATCTTGCAGCTGGAGCTTGAAAATAAGCTGCACACTGCTGAAATGAAGACCAAAATTGCATTAGAAAGAAATCTTGAGTTAGAGAGGGACCTGGTCCGTGTAAAAGAGGAACTGGAAAAATCTCTCAAATGGACCAATTCCTCTAAGATTCTTACAAATCTGATCGGTCAAGACAATAACGGTAGAAGAGGGTTAGGCTGTGACAAGATAAAATCCTCCTCAATCCTCGAAGAAAAAGTGTTCCTGATGCTGACAATCTGTTGTCTGAGAATTGTTGTCGAGATGGAAATCATAAGAAAGATTGTCCAATTTTGGAAAAATTTGAAGGAGGTTCGTCAAATTATTCCAAACAGCTGAAAGGAGCTAAAGAAAGGCATGTGAAGTTTGTCCGATCTGAAAGTAATCAAGAAAAGAAAGAAAGGAAACCTGGTCTTCATGCGAAACTTTTCAGATCCGATAGTAATGTGGAAACGGAGCATAAGGGACCTCGTCCTCGCTATTGTTTTAGTAAGAAAACTTTGCCCCCTTGGACAGGAAGGTTTCTTGTTAAGCCTTTTGATAGTTATTGGGAACTCTGTTTGAAGTGGGTTCCTAAGTCTAACAAGTAATTCTGGTGCAGAAGAGAGGAAGCTGTCAGTGTTGGTTTATAAATAGCAGATGCTCAAAACACATGACTAAGAAGGTTACAAAACTTCCTCTCTCTCAAGACACTTCAAGGTAGAGGTATCTCTTTTGGCGAATGGCAAGAAACACTACATTCTTGGTGTAGATTTATGATGAATGAAATGAAGCTAAGCTCTTATCAGATAACTATTTTGTCACAAACTTGGTCTCTCAGGTGATGATTTTTGATACAAAAGAGATGCAAGAACATGTATATTGCTGATCTGTTTACTGCTCATTGTGATGGTCTCACTGAACTTAATGCTCAAGGTATGAATGCTGAGGTATAATTAAGGAGACGTGCTCATGAGTGTTGCTTTGCTGCACAAACTTGTGTCAGAGGACCTGGTCCAGTCTGCATAAAATAATATTTGCAAATGACAAAGGTTGTGATGATGATGTTAAGGAGAAGCAGATCAGACCTCCTTCCGGTGAAATATGCAGACTTTGAATCTTTCAAGAAACTTTCGACTGAAGTGATAAATGGTACATGTTTGTGACTAAAATGATGATAATGAGAAGTTTGATCTCAACATTGATAAAAGAATAATTGTGGTACACTCTTCCTCCAGCAAGGCTTATCAGGGGTATAGTAAAAATGGTCATGTGTTTATTGATGAGTCTAGAAGATTTTAGAAGTTGCAAGGAAAGAAGTTTTTGAGATAGAAGAGTTGCTTCACAATCAGAGAGATGGTTTAAATAGTGAGTTTGTTGAAGAACATCCTCTTCATGAATCCAACAATCTCAAAAAGGATGATGCAGATGATGAACTTGATGAGAGACCTGGTTTTCTAGACAGTGCTGAACAAAGATGATGTAGTTCAAACTGATAATGTGAATTTTAAGGTGAGAATGAAGAAGAAACTCTGATAGTCGGTTCCCCAACAAGCTGATCGGTTGTACAAGTTGCTCCTCAACAATGTATTCAAGAGAGGTAAAAATGTCAAAAACATTTCTCTTTGAATTCAATATGCAAGGAACTGCTAATCATTCAGGTACATATTGATGATGTCATCTTTGAGGCAATCTTTGAGGTGTTGTGGGAAGAGTTAAAAGGCAAGATTCAATTGCTCTTTCATCAACTGAGGCAATAAATGTAGCAAGTGCAGCTTGATGGGTTCAACTCTTGTGGATCAGGAAACATCTTGAAGCTCATAAAGATCTGGCTGAATAAATCAAGATGATGATGGAAATGCTAAAACCTTCTTGAATGGATCCTACCTGAAGCAATCAACTCTTTCAATGACTATGAAAAGGGAGCAGGTATCCTTGCTTTTCGGTTATGTATGTTTTAGCAAATTCAGTTTCATACCTTTTGTAGATATACACACACGAAAAGGGGATGAAGAAACAGGGAGGTCAGGATAGATCTAGGCAATGACATTCAAACAACAAAGAGGGACCTGGTCCTTTCTCGAAGGTTAGAAATCTTAACATTGCAGTTTGAATTATGCATGAGAGCCATTGAAATTGCCACATGTCTGTCCTTCAAGAATCTGACTGTTGTCTCATCTTTTGAGTGCCAAAATGATACCTTATTTTCTCTTTCTTTATATTCCATATTTCTTTTTATTTCCCCAGAAAAATCAAGTTGCCTTCCAAATATCAAGGTGCTTCGAAATTTTCTTTTCTCTTCTTTTCAAACACACTTCAAATTGTTAACCCCTTGATTCTTGCTGGAGAATTCTTTGATGAAAATGTTTCAAGTGTGAAGAGGGATCTGGTCCTCCATGAAAAATGAAGAAGTGGAAAAGATGATGCTAAAAAAAAGGGAGAAGTTGATATTCTGAGAACTCAAAGTTTTCTGAAGAGGAAGGTGTGTAAAAAAAGGAAAAAAAGAAAGAAAGAAAATCTTCTTGGTTCCTCAATTGTTGATCTATTCATCTCGGAGGTCTTGAGTTGTTTGTGTTACCAATCTTTCTGTTATGAAAAACTCAGGCTGATGTTGGAAGCTATGACAGTTGCTCGTGTTAACTGGAATACTGAAATGGGTTGTTTAAAAGTCCAGCTTCTGAAACAACACTATCAGAGGGACCAGGTGCCAAAAAAAATTGGCAGCCCTACAGGTTAAACATACAGGTTGGGCTGCACATCATGTTGTACGCTAAGAGAAAATTCTTGAAATCTTATGCTAGGGATATGCTCTACTAATTCTATTCTTTCAATCCCTTGCCTCTAAATCATCCCTTCTCTTCCTACCTCTCTATGTCATTCCTCATTTATCTCTTGGGCATTGTTCTGGTTTTCATCTGTAATCAAACATGAAATGCTTTGATGACTGATCTTTTGTTTATGAATGTTAAATGTCTTGTTTCTACTGACTTGTGACTTGTCTCATTACTTTATGCCTTTTTACTCATGCTCTGTGTTGCCCAAGTGGCCATGAATTTGCAAGAACTATATTTCTGTCAACTTCGTTTACTGCTTTAACCCTTTTTTATGATGTCAAAAGAGGGAAAGTTGTTAAGGTAAGGTATGAGATCAATAGTGTTATAACTGCTTGAAGAAGACATAGTCACATCGATAGGAGGAATCAATGGTAGCTACTTGAAAAGTATGGTCATGCTGATAGGGGGAATAAATGCTTGCTACCTGACGAGGACCTGGTCCTGTTGATAGGGGGAAGAAGATGTTTGTCATCATCAAAAAGGGGGAAGATGATATGTTGATGTTTTGACAAACTTGAGGAATGATTAAACTTCAGTTACCCCAAGAATTCTTTTTGATAGGGGGAACTGATGAATAAGTATGTCATCATCAAAAAGGAGGAAAATGCTATGTTGATATTTTGATGAGTTGACAAACTTCGAGATGATGAAACTCAAGTTACCCTAAGAATTCTTTTTGATAGGGGGAGCTGGTGAATAAGTATGTTATCATCAAAAAGGGGGAAAATGTTAGTTCGAAGTTGAGTTAAGATGATAGCTCGAACTTGATATGAAGTTTTGATGATTTAACAAACTTACCGATCTAACAAGGAACCAAATGCTTGTTATTAGAACTGCTGACAATAAGATGAATGATAAACTCAGTGTGAGGTATATCTGTGTGCTATCATCAAAAAGGGGGGAAATGTTATATTCTAGGTGTTTTGATGATCCTCACAAATGTGGGGACCTGGTTCCTGGCAGAGTGCTCTTGTCCAGATACAAATGAGGTACAGTCATAAAATTTGTCATCTCAGGTGGTAGGTGAAACATGCAGTATCCTACACCAATAAGAAGAGCGGACAAGATTGTATGTTTCAGTATCTCACACATGCAGGGACCTGGTACCAGGCAGAGTTTCTTCCATCAGATACATAATTGGTTACAGCTGTAAAGCTGTCACATCAGAGGTTGGTAAGGCGTCAGTGTACTACACCAATCAGAATGGAGGAGGGTGTTTGTCCAACGGATAATAACTCTTTATGTTTGATACTTTTAGCATGACAAACACCATATTATATTCATTCATCCAAAGAAGGAAGTCAGCCAACAAGCCTTTTCAAGAGCTCATGTAGAAGTTTGCAAGGGACCTGGTACCTAAAAGCAAGGGACCTGGTACCTGCAAGACTGTGACGTGAAAAGGATGAAAAGACACCTGTCATCTCTGATGCGGTAGGTGCACAACTTTTCCAACAGCAGGCCTTCAGCCAATGGGATGACTTCAACGAATTTGTGGGAATTTATATTATCTCTTTCCAACAAACACAAATTCAAGACTTGGCAAATTAAATTTGGATTTTCTCTGAAAATTCACAAGCTTGAATCGAAGGCCATCTTCAAGGAAGAACATTGCTCAACTCAACAGAAGGACCCGATAGAGTAAAGAAGAATATTTGTTGTATTTACAGCTTTGTGTCTATGTACTTACATTGTAAATCTGTTCCTAATCTATAAAGGATTCAGATATTTGTTTTGGATTTGTAAAAGTCTAAATCAGTTAAGGTTAACTGATTTAGTGGGCAACATTGTTTTGTTGCTTAGTCAAATTCTAAGTCATCTAGAGTTAGGTGGTTTAGTGGGCGGTATGGTATCCGCTTAGGCTCTTCAAGTAATAGGTAGATTACTTGATCGTGAGATTAATAACTTTTTCTCACATTGATTGTAACCGGGTTTCACTTTTGCTTGAGAAGATTAGTGAAGACGGTTGTATATCCCGTGCAACAGGTCGTGGTTTTACTTCCTTGAGCGGGGAGGTTTCCACGTAAACTGATTGTGTTGTGTTCTTCATATTGTTTAATCTTCTGCACTGTTTTTGCTGTGTCAATGGACTTGGTCCATTGACTGGTAGTGGACGCACATATTTCATCACACACAAATATGAAGAAAGTACTCAGGGTTCATCAAATTGTTTACCACCCATGCAAAAGGAATCTCCATCTTTGGTTCAATTCCCTGAATGCGCAGGAGCTTGATCTCAGCACCATCTGAAATAGAGCAAGCGACGATGCCCTCATTCAACATCTCCCCACTTCGTTCCGTGTTGCTCTTGTTTGTTTCTTCTAGAGATGATCTCTGTTCAATCTCAACTTCTTCTTTAGATACATCATCTGTTGGCGGAAGTTTTTCCCCAAAAAACTCTGGCAGAAGTTTTGTTACTGCATCAGACAAGGTGAAGCATTTACCATCTCCATGGATCTGAACAGGTCTGTTTATGTAAGAGATTTTGTCCCAACTTTCAACAACAGGTGCATCTTCTAACTCGTCAAAATCCTCATTGATAGTTCTAACATACAGTCGAACCGGTATTCTACCAGTTTTAGCTGGTGCTGTGCCATCTGCATTTTGAGTGCTTTCAGGTGATTTAGGAGAGGAAATGTTCAATTTTATCAAAAAATCATCCACAAGAATGCTGAATTTTAGCTTAGATGAGATTCGAAGATAAGAGTCCAAATCACCATCCATAATGGAGCGCCAGAGTTCTAATTGGTCAGATTGGGACATATTCATTACATTTTTGCAGTTCCCATTGATTATATATGCTGCCTCTTTAAATGAATTAATAAAGCTCCATTTTACACTATCTTCACTGTCACAGGGTGTTAAAATATTTCCAGGATATCCTCTAAAATGTACTGTCAGATTCCAAGGCCGTTCAGGTTCTGCACAAAGAAGATCAAAGATTACCCCAGTAGGTATATATCATTTGAGAGGCAAGCCATTGTACTCAAACCATATCGTATCTACACCTGGAGGAAGTGAATTACTGAAGAAAGGCTTTACTTTTTGTGCTAAAAGAGGCAGGTACCCAATTCGAGGAGCTAAAATCATAGCAGGGGGAGGAGTAGGGAGAGTAGTCATTTTGGATTCATGAAGATGAATCTGCAGAGGGATTGCTCCTTCCCATACATACTTCTGTGCTTCAGTTCCTCCTCCTTTACTTTCCATTATCTTCAATTCACCCTTCTCTTCTCTTCTCTTCTTCTTTTCGGGGGCAGCGAACTGGAATTACAGCTAAACTATGAAGCTTCGGCCACCAATCTCGAAAGATTCCGACGGAAACTTGGATTTCGAACAAATGGTCCCCGAAATTTTGTTTGAACTCGAACGCCCCAAATGTAAATCCCTGGGTCAATAAGAAGAAGAAGGAGGTTGTTGTTCTATTATTAAAATAGGTGATTTAGGGCCCGTTTGGATGGGCTTAAAAAAACAACTTTAAAAAAGTACTTTCGAAAGTGCTGAAACTTATTTTTAAAATAAGCAGTTATGCGTTTGGATAAAAGTGCTGAAGTTAAAAAAAAAGTTGTTGATTTGTTTGGCAAATAAGTCCTGATAAACAGCTTTTTAAATCAAAATGTCTGAAATACCCTTAAAAGCTGTTAACATAATAAAAGTTAATTAATTTATATTTTACAGCCATAAATAATTATATTTTGCTATCATTCACATATTTCTTTCTCATCATAAACTATTTATAAGAGGAATATAAACTTATTATAGATTTTAATGATATATAATTTGAATAGATTAAAGAACGATTTAAGATTTTATTTTAGTTTCATCCATAGGTAATAATAATTGTCTATCATTCACATATTTCTTTATTATCAAAAATTATTTATAAGAGGAATATAAATTTTTATATAAGTTATATGTGCAACTTATTTTACATTTTAAAAATATATAATTTGAATAGATCACTTGAAAGATTTAAGATTATTTTATTTTCATTCATTAGTAATAGTAATTGTCTATCATCCACATGTGAAAAGGAAAAAATAGAAGAAAGAGATGTTAGGGTTATGTGGGTAATTTGGAGATTGTATAAAAATAGTAAGGGCAAAAAGGTAAAAATGTGGTCAACTTAAAATAACTTATAAGCTGGAAAAAAAACACCCCTACCCTAGTTTTTAACTTTTGGCTTAAAATAAGTTTTTTTTAACTTAAAATAAGTTGTTTTGAATATTGCCAAACAACTAAATAAATCAAAAACCAACTTTTAAGTCAGTTTGACCTACTTTTAAGCTGAGCCAAACAGGCTCTTATCGTGAATAGCACAGGTTTTTGTCAAATTTTGCATGAATGACGTAAACAAACAAAAAATATATATAACTAAGTAATTGATATTTTAAAATTAAAAAAATTGAGATTAATGGAGTCGTTGATATGTAGGAGCTATATATATATATATATATATATATATATATATATATATATATATTAGTGAATTTGACCGTGCTACGCGCGGGTTTAATATTTCAGGTAAAATTTTACTTTATTTAGCAAAGTTTATCATTACAATTGTTTTTTTATCTCTACAAATTTACAAACCATTATTTCCTTTAATTTCTACCTTTACATAAACTTGCTAACTGTTGTTTTATCTTTTAAATATTTGACGATATTGTTATCTCTCATGCACTTGTTTTTTGATTTATAACTATAAAATTTTCTGAGTATATACACATTCACATACATAACTTTCTTATTTTTATTTTTTATGATTTTTTCTATTTTAGAAGGTCATGAATATTTCATCCCGCAAACATAGAAAAGGTGAATGTCAAATATTTAAAAAAATATAATTTTTGTAATTTTTTGTGATATAAACAAAAAGAATAAAATGAATATTTTATTTTTAGTTGTATTAAATTTAAATTTACTTAATTTTATATAGTTGCTTGTTTAATTATTGTTTTTCTCTATAATTATAACAACCTAGTATCCATTTAATGCTTCAATGCATAAATAATTACAAGTAAATAAGAAACTTTTAAAAATATTTTCGTAAGCAATTTCAAAATAGAATTCTTAGTCGTCCACCACGATATTGCTCCATCTCTCATATTATTTTTTCACTATTGTGTTTTTACTGATTTGCAAAAAGAAAATCACACTTGAATGAAGCTTATCTTGCTTAGTTGATAAATCTTCTCTTTCTAAATATGTTGTCGCTGATAATATTACATTTTTATATAATTTGTAGTGAAAAGAGTAAATTGTCCATTGGAAGAAAATTTTAATTTACAATGAACCAGTTAGATGAGTAATAATTCTAATCAATAACGAAAAGTCAGTAACTTTGTATTCTTAGTAACATCATATATCTATGTGATCTACAATAAGAAATTTAAACGACAATCATATTTTCTTTATTCACGAAAAACTAATTATTACGTAATTATAATTTATAAACCTTATATACAATTAATAATGATAAGTCACTATATAACTTTTAGAAATATTTGTGTTGAAAAGTTAAAGTATTAATTTTTTTGGTAAAATTTGGGCACCAACCAAAAGAATGGTAAAACAACTGCTTACACTTCATATTTCAACTCCTCTTATAAATCAATAAAGAGCTAATATAATAACAGATAGTATTAAATAAATATTATTAAATAATATTAGTATTTACTGTGTACTAGTCGTAGTCCTATTAGGATTAGTACTCCTTAATCCTAGTCCTATTAGGATTAGTACTCCTTCCTATATCTCCTATATATATCTCCCATGTATTCTCCCTTATTAGGTTAACACTTCAATACAATCAATATTCCTTCATGGTATCAAGAGCCAGAAAACCTAGATCTTCTTTTCTCTAGGTTTTTTTTTCTCTCTTTAGGGCACCGATCGTTCTCTCTCTTCTCTTGGCGGCGGCAGCCATGACAACCGAGGTGGATCCTCTCGATTCACTTCCTTCTGGCGTTAAACTCCTTCTCAGGCATCTTCATGCCCTGATTCTTGAAAAATTATCAGACATAAATTACCCTACATGGAAAATCACCGTTCTTACAGCCCTTGAGGCCAATTACCTCCTCAAATACGTCGATGGAAGCACAGAATCGCCGCCGGTAGTCATCACCGCCACGGACAAATCAGAAAAAACCAATACGGCCCATGCCGCCTGGAAATCCGTGGATGTCCAGATCCGATCATTTTTGATTGCGGTCATCTCTCCCATGGTTCAGAAACACGTCCGATCCTACACAACTGCTTCAGCCCTGTTGACGGCCCTCGCAACACGCTATGCATCAATTTCCCACTCTCATATTTTTCAATTGCGTGATCGTCTCCACACAATTACCAAAGGCACGAAAACTATGGCGGAGTATTTAGATGAGGTCTCCACCATCATCACAGCCCTCGACACCGTGAATGAAATCATTCCCGAAAAAGAACTCGTCATGTGCGTCGTTCAGGGGCTCCCATCATCTTACTCCTCCATTAAACAGGCGGTTCGCATCAGTTCAACGCCCGTTGACCTGGATACTCTCTCCTCGTGGCTAAGAAGTGAAGAAGTCAACGTGGATCTGGAGAGCAAACTTCTTCTCCGAGAAGCCGCTGTTATGGAGCCGGCCACCGCCCTCACCGCAAGCCAGAACTATCGCGGGGGCGTGGTGGTGGCCGGCAGGGGAGCCGCGGCGACTACGGCAGAAACAGCAGAGGCCGCGCGCGCGGCGGTCGGCAGGGCAGTCGTCCGCCGTACGACGGTCAGCAGCATGACAACAACAACAGCCTGCTGTTCATTGCTGGTTTCGGTATGAGGAGAGCCAAAATAGTGATAACCGTGCCAATTATACATCTCAAGCCGGCCCTTCCTATGAATGGCTGTTGGATACTGGGGCCAACATGCACGTTACTTCTGATCTATCCAAGCTTAACACTCCAAATCCATATCATGGCTCCAATGGTATTACTTTTGGCAACGGTGAGTCCCTTAATATTTCTCACACTGGCACGGGTACCATTAAAATCCCCACCGCTATCTTTCACCTAGGTAACCTTACGCACGTCCCTTCTATTAAAACCAATCTCCTTTCAGTTCACCAATTCACAAAAGACAATAATTGCTCACTCTTGTTCACCTCTAATGATTTTCATATCCTAGACAATACTACCAAGAGGGTGATTTTTCAGGGACCCTGTGAGCATGGTCTGTACGTTCTTCCTTGCACAAGTTCGTCTGCCCACCCAGTTTCAGAAAGCGTTCCTGTGGCTCCGGTGGCTCTTTCGGCTGATGGCCACAGTCTGTTGTGGCACAGTCGTCTGGGTCACCCGTCTACTCAAATAATAAATTCTTTAATGTCTCAATTAGGTTTTTCTTCCATTCATGTAAACAATTGTGACTCCTGTTCAATTGCTAAATCTCATAAATTACCTTTTACTTTATCTGAGAAATGTACAACTGCACCTTTTCAACTTATTCATTCTGACCTATGGGGTCCTACTGCTGTTCCTTCATTTACTGGTTTTCGCTATTATATTTGTTTTGTGGATGATTTTACAAAATACACTTGGTTGTACCCACTAAAACACAAATCACAGGCATACACCACCTTTGTCACTTTTGAAAAAATGGTCAAAACACAATTCAATTCTCATGTTAAACTTTTTCGAAGTGACAATGGAAAGGAATATGTAAATAACATCTTTGTCCAGTTTCTGCAATCCCTGGGAATTATACATCAAACCTCCTGTCCATACACTCCCGAACAGAATGGGGTGGCTGAGCGTAAGCATCGCTATCTCATTGAAACGGTGGTTACTCTTCTACATCAATCTCATCTCCCTGTCTCCTTTTGGGTAGAAGCTCTAGCCACCGCAAACTACCTCATTAACAGAATGCCCAGTCACACCCTCTCAAACAAATCACCCTATCAACTCCTTTACCAAGAACTTCCCAATTATACCAACCTCCGCGTCTTTGGGTGTCTTGCCTACCCTTGGCTACGTCCTCATATTACTTACAATTACAACCCCGATCCCGTCCTTGTATTTTTTTGGGCTATCATCCTACCTCCAAGGGTTATCGCTGTCTTGACCCACAAACTCATAAAGTCTACATATCTCGTCATGTCAAATTTGTCGAAAATGAGTTTCCCTACGAGTCTATTTCCTCCTCCACAAATACATCATTCATTGGCGTCCTTCCTCTTTTTCCAACATACTCACAGGGTCCCTCACCACCTTCCCCCACACCTCTACCCACTACCCAACCACCCTTCATCACCCCTTCGACCGTCACCCACAATACACCCGCAACCACCACCCACACTCACAACCAACTCGAACCACCCCATGCCCACAACATCTCCAGCCCGATCCGTTTTGGGTCCTTCTCGGCCACTCCCGAATCACCACCACCCGTGCCACCTCCCAATACTCATCCCATGTTAACTCGTGGCAAAGTCGGTATCTTTGAACCCAAAACCTTTCAGGCTACCATACTACCAAATACACCCCTTCCCGATAGTGAACCAACAACCTACTCTGTTGCCTCAAAAAATGCTTATTAGCGTCATGCTATGGATGACGAGTTTAAGGCTTTGACTGATCAGAAAACTTGGGTTCTTGTACCTAAGCCGCATGGGCGGCACCCAGTGGGCTGTAAATAGGTGTACAAAATTAAACACAATGCAGATGGCAGTATTTCCAGGTACAAGGCTCATTTGGTTGCTAAAGGCTACAATCACGAGTATGGGCTTGATTACTCCGAGACATTCAGTCCTGTTATTCGGCAGGAAATCATTCGCCTGGTACTGTCACTCGCCGTGCGCAATAATTGGCTCATCAATCAGTTGGATGTTTCCAATAATTTTCTTCATGGCATGCTTGATGAAACTATCTACATGACACAACCACCGGGCTATGTCGATCCCCGCTTCCCTCAACATGTTTGCAAACTCCAGAAGTCTCTGTATGGGCTCAAGGAAGCCCCCGTGCTTGGTACACACGTCTGAAAATGTTCCTCCAGGGACTCGGCTTCACGTGTTGTGTACACAACACGAGTCTGTTTACTCGACGTTCAGCACACGGTACAATCATTCTTCTTGTCTATGTAGATGATATCATTATTACAGGCTCTACTGCAGCTCTCATTCAGGATGTCACTCGAGCTTTGCATACTACCTTCAAAATGAAGGACCTTGGCCCGTTACATTATTTTCTGAGAATGGAGGTTTCTCGGAGAGGCAGCGGTTTGTTTCTTCATCAGTCAAAATATGCTCGAGATCTGTTGCAGAAAGCTGGACTGGAAAAATGCACCAGTCAACCAACACCGATGGAAGTATCTTCGTCTACGAATGGAGCCGACACCCCCTTTGCCAATATCACCCGCTTCCGCAACCTCATTGCGGCTCTACAGTATCTGGCCATTACCCGTCCTGACATCCAGTTTGCTGTCAACCGAGTTGCTCAGCGCATGCATCAACCAAGTGAACATGATTACCATTGTCTAAAACGCATTCTCAGGTACATTTTTAGCACACTTGGTCGTGGTTTACTCATTCGACACGGGGACTTGAAGATTCGGGGTTTCTCAGATTCAGATTGGGCGAACGATAAAAATGACAGAAAATCTACATTGGGGTTTCTCATTTTTTTTGGGGCCGAACCTGATCTCCTGGTGTACAAAAAATCAACCCAAGGTCTCTCGATCCTCGACTGAAGGTGAATACCGCGCCCTTGGTCTTCTTGATGCTGAGACCATGTGGGTCACATATATTCTTTGCGAACTCCGCGCCACTCACACTGTTCCTGCTCTCTATTGTGACAACAAATCAACCATCTGTGTGGCCAAGAATTCCGTCGTACACACCAGAATGAAGCATGTTGATACCGATTGTCTCTTTGTTCGCGATGAAGTTCAGGCCGGCACCATGACTGTGCAGTATATACCCACTGAAGCACAACCGGCTGATATTCTCACCAAGCCTCTCCTGAGCCGACAGCACGATTACCTCAGTTCCAAGCTTCCGTTCGCTTCCGCTCAGCTCAGTTTGAGGGGGGATAATAACAGATTGTATTAAATAAATATTATTAAATAATATTAGTATTTACTGTGTACTAATTCTAGTCCTATTAGGATTAGTACTCCTTAATCCTAGTCCTATTAGGATTAGTACTCCTTCCTATATCTCCTATGTATATCTCCCATGTATTCCCTTATTAGGTTAACACTTCAATACAATCAATATTCCTTCAAATATTAATATAACTTGCAAACAATTAGCGTCTAATTAGAGTATTATCTTCATAATATATACAAATTAAAATTTATTGAGGTAAATAAAAATAAAGACAAAAATTAAGATATCGTAATACTAAATTGAGAGAGAATAAAGGAACAGATATAAAATGAACAAATAGGGGTAAAAATAAAATAGCGCAGAAAGAAAAATAGAGAAATTGTGTTAGAATTTTGAAGTAGTTCATTTATTAGTAAAATTCAGAAACGTTGCATTATCTTTTTCATCAAAGAGTTGCAATTAAGTGGATGCATTTCTTTATTTTTTTAATTGAAATTTTGTATCCATAACCATTTTTTCCATAATTAAGCACAGTAATTATGGGAAAGTAAATATTGACTACGAGGAATGAAATGAGTATAATTTTAAAATGTCAAAATGATAGCCTTTGAAATTTTTTTATTTATAGCAAGGTATAATTAATCATTAATTAATAATTGTTAATAAACAATTCTGTAAAAATAGAGAAAATTGTATAGATCTTAAGTAAATAGACAAATACCTTTTGTGATCATGAGGCATGTCGTACATTAACATGATGAAGAACCTCCTTTACAATACGCGGGTTATATATATATATATACACACACACACACACACACACACACACACACACACACATATATATATATATATATATATATATATATATATATATATATAACCCACCTTAATATTATACCATACAAATTTGGATTTAGGGAGAGATATATTGAATAGAATTAGAACTTAACTTCCTATAATAAAAATAAATCTTTTAAAAAATTAAATAACATTGATAATAATAAAATAATAATAAT
This sequence comes from Solanum lycopersicum, assembly GCF_036512215.1. Lineage (NCBI taxonomy): Eukaryota > Viridiplantae > Streptophyta > Magnoliopsida > Solanales > Solanaceae > Solanum > Solanum lycopersicum. The sequence continues at coordinate 32,299,107 of NC_090805.1, forward strand.
AATTATTATTATTATAATAATAAAAAAAACTATTGACTTATATCAAAAAGCTTCATGGTAATATCCTTAACATATATTCATACGTTAAAAATTAATCAAGAATAGATAAAATAAACTCGTAGCTTTCCTCTTTTGTTCTTCATATAAAAAGCTTCATAAAAATTATCCTGTTTAAAAGGATGCTAACATATATACATCAAAAATAAAGATCATGGATGGATAAAATAATAGGAAGATGAAACCCTCCAAAAAGGTATAAGAAGATATGAAAAAAATACTTACATGAAACTCCAAGGAATCTCTAAGAAGGTATGAATACATAGGGAAATGAATTGTCTAATTGATTACATGTGATTAAAAATTAAAAAAAAACTGACAATACGTGGTTGCTTGAAAAAATTTGTGATCATGCACATTAATTACACTATTATGTATTTAGATGTTACATATTTCCTTTTGAAAGGAAGAGTTAAATGTACTAAAGGCTAATAATAAGGAAAATGTATAATTGTTTTTAAAGGTTATTTAACAAAAAATGAGAAAAAAAAAGTTAAAATTTTAAAAATTAAAATAAAATAGTCGCATGTCACATTAATGTGATTTTATTCTAACTTTATATTATATATAGATTATTATTATTATATATAGAGAGATAGTGATTTAATTAATTATTATTCTATTATTAAAATAAGTAATTAATTGTGAATAGCACACGTGTTTGTTTCAAAATTTTCATGAATGATGTAAACAAATTGGAAATATAAAATTCATTAATTGATATTTTAAAAATTGAAATTAATTGAAGTGCTGATATGTAGGCGTCATATATATATATATAGAAAGAGAAAGAGAGAGGAATTTGTGCATATGAATATATATATATATATATATTATTTAAAATATATTATTAAATAATGTAAAATAGTAAAAAAGTTCTTCATAAAATTTGATAGCCTGATAGTAATTTTCATCAAATTTAAAATATTTTAAAATCTTTTCTAAATTATTTTCGGTTAAAGAATATTAAAAACGTGCAATAAGTGTACTAACAGGTGATATGTTGTTGTCTTTGACTATCTTCAAAGCACGGATAAAAATGAGCCAATAATGATTCATATCAGAAAGGACAATAATACAAGACCATGTTATATAATTTCAAAATGCCTATATAAGAGAGACCAATATGCAAAGTAAAAAATAAATATATTCATTCTAAATACTACAAGAATTAGAAGGGAAAAAAAGCCTAGCAAATAAAATCAATATCTTTTTTCCGGCGAAAATGGTCACCATTGACGAGATTCGACGGGCAAAACGGGCCATGGGACCCGCCACCGTGTTGGCCATCGGAACAGCCAATCCTTCCAATTGTTACGATCAAAAAGTACCGATTCCGATTATTTTTTTCGTGTCACTAATAATGAACATAAAATTAAACTTGTGAACAAACTTAAACGCATGTATAAGATAATTAATTACTATTCTTTTTATTTGTGGTACATATTCTGTTTTATTGTTTTACTATTTGTTATACTCTCTTTTTTAACTTGTTTGTCAATTCAGTACGATGTTTTAAAAATAATTTTATAGTTTTAAATAAAATAATTTTATAGTTTCAAATTTAAACTATGTCAAATATATATAGAAAAATGTCTAAATATGTTACTTTAATAAAAATCAAAGAGCTACTAAGACTAGTTAACGTACGAGACAGATCGATATATGTACATATGCATGCATGTCTCTAGCTCTATGATTACTATCTATCTATATACACATATAATTATAAATATACATACATGTATGCATACATTTAGGAAAGTCTCAGAAAATAGTTTAAAATATAGAGTGTGGAGTTAAAAGGGTAAAAAAATTGTCAAAAATTTCAAAAGGGGTATCAATTTTTTTTTTAAAACCAAAACGGTAAAATCGCTCACGATGTAGCGACTTGTACCTTTTGAAAAAGCGAAATCGCTGCAATAGCAGCGATTTCTTAAATTTGCCTTTTCTTTTCTTTTCTTTTTTTTTAAAAAATTAAACAAATCGCTCCACACGGAGCGATTTTCAAAATAATAAAAAAAAATTCTATAAGTCGCTGCAGAAGAAGCGACTTCCATCAAATTTTTATTTTTTTATTTTTTGCTTTATTTAAAACAAAAATTGATTCAATTTTTTTTTAAAAAAAAATCATTGGCAACAATTTTTAATTAGTTTTTTTTTTAAAAAAATCAAATCGTTGTAAAGGCAGCGATTTACACTAAATTTATATTTTTTTAAAAAAAAATCAATTAAATGCTGCAAAAAAATTAACCGATTAAATTAAGTTTTCAAAAAAAATTAAAATTTAAGTGTAAAGCAAAAAATGTGTTAATTAAGAATTCATAACATAAAATGAATTCTTAATTAACACATTTTTTGCTTTACACTTAAATTTTTTTTTTGAAAACTTAATTTAATCGGCTAATTTTTTTTGTAGCGATTTAATTGATTTTTTTAAAAAAATATAAATTTAGTGTAAATCGATGCTTTTACAGCGATTTGATTTTTTTTTAAAAAATATTAATTAAAAATCGCTGTCAATGATTTTTTTTTTAAAAAAAATTGAATCAATTTTTCTTTTAAATAAAGCAAAAAAAAAATTGATGGAAGTCGCTGCAGAAGCAGCGACTTATAGAAAAAAATAATATATTTTTTTATTTTGAAAATCGCTCCGTGTGGAGCGATTTGTTTAATTTTTTTTTAAAAAAAGAAAAGACAATTTTAAGGCAGCGATTTCGCTTTTTCAGAAGGTACAAGTCGCTAGCGTTTTTACCGTTTTAGTTTTAAAAGAAATTGATATGCCCTTTTGGAATTTTTGACAATTTTTTTTACCCTTTTAACTCCGCACTCTTAAAATATATAAGGGGATTTGAAACAATCGACTAATTTTGTATATTGCTTGAAGATTTTGGATTTAATTATTATGTCACTTTCACCTAAGAGAAAATAAAAAATTATAATGTAAACTACTATAAGCATAAAATATTAATGCTTTTACGTACGTACTTAGGTAGGAGCATTTTTTAACGTGGTGTTTGGTAAACTCCCTAATTATGATTTAGTAAACTTAATGTTGGTTTACAATTTTCAATATGTTGTTGTTGGCGAGGGATCAGAAATCAAAAAGAGATTTTTATTTAACAGAAGAAATCTTGAAAAGAAATCCTAATATTTGTGAATACAATGCTCCATCCTTGAATATTAGGCAAGAAATCATGACTGTTGAAGTGCCAAAACTTGGGAAGGAGGCAGCCGAAAAGGCCATCAACGAATGGGGTCAGTCAAAGTCCAAAATTACCCATTTGGTGTTTTGTACCACTAGTGGTGTGGATATTCCTAGGGCCGACTACCAACTCACTAAGCTTCTTGGACTTGAATCATCAGTGAAACGATTCATGATGTACCAACAAGGTTGTTTTGGTGGTGGCACTGCTCTTCAATTAGATAAGGATATAGCTGAGAATAACAAAAGTGCTCGAGTTCTTGTTGTATGTTCAGAATTAGCTAATTTGGTTTGCTTCCGTAGTCCATATGGAACTGAGCTTGATGTTTTGGTTGGTGTTATTTGTAGTTTTGATGATTTGTCAAACTTAGGGACCTTGTAAAGGTACCAGGTTTCTTACTTGAGTATTGCATGTTCTTAGTTGAGTATTGCAGATGAAACAAACCCAAGGACCTAGTAGAGGTACCAGAGTCTCATGATGACGAGCCAGTTGACTGCCAGCTAGAGACGGTACAGAAAGTAGGTGCACACTTCCCGATGGCGTCAGAAAGTGTGACTTTTCCAGCCAATGGCAAAGGGGTTTAGGAAAGTGACTTGTCCATATAAAAGGCACTTTCCAAAACATTTTTTGGTAGTTTTTGCAACTTGAGAGAAACCTCTTCAAGAACATTTGCAAAGGCTGCTAGAAAACAAAGGCAAAATTATTCCAAGAACAACAGCAATCTCTGGAGTTTTTCGTGTAGTTGTTTAGGAATACATTCTCTTGTTCTTAAACTGTAAACTATTCCTGAATCTATAAAGGAATCAGTGTGTAGTGTTAAAAGTCTAGGTTGTCCAAGTGGAATAGCTTAGTGGATAGATAGTTTTCTACTTAGGCTTGTTAAGCAATATGAACAATTGCTTAACCGTGAGATTAAAAACTTTTTCTCACATTTGGTGTAATCGTGTTTTACTTTTGCTTTTGAAGATTAGTGAAAACGATTGAAAATCCTGTGAGACAGGTCGTGGTTTTACTCTCTTAAGCAAGGAGATTTCCATGTACAATCATCGTGTTTATTTTACTGCATTTAACTTTCTGGTTTTATTTATTAGTGTAGTAAGGGATCTGGTTCATTACTTGTTAAGTGAAGGCATATATTCTATCAAGTGGTATCAGAGCAGGCACTATCTATTTGGTTAACACCAAGGAAGTGATATTTGCTCTAGAATGACAGCTCCACTGAACCTTGAAGAAGGTCAGTCGTCAACAAGACCTCCCCGTTTCAATGGACATTTCTATAGTTGGTGGAAAGTTAGAATGCACGATTACCTCATGGCTGAAGACAGTGAGTTATGGGATATTGTACTGGATGGACCGTTCGTTCCAACGATAGAAGAAAAGGATGGAGAGAAGACTATTCTTGTTCCAAAGCCTAGACAAAAATATGATGAAGCTGACAGGAAAAAGATTGAAAAAGGTTTCAAAGCTAAAACTCTTCTTGTCTGTGGGATAGGACCTGATGAGTACAACAGAGTGTCAGCTTGTGAGTCTGCTAAGGAAATTTGGGACTGTTTGAAGACTGCACATGAAGGAACTGAACAAGTCAAAGAATCTAAGATTGACACGCTTACCTCACGGTATGAGAACTTCAAAATGAAGGAAGGAGAAACAATACATGACATGTTCACCAAGTTGTCTTCCATTACAAATGAGCTGCGAAGTCTGGGTGAAACTATAAGCATGACCAAACAAGTCAGAAAAGTACTTCGAATTCTTCCAAAGTCTTGGGAAAGCAAGGTTGATGCCATTACAGAAGCCAAGGATTTGAAGGTGCTGACTATGGATGCTTTGATTGGTAATCTGAAGACACATGAGATGAATTAAAATTACGATTTGTCAAAGAAGGAAGCCAAGAAGGACAAGTCATTGATGCTGAAGTACAAATCAGATGAAGATTCCAGTGATGATGATATGGCATATCTCATCAGCAGATTTCAAAAAATTGTGAGGAAAAACAAAGTTTATAAAAGAGGAACAAATGGTACTCGAAATGCTTCTCAAGGTGATACCACTTCATCAGAGAGTCTCCTTTGCTTAAGAATGAAAACAAGGAACATCCAAAACCAAGAAGTGACAACGAGAATAGAAGGGAACTGGTACTCGGCAAGAGAGATCGAAAAGCTGCTGCAGATTTGGTTGTCAAAAAGTCTCTTGCTGCATGGGGTGATTCCTCAAGTGATTCAGAAGACCCTGATGAGCCAAAAGATGTGTCCATGGTTGCTGTACATGAGGAGGAAATTGTCTTCAATGAAATGTTTGCTCTCATGGCTCACACAAAAGATGAAGAAGAGGACAATCAGGTAACTCTTCTACATATGAAAAATGACTTGGATAAATATTCTCTTAAAAAATTGAGAACTTTGGCAAATGTCATGATTGATTCTGTGATAGAGTTAAAATCTGAAAGAGACACCATGAATGCTGAACTTGACAGTTTAACTAAAAACAAAGTTAAAATTGAAGAGAAAATGTCAAGAATGGTGTCTCTAGAGTCAAATAACTCTGAACTTAAGAACCAGTTGAACCAGATTACTAAAGAAGCTGAAAAGCTGAATGGAATGTCAAATGGTTTGCAAGCTGAAATTCAAGAAAAATTGAAAAACTCTAAGAAAAAACTTGGTCTGTCGCTTGAAAAGAGTAGCAAATTAGTACAGGATATTGTCAAACTTAAGGAAGAACTTGAAAAATCCCTTAAGTGGAAAAAATCCTCAAAGTTACTGTCAAATGCAACAAATCAGATTAATTTCAATACGAATGAACTAGGAAGTTTGAACATCACTCCTCCTTATAATCCTCACAGTAAGTATGTGTTTGTGTCTGACAATCTGCTATGTCTTCATTGTGGTTAGAATGGACATTTGAAGGGTGAGTGTTCTAGCTGGAGAAACTCCTGTGAAAGGCTCTCTAATTATGCTGAAAGGCAAAATTTACCAAAAGAGAGACTTGGTCCTCCAAAGCATGTTTCAACTCACAGATTCTCAAAGAAAAATCTGTCCCTGCCCATGTCCTTTGTTAGAAAGCTTCAAAATCTACCCTATTGGACTAAATACAATCTAATCACTCCTTTGTCTGCCTTCTGGGAACTCAAATTGCAATGGGTTCCCAAGCTAAATAAGTGATCATTGATGCAGGTGAGTGAGAGGAGCAGCAGTCAATGTTGGTATATGGATAGTGGATGCTCTAAGCATATGAATGGTGATGTAAAAAACTTCCTCTTACTCAAGACACTTCAAGGAGGAGGTGTCTCTTTTGGTAATGGAAAGAAGGGGTACATTTTGGGAGTTGGCAAAGTAGGAAAATCTCTTGAAGATTCAATTGACAATGTGTATCATGTGGATGGGTTGAAGTACATCTTGTTGAGTGTGTCACAAATCTGTGACAAAGGAAATGAGGTCAAGTTTACTTCTGAGAAATACACTTTTGTGAGTCTAACTACAAACAAGGTAAGTCTCACTGAACACAGAAGTAAAAATATGTATATGGCAAACTTAGAAACGTCTCATGGAGATGACCTAACATGTCTTAGTGCTCAGAATGAGAATGCTGATCTCTGGCATCGTAGACTGGGGCATGTGTGCTCATCTTGATTGAACAAATTGATTTCTAAGGACCTGGTCCGAGGTCTGCCCAAGCTGAAGTTTGCTGAAAATAAAATCTGTGAAGCTTGTGTTAAAGGAAAGCAAATCAGATCATCCTTTAAGCCCAAAAAGCAAGTAACATCATCAAGAACACTAGAGCTGCTTCATATGGACTTGTGTGGACCCTTAAAGGTTCAAAGCAGAAATGACAAGAAGTACATTTTGATGATTTTTGACGATTACTCGAGATACACTTGGGCAAGATTCTTGAGATCAAAGGCAGACACAGCTGAAGAGTTGGTGGTATTTTTCAAAATGATTCAAACCAAATTGAATCGAGTTATTTGCAGCATTCGATCTGATCATGGTACTGAGTTTGAGAACTTAACACTAGATAAATTCTGCATGGAGAATGGTACGAGCCATAATTTTTCTGCTCCAAGAACTCCTCAACAAAATGGAGTAGTGGAAAGAAAAAATAGAACCTTGGTGAACATTGCCAGAAATATGATTATTGAATCAAATCTTCCTCAAATTTTCTGGGCTGAAGCTGTTAACACAGCATGTCATGTTACCAACAGGTGTCTAATAAGAACTGTTTTGAATAAGACCCCATATGAGCTGCTCAACAACAGAAAGCCAATGCTGAGCTATCTTAGAGCATTTGGATGCAGATGTTTCGTGCTGAATAATGGAAAGGATGATCGGGGAAAATTTGATCCTAGAAGTGATGAAAGAGTGTTTGTTGGATATTCTTCATCCAGCAAAGCTTACAAAATATTCAACAAACGAATTCAATGCATTGAAGAAAGCATTCATGTTGTATTTGATGAAGATGGAAGCTTGAAGAATGATGGATCAAATGATGATGATGATGTGATAAAAATGTTCAAATCAAAGAAGACTGAAGGAGGTGAAGCTGATGCAGATCAACAACTGAAAAATGACTGTGATGATCAGAATCATAGTCTACCGGAAGAGGCTGTTGAGGTTGAAAAGGATGATATGGTACCTGGTACTACTCAAAATTCCAGCCAGAGTACATCAGACTCCCCAGAAAATGATGTAACTCTTGATGAAGAAGAACATGCTGATCAGCTCAATAGTCTACTCCAAGGTCAGGATGGAAGCATAGTTCATCACATCCTCTTGATAATCTCATTTCTCCTTTGAATTCTGGAATTCATATTAGATCAAAAACAAGAAATCTAGTTACATTCTCAGCATTCATATCATATATTGAGCCCAAGAGTATGAAAGAAGCATTAGGTGATGCAGACTGGATCAGTTATATGCAAGAAGAACTTCATTAGTTTGAAAGAAGCAAGGTATGGTACCTAGTTCCTCGACCTGAAGGCAGAACATTAATAGGAACTAGATGAGTTTTCAGAAACAAGCTTGATGAAAATGGAGTGATTACTAGAAATTAATCCAGGTTGGTGGTGCAAGGATACAATCAAGAAGAAGGAATAGACTATGATGAGACTTTTGCATCTGTTGCCAGAATGGAAGCTATTAGAATTTTAATAGCTTTTGCTGCATTTATGGGGTTCAAGCTGTATCAAATGGATGTGAAGAGTGCATTTCTGAATGGAGATCTCAAAGAGAAGGTGTTTGTCAAGCAACCTCCTGGTTTTGAAGAAGCAGAGCTACCAAATCACGTGTTCAGATTGAATAAGGCACGATATGGTCTGAAGCAAGCTCCAAGAGCATGGTATGAAAGGTTGTTAAAGTTTATGCTGAAGAATGGTTTCAAACGAGGCAAGATAGACAATACTTTGTTCTTATTAAAAAGAGAACAAGAATTGCTTATCATTCAAGTTTATGTGGATGAAATAATTTTTGGAGCTACTTCAGAACATTTGTGTGAAGAATTCTCATCTTTAATGGGAAAGGAGTTTGAAATGAGCATGATGGGTGAATTGACATTCTTCTTGGGTCTGCAAATCAAGCAATCATTAAATGGGATTTCAATATGTCAGGAGAAGTACATTAAGGAGCTGCTGAAAAAATTCAATATGTTTGATTCTAAACCTATTGATACTCCTATGGGAATAAATTCCAAGATGATAGTAGAAGAATCTGATCCTCTCGTGAATCAGACAATGTACAGGGGAATCATTGGATCCTTGTTATATCTGACTGCTTGCAGGCCTTATATTGTGTTTAGTGTTGGAATGTGTGCCAGGTTTCAAGCATGTCCTCGTGATTCACACTTGAAGGCTGCAAAACGTATTCTCAGATACTTGAAGAAAATAGGGGACCTGGTTCTCTTCTATCCTGCAGGTGACACTTTTGATCTGGTTGGTTTTGCAGATGATGATTTTGCTGGCTATCAAGTTGACAGGAAGAGCACCTCTGGAATGGCTCATTTAATTGGATCATCACTTATCTCTTGGGGTACCAAGAAGCAGAACTCTGTGGCTCTTTCAACTACTGAAGCTGAATATGTAGCTGCTGCAGCTTGTTGTTCTTAGTTGCTGTGGATCAAGCAACACTTGGAAGATTTTAGGATTCACATCAAAGCAATTCCTCTTATGTGTGACAATACTAGTGCTGTTAGTATGGGAAAGAATCCAGTCCACCATAAGAGAACAAAGCATATTGATGTTAGACATCACTTTTTGAGAGATAATGTTGAGAAGGGAAATATTGTGCTCACATATTGTCCAACGGAGGAACAAATTGCAGACATCTTTACCAAGGCTCTCAGCAAGGATCAATTTGAGAGAAATCGGTTGAAGTTGGGCATGTTGATCTCCAAGTGATGCTCTTAGCTTCCAACAGTTGAACTCCCTTGAGGGCTAAAATTGCAGTGCAGGTATCCTTTGTGTGAATATTTAAATATTGAACAAAGATCCTTTTTGTGCCTTTTGTAGGTATACTCTTAGTAAGGACCTGCTTAGCAAGGGAAGCGACTAGAACAATTAAGGAATGAAATTTAACTGTGCTATGGTACCTGGTGCCTGTCCAGGTTAGCATTTATACATTAAATTGAAACTGAAAAATATGACCATTGATAATGCCACGTGTTAGTCATCGTTTACTCTGACCGTTTGTCCCATCGTTTCTCTCTCAAATGACACATCTAATCACGGACCTGACACCTTTTCACGCCTTTTAAAAAACCCCATTTACTTCTTGTGAAATCCTCATCTGTCTCTTAACTTTCTTCTTGTTCACTAAGGGTTTTAGCAAAAAGCTAAAAAGGCAAAATTTTATTTTCTTCTTCTTCTCTTCACTGTTCAAAGAAACCATTTTTTTTAAAAAAACATGTCTTCTCCTTCATCTTCCTCCAAACAGATGCTAAATGCTCTGAGTGAAATAGAGCCTCTTGCCTTCTACTCTCCGCCCACTACACAGGCCAGACTCAATCCCCCTTCCAGTTCTCAACAAGACACTCCTGATAATCCTTTCTATGCCATAGATCTGAACAGTTCAGTCGTGCCTACCGGACCTGGTTCGTTTCAAGACATGTTTCCTGACAATCTGTTTAAAGGGGATCTACCCAAGCATAAGGCCTCTGAGTCCAACATATTGGCAGCGAGTGAAGAGTTGGTGATTGAAAGCTTGGCTATGATGCGGGAAGAAGCAATGGCGGAGCAAACTGAAGTATTGGAGAGGGAAGAGGTAAGAACCACTCAACCTATTTTTGATAAAACCCCTGATATAGGAAGGTAATCTTCTTCCTCTTCCTCTGACTTTGAAAGTGAGGAGGAACCCTTAAAATGGACGGTTGAGAGAAGAGAAGCGGAGAAATCCAGAAAAGGGAAGTAGAAGGTTGTAGAGGAGGCCCCTAGGAGATGACCTACTACTAGGTCTGCCGTTCAAAAGTTGATGGCAGATGCCTTGAAAGCTAGTGCACGTTCTACTACTGCAGTTAGAAGTGCAAGAACTTTCAAGGTATCAAATTTTAGAATACCTGAGGCTAATGTGGTTGAGTTGTCTGGTGAAGAAGTGGAAAAGAAAACTAAGAAAAATAGATCAGAGAAGAAAAAGGAAAAAGTTTCAAAACGGGTGGAAAACAAAAAGTTGAAAAAGAAGAGTTCTGAAGGAAAAAGGAAGAGGTCACAGGGACCTGGTGCCCAAGCCAGGAGAGATGAAGGTGTCAACATGCAGGAAGTTGTTGACAGCCTGAGAAACCAAGCTGTCTTGGCGGGAAGAATTATTGATATGGGGATCATAACTCTTCCTGGCATGGACTCTCTTCACGATATGGTAGAGATCCAATCTTGGTTACACTTGTTCAACAGAAAATCCCCCATCCTCCATGAAGAAGAAGTGCACGAATTTTACTATGATATTCAATTCAAGGATGATGGGAGCATCCTCACACGAGTAAATAACATTGCTGTATGTTTAGATGAGGGTGTGTTGAGCAAAATTCTCAGGTGCCTAGAGAGGGGACCCAGTCTGTACTGGGCAGAACTTGCTCTTTTGAGTTTGCTGTTGTGATTTCTAAGACACCCACAACCAAGTTGCTGGGATTTATAAGAAAATCATGAAGAGTGAGTACCAGTTGGTCTTTGAGTTCATCAACAAAGTTCTCCTTCCTCGCACTGAAAAAAGAGGACAGTAGCAACAACTGCTGCTGATTTGTTTGTGATGGAGATGTTGTGCAGCTTCGAAGCCCTGAACCTCCCTGGTCTAATGCTTGAGCATATCCACAAAACTGTCATTAAGAGGAAAGGTGTTGACGGAATGGGTTATAGATACTTTCTCACGGAGGTATTCAAGCATTTTTAAATTCCTCTCAGTGTGGGAAAAATGGGGACGGTTAAGCAGACTATCTCCGAAAGTACCTTGGTTGAGTGCGAATGCATTGAAGGATGAGGCTATCCCAAGAGCAAGATGGCCCAACTTATTGATGATCAGGATCAGCTTAAGCACGAGGTTGATGAGCTTGCTGTGCGGTTAAGTGGTAAAGAGGCAGAGATTTCTATACTCAAAGCAGAACTGCTTACTGCACAGTGTGATGGACTTGGTTCTTTAGTGGTTCAAGCTCTGGAGAAAGAGAATGCTGAGTTGAAGGCGAAGATAACTGCCCTGCAGGACAAGGCCATCAAAGATAATGATGCTGCCAATGCACGACTCGCTCTTGTTATCCAGTCCCTATCTCATCCTCTCCCCTCTTCCTATCCTGTTGAACAATTTCCCCCTGTGTCAATTTTTTTTGTGTGGCTTATCACTGTGTTGATGGATATTCAGTTTGTTTTTAATGTGTTAATGTTATGATGGCATGCCTGTTAATTTATTTCTTTGCTGTTCTGATTATCTTCTTTTATGCATGTTTGTCCCTTACTTATTGATTGTTTGATAGCTTTGATCTTGTTCAGTATTTCTATTGACATCATTGGTTTACTGCATATTTTTTTTATGATGCCAAAAGGGGGAAGTAATGCTGTAAGTAGCTAAATGATTATGCATGTGATAGCTAAATGATTATTCATATGGGGGAATACAGTGAGGGGGAAGATACAGTGAGGGGGAATATAGCAAGGGGGAACACAGTTGGAAAAGATCAGAGATCGTTGTTTGTCATCATCGAAAAGGGGGAAAATGTTATTTGTAGTTTTGATGATTTGACAAACTTAGGAACCTTGTAAAGGTACCGGGTTTCTTACTTGAGTATTACAGGTTCTTACTTGAGTATTGCTCATGAAACAAACCCAAGGACCTAGTAGAGGTACCAGGCTCTCATGATGACGAGCCAGTTGACTGCCAGCTGGAGACGGTACAGAAAGTAGGTGCACACTTCCCGATGGCGTCAGAAAGTGTGACTTTTCCAGCCAATGGCAAAGGGGTTTAGGAAAGTGACTTGTCCATATAAAATGCACTTTCCTAAACATTTTTTGGTAGTTTTTGCAACTTGAGAGAAACCTCTTCAAGAACATTTGCAAAGGCTGCTAGAAAACAAAGGCAAAATTATTCCAAGAACAACAGCAATCTCTGGAGCTTTTCGTGTAGTTGTTTAGGAATACATTCTCTTGTTCTTAAACTGTAAACTATTCCTGAATCTATAAAGGAATCGGTGTGTAGTGTTAAAAGTCTAGGTTGTCCAAGTGGGATAGCTTAGTGGGTAGATAGTTTTCTACTTAGGCTTGTTCCCTATTGCTTAACCGTGAGATTAAAATTTTTTTCTCACATTTGGTGTAATCGTGTTTTACTTTTGCTTTTGAAGATTAGTGAAAACGATTGAAAATCCTGTGAGACAGGTCGTGGTTTTACTCCCTTAAGCAAGCAGGTTTCCACGTAAAATCATCGTGTTGATTTTACTGCATTTAACTTTCTGGTTTTATTCATTAGTGTAGTAAGGGACCCGGTCCTTTACTTGTTAAGTGAAGGCATATATTCTATCAGTTGGGCAAGCCCTATTCAAGAGATGGGGCATCAACTGTTATTATTGGTTCAGATCCAATCATGAATGTGGAAAAGCCTTTGTTTAAGCTTGTATTCGCAACTCAAACTCTCCTCCTAAATAGCAAAAATACAATTACTGGTGAACTAAGTGAGGCTGGGCTGATAGTCCATATACATAAGGATAATTCGTTACTCATCTCAAAAAATATTGAGAAGATCCTAGTGGAAGCATTCCAAACTCTTAACATTTCTGACTGGAACTCCATCTTTTGGGTGTCTCATCCAGGTGGACCTGCCATTTTGGATCAAATTGAATTAAAGTTGGGCCTAAAGCTTGAAAAACTCAAGGCTTCACGAAATCTCTTGAGTGATTATGGGAACATGGCTAGTGCTTGTGTTTTTTTTGTTTTGGATGAGATGAGGAAAACTTCTATCAGGGAAGGATTAGGTACTACAGGTGAAGGCCTTGAATGGGGCGTGCTTTTTGGGTTTGGGTCTGCCCTAACTATTGAGGCAATTGTCCTCCGTAGTGTTTGTATTTAAGTTGCAAAAATATTTAAAATAAATCAACGTTTAGAGAAATATATCACTATTGGCTTTGTATTTGTTGGTAATGGACTACTACTATATTGTTTGCTATTAATAATGAAATACATTTCGTATCATTATGTTTTATTTTTCAATAAATAAATAAATTCTGGACTCGATGTGGCCACCACATATATTGTTTAGGAATGTTCAAGTTTATTTCTTTTGGTGGTGACTTTGGTTGCCTCTAATTAAGATTGTACCTAAGTGAAACTTATGAAACTACGCCACATAAATTAGGAGTTTACACAAAGATATATATCATATTGGTTTATATTCAATTCAAAAGTAAATCATTCATTACAATGGAAAAAAAAATACAAATCAAATTCATTGTTCACACAATTTATAACAATCCACTATCTCTTGTTTTAAGAGTTTTTTTCAATTAGATGAATAGTAATCCTTAACAATATGTCTGCACCATCAGTAACATGTACCCTACTAGAATAAGTGAATGAATTTCCATGAATCCGCAAGCATTTTAAATTTACCACTTCCTCCTGTAACTGAAACTTTTGACATTGTCCTTCCAATTTTATGAACTCCAAAAAAATTGAGGCTATCGCCAAATTCGCCTCCTTCCATCATGGAGGTAAACGCCATCATTTGAGTAGTTCCATCGTCAAAACTAAACGTATACACCTTGTGCTTTTCCAAGGTTTTGTGCGCCTGACTCAGGGGACAATCTCAAGTAGTCATCGATCATTACAAAAAAAAATCAAATTGCCAACAAATTTTACTACAACTGAAGATGGTTAGTATTCTACTAACAAATTATCAATATATTTCTAATTGACTTATATTTTAAAACTTAACAACAAAATTATAAAACATTACAAACATAAATCTTACTAACTAAGTATTTTTATTTGTAAATAAGGCGGAAAAAATGGCGTCAAATTTAGCAACATTCTATCAATGTATTATCAACAGAAATATTACTAACGTACTCCTTTTGTTGGTAATATTACCAACGAAGTATATATCGATTGATAAATATGACAAAAGAATTATTTATATAATTTATTAACATATTACCGGTGAATTACTAACCAAATATTTACCAACAACAAGATTGTGTTGCTAAATTTATCAACCATATATAAATGTGTTGATAAATTAGTAACAAAATATAATTTGTTGGTAAACTTGCCAACCAATATCAAATTAGTTGGAAATTTTACCGACAAGTAAAGATTGTAGTTAGTAAATTACTAACGTTATTAAAATAGTTAGTAATATACCAACCAATCATCAATCCATTGGTAAAATTTATCAACATATTAATTATTAGTTGGTAATATTACATATGAATGTTTAGTTGAATAGTCACAATTACCAACTCTGATAAAATGTATTTGTAAATTATTAATTACTAGTTTATATTTTAATAGTTAGTAAATTTACCAATTCAAGTTAAATTTTTTTGGTAAATCAACGTCTAGTGTTGAGACTTTCATATTTATATGGTGTCATTAGGCCTTTTAACTTTTAAATTTTTTTAACCAAAACTTGACTTTGTTCAATATTTTTTATAAACGTGCTCAGATTAGAACTACGTCGGTGTCATTAGCTTCGAAAGATCATTTTTTATCTAACGGGAAGGTTGGGTCAAGTTTTGAGGCTTTCATTTTTTCTTTGTGTCTTTAGGTGTTACAAATTTCATGTTTAGGCCAAAATTTGACGTTGGTCATTATTTTTGTGAACGTGCTCGGATGAGAATTTCGTTAGCGTAATAAACTCCAAAGGTCATTTTTTACCTAGTAGGATGGTTGGTTTTGGGTTTTGAGTTTTTCATTTTTACAGTTTGCCGTTGGGTGTTTGAACATATAAATTATGACAAAAATTTAACTTTGGTCAATATTTGATAACGTGCCCAGATAAAAATTTCGTCAGTGCAGGTACATGCGAAAAGTCATTTTTGATGTAATAAGATAAATGATTCAAGATTTGAGGCTTCCGTTTTTAGTTTACGTCGTTAGGCATTTTAACTTTTAAGTTTTGATCAAAATTTCACTTTAGTCAATATTTTGGTAAGGCATAATACATAAATATGTCCTTTAACTTGAATTCGAATTACATTTATGCCCTTCAACTTGGGGTGTGCACAAGTAGACACATAAACTTGTATAAAGTTGAACAAATAGACACACATATCCTACATGTCATTTTTTTTCCTACGTGGTGTCCTACGTGTATTGTGTCATGTAGGGCTCATGTGTTTATTTATTTAAAAGTTGGATAGTTAAAGTGCTTGTTTGTTGATTATGAAAGTTGAAGTTCAAAGTTAAAATTTGAAGCCAAGTTTAGGGTCTAATATATTTATTATGCCTCTGAATAATCATGCTCAAATTAAAATTTTGTCACCGCAATTAGCCATATAAGTTAATTTTGATCTCATACGATGGTGGTTCGGGTTTTGAGATGTCAAACCCGTAGCACATATCCCAGATGAGACCGGTGTCGTCGTCTTCTCAGAGGACTCGACAAGCCCTTAATTCGTCATAACACGTGATCAATAAATATTGAGGAAAATTAAAACTATTACATTCTACTTGAAGTATAGTTAGACTTCATATTTATCATTCATAAATCATATGATATTCTAAGAAATTGTCTCACATATATAAAATCATCTAAAGAGTACAAATTTGGACTTAGCCTTTACATAATCAATATGTCATATTGGCCTTAATATAAAAGAATCCAAAGAAACATGATGAAAATAGGGTATTCCTAATATCTATTGAAGTCTTCAAAAGTTGGAATATAATTGATAGCGTCCCGAACATGAGGACCTACCAAGACTTGGAGAAAGAGTCTCAAGCTTCTTCAAATAGACCTCTTTAAACTTCAATAGTTGGAACCTACAATTGTAGTAATATAAAGTAATGGGTTAGTACGTCACATGTACTAAGTATGGGTATATGCACATAACATTTAAGGACATGCAAGAAAAAGGATCATTTAGCATATCTTTAGAAAACATGCTAAGTCATATAAAAGTCTTCAATGCACATATCATATAACATATAAAAGTCTTCAATGCACATATCATATAACATATAAAAGTTAAGGATTCCATCAACATAAAGCATGATCGTAAGAAAAGACATATTATCATAGAGTCATATTAACTTTTCATATTTAATAGATCACGTAACATAGCATAAAAAACACTTACCAATGATCTCATCGCTAACCTATAAGTGCAATGGTCATGTGAAGCCTCATAACCGCACACAAGCAATTTATTAAGATAGGATACCATGAGTAAAACTTTGCTTCATATAACTTGTAACATAAGTAGTCATCACTTCATTTAACAATATAACCCAATAACATATTCATCATAAAGACCAACATCATATAAGAGTAACATCATGTATCATAAACATCATACCTTTCATGTTATCATATTACATAAGAACAATCTCCTTGGATTTCCCTTAAAGTCAACTTGTGCAATATCTAGATAGAGTCTCATACCCCTACCTCCACTAAGTAGACTCCTCAAATCACCCTAGTCAACCTTCATTTACTTGTCGTTCATTTTACACGAGGGAACATATGCCTTAATCGACATAGATCATGTGAGCTAAACATGGAATTCGGTGTCGTAAAACCCCACATGGAAAAAGGTGGGATATTGGCCAAAGTAGAACCTAACAAGACATAGCTTTCTAGGTGGATCCACTAGCTCGTATCCTATGATGGAAACATAGTTCAAGAACTAGGAGATGTATTAGAGACCTATAGTTCCACATTATATAGAAGCCTTATCTCATGAGAGTCATTGTGAACCTACCTTCCAACTAGGGAATGGACACTCATCACATCTAGTTCATCGATGCTTAGCTTAAGTTCTTTTCTTGAATAACCTTTAAGTTGTATTTTTATCATAAGCTTATCATAGGTCATAGAAGATTAAATCCTTGCATAAAAATGATCATGATCTCTTTAGTATTAAATGAGTATTTTGTTTCATCGCAACCCTTCGTATGTGAGATTAACATAACATAGTCATCTTGTGTAAAGCTACAAGAGAATATCATAACTTGCATTATCGTATGCTTTTCATGATATCACAAATAGCATGTTCATATCCCATCATATCCACATAGCAACATCATACATACTTTCACAACATATCATCATGATTTATAGGCTAACATAAACGTTGTAGAGTAATCACAACTTTAGAAGACTTACCTCTTGCTTCCAAGAACCTTCTTCAAGAACTTACGTTCAACTTACAACATTCATAACCATAACATAGTGAAATACCCAATATCATAATCAAAAATAACTCTTCAAATCGTATACAAGACCAATCTGTAATGTACGATAAGGAAAGGGGTCATCTAAGAGTTCATTCTAGTCTTAGTTCTAATCAATAAATTTACATGTCACCAAATAGTAGTAACAACCATATGAAACCATCAATTTGATACGAACATGTACCACACGGAATTCAAACATAACTAACCACATACTCATCCATTCATGTTAAATAGACCATTGAAAACTTACTTTTCATCAAAAATCATAAATCTAGGGTTAGGAAGGAAATCTGTTTTGTAAAGTAAAAACCCTAGTATTTGAAGTCATTGAAAACATATCTTTGAAAGGACCTCTTAGGGAAAGGAATACCAAGAGTGAAAAACTCATACCTTATAGATTAAAAATCCACGAAAATTGGATGAAAAGCGTGAGGTCTTCGTCTTCTTCTTCAAGCTCTTCTTGTTCTTCAATGGAGTTTGGAGAAGAGAGTGTTCTTGAGAGAATGAGAGAAATTTAGTGTGATCTTGTTTGGGACGTGTAAAGTGGTCTAAAACTGACCTAATATCAATATATAGTATTCCTATGAATTATCCAAAATATCCTCCACTTAAATCGATCTTTTTATTAAGTTAAATTACCAAAAATATGACTTTAACAATTTTGGTAAGTAGCTGCGTGTCGCGGGGCCAAATCCCGTCATTTTTATTGAATTTTGGGTTAAGGCAGTGAGGTGCGCGTCAGCCTCACGTCGTGATGTTGCCTCTCAAATCTTGGAGCAGAATACTTCGTGACAGGTGCGCATCGCACGCTATGGCTCCACTTCTTGCTGCTCGCAGGCAGCCTGGCGACCCATGTTTTGGTCCTCCCCAAGGACCCTTAGGGTGGTCCTTGGGGTGTCGTTACCGAATTTTTGGATCCTTTGTACTACATACTACCTATCCAAGGTTACTTTAAAAGTTTTGTACTTCATTCGACACTTCGAAACCTTCTCCAAACATAGGAACGTCAACCTGTTCAAATTAGCTAGTTTTCAGACATCAAGGTCTTTCTTAGTCGTTTTGGCTCTAACCTTTCCCAGATGAGTTTATTACATTAATATAGGTATGTAAACATCATTTAAGTATTATATAATATATTAAGCTCTAGTCTAAGTCATGACATTTTCGGAGTGTTACATTATCTCCCCCTTTAGGAACATTCGTCCCCGAATGACACTAAAATCATTTGGAGGGTAGGAATAGACTCAATACTAGCAGCACAACCAATCAACAACATAAAATCATAATGAGTCACAACTCATAGGTGTATATCACAACTCCTTACAATACGTACCATAACATTACACATAACACTCAATTCATGGCACATAACATATAAAAGCTCCATATTCATAACACATGAGGAAATTTACTTCTCAACCTTATCATAAACTCAAAATGCATCAAAGAGTCACCATGCTATTCTTCTTTTCAAGATGTCAAAAAAACAACAAAATCTTAAGAAAACATATGCATACATGTTTCACATAAGTGCAAAAATAGAGTATGAAGACAATTTCTTATAACTCTAGTTGGTACAACCTTTACCAAACATGCACCTATTTAGAAAACAAGTCGATTTCATGATCATGCATTACTTTCTCAATTAAGATGGATGTCTAACCTTAGGGAGTATAGAGATAAGGGTAGCGGGACTTTATGTCGGCTTCAGCCTTCCATGTTGCGGCCTTAACAAGATAGTTCCTCCATAGAACTTTTACAGAGGCAACGTCCTTGTTTCTCAACTTCTTGACTTGGCGATCGAGGATCTCAACCGGAACCTCTTCATAGGAGAGGTTCTCATCCACTCCTAAACCTTCTATAGGCAGAATGGATACCGGGTCGCCTATGCATTTCTTGAGCATAGAAACATGAAATATCGATGAACCGAAGCTAGTTAACTAGGTAGTTTCAACTTATAGACAACCTTCCTAATTCGTTGTAAAACCTCATAGGGACCAACATACTAGGGACTTAACTTCCCCTTTCTACCGAATCTCATCACCCCTTTCGTAGGTGAAATCTTCAAGTTGACATAATCACCTATTTCAAACTCAAGATCTCTTCTTCTATTGTCGGCATAAGACTTTTGCCGACTATAGGTTGTCTTCAACATATCCCTTATAATTCGAACCTTCTCTATAGCTTCATAGATATTTTTGGACCAAGGAGTGAGGACTCACCAACCCCAAACCATTCAACCGGAGATCTACACCTTTTACCATAAATAGCTTTAAAAGGTGCCATGGAGATGCTCGAATGATAGCTATTGTTGTAAGATAACTCGATCAAAGGTAAGTGATCATCCCAACTTTCTTTGAAATCAATGACACATGCTCTTAACATGTCCTCAAGGGTCTGAACGGTTCGTTCCGCTTGACCATCCGTCTGAGGATGAAATGCGGTACTACGTTTCACTTGAGTACCTAAACCCTTCTAAAAAGCCTTCCAAAAATGAGAAGTGAATTGGGAACCTCTATCCGAAATTATGGAAAAAGGAATCCCATGAAGACTCACAATCTCGTTAATGTAGATCCTTGCCTAGTCTTCAGCCGTGTAAGTGGACTTAACAGGAATAAAATGGGCAAATTTGGTCAGCCTATCCACAATAACCCATATAAAATCATTTTGCTTTCAGGTTAAAGGCAACCCAACAACAAAGTCCATATTGATGGATTCCTACTTCCACATAGGAACATCCATGATTTGGGTTAACCCACCCGATTTAAGATGCTCATCTTAACTTGTTGGCAGTTTGGACAGTTAGCAACAAACTGTGTTATGTCCCTCTTTAAACCATCCAACCAATAGAACTCTCTAATGTCATGATACATTTTGGTGGCACCAGGATGTATAGAAAGCAATAACCATGGGCTTCTTCCAGAATCTATTTTCTCAAATCCTCAACATCGGGTACAAATAATCTCCCTTAGTACCTAAGAACACCATCCCCCCTGGGAGAATGACTCATTGAGCTTACTAAGTAATGATTCCTTCAACTTAATCAATAGAGGATCAAAGTGTTGCTTAGATTTCACCTCCACCACTAATGATGAGTCAAAGTTATGATAGACCATGAAACCACCATTTTGAGAATCTTCTAATCGCACACCTAAGAAATCCAACCTATCAACATCTTTCACAAGTTATTTCTTCTCTTTCTCCACATGAGACACACTACCCATATTCATTCGACTCAAAGCATCCGCAACCACATTGGCTTTGCCGGGGTGATAAAGTATACTTATGTCATAATCCTTTAACAATTCTAACTATATTCTCTATCGGAGGTTCAACTTCTTTTGTGTAAACACATATTGAAGACTTTTATGGTCAGTAAACACATCAACATGCACACCATACAAGTAATGTCTCCATATTTTAAAGGCAAAAACTACAACGGCTAACTCAAGATCATGAGTTGGGTAATTATTCTCATGAACTTTGAGTTGCCTAGAAGCATAAACAATCACCTTTCCATGTTACATGAGGACACATACCAAGCCCACTCGGGAAGCATCACAATACACTATAAAGCTTTCATTGCCCTCAGGTAAGGTCAAAACTGGAGCGATGGTAAGCTTATCTTTCAACTCTTGAAAATCTTTCGCACAAGCTTCCAACAACTTAAACTTTATCTTCTTTTGGGTCAAAGCTGTCAAAGGAGAAGCAATGGACGAAAATCCATCAACAAATCTTCTATAATAGCTGGCTAGATCCAAGAAACTCCTTATGTCTGTGGGAGTCAAAGGTCTAGGCCAATTTCTGACTATCCGTCTTTTTCTGGTCAACCTCTACACCATCACCAGAGATAATATGGCCAAGAAAAGAAACCGACCTTAACCAAAATTCATACTTGCTAAATTTGGCATAAAGTTGGTGTTCTTTGAGGACTTGCAATGTTAATCTCAAGTAACCCTCATGCTCATCTTCATTGTTGGAGTATATCAAAATATCATCAATGAACACAATCACAAATGAGTCAAAGTAATCTCAGAAAACTCTATTTATTAGGTCCATGAACGCCGTCGGGGCATTCGTTAACCCAAAAGACATAAGTAGGATTTCATAGTGACCATATCTAGTTCGAAAAGCTGTTTTGGGAACGTCTTCACCTCTTACCCTAAGTTGGTGATATCCTGACCTTAAGTTAATCTTAGAAAAGTAACTAGCATGTTGGAGTTGATCAAATAGATCACCAATCCTAGGTAGAGGATACTTGTTCTTTATGGTGACCTTATTGAGTTGGTGATAATCAATGCACATTCTAAGGGATCCATCCTTTTTCTTAACAAACAAGACCGGAGTACCCCATGGAGATATACTAGGTTGAATGAAACCCTTGTCTAGTAAATCTTTGAGTTGGAGATTCAACTCTTTCAATTCCTCCAGAGCCATCCTATATGAAGGAATTGAAATGGGATTCATATCCGATAACAAATCAATGCCAAAGTCAATCTCCCGTTTGGGAGGAACTCCTGGAAAGTCATTAGGATAGACCTTTGG
Organism: Solanum lycopersicum; assembly: GCF_036512215.1. NCBI lineage: Eukaryota > Viridiplantae > Streptophyta > Magnoliopsida > Solanales > Solanaceae > Solanum > Solanum lycopersicum. Next base: position 32,321,766 of record NC_090805.1, read on the forward strand.
GAATTCTCTCACTACAGGGACTAACTGAATAGAAGGAATTTCACATTCTAGATCCTTAACTCTCACCACATGGTATAAACAACCCTTGGCTATCATCTTACAAGCCTTCAAACAAGAAATAATTTGACCCCTTTGCATAGAATTTCCCCCTTTCCATTCTAGAATGGGTTCATTAGGGAATTGAAATTTCACTACTCTTGTTCTACAATTTATGGAAGCAAAACAATTATGAAGCCAATGTATACCCAAGATGATATCAAAATCAAACATGTCAAGTTCTACCAAATCAGCAAGAGTAACTCTGTTAGGTAACATCACATGACATTTTCTATAGACTCTTTTTGCAAATACAAAGTAACCCATTGAGGTACAAACCGAAAAGGGTCCAATCGGAACATCGGGAAGTACATCAAACTTCTTAGCTACCAAAGGTGTAAGAAAAGAAAGAGTAGCACCTGGATCAAGGAATGCATAGAAATTAACAGAGAAAACTTGTAACATATACGTCACAACATCAGGAGAGCTTTATTGTTCACCCCTAGCTTTGAGTGCATTGAAACAGTTCCTTTTTGGAGCTTCAGATATAGGATCGCTTGGTTGAGCTTAACCATTCCCATTGCCTTGTCTTTTCAAATTAGGTTAATATTTCACCATATTAACACCCTTTCCATAACCATAGCAACTATTAGTCCCAACAAGACATTCACTCACATGCTTCTTACGACACTTACCACAAGTTGGTCTTTCTCTTAATGGATCAACATTTCTCCCTTTTTGAGGTTTAGTATTAGAACCTCTATCATTGCAATTCTTGAAGAAATTAGAAGGAACCTTATTTAAAAACTTCTTAAACTTAGGCTTGTCTTGAACATCAAGCCTACTCTTAGAAGAACCACTTTCAAACGACTTTGCCCTCTTAGCTTCCCTATTCCTCTTTCTTAGACGACTTTCCTCAACATGTTGAGCATGAACCATCAACCTAGAAATATCCATATTGTCATGAAGCATTGCTTCACGACATTATTCATCAAGATCTTCGGACACGTCCATTACAAAATAGCTCATTTCATCCCTAGCATTAGAAACAAAAGAAGAAGAATATTTGTAAAGCTTAATGAATTTCAAGGATTACTCCTTAACACACATACCTCCTTGACGAAGGTTGATGAAATCCTCTCCCAAGTCACGGGACCATCTCCTAAAGCCCTTATATCCTTCCAGTGATTTTACCATCTCTGAGCCATGTCATTAAGTTTATATGCAGCAAGCTCAACCTTATCAGTAGTACTCACCCCCATAGCAAAAAAAATCTTGTAAACCTCATCAAGGAAGTCTTGGGGGTCTTCATCAACCTTAGATCCAAAAAACATAGGAGGATCCATCTTCGTAAAGTCTCTCAAATGGCTAGCCATAGTACTATCATGTTGGTTCTCTCGAGGTGCAACCTCCACGTTAGCTTGTGTCGTAATGGCCTGAGCTTTGGTGGTGATGGCTTGGGACATTTGGAACAAGGCTTCCCTCACCTCACCATCCGTCATTGCCGGAGGATTGACCGAAACTTGATCATTTGCAGCAGACTGCACTTGAGGAGAATTTCGATTACCTTGGAGAGTAGCTCCCGCATTCGCAATCTCTTCTCTTACTCTTCTCGTGGCTGTCCTTCTTGTGTTCATCGCCTATAACCACGAGAAATGGATTAGATTCTAAAAGACACATAGTGTCAAAACTCTAAAGGCACGATATAGGAGTATCAAGAAAAGAGAAGTTTCCAAATCATCACATAGCCTCTCACTTATAATTGTGGCGCGCTTCACAACCATGAACAAGAAACAAGGTAACGTGGTTTAGTGAGACATTGATCCTAAGAATATTTAACCTCATGCTCTAATACCAAGATTGTCATACCCGGAGCGCATACCCCAGATGAGACCAGAGTTGTCAACCTCTTAGATGACTCTGAAAACCTTAGCATTCGTCATAACATGTGTTTAGTAAAAATTGCGGAAAATTAAAACTTTTACATTCTACTTGAAGTATACTTAGACTTCGTACTTATAATTGATAAACCTACAATATTCTAAGAAATTGTCTCACATATATAAAACCATCTAAAGAGTGCAAATTTGGACTTAGCCTATACATAATCAATATGCCATTTAGGCCTTAATACAAAAGAATCCAAAGAAACATGATGAAAATTGGATATTCCTAATATCTACTAAAGTCTATATAAGCTGGAATATAATTGATAGTGCCCCGAACATGAGGACCTACCAAGACATGGAGAAAGAGTTCCAAGCTTCCTCAAATCGACCTCCATAAACTTCATTGGCCGGAACCTACAGTTGTAGTAATATAAAGTAATGAGGTTAGTACGCCACATGTACTAAGTATGAGTATATGCACATAACATTTAAGGACATGCATGAAAAGGATCATTTATCATATCTTTAGAAAACATGCTAAGTCATATGAAAGTCTTCAATGCACATACCATATAACATATAAAAGTTAAGGATTCCATCAACAAAAAGCATGATCGTAAGAAAAGACATATTATCATAGAGTCATATTAACTTTTCATATTCAATAGATCACGTAACATAGCATACAAAACACTTACCAATGATCTCACCCCTAAACTACAAGTGCAATGGTCATGTGAAGCCCCATAACTGCACACAACCAAGTAGATAAGATAGGATACCATGAGTAAAGTTTGCTTCATATAACTTGTAACATAAGTAGTCATCACTTCATTTAAGAATATAACCCAATAAAATATTCATCATAAAGACCAACATCATATAAGAGTAACATCATACCTTTCAAGTTATCATATTACATAAGAACAATCTCCTAGGATATCCCTTAGAGTCAACTTGTGCAATGTCTAGGTAGAGGCACATACCCCTACCTCTACTAAGTAGACTCCTCAAGTCACTCTAGTCAATATTCATTTACTTGTCTTTCATTTTACATGAGGTAAGATACACCTTAAACGACATATACCATGTAATCTAAACATGGAATCTGATGTTGTAAAACCCACATCGACCAAAGGTGGTCTACTGGCCAAAGTAGAACCTAACATGACATAGCTTTCTAGGTGGATCCACTAGCTAGTATCCAATTGTGGCAACATAGTTAAAGAACTAGGAGATGTATTAGATATCCATAGTTCCATATCACATGGCAGCCTCAATCTCATCAGATCATAGTGAACCTACCTTCCAACTAGGGAAGGGACACATCACATATCTAGTTCATCGGTGCTTAGCTTAAGTCCCTTTCTTGAATAATCTTTAAGTTGTATTTTTATCATAAACTTATCATAGGTCATAGGAGATTAACTCCTTGTATAAACATGATCATGAGCTCTTTAGGATTAGATGAGAATTTTGTTTCATCGCAACCCTTCGTATGTGAGATTAACATAACATAGTCATCTTGTGTAAAGCGTACAAAAGAATATCATACCTTGCATTAGTGTGTGCTTTTCATGATCTCGTAAATAACATGTTCATAGCCCAACATATCTACATAGAAACATCATACGTACTTTCACAACATATCATCATGATTTATAGGCTTACATAAACATCGGAGAGTAGCACAACTTTAGAAGACTTACCTCTTGTTTCCAAGAACCTTATTCAAAAAAAATTATGTTCAACTTACAACACTCATATACATAACATAGGGGAATACTCAATATCATAATCAAGAAAAACTCTTCAAATCATATACAAGACCAATCCATAATGTTAGATAAGGGAAGGGGTCATCTAAGTGTTCATTCTATTCTTATTTCCAATCCATATGTTTACATGTCATCAAATAGTAGAAACAACCATATGAAACCATCAATTTTATAAGAACATGTATCACACAAAATTCAAACATAACTAACCACATACTCATCCATTCGTGTGAAATAGACCATAGAAAACACTTACTTTTAATGAAAAATCATAAATCTAGGGTTAGAAAGAAAATTTGTTTTGTAGAATAAAAACCCTAGTATTTGAAGTTCTTGAAAACTTATCTTTGAAAGGACCTCTTGGGGAAAGAAATACCAAAAGTGAATAACCCATACCTTATAGATGAATAATCCACGGAAATTTGATGAAAGGCTTGAGGTCTTCATATTCTTCCTTAAGCTCTTCTTGTTCTTCAATGGAATTTGGAGATGAGAGTGTTCCTGAGAGAACGAGAGAAATTTTTGTTTGATCTTGTAGTGGTCTACAACGGATCTAATATCAATATATAGTCGTCCTATGAATTATCCAAAATACCCTCCACTTAAATGAGTATTTTCAATAAGCTAAATTACCAAAAATACGACTTTAACAATTCTAGGAAGTAGCTGCGCGCCGCGGGGCCAAATTTCGTCATTTTTATTGAATTTTGAGTTGAGGTAGTGAGGTGCGTGTCAGCCTCGCGTCGCGAGGTTTCCTCTCAATCTTGAGGTAGAACACCTCGTGACAAGCGCGCGTTGCACGCTATGCCTCCACTTCTGTCTGCTCGCAGGCTGCCAGGCAGCCTTCCCATCCATGTTTGGGTCCTCTCCAAGGACCCCTAGGGTGGCCCTTGGGGTGTCGTTACTGGTCCTTTGGACCCTTTGTACTACATACTCCCTATCCAAGGTCACTTTACAAGCTTTGGACTTCATTGACACTTCGAAACCTTCACCAAACATAGGGAAGTCAACTAGTTCAAATTAGCTAGTTTCCGGGCGTCAAGGTCTTTCTTAGTCGTTTTGGCCCTAACCTTTTCCAAATGAGTTTATTACATTAATATAGGTCTGGAAACATCATTTTAGGAATTATTTAATATATTAAGCTCTAGTCTAAGTCATGACATTTTCGGAGTGTTACATGAGATTTTTATATTTAGTTTGTGTTGTTAAGCGTTTTAACTTTTGGCTAAAATTTGAATTAGGTTAACTTTTTTGCGAAACATGCTGAAATTTGAATTTCATTAGCGCAGTCAACTCTGGAAGGTCATTTTTTGCTCAATAGGATAGCAGGTTTTAATTTTGAGGTTTTCATATTCAGTGTTTAACGTTAGGCAATTTAACTTTAAAATTTTTTGTCAAAATTTGATTTTGCTTAGTATTTTTTGTAAGCGTGCTCTAATGAAAATTTTGTCAACGTCATTAGCTTCGAAATGTCATTTTTATATCTAATAAAATGGTTGTTTAGGTTTTGAGGCTACCATTTTTAGTTTGTGTTGTTAGGCGTTTTAACTTTTGAGTTTTGGTCAAAAATTAGATTTAATCAATATTTTTTGTAAACGTGCTTCATTTAAAATTTTTGATATAATGATATGTGTCATATTGAGATCGAAACTTGTTATCATAGATTTTGCATTGTTTCATTTAAATATGATTTATAAAATTGATTAATATTTTGGATTATACTCGTGTTCTTAAATTTATTAATGCAATAAATTAATAAATATTTTAGTATTGAACAATCATTCAGTTAATAATATTTTGAACATATTTTCAATCAATTACTAACCTAACATTGAACTTGAATGATATATTACCAATAAACTAACAATCAATTAGTAAACTTATTAGAAAAATAAATAATCATACTATTGTAATTAAAATTTATTACTAACAAGGGTTGTGGTATATTGGTAAGTACTCTTGCATCCTCTACCAAGAGGTCTTAGGTTTGATTCCTGTTTGGTAAATAACCATCTTTGTTAGGGAGCACTTTAATACCCAATGTGAGACTTTTCAGCGTGAATCAAAATTTAGTCGGGCTCCAATGTGGGTCCGAACACCGGAATTGAGAAACCAGAAAAAAAATTAAAAAATAATTTAAATTTTATTGGTAAATTACCAACACTAATTTTTTGTTACTAAAATTACCAACAAATTACCAATGTATGAATTGAAAAACGAAGAAGAAATTTACTAACTTCTTTTTAATTCGTTAGTAAAGGTACTAATGATATACTAACCAAAAATTAGTTGGTAAATTTACCAACAGAAATTTCAAGGCAATGTTTCAAAATCTTGTGACATCTTTGGGTGTTTACCAACTGATTTTTGGTTGGTAAGTTTACCAACAAACTAAAATCGATTGGTAATATTTACCAACGAGCTTTTTAGCAACGAATTAATATAAGTTGTCATTTGATTGTTAACTCAATTTGTCAACCGATTTGATCAATTTACCAACGAATTTTTTTGTTGGTAATCGAGGTTCCTTTTGTAGTGGATGGTACCTGTGTAGACATAATATAATTAAGGTTGTTAAAATTGTGATTTCTCTAATGACGTTAGTATTTAGATATGATGTTCACATAATAAATTCAACATGGTGTTAGAGCAGGTAAGTGTGGTTGTATTCAAATTGCACAATTCCATCGAAAAAAGTAAGAGATACTTCCACATGTTTGACTTGTGAAAAAAATCAGGTGCTCATGTTTGACATATAATATAGTTAAATTAGATTACATGGTCACACTAATCAACGTGTTTGGCCAATAATAAATAGTCGCGTTGACACGTTATTGAGACATGGTAATGGTCTTAGGTTCTAATCTTACCGCTATATACCTATAAATAGCAAAAAAAAGGACGATGAAAAAGAACAAGGCATACACGTGAAGGTCATGTTGAGACATGATATAGTACATAATAAAAAAGGTAATCAGTTGAACATGATATCCAACAAGTGGTCCTATGTTCAAATTTCGAGTCCGAAACTTAAAGAATATAAAATATTAACAAAAATTCCAAAACGGTACATAAATTTTTATATTAACCAAAATGGTAAAATCGCTGCAGGTGCAGTGACTTACCTCACCTGAAAAAAGTAAAATCACTGCTGAGGCAGCGATTTTGCAAAAAAAAAAATTATAAAAAAATGAAATCACTGCCCAAGCAGCGATTTCAAAATTTTGCTTCTTACAAATCGCTGCCTTGGCAGCGATTTCATATTATTTTTTATTTTTTTAAAAAAAAATAAGGTATATCGCTGCCAGTGCAGCGATTTATTTTTTAAAAATAAAAAATTATAATATAAATCGTTGCCATGGCAGCGATTTATATTATAATTTTTTATTTTTTTTATAAATCGCTGCCTTGGCAGCGATTTATTTTAAATTTTTTTTTCTTTTTTAAATCGCTGCAGGAAGCTATTTTAAAAAAAAAAATTAAAATGTTAAAACAACGATTTTATATAAAAAAAATTATAATATTTTTAAAAATTTAAATATATAACTTATAAGAAAATATACATTATTTTAAAAAAAATTAAAAATAAGTAAAGTAATAAATATATTTTCTTTCTAAAAAAAGATATTATATTGAATTTAAATTTAAATAATATTTGAATTCAAATAATTAATTTTTTAAAATAAAAAATTAAAGGTAGAAAAATTATTGATTTTTTTAAAAAAAACAAAATGATATATATATATATATATATATATATATATATATATATATATATATATATATATATATATATATATATATATATATATATATATATATAAAGTTCAAGATGATCACATGAGAACAGTAGAAAATTTGTTTTTATTGTAAATAGTTGAAGAAAATGTTCACATGTGAATAGTACATAATACTTTCAATGCTATTGTTGACACCAAATTTTTGACCCACGTTGGTAAATTAATTATCGAGCTTCGTGAGTTTTTCAAACTATTTAAGTTAATTAGTTTTATAAATCTTGCGAAAATAAAAAAAATACATATATATATATATATATATATATCCTAACGTTAGATAGTATATATATATATTACGTAATTGTGTATATAGTTTGTATATTTTATGAGTAATATATATATACATATATGTATATGTATATATGTATATCTTAAGTTTATTCCTAATTCCCAGGCCCACCCGTTTTCCCTCCTCTTCCCCTCCTCCAGTCCAACCCCAGACCCACTTCCTGTCATTTATTCCCAGCCCAAACTTCCAACCATTAAGGCCATTCCAATCCCAACCCACTAACTTAATCATACTCAGCCCACACCAATTACCTCTCTTCCGTCCGGCCCACCTAAAATTGACCCAACCCATTTAACCCCCGATCCAAACCCGCCTCCCCTTCCTTCTTCCCCAAACGTTTCCAGAACATAACAATTCCCAAAACCCACCAGAAAACGCAGAAAATTTGCAGCACCCAAAAACGGAAAAACCCTTTCTCACCCGCGTCTCTCCCCCACGCTCTCTCCCTTCCTCTCCTCGCGTCTCCCCCACGCGATTCCCCCCCCCCCCCCCCCCCGCAGCGAAAATCCCAGAAAAACGGGAAAAACTCCAGAAAACACAGACCTACGCGACTTCCCCCTCCCCCAACGTCTCCTTCTTCACCCATCGTACCATGTACAGTGCTTTGAGGCTATGGCAAACCTGCGTTTCGGCTTCTTTTCAGAGATTTGCAGCCTTGGGTACGAAAACCAGCTGTATGATTTTGAATTTCGAATTGAGGGGGAGAATTTCGATTTTACACCAAACCTTTCCTGAAATTCCCCCGCCCTCCTAACCCCGAAACCCTAAAAATCTTCTTCTATATAAACCCCACCCCTCTTCCGAAAAAGGGGTTGGCGATTCTGAGGATAGAGATTTTAAAGAGTTCTTTTGAATTAGACATTGGTTGGCAATTTTTTGGTTGAAAATTTTCAGTTGGATCTCTGAGGAGTAAGAAGTTGTGAGTTAAGGCAATTTTCGTTCAAAATTTGTTTCGTTGTTGTTTCGTAAGAACAGAAGAGAGAGAGAGCTGCGTAGCTAAGGAAACTGAATCACGATTTCATCTCTTTTGCTGGTTGGTTCGTTTTCGAAGCGTTTTGCGGCTCTCGTCGTAGGAAACCACTGCTCCCTGCTCGCTCGTCCCAAATTCGCTGCTCTTCGACAAGTAAACGCCCTTCTACATGATTTCTCCCTCTTCTCGTTTACAATGTGATAGATTAAGGATTGAAAATGGTGTCGTGCTTTGCTGGATGGTGTGTCACTACTAGTTTTGGTATTGCTGGATGTATTTCGTTGAGTTCACTTGTTTTCTCGTTGTCCCCTGCCTCTTTCCGTCTTCTCATTTCTTCCGTCTCGAAGTGTTTCTTCGTCGTTTTGTGTGTTGGGTCTATTTGCCAAACGTGTGAACGTTAAGCATATGGTTTGTTTGCCGTAACTGTAGGATGGCGTAGGGTGTTTACCTGTCAGTATTTAGGATCGTTTTGGCTAGCATTTGGTTCGTAACTCGCAGTTTACCGTTGTTCCTGCTGTTTACTCTGAAGTTTCGCTGTTACCATGTGCTGCGAATCCGAGCCCATGTCTTCCACTTTGGGGGGAGGGGGTGTGGGATGTGAAATCTTGTGTGGCCAGCACCCGAAATGTCTTCGATAAACAATCTAGTTTCTCCCTTTGATCCCGACCCCCTTGAAGGTGTTTTCCGTTTTGCTCTTCATTCTTGTGCAAGTATTGTCTGTTAGATCTGCATTGTTTATTTTATTTTATTTTATTTGTTCCGTTTTGATACGTCCTAATAAAAAATAGCAGCCAATGGTTAAATCATATGATATATTTGAGTCATTAATGTTAAATGATATGTACTCAGGATTGATTTGGCAATATGGTTGTAATTAAATGTTATGCGCCGGCATGCTTATGGTTTCTGGTCATGGGTGTTGGTTTCGCTGTTCTTAGGAACATTTGATCAGTATTGCATGTTGAAGAAAGCCTTGTTGTGCTTGTGAATTTCGTTATCCTAATTATTTGTTTAAAAAATGTCAAATCTCATTTCTTTTGTTTCGTGGCATGTGAAAACTCCTCTCGAGTCCATTTGGGACTTCATTCTTTTCCTCGCCTCTCGGAAGAGCCATAAAGGCTCGGAAGATTCCCATTGAGTCAATCCATCGAGGCGGATGTACGCGGCTCAAATACCTTGAAGATTGAAGAGCTTGAAGAAAAGGATTAAATAGTTCATTTATTTTGAATTTTGTATTATATTTGTAATGGGCATAAGCCCCCCCCCCTGGTCATTTTTATTTTGTTTTATATGTTTAGACTAGGACAGGTGGAAAATGGGTTAAAACCCCAAAAACAGGTGGATCCAAACTCGGTCAAGGCGGACAGAACTCGAGTTTGGACCCAAATCTCTCCCTCTCTCTCTCTTTCTCTCTCTCTCTCTCTTCCGCTTACTACTTGTTTATATTTTTGCTTTGGATGCCTTTTAGTCTAAGGTTAGAATAACTCCAAACCCCATCAAACGCCTTTTTGCTTTATCAAATTCGAAGCTAAAAATTGAATTTTAAAGATGTTTAAATTTGAAAGTTGCTAAGAATCAAGGTTTAAAAGGTTTAGCTTTAACGAAGTCTTAAAACAACAGTATTTCGCAAGTTCGTTTAAATTAAAAGCTTAGACCTTGAATGAAGATTTGCAAGATAAATAATAGCATGTCAAAACTTGTAATATTTGTCTAGATAAATTTTAAAGTTAAGCTTCGTAAAGATCTACAATTGCAAGATAAACTAAATGTTTCAAACTTGATAATTCGCCTAAGTAGGTCTTTAATAAGTTCTATTTTAAAATTTGCAAAGTTAAAAGAGATAGTCAAATAGTTAGTCGTCGGAAAACCGTGTTTAACGGAGTGTCTTAGGTGCCTTAAACACCTTCCTAAGACGCTAATAGGAATCCCGAACCCTTAAAAAATGTTTCAAAAATAATTTTTTCTGTTTAAGTTGTTTAGAAACAAAAGTTTTCTTGATTTTTCTTAAAAATTAAGTGGCGACTCCTAAAAGTCAAAAATACCCTTAAAATAAAACAAACTCTTTTCGAAAATAAGTTTTCGATAAAACAGAAATGACGACTTCGCTGGGGATGAAGGATTCTAACCCTAAGACTAATTATTTGACTAACTTGTAATTTGCTGTTTATATTGTTTAAATTGAAATATTGCATTTTTCTCTCATGGCATATTTCCAATATGTATATATAGTATATTAAAGGACGGTTTGCGGAACCGCAGCCGGACTTATTTATACACCCTATTTCGAAATTAGCGGCAATTTATTGGTTCGTTAGGCGTCCAATGGTTGTCGCGAGTTTCAGCCCAAATTGTCCGTTTGGGTTCCCGGTCCTTTCAACAGCCACTCTTAGTCAACTAGCGTAGAGCCGAGCCAAAATCCCGAACGTAAGAGCATTTGAACTAAGACGACCCAACGCCCAAGGTGTGTTGGGCCCATTAGAAGCCCACCTTGCGTTTATTTGGCCTAAATTGCCAAAAACGGACAATCATGCTTATGTGTTTGTTGAAGGATGTATATGCATTTTAAAAATGATTTATTGTCTACGGGGTGGGGGGTTGACTAAATTTTGTTCGCTATTTTTCGTAGGATGAATCCGGCACACAAACCTTTGAAGACAAGAATGGTTACTATCCCCGACCCTTTCCTCAAAGTATGGTGGAGGTTCATGAATAACGATGATAAAAGGGTCGTTCAAAAACACATAGGTCATCTTTCGTCGTTGTTAGAGATGAATGCGTGGCCTGGCTTAGTTGGAACGATGGTGAAATTCTGGGATAGCAAGAATATGGTTTTTCGATTCGGGGAAGTAGAGTTGACGCCGACTATAGAAGAAATTCTCATCAGTTATGAAAGTGTCGCCATGTGCAACAAAAGGAAACGACATCCAGATACAGATCTCCAAAATCCTATAACATGGGATTTCGCCAAAATTAAAGAGAAGTTGTCATTGGTTAAAGCTGAGTGGATGGACAAACTCCCTGGTCCGAATATACCTTTCAGAAAGTTATATTATCGATTTGGGCGTGCAAGGGCTTATGAGAAACATGAAGACGAGTTCGTCTCAAAAGAAAAATAGAAAGAGGCGCGTCCCCTTGCATTTGCGATATGTTTGCTCGGCACGATGGTTTTTCCCCAAGGGCCAAAATACACTATTCATCCTAGTGTATTTATGGTCACTCATGCCATTTTTTATGGAGTGGATTACAAAACATCGACGAAGTATTACACTCTAGCACCAATTATTCTGGCCGACATCTACAGGGCTTTAGACAAGTGTCAGAACGGAGAACGCTTCTTTCAAGGGTGTAATCTGATACTACAGTGGTGGATGATGCGTCATTTAATCAAAACTCACAACCCAAAAGAACCAGACCCTTTAAGACGATCCGACGAGCTACATAGTCATGACTGGTGGTTGTATCACAATCGTTGCAACAGGACTGGAGGAGAGAGTTTTTGGTATCCGAGGCTTCGAGGGCTGAGAGAAGAAGACGTGCAATGGTCAATAGATAGTTTGGTGGTGACTAAGAATATGGTGGTTCGAACTGAAAAGGTCCCCTATCTAGTATTTGCTGGACTAAGAGGAACTAGACCATATGCTCCCGGTCGAGTTCTGAGGCAACTAGGAGGGAAACAAGAGTTGCCCCAGATTGCAGATATGAGGAAATTCGTAACTGACCATGAGAATGGGCGAGTGGCATTTTCCGAAGACATGCGTAGGATGTGGAGATCTCGAAGAGTGTTGGGTGAGCCTGTACCAAATAGGTTTCGTCCAGAATGTTCGAGGGAGTACAAAGAATGGCTGAAAAAGAGTCTCGCTGGAACAATTGAGCCTGGTCCGAACGTTCCTCACATTATTGCCGATGTTGGAGACAAACACCAAGTCCGACTTCACCACCTTCAAGAGAGGTTTGATAAGAGTGAATTAGAGCATCAACGTCGTCATTCCGAAGATGCCAAAGTCATAGCTCGATTGAAACAAGAACTGCGAAGGGCCAGACAATGCATGACAGAGTTAGATGATAGCATGGAGCGACAGATTCAATCGATAGAGGGGTTCAGTCATCAAGAAGGAGCTCGATTGGCAAGAGATCATCTCTGGGCGAATAGATATGCCATGTGGGAAGAGGTCAACATCGCCAAGAGGACCAGACTTGGCGAAGGATCAGAGGAGACCTGATTATTACCATCCCCTGCGTGGAACTGTTTTATTTGTACTTTGTTTTGTAATTTATTTTTCAGGACTATTTTCTGTTTTATGTTTATCAGACATTTTGGATGCTATTAATGAAATATTGTGGGGATAATAATCGGGTTTAAAAAAGCATATACATCCTTCAATTCGTTAGGCCTACCCTTGGCACAAAAGGGTCACATGCATGTTTAGGACACGATATTTGTTTAAATGTTTATGTGTTATATTGCTTTGATTGAGGATATCGTAAACTCACTCCTAGCCGAAATTCCAAAGAATATACAGAAGCCACTATTATAAATGTCCGACCAAAAGTCCCAAGTCTCAAGTTTCTCACACAAAATCCATACCATAAATCCTAAATACTGCTCTATCATCTCAGGAAAGTTGAATCACCGCTATGGACAAAGGCAAGAACGTCCAGACGGAGCTCACTGAGGAGGAATTGCGAAGAAAGATCGAGCGAGTCACTCGAGAGATTCAGAAGGTTAAGAAGGAAGGGCTCAAAGTAGACATGACCACGGCGATCTACAAAGCTGCGGTCACGACCTTGGATGAAGATCTGGCGTCGCAGATAAAGAGAAAGAAGGAGGTTGAGATGGAAACCGAAAGCCTAAGGAAAAGGTTGAACTTGCTTCGTTTGGAGATACACGAAGGAAAGGCGAGAGAGGCGAAGATAGATATCGAGACTGCTGTGTTGTTGGACAGAAGCGCGGCGCTCGACGAGGAATTGGCGACCCATAGCAACCTAAAGGGCGGAAAATACCTCGCCCGTGATCAGGAAGCAGATAACAGTGGCCCCGGCCGTGAAGTGATTGAGGAGGATGATGAAGAAGAAATCGTCTACAAGCCTCCATTTCCGACTGTCTGAAAGGAAAGGAATGACGCAGCCACAAGACAGGAAATCGCCAAATGTTGTCTTCTAGAAATTTCAATGTTGTTTTTCAATTCCCTTGTAATCACAATGAAAGAATGAATGAAAGGATCCGAACTATGTTGGGCCTGAATTCTCCTTGCGAGATACGTAGGCAGCCTTCCCGGCCCAGCCCCTATCAAAGAAAATTTTCATTCTCCTCCATGTTTCGGAGATACGAAGATAAGATCAACGGACGTCGCAAAGCAGCTGCAAGAAGACCATAGCTCAACGTGATTCAGATTTCCCAAGATAGCGCCAAACAAACAAATTCCTGTTTGTTCAAAATATATATCCGTCCTTATTCGTGGGTCAAGATATCCTCACACAAAGCGACTTGTGTGTTTAATCTGTTTGTTGTGCGATATTATGTATTTTGTACTCAAATATGCGCTAACAAATTTGCCTTTGAGTTGTTTTTACCTCTCAGGTACCTCTTACTGATCTGTGTCGATAAAGCTGGCAGATCACCACTACTTTACCAGATCAAAAGGTACCGCAGATTCCTTCCCCGGATCAAACGCAAATACAGACATGGGCAACAACAATGAACAAATCAGCCTCACAGATGTCGTGGTGGCTCAGCCCACCGTGGCAGAGCAGAATGAGCTTATTGCGCAGCTGATGCAGCAAATAGCTAACATGAGGGTAGAGATGCAACGGAGGCAAGATACTCCTCCGCCCGGATTCGGCCCCAACTTTCTTGACGCAAGACCTCCTACATACTTCCCCTCGTCCAGCTCGGATCCTACTCAGCAGCGTCCATTGACACCCGTGCATAACCCCTCCAGAATAGATATAACCACCCAAAACCCCCAATACGCGTCAGTCTCCTATCAGACTCCCTCACCACTCCCAGACAATCCTCCACAAATACCACCACACCCCCACAACACTCAAATAGCCACACTAACCCAAAATCAAACCCAAAATCCCACCGCCTTCAATTCCCAAACACCGCATCCCCACTTAACCCAAAATACCAATCCCCAAAATTATCTGCAAAACTATCAAACAACACAGAACGTCCCAAGCCCTTTCATAGCTCCACCCCTCCCCAAAAGAACTACTTTCCAAGTCCCTGTCCCGGCCGAGCATTAGGTGCACGGCTCCAAGTTGGACCATTATGAGGATCAAGAAAGAGAGTGGAGGGCGAGGGAAGAAGCGAAGGTAGACATAAAGGAGGAGATCAGGAGGGCAATGAGGGAATTGCAATGTACTCCAGACGTCGCCGGGTTAAGCTACGCAGAACTATGCATCCACCCAGACTTGAACCTGCCTGAAGGGTTCAAGATCCCGAAGTTTGATACCTTCAGCGGGGTAGGCAACCCCATGGCACACCTCAGAGCGTACTGTGACCAACTCGTGGGAGTTGGTAAAGATGAAGCCTTGCTGATGAGGTTATTCAGCCGGAGCCTGTGCGGTGAAGCCCTGGAGTGGTTCACGTCACATGAGACTCGACAATGGCCCAGTTGGAGTGCACTGGCTAAAGATTTCATGGACAGGTTTGCGTACAACGTCGAGATAGTCCCCGATAGGTACTCCTTGGAAATGATGAAGCAGAAATCCACCGAGAGCTATCGAGAATTTGCGTACAGATGGAGGAAGGAGGCAGCGAGGGTGAGGCCTCCCATGACAGAAAAAGAGATTGTAGAGGTGTTCGTGCGGGTGCAGGAGCCCGAGTATTATGACAGGATCATCTTGTTAATCGGCGCCAAATTCGCCGAAATAGTCAAAGTGGGTGAGACTATTGAAGATGGCCTGAAGTCGGGGAAGATAGCCCGAGTGTCTGCGTCGCCTGGATCCTCTGGAATGGTAAGGAAGAAAAGAGAGGAGGTTAACGCTATCTCACACGGGGGAAGAAAGGCCCCCAGAAACTTACCACGTCCCCAAGGCCGCTCCAATCCTCCATCAAAGCCTCATCAAGCGAACCGTCCACACTCAGATCATTCTGGCCACTACAATGCTGCCCTCCCTTATCAAGATGCCCATATTTTGTCATATCAGAATCCACCCCAAATTCCCCAAAATTTTCCCTCCATATATCCAAACTACCCTCAAGCTTATCAAGTCCCTCCCCATTACCAGAATGTCGCTCCCAGCTGCGATAATGTACAGCCAAGCTACCGAGCACCATCCCCCGCATATCAAATACAAACCCCAGCATATCAAAAACCCCATCCAAAATACCAAGCCCCAATGCCAAACTACCAAACAAATCCCTACCCCAGAACCCAAGC
Organism: Solanum lycopersicum; assembly: GCF_036512215.1. Classification (NCBI taxonomy): domain Eukaryota; kingdom Viridiplantae; phylum Streptophyta; class Magnoliopsida; order Solanales; family Solanaceae; genus Solanum; species Solanum lycopersicum. The sequence goes on from NC_090805.1 coordinate 32,337,913, forward strand.
TCCACGACCAAATGCCCGCAATTACCAACAAGTCCCTCCCCCTCAGCAAAGCGATTATGATCCTCCCCGGCCAAGATTTGAAAAAAGGCCTTCAAGGAAATTTACCACACTTGCTGAAAGCCGGACCAAACTATTTGAGAGGCTAGTCGCAGATGGATACATCCACCCTGTGGGGCCCAAACCCGTGGAGGTCAACTCAAAGTTCTACAGGCCGGATCAAAGGTGTGCTTATCATTCCAACAGTGTTGGACATGACACGGAAGATTGCATCAACCTTAAGCACAAAATCCAAGACCTGATTGATCAGGAGGTAGTTTCTCTTCAACCGGCGGCGCCAAACGTCAACACGAATCCGTTGCCAAATCATGGGGGTGAAAACACCAACATGATAGAAACTGACGAAGATGAGCGTGAAGCCAAGAGAATTACTCCTGTTGTTCAGGAAGACTTGGAAAGGGCTGTCGCTTCTTTAAGCGTCAAGGAAAAGAGGGAGTTTGTTATTCTGACACCTGCAAAGGCTGTTGCCTTGGTGCCCTCAAAGACTCTCCCCAAACCCAAGTTTGTGATAGAAACGGCCGTGGCTCAAGGCATGACTAGGTCCGGAAGGTGCTACACTCCTGATGAGCTTGCTCTCGGAGGACAGAAGAGGGACCATGCTAAGAGGCCGATAAGCGAGGGGGAAGCAGAAGAGTTCTGGAGAAGGATGCAACCGAAGGACTATTCCATCGTCAAACATTTAGAGAAGACTCCGGCTCAGATATCTGTGTGGGCCCTGCTGATGAGCTCTCAGTCCCACAGGCAGGCCTTAATGAAAGCTCTTGATGATACATACGTGCCCTCAGGTACGAGAAGCGACAATGTAGCTGCTATGATTCACCGAGTCATTCAGGGACACCGCATCAGCTTCTGTGATGATGAACTGCCGGCCGAAGGGAGGGCCCACAACAAAACTCTACACATCACCGTGGTATGCCGCGAAAAGATCGTCAACCGTGTTTTGGTGGACGACGGATCTGGCCTAAACATATGCCCCTTGTCTACGCTGAAGCAGCTGAGGTTTGACCTCGAAAAGTTAAAGAAAAACCAGGTCAATGTGAGAGCATTCGATGGTGTGCAGAGAGAGACGTTAGGAGCGGTGAATTTGACCATCCAAATGGGCCCCGCAGAGTTCGAGGCAAAGTTCCAGGTGTTGGATATCGACACCAGCTACAACCTCCTTTTGGGCAGGCCATTCATTCACACGGCTGGAGCCGTCCCCTCCACTCTCCACCAAATGATGAAACTGGTGTGGAAGAATGAAGAACTGGTTATTCAGGGTGAAAAGGGCCACTCAGGCAAGCAGATGCCGGTCTTGGATGAGACGCCACAAAGCTTGGATTTTTACACGATGGAGTTGGTAAATGCCACCGATGAGGGCTTGGCCTCACAGACTCCCATGCCGTCCGTGTACAGAATGATCGCCACGGAGATGCTGCAGAGCGGATTCGAACCAGGTTTCGGATTAGGAAGGAATGCACAAGGGATCATCGAGCCAATTCCGGTCCTTGCTACAGGATTAAAGTATGGTTTGGGGTACATCCCCACAAATGATGATTTGAAGATGAAGAGGAGAAAGGATCAAGGGTTGACTAAGCCGATCCCACATCTCTATCACTCCTTTCCAGTCCGGGAGCATGCCGAGCCTGCAGACGATGGGGAAGGAATCTGTGACCTGTTCAAGGAGATCAACGCCGTCATCGAGGAGGAGGCTGAGCCAGTAGGCATTCGTGATGCTGAACCAGGGGAGATGCTGCAAAATTGGACGTCCACGCCGATCCTGATGCCCCAAACTCTGTGGTAGAATGGAGTTATTTTGTGCATGCCAAAATCGGTGGTCGTTCAGAAGAGGCCCGAGACCCACCATTTCTGCATTTTCTTGATTTTGAATTTTTTTATGATTGTTTAAAGGGCGACACGGCCTTGTGCCATGACCCAAATTTGCATTTTTGATTCAATTTAAATGAAAGCCTTCTTATTTTGACTTTGTTTATTCGATTGCTTGTTATATTTTACTTTTCTAATTTTGTCTGTTTATGATTTCAGTAACGTAAGTTACAAACCTGCCAATGTCATGTCATGTCATGAGCTAAACGAGCAAAATGAGGCAAATGACGACGAGGCTGACGACTACGACGAAGAAAGTGGGGAACCAGACTATATGGTAGAAGAGTTTTGACAGTTCGAGAATCAACATAAACCGAATCTGGAGGAAACAGAGACGGTAAATTTGGGAGATTCAGAATGTGACAAAGAGTTTAAGATCAGCACTCACCTGAATGAAACTCAGAAGGAGAGCCTGGTTCATTTGCTTGCCGAATACAGCGATGTGTTTGTTTGGGAGGTCGGTGACATGCAGGGGCTGAGTACTGATGTTGTAGCTCATAAGCTGCCTATCAACCCAGGGTTCGAGCCGGTGAAGCAAAAGACTCGGAAATTCAAGCCTGAATTGAGTTTGAAGATTAAGGAGGAAATCACCAAGCAGATGGAGTCTCGGTTGGTAGAAGTAACGCAATATCCCACCTGGTTGGCGAATGTTGTTCCGGTCGCCAAGAAAGATGGAAAAATCAGGATTTGTGTTGATTACAGAGATCTCAACAAGGCTAGTCCAAAGGATAATTTCTCGTTGCCAAATATCCATATTCTGATTGACAACTGTGCCAAACATGAAATGCAGTCATTTGTGGATTGCTACGCGGGTTATCACCAGATTCTGATGGATGAAGAAGACGCGGAGAAAACGGCCTTCATCACACCTTGGGGGGTATATCACTACAGGGTGATGCCTTTTGGGCTCAAAAACGCCGGTGCCACTTACATGAGAGCCATGACGACTATCTTCCATGACATGATTCACAAGGAAATTGAAGTGTACGTGGACGACATCATAATTAAATCCCGCGAGAGTTCGGATCATTTGACACACCTGCGAAAATTCTTTGAACGTTTGCGTAGGTACAACTTGAAGCTAAATCCCGCCAAGTGTGCTTTTGGAGTCCCAGCTGGGAAGTTGTTGGGATTTATAGTCAACAGAAGAGGTATTGAGCTCGACCCTTCCAAGATCAAAGCGATTCAAGAGTTACCTCCGCCGAAAACGAGAAGAGAGGTGATGAGTTTCTTAGGGAGGTTGAACTATATCAGCCGGTTTATAGCACAATCGACGGTGGTATGTGAGCCTATCTTCAAGTTGCTGAAGAAAGATGCCCCAACTAAGTGGACTGAGGAGTGCCAGACCGCTTTTGACGCTATCAAGAGCTACTTGTCTAACCCACCAGTATTGGTTCCTCCGCGAGAAGGGAGTCATTTGTTGCTATATTTGTCTGTTTCAGATAACGCCTTTGGATGTGTACTTGGTCAACACGACGAGACAGGGAAGAAGGAAAGGGTTATCTACTACATCATCAAGAAATTTACTCCGTACGAGTCTCGCTACACTTTGCTGGAGAGAACATGCTGTGCTTTGACGTGGCTTGCCCAGAAGCTGAGACACTATCTGTCGTCGTATACTACATATCTTATCTCCAGGATGGATCCGTTGAAGTATATTTTCCAAAAAGCGATGCCGACCGGGAAGCTAGCTAAATGGAAAATGCTGTTGAGTGAGTTTGACATCGTGTACATGACTCAGAAGGAAATAAAGGCACAGGCTTTGGCTGATCATCTTGCGGAAAATCCCGTTGATGAAGAGTATGAACCTCTCAAGACATATTTTCACGATGAAGAAGTGTCATTTGTGGGTGAGGATATCTCTGAGGCTTATCTAGGTTGGAGATTATTCTTTGATGGAGCGGTGAATCACCAGGGTAAGGGTGTTGGAGCAGTCCTGGTATCAGAATTTGGTCAGCACTATCCTATGGCGGCTAAACTACGATTCAACTACACAAACAACATTGCTGAGTATGAAGCTTGCATTCTCGGTTTGAAAATGGCCGTTGACATGAATGTTTACGAGTTACTGGTTGTTGGAGATTCAGACCTCTTGATTCATCAGGTTCAAGGAGAATGGGCTGTAAAGAACTCGAAGATTGTACCTTACGTACAATATGTGCAAAATCTGTGTAAAAAGTTTCACAAGATCGAGTTCAGACATACTCCCAGAATACAGAATGAATTAGCTGATGCTCTTGCCACCATCACTTCAATGATCAAACATCCAGATACTGATTACATCGACCCGTTGGATATACACTTGAAGGAACATCCAGTCCATTGTTCACATGTTGAATCAGAACCAGATGGTTTGCCTTGGTATTTCGACATAAAGAGGTACTTGGAGTCTGGGACATATCCAGAAGATGCCACATCTAATCAAAAGAAGTTGATACGTCGTATGGCTCTCAATTTCTTTTTGAATGGAGAAGTCCTTTACAGGAGGACTCCAGATTTGGGTCTTTTGAGATGCGTGGATGCTGCTGAAGCCGTGAGGCTTATTGAACAGATACATGCTGGAGTTTGTGGTACACATATGAACGGGCTTACCTTGGCAAGAAAAGTCCTTCGAGCCGGTTATTTCTGGATGACTATGGAGCATGACTGTTGCAAATTCGTGCAAAAATGCCACAAATGTCAAGTGCACGGTGATCTGATAAGGGTGCCACCTCATGAACTCAATGCTATGAGTTCACCTTGGCCATTTGTAGCTTAGGGAATGGATGTCATCGGTCCTATAGAGCCGGCTGCTTCTAATAGACACAGATTCATTTTGGTTGCCATCGATTATTTCACCAAGTGGGTGGAGGCAGCTTCTTACAAATCGATAACCAAGAAAGTGGTGGCGACTTTGTCCGCAACAATCTGATATGCCGATTTGGAGTTCCAGAATCCATCATCACTGATAACGGTGCAAATCTCAACAGTCATCTGATGAAAGAGATATGTGAACAATTTAAGATTATTCACCAAAGGTCAACTGCTTATCGCCCTCAAATGAACGGAGCTGTAGAGGCAGCCAACAAGAACATCAAGAAGATTCTGAGGAAAATGATTGACAAGCAGCGGGGTTGGCATGAAATGTTGCCATATGCTCTACTGGGTTATCGAACGACGGTCAGAACATCAACTGGGGCTACTCCATACTTGCTAGTATACGGAACAGAAGCAGTCGTACCTGTTGAAGTCGAGATACCGTCACTGAGGATCATCCAAGAAGCTGAGCTAAGTAATGCTGAGTGGGTTAGCAAACGGATTGATCAACTAGCTTTGATTGATGAGAAGAGGATGGTTGTTGTTTGCCATGGCCAGTTGTATAGACAAAGAATGACTCGCGCTTTTCACAAAAGAGTAAGAGCCAAAAATTTTGAAGTTGGTCAGTTGGTTCTTAAGCGTATTTTTCCTCATCAAGACGAGTACAAAGGAAAGTTCGCACCAAACTGGCAAGGTCCTTACATGGTTCGCAAAGTACTATCTGGAGGTGATTTAGTCTTGTCAGAGATGGATGGCGTTGTATGGCCCAAGCCTATCAACTCAGATGCTGTCAAGAGATACTACGCGTGAAGTTCGTTTTGCATTTTCTATCATTTACTTGTAATCTTCTGTTTGCTTGTATTGGTTCGAATTTGAACTCTCATCCCACTTGTTTGAACTACGTTCGACCTGAATTCTCAAGAATGAGATACGTAGGCGGCCTTTGTCGGCCTGGTCGGTTTCTTTGTAAATTTTATTCTTGTTAACCTTTAAGGGGAACTATGTTTGACCTGATTCCTTCCTCAACGGGATACGTAGGCGCCACAAGGGCTCGGTCATATATCTCGTAAGTTCTATTTCCCCTTCTACAATAGAAACAGGGACAGAATTTTTGAGAGGGACTCAAAAATTCTCCAGAAGGAACCTTCTCTTTAGCGGATCAAACTAAAGACATTTCGAATTTGCGACTGGGACAGAATTTTTGAGGAGATCTCAAAAATTCTGCGATTTGTTCGGTTACAATGGAAAGATGAGCAAGATACTAAACTGGGACAGAAATTTTGAGGATGGCCTCAAAATTTCGTCATGGGTCTTCCATGCAAGTCCGGAATGCCTCTGAAATTCATTCGACAAGCGTCGAACTCAAAAAAGCTCGTTAAGCCTGACATTACATGACTTGGCAGTGACTTTTTCAAGATACTATTTTTAAAAAAAAAATTCTTGTTTCTCTTAAAAATTTCCCTTTTATATTTCATCTGTTTTGGCATAAGATATTTTCTTCCGACTGATGAATACGGAGAAGGAGAAAACTATCTCCAAAACCAATGATTTTATTGAAAGCAGGAATATCGTTTGCGTCAAGATACTTATGAATGTGTTTGTTTATTTCAAACCATTCTCAACAATGGGAAATTTACAAAATATCCAGTCAGATTCAAAGGTGAATCAAACGGGAATCTCAGCGAAGATTTCGCGATTTCTATAGATAGCGCTATTTGCATTGCGTTATCAAAGCAAGATGATTATTGTCGATCAAGGCCATGCATTACCTCAGAAGAGACGGTTATGCAATTATTATTTTATCATTATCGATCAAGTCGATGTATTATTTAGAGATCATCTTACCGTTACTATTCACGGGGGCGATATAAATATTCATGCATCGCGGAATTTATACACTGGAGAATCATGCATCGCGGAATCATGCATAGCGGAATCATGCATCGCGGAAATCATGCATAGCGGAATCATGCATAGCGGAATCATGCATCGCGGAATCATGCATCACGAAAATCATGCATCGCGAGTCAATAATTATGCATGACGAGAAGATTTCATGCCTCGTCAAAATTTATACATCGCGAGAAGAATTTATGCCTCGCTGGAATTCATGCATCGCGGAAATCATGCATCGCGAGTCAATAATTATGCATGACGAGAAGATTTCATGCCTCGTCAAAATTTATACATCGCGAGAAGAATTTATGCCTCGCTGGAATTCATGCATAGAGGAATCATGCATCGCGGGAATCATGCATAGCGGAATCATGCATAGCGGAATCATGCATCGCGGAATCATGCATCACGGAAATCATGCATCGCGAGTCAATAATTATGCATGACGAGAAGATTTCATGCCTCGTCAAAATTTATACATCGCGAGAAGAAGTTATGCCTCGCTGGAATTCATGCATCGCGGAATCATGCATCGCGGAAATCATGCATCGCGAGTCAATAATTATGCATGACGAGAAGATTTCATGCCTCGTCAAAATTTATACATCGCGAGAAAAATTTATGCCTCGCTGGAATTCATGCATCGCGGAATCATGCATCGCGAGTCAATAATTATGCATGACGAGAAGATTTCATGCCTCGTCAAAATTTATACATCGCGAGAAGAATTTATGCCTCGCTGGAAATCATGCATCGCGGAATCATGCATCGCGGAAATCATGCATCGTGAGAAGAATTTATGCCTCGCTGGAATTCATGCATCGCGGAATCATGCATCACGGAAATCATGCATCGCGAGTCAATAATTTTGCATCGCGAGAAGACTTCATACCTCGCTGGAATTTATACATCGCGAGAAGAATTTATGCCTCGCTGGAATTCATGCATAGCGGAAATCATGCATCGCGAGTCATTAATTATGCACGACGAGAAGATTTCATGCCTCGTCAAAATTTATGCATGACGAGAAGAATTCATGCCTCGTCAAAATTTGCACATCGCAAGAAGATTTTATTCTTCGCTGAAAGTTATGCATCGCAAGAAGATTCATATCTCGCGAAAATTTATGTATCGCGGGAAGATATTCATGCCCCGCAAGTGGACGTACTTGGATAAAGAAAGAGCAATGCTTATCCATTGGCCTCGACTGCATTCTGTTATTTCTTATAAAAGTAAACATCAAGAAGAGCATCGAAGATAGCGACAAAAGAGACATCAATATCGCATCAACATTCATTTATTTATTTTAGCATCAAATGAAGATGTACATTGAAGATTTTATTGCAAAACACAAGGAATAAGCTTTATTTGCTGGACGTCAGACCGATCGAGTCGACGTCAAGTATGGAGGAGAACAATGAAGTGTCGACACGGTAAAAAGACACTGTCTCCCATCCTAATTGCATTTTTTAAGCTGACGAGTTTTATCTCAGTCTTTGTCGAGAGCATCCAAAAGGATGAATTCTCCAAAATCCACAGGTGCGGATGACATCAAAAGGGATGCAGCACAACGTGGAACTTTTTTCTTAGCAGCGAACTGGGACACAGTCCAAAGAGGAATATCACACTCTTAGGACACGAGCAGAGGAGCGACTTCCACCACAATCGAACCACCCTCTCGAGTCATGTCGGTCTTTCTTTGGTTCAGTCAGTTTCAGTCTCGCATCCGGAAGTTTCGATTTATCAGAAGCAAGTTTCCAATCTGAGTGACAACTCGCCAAGAGCTATGGAAATTATGTCCGTGTAAGTTCTTACCTACGGATGTGAAGAGCTCCACATTCATGGTTAAGAGGTTACAAGCCTCTTTTGCATACTCGTTTAATTTGTCACTTGTCCAGAACCGAAGGTTATCTGGCATAATAGATTTCCTTCTCCACCAATCGAGTCGAACTACACACAGCCTGATTCCGACGGTTTACGGATATGTAGGCGGACTCAATGTTGAAAACTCGGCTGTATTCCGACATTCGCTCTCGAATTCTATTCTCGAGCATTTCGATACCTTCATAATTCGGTGTCGAGGTGGCTCTTGTTTCTTCCAAAATATGCGGTAAATCAAGCTTATCGTTTTCAAGGGTTCGGCCATAATTCCTAAACTCTTTATCTAATTCTTCCTTTAGAAAAATGAATGAGGTTGGTCAAAATTGGTTTGGTCAATTTCATTTTCCTCGAATTGCTTGTATCAATCCGAGTAAAATGAGGGACAGTTGTTGACACCCAATTTTTGACCCACGTTGGTAAATTAATTATCGAGCTTCGTGAGTTTTTCAAACTATTTAAGTTAATTAGTTTTATAAATCTTGCGAAAATAAAAAAATACATATATATATATATCCTAACGTTAGATAGTATATATATATATATATTACGTAATTGTGTATATAGTTTGTATATTTTATGAGTAATATATATATATACATATATGTATATGTATATGTATATATGTATATCTTAAGTTTATTCCTAATTCCCAGGCCCACCCGTTTTCCCTCCTCTTCCCCTCCTCTAGTCCAACCCCAGACCCACTTCCTGTCATTTATTTCCAGCCCAAACTTCCAACCATTAAGCCCATTCCAATCCCAACCCACTAACTTAATCATACTCAGCCCATACCAATTACATCTCTTCCGTCCGGCCCACCTAAAATCGACCCAACCCATTTAACCCCCGATCCAAACCCGCCTACACCCGATCCAAACCCGCCTCCCCTTCCTTCTTCCCCAAACGTTTCCAGAACATAACCATTCCCAAAACCCACCAGAAAACGCAGAAAATTTGCAACACCCAAAAACGGAAAAACCCTCTCTCACCCGCGTCTCTCCCCCACGCTCTCTCCCTTCCTCTCCTCGCGTCTCCCCCACGCGATTCCCCCCCCCCCCCCGCGCAGCGAAAATCCCAGAAAAACAGGAAAGACTCCAGAAAACGCAGACCTACGCAACTTCCCCCTCCCCCAACGTCTCCTTCTTCAACCCATCGTACCATGTACAGTGCTTTGAGGCTGTGGCAGACCTGCGTTTCGGCTTCTTTTCAGAGATTTGCAGCCTTGGGTACGAAAACCAGCTGTATGATTTTGAATTTTTAATTGAGGGGGAGAATTTCGATTTTACCCCAAACCTTTCCTGAAATTCCCCCGCCCTCCTAACCCCGAAACCCTAAAAATCTTCTTCTATATAAACCCCACCCCTCTTCCGAAAAAGGGGTTGGCGATTCTGAGGATAGAGATTTTAAAGAGTTCTTTTGAATTAGGCATTGTTTGGCAATTTTTTGGTTGAAAATTTTCAGTTGGATTTCTGAGGAGTAAGAAGTTGTGAGTTAAGGCAATTTTCGTTCAAAATTTGTTTCGCTGTTGTTTCATAAGAACAGAAGAGAGAGAGAGCTGCGTAGCTAAGGAAACTGAATCACGATTTCATCTCTTTTGCTGGTTGGTTCGTTTTCGAAGCGTTTTGCGGCTCTCGTCGTAGGAAGCCACTGCTCCCTGCTCGCTCGTCCCAAATTCGCTGCTCTTCGACAGGTAAACGCCCTTCTACGTGATTTCTCCCTCTTCTCGTTTACAATGTGATAGATTAAGGATTGAAAATGGTGTCGTGCTTTGCTGGATGGTGTGTCACTGCTGGTTTTGGTATTGCTGGATGTATTTCGTTGAGTTCACTTGTTTTCTCGTTGTCCCCTACCTCTTTCCGTCTTCTCATTTCTTCCGTCTTGAAGTGATTCTTCGTCGTTTTGTGTGTTGGGTCTATTTGCCAAACGTGTGAACGTTAAGCATATGGTTTGTTTGCCGTAACTGTAGGATGTCGCACGTGTCGTATAGCATGATGTTGTTCTGTTATGTTTCCTCATCTGAGGCTGCTCACATGTCGATTATGAGTTTGTCATAGTGTAAATCGTATCGTATTGGTCTTGAGTTGGTTCTGTTCTAAGATATATGTGACTCGTTGGTTAAATATAGAATGATATTTGTTGGGTTTAGCTCGAATTCGTGATATATCACGCGTCGTAGTTCTGCTCGTCACCCCTGTTCATTTGTGCTGTTAATTTGTTTATCACATGTTCATCATGGCGTAGGGTGTTTACCTGTCAGTATTTAGGATCGTTTTGGCTAGCATTTGGTTCGTAACTCACAGTTTACCGTTGTTCCTGCTGTTTACTCTGAAGTTTCGCTGTTAGCATGTGCTGCGAATCCGAGCCCATGTCTTCCACTTTGGGGGGAGGGGGTGTGGGATGTGAAATCTTGTGTGGCCAGCACCCGAAATGTCTTCGATAAACAATCTAGTTTCTCCCTTTGATCCCGACCCCCTTGAAGGTGTTTTCCGTTTTGCTCTTCATTCTTGTGCAAGTATTGTCTGTTAGATCTGCATTGTTTATTTTATTTTATTTTATTTGTTCCGTTTTGATATGTCCTAATAAAAAATAGCAGCCAATGGTTAAATCATATGATATATTTGAGTCATTAATGTTAAATGATATGTACTCAGGATTGATTTGGCAATATGGTTGTAATTAAATGTTATGCGACGGCATGCTTATGGTTTCTGGTCATGGGTGTTGGTTTCGCTGTTCTTAGGAACATTTGATCAGTATTGCATGTTGAAGAAAGCCTTGTTGTGCTTGTGAATTTCGTTATCCTAATTATTTGTTTAAAAATGTCAAATCTCATTTCTTTTGTTTCGTGGTATGTGAAAACTCCTCTCGAGTCCATTTGGGACTTCATTCTTTTCCTCACCTCTCGGAAGAGCCATAAAGGCTCGGAAGATTCCCATTGAGTCAATCCATCGAGGCGGATGTACGCGGCTCAAATACCTTGAAGATTGAAGAGCTTGAAGAAAAGGATTAAATAGTTCATTTATTTTGAATTTTGTATTATATTTGTAATGGGCATAAGCCCCCCCCCCCCTGGTCATTTTTATTTTGTTTTATATGTTTAGACTAGGACAGGTGGAAAATGGGTTAAAACCCCAAAAATAGGTGGATCCAAACTCGGTCAAGGCGGACAGAACCCGAGTTTGGACCACAATCTCTCCCTCTCTCTCTCTCTTTCTCTCTCTCTCTCTCTTCTGCTTACTACTTGTTTATATTTTTGCTTTGGATGCCTTTTAGTCTAAGGTTAGAATAACTCCAAACCCCATCAAACGCCTTTTTGCTTTATCAAATTCGAAGCTAAAAATTGAATTTTAAAGATGTTTAAATTTGAAAGTTGCTAAGAATCAAGGTTTAAAAGGTTTAGCTTTAACGAAGTCTTAAATCAACAGTATTTCGCAAGTTCGTTTAAATTAAAAGCTTAGACCTTGAATGAAGATTTGCAAGATAAATAATAGCATGTCAAAACTTGTAATATTTGTCTAGATAAATTTTAAAGTTAAGCTTCGTAAAGATTTACAATTGCAAGATAAACTAAATGTTTCAAACTTGATAATTCGCCTAAGTAGGTCTTGAATAAGTTCTGTTTTAAAATTTGCACAGTTAAAAGAGATAGTCAAATAGTTAGTCGTCGGAAACCGTGTTTAACGGAGTGTCTTAGGTGCCTTAAACACCTTCCTAAGACGCTAATAGAAATCCCGAACCCTTAAAAAATGTTTCAAAAACAATTTTTTCTGTTTAAGTTGTTTAGAAACAAAAGTTTTCTTGATTTTTCTTAAAAATTAAGTGGCGACTCCTAAAAGTCAAAAATACCCTTAAAATAAAACAAACTCTTTTCGAAAATAAGTTTTCGATAAAACAACTATAAATTGGACTTATCCTTCATATTCATATTACTTTCAATCTTCCAATCTACCAACAATCTTTCAATCTTCCAATCTACTTTCAATCTTCCACAATCTTAAAATTCTTGTTATTCTTCAAATTTTCTAAAGTTTTTAAAAGCATTTTCTTTATAAGGTGAGTTTAATTTATTTTATTTTTAATTTATTTTAATTAATTTTATACTTTTATATGATATTGTTGATATATTCAATCGTTTGATACTTATATTAATGTTAATTTTCTTTTTATTTTTTGTGTATAGATATGCATCCGTCAAATTTATACGTACATCCTGGTCCAGTAGAGCATGATGTATTAAAAATTCAAGTTTATCATCGTTCCGAAGGAATTTGGAATGGTAGCATAAAAGAAGAGAAATCTTGCTTATATACGCGTCGTGGTGATATTGAATTTTGGCAACATTTAAAATATCATCCATTACATTCTCGCATCCTTCAATATTTTGAAAATTGTAGATTTAGAGGAATTCTTGATGTTGGATGTGTGCCGTATGACTCCGGATTAATTTTTGCTTTAATTGAAAGGTGGCGTCCGGAAACTCATACTTTTCACATGCGAACTGGCGAGGCTACCATAACTTTACAAGATATTAAAATTTTATACGGAATGGTAGTAGATGGTAGTCCTATAATTTTAAATGGAGCTGATTCTTTAGGGATTATAGGTAGACAAGAAATGATTTTTCAATTAACAGGATTGTTACCCGATACTAGTTGTTTTTCTGGTGTTAGTAGATTGTTAACATATAAATTGATTGAGTATATCGAAAGTTTGGAAGTTATTAATGATAACTCAACTGAGCATGAAGTTCAACAAAGATTTAGATTATATTTATTATGGTTATGTGGTGGATCAATATTTCCGGATAAATCTAATAATAAGATTAATTTGGACATTTTGATTGACATGAGAAATTTAGATTTAATGTCAACTCAAGCATGAGGATCGGCCGCATTATCATATTTGTATAATTGTTTATGTCGTGCGTCAATGAAAAAATCAAATGAAGTTTATGGATTTCTCTCTTTAGTGCAGGTATACATTTTTTTTAATTAAATATTTTTTATATACTAGTAATATGCACTTTTAAATTTAAGTGCATTATAAGTAATGGTGAATTTATTTATTGTAGATTTGGGCATGGGAAAGAATTATTCCCCTGCAACCATTGCCAAAGCCTCTAAGAACCAATCAACTTGAGGCCTCAACTGCGCTTGCACGTAAATGGACGCGACGTAGAAATCATTAAAATGAGGCACGAACTGTAATCGGTGTGATTAGGGATGTACTAGATAATCTAACTGATGAACAGGTATTTAATATTATTAGTATCTTAAACTATTCATATTTTATTTTATTTTAAATAAGAATATATTTTGTAGATCTTTAAATGACACAATGGTACAAAAAACTTATTTTGTAAGATTGTTCATTTTCACGTAAATATTTTTTTTCTGCCAATGTTGTTTTTATAATTATCTTACTTAATTATTTTTTTATAGTTTATTTGGCAGCCTTATTCGAAAGATGTTATTAATGGATTGCCTAAGTGGTGTCGGTCAGGACAACATGTCTGGATGGCACAGGTGCCACTGATTTATGAAATTTATCGTGAGTGGCACATGGTTGATCGTGTTGTGAGACAGTTCGGTTATTTACAACATATTCCTGGACCGTGTACCCAATTTTCCTAATATCATTTTAAGCGTGATAAACGATCCAAAATAAAACAAGAAGATATAGATGCATTTAACTATACACAATATTTATGGGAACAACGTCAAAATCATATATTTCGACCTCCATTTGTAAGTGATCAAACAGATTACTTTCGTTGGTACATGAGGCATACCCGCATGGTCATTGGAAATCCACAACATGTTGTACAAAAAGGGTATCAACACGTGGCAGGAAGACATGAGGCATTAGTATGTATATTACATAAATTTTAAATTATTATGTCAATCTTTAATAATTTTTTTGTTATTAATATTTGTTTATTCATTATAGGCTAGGGGTCATGAAATGCAGTATCGTCGAGCTCAGATGATTGAAAATGATGAAAATCAATCTAATGAAATGAGACAATATGCAGCGGAAGTCGCTCGTATTTCAATGGAGTCAATGAATGCGGCCTTTCAGGGAACGCGATTGAGCTTTGATTCTGATTACAATCCTCCCACTCAATACGATGAACCACCACCAGTACAAGTGTCTCGCCGATCACGACAAACAACACCGAGAGAGGGTGCTCGTCGAGGTAGAAGGACCACTGGTGAAACAACTAATTTTTCTGCAGGGCCCTCTAACACTAATGTGGCGACTCCCGAGCCTTATTATCCCACGTTTGATTTTTCTGCAGGGCCCTCTAACACTAATCCAAATTTTTCTAGTCAGCAAACAGTTGGTTTTGTAACTCCGCAGGTTCCAATATCTGGGTTTGCACAATTTAGTGATTCTCAATATGGTTTTCAACATGGTATGCGTGAATTTCCAATACATAATTCTCCATTTGGTGGAAGATTGAATTTTTCGAATGTAAGTATAATAATTTTCATAATTTTTTTAACTTTTTATAATTTTTTTATTTTTATTGCATGTTTATTTGATTATATTATGTTATATTGTATTATAGGTAACTATGTTTGATGATTCAAGATTTAATGCTGGGCTTCACAAAATTTAGTTCTTAATAGACAAAATCCACCTCGGAGAACATCTAGGCTACACAAATCAACTAGATGTGGAACAGGCAGTCACTATCAAAATGAGGAAGATTTTGAAAATGAAGATGAAAATGAAGATGTAGAAGATTCGGATTCAGAAGAATAATTTTTTTTATGCACCTTTATTCTAAAGTCAGAAGATTTGAATTTTGAAATATGTAAATTTTGTTGTTTCGTGCAAGTTTGAACAAAGTAATGAGATTCTTTCCTCTTTTTTTTATGTTTGAACAAGTTTGCAGGATTTAATTTTCTGCAAAAAAATAGCTTCCTGCAGCGATTTAATAAAAAAAATTTATTTTTAAAAATAATATATATATATACATACATATATATATATATATATATACATACATATATATATATATATATATATATATATATATATATATGTATATATATATATATATATATAATATAAATCGCTGCACTGGCAGCGATTTATATCATAAATTTTTTATTTTTTTTATAAATCGTTGCACTGGCAGCGATTTATATCATAAATTTTTTATTTTTTTTATAAATCATTGCACTGGCAGCGATTTATATTATAAATTTTTTTTTATAAATCGCTGCACTGGCAACGATTTTAAAAAAAAAAATTCTTTATAAATCGCTGCACTGGCAGCGATATACCTTATTTTTTAAAAAAATAATAATATGAAATCGCTGCCAAGGCAGCGATTTGTAAGAAGCAAAATTTTGAAATCGCTGCTGGGATTTCATTTTTTTATAAAAAAAAATTTGCAAAATCGCTGCCTCAGCAGCGATTTTACCGTTTTGGTTAATATAAAATTTTATATACCGTTTTAAAATTTTTGTTAATATTTTGTACCCTTCAAGTTTCGGACTCTTCAAATTTCATTATCATCGAAAAAGTAAAAACTAACCAACAAAAAAAAGAATCAGGATAACATGTGAGAAGACATGTCAAAGACATAATATAAGTTATAAGGTAATCAAAAGTATAATACCTTTAAGCTTTTACGTACCAAACCCGAGGCTCAATCCATCAGGGCCTAATTGAGTAGTCATACCGCTATCTTGGCCATTCTGATTCCCAGCAAATATTGTGCCTGCTAAGCCAGTTCCTACTGGAACACAATTGATATTAAATATTGGAATTTCACCATTAGAATTAGGAGTTGATACACCATCTTTAGGTGGCTGAAAACCTAAAGGTCTTGCAAAAGGAACTTGTCCACTATAAATATTGCCTAATAATCCAATTATTGACCGAGCTGTTGGATTATTTCCTCCCAGAATATCATGCATGTATAACTGGAGTATCGATCCTTCGGGAACTTGAGTGTCAATTGCAACAAGGGGTAACGATTTGATTATTGCTACTACGAAAATTGCAAAGAAAACGGAATATTGTGATAACATTTTGAGATTTTGGTTATAGGGAAAAACAATGTTTTTTTTTCTTCATTATGATTTGTTTGATTGATTATGAAATTATGGTTAAGCGTGAAACTATATATACAAATATAATGATAAGTAGGGCATAATGGAGTTGTTATGACATGGAGTTATGGTGCAATTGTTGGTGTTTTTTCCAACTTTTGGTGCAATTGTTGGAGTTATTCCAACAAATCCTCACAAAATTTTGTGTCATTATTCATTACGTAAATAAAAAGTTCTATACATGATTAATTTTTGTTATAAAATGTGTTAAGAGTGAGTTGGTTACATTTTCTTTTTCTACTATTGTATAAGATTGAGTGTAGGATGTGAGTAGGGGTGTCAAATGGGCAAGTTCGGGTGAAATTGAGAATATTAAAATTAGTTGAATAAAACGTAAGTTGGGTCTTGACCCATCCAGTTTGATCCGATTAATCTTAATAATTTAACATATTGATATTTAACTTTTATAATCACAATCTGAATTTTAGCTCAAGATTTTTTTAAAAAAAGTAACATATAGATAGATAAACCCTAAAAGATGTTAAATAGATAATAATTTATACCTTATATATAGAAACACATATTAATAAAAAGTTTTAAAACAGGTTGAAATTGGAGATTGAATTGGGCTAAATTGAGAATTCTCTTCAAATGGGTTGTGCTTGAATGGATTGAGATTGAACTCAATTCAAATTATCTTGAGCACAACCTTTAAAATTATGAGCAGGTTACGTGTGTTTGGGCTCATTTTTGACATCCCTAGATGTGAATATCAACATGTCAGCTATAAACCATTTAAATTCCTTTTTAGGGTGATTCAGTCATTTTCATCTTGTGTTTAAAATACACACTGCCTGACTTAACCTTTTATATTTGACGTGTCAGAATTTTTCAGCTATTATTATTAGGTGGCTTTTATACCTAATGCCAACACATTTATATCTATTCCCAAAGGCAACGACAACACAAACATATCATGACATATATAAAATTCTTACTGGAGATTTTCTTCTATTTTTTTATT
Source organism: Solanum lycopersicum (assembly GCF_036512215.1). Classification (NCBI taxonomy): domain Eukaryota; kingdom Viridiplantae; phylum Streptophyta; class Magnoliopsida; order Solanales; family Solanaceae; genus Solanum; species Solanum lycopersicum. The sequence continues at coordinate 32,355,505 of NC_090805.1, forward strand.
TTTATTGTAATTTGTTTATTTTGTTGTCAAAGAAGAATTTTCTTAGGGGATATATTTGATTGATCAAAATTTCATACTCAAATGCTTTATTCATTTCAACAAAGTTAGAATGAAATCATTGGCTTTCAGGTTGCTGACTATTTTTCTCTCTTTTTATTTTTTATTTTTCAGTTCTCTATTTAATGGTTTGACTTAGAATTTTCTGATGCTCTTCCACGTTTTAATACCTTACAATCCCTCATTCATAGGCATATTTACAAAAATATTAACAGTGAAGTAATTAGGCATGCTTACAAAATATTAATACTGAAGTAATTAGTTTTATATAGGACACAGTTTACTGAGCATGGAGTTTCTGAAAGAAAAAATAAGCTAAAAAAATTTACGATCTAAAATAAATATAGATATTTTTCTGTATAAAAGTATCTCATGAAAGGTAAAATGAATATAAAATGTCTCATTTAATTTTGTAACTAAAAATGAAAGTGTATTATATAGATTCCATTTGTCCATATTAAATTACTCCATCTGCTTGAATTTTATCGCATACACAGTACATTCTCTTTGAGCATATTTGCTAATCAGATCTTGTTTTAAAGGTCAATTCAATTGATTTCTAGAGTAAACGATACTTTTCTAAAATCATTTACAAATCTACTTAAATATAGATTTTTCTCGGACATGAAATGTAGAAGTGTAAAAAATAAAAGTGTAAAAAATTTTAAAAAATTTTGTGGTATCAAAATTAAAAATAGGTATTAGGTAGGATATCCAATTTTTTAAATTAATCTTGTTGAGTTTAAAAATGTGACATGTAAAGTTAATGTATTGAGATGTTATCTAATCTGGGATTTGTGATTTTAAATATGTGGAAAGTTAATGTATTGAAATCTTATCTAATCTTGTGATTTTAAATACTTGGAAAGTTGAAATCAGTTGTGAAGTTTACAAATATGGAGAAATGCATTTTTGTAAATGGCCTAAATGGCAAAAAAAATGGTATATAAAGAGTTTATCTACGCTATTGTTCTTGGGATTTGTCGTTTAAAAAAATTATATAAAGTTTATAATGGATTAAGGAATCAACTCACCCAACACAATGGATTGGTATAAATATTCAAATTACTTACATGCTTCAAAGTTCAAAGCAAGTAGACTTTTATGTATTTGCTTATACTAATATTCTTCAATTTAAAGTTGCTCCAAATTGAATTTCTTAGATAATATTTGCTTTATCTTCACACAAAATGAATTGTACTATTAGAGATCGTTTGGTATAAGACTTGAATAGTTATTTTATGAGATTAATTATTTTATAATAGGTATGAAATAATTTATTTTATCTTAATTGTATAAATAAAATATAAATTTATATAAGCATCATAAATAATTCTGATATCCTTATATCCTACGATTTACTAAACAAATACAAAATATAATAATTCTGAAATTAATTCTTGATTTTTTGGACCCGCGCTTGCATAGGCATAACATCTAGTGTTTAAATAAGGATTAGCTTAATTATTGAACCTAATCCATCTTTTTTCTTCATTTGATTTATTTTTATGTATTTCTTATGTTTTCCTTTCACTATCTGTTATTTCTGTACATTTTTGTTTTGGAGTTATTTTTTCTCTTGAATCAAGAGTTTATTGAAAACAGAGTAGGGTAAAAGTACACATATAATCTGGCTCTGCAGACCTTATTTTGTGGGATTATACTGAATATATTATTGTTGTTGAAGATGAAGGATTCATATAGCTAGACCCGATTAATTTGAAATTGACGTGTAGCTAATTGCTTGATATTGATAGTTTCTAGGAGAGTGTAAATGTGACTTATTAGTTTCAAAAACACCTAGAAATTCGAAGCTGGCGTGTGTGAATCGGTTAATTTGACCTGGATTTTCATCATGATCATATCAACATTAATGTGTCGAATCTCATCAAAACTTTATAGTTAAATGTGCTTGGGTGTGAGTGTAGTACTAGGATGGTTAACCCTTGCTTCCTTCCTTTTGATATGAAACAAATTTTAATAGAGAAAGTAAGAATTCATATAGCCAATTTCAATTTGGTTGGAACTGAAATCTCGTAATTGATCAGTTTTTAAAGGTGCAACTTCTATCTGTATTCAGTAAGGTTGTAACATTAAGGAGGGATTTCTTATTATAGTTTTAAGTCAAATCACGCCAATATTATGGAAGTTCCTGGATCGCTTAAAATAAAAGTAGTACCAAAGGTAAAACTTCTGGCACAAACAGAGAATTGATTTTGAATGTTTTGTACTCCCTTCGTTTAAAAAAGAATGATCTTCTTTCCATTTTAGTCAGTTTAAAATAAATGACCTCTTTTTTTTGTAACATTTTAATTTCAGCTTTTCACGTGGCATGTTTAAGACCACAAGACTAAAGAACAATTTTGTACATTTGACATAACTTTAATTTAGAGATACAAAATTAAAAAAGTCTTTTTTATTTTCTTAAATTTCGTGTCAAGTCAAACTAGACGATTCACTTTGAAATGGAGAGAAAAATAATTATCAAATATTTATAGATATTTAGTAATTTTTCATATATATATATATATATATATATATGGTATAGATCAGGATCTTCCCATGCGCATTACGTAAAATAATGCATTTATTCCCTCAATAATGTACACAATATACAAGAATATTCAAAACATAAAATGAAGAAAGATACACCCTTCATAGTCCCATACAAGTTGGTGATCAAAACAAATAACTAACCACTTTAATTAATGAAGTGGCTCCCAAGTGTAAGGGTTATATTTCTTCCCACTATCATCTTCGCGAAAAAAATCATTTATTCGTCAATATTTATTTACATAAAAGAATTCACTGAATAAGTATATTCGCAAAAAAATTATTTATTTGTCAATGTCCATTTGCATAAAAGAGTCCGCGGAATAAGCGGTGAATCTCTAATACATCCATGGAAGACACTGAACACTTCAAAAGCTCTTTCTTTTAAACCCCCACCAAAATGAACCAAAAAAAAATTGTATTAGCAAATATCACTTTGAATGACCATTCAAATTTGTTATTTGGACTAAGGTAATGAAATGTCATATCATTATCTTTAGAAGCACAATGAATTTTAATACTGTTAAAGAGGCATTTAGTAGGATCAATGTTATTCACAACTTGAATTTGAAAAGAATTAGTTTTTGAGAACGTGTGTTGCACGTTTATTTTAAACAATAATATATTCATATCGTACTTTGCACACAATCAACAAATTTTACAAGTTTAGAAATTAATATTGTGTAACTTAAAAAAATAGTTTTAAAGAAATAAGAAATTTCTATCAAATAAATATAATTAATTATTGAACTTGTCACATATAGTTATACATATATGCTATATTTTGTCCTATATTTATCATTTATATGATGCCACCAAAATTGAGAGAAGGAAAAAATAACATATAAACACAATTAAATATGGCAATACGCGGATGAAGATGGAATCTAATAAAAAAAGATTTTGGAATCAGTAATTAAATATTTATCATTTCATATGATTTATACGATATAGTCCAATGCTTAATTTATAGTTTGCAAGTCCAACTTTTTCCTCCATTCAATATGAGAGAATGAAAAGATAAGAGTTCTAAAATTTCAATTTGTAGAAATCAAGGGCCTTGAGACTGATATTTTCATATTCATCTTCCTTAATGTTTTTTCTCATTTTACTGCGGTTAAAAATTGATTCAATTTTTTACTTTAGTGTCGTTTCACTTATAATATTTGGTATGGTATAGGAAAAAGGGTTTGAAATATATTCAAATTTTGATCGAAATTGTTGTTACGATACCAAACTTTAGGAAGGACCTTTTACCCCCTACACTATTGAATAGTGTATTTTAAAGGTATAAATGTGCCCACGTGGAGATTAAAAATTGCGTAATTATAAATGGTTTTGTGTCAACGTGGGCACATATATACCTTTAAAATACACTATTAATGCATAACACCACTCCCACAGTATGTGGTGTGTTACGATCGTTGCCACATCAGCATCACGTAAGCAACACGTTAGAAATTATAATTTTTGAAAAAATTTCTATTTTCTTTTCTTTATTATTTAATTTTTCTTTTATTAGCTCTATTTAACACTAATTAATACCAAACTAATTTTTAAAATTCTCTAATAATCATATCTTCTTCCAATCTAAATCTTATCTACTATCTCAACTAGAAAAAAATATTCATTTGAATTTATATCACAATTCTCTTTATCTTCTCCGGCCAAGAACAACCAACCCACAACCACAAACCTACCTCCATAACGTAATCTCCTTATTTCCCCAACATCCGACCCATCTCTGACATAAAACAACCACCAAACAATTACCTCAGCCACCACACCATCCAAAACACTAAATCGGTCATTGACAAACACCAAATAAATCCCCTTTACCATCCCTTCTCGATTTTTTTGCTTTTAATTTTTATTGCAGCTGTTTCAATAAGCTCAAAGCTTCAACCATGGATCTAATGACGTTTCAATGAGCTTCGTCTTTCAGATCTACGGTGTTTCAAGCTTTAAGATCTATGAGCTTCGTTTCAACGAACTTCCTCCTCCAGCTTGAGTACAGCAGATGTTTTTTTCAGATCCATGGCGTTTTTAGGGAAGATAGTTTTGTTTTTCGGTCCATTTATGATCCATGGTGTTTCAGTAAGCATTGTGCTTTGTACAAAAATTTGAAGGAGAAAGTGGAAAGATTAGGATAACGAAGTCTCAAATTCCTATAATCATTGTGATATGTAAATTAAAAATTTACTTTTTTCAAGTAGAATGATGAAATTGAGTGAAAATTGTAAAAATATGATAAGAACAAAATGAGATTGAGTGACAATTTGTAAAAATGTGCTAAGAAAAAAATTTAACATGAGAAAGAAGAAAACAGGGGGTGGGGGTTTAAAAAAAACACTTTTTCTGACTTTATTTCAAATCAAACGTTCCTAATTTATTTTTAATCTTAATTTTATTTCCACATCAGTTTTAGAATGATATTATTTACACTTTGAACAAGAATAGGTATGTAATAGATCGTCATTATAGTTAAAATGTGTAACTGACTATTCGATACAAGTTGATGGAGAAATTTATTCGATACATGAGGTATGCTTTTCTTTATTATTTGAAAATTTGGTTTTTTAGTTATTTCTACAGGGATCATTTTGAGGTACCATGAGTGATAATATTAATAATTACGTTTAGATATCATCTATGAATCAAGTGAAACCATTTATTTTTTTCGTAAAAAGATTTGTAGCCTTTTCTAAAAACTAAAATCGTTCATTTCCTATTGTTGATTTATTAGTCTCCTCAAAAGGATTCACATAAAAGATGTAACTATATTAGATAAACCTGGTATGACTAACTCGACTAAAAAGATATTGATGTGTGAATCATGATCGATCATTGACCTCCCTTATTTAGTAGGAAATATGAACTGGATCAAGTACTCTACCTGTACATACCTATCTTATGTTAGCCAAGCAATTGATGAGCGAATTAAGAACACTAACCTGCCTGCAGGGATTCAAAACTTTCTTCTGCCAGCCCTGACTAGCAAGTAGCTATCCAGCCTTGAAAACGAGTCATGTGTGTCTAGTAGGGGCTTCCTACTGTCACCTACCAAATAATGACTATATTAAATTTGATGAAACGCCTTGTCCTTATAATAGGTGAGTGTATGCAGCTCGACCAACCATAAGCTTTTTAACAATTAAAATCACAATGAATAACATTCCTCAACTTACAGTGTCACAGCTCAGCTAAGGTTATTAACCTTTTATGATCTAGATTACAAGAACAGATAATGAACACACCTCAAATCACAAGATCACTAATCTACCCTCTATCACAGCTCCCCTTCTGTCAAAAATGACCCATGATGCAATTATTCCTGTCCATCACAGGTTGCTTGCTCTTCAAATCTGTCGGTGCGATGCTAATTCCACCCTATTTATATACCACTAAAGTTGGAGATACTCTCGAGTGATTCCTCCTCCATTTCAACAAGCTGACGGCAGAATGTTTCAACAGTGTGTGCCTCTTCTCTGAATGCAATTCTCAACTCCCTCCACTGATATTCACGAGAACCATCACTCCTTATTGGACCTAAAACTTTTCCCACCACATCCAATCCTTTCCGATCTATAGAAAGCAGATACGCATCCTTCACATAAAACCAGGGATCAGCTCTCTTCTGCATATTAGCAGCTAATAGTTTATATATTGACTGAATAATAATGCACATTGATAGGCCGAGGGCAATATTTGTTGATGTTTGGTGTGGGTTTATGGCTTATGTGTGTCATGATATAGTAACTACCTCGATCACAGCAATGATATGCTGTGACAATTATAAGTTACACAGAATTTAAGCATCCCACCTTGAAAAATGAAAATAATGGCAGTAAACATGTGTAAGAATTTAGCAGGTTATATACAGTCACAATGTCCCTAAATCTAGTGCACTGGCTTAATTTATCTTGGAACTTCCAAATGAAAGTATAAGTAAATCACTTACAAATATTTAGCATGAGAACTCAGAGAAGACAAATACGTTTTACCCGAGCTTTCAGAGACAACCAGAAATCACCTTTGCGTTCTTATTCAAGTGTGTGATGCAGAAGAGAATCAGAGCCCTACGCCTCACCTCACTTTGATTAATTCCATCAATCAAGCTCATGGTATGTGATGCTACAAAATACAATACACTTAGAGAATACTGCTCATCAATAATGAGAACACATTGGTCCTCAAAATAATCAGATATGCAAAACATAAACAGTTCAGTTCTTAATCTCTTACATAAAGGATCAGGTTTTGTTGCATGGACTTCCTCTAGATCTAGTTCATGAGTCCCCCCATTGCTGTCAAAGTACGTGTATGAACTGTGGAGTAGATAATTTTTCATTAGTCAAGACATTTCTAGCCAGTTTTCAGATATATTAAATTGTTCCATCCATCTGAATTCATATCATACATTCTTTTTTATTATTTTTGATAACCGTGGTATCTGGGCCAACATGCGCACAACTAAATTCATGGGATACTTGTCACTCCACCAGCAACTGGTACCAGGTGAATCTGTCCACCAAGACTATGACAGATGGGAAGAAATCACCTAGTGTTTTTATTTCCGCTGGGATTTGAACCTAAGACCTCATCATTCTAACCACTTCATTCACCACTAGGCCACATTCTTGAGGGCCTTAAGGTTACTACATTGTTCAGACTGCAATATTCCAAAAACTGTTTGGATAAGCAAGGAATAGCCTACTGAGGGCCCTCCACCTCCAACCATAAAATTATGTGTTATCATTTCTTAGTCTCCCAATGGTATAGTAGTAGTTATTTAGAGTTTCTCTTCAAGTATTAGTTATTTCTTCGTAGTAGTTTGCAGTTTCTCATTCCAGTTATGTTTTTTTAGGATTAGTAGTGTTGTATTCTTCAGCATTGGGGATGATGCTGGTCACCATCAGAAACAAGTTACAAAACAAGTAGACTCTAGCTTTATAAAGCTCCTACAAATTCTAGTAACTCCTCTATTTCCTCTATACAGTTCTGTTTACACCCAAAAAAAGTCAAAAGACAATTCCATTCCACATCATGGACTGATCTGATTGTCTTCAGAACACCTTCGATTTCTCTCCCACCAGACTGACCACCATATGCAAGTTGCAAGAGGGTTATCATCCTCCATTTTTTATGACTTTTACTTCCCCCTCTTTTCATCCAACAACTCATTAAATCAGAGCTGTATGTTCAGGCATTGTCCACAGTGTCTTTGTGAGACTGAAAAATAGGTTCCGATTGAGCAGTTACAGTGTAAGAAAAGGTGATTGTTTATCTCCCCAATCTCATTGCACAGAAAGCATCTAATGACCACAACTCTCCCCTTCATTTGTAACACTTCATAAGTAAGGCATTCCTTTCTTACTACTAGCCATGTGAAGCATTTTACTTTCGTAGGGGCTATGTTCTTCCAGACATTTATCCATATCTTTAGCTCTTCCTCCTGCACAATGTTTTTCTCCCTCTTGTATAACTTATTTACTGTGAAACTTCCTTTTGAACTGTGTCTCCATGTAAGTCTATCAGGCTCCATTATTGTCCCACCAAAAGTATCCATTTCTTTTAGCAGGTCAACTACTCTTAGTTACCACTAGCCATGTGAAGCATTTCACTTTTGTAAGGGATATGTTCTTCCAGACATTTCTCCATATCTTTAGCTTTTGCTCCTGCATAATGCTATTCTACCTCTTCTATAACTTATGTACTGTGAAACTTTCTTCTGAACTGTGTCTCCATCTAAGTCTATCAGGCTCCATTATTGTCTCACCAAAAGTATCCACTTCTTTTACCAGGTCAGTTACTCTTTCTACCTCCCAGGCATCTTCCAACCCTGGGGGATCAACAATCAGACACAACAATATCAGCGTTGCTAGATAGTAACATGAGATCTGATGGATAGGAGAAAATTAAATAAAATGGAATTTATTTATCCAGTAAGAAAATGACACATAATAAATAACAATAAATAATAATAATTTATTTAAAAGAGTTTGTTAGTTTTAAGGGTAGAAATGGATCAAAAAGGTATACTGAGGGGTATTTTTAGCCCAATAGGTGAATGAGAAATATATTTTAACCTTTTCAAATAGTCAAAGGGTATTTTTGGCCCTTTTCCATATATTTATTATCATTATTATAATTATTAGTCTTGGACAACAAATACATGTTTGTATTTTTCCTCCATTTGCACCTGCTTCTTTAAAGCCCACGTTTTATCTGCGTTGTGTATTCAAAGTCTCCATAGACCTTAGAGCTTTTTTGCGCTGCTTTTTTGCGCTTTTTGCCTTTGATAACACCGGTTGTCTGGTTCTACATTCAGTTGAAACAATAGTATCTCCAAGAAAGAAGAGAAAGTAAGAATCTCATCTCAAACATCTCTTTCTTCCTTATTGGATAAGTACTCACGCCAAAAGCTTATAGAGCTCAAAATCAATTTGATGAGCCTCAAGTTATAAAAACTTATTCCAGGAGGACACAATAAACAATTAAAATACTTAGTAACTGACATGAGATGGCTACACATGTATTGGGTGGTTTTTTGGGCAGTTAGAAGAGGGACATTCAGAAAAAGATAAGGAAATTTTCTGGGAGAGTTCTAGACTTCTAGCATCTCGAATATATAGAAATGTTGAAAGTCTGCATCTTATTGTTATGTATTGTATAACTAAATTACATTCATGCTTATGATGTAATTTATGGTGCTGGCAGTGTCCTAGTGATTGGTTTTCAGAACTCTTGTTGTAATATCAGTGTAACTAGTGTGAATCAACAGGATTTGTTCCTTTATTTACTATTTCAGCAGAAAAGTCCATCACATTTCCATGCTGACTCTCAGTTTAATATTGCAGAGGGACAGAAGGTTACGAGGAACAAAAGTAAGAACTGAGAATAGTACATATAAATCTTTTTTAATGAGGAAGAGTATATGACAATCTAGCTGAATAAGAAACAATTATTGATAAAAGTTAGATCTAAAACTGCTCACCTTGGGTTGAACTTGAAGACAACATATCTTTTGTCTGACTCAAGTAATTCCTGGAGATTGTCACCTCGGCATGTAGCACCAAGGCTGGATGAACTCAGTATACCCAAAACGGAGTAAGAGTACTTCTCTATCATGCTCCTTTCAGATGATATGACTTCCTTAAGGCTCTCTCCAGGCAACCTAGCCTGTCATAAAGCAAGAAGAAACATTTTGGAAATCACTTCTTCATGCTGGCATGAGAAGGTCCATTAGTGAAACGAACAACTCTCTTTCCAGCACAAGGTCACTTAGCTAGACAATTTAGTGGTATGACCACTAATGGGCATTACCAAGCTACAACCATATCAACTCAGCTCCTCAGTTAGTCAATCAGCCCTACACAACTGCTGGTGTAACCCAACAAGTAAATAAAAAAGCAGAAATATAACTATGAAACGGCATAAATCACTTGTAGTACATTCACTTGCAGTCCATAAATGTATGCAGAGGGTTAGCAAAAGTTAACAATAATTCACAGCTTCCTTTGGAATTTGCCGAGCCTTCCTCCTTTCTAATTCAATGGATGGTCAATTTCAACCTATCTTGTTTTCTCTATACAAATAAGCTGAAGAATGTCTCCGTATCTACCTTTAGGCATTATTAACATTCTGCCTTCTGTTATTTTACTCAGACATTTTATCTATTTTGTACCTTTTGATGAACTCAACTTTCAAGCATTCAGTGTATCTCCCTGTTTCATACTTCTAATATCTCCTCAATTCATGCAGAAGTATGATAGTTCTTTCCTAGACAAATACCTATGGGGATGAGTAACTTAAAGTTATGCATGTCCGAGCAGCCTCAAGTTCACATCCGGAAAAGGTTAGCCACAATTCCAGTCAGTGAAAGCCTTCCACAAACCAACCCCCTCCCGGAAAGGCCATCCTTCCCTAGTCTAACACGCAGTTTCACTACAATGAATAGCTGGGAGCCTAACATCACCAACTGGCGCTATCAAGAACATAGATATGTTGATTCAAAGTTTCTCATAAAAGCAAAAGATAGCACAGATAAATTGAATATTCGGACGAGCAATATTAGAGGTTAAAATAAAGTGAATTCATTTGCCAGGAAGGAGACCTATAAAACACACCTTTTCATTTTTAAGAGGCAGAACTTCACCCATCAAAGCAACCCGAGCTGGTAACTGCATTATGCTATGTCAGTTTGTACATATAGCTAAACATCCACCAGATAGAAGAATGCACTGTGTGAAGAGTTCCTCAAGAAACAAAATAAATGGAAACAAGGAAGTGATATACAACACGACAACCACTTCAGATTGACAGCTCACTAATTGCTACATAAGAAAAATAATGTATTGAATGATTAAGGTTAAAGCTATCAGGACACAAGATGTAGGAAGCAAACGGTTCTATACCCACTTTCTTGATAGACTTGAGAAAACTTGGCAGTGGACCTGGGAAGGGACTGGTCACAGCAAAGGAACCACGCTCATCTATCATTGTGTTCTACACAGAAAGGAGAAACATATCAGGACTGTTGTACATCCTCCAATGAACCAATTCAGCCAACAAGATGCATCAAAAATTAGATTTCGTATTACTCAATAGCCAAGCTATTACATTTTCCTTCATGGTATCAGAAACTAATGTGGAGCTCTGAAACCCAAACCAAGAAATCATGAGTTAAAAATTAAAACTTAGTAATTTGCAAAAAGAAGTTTATCAAAAGGCATAATGCATGAACAGACACTCAAACTTGGCCTCAGCTAACAAGTAAGCACTTTAACTTTGAGAGTGTACCTCTAGACACCTCAACTTGGTCTCAATTGGCAACTAAACATCCCAACTCATCCCACTATGTTTCGTGGACACCTGACACTGGCTTGGCACATAAAGTTTGGAGATATCTAGATGCTCATCTTGTAAATTGGAATGTTCAACTGATACAGGGGAGACAATTTGAGGTGCTTATATGTGCATACTCAAAGCTGGAATATTTACTTGTTAGTTGAGGCCAAGTTTGAGTGTCTTTTTTATGTCTTATGCCTTATCGGAGAGCTAACAGGCAATGTTTTATGGAGTCCTATAGCAATATATATTCAAGAAAAAATTTATATTATCCTTACAATATAGTCCTGAATTCATATTCTGTCATTACTACTTCTCTTTATTGAAACTGGTAAATGTGTATCTTAATGCTGGACACCATCAGAAAGTGTTGGATAAAAAAAAAAGAAAAGAAGATACTTACAGGGATCTTAATAGATCTACAAATTGATCTATATCCTTTAAACCTACTTCTTTACATCAAAAGTAGAAAGAAATTATACAATTCATCTTGTGTTATCTCTGATAGCTATAGTTTAAGAGAAAGGTTTTGAAAGAATAAGAATCTTCATAGACTAGAGAGGAGGGGCTTAAGCTCTACAAGTAAACATAAAGGTTTTGAAAGAAAAAGAATCTTTGTTGACTAGAGAGGAGGGGGCTTAAGCTCTATAAGTATAAATAAAGACAACGAAATAAATCTGACTCTGTAGATATACAAATCAAGAAGAAAGCATAACACAGAAAGAGCGAGTGAACACAAAAGTGACTCAAATCTTAACAAAAATCAACACATAAGAAATCACTTGTTCCAAGATCTGTTTGCTACATTATCACTTGTTCCTATTTCAGCCTTTTTCCCATCTTATTTTGCGTCCCCAGAAAGCAAGCTTTTTCTGTTTAAAGTAAGGTTCTTAAGAATCAGGCTGACTTCATTCTCCACATACCATAGATGTCTTCCCATACTATCTGCATTCAGTAAAGTGGAGTAATTGTGAAGACTAAGTTACTAACTTTTTTATGGAAACCAAGATCAGGAAGAGTTGCACCACAGTGCCTCAAGCTCTGGGAACAAGAAATAACTGAGAGCACCGGAAAATAAGCAAAACCTAGAACAAAAATGGAAGCATGAGCCTTCACATCCGAGACTGAAAATCATCTTCTTCTCAGACTAATGAAATTCGTTGAGTATACCAAATAGCCACAACAACCTTGAATTTCTCTGCCATAATCACTTCTGAATGTCATAACCCAACTTCACCCCTCTGGTAGAATCCGACTTGCAAATAACAAGGCCGAATTCGTAAATTGAGAAGAAAATAATCCTACTGAGAAAATGGTATGCAGTTATCTTCTGATCCATACGGATATCCACGTTAATTAACAGGTAACAGTTGTAGGTTGCTTAGAGACATAGAGATAGAGACCTCAGTTCAATCTAGAACAGGGACAGTGGAGCTGATAATATAATGCCACAGAGATAGTTCAGTGAAAATAAAATCAAAGACTGTATTATGGCATGTGCTAGGGACAAAGCACCTAGCCATGATGGTTTCACTATGGCTTTCTTTATCACATGCTAGGATGTAGTCGGTATAGAAGTTGGTACAAAATTTTCATGATCAGGGCATTTTTGAAAGAAGTTCCAATGCTACCTTCATAGCTTGATTCCAAAGAACAAGGGGGCAATGAAGGACTTCTTAACAATTAGCTTAATAGGTAGTATATACAACATCATCTCAAAGATGTAGACAGAAAGGCTCAAAAAGGTAGTCGCTAAACTCGTGTATGCTCAACAGATGACATTTATAAAGGCAGGCAGATTATAGATGTTATATTGATTGCAAATGAGTGTGTGGATGTGAGGAAGATCAGAAAGGTGCCAAACATCTTATGCAAGTTGGATACTGAAAGACTTGTGATCATTTACACTGGGGCTTCCACAGGAAGACCATGGGATTGTATGGGCTCTGGTGACTAATGAATTAAGTTATGCACTACAACTGAGAAGTTCTCTGTTCTGATAAATGGATCCCCTGTTGGTTTCTTCTCTACTAAAAGAAGACTGAGACCTTTGTCCCCTTCTCTATTTTTTTTAATTTTTTTTTCCCTTCTCTATTTATTTTAGCAATGGAGGGACTCAATGACATGCTTAGGACAGCACCAACCAAATGGTTGGATACGGGGTTTCAATGCAAATATGGATGATAGACAGAGCCTAGCCATATCTCACTTCAAATATGTTGATGACACTTTGATCTTTTGTGATGCAGACTAACTCTCAACTGAAGTACTTAAGAGTCATTCTTATTTATTTGATGAAGCCATTTCAAGCCCTCATGTTACCCAGTTAATGAGGTGCCTGGGATTGCTAATTTAGCCACTATACTTGTGTGTGGGTGGGTGGGTGAGTGGGTGGGGGGAGTAGCACAGCTTCCCACAGTTTATCTTGGTATGTAAGGTCATAAGGTATTTCGAACAGGAACAATGTACAGGAAAAATGTGATATGAAGCTAATGAGCTAGAAGAGCTAGCATTCGTCTTTGGGTGGTAGAGTTACACTCATGAAAAATGTTTGTTTTTAAACTGGTAAGGTTGAATTCTTCAACATTAAGGGTATGCTGGCTACCTCCAAAAAGGAATAATTACAGATTTCCTATCAAATCTATAATCTTGTCTATATCATCTATACAAAGCTATTTACACCAAAAAAGTAGAGATACTATACAATTCCATTTAACTTTGTGGATGGAATTGGATCTATCTTCAAACATCTTCCATTTCTTTCTTTCCAGACTGACCACCATACACATGATGGTATTAGCTTCCACCATCTCTTTTGACTCTTACTGCCTCCCCTCCTAATCAAACAGCTAAACAAATCTGATGTATGTTCTGGCATTTCTCAACATGCTTGTGACGTTGAGAAACAAGTTCCTAATTTGAACAGAAAACTTGCAATGCTTGCAATGCTGGAAGAGATGGTTATTTGTTTTCCCTGTCAAGTTGCACAAAAAACACCTAGGAACCAATTGTCTGCTTGCTTTTGTAGAACTTCTTCTGTTAAACATGCTCTCTTTATCACTAACCAGGTGAAACACTTTATTTTTGTAGGAAGTCACTCTTCCAAAAGTAGTTCTAATTATACTTTTGGACCCCTGTCATCCCCATTAGCCCTCTTTCGTAGGCATTGTTGACTGAGAAGACACCATCCTTCCTATGTTTCCACAAGATCTTGTCTGTTGTTGTAGTTATATTCATTCCAGCTAGTTTTTCTAGTAGCGTTGCCACCCTCTCCTCCTCCCAGTCATTAATTAGTCTTCGTAGTCTTGTTAAGGATAAGTCACATCCCTGTTCTGTCCAACAATCGCTCACTCTAGCATCAGGGCTCTCACAGATTAGGAACAAATCTGGAAAAAGTTCTTTGAGAGAGGTTTGGTCTATCCAACCATCTTTCCAAAATTTAGTTTTGTTTCCATTACCCACCTTAATATACATATTTCCTTCCATTTGTGGCCATAGGTTCCTGATTGTCTTCATACCCCGACCCCATATGGTTCGGAGGTGATTTTTGTACACCACGGATTAAGTTCTTTATATTTTGCTACAGTAACCTCCTTCCAGAGAGCTGCATCTTCCTGAGTGTATCTCCATAACCATTTCGTCTAAAGACTTTCATTTTGCAGCCTCAAATTTCTGATCCCTAAACCCCCTCTTTCTTTGCTAAGAAGAACATTCTTCCCGTTGACTAAGTTATAACCCTTTTTCTCTGGTAGAATATGAATAGGTTTATACAATCCTAGTAGATTAGGAATAGATTTATACTATCCTATTTAGAATAGAACAGGAATAGAAATAGAAAGAGGAATAGTAAATAGTATCATCCTACTTGGTAAGGATTGTATTCTGGTGTCTATAAATAGGGTCTCAATGTAATAATGTAGACAACAACAACAATTCAATAATATTCTTTTTTTATATTTCTCACATGGTATTAGAGGTGTGAGTTAGGCCTAAGACCTAATTTAACATGGTATCAAAGCATCTACGCTCTTGGTAGAAAATCAAAGAGCTTCCGCTGCCGGTGAGCGGCTATTACTCATATATATCGCCCGTCCGCCAATGATTATGTTAGCAAAAGTTGGGCCACCGTGTATCTTTCTGGTGACTACTTTCTTATATCTAATTTTTGTAGCACCATGCCATCATTCCGGTTGACTACTTTTTAATTTGTGTAGCATCGTGCCATCATTCCGGTGACTACTTTTTCATATTTAATTTGCGTAGCACTATCCTATTATTCTGGTGACTACTTTTTTATATTTAATTTGTGTAGCACCATGAAATCCTTCTGGTGACTACCTTTTTTTTGCATATCTTATCTGCCTAGCACCTTGCATCTCCTTGGACTACTTTTCATATTTAATTTGCATAGTATTCTGGGTCTTTTTCCGAGATACTTTCTCATATCTGAGTTACATAACACCGCGTGTCTTTTCAGTGACTCCTCAAATTTAATTTGCGTAGTTCCATTTGTCTTTTCGGTGACTCCTCAAATTTGATTTGTGTAGGATTGTGCCATCATTCAAATCCTACCTATATAGTTTCTCCTTTTCATTAGGGTCGTGCCATCATTATGATCCTACCCATATTACTTATCTTTTTCAATGGGGCCATTCCATCAATTTGAACTATCCTATATAGTTTCTATTCTCTAGTTAGGCTGTGACATCATTCCGACACTACCAATATAATATTATTTGTTAGATTGTGACCACTTTTAGCCATCAAATCTAATACTCCGGCATATGAGCATGTTTCAACTAGATTTTCATTAACTTGTTTAATATCAACTCATCTATTAATTCCGACATGATCCATATACATTATACTAGGTTTTGAGCACTTTGTTGCTCGAGTTTAGTAGCCTTGTGTGTTGATTATGTGAGTCACTCTATAGTTTGAAGCAATCTTTGAAGGTTTGGTTTGGTGAAGCAGTCTTTGCATGTCCGGTTTGGGAAGTCCAACATTATCATTTTATCACTCATGTTTTATTGACATAATGCATCAAATTCAGCATTTCATGATAAGATTATGCATATTGAAATTGACGGACATTATGTATCAAATCCAATATTTAATGAGAACAAAAGCATATTGAGATTGACCGTAAATTTTGATAAGTCTGCAAATATCTCACCAAGCCCTCATCGGTACCTTGTTAATTACATTTGTAACAAGGTACATGAATTGTACGCACTAGCTTCAGGGGAGTGTTAAAATATGAATAGGTTTATACAATCTTATTAGAATAGGAATAGATTTATACAATCCTAGCAGAATAGGAATAGGTTTACACTATCCTACTTAGAATAGATAGGAATAGAAATAGAAATAAGAATAGTAAATAGTATCCTACTTGGTAAAGAATTGTATTCTAGTGTCGATAAATAGGGTCTCAACTCTCAATGCAATAATGTAGACAACAACAACAATTCAATAATATTATTTTTCAATATTTCTCACACCCTCTTTATTGCTTTTCCATAGAAAGTTCCTTCTGAGTTTGTCTAGTTTTTTCACCACCTTTGTTGGGATTGGAAACAAGGACATCACATAGGTTGGTAAAGAGTCAAGAACGGAGCTTATGAGGATCAATCTACCCCCCTACGGATAGGACATCATGGATATGCTAGCTTTGATTGGAGATTTTCCTGGCACAAATTTGGAAACAGATAAATTGTTATGGAGGCATCATATTGATGGTCAATTCTTTGTGAACAGAATGTATAAAAGGGATCTAGCCACAATTGCGGGGAAGAAATCAAGGCCATGGAGTGTTATATGGAAGAGCGTTGCCCTTACTAAGGTGAAGTGTTTCACGTGGTTGGTAACTAGAAGAGCTTGCTGACACATGATAAACTTCAAAAGAGGGGAAAAATTATTGCCTCAAGATGTTATCTTTGTGAAAAGGCCCTAGAAACCAACAATCATTTCTTTCTATACTGCAAAGTACCAACAAAAAGTATAGGCTCTATTTACCAATATAATGAGCCTAAATTGGACTATGCCAGAACATACAACAGACATACTAAGTTGTTGGGTCAGAAGGGGAGGTAGTAAAAGCCAGAGGAGGTGGTGGAGAACCGTACCTACTTGTATCTGGTGGAGCATTTGGTGGAGCATTTGGAAGGAGAGAAATCAGAGAAATTTTGTAGGGAAAGAATGCACTATAGAGAAGATTAAGTGGAAAGTAATTACCACTTTAGGTTTTTGGTGTAAAGAAATGAATAGAAGAAGAAATTCAACTAGTGGATTTCATAGGAGCTTTGTAAGTAGTCCTGTTTTTTGTTGGTTTTTCTAAGTAACTAACATTTTTGGAGGTGGCCAGCATAGCCCCTAATGCTGAGGAATACAATGTTACCAGTTTCAAAAAAAAAAGTTTCTTCTCCGTTTTTGCCATAATACCTTCCATATCTCCATTGTTTTGTGTTGCTACCCAGGGGCATGCCCAGGTATATGGTAGGCAAATGCTCCACTTTGCATCCCAATATATTTGCTAGTTGTTGGATCTGAGGGAACTCATTTACCGGAAAGAGACTACTTTATCCTAGTTCACTTTCAACCATGAAACTGCTTCAAACAAAACCAAAATCACTCTGATGTAGCTAAGTAGTTCTGTTGTAGGTTCACAAAAAGATGATAGTATCATCCGCATAGAGCAGATGACACTTGTTTTTTTTCCCCACTCTATGTCCAACCTAAAAGCCTCAAATCCATCTACTTTGAGTTGCAATCCTCATCATACTATCAAAGCATTCCATTGCCAAAATGAATAAGAAAGGGGAAAGAGAATCACCCTGTCTCAACCCTTTTTCTATTCGAAAAAACCAACAGGTTCCCATTCACAAGGACAGAAAACTTGATTGTTTTTATACCCACCTCAATCCACTTTATCCATTTTCTGCCAAATCCCATTTGTCTAAGCGTATTCAGAAGGAAAGACCAATTCATGAGGTCATACATTTTGAATATCCAATTTCCACATTAGACCAGGGGCTTCTCCTTTCACTCTTAAGTCAATACATTCACTACCAATAAGTGTTGCATCCATGATTTGCCTCCCCTTTATAAAGTCATTTCATGTTTGTTGATCAATTTCGGTACCACCTTTTTTTAGCCTTTCAACCAACAATCTAGCAATGATCTTGTAGACTCCCTCCACCAGGCTGATTGGCCTAAAATCCTTCAACTTTGATGCTCTATGATTCTTTGGGATTAAAGCAATAAAGGTTGCATTAAAGCTCTTCTCAAAAATCTGATTGGAATGAAAGAATTGAATTGTAGTGGTGATGTCTTCCTTCGACAGGGCCCAAAAAGCCTGGAAGAATACCATCAGATATCCATCAGAACCCGGAGCTTTCTCCTTTTCACATAAGTTCAAACATACCCTTATCTTCTTCCTCAAAAGGTCTCTGCAGCGATACTTTTTCTTCTCAAGTGATCATTGTAGCCTATTGCAGACTCAACTCAGGTCCAAAAAGCCTGGAAGAATACCATCAGATATCCATCAGAACCCGGAGCTTTCTCCTTTTCACATAAGTTCAAACATACCCTTATCTTCTTCCTCAAAAGGTCTCTGCAGCGATACTTTTTCTTCTCCAGTGATCATTGTAGCCTATTGCAGACTCAACTCAGGTCTCCATTATTCTGCCTCCTTGTATAGGTTTTTATAGAAATTATGCACGGCCTCTTTGATCACAACCTGGTCCTTAGTAACAGCTCCATCTACTTCCAATTGGTCTATATAATTGAATCTTTCACTCATAAAAAATGTTTTTGATACACTATCTACCTACATGATGTATAGCAAGGATTTTTTTGTGGCAAGGAAATTGTGATCCAAACAATCACAAGATCCACTAAGGAAAGCGTGATCATGTCATACTTGGTAAAAAGGAAAGGGTCAAGGGAAAATTCAAAATCATGTCTTCTTATTAAGTGGTTACGGGATTTGTCTCTCAAGAACAAGCATCATGGAAGGATGCAATAAAGGCAAGATATGGAATGGAGGACTCATCAATCAACAAGGTATCATAACAACCTTATGAAACTAGAGTATGGAGATCTATTAGAACTTTGTGACCCAAATTTATCAACAACAATAAAATCAAGGTAGGTAATAGAGGGAAGATTCTGTTCTGGGAAAACTGTTGAGTAGATCAAGACACTATATAAGCTAGATTTCCTAAATTTGTTCAACTTGAGTCTGCAGAGAAATGCTACGGTTAGAGAGATGAGAGACAATCAAGGATGAAACCTCAGGTTTAAAAAACATTTGAATGATTGGCAAGTGAGCAGGTTGATTGAGTTTCTTAACATTCTAGAGCATTGCAAAGGCCTCAAAACAAGTGAGGCAATTTGTTTTGGGTACCAGACAAGCAAGGAAGATTCTCAGTTGGTTCAGGTTACAGAAGCTCTCAACTACTAAACACACGACAAGGTGACTAGCCTTGGAAGATGATAGGTGGCAAGGTGACATCTTTCACTTGATTGTTAGCCAAACAGGTTGCACTCACCGAGAATAGCTTCATGAAGAGGCACTCCAAATGTTCTTTTTGTGAATGTGAGATAGGGACAATAACCCATCTCTTTCTACATTGTAGAGAGACTTAAGTTGTGGTGGATTTTCATCAACCTAAGGGGCATTAGGTAGCTTCTGCAAAGGAATATTAATTAAGCTTTACCCTACTGGAACAAAGATGGTAATCAATCAGTCAGCGCACAGGGAGAGATGGAAGGTTGTCCCAGCCTGTGCATTTGGTGGACTATCTGATGGAAAACATTCAAAGGTGCTTTGAAAACAAGAGTTTGCCCCCTTCAGAAAATGAAGATGAATAATCTGGCTCTTTTACTTTTTTTTGGTGTAAACACGAATATCCTCAAGAAGAAGAGTATATTCCTAGAATTTCATATCACTTATGAGTTCATAGGAGGCTGACTATACTTCTATGATTTCTGATTGCAAGTAATATTGGAATAACTTCGGTGTATTCCTTTGTTCATAATACATGTTACTTTTCTCAATAAATAAAAATTGTAGGTTGCTATAAAAATATTAAACCAGTAACTTTACGTTACTATCAAACTATTATACCTTCCAAGGTTCATCTTCCATTTTTTTTTCTTTTTTTGTAGTTCTAAAATTTTGTTTTAATCAAGGTTTTGTTACTCTCTGTTTATGTGTCCCATGATAAGACGTTGATAGTATAGCGAATGAACTATTATCAAACTACAATCATATGATACACATATTATCACCACACCTAGTCATAGGTTAAAGCTTCTTCTTATCCAGAGAAACAAAGTAGACCAAAAGTAATGGTCAGATATATCTGCCCCCAGCCATCTAAAATAAAAATAATAAAGAAGTAAATAATTGAGGTTCTGACATAGCATGTGTGATCAAGAAAAAAAATACCTTTTCAAGGTATCACTACATGAATCGTCTACTAGCAGAAAGCATTTGGATAGACATTATGTAGAAATACCACTGTCCACTCCACCATCTCTTTGAGGGAGAGATAGGCAATTGGAAGAGGAAGGGAAGGGATGGATAAGATTGAAAAAACTTATCAAACTGATGGTTGGGAGACCATAAATGCATATGGTCTATCTTATTCTTACACAGGTTTGATAATGTCATTTTCGTCGTTATGAACACCATAAAAGACAGTTGATTTTACGATAACATGGTAATATCTACTCTATTATCCAAATGAAAATCTATAATTCACTCAAGAGGAGTAGTACAGATAAGCAATTAAGGTAAGATAGAAGCAATTCAAATAAGGTTAGAATACTGAAATTACTATTATTAAGATCTCATATCAAAGTACTTAAAATGTGGAAGGGCTGAAATATACCACATTGTGCATATCATTTTCAGGTACCCAGATGTAGGGCTTGCCTCTCTTGACGAAATAGCGGACTTTTGAAGTGTATATTTCCCCTTTGCTGAGACAAACAAGGTAATAAACAAATGGAACAAAAGGCAAATAATAATATGATAAAAGCATATATATATATATATATATATATACCTTCCATTAGCATCAGCCTTCACAGTGTTAAGGTAACCTTGCCAATTAGATGCCAATATATTCTACAAAAGCATCCATAAGATTATTTATGAAGGAAATTTTTTTAAATGAACAAGAAGTTCTTCACTCACCTTGCATTTTTCAGCATATGTTAGCACCGATGTTTTGCCTCCTTTAATCATCTCACTCAACACTAATGTCTTTCTCTCTCTCTAAATGGTACTAACAGTAAGAGAGGCGAACCGGAAAGTCGTCGACAGACAAGGGTTTCTTCGGGGTTTATCAAAAGAAAAAATAAACGCTCAAGTGTTGGGAATTAAATTTAAGAATAAGCATTTCCATACTATGCTCTTGACTCATTTTATATTGTGTTTGGGTTGCAAATAAAAAGTTATATATAATGATAAAATAATAATTTAAAAGTAAATATTATAATCATACTTTTATTTAGGGCGTGGTTGAATGGGCTTAAGAGCTGGTTAAATTAACTTAAAACTCAATTTTTGATTTATTAAAGTGTTTGACAAATATCAAATTAACTTATTTTAAATCAAAAATGACATATTTTATAAACTAAAAGCTAAAAGTAAGGTGAGGGGTGTTTTTTTTTTCAAACTTAAAAGTCATTGTATGTTGAACGTGTAGATTTTCTTTTTACCTTTAATTCTTTCTTCTTTTTTTTAATTATTATAAGTAGTATTAGTATTATTAATATTTTATTATGTTTTAATTATTATTATTATTTAATTTACTATTCTTTATTATTATTATTATTATTATTTTATTTTTATTGTTATTATTATTATTATTTATTTTATTATTCTTTATTATCATTATTATATTATATATTATTATTATTAAAATTATAATTATTATTATTATTTTGATATTATTTTATTATTATTATTATTTATTTTTATTATATATTATTATTATTATATTATTATTAATATTAATATTTTATTTATTATTATTTATTTTATTATTATTTATTATTATTATATATTATCATTATTATTATATTATTATTAATATTATCATTATTATTATTATTGTTATTATTATTATTATTTTCATATTATATTATTATTATTGTTGTTGTTGTTGTTGTTATTTATTATATATAATTATTATTATTATATATTGTTATTATTATAATTATTATTTTTTAAACAATTTGTAATAATAAAGAAATTTGTGAATGATAGCAATATATAATTACTTATGGATGTAAAATATAAATTAATTCTGTTTCTTTTTTAAGTATAAAAACCTTAAATTAATCAACTTTTACCATGTTAACAACTTTTAAGGCTATTTCAGACATTTTGATTAAAAAAAGTGTTTACCAGCACTTATATATCAAACACATCAATAACTTTTTGTTTAACCTCACCACTTTTATCCAACACATATAACTACTTATTTTAAAAATAAGTTCCAGCACTTTCAAAAGTACTTTTTAAAAGCTATTTTGTTAAGCCCATTCAAACGAGCTCTTAATTGTGTCATGATTGAGCAAACTGTTTGTCAATCTTCCTCTCTCCCTCAAATTCTCGCTCGCCACTTTTGCTTTTATACAAACAAAAATGTATAAATGTGTTTGTCTGCATATAAAGCGAGAGAAATTGTATATATACATACATTTTCGTTCTCCTCTTTTCTCTCTTCATCTCGCTCGCCACTTTCCCAAATTTTGCTTGCCTCTCTCTTATACAAATAGAAACGAAATGTACAAATTGTGTTTCTATTTGTATAAAGCGAGAGAAATTTGTATATACACATGCAAATACATATATCTTATAACTATACAATATAAATATTATATCTTATAACTATACAATATAAATATTCTATTGCCCAATTTCTTTTGTCTTTCTTTATTTCTCATTTTATACATACACAAATTATACAATTAATCTTTTGTATACAATTATTTTTTTGTATATGTATAGTGAATTATTCAACTGATTTCATTGTATATGTATAGCGAATTATACAACTATTTTTTTATATGTATAACAAAATATACATATTTATGTTTGCTATGGAGCACAATTATGCAAAGTATGGCTATAACATACAAATATGATTTTTATGTTTGCTATATGTGAAAGTTATAAAAGTTTCATGTATAAATTTGGGATAAGGCACAAATATTTCTATACTAGGATTGAAATTTTAGAGACACGTCTTAAGTAAACAAAGATCATATTGCCCTCTCAACTCATTTTTTTTTAATTTTGTACAATTTTTGACTTACATGGCACACCTCATGACTCCACATAGTCGAGGCGCGTAGAAGATATTTAGATGTCACGTAAGCCAAAAAAGTGTACAAAACTAAAAAAAATGGGTTCAGAGAGTAATAGGACCTTAAGGTATGTCTTAAGATTTCAGTCATAGTGTTAGAAGGTACTTGTACCTTATCCCTATAAATTCTATACAATGTTTGATTGGTGTGTTTTCAAATGTTATAAAATTTGTTTGTGTATTGATTTTATGTGGTGTTTAGTTGTGTTCTTATATGTTTACATTGTCATGGACTTAGAGTCTTACTAAAGTTCCGTTCGTCCCTCGACAACTTACACTATTCTTTCAAGATCTTGCAAACTCAAAGAAGCCTTTAAGATTTAGGATCGCTAAGAGAATGAAAGGAAATACTTAGAAATATTTGGAAGAGGGTTTTATATTTCTTGGAAGATTGCTTACAAGTTGTTGGATAATTTACAAATGAGAGCCCCTCTATTTATACTACTTCCTAGGTGGCTAAAATGTAAACAAAAATTACTTTACAAGTCCCTACTTATTTACACTTTGGTCCCTTCTCTAGAAATCTCTACACTTTCGAGGAGATCTAAGGCTTTCCTAGAAAATATCTAGTTCTTCTTCTAGAACTCTCCAAAGACTTCTTGAAAGTATAAGCCTCTCCACAACTCTAGACTTTTTCGCCCCTATTCGAATGTAAAATCTTACTGAGAATTGGCGGGATTGACACTCTCCCCAACTTATTGATGTGATGACTGTGTCGCATCGTCGCTTCATCGGCAACCAAGTCTTATCTTCTCATATGCGTGACCAAAAGTCCATTGACTCGAGCAATGCCCTCGCGCAACTTCTTCAATTGCTTGTTTATCTCTTCTAACTCGGCCTCACGATCTTCCTCCTTCCTAGGAGGCAAGTGCCTCGGCGGCTTCTTTGGCATCACGATATTGTCCCCTCTTGGAACCTTCTTCGTGCACGGTGGCAATGACTTCTTAGAACCATTGTCTTCTTTCAAACTTGTAATGGTGACTAATGTCGACTTCTCCTTCTTAGGATTTTTTTAACTACATGGCCGTTAGTCGTACCTGCCTTTTAGTCTTCGGTGCCTTAACCATGGGAACCATGCATGTTCCTTCTTGATCCATGATCAGAAGTCGTTAGAGGTAAGGATCATTCACCGCGTCGAACTGCTGGAAGAAATCTTACTCAAGAATAATGTCAAAGAGATCTAAATAAGTGACAGTGAAGTTGGTCTTACCTTGCCACTCGCCTAGTGTGATGATCACTCCATATATGGGAGTTGGTGGTACGTTGACCTTCCTGAGTTAGGCGTTACTTGGACTATAATGCAAGCCCAACCTTGTCGTTATCATCTTGGTCATGATATTGACCTCTGCACCTTGTCGACCATAGAACGAGCGGGTCTTCCCTTAATCGTGATGTTGACATACTGCGCATTGCATACTCTCGGCTTCCCTAGTTGCTTGGTGATAGCTCTGCATAGTCCTATTAAGTCCAACTGCCTCATCTTCGTACTTTGCTCTTGCTCCTGTGCACCTTTTCTTTCTGCTTTCGCAGGATAACACCAATGTTCATAAGTGCATAGCTATGCGGCCCACCGCATGTGTAGCAACCACCTCTTTTGGAGGCCTCTGTTTTTCTCTCCATGTCGCCAAGACGTCTAGGATTCTTGCCATCGGACTGATAGGTATCATTTTTCTTAGGATGTGGCCGCTGCTCATCACCTTTGCCACAATCTCCCCCACCATGGTCATGACTACCTCTCATCTCATCTCCTCTACCTCTATTGGGCTTCTCTTGCTTGAAGTCTGTCAAGGCTTCGGCTTGCATGATGGATTCATTAATATTTCTAACCTGTCGATGCTCCAACTCTATCCTGACCCAATTTTGCAGCCCATCCATGAAGTGGAACAACATATCTTCATCCGTTAGGTTAGGAATTTGAAGCATGAGGGTGGTGAACTTCTACACATATGCGTGTATGTTGCCCGTATGCTTCAGCTCCCTAAACTTGCGCTTCACCTCATAGATGACATTGTTAGGGAAGAATGCCTTGTTGAACTCTTCCTAGAATTGATGGTAAAAGGACCCTTTCATATCTTCGACTCTTTACACCTCCACCAGAGCATGGCCATCTCCGAAGGATACAACATAGCGGTGTTGATCTTGATTTCGTCGCTCTTTACTCGGTTATACTTGAAGTAATTCTCCAAGTGCCACAAGAAATTCTCCACCTTTTGCGCATCATGGACGCCTTTGAACATAGGTGGCTCGGGAGCTTCGACCTTGATCTCTCTATCTCGGACAAGTGAAGATGATCCTCCAAAATTGTCACTTGCTTTGGTGGTTGAAAGGGGATGAGATGTTAGCGCCTCACTTGTTATGGGGTCGAGCAACATTTCCTCATCACTCTTTTGTTGCTTCTTCCCCTTGTGGTTCTTTCATCCACCCTCTAGAAAAACATTGGTGGTGCTAGCGCCGTTTACGTCCTTCGTTGGTCATTCCCTTAGTACCAAATCTCGCTCTGATACCACATTGCCATAGACTTAGAGTCTTACTAAAGCTCCGTGTGGCCCTCAACAAGTTACTCACTATTCTTGCAAGATCTTGCAAGCTCAGTGAAACCTTTAAGATTTAGGATCGCTAAGAGAATGAAAGGAAAGACTTAGAAAGATTTGTAAGAAGGTTTTATATTGCTTGGAAAATTGCTTACAAGTTGTTGGATGATTTACAAATGGGAGCCCCTCTATTTATACTACTTTCTAGGGGTCTAAAGTGTAAGTAAAAATTACTTTACAAGTCCCTTCTTATTTACACTTTGGTCTCTTCTCTAGAAATCTCTACACTTTCTAGAAAATTCTAAGGCTTTCCTAGAAAATATCTAGTTCTTCTTCTAAAACTCTCCAAAGACTTCTTGAAATATCTAGGGGCTTCTAGAGTTTTCTGTAAACCTCTTCAAAACTCTAGACTTTTCTGCCCCATTCGGATATAATTTTATGCGAAGTAGAGGGTGGAATAAGTTATGAGGATATTATTTATAGAGTAAAACCTTAATAAATAATATAGGTGGGACCATAAAATATTATTATTTTGTAGAGATATCATTGAATCAACAAATTAATATTATTAATTTAAAGAATGTTTTGGGATTCAGTGAAGGTTTATTTTGATAATATGAAAATCATCGTATGTTACTAATATATATATCATATTTACTGAACTTATGTAAAGATAAATTTATTATACATAAAGTATAATGAATACATCAATGTTGACGATGAAGTGGAAAAATGATACAATACATCTGGAACTAGATATGTGTAATGAAACGCTTATCGCATCTAGAACTCTTCATAATTTTATGGTGCAGTTCGAAAAGACAAAATCAGAACTTTTGGATTCAATAAGAAAATTTAAAGATGAGCTTCAACTACATTTAAATTTTAAACAAAAAATAAAACACAACGGAATCATATTTCACTAAATTATCTAAGATATATTTGTACTTTTTTAGAAACTATTAATTTATAAAATTAATGGGATCATATATTTATAAATATATTATCTTATTATCTTAGAGATGATTGATTATTTTCATTGACCCAAGTTGGGACTAGAGGAAAATATTATCTTAGAGAGATTATCTGTAACACCTTAGAAAAGCAAACTTGGATTTTTCAGCAGAAATAGGTGAACCACGAAAGGGTTACGGGTCGTGATCAAAGCCATGGTTCGTCATCCTCATTGTGGTTCACACCCTTCTTGGAGTGGTGAACCATGGGACCTTTCACGGGTCATGGATCCCCACATGAGTCGTGGGAAGGCTCGTAGAGGTGAGATAGAGCCACCTAAAGTGTCAGATGATGGAGCCCACCACAGGTCGTGGTCTTGATGACGGGTTGTGGATGAGTCTGTCGTCTTGAGCTAGTAGACGCCAACCCAAGTGAAAGACCATGGTGGCCTTCACGTTTGTGCTCCTCTACACGGTCCGTGGTATGGATCATGGAAGGGACATCTCAGAACCAATATTTACTGGCCAAGAACCCATGACCCACTTGATGGTCTGTGGTACCTTTGACGGTCCGTCTATGACGCCATAGTAGGCCTCCGTCAGCTTTTATGTTATTGCCACTTTGTGTTTTTCCCTATGCGCTAGATATTTAAACTACTCCGTTTAACCCTAAACCACGTTGTTTTAACCATCTTAAGCCTAATAACTTAGTCAGAACTCAAAAAAACTTTTATTTCTCCAAGATTACCCAAACTTATTGCGAAAATGAGAGAAAGAATCGACTAACCCTTTAAAGAACATGTAACAAGTTTTCTTCAGTTTCAACCGCGAAAGCAAAAGATTATTTCGTGAATTTCATCACCAGGTCTATGGGATTTCACTGATGGGTTCTTTTGATACACTAGGTCCCTAGAATTTAGTAAGATTCTTGATTCTTTATACCTTGTTTAGACCTAGGATTTCTAAAACCTTAGACAATAGTTGTAATTTAGTTGTTGTAGTATCCTAAATTGAATTAGCTTGTTTTCTTGAAAAGTAACTTAGTTCCTTGCATGAAACTCAGAACCTAGTAGTAGAAATTCTTTTATTTCATGAATTATACTTGCTAGGTCAATTGCATAGATATCCATGATCCAGTTTTCTAATGTTACATTGTCCGTACTTAAAGGTTGCATTCTCAATTTGCATGTCAAAATATTGAGCTATCCATCATGTTAGCTATGTCGTGTCATATACACTTCTAGTTATGAGTAGTCTTAACACCGAGTTGGACTATGGTTCAACGTACCTTCATAGTCCAAAAACTATGTGCCCTTGTAGGTTTCTAAGTCCCCTATGTTGGGCATCAGATTTAGTGTGCACGCCAGTTATGCTTTTATACCTCTGGCAAGGTATATTGGGTTCTCTCGATAAGTCATATACATTGGACTCTACGTTTAGCTCACGCAATTCTATGTTGGTTAATAGTAGCTTCCACAATCAAACTCTAGTGCACATTTGACCAGATTTTCAGTTTATACTTTAGTATTCACTCTCAGCATGTTATATTCATGATTAGTACTGGATCATTGCATTTAGCTCAGTTTTCAGTTTTATTTCAACATTTACATTATGTTATATTATATCATTCCTCGGTTATGCGGTGCTCATCTTACATGCTTTGTTCAACTATTATTTATATCTTGCATGCTCAGTACATTTCAAGCACTAACACATACGATGCTCTACATCCTTTCATGATGTAGTTACTTGAACTCAACATCCAGATCATGTTTAGATCAACTTTCGATCCGTATTCAACAGCTTCAGTAGTGAGTCCTCATACTTCGAGGACAATAGCATGCTTTTCATACTTAGTCTTTTATTCAGTTTTCAGTTTGTTTAGAGTTGGTTGGGAGCATGTCCCAACAACTAAACTCAGTTATAAGCTTTTCAGACATGGTAATAGATTCAACTTTAGGTTTTGAGTGATTGTTCAATATTACTGAACTCTTTATATGTTTTATATATTCAGACTAGTTGGTAATTTCCCACTTTCAATTATCTATTGTTTTAGATTTCACATAGTATTTCCTTTATTTGGTTACTTCTATAGAATTCTTATGATATGCCAGACATAGGGTTAGCTTAGGGTCATTCGTGATCCTAGGTCCCGTGTTACGTCAAGGGGATAGCCTCGGGGCATGACATTATTAATTTAGTGAGATTTTACTGTACATGAATTAAAATGACAAAATTACATATTATCCTTAATTATTAAGTATTTATTTGTAAATAATGTATATGAATCTACAAGTTAAGGAGGTCGACTAAGTGATTTTTTAATTTATATATCTATATAAAAAAGACTAAGTTATTTTGTACCTCAATTTTTTTTTAATTTCATCATTCCCGCGCTCCCCCCCCCCCCAAACTGCGTCAGAATTGTTTTATTTTATATTTCTGCATCATAGTTTATAGTTAGTAGTGGCCGATGATATTTTGATGTATTTTGGTTTGTTTATTAAGTACACTACTATTATTTTTGGTTTTATAATTTCAAATTTTGTTTAAAAAAGTATATTCATTTACAACAAGTTATATATTCAATAAGTAATAATTTATGTACTATAATTTCTACACACCTAAATCCTACATAACAAATACCGATATAATTACTACTTGCATAATCAATGCCTAGAAAACTAATATTTAAATAAATAAATACCTACAAACTAATACATGCATGCCTCTAACTAATAATCAAACGACCTCCAAGTGTATCGATGATTGATTTGGAGATTTGATGAATCATCAGCTTTGATTTACCGATTATCAAATTGTGAATATGTTAAATTCATAAATAAATTAATAGGATATGTATTATTGATTTTGATTTTTAATAGTTCGGTATTTGGTTAAATTGATTCAAAAATATTTGTGCAATACACAATGTTAATAAAATAGAAATAATGGTAAGAATAGAAGTGTGTCATAAATTTCTAGATTGATAACACTTTTGTTTAGAATAAAATTGTCAAATTCCTTATAAAGACTCATGCTATAAATTTGTCGAAACAACAGTAATTTCTTGTTTTGGTCACAATAAAATATGATGATTGAGAAAGGAGAAAGTAGTACTAGTTTATGTTTGTGACTATTTAAAACTTTATTGAAGATAAATTTATAAAATGATTCAAAATATATCAAATTCAAGATACACTAGTCCAAGTAAATACTATGAATTAATATAATTGAATTAATTATTAAGTCCATTATAAATATGGAATTGATTAAAAGTTCAATTTCATTGGAATAGTCCATTGATTTTGTCTACATATGATGAGCTAATTTGCTAATTAAGCGCAATACGTCATCTTATTCTAGAGGCACATTTTGATATTACATTTCAAATGACGTGACATGTAAAGTCAAACAAAGAAACCAATAGGATCATGCCATAAGTTAAAATGGCATGACATGCCTAGCTAATTCAAAGACCAATAAAAATGTGTCACATGTTTTAACCAATCATATATTGTCATGTCACTATATTTTGTCATGTCACTTAAATCTGACTGACCAAAGACAGTCTGTCATCATCACCGACTCCTTCATCGTGTCACTTAAATTTGATTGGTCGAAGAAAGTTTGTCCTCATCCCAATACTTTCACTTTACAACTATAAATAGGGGTCCTCATAATTCAAAAATGACACCACAATTCTAACAACAAGGCTGAGAGATCTTGTAGATCAAACGTCGCAGATTTCTCTACAAGTTTTCAAGCATTCAAGCACTCAAGTTCAATAAACAACTTAAGATCAAGACTATCAAATCAAGATTAAGCGAAAAAACCCTTAAAATCAAGTACAAATCAAGAGTCAACTCAATAGCTGATGAATTTATATTTGAAAAGAAGAATGAGAGGATTTTCATAGAGATTGTAACACTTGTATTTTCTAAAAAAATAGGGATAATGCCCAAGTACCCCCTCAACCTATGCCCGAAATCTCAGATACACGCTTATACTATATTAAGGTCTTATTACCCCCTGAACTTATTTTATTGATAATATTTTACCCCTTTTCGACCTACGTGGCACTATCTTGTGGGCCTAACAATGGTTGACTTTTTTTTTCAAACTAGTGTCACGTAGGCTAAAAAGGGGTAGAAAATTACTTATAAAATAAGTTCAGGGGGATAATAGGACCTTAGTATAGTATAAGTGTGTCTCTGATATTTCGGGCATAGGTTGAGGGGGTACTTGTGCATTTTTCCAAAAAAATATTATGATTGTTGTGATATTTTCCACATATAATTATTATTTTTTCAACACAAATTTTATTGTCTAAAGTTCTGGCACACTAATGGAATAGTATATAAATCTCAGCTTTTCAATATCAAAGAACACTAAAATGACCTCCAAGAAGATCAACTCTCTATCACCTTCATTTAAGGTTGTTACCTCCACGATCTTTTTTGAAGTATAAAAAATCATTGGTTTTACCCTTAGAGTGTAAGGAATTGTTATGGTGATCATCATGTTGGGACAACAAACACTTCCAGTGTTTTCCACGTCAACTCCTAAGTTTGGATTCTTAACCCCAAAAAGAGCAAGGTTCTTTTCAAATGCTTAAAAGGAGGAAGAAGTGTTGTCAAAGATAGCAAGACTATAGCTTTACTTGAGCTCTTTGGTTCTAAAAACTCTTGATTTGTATCAAGGATAAGAATATACCTAGTTTACCTAGATTGACTAAGGAATAAGAAGAGAACATAATACGCCATAATTGGTTAAATATATCTCCGCTCAACTATATAGTTTGATTATCAATTTTGATAAATGATTAGAGGACTAAAAGTCAATAACCATATTTTTATAATTGTAAGTCAGTGATTCAATAATCCAGTAGAATCTAAGGTTGCATGCTACATGAATTCACATAAAAGTGGTAGGCCTCAAATTTCTTCAATTATTTTAATTATTGATCAAAATCCACAGTTGAAGTCATGTTTTTATTGTTTAATTTTCTTAGTTTCTAAAAGAAATCCTTTAGTTAAAATCAACTTTCAATCTTTTTTTGCACACTTGCATGTAATTATAATTGAAAATTGACTTAGATATTTAGTAGTCAAAAGTCCTTTAGATTTGATAGTTCGACTAACAAGACTCACCATATTACTTGCTTAACTGATATACCGTGAATTCATGGTATTTTTAATGATTTTTCCTTAAGTTTAGAGTGTGTCCAAAAGCCTTTTTGTATTGATTTTTATGTAAGTTTCTTTTTATTTACAGGAAATGTGTCTAAAGATGAACGGGGAAGTTTTTGAGCAAGAAATGTAGAAAAGTTACCACATACGGGACCTGTGACGGTCCGTCAAGCTTGTGACAGCCCGTAGGTGGCATCGTAGTGAAGCTGCTGAAGGAAGATGGGGAATTCTGACCTAAGTATGGGATTACAAAGTTCATGACGGACCGTCGTGGCTATGACGGTCCATCTTGCTGGTTCGTCGTGATGATCAGAGAGTAGTCCTAGTACCCAAATTGCAAGAAGTTTAAGTGTTATGAAATGGAGACTCTCGACCTAAGCATGTCCGAGTACGTGGCATTCAGGTCGATATCTCCCTTCCACCATCCGCCGGTATCTATACTGTGAGGATGTTGATGCCAACAGGACCCCTCTCACAGCCGAGTTTGACTACCGGTGGAAAATTATAAATGATGGCCAATTCTTGCATGAGCCATCGCTGAGAGAGACCACCAAGAGGTGGATGGCCCTGCACTTGTCTGTTGATGGAGAGGGTACTGACTGGGTAACAGAGCCAAAAGGAGCCATCAAGAAGGCTAACTTGACCATCACGACTAAGTTCTTATGGTTGATTGTCCGCCACTGCCTTTCCCCCACGACTGCTGATAATATAGTCACATGGGATCGTGCAGTTCTGATGGCGGCGATGATAGACGGGCTTGAGGTGGATTTCGCTTGGCTTCTACAAGTAGTCATGTCCGGGAGGGCTTTCAAGGTCACAGCTACTTACCTTTATCCGTGCATGATATTTTCCTTATGCAGGTCCACAGAAGTGCCCATCTGGCACATTGATCAACTCAAGACTCTGTTGGACACTGTTGATATCAGCCTCATCAGGGATGAAGCTAATGAGTTGGCTCCACGGAGAGGGCCGGCCTCGTCCAGAGTTGCCTCCACTTGGTGAAAATCTGGCAGATATGGTAGCACATGCTCGCATGGCTACGCAGACTGCTTCTGAAACCACTGACATTACCCCGGTCGAGTCTATCCCGGGTAGTAGCACTGCCCCGAGCACTTCTTGCGCAGTCCCTTTCCTCGCTCTAGTCCCACTTGCTAGGGTCCAAAAACTAGAGGCACATATGGCTATACTTCTGCATCACATCCTACCTTGGATGCAGAGGTCTATTGTTGAGGAAAAAGAGCGCTTGGAGCATAAAATGGTCCAGAGCACATAACGGAAGATCGCTGAGGTTTATTAGCGCTTGGACTCTTTTGAGTTGCGGGTGCTAGCCCGGCCAGCCCCTCAGGTGGACGTGTCGACCCTTCAGGCTGCAGTCGAGAGTCTACGAGCTAACATTGATATGATCCTAGAGGCTAGAGTGCCTGAGTCTGAGGACCCTTCTGCAGAGCTGGCTGAGGACACAGTGATTGCGGCCTTATTCGCCACTTCTGAGATTCCACCACCTCCCCCTCGAGATCATGCCAAGAGGCGTAAGGGTCGAGAGGAGGTTGAGGCTAGAGCACGGAAGAAGGAGTGCCTTGAGATGGAGGCTGCGAGGAGAGCCTCGCTTGCTGCTGATGAGGCACGTTAGATCAGGGCTATGGAGTCAACTGTTGGGGCATCTAGTTCCAGAGATGTGGCGATAGCGAGAGGCACTGCTGCTAGTGTTGTTGCTGATGAGGACACTACTGAGGGTGTCCAACTACAGAGGTAGTGGGTTCCGGGGAACCGTACCCACCGGCTTGCAGATCGTCGGCGCTTTACGCCCCAGGTTTGCTTCACCTACCACTCCCGTATTTCAATTTTTTTATGCA
Source organism: Solanum lycopersicum (assembly GCF_036512215.1). Classification (NCBI taxonomy): domain Eukaryota; kingdom Viridiplantae; phylum Streptophyta; class Magnoliopsida; order Solanales; family Solanaceae; genus Solanum; species Solanum lycopersicum. The sequence continues at coordinate 32,389,886 of NC_090805.1, forward strand.
TTGGGGACAATTGCATATCTTTTTGTTGGGGGTGGGGTAAATGGAAAGTGAGTGCCAGGGTGAAGTCTGAGTAGCCCAATTAACTATCCTCTTTTGGGGGTTTTCTTGCCTGTGTTCTTTTTCCCCAGGAGACTAATTATTTTTATTGTTGAACCGACATGTCTATATCTTGTGTATATAGTTTAACTCTGAAGCATGATGGCTAAAATGATATCCTGGTGTAATGAAAATGATGCATGACTAGGCATAATAATTGATAAATATGTGGCTCTAAGCATGACATAGAGATATACCACTGCATGACCCTAAGTCTAAAGTTCGAACTAGGTTTCTGATAATCTGGTAGAGTAATGAGATGTCAAGTGAGTGTGAGGAAGATTTGAATAGTCCACTATTTGTACTGAGCTAGAACTTGCCTGGTTAGTCCTGCTAAAAGTAAGATGAAATAGACAATTAGGAAGGGATCATAGGTCCTTGTTCAATATACCCAATTTTCAGCCTAAATAAATAAAAAAAATGAATGAAATTAATCCCTCTTTGATCCAAATGATTTGATCTTAAAATAGACCTTTCTTTTTCACCCTAACTGATCTTTTCTGGGAATAATGTGTTGGCACTGGTCCCTCCTTGGACATGTGCACCTCAGCTTATGCCAAAAGCATAAGTTGAGGGTGGGTAATGCAGTAAACAACCTTTTCATGGCCCTGACCCAACTTTGGGTATTTTGTACTTTGACTCATGGCAAAGCAATGAGTTGAGGGTGACTCTTATGAGGAATGCTCTGGAAAGTGGGGTTGAAAGAACAAAAGTAATGTGACTCAAGAACCAGTTGAAAGGAAAGTGAAATATATATATATATATATATATATATATATATATATATATAATGCAATCAATACAAGCAAGAAAAGAAGAGAGTCACTTACACAAATGAAGAAAGAAGGGAAAATAGCAAGGTGAAAGCATATGAGAAATTGGGCGATATAAAATGATAAAAAAATGGTATGTTTAGCCGATATGTCAAGGAGGGCAAAAAGTCACTAAAGTATGCCTAAATATACCCTACCTGACCCTGAGCCTATGTTACAAACTAAGAAAGTCCTATCGTGATCCTAAAAGTTGTATAGAGAAGTTAAAGTAGTGAAAATAAGGGCAAACTTATGGCAATATGTATGAATGAGTTGTGAATTTGTTCTGAGAGTGAGTGTTGAAAAGTAATCCTTATACTCAAACTGAAATCATTGTGTGAAAAATGAGGATGTTATTTTGAAGTGAGGACACTAGTTGCAATACCGAAAATATTAGCACCTCGGTGAGAAATTGAAGAGGATAGGTGTTAGTGCGTGGTGAGTCTGTGTCATGGTCTGATTCCACATAATTAAGCCTACTAGTGATAACATGCATAAACATGATGAGACTTATTGGGATTGATAGTCAAATGATTGCGAAAGCTAAAACATGGATACTATTGTATAAAGATGTTGTAGTGAGTGATAGTGCGTCACTTGAGGACAAACAACGAATTTAAGTTGAGGGTGTTGATATACCGTAGTTTCACTGTAATTTTAATGCTCTTTCCTTAAGTTTAGTGTGTGTCCAAAAGCCTTTTTGTATTAATGATTATGTAAGTTTCTCTTTATTTGCAGGAAATCTTTCTAAAGATGGACGCGGAAGTTTTTGAGCAACAATGCAGAAAAGTTACTGCCTACGGGACCTGTGACGGTCCGTCAAACTTGTGACGACCTGTAGGTGGCATCGTAGTGAAGCTGCTGAAGGAAGATGGGGAAGTCTGACCTAAGTGTGGGATTACGAAGTTTATGACGGACCGTCATAGCCACGACAGTCCGTCCTGCTGGTTCGTCGTGATGATCAGAGAGTAGTCCAGTTTCCAAATTCCAAGAAGTTTAAGTGTTATGGAACGGAGACCCTTGACGGACCGTCATGCTTGGAACGGTCCGTCATACCTGTTCATCGAGGGTAATGAAGAAAACAGCAGAAGGATTTGTAAAGTATAGGATGACGGAGGCCATGCAGCCCGTCGTGACCACGACGGTCCGTCACAAGGTCCGTCAACTCGAACGCGTTTTGACAAATATTCAGCAATTAGAGTCCTTCTTTTATTAGGTTTTTGTTTTTTATAAATAGTGGAAAAAACCTCATTTTTGAGGTTAGACTTTTTATTAGTAGACTCTCTGTTAGTAGACTTTGTGATTGTTATACTTTTGGAGAATTCTTAGTCCTCGATTAATTTCAGTAGTTGATACACTTTTTCTGGAATTGTTGGTGCTTTTGTTGATTAATCAAGTGAACTTCTATATTTTATTCTTTCTCATTGAAGTAAGTGCATGAATTCTTATATTACATATATGAATATTGTGATTATGACTATTGGTAACGAACTCCATAACTAGGGTTGTGGGAACCATGGGTGAATAATGAGGTAAAATTTAACTAAAATAACAATTCTAGAATAGTGTCTTGCATGTATTGATAATTCTTTCGTTTAGAAGTCTTTTGAACAGATGGCCAACGTTAAACTCGCCTTAATGTTACTTGCCGGACCAAGGAGGCAGATAATAAGGAAAAGAATTATCAACATAGATTTAGTGTATACTATCTAATAGGCTAGTATTGATTGGTACGAAGTAATAACTTAGTCAAATATCGAATACAATGCATAATATGAGGTAAAGGTAAGGGTTAGTATAGCAACCCACGTAGCCGGACCAAGGTGCGGAGTGAAATTTTCTAGATGTCGGACCAAGGATTTAGAAATACATAACTTATCACTTTGCATGCAAGATACTAGGAAAGAATTGTTATAGTTAGAATTATCAAGTTAGGAACCTGTGGGGAACACTTAAACCCTAGTTACTTCTATTAATTGATTAAACTCCAAGGTTTGATTCTGTTAGTTGGTTACTTTAATTTAGTTAGTCTTTTTCATTAATTTAGAAATAAAAATCCTCATTTTATTGTCTTTTGTTTTCTAAGGAAATAATTGACTAAATAATAGTAATAATAGATTAAAGTTAAGTCCCGAACTATTGTCCTCGTGGAAACGATCTCAACGTCATTAGTTGGATTCTTTACTTGATACGACCGCTTTACTTCTTATTTGAGAAGTAAGTTTGAGTGTATCATTAATCACATAAACTTGTGTATGTGATGAGTCCACGATTTAGACTCATTTAGGGATATATTTCGGTGGATTAGTGTCCTTACTACAAATAAAGGGTCATTTTGTGGAGGGTATTTTATCGAGTCGTGGGAGTTTTTGACCCACACAAAATTAATTGACCTATGCCACGAGCATATTTGTGACCGTTTAATAGAACCTCCATTACGTCCTCCACAAAAATGAATTTCTAATTTGTGATGGTTTTTAAAATCAATTTGTGTTAATTCGTAACCCCTTAAATATGATTTTAGAACTTTAACAATTATATTTACAAGGGTTTAGTAACACACACAATATAGTTTCAATATCTTATTTAATTCTTTTGAAAGGATTTTTACCATTTTAATTACTTTTTTTACCCTCCTTAGGAGCTCCCACCCAATTAGCTCCCTTGGTGATTCGAACTCGCAACCTATGTGTTGGAAGTGAGGGTGCTTACCATCTGACTAACTTCCTCTTGTCATTAAGAAACTTGAGTTCTGTCATTTATAACATAGACTACATTTAAAATATTTATGTTACAAAACAACACAAATCTTAATTCATGAAAAATTTGTACAATAAGTAACTATGTTTGAAAACTTAAAGTTTAAAACTTTAACAAGTGATTTCACATCAAACAAATATAAAAAAGGTAATATAGTAATTTGAATTTATTATTTTCATTTCATATTTTCTTTCATCACAACAACACCATATACTCTTATAACATAATCATATTTTGTTGATACAGTATTAGATGAATTTCACATTTTGATAAATTTTTATTGATTAATTTTTAGCTAAAGAAAAATTTATAAATTTATATGTAAAAATAATATTAACTATACAGTAATTGGATTTTAATAGAACATCCAAATATTTAAAACTTCTATTAAATGTCAAATATTAAAATTTAAATGCACAACTTAATTATATTCATATTTTGATATCTTAATCTTATTAAAAATAAATGATCCCTAAATCATCTCAAATGATTTTTCATTTTAAAGTCAAAATGTGATACAAAAACCTTATGGTGAAGGTTGTTATTTTTTAATCTTACCTAATCTTGTAAGAATGCACATCTAACATCCACTTCTTTGATGTATTCATCTTATGAAAATATATTAAACTTTACCAACCTAGTGCTTATAATCATATAATTGTCACATATAAATATACTTTTTACTTTAAAGTGTGTGTGTGTGTGTATATATATATATATATCACATAAGACCATAATAAAATTTTTATTTTAACCATTCAATTAAGTATTATAGGAGTAACATTTTCATCTATTATTTCTTACTCTTGAAAGAATGGACCTAAATATCTACATTGTTTTTACTTTGATAACATAATTCAATTTACAACTTAATTTGCTCTACTCATACTAATTAAACATGCAATGCATATAATAAGTTGTATTTTTACTTTCCATGATTACCTTGTTTTCTAAAGTATTTTTTATATTGAAAGTATTTTTTAATTTCCTATTTTATGAAAAAGAGTAACAAATTGTAATAAGTTGTGGCATTTACAAAGCTTCACAATTTGATGTAATTTTTAGAGGTTATTACAAACCTCCACAGTAAAACCACTATAAATTATATTCAATTGTGACATTCTCAAAACCTCACAAATTGGTGCAATTCGGGAGGTTATCAGAAGCCTCCACAATAAAACCGTCACCAAATAAATTATATCACAGGGGTTTAATAAACGCTACAAAATAATTTTATAGAGGAGTTTTTTTAAAACCCTCACAAATAAACCTCTACACATTAGCCTGTTTTTGATAGTTAAATGCATATTTGGTCTCAATAACGGATGAAAAACCTTAGGTTTTAGATATTTAAACTTGGAGACAAAGAATGGATGCAATTGAGCAAAAAAGAGCAAGACAAGTGAAAGAATGAAGAAAAGACGGTCTGAGGATAGCCTAATCCATTAGGTGAGTCGCCAAATGAACTTATTCTCGTCTAATATTCTAGTGTGTTAAGCCCTGGAGAAGAGGATCAATATGGAGATGAAAATGAGTAGTCTGCGTATCACCGAAAAGTTTTGTGAAGTAGTATTATATTGCCCAATGATCCAGAACATGAAGATGATGAAGGCTAAAGCAAGACGACAATGGAATATATCAAAGGGTGGATCACCGAGTTGACTGTCGATCCTGAATAACTGCGCCGAATGATCTTTCACAGCATAATTTTAGACAACTATAAATACATTTTTAAATTTTTGGTTTACAATCCAGACTGTGTGGAACGAGATAGGTTTTTCATACTTCTAGTTTTAGTTCTTAGAGTTTTTGGGAGACATTGTTTTTGAGCTTTGAAGATTTAAAGATTTTCAACTCCAAGAAATTTTAAGTGGGTATTAAAGAACCTATATCTTTAACGTGTGTAAAGATATTTTCTATCGTACCCAATTGATAGAATCACTTTTCAGTATCAATTTCTATCTCTTTGCTATACCTAGCTAAAACCCCAATTCTTGGGGTATTATTATATGAAAGGTATGGGTTGAATTTATTGTTGGGTCTAGGTAATTAATAGTTCGTTTACTATTTAAATGTGATCTTTTTCCGTTGTTTTGTGTAAACTTAATGGTATTGTAGTTGCAAATATAATTTCATCTTTGTGTGTTTCACTTGCTCGAGACAAGTTTTAAAACCAAGACTACTAAATCGATAGCCTATGATTATTGGGTTATCGTAAGTTCAACTTGAGAGAGTGAATCTTAAACCCTCTCTCACATATTCAAATTGAGAATGGGCTAAGACGAAGGTTGGCGTAATTGCGGGTAATTGGTGTTCAAGAGAAACTAATTTGATTCGGGATAAATTGCTCAAGAGAGATACCCCAATAAAGTCTAGCTTATTCACAAATTTACATCTATTTATTATCAATAGCATGTACCCGATTGTTTATTTTAGCCCATGTTCCTATCACATCCCAAGAATTCCGTCTCTTTTTTCGTATTTTTTTTACTATTTTAGTTGATAATTACCTGTAAAACCCCCTTTGATATTTGACACTCGTGTCAACCCTTGAATTTTTATACTTCCGTTCGTAAATATCATTTAGCTATGACTAACGTGGCTTGATTTGTACATTATTGTTAATCCTCAAAATCACTCCACGTGGGAACGATCTCAACCCCTGGTTGGGTTGTATTACTACTTTTTATCATTGGCACTTGAACTCAAAGTAGTGTCCTGATACATAAATTTAAAATGGCATCGCTGTCGAGGAGTGGTGTTATTTGAGAAATTTTGCTTAAGTCAAATTTCGATCTTGTTAGTTATGTTGAACTAACTTTATTTTCAGTTTTGGTTTGCGTGTTTTTGTGTTGTAACAGGATTCATGAGTGTGAATGGTGACGATGATCATCACATGGACCATCCCTTTTTTAAAATGTTGAGATTGAGCGAGAACCTTCAAGCAAATGGAAGGAGATACTATCCACAAAATGTGACCGAGATTTAAAGCAATACTGCAGTAGTATCAAACTCATAGGAATCTAGATAAACTATTACTGGGATGCTTCATAGAGGTCTCTATCTTGAAAATAGAAGCGCTGCTGATGCACTTTTTGCTTGTCTGGTACAACAACCTTATGAAGTTGTAGCCCAACTCCTCGATGGGATGGTAGAAACCAACAAGGAAACAACGAAAGACCAAGAATGGGTGTCATTATTGAAACAACTAGACATCTTGTAAAAGAATGTTATGGAGTTGCAGGCAAGGCCCAAGAAGAAGGATAAGTGTCATTCCCCACTACATAAAAATAGTGTTTAGTGACGGCAACAATCCGTCACTATATGAAGAAAACCCGTCACTAATCACGATTAGCGATGGATTAGCTCCGGAATATTGACTGTTGCTATTACGCTCGCCAGTAAGCTCTTAGTAACGAAAAAAGAGTTCTGTCACAAATTTAGCGACGTCGTAGTGATGAACAATGTCTGTCGCCATTATGTAGCGACGAAAAGATTCGTCATTATATTTATACAATTTTGTTGCTAATTTCATAATTCTATGATTAAAAATGATGTTTCGTCTCAATTTTAGCGACGTCATCGTGAGAAAACATTTCCGTCGCTAACATATTGCGACGGAAAGATTCATCATTATATTTATATAGTTTTGTTGCTACTTTCATAATTCATTTCGTTATTTTGCAACAAAATTTTTGTCGTAACATATTTTGTGACAACATATTAGGCCTTTAATAATTCGTTGTTGATCCGTTGCCAACATTCTTTTTACAACAACGACCAAATAGTAGCTAAATTTGTTGCTAAAATTGTTCTTATGCACTGCTGAAATATATTCAATCAAAATTACTAAATACTCCAAAATTAACATATAATATAATACCCATAGATGATTCATAATATATAAATAGAGAACTCCAAAATAACATATTTCCGATTACAATATACAAAAAAAACTATCAAGTACTATTAAATAAAACCATGTTCATCAAAATACCACTACACACAATTTATAATTTCTAAAAAGTATGACATTATCAAAAACTAAATCTGTGGAGGTATTAACTTGAAATAGAGGTATCAACCTCGTCCACATTACTAGCAGGAGGCATGGGCGCCACAGACGATTGATTGCCGGATGGAGTAATTAATGCTTTCACCCGCTCAACAATAATAGGAACAAGATGACTAGTTGGTGCAAACATCATTTTCTTTACAAACTCGTCCACATTTGTTGTCTATGTTGATAGAGAAAATGGATGAGGTAATGATGATGACCCACAAAGTTTCTGCCCATAGTAATTTCTTGCTTCAGATCCAAGACAGTATATTCTTCTTTTCTATTCTCCTCCAGCAGCTTGGTAATATGCTTTATATTGGTCAATATCAGTTTCAGACAATGTTTTTTATTTTAATAAATATTTCTTTATATTTTTCCTATAATAAGAGAGAAAATGAGAAAGCAATAATGATATGGAACAAACCAAAATTTGAATATAAAAATGCAAAAAAATAGACAAAGTCATGCTCATTACAATGTAGAGAGTGGCAGAGACACTAAGAATAAAGATGTCGCTTTAAGTTAAATTTGGTACTATTCCATATGATCCTTTAAAATATACCAGCTGCTCTTTACAAAGATAAAGTAGTATATCTGAGTGCAGGATGAGGCATCCCTGTGAAACTGAACAAGCTGATAGAAAAAAAACTTCACAAGTTGACTAGAATGGAATTCATAGATGTGTAGACCATTTGTCTAGAATTTGGCATACCCTCTAAGAGAACTTATCAATACCTCTATCTAGTGTAGCAGTTGTTGTGTCTGTGGTAATAAACAATGGGTAGCCAAGTAATTGCTTACAGTATCCACCCCAAGATAAGATCATGTCAAGAGAGTTATCTCTTATTACAGTACCACACAGACAATGACAATGGGTGACCAAGTAATTGCTAACAACATCCACCCCAAGAGAAGATCATGTCAAGAGAGTTATCTCTTATTACAGTACCACACAGGCAATGACACTTTTGGAAGCTAGAGTCATTATAAAACAACAGTACAATCACACCAAAAAAATAGTAAAAAATTGCACCAAAAAAGCTTCAAAATAGTGGCAGTAGTTTCTCTCTAAAACGATACTAGAATTGCATCGTAAAGTCTCAAAACATCACTAGAATTGTACCAAACAGCAACAACAAATGTACTTTAAAATAGTAAAAAAATGCACCATAAACTGTAGTAGGAAAGAACCGAAACACCTCTAAGTTTTAGACTTACATGGATATCTCGAGAACGCTCACCAACAAATGTTTTTCCATCATGTCCATGTGTATGAACATGCAGATGTAACTCACTTGGCGTGGGATCTCGACCTTTTTCAATAGCCTATACAAAACAAATCACATTATATATGTCATATAAGAGAATATGTTCGTTATAGAGTTTGTAGAATATATATCTACTCACAAGTTTCTTACGATGTTCTCCGATAGAAATAGAGCCATTAGTGTGAGGCCCAATATCAATTTCACGACCGGCACGATGATTTTGTGAATTAATTTCTGATTTCCTAATAGACTCCGGACTCCCCCAATGCTCTATCAATCTTTCCCATACATCTTCTGGTATGGGTAATGTTGGTCAAGAAACATCAGAGGACAGTCAAACCAAGATGTTTTCCTACCATGGGTCAATCTAAAAGATTCTATTTCCTCCATACAATAATGACATGCAAACTTACCTGCAGTACTTCATCCTTATAACATAGAATATGTTGGAATGTCACTGATTGTCCACATCAAAGTTGCCCTTAATTGAAAGTTTTGCTTTTTGAGATGTCAAATGCTTGCACGCCTGTCTCCCACAACAAAGTCAATTGTTTTATTAGAGGCTGCAAATAAAAATCAAATTTATCTTTGGGATTTTTTGGTCCTGGAACAATGACTGGTAAGAACATATAAGCCTACACATTCCTGGAGGTAAATTATAAGGTGTGAAATCATTGTTCATGAAGAGTATCTGCTCCCAGACTGACTAAATGGTTGGAAACCATAAGTACATAATCCCAATATTACATTTCTTGGTTCATTAGCAAAAAAAAGGATAAGTGTCATTGAAGTGTTTCCAAGCCACATAGTCTGTTGGATGACACATTACACCATACTCTTTTGTATGCTCGTGATGCCATCTCATGTCAGTAGTTGTAGCATGAGATGCATACTATGTTTGCAATCTAGGATTCAAAGGAAAATAATACATTTTCTTGTAAAGGATCAATTTCCTCTTACAAGAGCCAACACGACGCTTTTATCTATCTTGTCCACAAAATGTAGAAAATGTAAGGTGTTAATCATTACCCTAATACAATATACATCCTGATTCACAACAATCAATCTTTCAACTGGCAAACCCAAGCTATGCACTAGCTTCTTGGTCTGATAGTAGCTATCAAGCACTATGTTATCTTCAGGTAAAGCCTCTTTCAACAATTGCATCATTTGGTTATAACCTCTTTATGACATGTTGCTCTCCATTTTAATATTTAACATTCGAGAGACAACATCAAGTTGAGAGAGGGTAGAACCGGGATATAATTTTGCATCAGCTGCTTGTGGCAAATCATATAATTTTTGAGACTCAGGATTAAGATCTTCCTCCATTGATCACGAGGATGAGACGACTCGTCTTCAGTATTTCCAAAAGATTGCCAACTTGAACCTTGGGGAAAGTTAGGACAAACTTCATCTAAAATCATTTGACGGTATGGATTATCATATCCTAATTCAGGTTTAGCACCACCATTCAAATCTTGACCACAAGAAATCTCACCAATCATATTTTTTTCTCCTTGATGTTTCAAGATAAAATAGTTATCAACAAATCCGGATTTATATAGGTGATGCTTAATCGTTTTAACATCCATGAACCTAAAGTTGTGACATTTCTTACATGGATATCTAACTTTTTTTACAACTCATGCGATTCTATTGGAAACATGCAAATTGGATAAATTTATCTACTCCAATTACAAAACTAGAATTTATAGCCCCTCGACCATCCAACCACGCTCTACATTATTCATGTTCCTAATAAAGTTTAAATTTACAAGAATAAAAAATCAGTAACAAGCACAAAATGTTGACCAGAAGGTACTCACATTCACATTCATCAAATAATAACAAAACATGTATTTAGGCAAAACAAAAATAATTTCTAGAGTTATTCACTAGGCAAACTTAGTCCCACAAAATTGGTGACAAACAAAAGATATTGAAGCATTACAGTTGAAAAGAAAGCATCATTAACAGTAGGAAAACTGAATGTAAAACATAGGCTTATGGACAATAAAACTGAAGAATAGAGATTCTACAATATAGCTAAGAGTAGTCACCTAAAATAGATTCAAACAAAAAGGAACAAATAAGCATCAATACTAAATACTAAACGATAAAAGCCAACATTCACATTCATATGAATCAACAAAATCCATTAAGAACCCATGTATAGCAAATTAAATTCATCAATTATCATCTACAAACAGCAGTGATACAACAACAACAACAAACTAGCGAGGCATATCATGAATAGAAGAAGAGGCATATCATTAATAGAAGAAGATGATGAGAAGATTACGGAGGAAACGTTACCTTTCTCCAGGCAGTGTCAAGGTAGTGACTAGACACTGAAAAGCTTGGAGACTTCTTGTTACTGTTATTTCGAGATATCGAGAATTTTGGTCAAGCAAAATAGAAGCAAGCAAGGTTAGAGTAAAAACATATTCCGTCGCCAATCCGTTGCTCTATTTTAACTCAAAAAAATATTTATAAATTTTGCAACGAAATGACTACTTCATTGCTAATTCATAGTTATATAGAGACATACGCTAATTTCTGTCGCTAAACACTATTTTTTTTGTAGTGCCCATCACAAGTGTCAAAGGATGGATAAAATTGAAGTGAGCAAAATGGAGAAACTCTCTCACTTATTTCACACAAAGTCTAATAACAAGATAGAGTATTGAATGAGATTAAGGAGGATACCCAAATTCTTAATCACACGACGACCTCTCATTCCATGTATATTCAGTTACAAGATGCCCAGATAAACCAAGGATTTTGTGTCTCTACTCATCATGATGAGGGGTCTCCTAGTGATACCATGACCGACCTTGAAGATGAGGATTAGGATTTGACTTGCATCGTGCCACAAGGTTAACTAAGGCATTGCTTGGGAGGCAACCCAAGACACTTTTTATTGCTATTCTTGTCTAAGAAATAATGGTGTGTCTATTGTGTAGGTCGTTGTATAGAATGTGTTGGAAAAGACCAGATTGGCAAGCTAATGTCCCAAATGATGAAACGTTAAACAAACTAGCAACACCGACTCATACCATCATTGGACTCAAGAAAAATTCAAAATAGAGTCTGCAAAACCTGGCAAGCCCAAGAATTTTTTGGTGAATCGTCGACTTGTTTGGCGATCCTAATGTTGTCCGCCGTTGGACTTTTACAACAACTAGAGGTCATCTAAAACATGGCAAGGTAAGTGACTACTTAGCATGGCGCTGAGTGAATCATTAAGCACGACTAATATGGCCGAGTGGGCAAGAACTGGACGGTTATTAAAAAGGCCAAAGGTCCAAAGTTGAAATTATTTCACTTTCCCTCGTTTCTAATCTCCCAAATCCCGCACATCTGTAGTAATTTCTATATTGTTACATTCTCTAAGTGTTTTAGTCAAACTTGTTCTCAAAGTTGGAATACTTAACCGCCTAGCATTTCAAATTTTATATTGTTTGGCGTAAACGGTAGGTTTTTTGAACTTCGTGCTAATTTTTATTGCATTTTGTAATCTTATGCAAATGATATCATCTGATTGTCATATGTTGCCATTCTGATTAAATTTATTTGTCAAATTTCCTAGTTTTAATTCGATAAACCTTCCTTTATTGTTTTGATTGGTGGAATCTCATATTCTTGTGTTTTGAAATGAATTCAATATTTATGGGTTGTGTTTGAATGTTTAGTTTGAACCAAGAGAAATTTGATTATCCCAAGGTAATTGGTGTTATGGGTCTTGTGTGAATTTTACTAGTGCATGGTTTTATTTTATTTCAGGGGTTGCGGGATTGAATTCGAGAAGTGGGGTTGAAAAAGTAGGCGCGGTAAGTCATTTGAAGAGTTTGGTCCAGCTCGCTTAATTAATGAGCGGTTCGCCTTATGTCCCCATCTCACCTTTAATTTCATGCTAAATAAGTGGTTGGATTCTACTACTTTCGGCGGGAAGCTTGAGGTCGCTACAGGCACTAGGCGACTCACTGAAAGACTTCTTGATTGCTTTTTGTCTGCATTTGTGATCCTTTGTGGCACTGCAACTTTTAGCGGGCTTGCCCTTTCTTGTAGAAAGTTGTCGGTAATTTACCAAAAGTCTCTTCCTCTCACCGACGTGCCATAATATTTGAGCCTATATTTCGGTGAGCCTGATTCAGCTCGCTAAAGAGATTTGGTGACTCATCCAGTAGCTCGGCCAAGCTTTCTGTAACACCCCGTAGCCAAAATAGACCAAAAATAAGTTTTTTCTTTCAAAAAAATCAGCAGGTGCAACCAATGGTGGCATCGACGGTCCGTCCTGCAGAACCGTCGATGGGATCAAAAACTCCCAAGAAAACTCAGTCGGGAAAAAATTAGATAAATCTTGATCGAGACCCTATTCACCCACTCTCTGACAAGAACTACGGATGACCATCACGGTCCGTAGGTGGAAAATTTGCAGACAGTTAAGGGGAAATACAATTGGGTCAACTTCAAATGAGCATAACTCTTAACAAAAAATGAATTAGGTGTGTCATCACCTACCCACAGATATATAATAGAATTAGGTGTCTCATTTTAGTAAAGGATTGTCAAACAGGCACTGACGATGGACCCAACGACTGGGTGTCGGGCAGACGACGGACCGTCACTCCTGTTCGTCATTTGGCCTGATAGCAACTTTTCCAGGGGTCTTTTTGAACTTTCCCACTCTTTTTAAACCCTAAGTTACGTCGTTTTGACACTAAATCATCATATTTTAGTCAGTTTAAGCCTATAAAAATAACTAAAACATATCTAACTCAAATCATTAAATCAAAACTTAAAAAATTAGAAGTAAGAGAGGAGAAAAACTTCAAGAACTCTAGTTCAAGAAGGCCACAAGCTTCATCAATTCCAGCCCCAAAACTTAGGTATATTTCCGTGGATTTCATCACTAGGTATGTGAAATTTCACTAGTGGGTTTCTTTCACCATTGGGTCCCTAGCTTTCAGTCAGATTCTTTATTCCCATATCATGCTTAGACCTAAGGTTTATAGAACTTTGATAGAACTTCATGAATTTATTAAATATATATTCCAAATCAGATTATCATTATCACATGAATTTCAAAATCCTAGCTTTGTATTTCTTCAGTTCTTGAATTACACATGCTAGGTTAGATATTTCAGACACTTCAGATATACATGCCTCAGTTATAAATGCATAATTACCAGATTAATTGTTACATTCTCAATTTTCATGTTCAGTTTCGAGCTATCCAGTATTTATAGATACTTAGACATAATCTAAATTTACAGAATTCATGGGAGTAGCATAATATCGACTTGGACTAGGGTTTAGCATACCCATATAGTCCCAAAACTACTAGCCAAGTAGGTTTTAAGTGCCCTATGTGGGAAATCAGTTTAGTGATCACGCCAGCATGCCTTTATACCTTTGGCAGGGTATATTGGGTCCTCTCGATGGGGTGTATACATCGGGCTCCACATTTAGCTCATGTAGTTTTATTATCGGTTATTAGTAGCTCCTACAGTTCAGTCAGACTCTCTACATTGACCATTTATCAGTATATTCAGTATTTAATTTCAGCATGTTATAGATTGGTCATTGCATCCAGTTAGCTCAGAATTCAGTTTATCATGTAAGATTATTATACTTGCTTTGATGCTTGTTCAGTTATGTTTTATTTCAGCTTTACTCTATCCAACTTGCTCAGTACCTTTCAAGTACTAACGCATACGTGTGCTATATCTTCTCGTGATGTAGGTTCAGGCTCTTAGTATCCAGATCATGCATAGATCAATTTACCAATCTCCAGTTCCGATGATTTAGTGTTGACTCTCATTCTCTGAGGACAACAGTCATGAGTTCCATTTCAGTCTTTAGTCATTTAGTTTCAGTTTTTGCTAGATTTAGTTGGGGCTTGTCCTAGTATTTCTACTCCAGTTTAGAGGCTATTTTCAGACATAGTTAGATTCATCTTAGTATTGAGTTGATATTTCTTTTGTATTAGACTTATTATTTTCAAATATCTCAACTATAGTATATGGGTATTCTCCATCTTTTCAGATTAAGTTATGATTTATCTTCGCATCAGTTTACTATACTTTAGTATGCTCATGATCATGCCAGCAGGAATATCTTGGGATCACTTGTGGTCCTAGGTTTCGTGTTCTCATCTCGGGGGTAGCTCGGGGCGTGAATAAACTTGGTATCGGAACATTAGGTTCAAGAGTCCTAGGATGTCTAAAAAAGCCGCACTAAGTATAGTCTTTTTCATGGGTGTGAAGTGCACCATATTTGATGAGAGGGGGGATATGAAGTGTTTTAGGAAAACTTCACTTTCTTGTTACTCTTATCGTGCGTCAGGTATGATCTTATTCCAATCAAACTTGACATTGTACATTTCAAATCATGCCTTCGCATAGAGTTTAGGCATGAAATTATAATGCATGTAATACTAATGCAGTTCCTCTAGTACCAGATAAGAAAGTTCAAATGCAGAGTTTCAGAATGCCAATTCAGCTTTTGGCTCAGGGTATGACCAACCATAACAATCAGCAGGTTCTAGTTCCTACTAATAGAAATGACCAATTAGTTGGCAGCCATAATTTGTGATTTTGTTAGGATGAATTCACCTAAGTGTTTAGGGTCGCAATTTAATAAGAACCCAAAGAAGTTCATTGATAAGGTCAAGAAAATATTTGGAGTTATGCAAGTAACTGGGAGTGATAGGGTGAAATTGGCATCCAACTAGCTTAAGGATGTGACTCACATATGGTTCACTCAGTGTAAAGACAATAGAGACTACTTTGTCTTTTGTAACTCAGTATAGAACTAAACTTTAAACTCTCTCAAAACCTTTCATAGTCTCTACTCTAGTTGGTGACGCTTGACAGGTAGATCTAGTAGAGTTAGAAATGGTAGACTTAGATATCATTCTAGGCATGGATTGGTTTCATTCCTGTTATGCCTCAGTCGATTGTAGAACTAGGATTGTTCGTTTTCTGTTTCCAGACGAACCAATATTAGAATGGAATGCTAGTAGCTTAGCGCCTACGAGTTGATTTATTTCTTAGCTTTAGACTAGAAAGATGATATCTAAGGGTTATCTCTATCACCTAGTTCGGATTAAGGATTCTAGCCTTTAAAACCCAACTCTTGAGTCAGGTCCAGTAATCTATAAATTTCCAGAAGTGTTTCCAAAAGATATTCCCGGAGTCCCTCCCGAAAGGGAAATCGACTTTGAAATTTGATCTCCTCCCAGATACCCAGCCTATTTCTGTTTCTCCTTATAGAATGGCTCCAGCAAAGCTTAAGGAATTGAAATATCAGTTGTAAGACCTTCTAGATAAGGTCTTCATCAGACCTAGTATTTCACCATGGGGTACACCAGTGTTGTTCGTAAGGAAGAAAGATGGTTCTCTCAGAATGTGCATTAACTATAGACACTTGAACAAGGTCACAATCAAGAATAAGTATCCCAACCCCAGGATTGATGACTTGTTTGACCAACTTTAGGGTGCTAGCCATGTGCCAAAGATAGACCTCAGATGGGGTTATCATCAGCTTAAAATCAGAAATAGTGACATTCCGAAAACATCCTTCAGAACTTGGTATTGTCATTATGAATTTGTAGTTATGTAGTTTGGACTAACTAATGCTCCTGCAGCTTTCATGGATTTGATGAACAGAGTGTTCAAACAGTACTTGGACTTGTTCGTTATCATCTTTATTGATGATATCCTCATTTACTCTAGGAGTGAGGAAGAACATGAAAGTCATTTGAGAGTCATTCTGTAGACTCTCAAGGATCACCAATTATTCTCTAAGTTTAGTAAATGTGAAATCTGGTTGCAATCCGTTGCTTTTCCTGGTGACATTGTATCTAGCGAAGGGATCCGAGTGGTTTCGCAAAAGATAAAAGTAGTGAAACAGTGGCCCAGACCTACCTCTGCTATATATATCAGAAGTTTCTTAGGTCTAGCGAGTTATTACAGAAGTTTGTGGAAGGATTTTCATCCATAGCCTTACCATTGACTAGGTTGACTCAAAAGATAGTCAAATTCCAATAGTCAGATGATTGTGAGAAAAGCTTTTCAGAATTGAAAACTAGATTGACCATAGCTCCTGTATTGACTCTACCAGAGGGTTCAAATGGTTATGTGATCTATTGTGATACATCCAGAGTTTTCCTAGGTTGTTTGTTGATGCAACGAGGTAAGGTGATTGCTTATGCCTCTATACAACTTAAGGTTCATGAGAAGAACTATCAAACTCATGACCTAGAGCTTGCAGCAGTGGTGTTTGCACTCAAGATCTGGATACACTACTTGTATAGTGTTCACGTAGATGTGTTCATTGACCATAAGAGCCTTCAGTATGTGTTCACCCATAAGGAGTTGAATCTTCTCTAGAGGAGATGGCTTGAGTTCCTTAAGGATTATGATATGAGTGTGCATTACCATCCTGGTAAGGCGAATGTAGTAGAAGATGCTCTTAGTAGATTATCTATGGGCATTGTAGACCATATTGATGAAGAAAGGAAGGAGCTTGTGAAGGATGTTCACAGGCTTGCTCACTTGGGAGTTTGCCTTATAAGCATATTAGACATCGGTGTAACAGTTCAAAATGGGTCAGAATCGTCTTTGGTAGTGTAGGTTAAGGAAAAGCAAGAAAGTGACCCAATCTTGCTTGAAATTAAAGGTGCAGTCCATAATCAGAGAGTGGAAGTTTTCTCCCAAGGGGGAGATGGTGTACTTTGCTACCAGGGTAGATTGTGTGTTCCTGATGTGCGGGAGTTGAGACAACATATTCTTACATAATCCCATAACTCTAGGTATTCTATTTATCCAGGTGCCACTGAGATGTACAACCATCTGGGAGAAGTCTATTGGTGGAATGACATGAAGAGGGATATAGCAGATTTTGTGAGTAAGTGCCTCAATTGACAGCAAGTCAAGGTAGAACATCAGAAACCAGGAGGTATGACTCAAGAGATCGATATTCCTACTTGGAAGTGGGATGTGATCAATATGGATTTCATCACAAGGTTACCTCGTACTCGCAGACAACATGATTCCATTTGGGTGATAGTTGACTGGATGACTAAGTCTTCTCGCTTTTTAGAGGTCAAGACTACAGATTCGGTGGAGGACTATGACAAGATTTACATCAATGAAATTGTGAGGTTGCATGGGGTTCCTTTGTCTATCATCTCAGATCAAGGTCCTCAATTTACCTCTCATTTCTGGAAGTCATTTCAGAAAGGTCTTGGTACTTAAGTTAACCTTAGTATAACATTTCATCCATAGACGGATGGGTAGGCAGAGCATACCATTCAGACCTTAGAGGATATATTGAGATCTTGTGTGATATATTTAAAAGGTAATTGGGATGATCTTCTTCCTCTTATTAAGTTTGCCTTCAATAATAGCTATCATTCCAGCATTCTGATGGCCCCGTATGAGGCTTTATATGGGCGTAGATGTAGATCTCCTATTGGTTGGTCTGAAGTAGGTGAAGCAGCTTTGATAGGGTCAAATTCAGTCCTTTATGCTATGGAGAAAGTTCAACTCATTAGAGATAGACTTAAGGCAGCCCAAAGTCGTTAGAAATCTTATGCAGATGTAAGGAGAAGGGTACCAGAGTTCCAAGTTGATGATTGGGTTTTTCTAAAAGTCTCACCTACGAAAGGGGTTATGAGATTTGGAAAGGAAGATCAACCATAGATATGTAGGCCACTAAAAGATCTTGAAAAGGGTTGTCAAGGTGGCATATGAGTTAGAGTTGCAACAGAATTAGCAGTAGTGCATCCGGTCTTCCACATCTTACTCTTGAAGAAGTGTGTGGGTGATCCAGCCTCTATAGTGTTATTGGAGAGTGTGGCGGTGAAAGATAGTGTTTCCTATGAGGATGTAGCAGTTGAGATTCTTGAGCGTCAGGTCATAAGGTTGAGAAACAAAGAAGTCACTTCAGTCAAGGTTTTGTGGAGAAGTCAGTCCGTAGAGGGAGCTACTTGGGAAGTAGAAATAACCATGAAAGCCAAGTATCCTCACCTCTTTCCATCCGATTTCTCTCCAGCTTGAGGTAATAGTTCCTTTTCAATTTTCCACTCATTCATGCATAAATTCAGTCTTAGAATAATATTCCCTCAGTTTGTACTTGCATCGTCAGCGCATTTGCATGTACTCGGAACTCAATTCAGTCAGAAACTCAATGGTTTAGTAGTAGGGTTTGCAGCTCTCTCCCTCTATTTCAGATAGTTTCTCTCTCTCTCTCTCTCTCTCTATTTCATCTAGTTTAGTCTTCATTCGAGGAAGAATTTACCAAGTGGGAGATAATGTAACACTTTGTAGCAAAAATAGACCAAAAATAAATTTTTTTCCAGAAAAATTTGCAGGTGCAACCAACGTTGACATCGACGATCCGTAGGATAGACAACGGTCCATGCTTCACAACCATCGATGGGATAAGAAACTCCCTAAAAAAATCATTCAGGAAAAAATTAGATAAGTCTTGATTGACGGATGGACCAACGGTCCGTAGATCAAATGACGGTCCATAGTCCATGACGTCGATCGAGATCCCCATACACCCACTCTCTGACAAGAGCAACGGATGACCAACACGGTCCGTAGGTGGAAAATTTGAAGACAATTAAGGGGAAATGAAGTTGGGTCAACTTCAAATGATGATAACTCTTTGCACAAAATGAACTAGGTGTCCTATCACCTACCGACAGATAGATATATCTTTCGATAGCCACCAACATTGCTAAAATCAAACCTCTGAGTAAAAAGTTATTCCCATTTTAGTAAAGGCCTGTCGAACAGGCCTTGACGATGGACCCAATAACAATGCGTCTGGTAGACAACAGACCGTCACTCCTGGCCGTCGTTTGGTCAACAACTTTCCCAGGGGTCTTTTTGACCTTACCCACTCCGTTTGAACTCTAAGTTATGTCGTTTTGACCCTAAATCATCATATTTTAGTCAATTTAATCCTATAAACATAACTAAAACATATCTAAGTTAAATCATTAAATAAAAACTTAGAAAGTTAGAAGCAACAAAGGAAAAAAGCTCAAGAACCCTAGTTCAAGAACACCACAAGCTCCAGTAGTTCCAGCCATGAAACATAAGTATTTTTTCGTGGATTTCATCACCAGGTATGTAGAATTTCACTAGTGGGTTCCTTTCACCCATTGAGTCCCTAGCTTTCAGTCAGAATCTTGATTCTCATATCATGCTTAGACCTAGGGTTTCTAGAACTTTGATCTAACTTCATGAATTTATTAAATATATATTACAAATCAGACTATCATGTTATTACTCAGATTATCACATGAATTTTCGAATCCTAGCTTTGTATTTCTTTAGTTTTTGAATAACACATTCTAGGTCAGATATTTCAGACTGGAGAGGTACATGCCTCAGTTATAATTGCATAATTAGAAGATTAATTATTGCATTCTCAGTTTGCATGTTATGTTTCGAGCTATCCAATATTTACATAAACTTATACATAATCAGTAAATTTACAGAATTCATGGGAGTAGCATAATACCGAGTTGGACTAGGGTTTAGCGTACCCAAATAGTCCCAAAACTACTAGACAAGTAGGTTGTAAGTACCCTATGTGGGCAATTAGTTTAGTGATCACGCCAGCATGCCTTTATACCTTTGGCAGGGTATATTGGGTCCTCTTGATGGGGTGTATACATCGGACTCCACATTTAGCTCATGTGGTTTTATTATCGGTTATTAGTAGCTCCTACAGTTCAGTCAGACTCTCTACATTGACCATTTATCAGTATATTCAGTATTTAATTTCAGCATGTTCTAGATTGGTCATTGCATCCATTTAGCTCAGAATTCAGTTTGTCATGTAAGATTATTATACTTGCTTTTATGCTTCTTCAATTATGTTTTATTTCAGCTTTACTCTATCCTACATGCTTAGTACCTTTCAAGTACTAACTCATACGTGCGCTACATCTTCCCATGAAATTGGTTCAGGTTCTCAGCATCCATATCATGCATAGATCGATTTCCAGATCTCCAGTTCCGCAGATTCAGTGGTGAGTTCTCATTCTCCGAGGACAACAGTCATGAATTTTATTTCAGTCTTTAGTCATTTAGTTTCAATTTCTCCTAGATTTAGCTGGGGCTTTTCCCAGTATTTCTAGTCCAGTTTAGAGGCTATTTTCAGACATTGTTAGATTCATCTTAAAATTGAGTTAATATTTCTTTTGTATTAAACTCATTGTTTTCAAATATCTCAGCTATAGAATGTGGATATTCCCCATCTTTTCAGATTAAATTATGATTTATCTTCCGCATTAGTTTATTATTCTTTAGTATGCTCATGATCAAGCCAGCAGGGTTAGCTTGGTATCACTTGTGGTCCTAGGTTCCGTGTTTGTGTCACGGGGGTAACTCAGAGCGTGACACTCTCTGCAACTGCTTTTCTATGAACTTTAATTAAGTTTTTCCTAACTTTTTTTTTATCAATCTTTGTAGATATGGCTAGACCAAAGGTCGCAGTTAGAAATATGCCACCCCAAAACAAAGCAAAGAGGATCACAATTAATGAGGATGCAACTGTATCTAGGGCTAAAATAACAAAACTTCCCACATATGGTGCAAAGAAAAAGGCAAGACAATAGCACATGCATCACCAGAGCATAGCTCGGATAATGACGACATCTACTCTACACTCCCACCATGTCTGAGTGTGAGGGTAAGCAAGAACAGTCTTAGATTGCAACTTCCTATGATGATAAGTTTATCGCATCATGTAGGTGATGTACCGTAGTTTCACAGTACTTTAAATGCTTTTTTCCTTAAAATTGGTGTAGTCTAGAGCTTTTTTGTTGTAATTTTAATATGTTTTGTCTTTATTTTGCTGGAAAGTTGTCCAAAATGAAAATGTAGTAGGCTATGAAGAGTCAGTGCAGAAGTGACCCACAAAGACATTGACGGCCCGTCGTCCTGTCGAGGGACCGTAGGTGGTAATCATCGATTGGAGGTTCAGGCATCTGGAAGAAACTCAGGCAATTCTGATTAAGTGTCGGGCTACGAAAGGATTGACGATCCCTCGACCAATCGATGGACTGTCTTGGAAAAACGTTGATGTGATAAGAGAATTTCCCAATACCCGATGTTGAAGAAAATCTAAGTATGGAATGATGAGAAGCATCGAAGGATCGTAGGTGTATCGACGGATTGTGTTGTTGTTTCGTCGATTGGATCAGAGAATATGCAAATTTAAGGCTTAAAAAAGATGTTAAGAATGGAGCGACGGAAGCAGTTGACGGTCCATCATTTTATCGACAGTCCGTCTAAGGGGGTCGTCGATTGATGTCGCGTTTTGGACAAACTTTCCTTATTTGAACTCATTTCAATTTAGGACTCTGCTTTATTATAAATAGGGTGAAAAACCTCGTTTTGGGGGTTGTTTTCATTTACTAATTTCATACTTTTGTTCATTGAGATTTGTCTTTGCAATTAATTCAAATTTCTGGATTTGGTTTTTAAGTTCATTGTTTAATTTCAAGTTGAATTTTTGGATTTTCTTTTAATTTGTCAAAGTAAGTTCATGATTTATTATTTATCAATTTTGAATTGTATTCTTCTAAGCATGGGTAACTAAATTCACCACTAGTATTATTTAGCTAGGTTTATTAACAAAATAAACCTAGCTAAATAACAAGTCTTAAATAGGTTATTGCATGCATCAATAATTTTTTCATTTAGAAGTCTTTTTAATGAGTGCACGCGTTAAAACTCGCCTTATTGCTACTTGCCGGACCAAGGGGGTAGTTAATAGGAAAAGAATTATTGACATAGATTAAGCGGATACTATCTAATAGGCTAGTTTCGATTGGTGCGAAGTAATAACTAAGTCATACATCGAATATGTTTCTTAATATGAAGTAAATATAAGGGTTAGTAACTTAGACACACTTAGCCGGACCAAGGTACGGGGTGAAATTCTCTGAATGTCGGATCAAGAATTTAGAGATACATAACTTATCACTTTGCATGCAAAACACTAGTAAAGAATTGTTATAGTTAGGATTATGGCGTTATAAACCTATGAGGAACACTTACACCCTAGTTTCCCTCACAACTTGATAACACTAATAATTCACTCTTGCTAGTTGTTTGATTTCACAACATTTTAACACTTTTGTTTCACAACCCTCCACCCCTTTAATTACTAGTTTTTGGAAAAGACTTGACTAAATAGAAGTAATCGTACATTAAAGTTAAGTCTAAATCATTTTCCTCGTGGGATCGACTCCAACCTAATAGGTCGGTTATTTACTTGATACGACCACTTGTACTTCTTTAGGGAAGTGTAATTTGAGCGTATCAAATTTTGGCACCACTGCCGAGGAAAGTGGATTTTAGATTTACTTTAAGAACAATTACTGAATTTTTGTCAACTATTTCCTAATTTTACTTGTTTCTCTTTTTTTTGGTTTGTCTCAATCTAGCTCTAGTGTATGCCAAGTATACTGACCGAGGAGAACCAATCGTACCATTTGATCCTAAACTTAACCAGACACTCCGCAAAATGAATGACCAACAAAATCCCTCAAATCTAGATGATGGGATCAATCGTCAACTTCGTCCAACGGTTGATGCTTACAACCAAGTGATTGTGGAGAACTCTTGTGATGGTTCTTTGAGGAGGCAACCTCCTGCTCCACGCCCTCAAGAGTTCTATAGGGGCAACATTAACATCACTAACTCTGATATGCCTCTTTTCCTACCTCCTCTACCATAGGGTCACACGTTTATGGTAACTAGTAGCTTGATGCAGATGCTCACTGCCAAAGGTTTATTTTCGAGGCTACCATCTGACGATCCACATGATCATATCTTCAAACTGAGGTCGGTGTGTAAAATTTATGTAGGGAGGCCAGACTTGGACGTGGATGTCATCGGGTTAAGAGTGTTCCCTCTCTCACTAACGGGAGAGGCCGCAATTTGGTTTACTGAGTTGCCCTATAATTTGATCATACTTGGAATCAATTGATAGATGTGTTCCTAGCACGGTACTACCCGATGTCTAAAAAGCTCAACCACAAAGATAGAGTGAACAACTTTGTGGCGTTGCCTGGGGAGTCAATGAGTAGCCCTTGGGATAGATTTACCTTATTCATAAGAAGTGTCCCAAACCACCACTTTGATGATGAGTCATTGAAAAATTACTTCTATCGGGGGAAAGATGATAATAATAAGGCAGGGCTTGATACTATTGCGGGTGGTTCTTATGGTGAGTGCACGTACGCAGGGATCATGGAAAAGTTGGAGAAAATCTCTTGCAACAATAAGGCTTGGAGCACTAGGAAGTCGGACACTGGGAGAAACACCTTTGAAGTGCAAGCTACACACAACCGACCACATATGAGATTCGTGAAGAGATGGCTTCAATGAGAACTGAGCTCGGGTTGGTATTGAAACATGTCACTGGGGTGAAGAGAAAGTAAATACAGTGAATTAGTTGACTAAACCACCACCGCCAGCGGATGACTACTACTATGAAGAGGACTCTTATGCAATGAATGAGCAGACGGGGGGTTTCCGACCGAATGCCCAAGGCTCCAATCAGGAGAATTGGCGTCAAGGTCAAGGAAATTAAGGTCAAAACTATGGGAATTTCAACAGAGAGGGCCATTATGTTCAAAATTAAAACTACAACTGTGACAGCAACTTCAACCGGGGTAATTATGCTAACAGAAACGATCAAAGTGGGCCCTATGTTCTACCTCAAAATCGAGAAGTTGCTCGTAGGGATGGTAGATGTAGTATGGCACGAGTTGTAGATATGTTACAAAAGATGATGAGGAGGTTTGATGCTAGTGATGAGAATGCTAAGGAGTTGAGAGGTGATTTGGATAATATCGGGCAAAAGGTGGATGCACATGCTGTCTCTATCAAGCATCTTGAGTTGCAAATGGTCCAATTATCTACTAATGTGAACCCACGTCAACCGGGTACTCTTCCTAGCAATACCATTCAAAATACAAAAAATGATGGACATTGCATGGTGGTCACTACTCGAGGGTGTAAGCAAACCATTGATCCACTTATGCTGTTTGTAGTAGAAGATGAGGTGAGAAAAGATGATAAGATAGTGGAAGCAAGTGGTGAGCTGGTAGACAAAGCGGTGAAAGAAGCAGAGATACCCCAAAAGGTGATCCCCATTCCTAGACCACCACCACCATTCCCACAAAGATTAGTGAAGAAGACCGAGGATTGTAAATACCAGCATTTTATTACTATTTTGAAACAGCTTTCCATCAATGTCCAATTGATAAAATCTCTTGAACAAATGCTCGATTATGTCAAGTTTATGAAAGATATGGTTACAAAGGAGAGATCGGTAAGTTTTGAGGATGATGACCTAATGCAACATTGTAGTGCTATTGCTACAAGGTCTCTTGTGCAAAAGAAAGAATATCCGGGCGCTTTCACTATTCCATGGACCATCGGTTTGTTACACTTTGCTAAAGCACTATGTGATCTCGGTGCAAGTATAAATCTCATGTCTCTCTCCATTCTTAAGAAACTAGGTTTAGGTGACCCAAAGCCCACTGCAATGCAGTAACTAATGGCCGATCGAACAGTGAAGAGGCATATACGGATACTCCATGATGTGTTAGTAAAGGTGGAGTCGTCTATATTTCTGGCTAATTTTGTGATTCTTGATTGTGAAGTGGATTTTGAGGTGCCTATTATTATTGGGTGGCCATTCCTTTCTACTGGTCGTGCCTTGGTTGACATGGAAAAAGGGCAGATGAAGTTTAGGTTAAACAATGAAGAAGCAATTTCAACATTTGTATGTCCATGAAGCAGAGTGGCGAGCTCCAAACAATATCTTCTATATCCTATAGGGTTAAAAGTACGTCTAAGGTACAAATCAAAGAGCGTCTTAGTGTTGAGGCACTAGCGGCAGTTCTCATGAATTTTTAGAGTGATGGTATTGAAGAGTATGAGTCATTGGTTGGGCACTAGATCGAGGTGAATTTTTGTTCAAACCAAAGAAATTAGAGTTAGATATGAATCATCGCGAGTCTCCACCCATGAAACCATCTATAGATGAGGCCCTAAAATTAGAGCTTAAGGCTCTACCACTTTATTTGAGGTATGTATTCTTGGGAAGAGATGACACTTTGCCAGTTATCATTGCATTGGATTTGAATGTGGAACAAGTAGAGTGTCTGGTAGAAGTGTTAAAGAGGTTCAAACGAGCCATAAGTTGGACTATTGTGGACATTATTGGGATCCCACCTGATATTTGTTCACACAAAATTCAACTCATGTGCGATCACAAGCCAAGTATTGAGCACCAAAGACATTTGAATCCACCAATGCAAGAGGTAGTTAAGAAAGAGATTATTAAGTGGTTGGATGCCGTAGTCATATATCCTATCGCAGATAGTAGTTGGGTATGTCCTGTTCAGTGTGTGCCCAAAAAAGAGGAATGACAGTGGTTTCTAATGAGAGTTCCAATGAGGTCGGTGACCGGATGGAGAGTTTGTATGGATTACCAAAAGTTGAATGCATGTATTGAGAAGGACCATTTCCCTATGCCCTTCATGGATTAGATGTTAGATAGACTCGCAGGAAAAATAATGGTACTATTTTTTTGATGGTTATTCGGGTTACAATCAAATCTCTATTGCACCAGATGATCTAGAGAAATTCACCTTTACTTTCCTTTATGGGACATTCACATTCCAGAGGAGGCCTTTTGGGTTGTGTAATGCGCCGGCTACTTTTCAGAGATGTATGATGTCGATATTCTCCGATATGGTGGAGGACACCATTGAGGTATTTATGGATGACTTCTCAGTTGTTGGCGACTCTTTTGATCGTCGTTTGAGTCACTTGAACGAGGTTCTCAAAAGATGTGAAGATTTTAACCTTGTGCTAAATTGGGAAAAATGTCACTTCATGGTGAAAGAGGGTACTGTATTGGGCCATCGCATCTCAGAGAAGGGGATAGAGGTTGATCGAGCCAAAGTTGAGGTTATAGAGAGACTTCCTCCACCAATCTCTTTAAAGTGAGAAGTTTTCTTGGGTATGCGGGCTTCTACTGGAGGTTTATTACGGATTTCTCAAAAAATGTACATCCACTGTGCAACTTACTTGAGAAGGAATGTAAGTTCTATTTTGATGAATCATGTCTAAAGGCATTGTCTGCGCCCCTAATTATTTCCCCAGATTGGAGTAAGCCATATGAGGTGATGTGTGATTCTAGTGGGGTTACTCTTGGTGTGGTTTTGGGAATAAGAAGGGATAAAATCTTTCACCCCATTTGTTATGCTAGTAAGGCCCAAAATGAAGCACAAAAGAACTACATTGTGTCTGAACAAAAGCTCCTTGTGATGGTATTTGCTTTCAAAAAATTTTGATCCTATTTTCTTGGAACAAGAGTTATAGTGCATACTTACCACTCTTCTTTGAGGTATTTTATGGTAAAGAAGGATGCAAAACCAAGGTTGATTAGATAGGTGCTACTATTGCAAGAGTTTGATTTTGAGATAAAAGACAGAAAAGGGACAAAAAATCAAGTTGTCGATCACTTGTCCAGATTAGAGGATGAGGCGATGCGAGATTTGGGTGAAAAGGCTGAAATTTATGATTCCTTCCTTGATGAGCATGTATTGGCTGCTTCTTATGACTTAATCCCATGGTTTATCGATTTTGCGAATTATCTAGCTAGTGATATAGCCCCATCGTACTTGTCCTTCTATAAGAGGAAAAAGTTCATGCATGATGTGAAAAGTACTTTTGGGATGAGACTTATTTGTACCAGAGTTTTGCTGATGGGCTTATTCTTTGTTGTGTTCCGTAAGTTGAGATGCTAAGTGTTTTGGAGACATGCCATTCCTAGCTTGTGGGTGGACATCATAGTGGTGTCCAGACTGCCCATAAGATTTTGCAGTGTGGGTACTATTGGTCAACCATCCACCAAGATTCTCATGATTTCTCAAGGCATGTGATAGGCTCCAAATAGATGGAGGCATTTCGAAGAGGCAAGAGCTCTCTTTAAATCCCATTCTAGTGATTGAGTTGTTTGATGTATGAGGCATTGATTTTATGTGTAAGACTCCAAAAATGACTAGGTGAAGCTAGAGAGTAACATGGTTTTCGTGATTTTCTAAGGTACATAAATGGTTTATAATGTGGGTTTGAGGCAGTGGGTAAGAGTTTAGGTGCATTGGAAGTCAAACGTCAAGGGACGACCAAGATGTTTGACGACTAAGTGACTTATGTGCCTCATATGTGGTTTTATGTGTTTATATGTGATTCATGAGGTTATAAGGTTCTTAAATGTGTTAGTATAGTGTATATATGCAGTGTGTCAAGTTTCGTGAAGTTTGGGGGCCAAACGTACAAGAATGTCCATAACGTTCGAAAGGTTTGCCTTGAGATGTCCTTTTGTGTCTATGCATATTTCATCGAATTTTACATGTTCATTTTGGATGAAACTCATGTGGTAGGTCCTAATTTCGTATATGAACATATTTTGGTTGGAAATGTTTGGGTACGACTCCATGTAGGACCCGCAAAGGTCCCTAAAAGAGGACCCCACCATTGGAGCTCAACACTGCCAGTCAGTGGCAATCAATGACCCAAATGACGGCCCGTCGACCAGGCAACGACCTGTAGATGGGTCTCGTCAATGGAGCCATATGACCTACAGGTTGAGGAGTTGCACGTGCAAACCACGAGACTCTATCGACGGGGCGTGGGTGAGACCACGGATAGTCGAAATGGACGTCATTGGTGCAACCTGTTTTCATGCCAACTTTTTATTAAGTTGAAAGGTGAAGTTGTCAATTCACCCCAATCCCCTATATGTCTTTGGACGGTTGTTTTGAGTAATTATGGGTATTTTAAGAGTATATTAGTCATTAAACTCTCATTATAACCCTAAAACCTAAATTAAAACATATTCCTTCCAAAAATTCTCCAAAAATCTCCATGAGAGTTCAACGTGAAGATGGAGCTTGAAGATGGTTCTTTAATGGAGTTTCTTCTTCAATTTTCATTGGTTTCTACAAATAAGGTATGAGAGTTCTTCAACTAAGGCTTGCTATCACATTAGAGCCAATTTCAAAAATGATTTTCAAAGATGAAAAGTCCAATTTCTACTCTAAGTCTTGGGTTCTTGCATAAATAGTTTTAAAACGTTAAGACATAATGTTATTGATGTTTAATTGATTTTTTCCAATTAAATTATCCATGAACCCTTGATCTTCACAAATCTCTCAAATTTGACTAAAATATGGGTTATGTCATCATGCTTTGAGATTGATGAATTCATGTGTAGACTGTTATGAGCTTTTCATTCATGTATAATTCATGGTTAATTGGTGTATAGGATGTTTCAATTTGTTCAATTGAGTATTGAATATTCTTAGATCTATTGAATGTTAGATTTATTGAATTGATATTGACTTAAGGCTTATGAATTCTAATGTAGTTTATTATGATATATCTAATGATGCAATAATTGTATTCAATTGATATCTAGGTTGTATTAGATTGATGAGCATGTAATGAATTGACCTATTTTCATTAATTATTGATATAATTGTGTTGAATTGTTGGTTATGGCCATGGGTAAGGGCCTTCTGATATCGAATTAGATGATTTAGCCTTGAAATCAAAGTGGTAAGATGAAGTGGGGGTATGCTGCTCTAAATCCTTTATTTTGATGTTAATTAGATTTCAATTATGTTGTGTTTGGTATGGTCCACTTATGGTGGTTGTGCTATGTGAATTGATGTGGCCTTGTCGGTGTTACTTTATGGAATATGATGATCATGACCTTGTTGGCACTACTTGAAGTATAATGATGCTTTGCATAGTTGATTGATGTGAAGTATGAGCATATCTATCTACATGTGAAGTAATGTGAAAGTATGTGTGCTTTCTATGTATGTTAGGAGATCATGTAGACTGTGACTATGTTCTTACATGTGTAGTCTTAGATGTTGATACATGATTGTTCCTACTTGACTATATGAGTTGTGATGGTTATATTGATAATGATATAGTAATGTATATGATGACATAAAGATGATAAGGGTCATTCCTAAGTGTTTAAAAGAATGATATGCTATATGTGATAAGGGGAAGGAATGTTGTGTCTTGTTTGGTAGACTTGTGTTACTTACTTAATACTTATATGAATGATATGTGAATATGAGATGTATTGACTAGGTAGCTTAGTGCACCCTTGTCATGTATGAATGAAAGATATGTGAGACCTTAAAGGATGTTAAGAAGGTCATGTGCGTGGAAAATGTTATGTTATGAATGTTGAAGTTGAGAGCCGTAATGGTATCCTTCATGTAAAGGAATGATAGACTTTGGGTAGATTGGCTGGAACAACATCATATCATCCTTAGGAAAGTCATAATGATCTATCTTAGTCACCATGAAGTGTAGCCCTAATGAACCTCTTTGATAGGGTGAATGTGATTGAGTTATGAACTAGATAAGGAACCCTCTTCATGTGATCCTTTAATGTCAATTACTCTATGAGAACCAAGTCTAGCACCGAGTGTTTATGTTATGGGAAGTAGATCTACTTGATAATGAGACTAGAGTACAATGTACCTCTACTTAAGAATGAGACTAGAGTACATAAAAACCCTTCATATTCCTCAACCATGTGTCTACATGGGAGGTGTCCTAGTTCTACCCTTGGTAAGTAGAACACCCTAATCAGAGTAGGTTAGAACTTCAGATTCCATGTCTAGCTATCATGGTCTATGTCGGTTATTGCCTATTCTAATCATGTGGGATACTTACTAGCATTAGAAAAGTTCTATGAACTTTAGGTAGTGGTATGGGACACTATCTAGACATTGCACAATAGGTTTTGAAGGTGTTAGTTAGAGTCCCTAGGTCTTGTTCAAGACTATCATGTGAATGTCCTTTATGTGATGAATGAGTCTTAAATGAACTAATGAATATAATAACTTAAGTTAACAAAGTATGCCGAATGAATGAGTACTTACCTAGAGTAATTAAGGGTTGTCAAGTTAATGCATGAAGGGGGCCTAGGAATGGTCACTTCTTATCTTACCTAGAGAAGTCGTAAGAATGACTCTAGTAAGGGAATATGTTGATTATGTGGACATGATCCAAACTTAGGAAGTCTTAAGGATTATTTAGGTGGTCTTGAAGAATTCAATCGTGGACATTATCTTCTTGACCTACTTAAGTCTTTTGATAGCCTTTGATGAGGAAATGTCATATCATCTTTATGTTGATGTATGAAGTGAGCATGATTCTTTCTTAGGTAGTCTATATGATCTCTTAAGTTTGTGTGTAAGGTATTGTATGGGTGGTCACTTCACAACTCACTCAAGTGAGACTTAGAAGTACCTTTGATAGGAGACTCTCATGTTCTTATGTTGATGTCTTGTAAGTGTGTATGTGACTCATCATAAGTAGTCTTGAGGATCATTTAGGCATGCCTAGAGAGGTTGTATGGGCGGTCTCTCTTTAAGTTGCTTAAGTGAGTCTTATGATATTTTGAAGTGGGATAATTACATGCTAAAAGATGTCTAAAGTGAAGTGAACTGAATTCACTATAATGTTGTCTAAAAATGTGGCTTTTTGCTAAAAGGATTTCTTACGTGTTTATAAGTTGTTAAATGTTGTTCTTATGCTTATAGTATGATGTTTTAATCGAAACTTATGGAAAGCATGCTATTTACTAAATGTCCCTTTTTAATGGTTTTTGCATGGCTTCCATACTTAGTATGTCTAATGTGATAACCCCTTCTTTTCCCTTTTTGACTAAAGTGTAGGGAATTGGAAGTCTTGATGTGCCATGGAGGACGGATAGGTTTCTAAGGATTGAAGATGATGTATTGGTGAGTCCTCATCTATTCGAGGACAATAGCCACATCTCCCTTATGTCATAGTCTTTATTTTATGGTCTTGTATGAGATTAGTCCCAAGTTTTGTATACTCTAAAGTTTAGATGGTTCAATTAGATGTTGTAAAGATTTAATGTTTTAAATGAAAGTCTTCCGCTTGTGTAATATTTATGAGAGAGTTATTTATGTGTGAAGAAAGTTTTAAATTCTTACCTATTTTAGTATGTTTACTATGCAATGAATAATACGAGAGACTTAGATGAGACTTCTTGAAGTCTCATTTGCCATGTGACGACACAAGAATGCCCTAACTTCTAGGGTGTACTTGCGGGTCATGAAATTATGGGCCCGTTTGTGAGTTATCATGGGATGAAATATATTCTTGTAGTGGTGGATTATGTGTCAAAATGGGTGGAAGCCATATAACTTGCCAACAATGAAGGAAAGAGTGTCACCGCGTTCTTGAAAAAGAACTTCTTCTCCAGATTTGGCACACCTAGGGCCATTAATAGTGATGGGGGATCCCACTTTTGCAACAAGTTGTTCAAAGGGCTATTGGATAAATATGGGTTTCGCCACAATGTAGCCACTCCGTACCATCCACAAACTAGTGGGCAAGTTGAAGTATCTAACAAAAAAAATCAAGCAGCTCCTATCAAAAATGGTGAATGCTAATAGAATGGATTGGTCAAGGAAGCTTGATGATGCTCTTTGTGCTTACCGGACTGCATACAAGACCCCCATAGGTATGTCTGTATACCAACTTGTATATGGGAAGGCTTGTCATTTGCCGGTTGAGTTAGAGCACAAGGCCATGTGGGCGATGAAGAAACTGAAGATGGATTGAATTGAAGCAGTGGAACAAAGACTTAATGGGTTGAATGAGCTTAATGAGTTCCGCCTAAATGCATATGAAAGTTCACCCCTCTACAAAGAGAAGATGAAGAAGTACCATGACCTAAATATTGAGAAGTGCAAATTTGCGGTTGGGGACTTGGTGCTTCTATTTAACTCTAGTTGCACTTGTTTCCAGGCAAACTCAAGTCCAAATGGACCGGTCCATTCTTGATCACTAAAGTGTTCCCACATGAGCAGTTGAGTTCGAGAACAAGGAGGGTGCAAGGTTTACGGTAAATGGGCAAAGAATCAAGATCTACCTAGGGCAGGTGGAGAGTGCCCATGAAGTGGTTGAGGCATATCACCTTGATGAAGTGTGAGCAATCAAGGGTCTTGTGTCGTGCCACGACGTTAAATCAAGCGCTTCTTGGGAGGAAAGGCAATGTGTATCCTCTAGCCAACAATAGGTTTTCTTTTCTTTGTAAGAATATTTGCATTCTTTTGTTTCTTTTTGTTTTACTCAATTTCATGTGTTAATTTTTTTTGTATGTCGGCTAAAGAGTAGTTTAGGGTCCGTGTCTAAAAAGTGTACATAAAACACAAAAAGAATGACTTAATGGGTGCTCAATGTGTAGGGACCAAACCATAAGAATTCTCCAAAAATGGTCTGGTACACAAATCTATGGACCATTGATGGTGTCCGTAAATCCCAGGTATGTTTTAGAATTTTGTCTAATTTAGGGCACAATCTACGGACCGTCGACTGACTTACGAATCATCGACGGGGTACCATCAGTTCACAAAAAACCAGTGACCCAACCTGACCCGACCGAATATATTAACATATATCTATTCAGTTACCTCCCACACCTTTTCAAATCCCCCAACCATTTCCCTCCCCTTTTTCCCTTATTTGTACATTAACTCCCACAATCACTCACTTACATTTTCATCAAAATCCCAAACCTCCCAAACTCCCACAAATCCCTAACCTCCCTAGTTTCTCCTCCATCTCCATTGTTTCTCCGGTCGGTGTTCGAAG
Source organism: Solanum lycopersicum (assembly GCF_036512215.1). Taxonomy (NCBI): domain Eukaryota; kingdom Viridiplantae; phylum Streptophyta; class Magnoliopsida; order Solanales; family Solanaceae; genus Solanum; species Solanum lycopersicum. The sequence goes on from NC_090805.1 coordinate 32,423,676, forward strand.
GCGGCACGTAAGTTGGTTGTTGCAAGATCACCCACTCATTCACTCCACTACAGTTTACAGTATTTCAATTCCCTCTGCTTAATGAATTCTCATTCATTTGATTGTGGAATCAAATTAATTGTATGTGTGTATTCACTTAGGGACAAAATTTCATGTTAAACCTGTTACAATTGGGTTCTATATCCCTTGGTATGATAGAAAGTGAATGAGTTGGGGGTGGAATCTATGTAAATTCAATTTGCTTGTTGTTTTTCCTACTTATGGCTTGATAGTCTCATAAAATCCATTATTGAAATTTGCAAAATCGAAACCCAAAGAACGATGATTTGGTCTTATACTTGTTATTACATGTTGGGTGAACTTGTGATGTGCTTGAAATTGTCCGGGGGTAAATCCAATTCCTAAAACCCTGTCTCTGACCAACAAGACGAGACCCCGTCTACTGTCCATCGATTGATTGACGGACCGTCGATGGGGTCCGTCGATGGATACACTCTGAATATGCTTAACTTTGGAACAACGAAAGTGGACTATGATCCGTCGATTGATCGACGGGCCATTCAGGACGTTCACCGTTTCTAACTGCAACCCTGATTTCTGAATAATTCTGAATTATTCGAAGTGTCAAACGATGGAAGTGGATTACGGTTCGTCGATTGATCGACGATCCATTCTGCACATCCGTCGTTTCTAATTGAGAGTGTTCTATGGAAAGTAGAATTCTAAAATTTGCTAAGTGTCCACCGATGGATACTATCGACGGGCCACCGATAGTGCCCGTATCCCAATTTCCAACCCTGAAATGACCTTTGCCTTGTGTTTCCAAATTCCTTATTGATTATGGTACTTTCAATGCTTTTTTCTTAAGATTGGTATGTTTCTAGATCCTTTTTGTAGTAACTTTAATATGTTTTGTCTTTGTTTTGCAGGAAAGTTGTCCAAAACGATAATGCTGAAGGCTGTATAGAATCATTGCAGAAATGACCCATGAAGTCATCGACGGGATGTCGTCCCATATATGGACTGTAGGTGGTGACCGTTGATTGGAGGTTCAGGCATCTGTAAGACACTCGAGCAATTCTAACTAAGTGTGGGGCTATAGAAGGATCGACGGTCCGTCGACTGATCGACGGTCCATTGACTGATCGAAGGACCGTCCTAGCAAAACGTCGATGTGATCAGAGAATGTCCAGTACCTGATGTTGAAGAAAATCTATGTATGGAATGAAAAGAAGCATTGACGGACCATAAGTGTATCGATGGACCGTGCTGTTGGTCCGTCGATTGGATCAGAGAAGATGCAAAGTGAACACTTAAAAAAGATGCTAAGTGTGGACCGACGGAGACAGTCAACGGTCCGTCGTTTCATTGACTGACCGTCTGTGGGGGTCATCGATTGAACCCGCGTATTGGACAAACATTCCTTATTTGAACTACTTTTGATTTAGGACTCTGTTTTATTATAAATAGGGTGAAAAACCTCATTTTTGGGTTGGATTCTTTTACTAATTTCATAGTTTTGTTCTTAAAGATTTGTCTTTGCAATTAATTCAAATTTCCCAATTTGGTTTTTAAGATCATTGTGTGATTTCAAGTTGAATTTTTGGATTTTCTTCGAATTTGTCAAAGTAAGTTCAATATTTATTATTTATCAATTATGAATTGTGTTCTTCCAAGCATAGGCAACTAAATCCACAACTAGGATTGTGGAAACCATGGGTGATTAACAAAATAAACCTAGCTAAATAAAAATTCTCAAATAGGTTATTGCTTGCATAAATAATTCTTTCTTTAGAAGTCTTTTTAACGAGTGAATGCGTTAAAACTCACCTTATTGCTACTTGACGGACCAAGGGGGTAGTTAATAGGAAAAGAATTATTGACATATATTTAGTGGATCTATCTAATAGGCAAGTTTTGTTTGGTGCAAAGTAATAACTAAGACATACATCGATTATGATACTTAATATGAAGTAAAGGTAAGGGTTTAACGTAGACACACGTAGCCGGACCAAGGTACGGGGTGAAATTCTCTAAATATCGGACCAAGGATTTAGAGATAGATAACTTATCACTTTGCATGCAAAACACTAGGAAGGAATTGTTATAGCTAGAATTATGGCGTTATGCACCTATGCAACATTACAACACTTTTGTTTCACACACCCCCCCCCCCTTTAATTACTAGTTTTCGGAAAGGACTTGACAAAAAAAAAGGTAATCGTACATTAAATTTAAGTCTAAATCATTTTCCTCGTGGGATCGACCCCAACCTAATAGTTAGGTACTTTAATTGATACGACCGCTTATACTTCTTTAGGGAAGTGTAATTTAAGCATATCAGTAGGGCAGAGTTACGCTCCAAAACGATGAATAATCCGTCAAGGATCTGAACTCCTCAAACCACCATCTCTCCTCCTCCAATATTAGAATAGGCAGTGGTGCTAGCACCACCAATTCTAGGTCCCCCTCCTATGTGTGAACACCTATTTTTTTACCAAAATATAAAGATTTAACACCAATTTTTTTTAAAATATATATATATATATATATATATATATATATATATATATATATATATATATATATACATATATATAGATATATAGATATATATTTAAAATACATAAAAATAAATAAATTATAAATTACTTTAATAATAAAAAATTATAAATTTATGGTATTTGTTTTAAATCTTCAAGTTTTAATTAGTTTAAAAAATAATGGTAGAACAAAAAGAAGAAGAGTCCTAGATATTCAGTTACCTTCCCCATATTTTAATTAACCTCAAACTCCCAAAAACTAATTTTCCTATTATTGTTATTTAGTAGGATAATTATTTGATTATTTCTCAACCATAATTCTCTCAATAATATTTTAAATTAAATTCTAATTCCACCCTATTACGTTCCTTTTAATTAGCACCAGACTCTCAACCAAAATTATTATAAAAAAACACGTTCAGTTGAAAAAAAAGAGACAGAGGATACAGAGAGAAATACAGAAAGACACAGAGAGATATAGAGCAAACACAAAGAGAAGAAAAATGAGTTATTTCTTTTGAGAATTAGGTTAGAGTTAGATCTTTGATCGTGATTCTGAATTCGTGGAGAACAGCTCGCTTTTGTGGTATTAATTTTCGCAGCGAGGTAACTATAAATTCTCGCGTGATTCAAATAATATTACTTCTATGAAAATTTGATTCCAATAGTATGAAATACTTCAAATCACATGTATTATATTGATTATTTTTACGTTATTATTATTATTATGTAATTTTAGATACATTTTGCAATTTATGTCGCTTCATGATATTAAATTGTTGAATATGAATAGATTAATATATCTTTCCATCTGTTTTCACTTTAGAAGATTTTTGTTGAATTTATTGTAGACTTTTTAGATTAGGATATAAATATAATAATTAATAAATGATTTTCAAAATAAATAAATAAATAAATTATCTAAGTAGAATTCTAATTAAAAGGAGAAATAAATTTTATTTAGAGATTATTATTATAAACTAATAATAATAATAATAATAATAATAATAAAAGAAGAAGTAAAATTTGAGAAATTATATAAAGATAACAAAAGAATTAAAAAAACAAAAAAAACAAGAAAGCATAAAAAAACAACGAAAGAAACAAAAAAAGGCAGAACTTTTTTTAAAAAAACACAAACAGAAAATTTACAAAAAAAAAAAAGAAAGTAAAAAAAAACGTGAAAAAATGAAAAATCAGAAAAGAAAAGAAAAAAAAGGAGAGAGAAGCAGAAAGAAAAAAAAATAAAACAAAAGTGGAAATAAAAAAAAATGAAAGAAAGAACGTAAAAACAAGATATAAAACTGTAAAAAAAAAAAATTAAAAGCACAAGGAAATTTAAAAATGAAAAAATACAAATATAAAATTAATAGAATGTAAAAAAACACAATTAAAAAAAAATAAAAGAGTAACAAAATTAGTACAAAATAATTTGAAAAAAAAAACACAAAAACTTTAAAATAATAATATAATAAAAATAATGATAAAATAAAATTAAAAAAGAAGAAGAGAGAAACAGATTTTCAAAGGAAAAAAACATATATATAAAATTTAAAAATATATAAAAAAAAAAACGAGAAAAAAAATACGTGAAAAAATGAAAAAAAACAGAAAAAAAGTTTTTTAAAAAAAGAGTTAAAAACATAAAAAGAACAAAAAGTAAAAAATAAAAAAAATAAAAGTTAAAAAAGAAAGGGATGTAGCACAAAATTTATTTTTTTAATAAGGAACGTAAAAATAATAATTATTTTTTTTAAAAAAAAAGAGACAGAATGTTAAAAATTGTTACATACATTAAAAAAAAAGTTAAAACCTTTCTTAAAAAAATAAATATAGTCCTAATCTATTTAGAATTTTTGTGATTTTAAAACTAATTCCAAATCTCATAAAATTTCATCTTTCTATTTTTAAATTAAAAAAAATAAATACAAATCCTAAATTAACTTGAACTCTAAATTTTTTGAACTATACAATAACTATAAAAATTCATCCCCATAATAACATGAAAAATATAAAAAATGTAAGAGCAAAATAAATAAATAATAAATATATAATTAAATATGAGTGTTTCAAATTTTGAATTAATGGACACACACCAAAAATATAAAATAATTTTCAATAGATTTAAAATAAATAAAATTATTTTTGAAAGGTTTAAAATAAATGAGAGAATAAAGTAAAAAAAAAATATTTTTATTATTAAGTTAAATAATATAATATTCAAAATTAAGTCTAGTCATATCAAAGTCAATGAAGCGATCGTGCTAGAACCACGGTACTCGAGGGGTGCCTAACATCTTCCCCTCGGTCAACAGAATTCCTTACTCAGATTTCTAGTTCGCAGATCAATAAAAATAGAGTCAAATTTCCTTTTGATTAGGGATTTAAATAAGGTGACTTCGAACACCAAAACTCAATTCCAAGTGGCGACTCTGAATAATAATTATCCCTTTTCAAAATGTCACTTTAATTGGAAAAACTTTTTTTCTTTCAAAACAAATAAAAATCAAAATATTGAGAGAGAAAAAAGGGGCGTGACAGATGACGACTACACTGGGGACAATCAGAATTCGAGCTTATAATATTGATTATGTATGACTATTACTTATTTATTTACGTTTTTGGATATTGTATTTATTGTCTTAATGTGCTAATTGTATTTTTTATTTTTATTTTAATATTAATTGAACGGTATATAAATTGTTTTCTTGCACACGACTATGAGTATTCATTATTATAATTATGGGAATTGCGACTGCGCACGCCAATTTTGTAAAGATAGCCAGTGGATCTTCGGTCCATGGTGAATGATATTTAGTCACACTATTTCAGGATGGGGAGCACCCATGCACAAAGGCGGAAAGCGCTGCTAGCGGTACGTTGCTACTCCCTAACTCGAGTTGTCCGCTCTTTTTACAACCAGTCTGAATACATTTCTCCATCAAGTTGAACGTTGGTAGATCTGAAATCAGATATGGTTATCCTCACTAGATTTCAATTATTTGAATCATTTATATTTGACTTAATGAGACTCGACATATGATCAAATTCATTGGGGATAAATAATCTAATTTTATTTAACAACCTAAATTATTCCATATGCTATACAAAAAATGTATCTATATAAATCAAATCTATGGTGACCAATGAAATGTAAGAGAATTTTTTTTTCTTCTAAACAAAAATCACAATGGAAGAAAAAGTTCTTCTTTTATTATGTATAGTTTACAAAAAGAAACTTGAAAAGTTTTTATATCACCCTAAGTGAAGAATATAGTTGCATTTGTTGATAAATTTTTTAAGCAACTGTTTAATTTGAACAAACTACGCACACCTGATTCTCACCTTGATGAGATACGTAGGCAACCTTCCTTGGGTTCGGTGATCCTCATTTAAAAATTAAAAATTCAAAGAAATACCTTAATTATTATTTAAAAATTAAAAAATAAAATAATATGTGTATATATTAAAAGGGAAATTTGTCCTTAAGAAAATATATTTTTACTTATATTTTGGAACTACGTTAGACCTGATTCTTGTTTTAACAAGATACGTAGGCAACCTTATTGTGAGGTTAGGTCCAACCGAGAAAAAAAATCTAAAAATCCTAGTCACATAAATTGGGACAAAAAAAATATAGATTTTTTCTTTGACTTGGTTGGTAATAACATGCTTTGGATTATGCATAAGAAAGTGTTAAACTATTCGGTAAGATAGATCAACTTTGTTGCGACCTATAGACTTCTATTGGAATCTCTCAATATATTTATGTCATACTTGAGAAATTATCTTGTTTAAAGTTATGGATAGAATAAATTTGACCTTATTGTTTCAAATGCATTGTGTGGTGAGCTTTAGACGTAAAATTCAAAGACATGATTTTGCTGATCTAGAACTTAGCCCGAATGTTGGTTGAGACGAAATTTTGAGCAACATTTAACTTGAGAAAATATTATAGGCTTTCTTTGATTTGATTGTGTCTTTCAAGCCTACCAAATGACATCTTATCCATAAAACTCTCATTTTGACTCTGAAAGCTTTTTATTTGAATAATCACATCTTAGCATATACCTTTCGAGTGTATAAATGCACTAATCCCTTTATCTCACATCCTTGAGCGCACTATGAAATATCTACATAACATCAAAGACCTAAGTTGGGTAACAAAGTGAAAAAGACCAAATATGTCCAAACACAAAAAGAGAGAATGAAAAATGAAAAAAAAAACTCCAACAAAAAGGAGAGAAAATCAAAAAAATGAAGAAAAAAATAAATAAAAAAAATCTCAAACAAAAGGAGGGAAATCAAAAAAGGAAGAGAAAAATAAATGAGAAGGATCTTACAAGAAAACAAAGGTCAAATGCAAAAATAATTTTAAAAAAATATATCAAAAGCATCGTGCAAATTCTAGGGAGGAAATAGTCACTTTATCCCAAATGAATATTCTACCTTTCCCAAAGACTACATTACAAGCCAATTTACAAGTCCTATTTGATCTCAATTTTTATGTTCTCATATTAGTGGATGCTTACATGAGGGCCAATCACATGGTATCTTAATCTCATGCATTGAATATCTTTCTGAGTGTGACTTTCAAAAATGTCCTACGATCTTATTGTGTGAAGAAGAACTTTCATATGTTGAGAGTGCATTTGAAACAAGAGGATACAAATAATTCTATCCGTTAATTTTGACAAGATAAATTGATCTTGTAATTACTTAAGCATATTTGAGATACAATTTGAAACTATATAAATTACTCAAAGTTGACCTCAAATTTATTTGAAAGTAGTTGAATGTAGTTCATATGCATAATACTAATTGTTGGTACCAACTAAAGTTAAGACATTATCAAACATGAACTAATTCTTTTTCTAATTTTTTCATTATATTTCTAAAAATATATATATATATATTTTTATTGAACTACATTCGACCTGATTCCTAAGAGGATACATAGGCAGCCCTTCATTGAGGTTCGGTCTAATCATTCAATAAAATAATGATCATGCTATTTCAAATCTCCAAGGGTTGAAACATGACATTGTAGCCTATGGTATGTTATAAAAAAATAAAAAATAAGAGGGTCTTATGAATGAAAATTCTCACGAGAATAATAAGACGACATAAAAAGATAAGAATGTCTACTTGGTAAAAAATCACGAATAACACCATTTATCAAATGAGGACATTTCGTCTTGGCATGAGCACAATCAAGAAAAAGTTATAGGTTGAAAGATCTATAAACACAAATCGTGCAAGTAATTTGCTAGAGACAAACGCAGCGATGGTAAGTTTTTGAATCCTTGTCTCTCATATAATATACAAAAAAAGGATTATTTTTTTCTTAATAAAATCTGGGGCATTTTATTTTATTTTTAGATTGGTCAATATATTAATAAAAATAAAATAATAATTAATAATAATATAAGTAAAAAAAATAACCTCTGATTGCATATAAGGTACAATAACCCCATTTTATTTTTACAGGGCACAATAACCACTGGTTGCATATAGGGCACAATAAGCCCTATCATTTTTTCATGTCTTCACAGGACACAATAATCCCTGGATTGCATATAGGGCACAATAACCCCTATCATTTTTTTCATGTCTTCACGGGGCACAATAACCCTTGGATTGCATATAGGGCACAATAACCCCTATCATTTTTTTATGTCTTCACAGGACACAATAACCCCTAGATTGCATATAGGACACAATAACCCCTATCATTGTTTTTCATGTCTTCACAGGGCACAATAACCCCTAACATTTTTTTCATGTCTTTACAGGGCACAATAACCCATAGATTGCATATAGGACACAATAACCCCTATCTTATTTTTTATGTTTTCACAGGACACGATTACCCTGGTTGCATATAGGACACATAACCCCTATTTTATTTTTCATGTCTTCAGAGGTCACAATAACCCCTTTGATGGCATATAGGGCACAATAACCCCTATCATTTTTCTTCACAGGGCACAATAACCTCTGGTTGCATATAGGGCACAATAACCCCTATTTTATTTTTCATGTCTTCACAGGGCACAATAACCCCTGGTTCCATGTAGGGAATATAACCCCTATCCTATATTTTCATGTCTTCACAGGGCAAAATAACCCCTGGATTGCATATAGGGCACAATAACCCCTATCATTTTTTATGTCTTCATAGGGCACAATAACTCCTATCCTATTTTTCATGTCTTCATAGGGCACAGTAACCCCTGGATTGCATATAGGGCATAATAACCCTTATCATTTTTTTTGTCTTCATAGGGCACAATAATCCCTGGTTGCATATAGGGCACAATAACCCCTATTTTATTTTTCATGTCTTCAAAGGGCACAATAACCCCCTTTGATGGCATATAGGACACAATAACCCCTATCATTTTTCTTCACAGGGCATAATAACCCCTGGTTGCATATAGGGCACAATAACCCCTATTTTATTTTTCATGTCTTCAGAGGGCACAATAACCCCTGGATTGCATATAGGGCACAATAACCCCTATTTTTTTTCATGTCTTCACAGGGCAAAATAACCCCTGGTTGCATATAGGGCACTATAACCCCTTTTTTATTTTTCATGTATTCACAGGGTAAGACTGGTTAACGGACCGGAACCGGGTCACCGGACCGGAATGAACCGGTACCGGACCGGACCGGAATGAACCGGTACCGGACCGGACCGGAATCCGTTGACCGGAATTTTGACCGGTACCGGGATGAACCGGACCGGAATTACCGGGATGGTTCATCGGTTCCGTCCCGTTCCACTATATACCGGGACGGAACCGGAATGAACCGGAACGGACCGGGATGGAACGGGACGATATTTTTTAAATTACGAAAATATAATTTTTTTTATTTTTTAAGTATAAATTAATAGTTTTTAAATTTATACTATAATTTTTAACTTAAGTTTATTTTAAAGATATTTTATTAATTTTTTTTTTATTATTGTTAAGTTTGCAAGTAATCTAATAAAGTTTTCAAAATTTAAATCTTTTGAAGTTTATACTTTATAAGTTATTACTTATATTTATTAATATTTATTTTATAAGTTATATTTATAACTTGTATCTTGTAAATATTAAATAAATAAAATTTGTAATTTTAAAAAAGTAAATTAAATTACAAAAATTAAAAAATATCAATTTAATTTATTTAAATTTGTAACAAATTACAATTTCAATTTACAACTATTAGTAGAGTACATAGCTTACGCAACCACCTTCTAGGAAGGGTTCTGTTTCAACTATGTCTCGAATGTAATACTAATAGTTGTATAGTCCCGTAAATCCTCTTTCTAACTCAGCTAGGGATTGATTGTGATCAACTTCTGGTCTTGGTAAAGCTCGTTGACGATCTTGAATTTCGATGCCATCATCACTACCACATCCAATAGCTAAATCTATGAAAAGTTCAAATTGACTATCTAACTTTGGAAGTCCTTGATTTCTACGCTCAGCATTTATCCAGTCTCTAAATAACACTGATATCTCCAGGCTGTCTTCTGCTAACGAATATCTGTGGTCTCCAATTTGAAATCTTGCCGCGCTGAAAGCTGCCTCCGAAGCTACTGATGATCCTTGAATTGCAAGCACATCCTTCACCATCCTACTAAGTTTTGGATATTGAGCTCCACGATTTCTCCACCAGTTCAATAGTTCCGGTATACCATTATCGTTTGTAATATCATCTGTACCCTGTTCAAGATATTTAACAAATTCACATTTATTAGAAGAGTCAAGACCAAGTTTATGTTTCACTCGTCCATGAGCACCTACTTGATTTGTAGACGTTTGAGGATTTTCAACATTATCTAAGAATGAATATTTATCATACATTTCTTTTGCAAAGTATTTTATACTATTTTGACATGTTACCAAATCAGGTTCTTCTTCAGGTTGAATATCTAAATTCTGATAAATGCATTCAACTAAAGCTTTTGTACCATATTCTTTATATTCGGGGTTGAAAAGAAGTGCAGTTAAATAAATTTGAGGAATAGGAAAAAATATTTTTTAAATTTTGTAATCATAACTTCAATAGCAGAGGTGAATAAAGTATTTGTTTTATATTCAGAAAAAATAGATGAAATCTCACATATGTGTATTAAAATTTCAGAAATAGTAGGATAATATATTCCAGAAAAAATTTTAGTAGCATCATAAAATGATTTCAAAAATATTCTAACTTCATTTACTTCATCCCAATCACTATCATTAATTTTAAATTCAGGATAAGCATTATGATTATTAAATAGCGTAGTAATAGGTTGCCTATATGCATAAGCAACTTCAAGCATATCATAAAAGGAATTCCATCTAGTTTTTACATGCTTCGAAACTTTTCTAAACGGAAGTTTAAATGCATTACAAAGTTCTTTAAATTGATTAATTCTACTACTACTATTCATATGAAAAATGTAAAAACAAGCATTATCAATTTTATCACAACTATTTTCAAATAATTTCACACCGTCACTAACAACCAAATTTAATATATGCGCGGCACATCTAACATGAAAAGCATATTTACTAATAGGACAAAGTCTAGGTTCGAGCAAATTAATAGCATTTAAATTAGCAGAGGCATTATCTAAAGTAATACTAACGACTTTATCACAAAGACCAAAAAAATCTAAAATTTCCAACACAGTAGTAGCAATATAAATTCCGGTTTTTTTCTTTTGACAAATTTTATAACCAATAATTCTTTTTTGTAAATTCCAATTATAATCGATCCAATGCGCAGTAACAGTTAAATAATCAAAACCATTAGGACTACGACCCATATCAGTAGTAATAGCAACTCTACAATCCATTAGTTCAAAATAGGCACGTAAATATTGACAATGTTTTTCTTGAAATTCGAAAATATCTCTTTTTACCATGCTTCTTGATAAACCTTGAAAACTAGGATTATATGTTTCACGAATATAAGCAATAAAACCCGGATGTTCTCCAAAACTAAAAGGTAAACCACAAATAACAACCATTTTAGCAAAGTTTTCACGATCACGATCCTTGTTATAGGTTCGATGTGTAAGAGGACCACTTGGGTTCGAAGTATTTAACTCACTTTGAACCATATTTGATCCTCTAACCGATTCTTCAACATTACAATTTCCACCAACTTCAAGAGAAGACATATATGCAAACCACTCTTTACTATGCTTGTTAATCAAATGTTTTTTTAATCCCCCCTTTGAACCTCCTGTCCCACCAGATGTATATTTAAAATGTTGTTTACAAAGATTACATATACTAAAAGTTTTTTCTTCATTCAAATAACAAAATTTCCACACATGTGATTTTAAAGAACGTTGTACCTTGGTCTTACCTCTAGTTGGAATAATAAGGGGACGAGTAGTTCCAACCGGAGGTGGAGCTTCAATACCTATACTATTGACTGTATTGAGGTCGGCGGCGGGGCTAGTCGGTGTATCATCTAAATCTACTTCTTCATCTAAATTTAATTGTTCATCCGTTTCCACTTCTTCATTTTCTTGATTAATACCATAATATCTTTCATAGAGTTCATGGGTAGTCGGACTATCTGAATTAATATTTATAGGACCGGGACGGGAAAAACTAGTATCATTCACATGCGTAAATTCATCTGTATTTATTCTAACAAGAGGAATTTTAGATTTAGACGAACTAGCACCTTTGTTAGTTTTTTTAACTAATTTTTTTACTGATTCTACTAGACCTTTTTTACTTCCACTTTTTTTAGAAGACTCCATGATATAAAATTATAAATTATAAAATACGAAACTTAACAAAAACAACTTACAAGTTAAATAATAAATACAAAAAATAAATATAAGATTAGAGAGTGGAACGAAGTTACCAAACGTTTGTATAAGAACAAACGATTATAATGAAAATTAAAATATTGATGTCGAAACTTGAAATTTGAAGAAGATTCCTCCTCCGAAATACACCAAATGACCAAATGATATAAGTTATAAATATGAATGTAATTTGGAAATATATATTCTCTCAAATACTCAGATTATATTTGTAAGTTGTAAACTTGTAAATAAAATTTTTTTACACACAACTCTAATTTCTACAACAAAAAAACTAGCCGTTTTAATTTTTCCGTTTAAAATTTAAGGCCGTTCTTGGGAAAAGGGTAGGGGGCGGGGGGGGGGCCTGCACTGCAGCTGCAGTGCTGCTTTATGCAGACTGCAGTCTGCAGTCTGCAGGGGCGGGATTTGAAAAAAATTTAAATTTTAAAATATAATTTATAAAAAATATAAATATAAATTATATAAAATATAAAATATAAAAAAATTAATATATATTAAATAAACCGGACCGGAACCGGAACGGACCGGACCGTAACCGGAATGAACCGGGATGAACCGGTACCGGTACACCGGTACGAAACTACGGTTCCGTCCCGTTCCGTGTACCGGTTTAGAATATCCCGGCCCGTCCCGTAGGCAACCGAAATGGGACGAACCGGTCCGTTGCCCAGTCTTATCACAGGGCACAATAACCCCTGATTGCAATTTGGGTACAAAACTCCCTTTTGTCTTATTTTTTTTTTACATTTTGTAATAGGCTACAAAAACATTGTTTTTATTATTAGTATAGACTTTTATAGGTTTTATCAATAACTCACAAAATTTCCTAGTGCAAACTAGGCAGAAAATTTTGTTTTGTGCACAGGTTTCTACATAGTACACAAATTTGCAGTTCAAAAATAAAAGAATTCATCCTTTTAAGAAAATCAGTTTTCAAGAATATCATGCGGAAGAACGTCAGTAGCTGAAGTCAAGTCATGAAGTTTCAAGTCTTAAACTCAGATGTCCAAAGCAAAGTTCAGAATCAGTGAACCTACCAAAGAGGGTGAACCGTTATCTGAGAATTCAAAATGAAGACTTAGCACTATCGGAGTAGATAGGATTTCATATCTTTCTTTCTGCATTTTGTTTTTTTATGTAATAGCTGGAGCTACGAACCGGAATCTTCACAAAACCTCACTCGACTACCTAACTCATTGGAACTACGCCTGACTCCTTATCATCAACTTAGGATAGGTAGTTTTTCAAAAGTTAGGATATAGTCAAACCTCTTTTCTATTATGAATTTTTCATATTTTTTTACATAAATATTTCAGTAAAAAATTAGTCACATTGTTCACATCTTTGCATGAAAACTCTTCATGTTTCCAAGCAAAGAGGAGCATACTGTGAACACCTAATTTTTTACCAAAATATAAAGATTTAACACCAATTTTTTTAAAAAAATATATATTTAAAATAAATAAAAATAAATAAATTATAAATTACTTTAATAATAAAAAATTATAAATTTATGGTATTTGTTTTAAATCTTCAACTTTTAATTAGTTTAAAAAATAATGGTACAAGAAAAGAAAAAAAAGAAAAAAAAAAGAAAAAAACAGAAGAAGAGTCCTAGATATTCAAATTACCTTCCCTTATCTTAATTAACATCAAACTCCCAAAAACTAATTTTCCTATTATTGTTATTTAGTAGGATAATTATTTAATTATTTCTCAACCATAATTCCTTCAACAATATTTTAAATTAAATCCTAATTCCACCCTATTACGTTCCTTTTAATTAGCACCAGACTCTCAATCAAAATTACTATTAAAAAACACGTTCAGTTGAAAAAAAAGAGACAGAGGATACAAAGAGAAATACAGAGAGACACAGAGAGATATAGAGCAAACACAAAGAGAAGAAAAATGAGTTATTTCTTTTGAGAATTAGGTTAGAGTTAGAGCTTTGATCGTCACTCCGAATTAGTGGGGAACAACTCGCTTTTGTGGTATCAATTTTCGCAGCGAGGTAACTATAAATTCTCGCGTGATTCAAATAATATTACTTATGAAATACTTCAAATAACATGTATTATATTGATTATTTTAACGCTATTATTATTATTATGTTTTTTAGATACATTTTGCAATTTATGTCGCTTCATGATATGAATTGTTGAATATGAATAGATTAATATATCTTTCCGTCTATTTTCACTTTAGAAGATTTTTGTTGAATTTATTGTAGACTTGTTAGATTAGGATATAAAAATAATAATTAATAAATGATTTTTCAAAATAAATAAATAAATAAATTATTTAAGTAGAATTATAATAAAAAGGAGAAATAAATTTAATTTAGAGATTATTATTATAAAATAATAATAATAATAATAATAAAAGAAGAAGTGAAATTTGAGAAATTATATAAAGATAACAAAAGAATAAAAAAAAACAAGAAAGCATAAAAAAACAACGAAAGAAACAAAAAAAAGCAGACTTTTTTTAAAAAAACAAAAACAGATTTTTTTTTAAAAAAAAAGAAAGTAAAAAAAGACGTGAAAAAATGAAAAATCATAAAAGAAAAGAAAAAAAAGAGAGAGAAGCAGAAACCAAAAAAAACAAAAAACAAAACTGGAAATAAAAAAAATGAGAGCAAGAACGTAAAAAAAAGATATAAAACCGTAAAAAAAATTAAAAAAAGGAAATTTAAAAAATGAAAAAATACAAATATAAAATTAATAGAATGTAAAAAAAACACAATTAAAAAAAAAGAGTAACAAAATTAGTACAAAAAAATTTGAAAAAAAAAAGACAAAAACTATAAAATAATAATATACTAAAAATAATGATAAAGTAAAATATTTAAAAAAAAAAGAAGAAGAAGAGAGAAACGGATTTTCAAAGAAAAAAAAACAAATATATAAAATTTAAAAATATATTTTTAAAAAAATGAGAAAAAAATACGTGAAAAAATGAAAAAAAAAAACAGAAAAAACGTAAAAAATAGTTAAAAACATAAAAAGAACAAAAAGTAAAAATAAAAAATAAAAGATAAAAAAGAAAGGGATGTAGCACAAAATTTATTTTTTTAGTAAGGAAAGTAAAAATACTAATTATTTTTTTATTAAAAAAAGAGACAGAATATTAAAAATTGTTACATGTATTAAAAAAAAGTTAAAACCTTACTTAAAAAATAAATATAGTCCTAATCTATTTAGAATTTTTGTGATTTTAAAACTAATTTCAGATCTCATAAAATTTCATCTTTCTATTTTTAAATTAAAAAAAATAAATAGAAATCCTAAATTAACTTGAACTCTAAATTTTTTAAACTATAAAATACATATATAAATTCATCCCCATAATAACATGAAAAAATATAAAAAATGTAAAAGCAAAATAAATAAATAATAAATAAATATGAATGTTTCAAATTTTGAATTAATGGACACACACCAAAAATATAAAATAATTTTCAATAGATTTAAAATAAATAAAATGATTTTTAAAAGGTTTAAAATAAATGAGAGAGTAAAGTAAAAAAAACATTTTTATTATTAAGTTAAATAATATAATATTCAAAATTAAGTCTAGTAATATCAAAGTCAATGAAGCGATCGTGCTAGAACCACGGGACTCGAGGGGTGCCTAACACCTTCCCCTCGGTCAACAGAATTTCTTACCCGGATTTCTAGTTCGCAGACCAATAAAAATAGAGTCAAATTTCCTTTTGATTAGGGATTTAAATAAGGTGACTTGGAACACCAAAACTCAATTCCAAGTGGCGACTATAAATAATAATTATCCCTTTTCAAAATGTCACTTTAATTGGAAAAACTCTTTTTCTTTAAAAACAAATAAAAATTAAAATATTGAGAGAGAGAAAAAAAGGGGCGTGACACTATCTTAATGAACAAATTAAAGAATGAGGGGTTGAGGATAATTCTTAAGGAAAAGCATCTATCCACATATGAGAGTGATTGATAGG
Source organism: Solanum lycopersicum (assembly GCF_036512215.1). Lineage (NCBI taxonomy): Eukaryota > Viridiplantae > Streptophyta > Magnoliopsida > Solanales > Solanaceae > Solanum > Solanum lycopersicum. Next base: position 32,440,036 of record NC_090805.1, read on the forward strand.
TACCGAAAGATCATAAGTTGCCTCAAGTACCATGATTTTCATATTTTAACCAAGCCTCATGGCCTATATATTCCAAATTGGATTCGGGAGTTCTATTCCTCTTATAGGACCTTGATACCATAGAGGATGAAGAATACAACAACATTCAAATCGATTGACAATGTAGTCTTTCGGGGAAAAAGGGTCAAGTGTGACCATCTTATTATTAACGCTATCGAAGATCGTCTTGCTGACATTGAGGATGATTGTCAGTACATGATTAGGATTAAACCACTTGACAAAATGAAAAAAGTGGTTAGATCCGTTGATCTCATCGGACGACACTCTCGAGTGGCTCGAAGTTGGCGTTGTTATTAAAATGAAGGACCTAAACGTGGCAGTACGGTATTGGTTTGGTTTCATCAGTAGTACGATTATGTCATATCAAAACGAGTCTATTCTTCGGCATGCCAAAACATCCTGTTTAGGTTGTATTATTGATGAAACTCAGATAAATTTGGGGCTCATCATTGATTCTGAGATGTTTATGCGTGCAAGAGAGCACCATACCTCACTTCCCTTCCCAATATTGATCACCGAGCTATGCAAACATGCTCGGGTAGTTATAGATTCCAAGAAGGATGTGGAAGTGATGCGCACACCCTCTAGTTATATCCAAAATATTGAAGTTGAGTACCTTAAAGACCAGGAAAAGAAGAAATAGAAGGAAGACCCTATGGATCCTTCCCCAGCTGTAGACACAAACTTTATACTTGCAGAGGCAATTTTGCCTACTTCTGGACCTTGGGTTTTCAGATACATCGACTACTACTACTATTCCTTCTAACACCCAGATTCTTCTACTACTCCATTGCCACCTAGACCTACTGCTGCTGTATCCTGGATTCCAATCATCTAGGCATCATTACTTCGAATTGGATAACTTGCTATTCGTCGATCATCAGGCTGCAAGACTCAAGGCCTCCATACTAAGAAAGATTCCGACTACCCTGGCTTATGTCGTCTCACTATTTAGCGATACTATTGATGCCAATACGACAAGAATAGCAGTGTGCGAGTGTGGCTAAGGGGCAACTAAGGAGGTGACGACCTTAAAGGCCACTATAGCTGTGTTGCGAGAGGATGTGGATCAACTGAAATCCACCAATATGTCCATGGTCTTCGGATAGTGGATATCCCAAAAGTACCATAGATGTCTCTAGCTACCACAGTTACGTAGACAATTGATCCTGAGTTTGAGGCAAAAATTGATAAAGAGATTCTTGAGGTAACTTTTTTGACTCTGCAGATGAGGGCCAGACTAAGATTGATGAGATCATGGTAGATTTTGTCGTGCAGGCTTTCCTAGCAGACACACTTTTTGTTGTATCTAGTGGAGCTGACACTTCTGAGGTGACTTCGGGAACTGATTCCCAAGTCCATGTGGATGCACTGGGTACTGATGCCCAGACAGATGGAACGACTGCTTAGACAGTATCATCTTTTTTCTTCCCTCAATGTTTTACTTTGTTTCACTTTTTGGATACTTTTCTTTCATTTGCATTTTTTATGACACTCATTTTTGGTGGGGTGAGGCTCAACATTTGTGTAAATATTAATTTTCGATGGTTTTTTCATTTATTTGGGTCGTTATGCATAAAATTGTGTTTTATACTAATTTTTGTGGATGTTTGAGCTTGTGGCTCCTTATGCTTTAATTGTAAATGATTTGACCCATCAGAATTTTTTTTGCTAGCTCTTGTATGTACTTGAATGTGGTTGTTCTTTGACAAATTTGAGTCTCGATTTTGATCTATACCAATGACTTGGATAGTTTTCATAATCGATGGAACATGAATATGCGGCCATAATGAGGCTAAATGAAGTTGCATAGAAAATATATGAACTTATTGCATTTCGTTATGATTAGCCAAGTATCAAATGAGTTTCTTACGATGAACATTACACGCTAGAGAAAGTGTGGAGTCTTGTTTGACTTTGGTGTCATTGCCTTCTATGATGAGCTTAATGTAAACCATGCATAATGACACCTAGAATTTTCCCCGTTGGTCCGATTGATAAAGTGATGTAATCTCATAATATGAACTTAGACAACTTTGAAGAGTGTGAAACATTTTGACACATACTTTTTTTGTGGCCTATCTTGTGAGTGTGCAAACCTCTTTTGATCACCTTTGAGACTTACATTTCTTTGGAAGAAACATGATGAAAACATGACCTTTCTTAATCCACTAACTGTAATCCTCTTGATTTGTGCCAAAAGCCTAAGTTGGGGTGTGGTGAAAAGAGAAGGCAAGTCAAGAAGTATAAGAAAAGTCTTTTTTAAGCCATGGTGTTGAGAAAAATGGAACCCCTCCATACCCAAAAAATAGTAGAAAAGAATGAAAAAGAAAAAGTCGTGCAATAAAGCTATGAAAATGCTAAAAATGGGGTTCCCAAACAATCTATGGAAAAGTGAATAATGGGATGACTTATGAGCACGAAAGAAAATGATGAAAGAAGAGGAAAAGAAGTGTTGTGAGTACCACATTTCACGAGGATAAACGTCACTAAGCCTAAATGACCATGCCTTTGCACTCAACCCTATTACAAGCCTTGAAAAAACCTTTTTGATCTTGAGTGAGCTGAAGTAAATGTTGATTGGAAAATACGGACAAACCTATGGGTGAAGTCATTCATTGTGTTCATCTTTATGAGTGTGAGCGTTGAATTTGATTCCGAAACTTAAAATGCTTGAACCATTGTGTGAGAAATGAAATCATACTTTGTGTGAGGGCATTTGATCACTTTCTTGAAGCATCATGAGCTTGAAAACTTTGATAATGATGTGTCACAACTTGAGTCTTTTAGTAAACAATGGATCCTTGGATGAGTAAGTTGAGTCCTGTTGTGTGCATTCATGATTGAGTCTTGTATAGCACTATTTGACATCCTTTTTGAACTGCTGAACTTGAGTTTTACTTGAGGACAAACAAAAGTTTAAGTTGAGGGTGTTGATGAGTCCATAATTTGAACTCATTAGGGCTATATTTTGGTAGATTTAGTGTCCTCAAATGCATATTTTGTCTCAATAACTGATGAAATTTTTTAATTTTCAGGTATTTAGAAAATTCTTAATTTTCAGGTATTTAGAATTGAAGATAAAGCATGGACACGATTAAGCAAAAATGAGCAAGGTTGAAAGAATGAAGAAAAGTTGGTCTGAAGATCCCCTTATCCATTAGGCGGGTAGCCAAATGGCCTTATTCTTGCCTAATGTTCCAGTGTATTGAGCCCTAAAGGAGAGCATCAAAACGATGGTGAAAAGAAGTAGTCGGTGTGTCGGTGAACAGTTATGCAAAGCATTACTATATTGCCCAATCCAGAACACGACGATAATGAAGGCTAAAGCAAGACGACGACGAAATATACCAAAGGGCGGATCATTGAGTTGACTGGCGATCCCGACTAACTGTGTTGAGTGATCCTTCATAGCACAATTTTAGACAAGTATAAATACGTTTTTAAATTCTTAGTTTACAATCTAAATTGTATGTAACCAAATAGATTTTTTATAATTTTAGTTTTAGTTCTTAAAGTTTTTGGGAGACATTGTTTTTGAGCTTTTAAGATTTGAAGTATTCAACTCCAAGAACTGGAAGTGGATATTGAAGATTCTTCATCTTTGACGTGTGTAAAGACATTTTCATCGTACTCAATTGATGGAAACACTTTTCGGTATTGATTTCTATCTCTTTACACCTATCTAAAACCCCAATTCTTGGGATGTGATTACGTGAATATGGGTTGAATTTACTGCTTAGTCTTGCTAATTAATAATTAATTTACTGTTTAAATATGATTTCTTGCAGTAGTCAGAAATGTACAACGATTTACTATCAATAACATGTACCTGGTTGTTTATTTTAGCCTATATTCCTATCACATCCCAAGAATGTCGTCTCCTTATTCGTATTTATATTTTTACTATTTTAGTTGATAATTAGATATAAAAACCCCTTTGATATTTGACACTTGTATCACCCCTTGAATTTATTATGCTTTCATTTGTAAATGTCTTTTAGCTATGACTAACGTGAACTGATTTGTACTTGGCTGTCAATTTTTGAAACCACTCCATGTGGGAACGATCTTGACCCTTGGTTGGGTTATATCACTACTCGCGATCGTTGGCACTTGAACTGAAAGTAATGTTGTGATACGTGAAGTTAATATGCAATTTGACAGTATAAAGAGAGACAAGGGATAAAAGCGAGTTTAAGAAGTCTCAAAAGATAATAATATGTGAGATCAACTGGAAGCTAAACGAGTATGAAACAATTGTACTTTATAAGGAGTACAATTCTCGAATCTAGAACAAGTTGCCCACAAAGTTAAAAGATTTGTTCTACTTCATAGTGTAGATCAATATAAGGTAGAGACTTCATGATATGGATTGTGTGATACCGGAGCAAGCATCAATCTAATTCCCACATCGTTGTTCAAAAAGTTAGGGTTGGGCAGTCCTAAGTCTACCACAATTATTTTACAACTTGTTGATTGCTTAGTGACTAGGCTAGAGGGCATTGTGGAAGATGCATTAGTGCAAGTGGGGTCCTTGATTTTCCTTGTGAATTTTGAGCCTGATCTTGAGCCCCCCCTATGTTTTCGGACGTCTCTTCTTAGATATAGGGCGCTGTGTGATAGATATAACTACTGGACAATTGGCCATTAGGACATATGATCAGGTTAAGGTATTTGATGTATACAGGGCAGTTTATGAGTAGTTGCCATCATCATTATTCATTGTAATTGATTCTTGTGTGGAATCCCATTACATTGCTTCTAGAGAACCACCTGAAAGCTCAGTATTGATGGATCATGACATATTTTGGGATGCTCAAGCGCAAAAAGTAGTGCTAACTCTGGATGTGGCAAATGTGTTTTTGTAAAAAGAGGCAACTAGAAGCTTCTAAATAGATTGTTGGGACCTTCATCATATTCATCAATCGGAGAAGCCCCTAAGCTTAAGTTAACAGTCACTCACACCTCATTTTTGGTATGCTTTGTTGGGTGATAGTGAAAATATGACAATAATTCTCTCTACAAGTTTGTCTGGATTGCAGGTTAGTGCAACCTTGACTGTGCTCAAAAGAAGAAAGAAAGCAATTGGGTTCCAGATGTTAGATATTCATGGCATTATTTCAGCTTTATGCATGGATAAGATATATATGGATGAGGGACAGTGGCCTGGCATGCAACATCAAAGAGGATTGCATCAGGTGATGAAGAGTGTGTTGAGAAAAAAAAAAGTGATAAAATGTACAAATAGTTTATCCAAACTCTCACAACAACAAGTGTGTCAGTTTTGTGCGGGAGCGGCTCAAGCATATTATGGTCTACAACAAAAATTAAACGGGGTCTTAAATTCGAATTGTTAATAATTTTTATATAATTGATTTCTTCTAGTTTTCAATTGATAATATAACCATTCTTATTTTAAATTATTTTTCATGATATAAATACTCCAAATATATCAAATTTCTTCTTATAATTTCTTCATTTTTCATACAAATTTTACTTTTTTAAAAAATAGTACTCAATATTCATTAAAAACAATAATTTACAACTTATTATTATAAAAAATGAGGCCCTTAAATTTGGGGGCCTAATACGCATGTCTTTTTTTTAACACTATCGAGCCACCCACCAAAAAATGGGCCGCATGACTATAGTGACTAATTAAAAAAAAAGAGTTGATCTCGATATATAAGAACAGTAACATGTTAGCATATTTTGATGGGACTGCTGCAATTTGAATGATGCAATAAAAAAAATCATTATCTTATTCCCTTCATTGCGTAAATTGACAAGGCAAGAATACTACTGTTTCTGGATGGGTACTCACGCTACGATCAGATTGTGATTGCTCATGAGGATCAAGATAAGAAAACTCTCGTTTATCATTGTGGCACATATTAAGACTTTGCAATGCGTCAACTACCTTCCAGAGATGCATGGTGGCCAACTTCCATATGGTGGAGGAGTTCGTGGAGATTTCATGGACGATTTCTAAGTGTTTGATAAGTCATTCTATGTGTGTTTGAAATTTTTTGACAAGTTCCTTGCTCATTACGAAGAGACAACCTTCGTGCTAAACTGGGGAAATGTCATTTCTAGGTGAGGGAAGGCATTATGTTGGGTCTTTAAGTGTTAAAGCAAGGCCTAGAGGTTGATCGCACAAAAGATGAAGTAATAGAGAAGTTATGACCTTCAATCTCAGTGAAAAAAGGTGAGGAGTTTCCTTGAACATGCAGGGATTTCTCCCTATGTGCAGTCTACTAGAAAAGGAGGTGAAATTTCAATTTTAATGGAAGTTGCATCAAGAAATTTTCTAGGTGATGAAGAAGAATTTGATCGAAGCTCCAATTCTAATTGCTCCGAATTGGGAGATGCCTTTTCAGTTGATCTGTGATGCGAGCGATGTGGTTGTTGGTGTAGTGCTTGGGTAGAGGAAGGAGAAAGTCTTCCATTTGCCTATTATTCTAGCAAGACACTAGACTCGGCTCAAGTGAACTACACTATGACTAAAAATGATATGCTCATTTTATAAGTTTAGGTCATATTTGGTGGGAACCAAAATTATTGTTTATATTAACCATGCATCTATTAGGTACCTGTTCAAGAAGAAAGATGTAAAATCGAGGCTTATTAGGTGGATCTTTCTATTGCAGAAATTCGATATTGAGATTAAGGACAAAAAAGGGTCAAAGAATCAACACTAGTCAAGATTGAAGAGTTGGTCTCATGTGCTAGATGAAGGGTGAATGCGTGAAGAGTTTCCAAATGATCAGTTGCTAGCTTCGAGTGTTATAACATTTTCATTTTCCAGCTTAGTTTGTAATTTCCATTTCTACAGTCATTTATCAATCAGAAAATTGACCCAAAATATTTCTGCTTCTAGATCACCACAAAAATCTTTCATTTTAACTTAATTTCCAATATACATTGTCAATCGAAATTGTCTAAGACAAACAAAGTTGTCGACAAGATCTTGTATTGTTCCGGATGAGAGCCTTTTCGTTTCGGATAGTAACTCAGAAAAGGTGTCTCCCCGACTCTTTTTTTTTTTGGTTCCATGACGAGTTAAATTTAGAGTGTTTTTCCAAAGAATTATTCATTTCCTGTTCTTTTCTTTTGGGATTCAATACGTATATTGATACAAAGCAAAACAACAAATCATCTATATCAACACACAGTGATGTCCAGATTTACATCTGCAGCAACTTGACTTCCCAAATGAAGAAACTACTGATACGAGGAAAATGTACATAATTAACACCTTGAGGACAAAAAATCATCCAATGATCACTTCATTTCAGAGTAAACTAGATTTTCATCACAATCGAGCAGGCTCAGTCAAATAATTCACAACCCTGTTCAAAAAGTTCAGGCCAAAAACAGTCTCTTCGCAGTTGACTTTTACTTTAGTGTCCAGCGGTTCGGAGCATCTACCTTCAAGAGTAATAGTAATTAAACATGGGATTGAGTTGCTTAATATCTCACCACTGAACCTAAGCCTTACACCTGATGCATCATCGAGGTTGGTACCAACAGGCATGTCCACGGATAGAAGAAAAAGATTGGAATTACTAAGCACCTTCAAAGCCAAAGTTTCACAGATTACAAGGAAGTTGTCCTTTGCTAAGGGGCTTTCAAGCTTGTTAAGTTCTTCAATATGGTCAATGAAAGTACACCTGTAGCAAATTATAGGAAAATTGTCACAAGAGAATCCTAGAACAAAGAGTGTAAAGCCCACAAAACAACAAGTTGTGGAGAACTTCAAACTTCCATTTACACATCTTAAAACTAATATTTCTCAGATGTCCTCTTTGTAGAGGGTGTTTACTTTCTTTCCCATTTGTAAGGTTCAAGAACCGGGGCATCCACACACAATTCAAGAACAGAGAATCACCATCATTTTCCATAAATGGGGAGAAATGGCATATCTCAGTTTATTTACCCCTAATAAAGTATCAGCAGATCCGCAAATAACACAATTGGATCTGCCAATTTGGTTTGATAAAAGCAACAAACTCTTGGCCTCTCAACAAAGACATGAGACACAACAATAACAAACCGAACATCAAGGGTTCAAACAACTGACCTCCTTATATATTCAAACATTCCAGGCAGCTGAGATTCCTTGATTGAGAACATATTGATTTCCATAGGAAGAGGTTTTACAAAATACCCAATATCAGGTCTCAACTTCACAGGATACTTCTTGCCATTGCACCATAAAAGCAGCTTAAGGGGCAACAGATGATGGTGGAACCGGACCTGAAGGATTCTCTGCATAACCTGACCTCGCTCCAGCTTAGCAATTTCTTCCATTGGAACTAGAGTCGGCACATCATTAACAGACATCTTGGAACTACAAACAAAAGATGAACAAGTGCAAGAGCCCTCACCAACTTGAAGAAAGAGTAAGATGCCACAGCATGACTAAACAGAACGACCGTACTGCCAAAGTTATCATATTAAAACTAAAAATCAAAGACAACGACAGCAGATGAACAGAATAGAACGTTTCATAGCAACAGAGAAGAATAGGAAATTAATTAAGACAAAAATGCACCCTATACACTATCAATCGTATTATATGAATAACTGACCATTCAGGAAACTGGGGCCAGGTATTGAGATGTTCCAATTATCCATTTCAATAAACTAGAGACGGATTATGTATTTACATTTCTGTAATGGTCTCAGCTAGCTCTATGATAATATCTACTTTTCTCGTTGAGCATTTCACTGAATGCCTGAAGAGCAGTGAAACACTAAACTCCTGGCCACTAGTTCATATAGCAACAAGAGGAACTGAAAAAAAGTTTTCTAGATGAGAGAGAAAACCTTCACAATGGACAGCATAACTTAAAGAACTATCTTATCATTACATCTAGGAAAAGGTTGACTGACAAAAGAAATATTCAAAAGGACATGCTCTCAAACCACCATTATTCACCATAAGAATTCAGTATTATTTTGACCAACAAAGTAAATATTGAAAATTGCAAAGCACAACAATAACCTCTCATCTGATGTCAGCACTTGATCTGAAGATTCTACCCTCATGCTAGAAACCTCTTCGATCAACTGTAAATTTGACATAGCTTCCACTGAATTGTTGGTAAATGTGACCTGAATACAAACAAGCAGAGGAGATATGCTTGACATCTCTGATGAAAATATGTATTCCACACTCAAGCCATTTCCATTTGCAGGATCTAACAAAGTGTAGGACTTAGGTTTCACTCTGCTACTAATATCTCCAATTGAAATTCTGGCCAATGATTGACAGACATTATTTAATTCTACCGGATTGTGGGTAGAACCAGGATTGTCATCCAACCAGGATTCAAGAGATTTTATCGACATTAATTCCCCAAGATCATTGGAGTCAAAATTTTGATAAAACCTTGGTCCCAACTGATTCCCATGAGCATTGCCATTGTCAGAAAGATGAATCAGTGGACCAGCATGCTCATCATCATCACTCACAGACCCACTCCTGTGGCTACCGTGAGTTCCACTTGAACCAGTTTTAGAATCTTGAGAATTGTAACCAGATGTGCTTTCTTCATTTAGTGATCCAGATACCGAGTTAGCATCATCAGTTTCATATGATTCACTTTGGGTGGCTCTATTCCTTGGTTGTTTCATACCTATTACCATATTGGATTCGTGAGTAGTATCATTGCAGATCAAACTTAATGGCTGTGGGAGAGGTTCATATCCTGGAGCAGCATGAAGAACCATCTGTGAAAGAGATCCAGGAAGATAAAACCGATAAGCTAATGGTTCTGAAGGAACGGGTTTTGTTTCTCTCCCAAATAAATGTCCTACAAGTACAGGCAATGTGCTGTCAGGAGTTGATTCTTCCAACTCATGAGTGCCTTTGTAGTGAGATAAGAGTTTCTGTAGAAGACGTCCACGGTCACGGATATCATAGTTCGAGTCACATTTAGCTAGTTCAAGTACATAGTTCAAGAGTGTCTTGAAGGTTGATAGTGCTTCCCCTTCTGCATGTAATAAGACCTGAAAAAAATCCAAGCCTATTGTTGATTAAATGAGACAAGGTTCCTGAAATAATCAACTCGAGGTTAAGAAATTCAGCCATTGATTAATCAAAGGAAATTATTTCATAAAAATACCAAATCAGCTACATATTTGGATAGCATCTCTTTCTCAAAGAATACACGAGTGTGCAACATCTTATCTTTATACTTTTGAGGAACCCGCTGACAAATCTATGAGCAGAATAAGTTCAATATGTAAAGTCACAAAGGTATGTCAGGTTACACAATTTTTAGCAATCATATTTTATGACAGATTAACTCATATTACAGAGAGCTTTGAAAGTACAGCCAACCTCATAACAAAGATACTCTAATAATCATCTTTAGTTTGTCAAAAGGATGCATGTCATTTATTGATTTTGTTGGATCCTTATGAAGATAAACAAACACCATAACACGTCCTGCAAATAACAGAATCCACATCTCATATCAATCTCCCCCTCAGTAGATACTGGAGTAACTAAATCTAGCACAAATCGAACCATCACCGATAGTGGAGATGATGCTCCTACAATGTCAGTTGTGCTTCATAATAGCAATTAACGCCATTAACCAGTAAGGTCACCTTCTCTGCTGTTTGATTTTAGATTCATTTTTTGTCTAAACAATGAAAAGTACAGACATAGGCAAATATTCCGATCAGGCCAAGAACATCAATCGAATATAATTATGAGAAAAGAAGATTTCCCAGAGTTAAAAGTACAATTAAGATAAGTGCAAAATTATCCATCCAAAAACATTCGAACTAGAGGCTCATTGAAGAAAAACAAATATATTTGTAGTGCTCTACCTTGACCAACGCATTAAGAATCTGGAGCTTCGTTTCAAGTGCTTCAGAAGAAAAAGTCCAGGCAAGATACTTGAGAACTGTGGGTAACACCTTTGGAATTATATGTCCCATGGAGTTATACTCGCCCAACATCCAAATAATCATTGCACGTGCACTTGGTACACGGATAGAATCCAACTTACTAGCCAAATGAACAATCACCTTTATCAAAACAAGTGAGTGAGTGAGTAAATTCTGTGTCAAAGATTGTTGTATATACTTCTTTTTTTTCTTTCTGGGTTTTTGACAAGTATGTTAACCATTATATGCAGGGAGAACATAAAATGACGCATGTAGCACCTATCTTAAGCAATGTGTAAGTAGAAAAAGAAGAAGAAGCAAGGTGAAAGTAAATTGTTACAACTTATACACCAGAAACAGATCTTATTAAAATGACATTTCTGCAAGTCTTGCATTTAGTAAGTATCAATTATAACTCTGAATTTTGATAACCTGCAATACATCCACAGGTCGCTTAGTGATGTATTGCAGCAGGATTCAATTCCTGCTCAACCCAAACTGAACAGTCAACTTATCATGCAATTTCAAAGGTTGATATTTGTGCCAGGGAGTAGACTTTGGCACGTGATGGTGAATGGTCTGTTCAAGTCAAAAGAAGTCGAATTTGAATAACTTGCAATTGAAATGATTTCTTGCTTCCAAAAAAATAAAACCTGAGAATTTGGGAATAAGAATGCTAGCTGTCTATTTCTCTATACTTGACTTAGCCACATGTTTGTCTGCTTCCCCACATTTTTCAGGTTTTTGATCTAGCGCCCTGGGCTGGTTCTAGCATGACATCATATAATGGCGCTACGTTTTACTTTTGTACTCTTTGTATCTGTTTGATGCCAGTACTGAAACACCTTCATTAAAAAAATGGGATGAAGGATAATTGGTAGCTCATGTTTTTTCTGTAATTAATTGGTAGCTCATGTTGCCATCTCAAAATAAAAGTAACATAGATTTTACGTGTAAAGTTTCAACTCATGGTTCAGCTAAAAAACGGAATTTCCACATTTCTGGTGGTAATCACTGCAGGCTCCTTTAGTGGTGTTCTCTAAACTATAAATATTTTGTTTAATAAATGTGTCTAAGTTACAATTAGAGCTCAAATTCAAAAATTCCATGTCAGAAAATTTTAACAGTGCATTAAATTTCTGCAGCACGTCTTTTGAAGTGTACATGAGAGAGGTGGCAAGACAAGTCTATTAGCACCTTCTTCTCCAAAGGAAAGTGAACATGCAACGTTACCTGTTAAAACCAGAGAGGATCCAAGATTTGGAGGTTTCGGGGGCCACTTTACTGTAAAGTTAGCGTATTAATTATATGATTCCAATAGAGTAAACATTTGATCAGTTTGATCAACTTCTGTTTGCAGTTCGGGTTATTTGTGTTCAATACATAGATACATATTATTCCAAATATTATTTAGAAAGGTTCGTGTTTAGACTGGTACATCAACTCAAGCTTACAAGCATAATTTCTATAATACAAAAAAATTATTTTCTAAATCAGCATGAACCAAGAATCAACATACCCTTGTCTTTTGTATTTTGTTAAAACATATAAATAAATATAAAATAACATGTAAAATTCAAGATAAGAGACGTAAACAGAAATGAAGCTGGGGCAACAGGAAAAGATTATTAAAATTTTGATGAAGAGAGAGGAGAAGATAAAGAAAGAAAAATGATACGAATCCATAGAAGATAAATAGAACTTGTTCATTTGATTTCCACTTGTAGTGAACGAGTGAGCTTGCATTTGTAAAGTACAATACCAAAAGTTCCCGTGAAGAAAAAAACAGAAAGAAAAAATGGTCAAAGAAATATACTAAATGTTTTTAGAAGAGTAGCAACAAGGATTCGGACTGGTTTTCCTTGGGAGGAAAACATAGGGTTTAGCCACTAGCACCGTGGACCATCTTGATACGCCGGAGCCAAGTTTTATATTTATAACATTTCTTATACATATATATAGAGAGAGCTTAAACCGAGGTAAAAAATCCTCCCCTGGACAAAAGACCCCTAAGTTAATAATAAGTCTGCCTTGTACCTAAAGCAACACTTCTGTTCCAATTTGTGTGACAGTATTCGACTCCTTATGGATTTTAAAGTAAAAAAAGGGGAGACTTTTGAGATTTGTGGTCTTAAACATGTCATTGCTCATTATATTTGTGTGGCTATAAGACTTCTAAAACTTGTGGTTTTAAACATACCATAACATTTGTGTCTATAAAAACTTCTCATTACAGGAAAAATGAGAAGTTTATAGTTAAATGTTTTCAAATATAAAAATGTCAAATTCTTTTTGGAACGGACAAATAAGGAAATACTGTCATGTACACTTAACGGAGAAAGTATTTGTTACCAGATCAAGAAAATTCCTAAAATATCATCATTAATTAACAGGTAACAAAATGATAATGATTGACTAGAAATTGCAGAATGTGCAAATTTGTCGAGTTAGTAAAGCAACTCACTTTATCATGACTTGAGTGTTCATGTTTTATGATTGTTTTGATGGAATTTATTGCTTGAATCAGAATAATTGCTTCTTCATCCATTGATGCTATGTCCACATCTGAAATTTCTGCATGTGTCCATGATCACTTAAAAAACTGAAACTAAATAAATGAAGAAATGAAGCTCAGAATTACAAAAAACAAAAGCTCTCCTTTAGATTCCATAGACAGAAGATATTTTTACCAGATGAAGTCAGAACTAAAAGCCCTTCCAAACATATGCTTGCAATATTTGGAAGTCGTTGGGCACATAAGCCAATAGCAGCAACAGCGTCTGCAGCAAACCTTCTGTCTGGATCTTTAATATAATCCTAGAAATGACTGACAAATTAGAACCAACTTGCATGACTAAAGGCGAAGTTAACACGTGACTGTAAAGAGATTGAAAACCCCAATGTGCAAGCAACTAAATTGCAACATAAGAAAAATCATAAAATGCACACGTACTCCTTTTTTGTTGATAAAGAATAAACCAAACATTACATTCAGTGGCATATAAAAAAGAAGAGAAAGGTGCTTTACAGGATTCATGACTGTATGAAGCTGAGTTTGGTTAGTCTATAACATCTCAAATAGATCAAGACAATCACTATGGTTTGAAAAATGCACATAAATTTAGATAAAAAAGTGTACCTGGAACTCATTAAAAATAGGTGAAATTGATGAATCTGTCGCAATTAAAGATAGTATGTCAAGCTTCAGAGCTTTCACTGGATATGGATCAGTAGAGCTCACGAAGAAGTCTTCGAAATGGGAAACAAACAAGGTAGGCATTGCTTTAGCGAACACTTGAATGTTACAGAGTACCTGCATCAACCAACGAATTATATATACACCAAAAGTAGGGAACGTATTGTAGATGGCAGCAAAGTTGGGTTATAGAGTCTTCACAAAAACAAAGTTTTGATTGCAGCAAAATAATGCGGTCATAGTTTATTAAGGAAGACAAAGTCCAAAAGAACAGTCCCTAAGGGGTCGTTTGGTATGAGGGAGAAGAGTCAATAATCCAGGGATAAAATGCAGGATTCTTTATCCTGCATTTGTTTAGGGGTATTAATTAGTCCCGGGATTATTTATCCCACATATACTATAATGATGGGGTAAATTATTCCATATATATGGTGGGATAACTTATCCCGTGGGATATCCCAAACCATGGGATAACTTTAGATATCCCATTCCCCATACCAAACAACCCTAACGATCTAACTACCTCATCTCACTAGCTAGTAATTTACTGGAGAATTCGAACTTTCTTAAACCATGACCAAAAATTTCGCTAACTTGTGAATTCCAGTGGAGAAGAGCTCTAATCCAGTTCCAAGAAACACTTTTTCTACAACCTAAACTGTGGATAAACATCATTGAAGCCCCCAAGATTTGTAGGCCGAACAAAATGTGAAAAAGACTTTAACCAAGTAAATTTCCGGGCAAAGAAATTAATTGGCAGATGTTGATTTGGTGGCTGAATTTAGGAAAGCAGCAACTTGACCATCAGCACTTTTTTTGTTACAAGTCAGTGAGTGACTGTCACTACTATTTAAGCATCAAATATGAACGTTCAACTAGAAATATCAGTCTACATGACAAGAAAAGTGAGAAATCACAAAAAGGTCATGGCGAGCAACCCACTGCCCTTGAGTTGTCAGCCTACCTTCCCAAACGCATATTCCTCTTCCTCCAACCTCTAAGTCACGCTGCACCAGCAACAGAATGACATTGTTTCTTTTCACACTCTTTTTAGGGAGCATAGAACTCCAGCAGCACCTCGTGAAATTAGGAAGTGGAGATAGTCAAAATATTTCCACATGTGCCTTTGCCTCATCGAAAGGTTAACACAGCGCAAGGTGATTTTAAGCAATTATAAGCAAGAGAATTTTGAGTACGGTACAATGTTTTAACCTCTCGTGAAATTTATATTGCCATGTTTGTTTCAATCTACAATACCGTTTTAACTGAATACAAACTCATCAATGCTTGAATTCCCATAGAAGGTCATATGCATTGCAGATGACAAACTCCTATAGGAACTGTCCAAGAAGTTAACAGAGGATAAATGTTATGTTGTCAATGCTTAAATAACTAAAACGCCACCTGTCAGCGTTTGTTCTCCATCACTCTAGCCTAAAAAGTTCAATGGCTCCTGAGACATATAACCAAGTATATAAGAATCAGTTTTGACTCAAACTATTGGAAGACATTCATTACCACGTATTTTGAGGCATCGGATGATCTCAACAGAAACAACAAAGGCTTAACAATTCTTTTTAATTCTTCTTTTGGTGCCATAATCCAGTGCACTCCAGCAGCAGCAAGTACCACTGCACTATTTTGACTCCACAGTAGAGGTAAAGTACACTGTAGCAGGATCTTCACATCATCGTTACTTTTTGCGGATGTAAAGTCTGATAAGTCACTGAAAGAAAAAGCTCTTTCGGAACATGGTCGGGATAAATACTTATCTGGTCCTTCAAGATAACTCCTGGATACCATTTCTGCTATCTCAGATTCACAAACTACCCTCCCAATGTCATTGGTTCTCTCTTTGATTCCAAAATAGGTTTCAGATCCTTCCTTTTCTGAATCAGAATTCTCTGGAGAATGGGAAGCCACCATCAAGGATTCTTTAACAAGCCCATGCCTAGCAATACTATACCGTATAAGGATCCCTATCAAAACAATCTGACCCCATTCTTCCACATCAGGGAGAGTCTCGCACAGCCTTCTATAATTTTTTGCAATTAGAGAGAAATTATTAGGACATATAGAAGCAAATGCAGCAGCAGCAGCTCCAACTACTCCAGGAGCGTTGTCATTCAGAAGAATCCCAACAAGCTGCAAAACATAACAGTAGATGCAGTAGAAGTCAAATTCAGGAATAATGAAATCCAGTTGCTTGTTTTTTTGGTTTTTTTGTATGACATGAGCATGATTGACGCCACGATTGCAGTTTATTTGTAGAAAACACATGGCAACACAGAGGAAAATACGAAAAATCAAAATTGAGTAAAGTTCTTTTTTTGTTTTGGTGAGAACAGAAGGCCCCAAACCACTGTCAAAAGTGAAATTAAATCATATTTAAACAGCTTTAGCTATTGTATAAGTCAGAAGTCTACATTTCAGGACAATTCAAGAGAATGGCTTAGCTTAGCAACAGATCTGTTATGATATTTAGATAAATGATTAGAGCAGTTCTTTCCTGTATAAGTTACAAGGACATGATTACTTTATAAAGCTACAAAACCTACCTCTTCAATAGTACTAATATTCTCCTCCAAACGCAAATCATGCAACTTTGGGAGTGCATTAGCAGCACACTTCCTAACATATACTGATGGATCTCTTGCACATCTTCCCACAGCTACAAGAACAAGGGGTGCAATCACATGAAGGCGAATTCCTGCCATTGTACGAAGTGCCCACGCCCTTACCAATGGATTAGGATCTCCCAAATCCTTCTGGAAACAGTTAATTGAAAGCAATGCTTCATTTGGACGCCTAAAACATAAATAAGAGAATAAGGTTATTTTTTTCCTCATGTTATTGTAATCTCATTAAAAAAAATTGGTGTCATACTTTTCAGCATAATGCAGGAGGTACAAGTAGACCAGTTTCTTGACTTCCATTGATTGTGAAGCCACATTTTTCACCACCTACAGTGCAGTAATGAAACAAACTTCAATAGAAGTTCAGAATTTGATAAGAAATAAAATTGTGAGAAACCTGAGGGAAGAAATTGGAGATGTTGCAGCCTTGGGCAATGAGAGCAAGTAATCTCTTGAGGGCTTCACATTTTTCGGAGTCGAATTTGCTGTCGAGAAGGGGAGCAATATTGACATCATCAGGATCATCGTAGAGGTGGGCATCCGTGCCGATGCGGAACATCAAACTTGAGGCTTTGCTCAGTGAATCTGCCGTCGCGCCAAACTGTGTGAACATTTTCTAACTCTAATCCGATCCACTCTTCAGCTTCAGCGATTCAACTCCGACTAGCACCAGTTTAGCAACTGATGTCTTTCGCATTCTGGGTTTAGCCTAAGTTATTATTGCAACTTTAGGTGCACAATTGGGAAAATGAGCAAAAAAAAATGTGAACAAGTTTCTATTTAAAAAATAACAAAAAAGGATAAGTGGGTTCCTTTTATTTTTCTTTATTTTTTTATTTTTTAACATTAATAAAAGGAATAAAATAATAACATCTTTCGAAATTGTCTGGACAACTACTTGGACAACTTCTACAGTTGCTTGGACAACTTCTACGGTTGTCAAGCGACTAAAGAAGTTGTCCCGACAACTAAAGAAATTGTCCCGACAACTACGACAGTTGTTGGACTAAAGTTAAAAATACAAAGTTTGGGAATATTATTTGTCACTTCTACCTAATTTTTAAGACTTGAAGGACTCCTGCCTAATTAACAAACTAGTTTGTCCCTACTACTCTTCAATCCCGAGTACAGAAGTAGACCTATATCTTATTTATTTCATAGTATTTGATGAAATGAACAATGAAATGATGAAATGAACAAACAAATGATGAAATGAACAATGAAATGATGAATCCCTAGAAGGGTTAAGTAAGAGTGTGAAACACACTAAATGGCCAAGTGCATTGGCATATGATGAAATGAACATTCACGTAAAATGGGGTGAGTAATTATGAAGAGCAAATGTGCTAATGTTAATGAATGTGGTGACAACATTATATGAGGCTAATGTAAAAGATGAGATCAATCTCAAATGAGCCTAAGTAAATGTTACCAAAACGTACTCACCTCTGAGAGTGTAAAGTTAATGAAGAGACCAGTCTCTATGAACACTCTAATGAAAGTATTGAGATTAACACACTTAATACTAATGATGAGATGAGAAATTATCTATTGAGCTATGATGTCCTTATACTAGAAGACAACTTCCATGACGTATGAGTTGAATGTAATGGAACTTTATACTGAGCACCGATAGACTAGCTATGAGCGGTGATGCCTTCTTTCGGGAAGGGCGGAGGTTCACGTAACTCTCATGAGATGAGACTGTTCGGCATGCCGGGTATGGGTCTCCTTATATCTCCTAGTCTTCGAACCTATACTGCCAATATAGGGATCTGGCGGGGTTCAATTCTCATGTACGCTAGCATGTTTTGGGTCACTTTCGCCGGTGATTCCACCTCTTTTCGGTGTGGGGTTTCATGACACTGGATTTCATGATGCTCACATGATCTATGTCGGTTTAAAGTTAAAGTTCCTCATGAATGAATGAGCCTGCCTCAAATGATACACATAATGAAATGAATGATACCAAAGGTGTTAGGATAGGATAATCAAGAGGTGAGCTAGACTTAAGTAATGACACTAGGTAATTCTTGATCATTGCACAGCGAACCCGATGAAAGTCTTAAACTACATCCTAGGTATAACTGGTGTTTACACTAGCCTATGAATGAAATTAAATGAAATGAAGTACGTATGAATGAATAAAACAGACTCTGTGTTTGCTAAAGAAGGCTCCCTAGTTGAGGTACCATATGTTGAACCCTTATTTTTGGGAAGTCTTGATTTAAAGTCCATGATTCCAAGGTCTCATGGTATATGAACGAATGATATGAAAAATATTATGTGATATATGAAATATGTTATGTGCTATGTGCAAGATGTTATGTGTTGTGTGCAATATGATAAGTATGATGATGCATGTTACTCTCATGACATGACTTTGCTAATCCAAATTTGGAAAGCTCACTAACTTTCCTAATCCCAATTTGGCAAGTCCACTGACTTCACTTTCCATAATCATGTTTTTAGGAAAGAGTTGTTCTTAATCATGCATGTCCTTGGTGTGTGATTGCATATACCCATACTTAGTACAAGTGTGTACTAATCCCATACAACTCTACAGTTTTAGGTGTAGGCACAGGTGGACGCTAGAGCTACAGGTTGACGTTGAAACTATCCGGACGTGGAGCATTCATCTGGAGTTGGTAGGCCATCATGCTTTCGAGGATGCTTGCCCATTATATTCTAGCTTAGTTATAGGATTGAGCTAGTGGAGTATGTTCCACTAGCATTTCTTTCCGCTTTTGTTCAGACATTGTATTGGTGCCATTTTGGCAAGTATACATTTAATTCTATATTAAACTATTTCTTTCATTTGATGATCTTAATGTTAGATGGTGGATGGTGAACAATTATGAATCTAATAGAATGATTAGTATGTATGTTAAGAAACAAAAAGTTTCAAATTTTCCGCTAAAATTAACCTAGACAAAGTAAGAATGACGTAAGTAGGCTAGTCTGCAACCTCTGAGAGGTCAACAACACTAGTCTCGTCTGGGGTCCAGACTCCGATCGTGACAGTGATGTAGCTAAGTATCTTGTCTTAAGCTTTGATTTAGTGTTGAATTATGGTGTGTTGACTCTTTTAGTATTATTTTTGTAAGGCCTAAATGATGAATTACGAAGGAGACTTGGTAAGTCTTATGATCTCTATCTGTAATTCTAATTGTGATTAATTATGGTTAAGTCATGATGTTATATTGGAGTATTCCCTGTGTTAGGATTGATAGGGTGGTATGAGTAGTCCGCCTTCTTTCAGTTTAGGGTTATATGACACTGGATACCACACTTGCTCATGTGGTCTATGTCAGTTAGAGTAAGATGTTCCCAAAAGGTAAAGTGAATTAAAAGATTGAACTCTAACTAGGACAACCTAAGGCGTCTAGCTTGGTCTAGGTAGGGGTATGAGACTCTACCTAAGCATTGCACTAGTTAACATTGAGGGGAGTCTTAGGAGGATGTTCTTATGTATTTTTATGTTTAGGATGATTTATGATATGTATATGAAGGACTTGCACATTATTAATGCTATATGTTGACTATTTGACTTATGAGTACGTGTTGGTTTGTTGTTAAAGTAAGATGAAATGTATATCTAAATTCCATATTATATGAAGTAGGCTGTTAGTCATGATTCTTGTTGGGTTACTTGATTGAGTAAGGCTATGGGGCTTTGCTTGGTCATTGCACTTGTTGACTTGATAGGGGCTCATGGGTAATTTTCTTGTTTTGTTATAATGAAATGTACAAGTTAATACATTTGATTAGAATGTAGGAAATATAAAGTTAATACAAAATGTGCCAAGTATTAAAGCAAACACAACATCATAAGAGCATCTCAAAATGGTCAGTGAACATAAGACATAATCATAAGAGATAATAACATGTTCATAAGCATAATATCCAAAATAGGCATCATATAATCACAAGTCAACATAAGACATACTTAATGAGCATAGGAGATGAGTCATAGTCTTTATAAGCCAAGTCTTCATCATAAGCTTCATATAAACATAATTGACTCTTAGTCATCTATTATTATAATAGCACCATACTCAATTAACCTCAAAAGCATACAAGCACAAATCATAAATAGCATTCCATGATACCACCCAAGACAAGTATCCATTTTTGGTCTTCTTAATCATAGTCTGTATGTACAGTTAAGTCTTAATCTTTCTACCATAAGAGTATCACACTTTTAAGTAACCTCAAATCACAGTTGTGTAATGCATGAAAAGAATCCCATACTACCTTTCATACTAAGCATAACCTTGGAGTCATCCTAGTTATATTCACTCTACTTTGGTCTCATTATTAACTTCCTTCATGTAGACAAGGAAAATATCTCCTTAGTCAATCATATCATGTCAAGGAAGATAACTATAGAACAATATTATATAAGCATATATACATCAGATAATATAAACATGCTAAGCTAGACACTTAAGCTTCATCATTAATGTTTATAATATCTTAACCTCATATCATAAGGACAAGGGTGTTCACCTCTTAGTCATGCATGTATTAGAGAGTTATCTAGAACTAATTGTAACACTCCAAAAGTCTAATACCTAATATAGAGCCTCACAAGAGTGTCTACGAGTTTAAACACTGTTTTAAGGTCAATATTGATGTATAAAAGTTATTTAGAATGTTTTAGAGTCAAAACGTCAAGGAACATGCATGACGTCCGTAGACTAGTGCAAAAGGTACTAGCGTGCCTTAGCCTATTTGACAAGGTTTTAGGAGTCGAAATATAATAAAATTTTGTGGGATGATGTTAATAATGTATTAGAGTTGGTTTAGGGTCAAAACGTTTATGTACGACTCCCCAAGGACCAACCAAGGGTCCTTGATAAGGACCCTTTCATTTTGGCTAAAAGTTGTCTAAGACAGTAGCAATCGACGAGGGAAAGGCTACGAGGTGTGTTACAATCGACGGGTCGTGGATGGACACAATCGATGGTCACTTGAAATTTTCATGGAAGGGTCATTTTGGCAAGTCTTTGACCAAAACGACGACTGCACAGAACGGTGGGAGTCCTGGCCATGCACTGACCTGCGACTCGTAAGTCGGGGTCTCGTAGGTCAGAGTCACTGTTTGCTGTCAAGTTTTAGTTAGTTCATTTAATTAATTTAGTTAGTTAGGGGGTTAATTAGTGTTTAGAGGTTGGTTAATTAGGTTAGTTAATGAACTATATAACTTACCCCAAGTCTAAACACAACTTAACACCTCTAAATTCTCAAAATCGAATTGCTCCCCCTTCTCTCTACTTTCTCTCCCTAAAGAAGTTCCATATAAGACCAAAGTCGAAAAAGGGTTATAGGGAAGAAATAAAAATATTTTTATCCATCAATATTTATCAATTAGCAAGGTATTATATCATTCCACCTTTGGGATTCCTTTCCTTGAAGGGTTCCTTCAAAATTGGTTTTCAAAAAGATGAATTCTTATGGGTTTCTTTCTATTACGAAATTAATTTTCTAAATTGCATTGTATATGGATTACTTTGATTATTATTCTTATACTATGGTGTATTATGATTCAATTATGCTAGTTTTTGATGAATTAACCTAGTTTGTTGAATAGATCATGAAATTAACCCAAGTCCCTAACCTTAGGTTATGAACTAGTGATAAATTGATGTATAGTGATTCACTTGACTTCATTATTGTGTTAATTACTATATTGTGATGATATTACATCCATTTTTGGTTTGAATTGGATGGTTGATGGCAAAACGTTGGATGATGTCTTGTGAAGGATATTGGGTAAGTCTTGTGATCTCGAACCTTTACATCAATTATGATTACTTGTTTTTAGTGATGAAATTATATTGAAGTAGACCTTATGATGAGATCAATTATGGTTGGTATTATGTTTAATTGAAATGTCTTGATTATGTAATGATATAAGGTTGGTGATGAAGTACCTATGTGATTTACTATGATATAATGATGTTAATGTGCTAATCTAACATATGAGGGTTGTAATGAAAGGTGTTCTCATTAAATTCCTATTGAGCTATAACTATGAATATATAAGGGTTATACCGTATGACCTAAACTAAGTTGTGATAAATGATGAAAAACATTTCAAAAGGGACTCTAGCTTAGCTCTGAGTGAACTAGAAGTGAGGAGTGTCCCTTCCCACATAGGGAAGGTATGTTCACTAATGTACTCATGATATTGGAGACTATCATGCATGTAGAATAAAGAGGGTCCCAAACACATCTCTTAGTTCTTGAACTATGTTGCCCCCATAGGAATACTAGCTAGTGGATCCACATAGATGCTATGTTCATGTTTTGGTACTACCTTGGCAAGTAGTCCACCTTCTTTCAGTGTAGGGTTCTATGACATCGGATTTCACATTGGCTCATGTGGTTTATGTCGGTTAGGGAAAGATGTTTCCGAAAGTAAAATGAAGTAATAAAGTGAACTTAACTAGGATGGCTTGAGGGGTTTAACTTAGTCTAGGTAGGGAAGTCTTAGAAAAATGTTCTTACGTGTTTATATGCCTATAAATGTAAATAATATATATATATATATATATATATATATATATATATGTTGATATTACATGTTAATGACAGTATGTCATATTGGTTTCACTTATGAACATATGATTGGTCTTCATTGATAAAGTATGATGATGTCTACTCTTAATAATAAAGTATATAAAGTTGGACACTTGTTATAGTTCTTGTTGGGTTTACTTGGTTGAGTGAGGTTATGGGGCCTTACTTAGTCATTGCACTAGTGGACTTAATGGGGGTGTATGAGTGATGGAGTTGCTTAGGTTATGATGTTATGAACTATTACTCATGCACGTCGATGTTATAACTTGATGAGAGAGTTGTCTTGATTATGTGCTCAATTATGTTGATATGCATGTTGACTTGACTAAACTTGGTATTATTGGTCTTGTGATGTACATGGTCTTGACTTAAGGAATATGTGCTTATTAAATTGTATTGGTTATTAAATGTGCATAATGTGTTCTCAAAGTACATTAACATGTTCTTATGAAAGTTCCCTTTTTGGCATGATTCTATGTTGTATGTGCATATAATCCTATACTTAGTACAACTGATGTGCTAACCCCATTTCTCTCTTTCCCCAAACATTTTAGGTTCTAGTCGTTGAAGGGTTCATGACCACTTTGAAGAAAGGCTTGGATCATTTCTTCAAGTGTGGGTATGTCCTTATGTTCCAAGGATGATGCCTTTCTATCACTCTACCTATTTTACATTGTTATAGTCTAAAGACACTCATCCACTCATGTTGTTTCAAAACATTGTTGTAAGCCCTAAGTGACACTTTTACATTTGTTGTAAGGGATATGCCCATATTATTCTATTGTGGTTAGATGGTTTAATATGAGACATCCCTTTTAAGATTATATTATGTATGTTTTTTATATGTGGCATAAAATTAGAAGACTATGTATTCTTCTTATACGAGGAGTATATGTACACTCTCTATGAATATATTATGTGTAAGCGAGAGGTCTAAGTAAACCTCATGAAGTATATGTAGATAAAAAGATTTAATTTTCTACACCTTTTAACCTATGAATGTAATGATGAATTCTAAGAGGCTAGTCCTAGTCCTCTCCGAGGATGACAACGCTGGTTACCTCTAGGGGGTACTTCCCGGATGTGACACTAATATCCAAGTTAATTATGCTCATGTTCATATATGCAAGGGGGAGTCACCTTAAGGCATAAATGTTTTGTTCATCATAAAGGATAAGGGAAGTCACCTCAAGCCACACATCATGGAATCATAAAGACAATGGTATTCACCTCTAGTCATTCTTATTAATGAATCATAGGTATTCGCCTCTATGTTCATTATTAAGAAATATAGGTATTTACCTCCTTCATTTTAAGGTGATATATGTATTCACCTCTATATCAATTTTAATGTGTAATGTAGGTATTCTCCTCCACATCATCACATAAGGATCATGGGCATTCACCTCCATGATCAACATAAAGGCTAATGGGTAATCACCACATGGCTTGGGAGTTACATATACACAAAAAGGTAATCACCCCACACTCCCATGCTTAACTTATTAGGAGTAAAAGAATTCACCACACATTCCTATCATGTAAAGGTATTTTAGGGTAATCACCATAACCTCATCACATTTCATAGTGTTTGGAATTGGATTCATTTTAGGTGAGAATAGCGCAACCTAGAATTATTCTATGTGAAAGAACCTTTTCATATCATATCATATTCATGCATAAAACCATACCTAAAATTCTATATTAGACATTGATATCCTTATGACTTAAGTGAATCTGTCACTTCACATATTCAAGCCTTTATTAGGTAGATTATGTTGTTAAGGATCCTCCACCAAAACTTTATCTATAAAGCTGATATTCACATTTAGACTTTACTCCCAAAGCCTTAGCATCAATATTTAATCATATTTTCATCACTCTAAAGACCTAACATATTATGATCACAAACCTTTTTCCTCAAGCTTTCTTTCTCAATCTTATCATTATAACTAGATTTCAAAGTATTTCAACCATATCTTTTATTACTAGGTGATTTCTGTCACAATAGATCATAAAGGTTCAATTTCATCTTTACATGTCAAGATCCTTAATATTCAATAAAGTCTAGTTAATTTCATAATTATATGATCCTAACTTTGACCATTACTACACATGACATTGATTTTAGATGATCACTCATGAACCTTCCATTTCACCTCTAATGGCATAAACCCACAAAATATCACATTCATCAAATAGACTAAGGATTACCATAAAAATTGTATGAATTCATCATAATATCATTATTAGATGTTAGTAAAATCATAATTAGATATTATCAACTAGATTGGAATCAAACCTAAGCCCTAGCCACAATGCAAGCACAACCCTAGATAGAATTGGGGTTTTGACTTCTTAATTGGGGGAAAACTAAAGGGAACTATGGGGAAAGAACCCATAGATGAATTGTCCAAACATACCTTGTCACATCAGGGTTTACCCCCTAGATGTAACTGGCTTTGTCGTCCTTTTCAAGGACTAAGACTAGCCTCTTAGTCTCATGTCATTACATTCATAGGTTTAAAAATTGCGGAAAAATTTAAAACTTTCATTATAACTACTTGGAGGTTTGCATAGGCCTCTACATACACATAATATATAATCGTATTGAGTATACATAGACCCTTCATAGGAAGGTTACATATCCTTCTTCTTTTATTGCACATACATATATATAAAATATAAAGAATGTCTCAACGATTGTCTCATCTCATACCATCTAGATGATTATCACAATGTGGACATAGCGCTTATATCAATCCAACAAGACCACATATAGTTAGTACAAAAGTATAATACTCAATTGTAAAAGGAAAGAAATGAAAGAGTCTTTAAGCTAATAAAAAGTCCGTAAACTAGATGATGGCATTGCCTTCGAAAGTTGAGGACCTACCCTACTTGGATGGAAAGAAGAATCCAAGCCTTCAGCAATGTCGCCTTCCAAACTCTTCAACGACCGGAACCTAAAATGTTTGGGAAAAGGGAAAGAAAATGGGGTTAGTACCCCACATGTACTAAGTATGAGACCTTATGCACATATACAAGCAAAACATGCTAAAAAGGGGATTTTAGTCAAACATGCAATTTTCCCCTTTAGGAACCTAATGCAAAGCCAAGCAAGTCATATCAATCAACCAAACATGCTTACTAACTCAACAAGTAATACATATTCCAACATACTTGAAACCATGTTTTTCTACAACCCTATCATCAAGGAATGACATCACAAGAATGAATAAGAGTCAATCATATTATAATAAGCAAGACAATTACTCATGAACCCCTATCAAGTCAACAAGTGCAATAACCAATCAAGCCCCAGAACCTTACTCAATCAAGTATCCTCAACAAAAAACCATGATCAATGTCCAACTTTATATAACATAACATTTAGGTTTACATTTCATCATATATTAACATTATGACCCAAGGCATACTCATAAATGAATTAATCAACATATAGTATCAACAATGTGTCATGGTCATCATATATACATCATATATTATCATAACATAAACATATATAAGAACTCCTCCTTAGATTCCTCTCAAGGCTAACTAGTTCAATGTTCAGGTAGAGTCCCATACCCCTACCTAGACTAAGCAAGACCTCTTAGGTTATCCAAGTTAGAGTTCAAGTCCTGTAATTCATTTTACCTTTTGGGAACATTTAGCCCTAACCGACATAGACCACATGAGCTAGTGTGGAATCTTGTGTCATAAAACCCTACCCCGAAAGGAGGACTACTTGCCAAGGTAGTACTAAAACATGAGACATAGCAACTATGTGGATCCATTAGCTAGTATTCCTATGGGAGAAACATAGTTCAAGAACTAGGAGATATAATTGGGACCCCCTTTCTACGCCTTGCATTATAGTATCCAATCTCAATAGTAATGTAGTGTTCCTACTTTCCGTATGTGGGAAAGGACACCCCTCAATCTAGTTTGCTCGGTTCTAAGCTAGAGTCCCTTTTTGAAATGTATTTAAGCCTTTAATTATCAATCATAGCTTAGTTTAGGTCATAGGGTCTACCCCTTGTATAATCATCATAATCAATAGCTCAATAAGAATTGTATGAGTATAAGTCCTTTCATCACAATTCATATAAGTGAGGTTAACACATTAGCATTTCATAGCATATCAAAGAACATTGATAGTTTTCACCATCCTTATATCACATACACCTTAATCTACCTCAAAACATAGTCAAAACATTTCAATTCAACATCATGCCACCCTATAATCCTAGTATAAGGCATACTACAATGTAGCATCATGACTTAACCACAATTAATCACAATTGGAATAAAAGATAGAGATTTTAAGACTTGCCAAGTCTTCCTCACAGTCTATCATTAAGGTTTTACCATCAACCCATAACTCAAACAAATTTGGGGAGTAACATCATCACATAATGATGAACAATAAGATAACAAGGCCAATTGCATATCTATAACACAATTCAACACTAGATCATAACTTAAGACAAGTTACATAGGCTAATTTAACAATACAATTCATAACCTAAATTACATCTCAAGAACTAGAATGATAGGAATATAATTAATCTTAATTTAATCATAATAACACCATAGGATAGTAATCTAATCAACAACCAAATCAATTGAATGATCACTATAATATAGATCAATATCACAATTTATGGTTAGGGATGGAGGATCATATTCTTCAATTTAGACCAAACCTCTACAATTTCCATAATAAAGTTGAATTTTATGTTAATATATTCAATATAACCTAAATAAATCATCAACAACTCAATCCATAACTTCAATTTCGTAATTGAATAAAACCCATAAGAAAACTCAACTTTTGAAATCCATTTTGAAGGAACCCTTTGAGGAAAGAGTCTCAAAGGTGAAATAGATCACATACCTTAACGTTCGACAACAATTTGATGGTGAATTCGTCCCTTTCCAGCACTCAAACCCTTATCCTTGCTAGTCTTCAATGGCAAGTTCAAGTAGAGAGAGAAAGAAGAAAGAAGGAAGAGAGATTATATTTGAGAATTGTCTTAGATTTATGAGGGTTGGGAGTATTTATATTGGGTCTTAAATTAAATTAATTAGACTCCCTTAACCCCTGATTAAAACACCTAACCCCCTAACTAATTAAATGAGACCAACTTAAATTAAGCAAAAAACTTGACCCTCACAGACGAGACCCCGAACGACGGGCCATATGTGAGTCGACGGATCCTTCCTCTCTAGTTTTGCACTCCGTTGATGAGTTCAAAGACTGTGCGAGTGAGGGGATTCCATAAATTGGCTAAATGTGGGACGACGGTGGTATCGATTCCCCGTCGATCCACACATGGACTGTAGCTTGCACCTCTGCATTTCGTCGATGAGTTCAGAGGCTGTGCAGGTGAATGAACCTTCTCAACCAGCCTAAGTGTGGGACGATGATGGAGTCGCAGCCCCGTTGGTCCACACACGGGTCGTCTTCTGTCCAGTTGATGCACACTGCCAGGCAGTGTTCCATTAAACTGCAAGGGTCCTTCTCAAGGGCCCTTGGTCGGTCCTTGGGGGTCGTACCTTGATGTTTCAAATATAAATCAACTTAAACGCCTATTAGCTACCCTTTAACCACTTTTTGTACATTTCCGACTCCTAAAAGTTAGTAAAATAGGTTAAGGCACGCTAACATCCCTTTGAACCAACTTTCCGGACGTCATGGATGTTCTTGGACTTTTGGTTCTTAAACATTATAAAAGACCTACATTCATTTATAATGGAATTAAAAATAGTAATTCAACCTTATGACACCTATGTTAGGATTTATGACACGTCTTGGATTTTCAAGGTGGTACATACCTCTTGTTAAAGGCCTAATCAGAGCTTGAATCAATGGAGAAACACTTCCCTCTTCTCTGCTCTTCTTCTTCTTCTTCACCTCTAGAGTGAGAATATTTGTAGAGTAATTTGGGATTCTTAGATGAATGAGTTAAATCATTAGTTTAGGGGCCATTTAAGCTTATAGAGATAGTTAATTAACTAACTAAATTATCTTCCTTAACCCATCAATCATTAACTTAACCCCTAACCCCTAACTAAAAACTATAATTGAAAAATCTGCATAACCTACGAGCTCACCACCCATGGAGCTTGGGTGGACCTAATGGGCGTGGACCACCTCCGTAGGTGAGGTCTTAAGCTCACAATTTTTAGGCCATTTTAGTCCTTGACCCATGACCCCAACCTACGGGGCGGGGGTCTATCTACGTCTAGTAGATGACATCTGCAGGTCACTCAGTTTGTAAGTTTAGGACCATTTTTGGATTCCTTTTAAGGACCCCTTGGGTCGTCCTTGGAATCTCAAGAGAAACTTAAAATCTCAAGATCTCAAATGCTATAGGAGGAACACAAGGAAGAAGGATGAGGACATTGGGATTTCTCATTGGCTCTAGGCCTCCCAAGTAGCATCCCAAACTAAACCCTTAAAAAGATTACCCCTACACTTCATAGAACAACTTTCTTCTTCTACTTTTTCTTAACTTACTATCTAAGACTTCTATCAGTACTTTTAATTTAGACAGGTACTCTTCAAGCAACTCTAGCTCACAAGCAACCTCACTAACACCTCTCAAGGTGAAATTTTCTACTAAACCTAACTCATAAATATCAAGTACACTAAACGACCTTACTATATTAGCACATTATCTCCCCCTGGGAGCAAGCCTATGCAACCCTTTCTAAGCATTATTTTTTTTCTATTCTAAGGTCAGAAAAATTCATTGCTTACTTTTTTAGATCCATCATACATGATGATTCTAAACCATGGTGAATTACACTTATACCCTTCTTAGAGGACTCTATTGACTCAACCCATCTAGGCATTACTTCAACACCTTATTCAACCAATCTAACAACATACCTCAAAACTCATTGTGACTAAGTCAAATTTCACCATCAACTAACTTAAATTCATAATCACCTTTTTAGGTAGGCACAATATATCCCGTTAGGATAAAGCTTACACAATTCCTCATGCCTTCTATCACACTTACTACATCCCAACAATAAAATCTCACTACCATCTTCTTGAACCTTAAGGTTAGACACCCTCTTTTGGATAAACTTAGGAGTACTTTTGGGACCTTGCCCGAGGATTTTTTGCATAAACTTAGGGAGATCATGTCCATCGAACTCATCATCCAAGTTATTATCATCATCCAATCTAGACCTTTTTTTGTCTTTAGATTCTTTCTTAAATTTTGACTTTCCATTCATTGGGTAAAAACCATAAGACATGAGATATCCATAGCATCGATAATCACTGCCACATGATATTCATTTTGTACCAATTTGGATACTGCCTTCATGAAATGGTTCATTTCTTCCCTTGAGTCCTTCACTAATGTTGGAGCATACTTAGAGAGTTCAATAAACTTTGGGGAATACTATTGAACACTCATTCTACCTTGCCTAAGGTTGATAAACTCTTGCATCTTAGACTTCCTGAACTCTAGTTGAAAGAAATTATCAAGGAATGCATTCTCAAACACATTCCACCCTATGAGACCGCTTCTACTGGTCTACTCCCCTTTCATAGAACATACCATATTTTAACTAACCTTTTCAATTGGTAAGAGGCTCCGCTTTCTCTACCAAGGTCACCCCCATGATATTAAGAATCTTACCAACTCATCTAAAAACTCCTTAGGGTCTTTCTCCACCTTGGAGCTTTGAAAATCTGAAGGTTTCATCTTAAGGAACTTCATCAGTCTCAGGGTTGCGGGATTCATATGAGGCCCAACATCCCTATTGGCTTTCACAACTTTAGAAATCAATTGTACAGAGTACCTAAATTCTACATGAGTCACATTCTCCAATATAAGGTCAATTGGAGCTTTATGAGGATTTTGGGATGAAACTTGGAGAGGAACCTCTTGATCCACATTTTCTCCCTTATTTATCCTAGCACTAACCATTGTATTAGCCATACCCTAAAAATATAGGGCATTTTTGGGATAAGGACCTACTAAAGCCAAACTCTATGGCATGACTTAGAGAATGAAAAAGTGAAGTTTCCAAGCATCTAATAGACTCATATTCATAAATGTTGAGCGCTTCACATCTATGAACAAGACTATACTAGACATAGGTTGAGACAATCCTAGAACCATTCTAAAATTGTAACAAACCAGAAAAATGATAGGTTAAACTAGAGCCTAATGTAAGGGTTAAATATAACAGAATGACTCCCTGAATGTTAATACGTCAATTAGGGTATAAATGTGTTCTATAGGGGTCAAGGCCTAAGGGACAAGTGCCAAGGACAAAGGTCAAGGTTTCCCCAAACTTGAATATACTACCTCAAGCTCGACGAAAACCACCACGGCTCGTGGTAGGCCTTGTGTGGTTGCCTTGGTCAAGGGAGAGAAGCCAACCAAAACCTTAGGCCTTGATTCAAACTTCACGAAAGGACCATGACTCGTGGTCTTGACCATGACTCGCAAAGCTCTTCATGAAGTAGACTTGGGCGTGAGGGCTTGGGGCATGGGGTTGCCTAGATACTACCTCACCCTTCACGAGTAGGACCACGGGTCGTGGTCCCCTTCACAATTCGTGAAAGTTCACGTAAACATGACTTAGACAAAAGAACCCTACTATTCAAAATCCTAGCCACTGCCTCACTCTTCATGAGGGGACCACGGGTCATGGTGCACACCATGAGTAGTGAAGAATGGCTCATGGTCCCTGAAGGAGGCACTTAAAATAGGCTAAACCAAGTCCATTCCTTTTTACTCCAATTAAGTGGGGTGGGGGATTGTGGCTATTTTTAGGGGAAGTATAAACTGTTTTAAGTCAAACTTCACAAGACTAAGTCATTATTCATAAACACCTAATTGAAATCAAAATCCTCTACTATATCAATATTTCTCTCTCTTAACTCAAGGAAGAAGAAAAAGCAATTGGAGCTAGGGTTTGTAGATTATCAAGGTTCTTCCCAATTTTTTTTAAAGATTCTTAATTAAGGTATGAATGCTATTCGTATTTGGAAATCTATCACCTAAAGAGCCCCTTCAAAATTATGTTTTCAAGATTTCAAGTCCCTAAATCTAGGGTTTTCAATCTACAACATGGGTTTCCTTCCAAATTATTTTAATTGTTTATTTATTGTTGATTATGATTGGATACAATGATTAATGGTTGGATTGATAAAGTATTGATGATTTATGATGAAAATTCCCATAGACCCATTTTCCCCCAAATTGATAAAGTATGAATGATGATTTTGGCTAAACCAAGTCCATTCCTTTTAACTCCAATTAAGTGGGGTGGGGATTGTGGCTATTTTTAGGGAAGTATAAATTGTTTTAAGTCAAACTTCACAAGACTAAGTCATTATTCATAAAAACCTAATTGAAATCAAAATCCTCTACTATATCAATATTTCTCTCTCTAAACTCAAGGAAGAAGAAAAAGCAATTGGATCTAGGGTTTGTAGATTATCAAGGTTCTTCCCATTTTTTTTAAGATTCTTAATTAAGGTATGAATGCTATTCGTATTGGAAATCTTTCACCTAAAGAGCCCCTTCAAAATTATGTTTTCAAGATTTCAAGTCCCTAAATCTAGGGTTTTCAATCTACAACATGGGTTTCCTTCCAAATTATTTTAATTGTTTATTTATGGTTGATTATGATTGGATACAATGAATAATGGTTGGATTGATAAAGTATTGATGATTTATGATGAAAATTCCCATAGACCCATTTACCCCCAAATTGATAAAGTATGAATGATGATGTGGGATGTTTGATACTAGAAACATATGAATGGATTATGTTTATTATTATTAGATATTGAATCATGAAATTCACTCAATATTATGTATTAATTGTATATTTTTGGGTTGATTGTAATTTGTGGCCCTTGAAGGGCAAAGTTATGAGAAGTGTACATTTTTATAGGAATTGTGTATAAAGCTTTTGATTCACTTAGAGAGTGAAGATCTAATGAATATTGTGTAATTGTGGTAATGTTGCAAGATCATGTTTCTTCTACCCTTACACATGACGATGTATGATATGTTATGAACATGGTAAGCTTGTTATGTTGATTGAAAGGATATATTCATGAACACAGTATGAATAATATGTGAAAGGTTTACTCATATGCTGATGGTTCTAAGGTTGAAAGAACATTCTCATCTAATAAATCAATGAGTTGTTATGATGATATGTTGTTGAGTTTCCACTGCACTCTTTGATGAACTGAACTTAAGTATATACTTAATATGAACTTTAAAAGGAATTATGCTTAGCACTAAATAGATATGAAAATGACATGGAAGCTTTTATGCGAGAAAGTTCATCTTCCCAAAGTAAAAATCTCATAAGAGGGAGATCTTCTACATTAGGAAATCCAGATTCTAGTAGAAATCTCTATATCTCAAAACTATGTTCCCATATAAGTCTTAGCTAGTGGATCCACCTAAAATACAATATGTAAATTCTACTTAGGCAAGTAGGACATCTCTTTTCAGTGTGGGAGTAAGACACCGAATTCCATGTAGTTCAACATGGTCTATATCATTTAAGGCTATATTTACCTATATGATAAGAATATTAATATGACAATAAATGAACTATAATTTAGTAAGAGGTACTATTTAGTATAAGTGGGGGATATGGAACTCCATTTGTGAATTGTACAAGTAGGCTTCAAGAGTGGTTGTGGTAAAGTTCTCTTATTCTATGAAGACTTATGAATTATGTATGAATGATATGTGATGCTGCTAAGGATGAATATACTTGATAGGAGTTGTGAACATGAAAATCTTCCTTGTATATAAACATTGACTATAAATGAAGTTAACGTATGATATGTATGATGTTGGTGATCTAAAAGTGGTACATGGCATTTGGTAAGGTTATGTGATCTTTCCTTTGCATTGCATTGGTATCACATTGGGTTGCTTATGATATGGTTTGACTTACATTTCTTCTTAGATGCACATAATCGATTTCAAACTTGATAAATGCATGGTTTCAAGTAAATATCCCTTTTATGCATGTTTTAAGGATTTTCTATGCATAACTTCAATACTTATAACTTTATGTGCTCACCCATGTTTGTACTTGTATTATGAGTGTAGGTTGCGGTCGTTCAGACATACTTCTTCACTCAAGAGAAGCTTGGGTTGACTATTCCCTATGATTGGTGAGTCCTCAAGGTTCGAGGACAAGATGCTATTTATTTCTAGTTTCGATTGTATTTCTATTTTGAGACTTTATTGATGTACAAGGCTTTTGATTCTATTTGTACTCTCTATTGTACTAGAT
The DNA here is from genome assembly GCF_036512215.1 of Solanum lycopersicum. NCBI lineage: Eukaryota > Viridiplantae > Streptophyta > Magnoliopsida > Solanales > Solanaceae > Solanum > Solanum lycopersicum. The sequence goes on from NC_090805.1 coordinate 32,474,746, forward strand.
AGTGATTGAGACAAGCCTAGACTCTTTTATTCGTTTATGAAAAAGATGTTGACTTCAATTGTAAAAAGTTTTAAATTTTCTGCATCATAATCCTATATCTTATGTCTATTATTATTCTAAAGGCTTGTATGAGAACTCTTCGGGGTCAAGTACTCCATATTATTTCTAGTGGGTAACCTCGGGTCATGAAAAAAACTTTGTGCTCTAATTATTAAGTTAGTCACGACCTAGGGGTACCCCCTAGATGTAACATGGAGTACTTGACCCCAAAGGGGTCGCATACAAGCCCTTAACATATCATGAACATAAGCTAATAAAAAAATACAAGATAATTTAAAACTTTTACAATCAAAGTCATATTCTTAAATTGCAAGCAGAAGTCATTCTATACTTTGTCTCCAAACATCAACTACATAATTAGAATTAAACTCTTGGGAAACAACCCATACAATAATCCAAAACATGAAATAAATAATATAAGGGTAATATGGGTTGTCCTCGTAGATATGAGGACTCCCCAATTCTTCAACTCTTCTTGCACCTTGGAATCTTAGCCTCCACAGAAACTTAATCTTTGAAACCCTACATTTGACTAGAATGTTGACCATATGCATTAGTACAAAATTTACCAAGCATAAAACTAGCACAACATCATAAGATCATATCAAATTAGTTAGTCAACATAAGACATAAGTATAAGAGACAATAACATATTCATTAGGATAATCTCAAAATAGGCATCATATAATCACAAGTCTTCACAAGACATACTTAATAATCATATATGCGATAATCATAATCATAATAAGCCAATTATTTATCATAAGCTGCATATAAAAATAATTAATACTTAGTCATCTATTTCCATAATAGCACCATTATCAAATAACCTCAAAAGCATACAAATGCAAAGTATGAATAACATCTAATACCACCCAAATCAAGTATCCCTTTTTGGTCATCTTAGTCATAGTCTATATATATGGTTAAGTATTAATCTTGCTATTATAAAGGTATCATACGGTCAAATAACCTCAAAGCACACATGTGCAATGCATGAAAAACATCCCATACTACCCTTCATACTAAGCATAACCTTGAAGTCATACTAGTCATATTCACCCTACTTTATCCTCATTATTGTTTTGTTTTATGTAGAAAAGGGAACTATTACCTTAGTCAATTATATCATGTCAAGGAAGGCAACTATAGAATAATCCTATATAAGCATATATCATATCATAGAAAACATATCATGATTCACCTTAAGGCAAACTTTTGTCGTGTATGAATAAGACTGGGCACCGACCGGGTTGTACCAGTACCATTCCAGTTCATCCCTGTTCGGTAGAATTCGGGATGAAAAGGGACAATGTGAATCGTTACATATAACGGAATGATTTCACAATTCAATACCGGTGTACCTATATTGGTCAATCCCGGTTCCGTTATGATCAGTCAAATTTCGGTTAATTTTTTAATTAATTAATTTATATGATATAATATAAGTTTTAGTAAAAACCCAGCATGGCCTGCCCGCCCCCGGCAACTTTTATAAAAACTGTTGCCCGCCTGGCCACCATTTTGCTCCGTTATTTGTACAATTTTAAATAAATTGGATTGACATTTTTTAATTTTTGTCATTGTTTTATTCTTATTTATATTAAATTTTAATAATTATAAATTTAAGTTATTTAAATTACAAGTTATAAATATACATTATAAGTTATAACATAATAATAAGTAATCACTTATAAACATCAAAAGATTCAAATCTTGCAAACTTAACTTAAGTATGTATGTATGTATGTGTGTGTGTGTGTGTGTGTGTGTGTGTGTGTATATATATATATATATATAACTTTATTAAACCTAACTTGCAAACTTAATAAGTAAATGTTTTTTCAAAATTATCTTTATATAAATTTAAGTAAAAACTTACATTATAATTGAAAAACTATTAATTTAAAATTAAAAAAAATAAAAGAAATATTCATATTTTCGTATTTCAAAAATTAAAATAACTAAAAAAATTTAATTATTTTTGAAATTGCTAGGTGTTTCATCCAGTTTAACTCATCTCGTTCCATTCCATTCCCATCCCGATATATAGTGGGACGGGACAAAATCGAGTATCGGTCCTGGTAATTCCGGTCTGATTCATCCCGATAGTGGTTAAGGAATTGGTCAACTAGTCCCATTCCAGTTCGGTACTGGTTCGTGCTGGTCTGGTGATTCTATTTCGGTCGATTGCCCAGTTTTATTCATGAACATGATCCCATAATCCTACTCATGCTAAGCTAGACACTTTAGGTTCATCATTCATGTTTATAATCTCTAAACCTCATATAATAAGGACAAGGGTATCCACCTCTTAGTTATGCATGTATTGGAGATTATCTAGAACTACTATCCAAGTTGATTATGCTCATGTTCATAAATGCAAGGGAGAGTCACCTCAAGGCATAAATGTTTCGTTCATATAAAGGATAAGGGATGTCATATCAAGACACACATATCATGGAATCATAAAGACAAGGTGGTTTACCTCTAGTCATACTTATCAGTGAATCATAGGTATTCACTTCCATGTTTAATATTAGAGGAATATAGGTATTCGCCCTTCATATTCATTTTAAGGTGATATAGGTATTCATCTCCATATCAATTTTAATGTCTAATGTAGGTATTTGCTCCACATCATCACATAAGATCATAGGCATATGCCTCCATGATAAACATAAAGGCTAATGGGTAATCACCACCTACCTTGGGAGTCACACATATACAAAAAAGTAATCACCCGACACTCCTCATGCTTAACTTATTATGAGTAAGGAACTCACCAAACATTCCTATATTGTAAAGGTATTTTATAGTAATCACCACAACCTCATCACATTTCATAGTCTTTGGACTTAGATTCATTTTAGGTGAGAATATCCTTTCAACCTAGAATCATTGTATCCGAGGGAACTTTTTCATACATATCATATCCATGCGTAAAACCATGTCTAAAATTCTACATTAGACATTGTTATACTCAGGAATTAAGTGAATATATTACTTCACATATTCAAGTCTTTGTTATGTAGATTAGGTAAGTAAGATCCTCCACAGAAAACATTATTTATCGTGCTTATATTCAGATTTAGACTTTACTCTCAAAGCCTTAGCATCAATAGTAGCTTTATTTCTGAATCTTATCATATACCTAGATTTCAATGTATTTCAACCACATCTTTCATTACTAGGTGATTCTAGTCACACTTGATCATAAAGGTGCAATTTCATCTTTACATGTAAAAATCCTTCATATTCAATAAATTCTAGTTCAATTAATGATTATATGATCCTAACTTTGATCCATTTTTTATAAATGACATTGATTTAAGAAGATCACTCATGAACCTTCAATTTTACTTCTAATTGCATAGACCCACAAAATATCACATTCAAAATATACTAGGGTTTACAATAGAAATCACATGAATTCATTATAATATCATCATTAGATGTTAATATATTCATAATTAGGTATTATCCACTAGATCGGAATCATACCTAAGACCTACCCACAATGTAAGCAAAACCCCAATGACAATTTGGTTTTTGACTTATAAATTAGAGGAAAACTAAAGGGTATATATGGATGAAGAACCCATAGATGAATAACATAAACATATCTCTTGTCAAAGCCCTAATCATAGCTTGAATCAATGGAAAACACCACCCTCTTCCCTTTTGTGCTTCCTCTTCTTCTTCACCTCAAAAGAGAATATTTTGAGAGTAATTTGGGGGTTCTTAGATGAATGCGTTAAATAATTAGTTTAGGGGCCTATTAAGATTATATAGGTGGATATTTAACTAACTAACCGAACTTCTTTAATCCTTAATTAGTCACTAACTTAAACACCAATCCCTAATTAAAAACAAAAATTGAAAAATCTTCATGACCTACGACCCCAACCTACGTAGGTGAGGTCTGCAGCTCAAAATTTACATTCCATTGAAACCCTTGACCGACGACCCCAACCTACGGGGCGTGGGTCCATCTACGACCATTAGATGACATCTGTAGTTCACTAAAAGTTTTCAGCTTTGGGGACTTATTTTGAGGTCCCCCTGAAGGAACCTTTCAGTGGTCTTTGGGGGGTCGTACTTGGACATTTAACTCCTAAAACCCTCATTCTATGTATGAGAATCATTTTTTATCACTTTTAATATTCATACAACACTCTAAAACTCTGACGAAAGGCTCTAAAACTCACTAGTTCAACATGCTAGTTTCCGGGTGTTACAAAGGGGGACGTTGGTGAATCATTGAACGGTTTGGCGAGTGCGACTCAGCTCGCCAAAATTCCCAACATGCAAAATTTCATCCTAGTTCCCAAATTCAATTCTACAGCCCTCAGAATCAAAATGAAACTACACACATATGCCTAAGCCTAGAGCTAATCTACCTATGCCTCCAGGTACTCAGACTTCCCTTTGTTTGCCTAAATTTGGTCATTTGAAGAATTTTGTTCTTAAGATGATGTCAAACTCTCCATAATATTACAAAATATGTAATTTAGCGCAATTGGGGGTTACTCAGACTTTACCCAACTTTACCTAACATAATTTTACCATAACCCAACAATTTATGATCAATTTCAATGTACAAACTCGAGAAATCAACATTTTTAGCAATTAATCACAATTACGAAACTAAAACGGTCAAAACTAACACATAAAACACAATTTTGACACAGGTCCAACACACAACTTTATAATTTTACCTAGTGAATTTGAGTTCTACTACAAATAATTGTCTACGTAATTTTACCTAGTGAATTTGAGTTCAACTACTACTAATTGTCTACGATTGGACCTAGATCCGCAGGTCTTTTTAAGGACTGTAATGCTTGTCAACCATAAATAAATTACTTGGACTTCAAATTTGATCAATTTTTGACAGAATCCTATGTACGATTGTAGGTCTTTATACATGTCGTACGTAGCAATCATAGAACCTACTTTTAAGCTTTAATTTTTCATTATGTCTGAGGCTAACCTCCAAGACCTACTAACGACTCGTATGAAGGTTGAAAGAGTATCTAGGTGATTTATAAATAGGGTACCAGGACTTGATTTCAAAAAATTATTTCCCTCGTTCTATGGTTGCCATCTACGGTTTGTAGTTGGGACTTGTAGACAATGGCATCGGCCCAAAAATTTAATTTTATTTTTTTTCTTCCGAATTCTAGGTGTTACAATGTCTCTCCTTTGGGATCATTCATTCTCAAAAGGAACTCAAGACTTCATGGTGGGGGGGGGGGGGTAGGGAAAGAGATCTAAAAATCCAAAAATAATACTTATCCATTATCAACACATAACCAAGGAGAAAAATCAACTCAAGCTTAACATATTCCAAACATCATTTCATAAGGTGTATATGAAAATCATACACAAATACACATAATTATGAAGGGATCAATCAAGTTACCTTGCTTTCTTACACAAATCAAGTCTTCATGGGCATGCATGCATAAGGAAACATGAGAATAACTATGACACATGAAACCAAAAGTATAAACCATGAGGAAATAGATACCTCAAGCTAGAATAGGGTCGGAGGGAAAGAGATGAGAATTATGTGACATCATATTGGCCTCGGCCTCCCAAGTATTACCCTCAACTCTTTGATTCCTCTAAAGAACTTTTACGGAAGCAACTTCCTTATTTCTTAACTCCTTAAATTGTTAGTCTAAAATCTCAACCAGAACCTCTTCATAAGAAAGATTCTCCAATGGAATAATGGATGTTGGATCACCAACACATTCTTCAATACAGAGACATGGAAAACTGGACGTTACACAATGTCATTAGGCAAATCAAGTTCATAAAAAACTTTACCAATACACCTCAGAATTTGATATGGGCTCACATAATAGGGACTAAGATCTCCATTCTTCCCAAACTTTATCACACCCTTCAAGGGTGAAATCTTCAAGTAGACCTAATCATCAATCTCAAATACTAGGTCTCTTCTTCTAACATCGGCATAGGACTTTTGTCGACTATGGGCTATTTTCAACCTTTCTCAAATAAGTCAAATTTTTTCATTGACTCATTTCCTAACGCGGGGCCTATCCACAGAAACTTACCAACTTCAAACTAGCTTATATGAGATCTACACCTCATACTATAATGATCCTCAAATGGAGATATACAACTCTTGAATGGTAGTTATTAGTTAAAGTGAATTCAATCAAAGGGAAAAGATCATCCAAATCACCCTTGAAGTTAATCACACAAGTACTCAACATATATTCCAAACTTTTGATAGTATGCTCTGCTTTCCCATCGGTTTGAAGATAAAAGGCCACACTAGGCTTAACATCTGTACCAACGCCCTTTTGGAAAGGCTTACAAAATTGAGAAGCAAATTGGGTACCATGATTAGTGATATTAATTAAGGGAACTCCATGCAACTTAACAATTTCCTTCAAATACAACTTAGCATAGTCTTCTGGTGAATAAGAAACCTTGACAAGGATAAAATGAACATTCATCATACGATCCGCAATAATTCAAATTGATTTATGTTGCCGCTTGGCGCGGGGTATACCCAAAATAAAGTCCATATTCAAAATCTTCTCACTTCTAAGTAGGAAAACTAATATCTTAGGATAATCCTCCCTGCTTTTGATGCTCAAAATTTCACTTGTTGAAAATTGTGACAATTAGCCATAAATTCTGCAATATCCTTTTTTCATTCCATACCATCAATAGACCTCCCGCAAGTCACGTATGTCTTGGTAGCTCGTGGGTGAATAAAATATCAAGACATATATGTTCCAATAAAATTCACGTACATCTTCAAATCATCAACATTGTGAACGTAATGTTGCTTCCAATTGCACATACAAATGTTCGTGAACACATAAGTAATATAGTGTCCCTAAAAGAGACAAATTATTGAACCCAAAGGACTTATAAATTAATTATTTTTACTAAAGTATTCTAACCTAATTATTTATTTAAGAGTGCCATAATAATTTCATTTGTAAATAAAAGAATGAATGAATTAAATACTAAGATTACCTTGGTTGTAGCTTACTTAGAATTCATGCATAATGTCTCATCTAATAGACATCAATTGATTATCAAATCATTGATTACAAATAAATGTATGATCATGGTCTCTCGTCCTCTAATTGCCTACTACAATTGGAAGCTTAACTACATCAATGAGTAGGGATAGGTCAAACCAGTTTTCAAGCATTACATTTTCATCGAACTCGGTCAAAGGTATTCCAGTCGCTGCTCTTCGCATGTGGTTTTGGCAAGCATTCAACATTTTTTGAAACACTCCCATGCTTGATACATGTCGTCCCCTTGCTTTTGACAAAAGTTTTTATCTCACCCCTCAACTTAGCAATTTCTTGGATGGGAAGAATCGACTTAGAAATTTCTTTGCTAGATAATCCCAAGTAGTTATAGAGTTTGGTGGTTCAAAATCTAACCAACACCTTGAAACTCCCTAACAATGAGTGTGGGAACAATATCAACCTCATATAGACCGATGAGACTCCAACGTGGATGTATTGTATAAGTAATATTCATGAAGCTCCTAAGGTGGATATTAGGATCCTCATGGGGAGAACAGTAAATTTCCCATTAGAATGGAGGATACATACCATGAACTACTTTAGTTAAAATATACCCCCCGTGGATGTTTCCTGATACTAGATGCCAAATTGACTGTTAGTGGGACTGCCATAACAAGTACATGCCTTTCTAGCATGATAGGAACGACAGAAGGTGCTTCTTGGTTTTTCAAGTTCCCTCCATCATTCGGATTCCTTTGGTTATTCGTATTTTCCGAATTATTTAAATTTTCAAGTTATTTAAGTTGTCTTGATTATCCCCATCAATGTTTCTCAGAAGACTTAAACCCAATTCTCTTTGTCCTCAATGCATTTTTCTGAGCTGTCATAGAAAATTTTCAGGTTAGTTGTAAGGTTTGACAAGTTATCCTTTTCGAGCAAGTCCTGAAAATCAAGTGCCTGCAATAAACATTCTAAAAGCAAGTAGTTAATTCCTGAATATTCAAATTGTAGAATTAACAAGATAGAATATTAATCAAGTTTCTCTTCAAAAATACACGCAAGTGTACATGGTCACACAAGTAATACAGATTCTTTAAGAAACGAGTTATCATTCCCAAGGGCTTAGGATAAATTTATATTGAACACTTAATTCTACAAATAACAATGAAAGTAACCTTTCCAAGAGTTGAATGATTGATTGTTAACTACTACTTATTATCAATTGAATAAATATAACAATGTGAACTACTTCAAAATGATGTTTCAAGAAAGTAAATACAATTCTAAGGTTGCAACATTTATTGAATCTCATGTATCGTAGTATTGACTTAGAAATAATTTTAATTGTCAAGCTGCTGGTTTATAGGGTTAATTATATGAGTCAGTCTACACACTTCTTGTCGCCTACCCCAATTAGCTACCTACCTACATTATTGAGCGGGGATAAATGGTCAAATTGGGAGCATTTATACTTCATCCTATTTTGTAACCAAGCGAGTTGTTCGTCCGGGTGTCACTCATGAACACAAATCACCTCAACTTAGTGGATTGATCAAGCTCTCTATATTCTCTGGTCTATTTTATCTCATCTCTTTCGATTTTAAAATTAGACACTATGTTTATCTTATGGTGATCAAGCATAAATTAGTAAAACAAGAATATAAAAGTACCTTTTATTGACAACCGAAAATCAATTCATAAACAAATAATATTTAACAAACTATTAGTAGATAAAGCCCCAGAACTAGGGCGTTTAGCCACTCATACTATTAAAAAACAACAAAATACAATTGTTCATGCGATTTCCGGAAAATAGAAGGGTTAAAAGATCAAAACCTATTACAAACTTGAATTCTTGCTCTTGCACACCAATAAAAATGTTGAACCATAACAATTGAGACCTAAGGGACTATTTATAATAGTTGGGAACCATAGGGTCGAATTCTACATCAACAAGGAGTCCTATTTAAATCTAACTTTCGCCAAAATTGCACACCATACTTGAGTAATGCGCCCCAATCGCGCCTGGCAAGCATTGCCAGTGCGCCTGAATGCAGTCTAAGTCAAGGATGGCCTGACGCATTGCACTCTTACTGCACCAGTTGTGCTGGGTCGCTGGGCCTAGCTCTTGCTCATGGCGTCATGTTTCATCTTGAACTCCTTTTCGTTCCTTGAATCTATCTCTTTCCTTAACAACTTAGAAAAATCAATAATCATATATATTAGTATGCAATCATCACAATCCTTAGCCAAAACTTGAAAGTTAGATTCGTGAATGTCCTAAAACTTACGTTAAATATGGTCATGTTGTAGTAATTGGGCATATAAATATTACCAAGATCATATCCCAAATTAAACTTTTGCTTGTCCTCAAGTAAAACTCAAGTTTAACAGTTCAAAAAGGATGTCTCAAACAGTTGTTCACAAAACTCAACCATGAATGCACACAAAAAGACTTAACTTACTCATGCACTGATCAACTGTGTATTCAAGAATTCAATATATGACTCACCGTTACCAAATATTCTCAAGCTCAGATACTTACTTCAAATGTAAGCTTAAGATCAACAAAAGTGATCAAATGCCCTCACACAAAGAATGATTCCATATTAACACATAATGGTTCAACAATTTATAGATACTGAATCACTATTAACACTCACACTCACAAAGGTGAACACAATGCATGATTTCACCCATAGATTTGCCTTTATTTTCCAACCAACCATTATTTCAGCTCCCTCAAGATAAAAAAGGTCTTTTCAAGGCTTGTAACAGGTCCGAGTCTAGAAGTATGGTCATTTAGGCTCAGTAACTTCTATCCTCATGAAATGTGGTGTGAACAACACTTTCTTTACTTCTCTTTGTCATTCTCATTTATGCTCATAGGTCACCCCATTATTCACTTTCCGTGGAATACCGGACACCCCATTTTCTTTGCACTTTCACAAACTTTTTCTTTTTTAGTTTTCTCTTTTTTTTTGTATGGAGTGGTTCCATATTTTTCTAAACCATGGGTAAAGGAGACTTCTTTACACTTATTGATTTACTCTATTTTTAACCATACCCCAACTTAGGCTTTTGACTTAAGTTGGCTTTTCACGCAAACCACATTTCATGAGGATTACTTGTGAAGGGATAAAGGGAAGTCACAATTTTATCAAGTTTCTTCCAAGGAAATGTTAAGGCACAAAAGGAGTTCAAGCAAAGTTCACACACTCACAAGGTAGGCGACAAATGAGGTATAATGTCAAATTGTTTCACTCTTTTAAATTTCCTAAGATCACTTAAGGATATTGCATCACTTAGTCAATCAAATCAAAGGGGAAAATTCGAGGTGTAATCACACATGGTTTATGGTAAACTCGTCACACAAGGAATTGATACCGATATCAAACAAGACTTCACACTTTCGCTAGTATGTAATGTTTATCACAAGAGACTCAATTTGATATATGGCTAGTTACAACGAGATGCAAAAATTTTACATATTGCCTATGCAACTTCATTTGGCATCATTGTAGGCATGAATTCATTTTTTTATTATGAGCATTATTAAAGTAATCGATATAGATCAAGACCTATATTCAAATTTGCAAGAGAACAACCAATTTCAATCACAAACAAGAGGCGACAGAAAATTTTTCAGAAGAGTCCAAAAATCATTTAAATAATAACAAGGATCCATAAGCTCAATCATTGACAAAAACAATGCAAAACACAATATATATCATAAGACTCAAATATATGAAAAAACCAATAGTTACGAATGGTGGGCCTTACCCCACCACAACAAAAGCTATTTGTCCTCAAATGCAAGAAATAAAATATCCTGAAGTCAATAAATTTATGATAGAAAGGGAGGTAAAAAGGAATCCTATCTAAGCAATCGCTTCAATGTCAGGGCTTCAATGCATGGTGCATCACTCATATCCTAGGTCATAGTACCCGAAGCCATATCAACAGTAGTACAAGATCTACTAGGATAAGCTAAAGACATATATGCCAATGAAGTCTCCATAATTGCCTCGATCATGGACTCCTCATCTTTGCAAGACCCTAATTAGAAACCTCATCATCAACCCTTAGCATCTCCTCATCTGTCTCCGCCTTAGACTCAGGATAAACAATCTACTCATCTCGAACATCCTCTTCGGTGGTAGGAGGAGACATAACTCGATCTACTGGCACATCTAGGATCTTTACCATCCCAAATAATCATGGACATATCAATGGAATTCAATTTTTCTAGTCTCTTCTCAGTTCAACAATAGCAGCCTTTAGAGTTGTTACCTCCATGGTGGCCCCTTGTCCATGCTCACACACCGCTATCCTATCTACAAGGGCATCAATAGTAGTACTCAATGGTGTCACAATATCAACAAGGTTTGTCGGAATAATGTTCGGAATAGAGGACTCTATTGTGGTAGTACGATGATCAGCATAATGAGATAGCTACCCTATTTATAGTAATGCAGCCTGAGTGGGAAAGGGGGAGGGGACGAGTATCAACATCAACAATAGGTCTGGAGACAATGTAGCAGTAGAGGAACTTGGAGTATGACAAGGGATAGCACCAGAAGTTCATGAAGGCCTAGAGGCTGGACTAGGCAAAGTTGCCTGTGCAGGTAATGTATCAATATCTATGACCGAGGAAGAGTACACTGGGGTTGCCTTCTTCTTCTCTGCCTCATGTTTTAAATATTATTACCTGATCCTCTAAATATCAATAGAAGATGTAGGAATTATTTCTATGTCCTTCTTCTCATCTAGAGGCACCCGAGCTCATTTGTTCAACTCGGTAATTAAAACTAGAAAGAGAACGGATGCTGACACTGCTTGGACCTCATGACCATCTCATGTGCATAATCATCCCTAGTTTGATCCTCATCTCATTAATGATGTAACTCAAACAGGATGCTTTGGCATAGCGGAGAATTGACTCTTTCTAGGATGGCATAATAATACTATTGATGAAGACAAACCAGAACCTTGCAGCTATGTTTAGATACTTTTTCTCAATCGGTGCTCTAATCTCAAGCCATTTGGGTGCACTATGGTATATCAATGGGGCTAACCAGTTCTTCGTGTTGCCCAACGTCTTTGTCCTGATCATATGCTGGTAGTCATCATAAATACGTGAGTAAATTCCCAAAACATTGTTAATAGCATCACTATCATCTTTCACCTTCTGGCCTCTGATAACCATATAGTCAACAAACTTGAATTTGGTTGCTGACTTCTTGCCTTGTGGTATCAAGAAACCATAAGCATTGTATAATTCTCTGACCCATCTTGGAATGTAGTGTCACGGGGCTTGGTGAAGATCTAGAATTTATGTGACCTGAGGAACCTCATAATCTCTAGATATTTATCAATGACCCCATCAATAGACATACACTTCTCCTCCATAATTGTCCTCGGTCTCTCATTCTTCAGTCTATTCATAGACTTGGGAGGAGGACCCTGTACTTGTGATGATAGGACCACAACCTGTGCTGGAGATAACAGAGGAGTAGTGGTGGCCTAAGGAGTCTTGATCCTAGATGGATCGTTCATCCTTTTGGATCACAAATCTACCCTCTATGCTGCTAACAATTCATTATCCTCAGGCTCTGAAGCTGCAAGGTGATGCTCACCCTCACTCTCAGAAGTAGTGAGGGGAGCGGTGTAGGTACCGTCACTGTCGGAGCTGGCCTTTGGGGATGGAGGTGCCTTTTAATTCCCACCATTGTGGAAATTTGGTGACCTTAGCCTTGGATGCAGTTACATCCTCATTGATATTTATCCCTTTGGCCCTCTTGCAGGGTGACATGTCTCTACCAACAACTTTTGTCTATCCATATTTAAAAAAAACATAAAAAAGAGTTAAAAACAATTCAATCAAATCCAAAGAAAAATAGTTTCAAATAGACTCACTAAACCAATCGGTGAGTCGTCAAATATCTATGTTGAGCTTGATCAGGCTTGCCGAAATTATTGGCTCAAAAACCTTAGAAAGTTTTGGCATATCGCTGATGTAAAATTCCTTTTAGAGAATCACCAACAACGTTTGGCAAGCAGGAACTAGTCTGCCAAAAGTTTCAATGCTAAATGGGATAGGGTCGTAGACAAAGGGTGATCAAGAAGGACTTTCAGGCTTCTTGCCAAAAGTTACAACCCAAACTTCACACTTAGCATGAAACTAAAGGCGATATGGGAACTTTCACAAACTTCCAAGTGGTTCAGCGATCTTGACCTAGTTCGCCCAATGACCCAGCATGTCTACTTTCAACCCAAATCCTCAAATTCAACCCTGCAACCCCCGAAAGCAAAATCAAAACATGCACTCATATAATTAAACTAAGACCCGTTACACCCAGTCCCCCGGGATGCTCAGACTTCTCCCAGTTTAGGCAAATTTGCCCATTTGATGACTTTTCCCCTCAAGAATGATGTCAAGCGATCCATCATTGGGAAAAATACATCATTTGGATCAGATTGGTCTACTTAGAATTCACTTGACTAGACTCAACAACATGAAAGTACAACCCTATAATTTTAAACTAACTTTAAGGCACAAAATCTTAGGAATTCGATAATAAAGGCAATATGGGAAAAATATTAGAATGAACACCAGAATTCTAGCATACAAACACTATAAAAAAGGCCAACACACGTCACTAAGAAATAAATCAATTGTAAAAGTGTACAAATTGCGAAACCCAAATTTGGGATTTAGAAAACCAACTATTGATACTTTGAAATCTTTGAAAGGCTAAGCAACAGATAATCCACTATGAACACAAATCTGTTCATAAAATGAGGTAAAATGCAAAAATTTACAATATTAAAGTGTAGTATGAGTTTGGGAAGATCAAAAGTGAGGGAAAATGAAAGAGTCTCAAAGTTTAAACATTTGTCCTTTAAAAATCCATATAGTTCTTTTCCACTTGGCGACATTGGTTTTGCTCATAGATTGACTTAGTGACACGCCGAGTGGGCACTTACCTCGTTGAGTTTTACAGGACTTACGGTAGATGTAGGGTTATAAAAGACAAACTAGGTCCTGATCGTCGACTTGGTGCATGATTCCCCAATTTGCTCATGGGCTCGCCATGTTTCATAGACTCAAACATCAAAATTCTCTTGAGTCCAACATATGTCCAACTCCGGCTCGCCGATTTGTTTGGTGATGCACCGATAGGAATTTCAGCTCGCTAACCTACATTTTTCAAATATATTTCACACTTTGTCTTGCACAACCAACACAACACTATTTCAATGTAAAAAATAAATCAATAAAACCTTGAATCATCTCCCAAGAAGTGCCTTAGTTTATGTCGTGGCACATCGCAAGCCTTCACTTAGATTTCATAAGAGGGGTTTGCCTCATTTTCATAAAGTAACTCCCTTGGCTATGGGCAGAGACAAGACAAGTATTGATCCATTTTGGACTCTAGCATATGTATGAATATGGAACGTGAGGTTGTCATCTGATGTAGCATCAAGACATTCTCACTTATCTCCAACACTCTGTCGTACTCTTCGATTTTGTGTACAATAAGTAACATGACCTTTTGAATTTACCCACCTTGTTGCTTATTCATATTTGAAAGCTCGTGAGAAGGGATTTACTTGTACTTCTTTTTTGACACTACCTCCAATTCCATGACTGTCACAAGCCAGATTCTAGAATCTAGATCACAACCAGCGTCGTTGACCTCTCAGAGGTCGAAGACAAGACTCATCTTACATTCATCACATTCATATGATTATTTTTAGCGGAAAATTTAAAAAAATTAAACATATGAGGTATACATAGATTTCATATAGTTATTTAATGAGTTCATCATATACTAAGCTCAACATAAATATAACAACCATCTATCATAATATTCAATTTGAAATTGAAAAAGAATATATCATAAATTTGCCAAACACGACCTTATTACAAAATCCTTGAATTGAAAGTATGAAAGAAACTCACCAGATTTTTCTAAAACTAAGGCTAGACTAAATCTGTAGAATCCTCGAAATTATAAGGACCCACAAAATGGTTTGGAGAAACGTTGAAGTCCAAACCTGTGCAAGAGTCGCCAACCTGTCCTCTAACCTGCACCTATAAAAATAGTAGGGGGTTACTAAATCACCTGTACTAAGTATGGGTGTATCCTCACATACACATAAATCTATGCATGATCAATGAAAGATCTTTCTAAGCAACATGCAATTTCTAGAAAGTTTAGTCATTAGACTTTCCTAATTCATTAGTTGCGAATTGTGGTATGAATATGATGTACTTTAATTCATTCAAAGAACACAACTCATTTTATATATGATTACATGAGATTGATATCATCAACATAATTTTAGAACCACTCGGGCGAAGATTTAAATTTTTGATTCTCCAAACCCGAGAGATCCTCTTTGTACACTTAGATTATTTTTCAATCTTTTTCTTCTTGTTGTTGTGTATTTCAATAACTCATTTGGTCCTATGTTTTACTTACAAGTGCAATGATTCACTGTAGTCCCATACCCACAATGAATCAAGTAAGTAATTCAACAAATTAAGGAAATGACTTAACTACAATCTGGGGCATGAATATATTTATATGTCAATACTTATTGACTATAATAATTCTTTAGTTGATCGCATAATGTGCATAGATCTTGGGACATATCATTAAATCTTATGATATTTCTTACATTGGGCAAGAATTCTTTATAAACCAATCTTTAGTGACTATTCCTATTATTGTATTATTGGCCTAATATAAGAAGTCATTATGAGTCAATCTTATTTGGCTAATATCTTTTGTCAATTATATGAACTCATTCTAAGAAAAATTATTTGGCTTTATTAGTTATGCCCTTTACTTAGTGTAAACTTTATTGGACACGATTTGACTATCCTTACAACAAGTTATTCATTACATCAAGTATTAATTATATTTCATAAGCCATTCTCTATTGATTATGCCATTAATTTCATTAGTTTCATATTTTAGATATTAAATATTTCATATACACAAGACCATGGAATTGTTGATATAGCATTAAGACATCTCAAGTAAGTGCCCAACATATGGGACCTCAACTGAGGGCCTTCTTTAGCAATCACAGAGTATGCTTCATTCGTTCATTCGAACATCACATTAGTCATTTCATTCATTCGTAGGTTGATGTAAGCACAAGCTATACCTAGGATGAAGTTTAAGACTCTCATCGGGATCATGAAGTGCAATTACCAAGAATGACCTAATGTCATTACTTGAATCTGATTTCACCTCCTGATTGTCTTGCACAAACACCTTCGGTATGGCTAATTTTATTATCTTTCATACTCTGAGGAAATCCAACCTTAACCGACATAGATCATGTGAGCATCATAAAATCCAATGTCTATCCCACACCAAAAAGAGGCGGAGTCACCAACCAAAATGACCCAAAACAACATGCTAGCGTACATGGGAATTGAACCCCGCAAAATACCTATATTGACAGTATAGGTAGAAAACTAGGAGATATCAGGATACCCATACCTGGCATGTCAGACAGCCTCATTTCATGAGAGTTATATGAACCTTCGCCCTTCCTGGAAGAAAGCATCACCACTCATAGCTAGCCTATCTGTGCTCGGTATAAAGTTCCATTTCATTCAACTCATACGTCATGGAAGTTGGCTTGTAGTATGAGGACATCATAGCTTAAATAGATGATTTCTCATCACATCATTAGTATTAAGTAAACATCAGTCTCTATACTTTCATTAGCTTTACACTCTCATAGGTGAGTACGTTTTGGTAACATTTACTTAGGCTCATTTGAGATTGCTTTCATATTTCACATTAGCCTATTATCATATTGTCACCACATTCATTAGCATAAGCACATTTGCTTTTCATAATTACTCATCCCTTTTACATGAATGTTCATTTCATCATATACCAATGCGCTTGGCCATTTAGTGTGTTTCACACTCTTACTTAACCCTTCTAGGGTTTCATAATTTCACTATACACCTTAGTTACTCATCCCTTTTTACGTGAGTGTTCGTTTCATCATCCTTTAGTGTTGACTCAAGCATTATGGAGGCTTGATTCTAGATTGAGACTTACTTACTCTATTGATGACTGGTTATCCTTACTTTACATTGATGAAATGTGAATTGTTCTTTCATATCATCCTTAATTTACATTGATGAATGTGAATTGTCCTTACATATCATCCTTAGGCATTAATAAGACTAGTTTCAAACATTCTAACACCATCATTCACTAGTAATCTTTTAACAAATTAACTATCGTGTAAGTAAAACTTGTCTCACTTCTTTTAACACCCCATTCTGGTCATTTTCATAATTAAGACCCCTTTAATTATGTTATAACTCACATTACTTACTTACTTTAGTGTAGTAGCTTCATATCACCATTTATGGACGATGAGCACTTCATTCAATGAGTTTCATGTGTTCATAGATCATTCTTGTGGTACATGTTAGGAGTTGTCCCAATGAATGTCATTCCCTTGGTTATGGATTCATTTATTTTACTATAAAATTTCTTAATTTTTATTTTATACTCTTACTACACAAGAATTGGCATATGATTAGTATTGGCTCAAGATTTGGGATGTTAGACTAGCAAATTTATTCTTTTTGGGATAAGCCAATTTTTACGTATATTCATATTTAAATTGCCATATGTATGAACACTTAGACAATATTTTAATCATTCACATAAGTTCCTAGCTATTAGCATACATACATTTTGACCAAATAGAGTTAGCCAACTTTATTAGAACCAGATAGCTAATTTATTCAAGATATGATTTCATAGATGTCTTTGAGCCAATCTTAGTTATGGTTTTTAGTGTAATGTTTTAATAACATATTGGACGGAACTATATTAACATTTTATAATTTTAAGATCTTCATAACATCACAACAACAACAAGTCAACATTCAGCCAAATACACATATTCACTTAACACATCACGGACTTAACTTAGCATATTATTGATCCTTAATTATCATGATAAAATTAACTTTACGCAATTACAAGTTCATAAGTTCATTCGATACTCACCATTCAACAAAAAAAATGTTAAGAATAGCCATCACCACATACCAAAAACATTATATCTAACCTATTCAACATTGAAATCGAAAAGGATACTAGGGAAGGGAAGTTCAACGAGAACGATGGGAACAACCCTAGTTTTCAAAATCTTGTGTCGTTCAAAGGAAAATAATATTGGAGAAATACATTCAGGATATAAATCTATTTCTTTTGTAGAATTTATTCTACGAATATCACCTTGAACGAAACCTTGAATTCGCCTAAGAACTCTTCAGCGTTCTATATTTTTCTTGCGGTTTGTCCCCTACTGCCTTAGCGTCGTGAGTCTCAACGTTTTGATCGTGATTTTTAGGTTTAGTAAATGATAATATATTAGAAAACTTAGGTTTAATAAGTTAATTAAATAAATTAATTAACTAATTACTAAAAAGCCCTCCTCGATTGACTAGAACTAGGAAAACACAATGCTTGGTCAAATCTGAAAATATTCCTAAGAATTTCGTTTTGACCCTTTAAATTAATTAATTAAATGGATAATTTAATTATTTAAGGTACCTAGAGAACTATTTAAGTGACCCTAAATCACTAGAACAAAAATTAACCCTTTTGGACCATCCTAGATTAAGTACTAGGATAGTTCTTGAGTTGTACTAGGTTAGTGTAAGAATTTCGGTTTAACCCCTTTAATTAAATTAATTAAATGGATAATTTAATTAATTAAGTGACCTAGGGTAATTACTAAGGTACCTTTAAGTCGTTATAACCATAACTAAACATTTGAACCATCCTAGGTTGTCTTTTTCTTGTTTTAACCAAAATCTGGATATTGCTTTGTGATTTCGGTTATGCCCCTTTTGAGTTAAAAAATTAAGTTTCTAAACTAATTAAATAAGTAGACTATGGTAATTAATAAAGTACCTTTAATTAATTCGGGTGTTAACTAACTCTTTGGACCATTCTAGGTTAGGTACTAGGTTGTCTCTTTAACTAGTACTAGGTTAGTGTCAACCCAATTTTGGTTCTAGGTTGTCGGATGCACTAATGGATCCAATTCGGTTAGTCCAAAATTATTTAGTTATTTAGGGAAGTATTTTAGAGTCTAGAATTTTTAGGGAGGTTAGGCCTCACATGGAGTGGTCCCTTGTGCACATTTTCCCCCTTAACCACCCTAACCGAATTTGGTTAGGATGGTCCCCTCCTTTGGAAGCTTCTTAACGTGTCTTGCACATGTGCTTGCACATGGGTTGTTTGCACTATACTAACAAACTATTATTTATTGTTCATTTGGGAATGCTTACTTATTTTCCCAAGGATCCTCACTATGTCATTGGGCACTATTTAATCTACATGATCCTTTTAAATGGTCATGTGTTATGGTACTAGGCTTGACACTTGGATGCCTAGTACCTAATTTGTGAGTCAAGGAATAAAATATTAATTTATATTAGGGTATTCATTGTAGGTACATTTATTTAACAAGCTCATTAATACCTAGAAAAATTGGCTAACACCCTTTAAGCAAATATTTTCTAATATGCCCAATATTTTTCTTATTTGGGTATTTTATAGAAATTTGCTAATACCCCTTAGCCATTTTTCTATACTATGCCCAATATTTCTCAATATTGGACATTGGAATGCCTAAGTATCCCCAATATGAATTCTTATAGACTTACTAGGCTCTTCATTAGGCATGTAATATTTTCGGAATGTTACAATGACTTTCTTGTCCAAGACATCCAGATGAGTCAACAATGTGGCCAATTCTTGGTCTTTTTCTTTCTCCTTGTTGGTTTTGGCCATTATATCAAGGAGTTGCACTAATTTAGAATAAGGTAGCTTAATAAGACCATCTGGAAAGATTTAGTCAACCAATATTCTATTTCGGGGCTAAGACCTCGGTAGAAACCTATCATAAGCATCCTTTCCAGAATTCCATGAGTTGGTCACTGTAAAGACACACAAGTACGCCCTAGAAGTTAGAGCCTCCTTATTTCTCTACACGACAAATGAGACTTCAAAAAGTCTCATAAAATCCACTCGTATCATTCATTGCATAATAAGTATTCTAATATGAGTAAGAATTTAAAACTTTCTTCACACAAGCATTAAACCTTTAAAACATCTCATTGAACTATCTAAATTTTGGAGTATACAATAGTTGGGACTAAGCCCATACAAGACATAAAATAAAGACTAAGACATAAAGGAACATGTGGATATTGTCCTCGAATTGATGAGTACCCACCAATACATCATCTTCAACCCTTAGAAACCTATCCATCCTCCATGGAATATCAAGACTTCTGATTCCCTACACTTTAGTTAAAAAGGGAAAAGAAGGGGTTATCACAATAGATGCACTAAGTATGGAAGTCATTCAAAAACCATGAAAAAGGTACACTTAGTAATTAGCATGGTTTTGATAAATTACGATTAAAACATCATACTATAATCATAAGAACAACATTTAACATCTTAGGAACACATAAGAAGTCATTTAGCAATTATTCACATGTTTAGGGTTCACAGTTATAGTGAACTATTTCATTGTTATAGTAAAGCCTATCAACTTCACATTGAGCACTTCCTAGCATACAATACTCTGACTAAAAGCTATCCTAAGACTCACTTAAGTAAGGAAAAGAGAGACCGCCCATACACCCTCTCTAGTCACACCTAAGTGATCCTTAAGACCACCTATAATGAGATGCACACCAAGCACATGAACACATGAGCATGAGATCCTCCTATCATAGGTGATTCTAAGTCTCACTTGAGTGAGTTGTGAAGCGACCGCCATACAATATCTTAAACACACACTTAAGAGATCCAACAGACTACATAAGATAGAAGCATTCTTACTTAATACATCAACACATAGATAATATGACATTCTCCTTCCAAAGGCTAACAAAAGACTTACTTATGTAAATCAAGAAGATAACATCCATGATAGACCTCTTCAAGATTACCTAAATAATCCTTAAGACTACCTAAGGTTTAGATCATGTCTACATAATCAAACATATTCCCTAACTAGATTTATTCTTAAGACTTATCTATATAAGATACTAAGTGACTATTCCTATGCCCGTTTCACACCTTAACTAGACAAACACTTAACTAGAGGCTTTTATGCACTCTAGTCTCATTCTATAGTAAAGATACATTGTACTCTTGTCTCATCTCAAGTAGAGCTACTTTCCATGACACACGCACTCAGTACTAGCCTTTGTTCTCATAGAGCAATTGAAATTAAAGGATCACATGAAGATTTTCCATATATAGTTCACAAACCAATCACATTCACTCTACCAAAAAGGTCCACTAGGGTTACCTTTCAATGGCGACTAAGATAGCTTATCACAACTTTCCTAAGGATGATGTGATGCCGTTCAAAACAATCAACTCTAAGTCTATCATCCTTAACATGAAGGATTCCATTACGGATATTTGACTTCAAAGTTCATAATGTTACCACTAGGTTTGAGGTCCCACATACATGGCCTCCTTAGGATCATTTAAGGTCTCACATATCATTCACTCATACATGACAATGGTTCAGTAAGCTTATCTAGTCAAGATATCTCATATTCACATATCATTCATACATGTATCAAGTAAGGGACACAAGTTCACCAAAACAAGACACAACATTCTTTACTTTATTTCATATACAATATCATTCTTTGAAGCACTTAGGAATGGCCTTTATCATAATCATGTCATCCTATACATTACTATTACATCATAAATATAACCATCATAGACTCATATAGTGAAGTAGGATCAATCATGCACCCACTCTAAGAATACCCATATAAGCATATAGACATAGTTTAACATGATCACCTAAAATCAATAGAAGAACACATACTTTCACATTGATCACATGTAGATAGATATCCTCATACTTCACATAAATCAACTAAACTAATCATCTTAATACTTCAAGTAGTGACAATAAGGACATGATTATTATAATACATAAAGTAACGTCGACAAGGCCACATCAATTCATAAAGCACCGCCACCATAAATGGACCATACCAATTATCATTATAATACAAAATCTATACATAATATTAAGAGTGTTAGGGCACCATACCACTCTTTCAATTTCACTACTTCAATCCAAAATTAAATCATCCAATTCAATACCATAAGGCCTTTACCCATGGCCATGAACATCAATTCAATACATAAAATATATTACTCAATGAATCTAACTTAATTCAATATAGATTTATCAATTTACGACCAATTAGACATCAATTGAATACAATGCTTACATTATTCCATATCCAATATAAAACTACACTATAATTCATAAGCATTAAGTCAATATCAATTCAATAAGCTTAATATACAATGGATTTAAGAATATTAAATACTCTATCGATCAAATTGAAACAATATATAAATCATATAATCATAATTTATACATAAATAATGATACCATAATAATCTACATATAAATTCATTAATATCAAAGCATAATCACATAAACCATATTTTAGTCAAATTGAGAGATATGAGAAGGTCAAGGGTTCATGGAGAATTTCATTTGAAAAAATCAATTATACATCAATAATATCATATCTTAATGTTTGAAACATTTCATGTAACCTTTGACCGATTTCGTATTGATGCATAAGTTTTACGTGAATAGATACTTAACGAAAGCTGCCTATAGGAATCGAAATCGAGACCTTGGCATCCTTACAAGATGCATAAGTCTTGTACCATATAATCTTGGGTAAGTATGAGTCACTTAGACGAATTATGAACGAAGACTCATGGCTTGTACATATGGGTTCATCAGTCAAGCGTATGATTAAAAATAAATGAACCTAAGATGTTTGTTATGAAAGCATGTGACCCCCGGAGGGCTATGTAAGAATTTGAAACACACTAAAAAAGCTAAGTGAATTGACATAGGACGAAATGAACATTCCCATAATAAGGTGAGTAATTATGTTATACTATGATGCTAATGGAAAAAGTGACAATATGATGAGAGGCTAGTTCAAGTGAGACGAGCTGCATCTACGCCTAAAATCAATGTCCCTCAATGTAAATTCCACGAGAGCATATTTAAGTTATACGATGAACAAATAATAAAAGGTGATTAAAAATGAAACGAAAAGTTGTTAAGAATAAAAAATAGGGTGGCATCAAAATAAGAGGCTAGTACAAGTGAGACAAGAGGTACCTACGCCAATATAAGGTCACCAAAAGTAATCACCTAAGAGAGTGTTGAACATTAAGAGACAAATCTCAATCACACTCTATATGTAAGTGTAAGGGAAATTTACACTTAATACGTAAAGAAGAGATGATAAATCATCTAATGAGCTATGACTACCTCATGCTAGAAGCAAGCTTCGATGATGTATGAGTTAAATGTAAATAGGAACTTTATATGGAGCACCGATAGGCTAGCTATGAGTTCTGATGCATTCTTTTGTGAAGGGCCGATCACGTAATTCTAATGAGATTACACTATCGACAAAGGTGGGTATGGGTCTTCCTAAATCTCCTACTCTTTTAACTAAGCTTCAAACATAGGGAACTAGCCAATGGTTTTCAACTTAAGTGAGCTAGGGATATTTTGGCCTCACATTGGCCAGTGACTCCACCTCTTTTCTGTGTGGGGAAGACACCTGATTTCATGATGCTCATATGATCTATGTCATTTAAATTTGAAGTTCCTCAAAGTATGAAAGACAATGAAATGAATGATACCAAAGGTGTTTGGATAGGATAATCAAAAGGTGAACTAGACTCTAGTAATGACACTAGGTTATTCTTGGTCATTGCACAGTGAACCCGATGAGAGTCTTAAAGAACATCCTAGGTATAACTGGTGTTCACACCAGCATACGAACGAGTGATAGTGAAGTACGTATGAATGTCTGAAGCAGACTCTGTGTTTACTAAAGAAGGCTCCTTAGTTGAGGTTCCATATGTTGAGCCCTCATTTTGTAAAGGCCTAATGTTAAGTCTGTGATTCAAAGGTCTCATGACAAATGAACGAATGATATGTAATATGTGTACGTACTATTACAAATATGTTATGTGCTTTGGGAAATACAAAAAGATTGATGATGCATGTTACTCTTATAACATGACTTTCCTAATCTGATTTGGCAAGTCCAACTAACTTGGATTTCCATATTTCATATCGTTAAAAGAGAGCTCTTCTTAATTATGCATGTCCTTGGTATGTACTTGTATACACCAATACTTAGTACAAGTGAGTACTAATCCCATACAATGTAATATTATAGGTGCAGGTTAAGGAGGGTATTGAAGACATTCATTGCAGCTGTTCAGAGATCAGAGCTTTTCATCAGGACTTGATAGGTCGCTATGCATTCAACGATGCCTGCCTTTATGTTTCTAGCTTAGTAATAGGTTTAGGCTAGTGGAACATGTTCCACTAGTCTTTTTTTCCTATTTTGTTCTGACTTATGTAATGTTTCTATTTTGGCAATTGTTAATATTGCTATAAGACTATTTATTTCAAGATTGAATGATTCTTTATTAGATGGTTGATTCACATGAGAAATGAACCTTTTTATACGCATATGCATGTTATAAATATGAAGTCTACGTACACTTCAAACAAAACAAAAAGTTTCAAATTTTCTGAATGAACCTAACGAATGTAATGACGACGTAAGTAGGCTTGTCTGCGACCTCTGAGAGGTCAACGACATCTGTTTTAGCTGGGATCTAGATCCCAGTCGTGACAAAGTTGATACCAGAGCATTAGGTTAAATATACAAGACATCAGGTTCATATCAATGACATTAAGTAGTGTCTAAGTTATGGTAGTGAAGTGCACCACTATTATGAATTAGAGACTGTATAATGCTTAGGAAAATTCCCTTCTTCTAATCTTATCGTGCCTTCTCTAATTTTTGATTATTTGGTGTTATGAGTGTATCTAACATCAATTCTTATCTTTCTGAAAATGAACACAAGGAGAAACGCTGGTCGGGGAAGAGGAGGAGCAGCTGCTTGGGGCAACCAAGTTCCACCACAGGCCCCAGCTGCTGGAATAGAGATTCCTGTTAGCCCAGCTAGATTGACAAACGGAGAAGTGAGGACAGCCCTGGCACAGATGGCCCAAGCCATCACTTTACAAGCTTAGGTTATGATACCCAGGTGGAGCAACAAGGTGCTCCCAGAGAGAACCTACCTGCCCGCACTATGGCTAGCATGTTAAGGGACTTAACGAGGATGAATCCTCCCGTTGACACAGGATCTAAGACTGCAGAGGATCCCTGGTATTTGTGGATGAGATCCACAAGATACTGTGTGCAATGGATTTGACTGAGGTGGAGAAGGCTGAGCGGGCATCCTACCAGCTAAAGGATGTATCTCAATCCTGGTATAAGATGTGGCAGGATGATAGGGACTTAAGAGGAGGTCCTATGACTTGGGATCTTTTCAAGATGACTTTACTAAATCGGTTATTTCCTAGAGAAATGAAGGGGGTTAAGGTTGAGGAATTCATCAACCTTAAGCAGGGCTGGATGTTAGTCAGGGATTACTCCCTGAAGTTTGTAAAACTTTCCCGATATGCCACTTATCTCATGTCTAACAGTAGAGACGAGATGAGTAGATTCTTGACAGGGATTTCTGAGGATCTGGAGTAAGTGTAGGGAAGCTATTCAGCATGATAGCTTGAACTTTCAAGGCTTATGGTCCATGTCCAGCAAGTGGAGGAAAGAAGGAAGAGGAAGCACACTAGGGTAGGGAACAAGTCAAGGCAAGCTGAGGAGAATTTTTCAAGGAAGAGTAGTACTGAAATTAGGGATAATCCTAGTTTTAAGAAGGGACTCTCCCACCAAGGGGAGTCAAGTTCATCCAAGGGTTGCTATGATAGAGATTCCGATGCTAGAGTTAAGAGAAACAATGAAGTAGATACACTTCAGAAGAGGCCACCTTGTAGGAAGTGTGACAAACTGTATTGAGGAGAGTGTATGATGGGCTCGAATACTTGTTACAGTTGTGGAAAACTGGATCACATGATGAAGGATTGTTTGAATAGGAGAGGTCAAGAAAAAGGGAAGGAGAGAGTTCAATCGAATGGTCCAAGTGAAGAGGCTCCAAGGAGGCAATGATTTTTCGCACTCAAGTCTAGGGTTGCTGGGAAAGATACTCCTGGTGATGTCTCGGGTGCGTATCCTTGATTATTATTTCATGTGTTTGACTGTGTAAGGTTTTATGCACTAGTATGGAGTTAATATGTTTGAGTCATCATGTTGGTTGATGATTTGTGTGACTCATATGTTTACTTATGTTGTATGCTTTGATGATACTAGTTTAGGAAAGAGTTCCTTAGTCTATTAATGTGAACTTGCTAGTAGGTTTCAAGGATGTGTATCATCATGTTAATATGTGAATCAAATATTGACCAATGAGGAGTATTGAATTGCCTATGTATGCATATGTTTTATAGATGACTTACTTGTTGCTAATAAAGAGTAGTGTCATTCGGGGATGAATGTTCCTAAGGGGGGGATAATGTAACAACTCGGAAATAACTATGCTATACAATGCCAAAACGTACCTGGAATGCCTATATTAGACCGGGTAAACACAACCTGATGCGCGTGGATCCAGAACTCTAAAACTATGCACCAACCAAGCCAACTAACTTGGTGAGTTAGTTGATCTAGGCAAGGTTGGGTCCATCCATGTAGGGCACCTGAATATTACGATTCACCCAGATGAGTCTTAACTAGTCTTGAAAGGGGTAATTTTATGTTTGGAGGGTCTAGGGATAAATTGGTCTTTTCCAGGCTAAGGTAGTAGTGTAATTACCCTAATTTATTAATTAATTAATTATTGAAAATAGTGGAGAATTCAGGTAGGGTTTACGTGAATTGACCCATTTTCACGAATTGAGCTCTACCCGGGTTCGATCCTTGGTGGAAGTAATGTTAAATTTAATTAATTAATATTAATTATCTGATTTAAGTAAGGTCATGATGAGCCATTTCACCTAAACCTTAAAAAATCATATTTTTAATTAATAAATAGCTAGGAGTCCTAGTTTGTCAAAGTCTTCAACTAAAACTCCTACACTTACTCTCATTTTTCTCCAATCTCTTTCTCACGCCTATCCACTCTCATTTTTATGATTCTTCATCAGTAAAAGATAAAAAAAATTAAATTTCATCACTCATGAAGAACTTTTACACTAAAACTCAAAATAAAAACTAAAAGCAAAAATATTTTTCTTGACGGGTTGTGCTTGAAATTTCGTGGTGAGGCTTTGGTGTTGTGGAGGTTGGCTGTCCATTGGAGAAGGTTTGTAAGGTGTTGATCGAGAAAAGGTATGGGTTTTTCTTCCTCTTAACCCTTTGCAAAGAAACCCCTAAGATTTGTTGAATTCTAATCCAAAAACTTGAAATGTTCCCCTTTGCATGTCCCCGTCACTAGCTCCCATCGATTGTTGTAGGTTGGGTATGTTTTGATGGTAGAATTTAGGAATGTAACGTGTTTTCGTGATGATTATGTTCATGTTTGTATGTTCGGCATTATGTGATGATAAACGTGTGCAATGTGTGTGTGTGTGGACGTGTCTAATGGTATGAAGAAGAGCATGAAAACGGTACAAATTAGAGCATGAAAATGGTGTGTTAAATCCTTGTCTTTTGTATGAAATTACTACGAAAAAAATTTACATAATAATGTATGAAATATCCAGCGAAATTCCTATGAATCTAGCGTACAAATGTTGGGAAAATGTGGACCAAAAACATGACCAAATTTCTAGAAATCTGGAAATTTGGTCTCGGCTAAGCCGTTTGGAGATTTTGAGTTTTTTTTTAAAATTAAAATGTATGAGGTCATTAGGGATTGAAACCAAAACCTGACCATATGAAAGCTTCTGAAAAATTCAATAATAAAATAAATGAGGTGAGGGGGATTCTAAATGGGGTTAGGTTCAAGTGAAGAAATGAAAGAGAGAAAAATAAAATAAAATGAGGTGTGTCCGGATCGAACCCACAACCTATAGGATAGGTCAGGAAATTAGGATAAAAACTAAAGGAAAATAAAATAAGGTTGTGGGGGATCGATCCCACATCCTCTTGGCATAAAACAGAAAAATCAATGAGAGAAAAGTAAGAAAAGAAATGTAGGCGTTGGGATTCAAACTTGGGTCCCCAAACTAAAATTTTAAAACAAAATTTAATATAAGACTAAGTGTTGCTCAAGGGATTTGAAATAGGGTTCCCTTGCCCAATTTCGTATTGACGCATAAGTCTTACGTGAATAAATACTTAATGAAGCTTCCTATAGGAATCAAAATCGAGACCTTGGCATACTTACAAGGTGCTTAAGTCTTGTAACCACATAATCTTGGGTAAGTATGAGTCACTTAGACGAATTATGAACGAATCCTCATGGCTTGTACGTATGGGTTCATAAGTCCAGCGTACGTTTAAAAAGAAGTGAACCTAAGATGCATGTCATGAAATGATGTAACCCCCGGAGGGTTAGGTAAGAATGTGAAACACACTAAAAGGCCAAGTGAATTGGCATAGGACGAAATGAACATTCACGTAATAAGGTGAGTAATTATGTTATTCTATGATGCTAATGGAAATAGTGACAACATGATAAGAGGCTAATGCAAATGAGACAATATGTATCTACACCTATAATCAATGTCCCTTAATGTAAATTCCAAGAGAGCATATGTATGTTATACGATGAACAAATAATGAAAGGTGAGTAAAGATGAAATGAAAAGATGTTAAGAAAGAATAGGGTGTCATCACAATAAGAGGCTCATATAGGTAAGACCACTTGTGCCTACTCCAATATAAGGTCACCAAAAGTACTCACCTAAGAGAGTGTTGAACATTACGAGACAAGTCTCAATCACACTCTATATGTAAGTGCAAGGAAAATTCACACCTAATACGTAAAGAAGAGATGATAAATCATCTAATGAGCTGTGACTACCTCATGCTAGAAGCAAGCTTTGATGATGTATGAGTTTAATGTAAATAGGAACTTTAGACAGAGCACCGATAGGCTAGATATGAGTAGTGATGACTTCTTTTGGGAAGGGTGGAGGTGCACGTAATTCTCATGAGATGAGACTGTCCATCAAGGTAGGTATGGGTTTCCCTAAGTCTCCTTGTGTTTGAACTATGCTGCCAATATAGGGAACTACCCAGTGGTTTTCCACCTAAGAGAGCTAAGGATATTTTGGTTTCACCTTGGCCAGTGACTCCACCACTTTTCAGTGTGGGGAATACACTGGATTTTATGATGCTCACATGATCTATGTCGGTTCAAGTTGAAATTCCTCAAAGTATGAAAAAGAATGAAATGAATGATACCAAAGGTGTTTGGATAGGATAATCAAGAGGTGAACTAGACTCAAATAATGACAATAGGTTATTCTTGGTCATTGCACAGTGAACCCTATTAAAGTCTTAAGAAACATCCTAGGTATAGCTGGTGTTCACACCAGCCTACGAACAAATGAAAGTGAAGTACGTATGAATGAATGAAGCAGACTCTGTGTTTTCTATAGAAGGCTCCCCAGTTGAGGTCCCATATGTTGAGCCCTCATTTTGGAAAGGGATAATGTTAAGTCCATGATTCAAAGGTCTCACGGCATATGAACGAATGATATGTAATATATGTACGTGCTATATGAAATATGTTATGCGCTTTGTGCAATATAAAATGAATGATGATATATGTTACTCTTATAGCATGACCACCTAATCTGATTTGGCAAGTCCAACTGACTTGGCTTTCCATAATTCATATCATTAGTAGAGAGCTCTTCCTAATCATGCATGTCCTTGGTGTGTACTTGCATACACCCATACTTATTACTAGTTTGTACTAATCCCATACATTATAATATTTTAGGGCAGGTTCAGGAAGGTGTTGAAGGCATTCATTGCATCTATTCGGACATCAGAGCTTTTTATCTGGACTTGTTAGGTCCCATACATTCGAGGATGCCTGCCGTTATGTTTCTAGCTTAGTAATAGGTTTAGGCTAGTGGATTATGTTCCACTAGTATTTCTTTACTATTTTGTTCATACTTACGTAATGGTGCCGTTTTGGAAATTGTGACTTATGCTATAAGACTATTTATTTCTGTTGAATGCCTTGAATCGGACCCGCTTCAAACAGAAAGGACGGGGGATATCACCAGCAGAAGGAGTCAAGTATAAAGCCAGGATTGTTGCCAGAGGTTTCAACCAAAGAGAGGGAGTGGACTACAATGAGATCTTCTCACCAGTGGTCAGACATACTTCCATCCGAGTGTTACTAGCGATAGTTACACATCAAAATCTTGAGCTTGAACAACTTGATGTGAAGACAACGTTTCTACATGGAGAGTTGGAGTAAGAGATATACATGACTCAGCCGGATGGTTTCCAAGTTCCAGGGAAGGAAAATCACGTCTGCAAGTTGAAGAAGTCCTTATATGGACTTAAGCAGTTTCCAAGGCAATGGTACAAAAGGTTTGACAGCTATATGGCGAAGTTGGGCTATACTCGGAGCTCATATGATTGTTGTGTCTACTACAATAGGCTCAATGATGATTCATTCATCTATCTGGTGCTTTATGTAGATGATATGTTGATAGCTGTAAAGAAGAAGTATGACATTCAGAAGCTGAAGGGTTTACTTAGTGCTGAGTTTGAGATGAAGGATCTGGGAGCCGCTCGGAATATTTTAGGGATGGAGATCATTAGACACAGAGAGAGAAGGAAACTTTTCTTGTCACAGAGAAGCTACATTCAGAAGGTCTTGGCGAGGTTTGGCATGTCTTCATCTAAGCCCATTGATACCCCCAGTGCTGCCAATATGCATCTCACTGCCATGTTCGCTCCACAGTCAGAAGAAGAGAAGGAGTATATGTCACGAGTCCCTTATGCCAGTGCCGTAGGAAGTTTGATGTATGCTATGGTCTGTACAAGGCCAGATTTAGCACATGCAGTCAGTGTAGTGAGCAGATTCATGGGACAACCAGGGAGAGAACATTGGCAGGCTGTGAAGAGAATTTTCCGGTACCTTAGAGGTACATCTGACGTTGGTCTCATTTATGGAGGTGATACTCAGTGCTTGGTTACTGGCTATTCTGATTCAGACTATGCTGGAGATGTTGACACAAGAAGATCGATGACTGGCTATGTGTTTACCCTTGGAGGATCTGTCGTCAGTTGGAAGGCAACTTTGCAACCTACAGTGACTTTGTCTACTACGGAAGCGGAGTACATGGCCTTGACAGAGGCTGCAAAAGAAGGGATTTGGTTGAAAGGGCTGGTTAGTGATCTTGGTCTGCATCATGATCAGGCTACGGTGTATTGTGACAGTTTGAGCGCAATTTGTCTAGCCAAGGATCAAGTCTATCATGAGAGAACCAAGCATATTGACGTAAGGTATCATTTTCTGAGAAGTGAGAAGAGAATCAAGGTGAAGAAAGTAGGAACTGCTGATAATCCTGCTGATATGTTCACAAAGTCGGTTCCACAGAGCAAGTTTCAACACTGTTTGGACTTGCTCAACATCAGAAGCTGTTAATTGCCCTGCGGGGCAACTCTGAGGAAGAGGGGGAGGCCTGGCACTATCATAGTGTGTCTGAAGAATCTGTTCGGAAAATTCAAGTCAAGGTGGAGATTTGTTGAATGCCTTGAATCAGACCCGCTACAGATGTTGGTGTATTGGGTCCTTAATTTTTTGTCAATTCTGTATGTTGGGCCCAAGCCTGTTAGGGCGTAGCTTAGCACTATATATGTATAGACGCTATGGCAAACCCTATTTTGTAATTCTGTTTTTGCCTCTCCATAATAAAACTGCTTCCTCTCTTCCCGTGGACGTAGCCAATTTATTGGTGAACCACGTAAATCTGTTGTCTTGTTTTTCGCGTTTATATATTTTCTCGTATTATCTCAAATTCCGCACAACAAATTGGTATCAGAGCCTCTCTGTTAATCGGTGTTCTTGGAGAATTTGAGTTGTCTGCTTTGAACGTGAAAATCGACAAATTCACAGGGAGGAACAGTTTCAGTTTATGGCAGATCAAGATGCGGGCTTTGTTGAAACAGCAAGGCTTCTGGGCGCCGTTGTCGAAAGACAAGAACGTCGTCGTTACTCCTGAGATGGCGATTCTGGAGGAAAAGGCGCACTCGACGATCATGCTGTGTCTCGCGGATGACGTCATCACGGAGGTCTCGGATGAAGAGACTGCTGCTGGTCTGTGGTTGAAGCTGGAGAGTTTGTACATGACATAATCTCTAACCAACAAGCTGCTTCTGAAACAACGTCTATTCGGTTTACGAATGGCTGAAGGTACACAACTCAGGGAACACTTAGAGCAATTGAATACTTTGTTATTAGAATTGCGTAATATCGATGTGAAGATCGACGACGAAGATGCTGCTCTGATTCTGTTAGTATCTCTCCCAATGTCATTTGAGAATTTTGTTCAATCGTTCATTGTTGGGAAAGATACTGTGTCACTGGAAGAAGTCAGATCGGCCCTTCATAGCAGGGAATTACGACATAAGGCTAACGGCACAAGTACGGACATACAGCCTTCCGGTCTGTTCACCAGTAGCGGAAAGGGAAGGAAAAACGGCGGAAAGAAAAATAAGCCGATGTCGAAGGGTGCAAAGCCGGATGATGTTTGTAATTACTGCAAGGAGAAGGGACATTGGAAATTTGATTGTCCGAAGAAGAAGAAGCAATCGGAAAAACAATCAGTGTCTGCTGCTGTTGCTGAAGAAGACACCAATTCTGAAGAAGATATTGCCCTAGTTGCGGATGAGCACACTCATCATTCAAATGTGTGGGTTCTCGATTCTGGGGCATCCTATCACATCTGTCCTAGGAGAGAGTGGTTCACGACTTATGAGCAGGTAGACTGAGGCAGCATCTCGATGGCCAACAGTTCTGTCTGCAAGGTGGTTGGGACAGGATCGATCAAGATAAGGACACATGACGGTAGCTTCTGCACATTGAACGAGGTCAGGCACGTTCCATTGATGACGAAAAATCTGATATCTCTCATTCTTTTGGACAGCAAGGGATTCAGCTGGTCGGGAAAAGATGGAGTCTTGCGGGTCTGGAAGGGTTCAAATTTGATTCTGAAAGGTGTCATGCGTGGTACTTTGTATTTTCTACAAGGTTCCACGGTTACAGGTTCAGCCCATGTTGCATCGTCAGAATTTCACCAGAAGGATATGACTAAGTTATGGCACATGAGACTTGGTCATATGGGTGAAAGAGGGATGCAAATTCTGTCAAAGGAGGATTTTCTTGCTAGTCATAAGGTTAAGAGCCTAGAGTTTTGTGAACATTGTGTTTTTGGAAAACTACATCGCAACAAGTTTCCAAAGGCCATTCATAGAACAAAAGGCACACTTAATTATATCCATTCTGATTGCTGGGGTACATGCCGTGTTGAGTCTTTGGGAGGCTGCAGATTTTTTCTGTCCATTATTGATGACTACTCAAGGATGACTTGGGTGTACATGATGAAGCATAAAAGTGAAGCTTTCCAGAAGTTCAAGGAGTGGAAAATTTTGATGGAAAATCAAACAGGGAAGAAGATCAAGAGGTTGTGAACTGATAATGGGCTGGAATTCTGTTGGTCTGAATTTGATCAATTCTGTA
Source organism: Solanum lycopersicum (assembly GCF_036512215.1). NCBI lineage: Eukaryota > Viridiplantae > Streptophyta > Magnoliopsida > Solanales > Solanaceae > Solanum > Solanum lycopersicum. The sequence continues at coordinate 32,508,596 of NC_090805.1, forward strand.
AGGATGAAGGGATTGCTCGACATCGTACAGTCAGAAATACACCACAGCAGAACGGTGTAGCTGAGCGGATGAATCAAACACTTTTGGAGAGAGCAAGGTGCACGCTCTCTAATGCTGGGCTAGATAGAAGATTCTGGGCAGAAGCAGTTAGTATAGCTTGCTACTTGATTAACCGCGGACCACATACAGGCATACAGTGCAAGACACCTATGGAGATGTGGTCAGGAAAAGCTGCTGATTATTCAAATCTGAAAGCTTTTGGTTGTACGGCTTACTATCACGTCAGTGAAGGTAAGTTAGAACCAAGAGCTAAAAAGGGAGTATTTGTGGGCTACGGAGATGGAGTGAAAGGTTTCAGAATCTGGTCTCCAGCAGAAAAGAGGGTTATTATGAGCAGGAACGTTGTCTTTGATGAAAGTTCTCTGCTTAGAACCATTGTGAAGCCTACAACTACGTCAGAAACTGGGAGTCTTGACAAACAGGTGGAGTTTCAAGTCATTCAGAACGAGAGCGATTTAAAGGAACCTGAAGAGGAGGATCAAGAGCCACAGACAGAAACTGATATTCCAGAATCTATGCCATCAGATATCCATCAGAGTATAGCTCAAGATCGGCCAAGGAGGGTTGGAGTTCGGCCACCTACGAGGTATGGTTTTGAGGACATGGTGGGTTATGCACTGCAGGTTGCTGAAGAGGTAGATACATCTGAGCTGTCTACTTACAAAGAAGCCATTTTAAGTCCTGATTCTGAAAAATGGTTTGCTGCTATGGGAGATGAGATGGAGTCCCTACACAAGAATCAGACATAGGATCTGGTCATACAGCCTTCGGGGAGAAAGATTATTACTTGCAAATGGGTTTTCAAGAAGAAGGAAGGGATATCACCAGCAGAAGGAGTCAAGTATAAAGCCAGGGTTGTTGCCAGAGGTTTCAACCAAAGAGAGGGAGTGGACTACAATGAGATCTTCTCACCAATGGTCAGACATACTTCCATCCGAGTGTTACTAGCGATAGTTACACATCAGAATCTGGAGCTTGAACAACTTGATGTGAAGAAAGCGTTTCTACATGGAGAGTTGGAGGAAGAGATATACATGACTCAGCCGGATGGTTTCCATGTTCCAGGGAAGGAAAATCACGTCTGCAAGTTGAAGAAGTCCTTATATGGACTTAAGCAGTCTCCAAGGCAGTGGTACAAAAGGTTTGACAGCTATATGGCGAAGTTGGGCTATACTCGGAGCTCATATGATTGTTGTGTCTACTACAATAGGCTCAATGATGATTCATTCATCTATCTGGTGCTTTATGTAGATGATATGTTGATAGCTGCAAAGAAGATGTATGACATTCAGAAGCTGAAGGGTTTACTTAGTGCTGAGTTTGAGATGAAGGATCTGGGAGCCGCTCGGAAGATTTTAGGGATGGAGATCATTAGAGACAGAGAGAGAAGGAAACTTTTCTTGTCACAGAGAAGCTACATTCAGAAGGTCTTGGCGAGGTTTGGCATGTCTTCATCTAAGCCCATTGATACCCCCAGTGCTGCCAATATCCATCTCACTGCCATGTTCGCTCCACAGTCAGAAGAAAAGAAGGAGTATATGTCACGAGTCCCTTATGCCAGTGCCGTAGGAAGTTTGATGTATGCTATGGTCTGTACAAGGCCAGATTTAGCACATGCAGTCAGTGTAGTGAGCAGATTCATGGGACAACCAGGGAGAGAACATTGGCAGGCTGTGAAGAGAATTTTCCGGTACCTTAGAGGTACATCTGACGTTGGTCTCATTTATGGAGGTGATACTCAGTGCTTGGTTACTGGCTATTCTGATTCAGACTATGCTGGAGATGTTGACACAAGAAGATCGATGACTGGCTATGTGTTTACCCTTGGAGGATCTGTCGTCAGTTGGAAGGCAACTTTGCAACCTACAGTGACTTTGTCTACTACGGAAGCGGAGTACATGGCCTTGACAGAGGCTGCAAAAGAAGGGATTTGGTTGAAATGGCTGGTTAGTGATCTTGGTCTGCATCATGATCAGGCTACGGTGTATTGTGACAGTTTGAGCGCAATTTGTCTAGCCAAGGATCAAGTCCATCATGAGAGAACCAAGCATATTGACGTAAGGTATCATTTTCTGAGAAGTGAGAAGAGAATCAAGGTGAAGAAAGTAGGAATTGCTGATAATTCTACTGATATGTTCACAAAGCCGGTTCCACAGAGCAAGTTTCAACACTGTTTGGACTTGCTCAACATCAGAAGCTGTTAATTGCCCTGCGGGGCAACTCTGAGGAAGAGGGGGAGGCCTGGCACTATCATAGTGCGTCTGAAGAATCTGTTCGGAAAATTCAAGTCAAGGTGGAGATTTGTTGAATGCCTTGAATTGGACCCGCTACAAATGTTGTTGTATTGGGCCCTTAATTTTCTGTCAATTCTGTATGTTGGGCCCAAGCCTGTTAGGGCGTAGCTTAGCACTATATATGTATAGACGCTATGGCAAACCCTATTTTGTAATTCTGTTTTTGCCTCTCCATGATAAAACTGCTTCCTCTCTTCCCGTTGACGTAGCCAATTTATTGGTGAACCACGTAAATCTGTTGTCTTGTTTTTCACGTTTATATATTTTCTCGTATTATCTCAAATTCCGCACAACAATTTCAATATTGAATGATTCTTTATTAGATGGTTGATACACATGATCAGTGAACTTCTTTATACGCATATGCATGTTATAACTATGAAGTGTATGTACATTTCAAACAAAACAAAAAGTTCCAATTTTTTTGCTAAAATTAACCTAATGAATGTTTTAACGACATGAGTAGGCTTGTCTGCAATGTCTAGAGGTCAACGACGCCTGTTTCAGCTAGGTTCTAGACCCAGTCATGACATAAGGTATGGTAGTTCATCCTTGATCCTTCTCTCATTCAAGGAGCCAATCCAAAGTCTTTCAAAAATATTTCAAAATCCTAAATTCTTTTATTTCGAATTCTAAACATGAGTCCTTGCATCAAAATGTTTAAATCGGAGAATTATGATTTTTTCAATAATAATTGATGAATTTATGATCAGAAACTCTATGGACTCACGATTATGCAAATTCTCTAATTTTGGATTATGAAGTAGGTTAAATGTATTTGATTAGGAAATGTTAGAATTATGTTTATATCATGATGTATTGTGATTATCTACTGCCAATTATGCCTAATTGTTGTAGAATTGAGTAAGGTTGATCAAGGCTTAGATGAAGGGTAAGTTGATCCAAATTGCTTTAGTCTTGTTGAATTTATATTTTGTGGTATGGTCCACTTATGGTGGTGGTGTTTAGTTAAGGTATATGAATATGTATAAGTGAATTGTGTTAATGGCCTTGAAGGCATTAATGTAAAGTAATGTGATATTATGAAGTATTTATGAAGATTGTTTAAGGAAGTTATGATTGTGTGTGTTGAAGATACTATGTGTAATCCAAGCGTAATGTGAATGTGAATTATGATAGTGTGTGAAGTGTGATAAATGTAGTATAATCATGTTTAGATGTCAATGTTACAAATAATGGTGGTTATGTGATGATTTTTCTCACATATACTCACATACACAATGAAAGAATGAATGAAGCTAATGAAAATGTGATGAATGAGAGTCTACCGAAAGGGTTTTCTCAATAGAACTTTAATGAATGAATGGATGAATGGGAATATTTTGGGTAGACACTCTCGTGAGTAGAGATGTAGTGTCTAGTACCAACCTTCATATTCCCATAACTTCAGTAAATGAAAAAGGGGACTTTTTTGGTGGACACTCTTCGTGAGTTGAGATGTAATGTCTAGGAGAAACCTCACTATTCTTAAGATATTTCAAATGAACGAATGACAAGTTGGGGGATCGGATACTCTTCGTGATTTGAGATGCAATATTCAATAGTAACCCTCAGAGATTTGTTTTCCTCGTGAGTTGAGATATAGTACATGGTAGAATCTGTTAACATGTAGCTAATGAATATAAGGAATGTCTAAAACTGAGTGGGAATTTATGCTTAGCACCAAGAGGATTTGAAGAAGGGGTAGGTACTCTTCATGAGTAGAGATGTTATATCCAATTACCTATAGAGATGAGTACTTTTCGTGAGTTGAGATGTAATACTAAGAATCAATCTCTTTATCCCTTAACTATTCTCCCACATAGGTTTAGCTATTGGATGTCCAAGTAAAGGGTAAGAGAATGACCCTACCTTATGAAAGTGGGGATCCCTCATCCGGGAGGGGTTAATATCCTGATTCCATGACAAGCTCCCATGGACTATGTTTGTTGAATGTAGCCCCCACAAATGAATTAATGAACTAGGTATTCCTAAGGGTGTAATACTTAGGGTAGGATGTGGAATGGTACGCGATCTATCCATTGCACAAGTAGACATTTAGATGGAGTCTTGGTGTCTCCTTATATGAAAATGTATGATGGGTTACTACATGATGTTTATGAAGTAAGTTGACTTTGTATCTAATGTTAATGAATCATGTTGATCTCATAATTAATGTGATGAAAGTTATGTAAATAACGAATATGACGTGGTTAGTCTAGGGGGATTCCTAAGGAGCACTACGGTGGGTGTAGTTGTATGAGATTCTACTTTCACATTGCACTAGTGGAACTTGGGGTTGTCTTGGAGGATGGTATTTATATGAAGTTCTTAAATGAATGTATAGTTCCTCTTGTGTCTTTAGTAATGAATTTTGACTTTTTGAATTAAAGTGAAGCATTCTTATCTTTGGTAGTTTGAAGGATCACTTAGCTGTGTATTGAGAGGTTGTATGAGCGGTCTCTTCATGTCTTACCTATGTGAGTTTTAGGATAACTTTGGATAGGAAGGTCTAATTGACAGATGGAATGTTGAGGATCATGGAAGTATTACTTATATGCTAAATAGTGACTTGTATTATGCTTTATGCTAAATAGTGACTTTTAATGTAAAGGGTCGTGACCCTATGATATTAAGATGTGTGTTTGAGTCTGCTTGTGATGAAGACACTTAAATCCTTACATTTAATCAAAAGAGTTTCTTATTCGTCATGTTGTGAAAAGTTTTAATTCTGCACGACTTTCGTACCTATGCGATGAATGAAATCTAAGAGGCTTGTACAAGACCTCCGAGAGTTCAAGTACGCCATGTGGAGACATGGAGTGCTCCTGGGTCGTGACATCAACCTAGAATAATTGTACGTGAGAAGACCTTTCACATTATATATACAAGCATTCATGTAGAATTAGGTAGGCTATGAGGATGAAAGCGTTTCACAACAACCCTATCCATTAGCATACCAATTATATGCAAGCTATCACTTCATATTACTTAAGAAGTTATAGTGATCATCATCTTTTATTTCAGCCTACTTTAAAGCTTTACTCTATAATCATCATATTATATTAGATCACAAGACATAATAGTTACAAGCCCTAGTCATAGGAAATTCTAAGCATAATTCATCAAAAAGTCCTAATTTCAATAAAAAATACTCATGATCTACCATACATTCATCAATCGAGTATCAGTTCATGCATTCATACATCTATTCTTGAAAAGTTGCTATTCATAAACTCAATTATAGAAGATTGGCTTGAACCTTCAATTTCACCTGTCATGGTATAAACCCACATACTTTGATTTAATTAATTTAGACTAGGTTATCCATGGAATTCACATAAATTCATCATAATATCACTAATCAACACTAAATTAACCATAAATATGTATTTTACAACTAATGGGAGTCATACTTGGAACTAAACCCACACATTGGAAGAAACCCTAGCTTGGATTGGGGTTTTTATTCACAAATTTGGGGAATTCTAGGGGACTCTATGGGTGGAAGAACCCATAGATGAATCAGCTAAACATACTTTAATCAAAGCCCTAGCACAAGCTCTCAAAAATGGAGTCTTTGTTCTTAACCGTAGCTTCAATCTCTATCTTCTTCAAGTCTTTGGTTTCCTTAGAAAGAGAAATTTTGATAGATGAGTGTTTTTGGTATTTGATTTAGGCCTTGGAATAATTTAGTTAATTGGGTGAGTTTTGGTGTCAACATGAATTAAATAGTAGTCCTAGGATTAGGCAAAACGATATAACTTAAAGTTAAAGCAATTGGGAAAATACCCAAGAAGTTATCTAACTGTTTACTACCGAAATGGCACGATATATGCCTTCACAGATTGTCATCATCACCACGGCTCATCAAATGGGCCGTGAAGAATTTTCAGTCTACCAATGCTTCACTATTTCAAGCATAAGTTTTTACCCCAAGATCGGAATTGAGAAAACTCGGTGGCATTCAAAAGAGGATTTTTTTATTCTATAGGTCATGTACCACCTAATTAGTTTTTATATGAGAGATATGATCATTTTAATTCGACCCTACACTCTAAATCTAATGAAAATCCCTTCATGTTAGGCTCCATGAGCCGTGGTGTAACAACCCTCAAAGTGACCTAGGATACACTAGAGCCACATATGAGTTAATAAATTGTTAAAGTAGTGAATAATATCTTTAGAAGTCAATTTTCTTGAGTTTTGAAGTCAAACATTAAAGGACGATCAAGACGTCTAGAAATTAGTCTTGAGTGTGTGCCAATGTGTCGTTGTATGTTGTATGCATTTTAAGGTATTGTTTGGAGTATAAAATAAGTTGAGATGACCCTAATACAAAAATGGACATGTTTAGGGTCAAAACATCCGATTACGACTCCCAAGGAGCACCTTAGGGGTCCTTGAGGAGGACCCAATCTTTGGCCAACAAGATGCCCACGGAAGCAAGAAGTTGCACATAGATGAAACCAGTCCTCGACGCGGACTTGGTTTACCAAGGTATAAACTTTTGGTCGGCTTCGCGGACTCTACTGTCTCAAAGATTATTTTAAAAAATATCTTGTGGGAACAAATCCTTGTGGCGAACTTGTTTCCCGATGATAATTCCAAAAATCTAAGTTATGTTTGACTTGTTTAAAAAAGTCCCATTTAATGTGGAGGTACTTTGGGGGTGTATTATATATTGATTTTAGGTCATTAAACACCCATTACCCTAATTAAAAAACCTAACCCTCAATTAGAATTTAAAAAATTATAAGCTCTTATCTCTCTAGTAAATCCTCCATTATAGAATCTTCAAGTTCCAAGGAAGAAGGTAAAAATCTTCAAGATTTCAACCCTAATTTCGTGGGATTTCTATCAATTAATGTATGGTAATTAATCCTTGATTCTTATATCATTCAAGGAGCTTATCTGAAGGTAATTCAAAAAGGGTTTCAAAATTTTAAATTCTTCAATATTGATTCTAAGCATGGGTTCTTGCATGAAAAGGTTTTAATGGATGAATTATGATATTTTTAAGTTTAATTGATGATTGTATGATTAAAAATTTCATGAACCCATGATTACCGTAATCCCTAATTTTGGCATATGATATGTGTTTGATGAATTTGATTGGATATCATTGGAATTGTATTTATATTAAGTTTTATTATGATTTTATACTGCCAACTATGCCTAATTATGATGAGTTGTTTGAGAATTGAGTAAATGTGATCAAGGCTTGTATGAAGGGTAAGTTGACCTAAATTGTTATAATCTTCTTGAGTTGATCTTGTGTGGTATGGTCAACTTATGATGGCAGTGTTTATTTGATGTACATGAATGTATATGTGAATTGTGATTGTGGCCTTGAAGGCATTAAATGTAAAGTAAAGTGATGTTATAAAGTATATGTATAGAGATGACGTATGAAGTTATGAATGTGTATCTTGAAGATAGTATGTCTAATTGAATTATGATGTCAAAGTGAAGTATGTTTGTGTGTCGAATATGATTAATGGAGTATGATCATTATTAAGAGTTAATGTTATGAATGATAGTGAGTATGTGCAAGGCTTTATCACATATAATATCACACACATAATGAATGAATGAATGAAGTTAACGAATATGCAATGAATGATAGTCTACCGAAAGGGTTTTCTCAATAGAACTTTTTTTTTCTCAATAGAACTTTAATGAATGAATGGGGGATTTGGTATGGAAACTCTCGTGAGTTGCGATGTAGTCTCTAGTACAAACCCTAATATTCCTAAGAACTCTAATTAATGTAAAAAGGGAGTTTTAGGGTGGACACACTTTGTGAGTTGAGATGTAGTGTCTAGTTATGCCGTCACTATTCCTAAGAGCTTTCCAATGATTGAATGATAGGTTGAGATAAGTACTCTTCATGAGTTGAGATGTATAAATTGGTAGAATATCTTAACCTATAGCTAATGAATGTAATGAATGTCTCCGTGAGGATTTATGCTTAGCATCAAGAGGGTTGAAGAAGAGGTGGATACTCTTTGTGAGTACATATGTTGTATCCAATGTACCTCTTGAGATGAGTATCTTCGTGATTTCAGATGTAGTACTTATAAGAAATTTCCTTACCCTTAACTATGTGCCCGTATATGACTAGCTATTGGAAATCCATGAAAAGGCTAAAGGAATCATCGTACCTTAGGCAAGTACAGATCCCTTATCCGGTAGAGGTTAGCACAAAGGTTCCATGTAAAGCTCTCATGGTCTATGTCGGTTAAAGATAGCCCCCACAAATGAATGTAATGAACTAGGTCTTCCTAAGGGTGTACTACGTAGGGTAGGTGGTGGAATGGGATTCCATCTATGCATTGCAAAAGTAGACATTTGGAGGGAGTCTTAGTGTGTCATTGAATGTAAATGAATGAACAGATTACTATATGATGTTAATGAAGTAAGTTGACTCTATGTCTAATGTTAACGAAGTATTTCAGTCTATGTCTAATGTTAAGGAAAGCTATGTCAATGGTTGAATGTGACGTGTCTGCTCTAGGGTGATTTCTAAGGAGCATTAAATGGAAGTAGTAGAATGGGATGCTACTTTCACATTGCACTAGTGTAACTTGGGGGTTGTCTTAGAGGATGGTCTTTATGTGAAATTCTTAAATGCATGAATGTTTCCTCTAGTAATGAATGTGGACTTGTCTAGTTGTGATGAAGTATCTTTATCCTTGGTAGTCTTAAGAATCACTTAGGTGTGTATTGAAGGGGTTGTATGGGCGGTTTCTTCATGTCTTAAGTAGGCGAGTCTTAGGATATCTTTGGATAGAGGATCTAAAGTCATTGATGGGTTACTTAATGAAAATGGCTACATGTTAAGAATTATAAAAGTATTACCTTGTATGTTAATGATGACTTATATTATTTCTTGTACACTTGATTCATTAGGTTATACTAAAATAGCATGAAAAGTATGTATCAACAAAAATGTATGTTTTAAAGCACGTGTTTGCATTTTGTCATACCTTAATATATTGTTTGTAGTTACTCCATATTCTTGTCTATTTCTAAAATTAAAGGGGGAAGGCAAGTGGAGGTGGCTAGAAGTTGAAGCTGGGTAGAGTTCTATCCAGATTGGTATGTCCTTATATGTTCGAGAACATGGACTATATTTAGTTTTCTTTCTATTAAAAACATGTAATATATTATTAGTTTCTTTTCTATTTAAGGGTTGTGACCTTATTCTATTATGACATGTCTAAGTTGACTTGTGATGATGAGATTTCGTTTCTTATGTTTTATGAAAAAGTTTCTTGTTACATATACTGTGAAAAGTTTTAATTTCGCACTACTTTTCATACTTATGTAATGAATGAAATCTAAGAGGCTTGTACGAAACCTCCGAGAGGTCAAGTACGCCGCATAACAACTTGGGGGTGCTCTTCGTTCGTTATCGTGGTGCCTCTCATGGTCATGAGACAACTAATATCTAGGAAACCTTCCATTAACCCCTAAAAATTTAAGTCATAACCCCAACCCCTCCCATGGTCCATGGTGGCCTGCACGTTTCGTCTAGTGGCTCATGGGGAAGCTCCCTATTTTGGGACCCTTTGTCAAGCTTCTTCCTCACCTCCACGAGTGGTCTCACGATTCTTGATGACCAACTTAAGCGTCTGAAATCTCCTGGGTGGTAGGAAGTATTCATTAGCTACTGTTTAGGCATCATGGTTACCACCATGACTCGTGGTACCCTTTACGACTCGTGTGGGCACTCGTGGAGGGTGCAGAGGCCCAGTTCTCTAGTTCATTCGTAGCACTTAGCCCCTAGCTTAGAATACTAGATTCCTGGGTGTCGCACCTTGATTTGGTAAACAAAGGGTTGGTTGATCAAGTTGATCATGGTAGATGATTCGACAATCGTTTGATGAAGCAACAAAGTTGATTGATTATATGACATAGATAAACCGTGCATGACATACTCGAGACGACCATGTATCTTTTATACATTTTGGTAGAAACAAGAAAAAAATGGAAAAAGGAATCATGATTATGATAAGAATATGGCTAAAATGATAACCCAACTTGACTTGATATCTAAATATGTCATGAGAGGTGGAATAAGATGGTGAATACAATTGATACACGTAGTGAGTAGGGGCGGAGGATGCAAAGTTTGAGGCATTGTATAATGAATGAATTACATAGGGAACCAATTGAGGGTTATCATCGAATTACATAGGGAACTAATTGGGGGTTATCATCCGAACTAACCAAGATCGGGTGGATACCAAGGTTGGAATAAGGATAGCTAGGGATAATGGTTGGAGAGATCGAGATGGAAATTGGAGATTGTGAACCTATAAAACATAGATACATCCCACCTCATAATCTTCCCAATCCTAAAGAAGTTGGATATGGAGAAAACCAAATTAATAATATGCTAACAAGGATATTCAACAAGGATAAAGGGTCCGACAAAGTGTAGAAAGTTTTGAAAAATTATTTCTCCACTTTGACTCAAATAAGTATTTCTCACCCTATGTCAATTAAGAATCTTGAAACTCAAATATTCCAGATCTCTACCCATTTAAATTCAAGGGAAAAAGAAGAATGCCTAGTGACGCCCTCCCTAATCCCAAAAATTATTGTTGATAAATAAGAATAAAGTCCTGCCATGACGTTAATAAGGATCTTCAAGGGAGGATATCTTTCAGAATCTCAACATGAGTTTATATTATGACATCTAAATTCTATATTGGTAGGCAATATCATCGAACGGGAGGAGATCAATATAAGGTCTGTTGTTGAGGAAGAAATACTTATGAGATCCCTCTAGGAGTAGACCTCGTTCTCATTCCCAGTCTTGATCACATAATGATGTGAGGTTGCCAAAGTGCCTTAAAGAGTGACGAAAGATGTATGAGTTACCCTTGTCTTTTCCAACGACATTCAGAGGATAAAAAATGAATTATTTGAGAGATGATGCGGCTATGAGAAATCCACCACCAGAAATAACCACTCTAGTAGTGGATCCCTCTACGTTAAATATTAACACTACTCATTCTACTCCTTATGAAGAACCTTCCGATACCATTATACCCTTAATTGTGCCCTCAATTGTTTGGGAACAAACTATTTTGTCGGCACCTACCCCTACATCTCGAGCTCCTTTAACCTAGGTCTTGATATACCAAATGGGAAACCTTGCAAGTTTTGCAGATACTAGGGCGTCTAGGATAGATAGGGAGTTACCTAAGATCATTTAGAGGGTGATTGACACATCGATATGACTGGGTATGAATGAGATTATGTTGCATAAGACCACTCTAGCGTCTTATAGGGAGGGGTTTAATGTTCTCACCACTAGAGTAGAGAAGTGAGAGCGTTGCTTAGGCAATTCTATTATGCTAACTAAGTTGAGGGGTAAAATTAATACCCTTAGGGTTGATGTGGACCAGTTGAGGTCCACTAATATCTGCATGTTGTGCGGTGAGGTTCGCTTCCCTGATATGCTCGAGGTTGTTCTCCCTTTTGAGATGAGAGTTGATGTACTTGATGGAATAGTTGAGCTTTTAGTTGATGTTGATGATAATATTGGTAATGATGATGTTGTTTAGGAGAAAAATGAGGATGAGTTCTTGAGAACCAATGAGCATTTGAGAACCAATACCTTGATAGAGCTACAAGAGATCGAGGAGTCGATAGTGCACGTGATGATGGAGAGATCTTGTCTAGAGACTTCCTTAGTTGGCACATATGGGGTTTCTTCAGACTCCACTATTACTCACACAAATGTGTAGGGCACTAATACCCTAATTGATACTACTATGCAGCCTGTTGTTTTATTTTTGTTGGGTATTGATGATAAAGATGATGTAATCTCCTCTGAGCCACATGATTTAAGTACTTCATAAACATAGCCTTTTAGAGGGATCTTTTTCTCATTCTCCTTTGTACTTGCTTTTGATAGCATTAATTAAATTACTACTTATTTTTTGTAGGGTCAGGGCATATGTGCCTATATTCCCCTTTTGGATTATATTTTTTTATTTCAGTTTTATTTTGAGATATCATGGTATATCAGCGTTCTTTATGGCATTTCATTTTTATGATAGTTGGTAGTTTCGATTTCATATTGTCTATACCTATTTCCTCATGATTTTGGAGTTTTGAAATGATTGATAATGCTTGTATTTTCATTGTTGATGTTCGAGTATTGATTGTGTCCAATATAAATGTCATGGATAGTAGTAATGACAAGAAAAATGTTTTGTATTGATGTTGCAAGAAGAAATCAGTGTGGCCTTACTTTTGAATGATACTTTTGACTCTTATGTTTCCTATATGCATATTGATGTGAGCCCTACAATGAACGCCACATGCAAGCTTCTTGATTTTGTAAAGTTGTGCTAAATGATTGTGTTTGAAGTGCCATGTGTGGTGAGGTCCTACTTGAAAGCATGCGTATTGAGTTTTAAAATTTCCTTGTTAATCTAATTTTCTAGCCTTGGTGAATGCAAGAAATGATCTTTGGCACAAAGTTTTAGAGAAAATCCAACATATTCATTCCTTTTATGACTACCTTGTGAGGTTATGCAACCATATTGACATCGTTTGAGATGAATATATTTGTTGTCAACCTTGTTGAAACCTCCTAAGCTAAAAATGGTCCTATTATTTCATCCATAAATCTTTTCATAAGCATTAGTTTGTTTTAATAGCCCACTCAGATGAAATACCTAATTTAGGAGTGTGGAAAGAAAATAGGAGAGAAAATAAAGTAGAAAGAAGGAAAGACTCAACCTGAAGGTTTGTAGCAAAAAGAAGAACCCCTCCTTAAAAAAGGATGAGAAAAAGTTTGGAAATTGAAATAAAAATGTAAGTGGGACGAAATAAAAGGTGTCCAATAAATTGAGTAGAAAACTAAAATTGATGTTTGAGAAAAGGAAAAGATAAGTACAACAATGCTTTGAAAATGTGAAGTCACTTAGACAAATTGACCACACATTTACCCTCAACCCTATTACAAGCCTAAAAAGACCCTTGATATCTAGCATAAACTAGGTCATGTGATGATTAAAAATGTGGGCAAACCTATGGAATGAAATTTTCATGTATTTCTCTTTCGGTGTGATCCCTCTATTTGGAAAACAATAAAAAAATTTTTTTTGGGTTGTAGGCTGTATCTACTGTTCCATATGCAAACCATAGAAGCATCTACGAGTCGTAGAAGGCATCTATATAAGGGGGAGGGACTGAAATCAAATCCTAGTATCCATTTTATAGTTATCCATGACGTTCTGTCATTTCATATACGAGTCATAGATAGGTATTATAGGTGAGGCCCAAACTTAGTGAAATTTTGACTGTCAAAGTCGGTTTTTACAGGTTGTTTTTACATACCGTGGGAAGACCAACGAGCCATAGAAACATTCATTCAAATGTAGGTGATTTTCAAGGTCTCAGTACTTGGTCTACAATTGACAGTATGGACCGTAGAAAGTAGGTCTGAATCATAGATCGATTTTGACAATTATTTTAAAGGTCTTTTAGGCCTTTCCCTAATTGTTTTAATCGGAACTATGTCATTTTACCTTCTACCATAAGCTCTATATAACATTTTAATCCCCAAGTTACCCACATTCAACTCATTCTCCTAAATTTCCTAAAACTAACAAAAATTCATTCTCTCAAATTCTCTCAAAGAATAAGGAATAAGAATACAACCTAAGATTCAATTGATGTTTTCATACGCTCTATTATTCATGAGCATGAATAACCAAGAAATGTAGGTATTCACCCATGGAGTCTTTTCCTGCATAGGTCCCAAGAACTCCAAACTCCCCTTTCAGTTTTAATTAATTCAAGTGAGGGTTTCAATTTAATCTTATGGGTCTTATTCAATAATGAGTATTGTTGTTAATTAAGCCTTCTATTGCATAATTCAATGTTAATACATGATATTTAATTGAACTCATGTTGAATGATGCCTAGGTTATAATTTTCAATTATGAAGTAATGATGACTCATGAACCTATGAATTATGAAATTTATGAATATATGCATATTTTTTTGAAGTTATAATAAATGATTTAAGGATTTTTTTGAAATGAAAGATCAACGCTATTGTGAAAGGTTTATCACATTCTATTATGATGATTATTGTGAAAGGTATTTCTCACATATGTATTTACATTGATGAAATGATATCTCATCTATGTTGAATTTTGTCGAAGGAGCTATTTTATGTTTTAATTTTGAAAAATGTGAATTGATATTGATTATTGTCTTCCCTATGTTTAATTGATATTTAGCTTGGTTTGAGTTTACATAGGCTAGACTGCATGGTACAAACTTGATTGAGGAAGCCTTAGAGCAGGTGAGGGTAATTCAAAAAAGTCTTTGAACCGCTCAGAGAAGGCACAACAATTATTCTAGTCGTTGGTAGTGGCCTTTGAGGTTTTTAGTTGGTAATAGATTTTGCCACTGTATGTCTCCTACCAAGGGGGTGATGAGATTTGGGAGGCAGGGTAATTTTAGCTGTCATTATCGAGGAGCACCCCCTAGAAGTAACATGGCATACTTGACCTTTCGGGGGTATTGTAGAAGCCCGTAGACATCATTCATCACATTGTCGTAGGAAATTTAGTGGAATTAAATTTTTTCATAGCACATCGTATGCTAGAATTATCACTTCATATAAACACAAAATAGGTCATAAGTACATAGTTAGACTCTCAGTCTCTTTCGCCATCTTAGACTCATCATTAATATCGTATAATAGGGACACGACCCTTAATAACATAATATAATAATCTAGGTATTACATAAAATTTTAAAAGGAACTTTGACAGAAGCAATCCTTGAATCTTAAGGACCCCTTTTCTTGAGCTTGGGAAACATCTATAAAGACCTTCACTTTAAGAGACATCCTTTAGGCATCCATCACCTACACTCTGTATAAAAAAAATATTAGTATAAGAATGCACTAACTATGACAACCATGGAAAAAATGCATTTAAAGAGGACATTTTTACTTAGGAATCATACAACATGTATTTTAAAAGAACCTTTATAAATGTTGGCACAATTATACAATATAATTCATATACTTCATATAGGTATAGAAACTATTCATGAAAATAGCCCAAGTCACATATAGTGCATTTAAAGAACATCAATCATATTTAAGTCATTACCTTCCTTTACCTTAATTCATTAACCCCTAAGTAACCCTCAAGTAACACTTGGTGCAATGCATGAATAGTGTCCCATTCCACCATTGATGTACTGTGATTTCACGGTACTTTCAATGCTTTTTCCTTATGTTTAGTGTGTCTAAGGCCTTTTTATAGTAGTTTTAATATATTTTTATCTTTATTTGCAGGAAAACTGTCAAAAATTATAAAGCGGAAGAACTATGCTAAAATTGCAGAAGTGATGACCTATGGAACAATCGACGGTCTGTCGACCCCTCGACAGTCCATATGTGGAAACTGTCGTCTGAAGAAACTGTTGCTAAAGCAAGATCAGGGAATTCTGACAAAGTGTGGGGCTCAAGAATCTATCAACGGACCGTCATCTTCATGATGGATCGTCCTGTACATCCGTCATTGCTAACAAAAAGTAGCCTAGTACCCATCTTGAAAAGATTCTAAGTGTGGAGAAATAAAAGCCATCGACGGATCGTCGTGCACTCAGCAGACCTTTGTCCTAGTTTGTGAAGGTAACAATGAGTTGTAGAAGAAAGCAGCTGAAAAAGATTCAAAGTGTGGAACGACGAGAGGCCTCGACGGTCTGTCGGTTCGGTCGTCGACTCAGACGTGTTTTTTGGCAGATTTTCCTTAAATAGACTTCCTTTATATGTTAGGACTTTTTTTTAAATTATAAATAGTTATAAAAACCTCATTTTCGGGGTTAGAGTCTTTGGTATTTTTCAGTTTTGGTATCCTAGTTGTTGAACTTGAGATTTTGGGAAATATTCCACTTTCCGGAATCGTTTGTTGCAAGACTTTGATTTATTCAAGTAATTTTCTGGATTTTCTTCATTCTCATCAAACTAAGTACATGAATTCTTGTGTAATCAATATGAATTGTGTGATTTTTAACATGGCTAACTAAATCTATAACTTGGGTAGTGGGAACCATGGGTAAATAACAAGGTAAAAACTAGCTAAAATAACAATTCTAGGATAGTGTCTTGCATGTATTGATAATTCTTTCGTTTAAAAGTCTTTTTAATGAGTGCACGCGTTAGAATTTTCCCTGTTTCTACTTGTCAGACCATGGAGGTAGATAATAAGAAAAGAATTATCAACGTATATTTAGGATACACTATCTAATAGGCTAGTGTCGATTGGTGCGAAGTAACAACTAAGTCCTACATCGATTATGGTTCTTAATATGTGGTAAAGGTAAGGTATAGTAAAGCATACAGACGTATCCAGACCAAGTTGCGGAGTGATATTCCATATTTACCGGACCAAGGAATTAGGGATACATAACTTACCACTTTGCATGCAAGAAACTAAGAAAGGATTGTTATAGCTAGAATTACCGCGTTATGAACCTGTGGGGAACACTTATGCGCTAGTTACTCTCATCACTTGATAAATATCAAATATTCATACTTGCTACTTGTTTACTTAAAAATATTTAATTACTTTTGTTGTTTAAATCCCCCTTTTTATTACCTATTTTTGAAAAGGACTTGATTAAACATAAGTAATTGTAGGTTAAAATTAGGAGTAAATCATTTTCCTCGTGGGATCAACCCCAACCTCATAGTTTGGTTCTTTACTTGATACGACTACTTATACTTCTTTTTGACAAATAAATTTGAGCGTATCAAATTTTGGCACCGCTGCAGCGGGAAAAGTGGCTTTTAGATTAACTTTAAGTTAATTCCTGAAGTTTAGTCAACAATTTCCTAATTCTACTTTTTTTTCTCTTTGTTTTTGTCTCTTGCAGATCTAACTTTAGTGTATGCCAAGTGCACAGAGTAGCGGAAAACCCATACTCTCACCTGACCCCAAACTGAATCATACATTAAATAGAATAAACCAAAATCTGGGTAATCTTGAGAATGCGTTCGATTGGGAAATTCCACTATCGGTTGAAGCTCATGATCAATTATTAGCTTAAAATCGTGGGGAAGGTGAAATACGGAGGCAACCTCCTGCTCTACGCCATAAAGAGTATTATAGGGGAAATGTAAACATCACTGACTCTGACGGTCCACTTGTCCTACCTCCTCTACCACAGGGTCATACTTTTGTGGTAATTAGTAGTCTGATGCAAATGCTCACATCTAGAGGTTTTTTTCGCGACTATCTTCTGAGGACCCACATGCTGACATCACCAAAGTGAGGTCGGTCTGTAAGAGTTGTGTGGGGAGGCCTAATTTGAACATGGACGACATTGGGTTAAGAGTGTTCCCTCTCTCACTGACGGGAGAGGCTGCTACATAGTTTACTCTCCTATAACTCAATATATACTTGGAATTAATTAAGGGATGTGTTCTTAGCATATTAGTACTAGTGTCTAAAAAGTTAAACCATAAAGATAGGTTGAACAACTTTGTGGCACTACCAGAAAATCAGTCAGTAGTTCTTGGGATAGGCTTACCTCGTTCTTGAGAAGTGTGCCCAATGACCATATTGATGATGAGTCATTGAAAGAGTACCTCTATCGGGGAAAAAATGCTAATAATAAAGCGGTACTAGATACGATAGCGGGTGTTTCTTATGGGGAGTGTCCTTATGCTGCGATCGTTGAGAAGTTAGAGAAAATATCCTGAAATAATAAATCTTGGAGAACAAGGAAGTCAGATACTAGGAGAAACACTTTTGTAATGCAATCCGCACACCCAGCCAA
This sequence comes from Solanum lycopersicum, assembly GCF_036512215.1. NCBI lineage: Eukaryota > Viridiplantae > Streptophyta > Magnoliopsida > Solanales > Solanaceae > Solanum > Solanum lycopersicum. The sequence goes on from NC_090805.1 coordinate 32,526,793, forward strand.
AGATGAACTCATTGTAGTACAATCCGCACACGTCACAGGGGTGAAGAAAAGGTAAATGTGGTGAACTACTTGTCTAAACCACCACTTCCGACTAATGAGAATTACTATGAGGAGGACTCTTATGCGGTAAATGAGTAGACAGGGGGGGGGGGTTCCGACCAAACACCCAAGGCTCAAATCAAGAGAATTGGTTCCAAGGTCAAGGAAATCAAGGTCGGAGCTATGGTAATTACAACCTAGAGGGTCATTATGTCCAAGATAAGAATTACAACCGCGACAACAACTTCAACCGGGGTAACTATGGTAACATAAATGATAAGAGTGGGCCATATATTCCACCTTAATATCATGAAGTTGATCGTAGGGATGGTAGAGGCTGTATGGCGCGAGTTGAGGATATGTTGCAAAAAATAATAAGGAGGTTTGATGCTAGTGATGAGCACACTAAAGAGTTGACGAGCGACTTAACGAGTATTGGGAAAAAAATTTGATGCACATGCAATTACGATCAAGCATCTTGAGTTGCAAATGGCCCAATTGTCTTCGACTGTGAACCTACTCCAACCGGGTTCTCTTCCTAGCAATACTGTTCAAAATCTGAAAAATGATGGACATTGTATAGCAGTCACAACTCGCGATGGTAAGCAAACCATTGACCCACCGATGTCGTTTGGTCTAGAAAATGTGAAGAGGTGATGATGAGGTAGAGGAGGTTAGTGGTGAGTTAGGAGACAAAACGAGGAAAGAAACTGAGGTACACCAAAAGGTGACCCCCATGCCTAGACCACCACCTCCATTCCACAGAGGTTAGTGATAAATATCGAGGATGGTAAATACTGGCATTTTATTACTATGATCAAATAACTTTCCATCAATGTCCCTTTGATAGAAGCCCTTAAAAAATGCCCGATTATGCCAAGTTCATGAAAGATATGGTCACTAAGAAAAGATTGGTCAGTTTTGAGGATGATGATAGAATGCAGCATTGTAGTTCTGTTGCTACAAGGTCTCTAATGCAAAAGAAAAAAGATCAGAGTTCCTTCACTATTCCATGTACAATTGGGGTATTACACTTTTCTAATGAATTATGTGATCTTGGGGCAAGCATATATCTCATCCCTCACTTTATTTACAAAAAGTTGGGTTAGGGTGACCCAAAGTCCACTGCCTCGCGATTACTGATGGTCGATCAAACGGTCAAGAGTCCTATTGGTATACTCCATGATGTGCTCGTAAAAGTGGAGACATTTAATTTTCTGGCCGATTTTGTGATTCTAGATTGTAAGGTCCATTTTGTGGTGCCTTTTATGCTTGGGAGACCATTCCTTGACACTGGTAGAGCCTTGGTTGATATGGAGAAAGGGCAAACCAAATTTTGGTTGAATAATGAAGAAGTGACTTTCAACATTTATAGGTCCATGATGCAGAATGGTGAGCTCCAATCGGTTTCTGCCATATCTTACAGGGTTGAAAAGTTATCTGAGGTACAAATAGAAGAGCGTATGGGTGTAGAAGCACTAGCGGGAGTGATCATGAATTTTGAGAGTAATTGCATTGAAGAGTATGGGTCCTTGGTCTCGACACTTGATCGAGTAGATGTTTGTTTTAAACCAAAGAAGTTTGAGTTAGGTATGAAGCATCGCGAGTCTCCACTCGCGAAACCATTTATAGAAGAGGATCCAAAAGTAGAACTTAAGGCTCTACCACCTCATATGAGGTATTCATTCCTTGGAAAAGGTGACACTTTGCTGGTAATTATTGCATCAAATTTGAATGTGCATCAAGTTGAGAGTTTGATGGGGGTGTTAAAAAGGTTCAAAATACCTATTGGGTGGACTATTGCATATATTATTTGGATCCCTCGTGAGATTTGTTCACATAAAATCAAACTTATGCCTGATAATAAGACTAGTATTGAGCACCAGAGACGTTTAAATCCACATATGCAAGAGGTGGTGAAGAAGGAAATTATTAAGTGGTTGGATGTTGGAGTGATATATCGAATCACCGATAGTAGTTGGGTAGGCCCTGTTTAGTGTGTACCTAAGAAAGGGGGAATGACTGTGGTCCCCAATGAGAAAAATGAGCTTGTCTTGATGAGACCAGTGACTGGATGTAGGGTGTGTATGGATTACCAGAAAAGGAAAAAAAACAAGAGTTCACCTTGATGAATAGAGGTTAAACGGGTTGAATGAGCTTGATGAATTTCGCTTGAAGGCATATGAAAGTTCAACCCTCTGCAAAGAAAAGATGAAGAAGTACCATGACCAAAAGATTGAGAAGCACAATTTTTTGGTTGGGGATTTGGTGATTTTGTTCATTCTAGGTTGCGCTTGTTTCCGGGAAAACTCAAGTACAAATGGACTGGTCCCTATTTGATCACCCAAATATTCCATCATGGTGCGGTTGAGTTGGAGAACAAGGAGGGTGTAAGGTTCAAGGTGAACAGGCAGTGAATCAAAATCTATCTAGGGCATGCTAAAACGGCGAACGAAGTGATCGAGGCATACCATCTTGATGAGGTGTGAGTTATCAAGAGTCCTCCGTCATGCCGTGATATTAAATCAAATGCTGATTTGGAGGCAACCTAATATGTATCCTCTAGCCAACTATAGGGTTTTTGTGATATTCTAGGCATAGTTGCATTATTTTTGCTTTTATTATGTATGTCACGTCTGAATGTTCTATTATTTTTCTTTAAATGTGTTGGATAGAGCGTAGAGTAGGGTCCGTGTTAAAAAAGTGTCCATAAAGCACAAAAAGATTATCTTAATGGGTGTTAAATGTGCAGGGATGAAATCACCAGAAATCTGTAGAAAATTTATCTGGTGCACCCATCGGCGGACTACCGGTAGGATCCGTTGTGCCCAGGTATGTTCATTAAATTTTTCTAAGTTAGGGAAATGTCGATGGAGGGGTCAGCATGTTCATTGTAGGCTCTTTGCGCCTTCACCTACGAACCTAGCTTATATATTTTTATGCATTGGGGACAATTGCATGTATTTTTGTTGGGGGTGGGGTAAATGGAAAGTGAGTGCTACGATGAAGTCTAAGTAGCCCAACTCACGATCCTCTCTTGGGGGTTTCTTGCCTGTGTTCTTTTCTCCCAAGAGACTGGTTATTTTATTGTTCAACCGGCATGCTGGTATCTTTTTTACATAGTATAGAAATGGAATCTGAAGCATGATGGCTAAACAAAATGATATTCTTATTTAAAGAAAATGATGAATGACTAGGCATAATAACTAATGAATGTGTGTCTCTAATCATGACATAGAGATACACCACTGCATGACCCTAAATCTAAAACTCGAACTAGGTGTTTGATAATCTTGTAGAGTAATGAGATGTCAAGCGAGTGTGAGGAAAATTTGAATAGTCCACCATTGTTACTAAGCTAGAACTTGCCTGGTTAGTCCTTCTAAAAGTAAGTTGTGATAGACAATTAGGAAAGTATCATAGGCCCTTGTTCAAGATAGCCAATCTTTATCCTAGATACCAGAAAATCGAATGAAATTAATCCCTTCTTGATCCAAATGATTTGAGCATAAAATAAACATTTCTTTTTGACCCCAACTAATCTTTTCTGCGAACAATGTGTTGGTTCTGGTCCCTCCTTGAACATGTGCACCTTGGCTTATGCGAAAAGCATAAGTTGAGGGTGGCTAATGTTGAAAACAACCTTGTCATGGCCCTGACCATACCTTGGGTATTGTGTACCTTGAGTCATGACAAAACCACGAGTTGAGGGTGGCTAGTTGAGGAATGCTCCGGAAAATGGGGTTGAAAGAATAAAGAAAGAGAAAGAACAAAATAAAAGTGACTCAAGAAAAGTTTAAAGCAAAGTGACTTCTTTTTTTGAATCAGTTACACAAAAGGAGAAAGAAAGGACAAAGGTAAGGCGAAAGAATAAAAAACTTAAGAAATAGGGCAGAATAAAACAATGAAAAGGTAGGGCCGTTAGACGTTATGTAAAGGAGGGCAATAAGTCACTAAAATACATCCAAATGTACCCTACCTGACCCTTAGCATAAGTTACAAGCTAAGAAAGTGCTATCGTGATCCTAAGAGTCTATTATGGTGAACTTAAAATAGTGAAAATAAGGGCAAGCCTATGGCAACAAGTATAAATGAGGTTTGAAGTTTTTTTGAGAGCGAGTGTTGAAAAAAATAATCCTTATACTCAAACAAAAATAATTGTGTAAAAATTGAGGATGTTGTTTTGAAGTGAGGACACTAGTTGCGAGATACCAGAAAATTAGTACCTTGGTGAGAGCTCAAAGAGGATAGGTGTCAGTGTGTGGTCAGTCTGTTTCATGGTCTGATCCACATGAGCGAGCCTAATAGTGATAGCATGCATAAACATAATGAAAATAATTGGGATTGATAGCCAGATGATTGCAAAAGCTAAAATAAGGATACTCTTGTACAAAGGTTTTGTGGTGAGTCATAGTGCGCCGCTTGAGGACAAACAATAAATCTAAGTTAAGGGTGTTGATGTACCGTGCTTTCACGGTACTTTCAATACTTTTTCCTTAAGTTTAGTGTGTGTCTAAGGCCTTTATGTAGTAGTTTTAATGAACTTTTCTCTTTGTTTGCAGGAAAACTGTCCAGATGAAAATGCGGAAGACCTGTGCTAAAAGTGATGAGCTATGGAGCCATCGACGGTCCGTAGGTGGCAACCATCGTTTGAAGAAATTGCTGATGAAAGAAGATCAGAGAACTCTGACAAAATGTGGGGTTACGGATGATATCGACGGATCGTCATGTACATCCATCATTGCTTACAGAAAGTAACCCTAGTACCCGTCTTGAAAGGATTCTAAATGTGGAGAAACAAAAGCCATCGATGGACCGTCGTTCACTCAACGCACCGTCATCCTGGTCCGTTGATGGTAACAGTGAGTTGGAGAAGAAAGCAGCTGAAAGTGATTCTAAGTATGGAACGATGGGAGTCCTCAACTGTGTGTCGTGGCCTCGACGGTCCGACGGTCCGGTCGTCGACTAAGACACATTTTTGGGCAGATTTTCTTTTTACGTTAGGACTTCTTTATTGTAAATACTTGTAAAAAACTCATTTTTAGGGTTAGACTCTTTGATATTTTTCTGTTTTATTATCCTAGTTGTTGAACTTGAGATTTTGGGAAATAATCTACTTTTCGGAATCATTTGTTGCAAGACTTTGATTTATTCAAGTAATTTTTTTGGATTTTTTAAATCTCATCAAAGTAAGTACATTAATTCTTTTCTAACCAATATGAATTGTGTGATTTTTAATGTGTAACTAAATCCATAACTAGGGTTGTGGAAACCATGGGTGAATAACAAGGTAAAAACTAGCTAAAATAACAGTTCTACAATAGTGTCTTGGATGTATTGTTAATTCTTTCGTGTAGAAGTCTTTTTAATGAGTGCACATGTTAAACTCTCCTTGTTGCTACTTGCTGAACCAAGGAGGTAGATAATAAGAAAAGAATTATCAATATAGATTTAGTATACACTTTCTAAAAGGCTAGTGTTGATTAATGCGAAGTAAAAACTAAGCCATACATCGATTATGATGCTTAATATGAGGTAAAGGTAAGGTTTAGTAAAGCATACACATGTAGCCGGACCATGGTGCGGAGTGAAATATCCTAGTTGGCGGACCAAGGAATTAGGGATACATAACTTACCACTTTGCATGCAAGATACTAGGAAAGGATTGTTATAGATAGAAATACCGTGTTATGAACCTGTGGGGAACACTTATGCCTAGTTACTCTCATCCCTTTATAAATATCAAATATTCGTACTTTCTACATGCTTACTTAGAAATATTTTATTCCTTTTGTTGTTTAAAACCCCCCTTTTATTACCTGTTTTCGGAAAGGACTTGATTAAATAGAATTAATTGTAGGCTAAAGTTAAGTCTAAATCATTTTCCTCGTGGGATTGATCCCAACCTTCTAGTTGGGTTCTTTACTTGATACGACCTCTTATACTTCTTTTCGAGAAGTAAATTTGGGCGTATCAACCATCAACACTCAAGTATAACCTTAAGATCACCAAAATGAAAATTCCTACACCCTTCACTAAATCAAACATAGACATTCATGAAAACAAATAGCATATAATAAGACAGATACTTCATACATGACTCAACACGATAGATAGACCACATAAGAGACTCGTTCAAAGACAACATACAAGTCAAGACTTCCAACATCATCATAGCAAGGCAATAGTCAACATTGACATGCATTAAATTCCTTTCATTAAACATCATAAGACCTTACTCATAGTCCCAATCTAAGCCTACTAGTGCAATGTACATATGAAGTCCCATAACTTCACACAAACATTGTAAACTCACAAAGATAACACAAGTATACCATTTACGACATGAATTAACATGATAACTATAGTGAAATACATATATAATTAGGACCTCCATCAAATGAAAATTAAGAACAACATCATACATACAACAAAAGACCTCATCATATAGTCAATAAGACCAACATTATGCATCTAAAGTAAGGCCTAATTATATAGACACAATAGGACTCATACTATACATATTATCATCCAAGTAAGTAAATGCCATAGAGTTGTGCATAAGAAACATATACATATAGAACACCTTCCTAGAACTCCCTTCAATAGCTACTTGTGCAATGCATAGGTAAAGTTCCATACCCTAACCTACATGAAGCAACTTCCTTAGGTTGCCCTAGCTAGGATTCATTGCTTTACTTATATTCTCCATTTTACTCTAAGGAAATCTTAGCCTTAACCGACAATAATACCATTCTAGCTAAATATGGACTCTGGTGTTATGGAACCCCACCCGAAAGGAGATGCTCTACTTGCCAAAGTAGAACATTAACAATACACTAGAATCTAGGTGGATCCAGTTGTTCGGTCCTATGAGACAACATAGTTAAGGAAGTAAGAGATATGTATTGGACCCTCTACATGCACTTTAGCATTGGAGTCCTCATCTCATGAGAAACCATGGGATGAATATCCCTCCAAGGAAAGTCAACACCTCATGTGGAACCATAGGGTGAATTTCCCTCCAACAGGAGTCAATACCTCATGAGAATCCATTGGTGAATCTTCCTCAAAGGGGAGCCAAAACCTCTCATTATCAAGTTCACTCGGTGCTAAGATAAGTTCCCTTTTTAGATGAAGCATTTAATAATATTATTTTCATAAAATAGGCTTTAGTAGTATTAACCCCTCATATGCTTAGCTAATAGGTTATAGAGGAGAAGTGTCCTTTCATCAACCGAAATAATGTGAGAATATCCTTTCACATGGACTTAGCATATTCAAGCACAGTCTAGTTTAGAGCACAATTGAGCAAAGCTTTCAAAGGACTCTACTTACTACGTTATCGTACATACTTCATTATGCATTCATTCATGTGTGTGTACATTTTCATCCATGAGGAAACCTTTCACATACTACCTTTAGACACTACACATATACATACCTCATCATATGTTGTGCAAAATATCATATCATATACTTTCATGTTCATAGCTTAAGCATGTATTCATTTTCATGTACATAGAAGAATCACCCTAGGTTATTCTATCACGGTAGACATGTGCAATGTATAGACAAAATCACATACCCTTACCTACACTAGCCCACGTATCAAGTCATTCTAGTTAAGATACCTTTTTCATACTTTCATAAACATATTACACTTGTAGTCATGCAAAAGAGGTGTGTGCGAGCATTGGTCATTATGATCACATAAGAGCAAAAACCTAGTTACTTAGGCAGCCAACCTTCCAAGACTACAACACGTATACAATATATCCCTCAAGTCATGAACAATTCACATATAGAAAATTTAGGGAATATAGGTCACACACCCATATTACATCATAAGAGATAATAGTGTATTGAACTTTAGATTAGAAGACTCTTAACGTGCAATGATCACATATTCATATAGAGTCACGTATGTAGGGGGTCATCCTTCAATAGTAAATTCGTCAAGGTTATACATATAGACCACACCTAACTGTAATAACATCAATCACATTAGCTCTATATATAGAGCTTGATACAGGATTAAAGACTACACCAAACCATTCATACGTGTAATCATCATTACAAAAATTTACATTACATCAATTTCCTTCAAGGCCACGATCACAACATATAGATAGATAGACAAGAAGGTAAACACCGCCACCATAAGTGGACCTTACCAATCAACACAATTCAATGTTAATTCTACACTAAATAGAGATATCTAAGTCAATTTACCAATACTTCCAAGCTATGATAACCATTAATCAATTCTCAACAATTAATAATTAATTGACATAGATTAACATTGAATTAAGCAATTCATTACAAAATTAATAATTAATTGACATAGATTAACATTGAATTAAGCAATTCATTACAATCTTAACATAATGCAATCATGATCTAATCAAGATCACAAGACCCACATTGTATCATAAATTGAGAGATTTTGGAGATCACGGGTTCTTCATGAAATTGAAAATCATCATAAAAAATCAATTAAACGTTTATTCATCATTAGAATGACTTAGAAAATTGTTTGACAATGAACGCATGGCTAGATTAAAAGTTAGGAATTTTGATCAAGAATTCTCTTTGAAAACCTTTGAAGGAACTCGTTTGATGAAAGGTTAACTAAGATGAAGGATTACCATACCTTACTATATGTGAAGCCCAAGAAAAATTGGAGAAGAAACCATGAAAATCCATCCGTTAGCTTGAAACTTGAGTTTTCCCTCTTATGGAGGTTTGAGAGAATTAAGAAGAGAAGAGAGTTTTGGAATTTTGATTTCTTATTGGATATTGGGGTTTTGACTTGGGAAAGGGGTTAAATAAGTCCTAGAAATAGTTTATAACCTACTCCCAAATTTACAAAAGCACCCACATACTTATTTGAACTTTTAAACTTGTCAAAATTTGGGAAGTGGCTGCGCGTCGCGGAGGCGTCCCTTAATTTTTCCACACATAATTTTTAAGGAAGTGATCCTTGTGTTGGTCGAGCTACGCACAAGAAGATTAAGTGCCCGGGTGCGCAACGCGTGAGTGGCTCCACTTCTTGCTGTTGCACGTTGACTTGGGCAGCTTCCTTGTCCACCGTTTGGGTACTCCTCGGATGCCATTAGGGTGGTCCTCGTGAATTCGTACGCGAAACTTTTTACCCTTTACATTTCTAGTAATATAATAGGGTCAACTCCACTGATTTTAGACTCAAGACTACACATAAAAACAAGGGAAACATGCAAGGACACAATAGTATGCTTAAAGACTTACTTTCGAACGACTTGGTCGTTCTTGGACGTTTGACCTCAAAACTATTTCAACTCAACTATACATTCTGTAAAACACTATATGAACAAGTCATTAACCTTTTGAGGAACATGTGAGGATCTAGCTACCTTAGTTCATTTTAAGGGTCTTACAATATCACCCACTTGGGAATATTTGTCCTCCAATGAAAATTGGGACATTTTAAACACTTTCAAGGACTCGAAGACTCATAGAGAAGCTCACAAAATTCAATATATCATCACAAAATAGTCAATGCACCAAACTTACAAGGAACACCAACTACATACAGTCATGCACTCAATGCAACACAAGCTAGTATAAAGTTTCACTCACTCACTCCTTTATGTATCAAACACATCGGCTCTTCTCATGTTCATAAAAGAAACATCCTTATTCTAATCATCACATGGTCTTTACATTTCATTTAATTAAAATATCAACATGCAATATTCTTTAAATCACACATATACATGCTCAACATTGTAACTCAAGAGTTAAATAGGCAACTCATACTAAATACACATAGGTCATGAGCAATGTAGATGAACATAATCCCTACCATTTAGACTATATACTATTAAGGCCATACATAACATCTTCATGCTTAGTTATGTTAAAGGAGGAACGTCCTTCTCCCAACATACTTACATGTCATCATAGAGTTCATATAAAAGTCATGCACAAAGGTCAATTAATTTTTAAAGAGAACTCCTCCACTTTTAACCAAGGCATGCTTATACTCCCTTCCTTTTGAAGTCAAAATGGTAGATCACACCACACACATCAAAACTTTAGGAAGTTATTTCATAAAATTCTATTTCTAGCATGACACTAGTTTTCATAGACAGGCATCATTTAGTAAAATTCTTACAATTCATAGGCACACACAAAGACATTGGTCAAATATTCCATCACTTCTCAAGAGTGAGACTATATTCACACTTCCCAAGTTACAAAAGTCACACATTTTTAAAGGGATTCATATTTTCTCATTAAGGGAGACTCAATTTCTCATTATGGGACAAAACATCACACACTATAAGTGTAATCTAGCATGATCCTTACATCATCTCATGAAGTCAAATGAACATTTAAAATATTAAGATACACAACAACATGTGAAACATGCAATTTATAAGAATCCCTTTTTCATACAATATGAATCCTTCAAAATATGCATAACATAGTGTCAATTAAGATATACTTAACATATGGAGAATATGCAACTTATAATTATATGCAAGATTCCCATCATGAACAAGCTACTTAGGAAATCTTAGGTTTCAAGCTTGAGTAAGAATATAAGGAAAAGATAGGGATTTCTACCACCTTACTACTCACATAATCATCCCCCACTCAGGTAAACCTATTTAGGAGCAACTTATCTCAATCTTAAGAGAACCTTATCTTATAAAGCTTAATGACTAAGCACATCAACCCTCTATTCGTATATAAGATTATGCACACCTTTCTTAAACATCACCCAAAGTGATTCTCAACATACAGAAGTTCAAGGGAACTCAACATAGAGACATCAAGGCCACTGTACATCTTATCATATAGTCACATTATCCCCCATTTGGGGGTAAGCCTAACCACATCATACCCATAAACACCAAGGTAAGGTAAGTCAAGACAAATCTTACAAGGGTTATCACCTTTGGTGGAAACTTCCATCAAATCATGCCTAGGTACAATCTAAGCACTTCAAATGGCCATAACTAAGATTAATATTAAAAGTCAGCTAACCACTTCAAAGTAAGTCGATATCAATTTTCTCCTTCTCTATAAGGTTTAAGGGATGCATACTACCCTCTAATGTCAACTTTAGGGCAAAACTTAATTCCAACCTATGGAACAAAACCCTTTCTTCCCTTTTTCCTCAATCTTAGAATAGTTTCATAAGGAAAATACTCACTTATTCATAAGGTTTCTCCCATTAACTATAATGCTCCATAATCACCTTATAAGGTTCAACACTTATCTTCCCTCGTTAAGAGCAAGCCTATACAAAAGACTCCAATCCACACAATGGCAATTATGAATCATTACACATATACAAAGGAAACATGCATCTTCCTCAGTATTTACCACATTTCTCTAAAGCATTTCAAGCCTTAACCATACATTACACTATCCTTATACCAAATCATATAACAACTTATCATTCCAAAGGGAACTCCATTTAACTATAACATTTATTAACAATTTATAACCCTATCATGAGATAAATTCTCAACATAACACTTCATTTCTAATAAATCACATATATAGCCATAGATGATATCACATCAACAAAATCCAAGATTCATCTTCACAAATACTCATCAAGCCATAAACCAAGGTAAGCATCAAAACTCACCTTTTCTACCTCAAGCATCGATATATCATCTCATCCAAGCAATCACATGTAAAATACCACCGCACAAGAAAACATAAGACAGAAAGATCATATAGAGTTATGTTCTATGGCACGACATAAGAGTAGTGAAGATAGTGAAACTTTATCATCTTATATCCTCTTGCTCATAGATGTGTCATGACTCACCACAGATAAACAAGACTTTACTAGATGTGGCAATATGAGATTTAGGACCCTAAAACCACTTCTACTACCTGGCTCTAATACAACAATTGTCACGACCGGGGAGCACCCCCTAAAAGTAACATGGCATACTTGAACTGTCGGAGGTCTTGTACAAGCCCATAGACATCATTCATTGCATTTTCATAGGAAATTTAGCAAAAAGTTTGGAACATTTCATAGCACATCGTATGCTAGAATCATCACTTTGTATAAACATAAAATAAGTCATAATACATAATTACACTCTAAGTATGTTTTTCCATCTTAGACTCAACATCAATAGAGTATAATAGGGATACGACCCATAAAAAACATAATAATCTAGCTATAACACAAACTTTTAAAAAAAACTTTGACATAGGCAACCCTTGAATCTTAGGGACCCCTTTTCTTGAGCTTGGGAAACATATATCAAGCCGTTCACATTAAGAGACATTCTTTCGACATCCATCGCCTAAACTTGTGTAAAAAAAGATGAAGGAGAATGGTATTAGTAAAAAATGCACTAAGTATGACAACCATGCACAAAACATGCATTTAAATAGGACATTTTTACTTAGAAATCATGAAACATGCCTTTTTAAAGAACCGTCAAAAATGTTGGCAAGATTCCACCATATAATTCATATACTTCATATAGGCATAGAAACTATTCCTGAAAACACCTCAAAGTCACAAATATTGCATTTAAAGCAGATCAATCATATTTACATCATTACCTTTATTTACCTTAATTCATTAACCCAACTAACCCTTAAGTAACACTTGGTTCAATGCATGAACAGTGTCCCATTCCACAATCCATCTAAAGTATCACCTTAAGGTCACCAAGGTAAATATTCATACACCCTTCATTAACTCAAACATGGAAATTCATGAAAATATAGCATATCATAAGACAAATACTTCATACATGAATCAACACGCTTCGTACACCACATAGAAGACTCATTGTAAGACAACACACAAGTCAAGGCTTTCAACATTATCATAGCAAGACAATAATCAACTTTACATACTTTAACTTCCTTTTATTAAGCATCATAAGAAATTATTCATAATACTAATCTTACCGTACTACTTCATTGTACAAGTAAATTAGCATAACCTTACACATACTTAGTAAGCGCAAAATGAGAACAAAAGCATGCCATTTACCACTTGCATCAACATGACAATTAATACCAACATCATACATGTAAGACAAGACATCATCATATAGTCAATAAGACCAAAATTATGCATCTAAAGTAGGACCTCATTATATTTACACAATAAGGCTCGTACTACGCATATTATTATACAATTAAGTCAATGCCATAGAGTTATGGGTATGAAACATATACATGATATACCGTGGTTTCTTGGTATTATTAATACTTTTTTCTTTAAGTTTAGTGTGTCCAAAAGCCTTTTTGTGCTAATTATTATATAAGTTTCTCTTTGTTTTGTAGGAAATTTGTTTAAAGCTGAATGGGGAGATTTTGAGCGATGAAATGTAGAAGAGACCACCTACAGAGCTTATGACGGTCCGTCGTGCTTGTGACGGTCCGTAGGTGGCAGCGTAGTGCAGCTGCTAGAGGAAGATGGGGAGGTCTGACCAAGTGTGGGATTACAAAGCTTGTGACGGTCCGTCGTGGCTTTGACGGTCCGTCCTGCAGGTTCGTCATGAAGTTCAGAGAAGTGATCCCAGTACCCAAATTCCAAGAATTGAAGTGTTTTGGAACGAAGACCCTCGACGGACCGTTGTTCCTATGACGTTCCTTCATACTTGCCGTCGAGGGGAATGAAGAGAGCGGCAGAAGAAATTGACAAGTATGGGACGACGGAGTCCATGACGGTTCGTTGTGACCACGATGATCCGTCGCGAGGTCCATCGACCCAGCCGCATTTTGACAGATTTCCAGCAAATAGAGTCCTTATGTAATTAGGTTTTTATTTTTTTATAAATAAATTTAAAAAAACCTCGTTTTTGAGGTTAGACACCATATAGTTAGACTATGTTAGGTTTGACATCATATTATCAGACCCTTTGTATTAGTGTTAGATTACTTGGAGATTTTGTCAGATTTATTGATTACTTTGAGATTCTTGCAAGTGATTTTTGGATATTAATCAAGCAAACTTTTGGATTTTACTCTTTCTCATTGAAGTAAGTACATGAATCTTTATCTACTATATTTGAATATTGTGTTTATGGCTATGAGTAACCAAACTCCATAACTAGGGTTGTGGGAACCATAGGCAAATAATGAGATAAACCCTAACTAAAATAACAATTCTAGAATAGTGTCTTCCATCTATTAATAATTCTTTCACTTAGAAGTCATTTTAACGGATGACCAATATTAGAACTCGCCTTAATTCTACTTGCCGGACCTAGGAGGTAGAAAATAGGAAAAGAATTATTAACATAGATTTAGTGTATACTATCTAATAGGCTAGTATTGATTGGTATGAGGTAATAACTTAGTCAAATATCGAATATGATGCTTAATATGAGGTAAGGATAAGGGTTAGGATAGCAACACAAGTAGCCAGACCAAGGTGCGGAGTGAGATTTTCTAGATGCCGGACTAAAGATTTAGAAATACATAACTTATAACTTTGCATGCAATATACTAGGAAAGAATTGTTATAGTTAGAATTATCAAGTTATGAACCTGAGGGGAACACGTAAACCCTAGTTACTTTGATTAATTGATTAAAATCCAACTGTCAAAGCTGTTAAGTGTCTCTTTCAAGTCCGTTATTTATTTTCACTCATTTAGAAATAGAAACCCCCCTTTATTGTTTTTACTTTCAAAGGAAGTCATTGACCAAACAATAGTAATAACAGGTTGAAGTTAAGTCTAGACTATTTTCCTCGTGGGAACGATCCCAACCTCACTAGTTGGGTTATTTACTTGACACCGCCGCTTTACTTCTTATTTGAGAAGTAAGTTTGAGCGTATCAAATTTTCGCGCCGCTGTCGGGGAATTATAGCTTTTAGATTAACGTGAACCTATTACTATAGTTTAGTTGATATTTTCTTGATTTTACTTTTTTTTTATTGTTTTTGATTTCTTTTCAGAACTATCCTTCTTGTATGCCAAATACACGGAGAGGAAGAGAACCCTTGTTTCCCTACGGTCACGAGTTAGAGCGTACATTGTGCAATATGAATAAAAATTTGGGAATAAATGATGAGGATCTGAACTAGTTAATCCCAGCTCCGGTTTATGTTCATGGTCAGATGTTACCCGATGCTCCGGGTGAACATCAACAAAGTGGACAAAATCCTGTTCCATGGCCCCAAGCATACTACAGAGGGTATGATAACATTGCAGACTCAGATGGGCCACATGTCTTGCCCCCTCTACGCACAGGCCACACTTTTGTGGTAACTAGTAGCCTGATGCAAATGCTCACTGCTAGAGGTTTGTTTTCAAGGCTACCTTCTGAGGATCCACATGCCCATATAGATAAGGTAAGGGCAGTGTGTAAAAGTTGTGTGGGGAGGCCTGATTTGGATCTAGATGAAATAGGGCTCAGAGTGTTTCCTCTCTCACTGACAGGAGAGGTTGCTATATGGTTCACTGAGCTCTCATACAACTCAATCTTCACTTGGAACCAATTAAGGGATGTTTTATTGGCATGCTACTATCCAGTATCCAAGAAACTAAACCATTAAGACAGAGTCAATAACTTTGTGGCACTACCTGGAGAGTCAGTTAGTAGTTCTTGGGATAGATTCACCTCATTCTTGAGAAGTGTTTCAAATCATCGTATAGATGATGAGTCACTAAAGGAATACTTCTATCTGGGACAGGATGATAACAACAAAGCGGTGTTGGACACTATAGAAGGTGGATCTTATGGAGAATGACCTTATGCTGAGATTGCTGAAAAAATAGAGAAGATCTCCCGGAATAACAAAGCTTGGAGTACTAGGAAGTCTGATACAGGGAGAAACACCTTTGCAGTGCAGTCCACTCACAACCCAGCAACAGATAAGATTCGGGAAAAAATGGCTCAGATGAGAACCGAGCTTGGGATGGTACTAAAACATGTCACTGGGGGTGCAGAAAAGATGAATGCAGTCAACTACTTATCAAAACCACCACCACAAAACGATGAGTGTTATTATGAGGAGGATTCCTATGTAGTAAATGAGTAGACGGGGGGTTTCCGACCAAGAGCCCAAGTCTCAAATCAGGATAATTGGCGCTAAGGTCAAGGGAACCAAGGTCGGAACTATGGTAACTACAACCGTGAGGGCAATTATGTCCAAGATGGAAACTATAACCTCGACAACAACTTTAACAGAGGTAACTATGCTAATAGAAACGACAGGAATGGGCCTTATGTCCCTTCTCAAAATTGTGAAGTTACTCCTAGGGATGGTGAAGATAGTATGGCACGAGTTGAGGATATGTTGCACAAAATGATGATGAGGTTCGACACTAGTGATGAACACATTAAAGAGTTGAGGTGTGACTTAGATAGAATTGGGCAAAAAGTTGATACACATGCAATTTCGATTAAACAGATCAAATTGCAAGTGGCCCAGTTATCTGCGACAGTGAACACACGAAAACCGGGCACTCTTCCTAGCAACACTGTCCAAAATCCAAAGAATGATGCGCACTGTATGCCAATCACTACTCGGGGTAGTAGGCAAACCATTGACCCACCTATGCCATCTACTGAGGAAAAGGATAATGATAATGTGGTAAAGGGTAGTGATGAAACAGAGGAAAGTAATGGAAAAGATGCAGAAGTACCTATCAAGGTAATTCCCATGCCTAGGCCATCACCACCCTTCCCTCAGAAATTAGTGAAAAAGACCGAGGATGGTAAATACCGGCGTTTCATAACAATGTTGAAGCAGCTTTCTATCAATGTCCCTTTTGTAGAAGCTCTTGAACAAATGCCCGATTATGCCAAATTTATGAAAGATCTGGTCACAAAGAAAAGATCGGTCACTTTTGAGGATGATGATAGACTGCAGCATTGTAGTGCTATTGCTATAAGATCCCTTGTACAAAATAAAAACAAGATCCTCGTGTATTCACTATTCCTTGTACAGTTGGGTCATTACATTTGCGAAAGCATTATGTGATCTAGGGGCAAGCATAAATCTCATGCCCCTCTCAATATACAAGAAGTTGGGTTTGAGGGATGCAAAACCCACTGCGATGCAGCTACTGATGGCTGATCGGACAGTGAAACGGCCTTTAGGGATACTTAATGATGTGCTAGTAAAAGTGGAGTCATTCATCTTTCCGACTGATTTTGTTATTCTTGATTGTGAGGTCGATTTTGAAGTGCCTATTATTCTTGTGAGGCCATTCCTTGCTACAGGTAGAGCATTAGTTGATATGGAGAAGGGACAGATGACATTTCAGTTGAATAATGAAGAACCGACCTTCAACATTTGTAGCATCACGAGGTAGAGTTGTGAGCTCCAATTGGTATCTGCCGTATCCCACAAAGAAAAGATGAAGAAGGAGACTGAACAGAAAAATGCAAAACAAGAGTAATGGTTGGGGATTTGGTGCTTGTAGAAAGTCTTGGGGTGCTTTGTCTTCCGGGCAAGCTCAAGTCTAAATGGACTGGCCCTTACTTGATTACCCAAGCATTCCCTTATGGAGCAGTTGAGTTAAAAGCCAAGGAGGGAGTGCAGTTTAAGAGGAATAGAGATAGAATAAAACTCTATTTTTGGGCATAAAGCATCGGGGAATAAAGTGATAAAGGCAAACCATCTTGATGAAGTCTGAGTAATCAAGGGTCCGCAGTCGTGCCGCGACATTAAATCAGGCGCTTGTTGGGAGGCAACCCTATACTTATAGTGTTTTTAGTAATGGTAGCATTTTTCTACTAATGGGTTTTAAATTTGCAGGCACATTACCAGGAAATTTTGCAGAAAATTACTCTGCAGCAGTCACTGATGGACACATCGATGGACCGTTGCGCCTGCGACGGACCGTCGTATGCATCTGCCGTACCAGGTACGTTTTTCTGTTATTTTGAAACTAGGGAACACACGACGGAACAAACGATGGGTCGTCACATCTGCGACGGACCGTCGTCGGAAACCGTCACGTGATTAATGAGGTATACCCGACCAGACCCGGCTGGACACTTTATAAAAATCAGACCGTTTAAACTCCCCAACCCCTCATTTCACCACCACTACTTCATTATTTCTCCCATTACTCTTTCCTTCTCAACTTCAAAAATCTATTCCTCTATCAACCATCGATCATTGCCCTCCCACAATTCTCCAAAGCCCTAAGTGTTATCTACTAGTGGAAACTGCTGTTGTGAGTTTCTACCTTGCCACCGAGTACTTGTGCATTTCTTTTTCTCCATTTCTAAGGTTTGTGTCTCTAATTTATACTCATTTATCTTGCATTTTTGTTTACTAGTTAGTATTAAGCTTAGTTCCTCATCATATTTTGTTTAATTTATACGATTCTGTCTAACCTAGGTTACAAATGTTCGAAATTACCATGTTAACCACCCTAGACATAGGTGCTTTTGCATTGCTAGTTTCCTAGATAGTTGGGTTAGACACATGTACGTCCAAAACACTACAAGGTTGATGTGGGTTCATCGGGGATGCTTAGGGTACCCTTAGTTCTTTCACTATCATTCATAACGAGACCCCGAGGACGGACCGTCGTACCCACGACAGACCGTCGTACCCACGATGGACCGTCGTACGGTCTGTTGCAAAAGCCCTAGCACCCTGTCCCAACAGACACATGTTACGGATCGTCGTACTCACGACGGACCATCCTGCACAACCGTTTCGGTTGTCAGAGACCCTGTTGCTAAGGGTCTCACATTTTTTCTAAGTGTCCTTCAACGGACACATGCAACAGACGGTCGTATGTACGACGGGCCGTCCTGCAGGACCGTCATGACGGTCAGAGACCCCTCTCCTAAGGGTCTCCATATTTTTTCCCAAGTGTCCTACGACGAACTGTTGTACTTGTGATGGTCCGTCCTGCACATACCGTCATGCTAGTCAGAGACTCTCCTTCAGGGTTCTGTATATATACATAGTCCAAGTAAAACACGACGGACCCTACGACGGTCCGTCATAGTCACAACGAGCCGTCACCAGGCCCGTCGTGTGTCACTGTTTCTACAGCAATGACATAGTATTTTCAATGTTTTATTTCGTATGGTCTCTCTTGTCTTGTTTGCCACTACTCATACTAATATTGATCTTTTGTAGGTACTATTGACTATGGCACCCAAGAAAGACCGAATCTACGCACGCGCGCGATCAAAGTCTGTCGCCCCGTCTGCCCGAATATTCATCGGCTCTGATGATGAGCGTTACCCTTAGTATGTGCCCCCAGGCACTTCCACACCTTCTCGAGCTGCACGTGCTCCCAGAGCCACACCCAAAAAGGTGGCGTACGTCGTAGTCACTGCCTCCCAATCTGATGAGGAGCGCACACTGACCGACACACCCTCTGGGTCAGCCACAAATGAAGAAGGAGCGTCTGGCTCCTTAGGAGTATCATGGTCCGAGGAAGCCTCTGGCTCTGCTGAGGTTCCCGTACCCGCTTCCGCTGCAGCATCGGCCTCGTCTGATGAGGCTGACAGTTCAGACTCTACATCCGGTTCACCAGCTCAGGTCCCCACCCCAGCCACTGACCAGCCCAACCGGTGGTGTGTCGACGGGAAGTTTCAAGTCTACTCCTACGCCAAGTTCCTGACTGATAAAGGAGTGATGACTCGAATACTCACTTTGGAGCGGCAGCTACTTTCAGGGAGTCTCCCGACGATGCCTGAGATCCACACCCTTTTCATCAGGCATCGCTTGGAGTGGACAGCATGTTCGTTGGGACGATACAGTGAAGAAATGGTCCGATATTTCTACGCATCCTACATAGCGAATCTCTGATCACAGATCGATAGGCGGGCTGCCCCCGCTAAATAGGTCCCAATGGAGCAGGTCCGAGTCTGGGGCGTACAGGTTGACATTTTCCCCGCCATCCATCCACCGGTTTCTATACGGCGAGAGTGTTAATACTACTCAAACCCCCCTCACTACCGAGTTTGACTACCGCTGGCAAATAGTTAAGGATGGCCAGTTCCTGCGCGAGCCATCACTGAGAGAGACCACCAAGAGGTGGATGGCCAACACCTGTCAGTGGATGGAGAGGGTGCCGATTGGGTGACTGAGCCGAAGGGGGCCATCAAGAAGACCAACCTCACGTTCATAGCAAAGTTCTTGTGGCTGCTTGTCCGTCACTGCCTTTCCACCCACAGCTGCTGATAATATCGTTACCTGGGATCAAGCAGTGTTGATGGCGGCGATGATAGCCGAATTCGAGGTGGACTTTGCATGGCTTCTTCAGGCAATCATGCACGAGAGGGAATTCAAGGTCTCTACTACCTACCCTTTCCCGTGCATGATCTTTTCCCTTTGTAGGTCCGCAGGTGTGCTCATATAGCACGTAGATCAGCTTAAGACCCCGCAGGGCACTGTTGACGTCGGCCTCATCAGAGACGAAGCCATTGAGTTGGCTCCACTCATAGGGCCCCGTCCAGAGCTGCCCCTAATTGGTGATGATCTTGCTGATACGGTAGCCCAGGCCCGCACAACTACATAGGAGTCCACTGACACTACCCCGGTTGAGTCTATCCTGGGTAGTAGCACAACCCCTCTACCGGCACTTATCCCGCTTGAAAGGGTCCAAAAACTAGAGGCACAAATGGCCACTCTTCTGCATCATATCCAGCCGTGGATGCAGAACTAAATTACTGAGTCCGAAGAGCGCCTAGAGAGGAAAATGGTGGAGTTTACAAAGCGGAAGATCGCCGAGGTTAACCAGCGCCTAGATGACTTTGAGTTGAGAGTGATAGCCCAACCAGCCCCTCCGGTGGATGTGTCAACTCTTCAGGCTGCAGTCGACAGTCTTCGTGCAAACATCGACACGATCTTAGAGGCTAGGGTGCCGGAGTCTGAGGCCCCTTGTGTTGAGCCTGCAGAGGACACCGTGTTGGCAGCCCTTTTTGCTACTTAAGAAATTCCACCACCTCCCCCTCCAGAGAGTGCCAAGAGGCGTAGGGGTCGAGCAGAGGACGAGGCACGAGCAAGGAAGAAGGAGCACCGAGAGATGGAGGCTGCACGGAGATCCTCACTTGCTGAGGAGGCGGCGCCCCAGATGAGAGCATCAGAGTTAGTGGCTGGGGCGTCTAGCTCCCGCACTGTAGATATAACAAGAGGCACTACTGATGGTGCGGTTGTTTCTGAGGACACCATTGAGGTTGTCCAAATTGCATAGGATGTGGGTTTCAGGGAACCGGACCCACCATCTTGCTGATCAACGGTGCTTTGTGCCACAGGTTTGCTTCATCTACCACTTTAGTATTTCGATTTTTATGTATTGGGGAAAATTACATGTTTTTTTTATTGGGGGTGGGGTAAATGGATAGTGAATATTAGGGTGAAGTCTGAGTAGCCCAAATTCACTATCCTCTTTTGGGGTTTTCTTGCCTGTGTTCTTTTTCCCCAAAAGACTGATTACTTTTTCTGTTGAACTGACATGTTTATATCTTTTGTACATAGTTTAATTCTTAAGCATGATGGCTAAAATGATATCTTGATAAACTGGAAAATAATGCATGACTAGGCATAGTAACTGATAATTGTGTGGCTCTAAGAATGAAATAGAGTTACACCATTGCATTACCCTAAGTCTTAAATTCAAACAAGGTGTCTGATAATCTGGTATAGTGATGAGATGTCAAGTGAGTGGGAGGAAATTTGAATAGTCCACTATTGGTACTGAGCTAGAACTTGCCTGGTTAGTCCTGCTAAAAGTAAGCTGTAATAGACAATTAGGAAAGGATCATAGGCCCTTATTCAATATAGCCCATTTCTAGCCTAAATAAAAGAAACCAAATGAAATTTATCCTTCTTTGATCCAAATAATCTGAGCTTAAAATTAAACCTTTCTCTTTCACCCGAACTGATCTTTTATGGGAACAATGTGTTGGCCCTGGTCCCTCCTTGAACATGTGCACCTCAGCTTATTCCAAAAGCATAAGTTGATGGTAGCTAATGCATAAACAACCTTCGTTATGGCCCTGACCCAACTTTGGGTATTGTGTACCTTGACTCATGGCAAAGCCATGAGTTTAGGGTGGCTACTATGAGGAATGCTCTGGAAACTGGGGTTGAAAGAACAAAGAGAGAGAAAGAACAAAGAAAAGTGACTCAAGAATTAGTTGAAAAGAAAAGTAAAGAAAAAGAAAAATACACTAGAAATACAAGCAAGAAAAGAAGAGAGTCACTTACACAAATGAAGAAAGAAGAGAAAATAGCAAGGTGAAAAATATGACAAAACTAGGCGAGATAAAATGAGAGACAGTGGAAGGTTTAGCCGATATGTCAAGGACGGCAAAAAGTCACTAAAGTTTACCAAAATATTCCTTACCTGACCCCGAGCCTATGTTACTAGCTAAAAAAGTCCTATCGTGATCCTAAGGGTTGTATAGCGAACTTGAGGCAGTGAAAATAAGGGCAAGCTTATGGCAAAAGGTATGAATGAGTGTGACTTTGTTCTGAGAGCGAGTGTTGAAAAGTAATCCTTATACTCAAACTGAAAGCATTGTGTGAAAAAGGAGGATTTTGTTTTAAAGTGAGGACACTAGGTTCAATAACAGAATTGTTAGCACCTCGGTGAGAAATTGAAGAGGATAGGTGTTAGTGCATGGTGAGTCTGTGTCATGTTCTGATCCCACAAAATTCAAGCCTAATAGTGATAGCATGCATAGATTTGATGAGATTAATCGGGATTGATAGCCAAATGATTGCAAAGGATAATACATGGATACTATTGTACAAAGATTGTGTAGTGAGTCATAGTGCGTCGCTTGAGGACCAACAACGAATTTAAGTTGAGGGTGTTGATATACCGTGGTTTCACGGTATTATTTATACTTTTTCCTTAAGGTTAGTGAGTCCAAAAGCCTTTTTGTGCTAATTTTTATATAAGTTTGTCTTTGTTTTGCAGGAAATCTGTCCAAAGCTGAATGCGGAGATTTTGAGCGAAGAAATGCAGAAGAGACCACCTCTGGAGCTTATGACGGTCCGTCGTGCTTGTGACGGTCCGTAGGTGGCAGCGTAGTGAAGCTGGCGAAGAAAGATGGTGAAGTCTGACAAAGTGTGGTATTATGAAGCTTGTGACGGTCCATCGTGGCTATGATGGTTCGTCCTGCAAGTTAGTCATGAAGTTCAGAGATGTGATCCAGTACCCTGATTCCAAGAGTTGGAGTATTTTGGAACGAAGACCCTCGACGGACCGTTGTTCGTATGACGGTCTATCATACTTGCCGTCGAGGGGAAGGAAGAGAGCAGCAGAAGAAATTGCACAAGTATGGGACGACGGAGTCCATGACGGTCCGTCGTGACCACGACGATCCGTCGCGAGGTCCGTCGACCCAGCCGCGTTTTGACAGATTTCCTGCAAATAGAGTCCTTATGTAATTAGGTTTTTATTTTTTTATAAATAGTTCAAAAATCCTCGTTTTTGAGGTTAGAAACCATATAGTTAGACTCTGTTAGGTTTGACATCCTATTATCAGACCCTTTGTATTAGTGTTAGATTACTTGGAGATTTTGTGAGATTTATTGATTACTTTGAGATTCTTGCAAGTTATTTTTGGATATTATTCAAGAAAACTTTTGGATTTTACTCTTTCTGATTGAAGTAAGTACATGAATCTTTATCTACTATATTTGAATATTGTGTTTATGGCTATGAGTAACTAAACTCCATAACTAGGGTTGTGGGAACCATAGGCAAATAATGAGATAAACCCTAACTAAAATAACAATTCGAGAATAGTGTCTTGCATGTATTAATAATTCTTTCGCTTAGAAGTCCTTTTAACGGATGGCCAACGTTAGAACTCGCCTTAATGCTACTTGCCGGACAAAGGAGGTAGATAATAGGAAAAGAATTATTAACATAGATTTAGTGTATACTATCTAATAGGATAGTATTGATTGGTACGAGGTAATAACTTAGTCAAATATCAAATACGATGCTTAATATGAGGTAAGGATAACGGTTAGGATAGCAACACACGTAGCCGGACCAAGGTTCGTAGTGAGATTTTCTAGATGCCAGACGAAGGATTTAGAAATACATAACTTATCACTTTGCATGCAAGATACTAGGAAAGAATTGTTATAGTTAGAATTATCAAGTTATGAACCTTTGGGAAACACGTAAATCCTAGTTACTTTGATTAATTGATTAAACTCCAACTGTCAAAGCTGTTAAGTGTATATTTCAAGTCCGTTATTTATTTTCACTCATTTAGAAATAAAAAACCCCCCTTTATTGTTTTTACTTTCCAAGGAAGTCATTGACCAAACAATAGTAATAACAGGTTGAAGTTAAGTCTAGGCTGTTTTCCTCGTGGGAACGATCCCAACCTCACTAGTTGGGTTATTTACTTGACACGACCGCTTTACTTCTTATTTGAGAAGTAAGTTTGAGCGTATCAATACACATGCATATAGAACTCCTTAATAGAACTCCTTTTACGAGATACTTGTGCAATGAATAGTTGAAATCCCATACCCTCACCTACACTAAGCAACTTCCCTTAGGTTATCCTTGTTAGGGTTCATTAATTTAATTCCTGTAACACTTCACTAATCTAAGACATGTTCTAGAGACTAACATAAGTGTCAAGTGGTTTAAACAGTGTTTTAAGGTCAATTTAAATGAATATAAGTCATTTAAGAAGGTTAGAAGTCAAAATGTATAAGGACATCTAGAAACTAGTTCAAGGAGGTGCTAGCGTGGCTTAGACTATTTGACTAGTATTTAGGAGTCATAAAAATGATGAAAATATATGGAAGGGCGTCTAACACGTATTAGAGTTAGTTCATAGTTAAAATTGTTGGGTAAGACTCCCAAGGACCAACCAAGGGCCCTTGAGGAGGACCCTTGCATTTTAGCAGGAATCTACCAAATGGCACTGCTGTTACTGATCTGACCTTTTCTTTCCTGGCTGTGGATGTGCATTGACAACTGCAGTCGACGAAGTGTGTGTCAATCGATAGGGCATCGATGGACACCATTGATGAACACTAATACAAATTTTATGAAGAACCTGTTTGGACAGTGTCTGAACTTAAAGACGGATCTACAAGATTGTTGTTCCTTTTGCTGTTGTTTGTCAAACGGGGTGTGGCTTATGGTCTCTTCTATGGGAACACTATTTTGCTGCTCGATTTTAGTGACATTAATTAGTTAATTTAGGTGGTTAATTTTATATTTAGCGGTTTTGTAAATCCTAATTCATTTAATTAATTTTTATATAAAGACCCTAAGCTAATTAAACTAACCTAAGCCCTCATTTTTTCGAAACCCAAAACTCTTTTTCTTCTCTATTCTTTCTCTCTCTAGTTTAAGAACTCCATCGAAGACAAGGTCAAAGTGTGTTTCAGGGCTAAAAATACCAAGGTTTCTCCATCAATCTTCATCAAACATTAAGGTATGGGATTCCTTTCACCTTTGAGACCTCTTTCCTTAAAAGGTTCCATCAAATTGATTTTAAAAGTTGAGTTTTCATCTGGGTCTTTTCCAATCTCAAAATTAATCTTGTGAATATATTTGTTTATGATTTATTTTTGATAATATGAATATATTAACATGTATTTTAACTAAATAATGTTATTTCTTGATGGATTGGTCTAGCTTTTAGAAACATTCCCTATTCCCTTTAATCCTAGGTTATAATCTTGATATGAATTGTGCAATGATGGTTCAATTGAATTGGATATTTGTTGAATTACTACTATATGATGATATTGTATAAATTATGAATAGATTAGGGTGAATTATAGTCCTATAATGCTAGTTATTTGAGTAATTTATCTGATTATGACTTTGACCTAAGTCTCTTGTCTTAAGCTATGAACTAGTGAAGGATTGTGATGTAGTGATTCAATTGGTTTTGTTATCATGTTGGTTACTATTATGTGATGATATTACACCCTTATTGGGTTGAATTTAGGGTTAAGGGTAAGACCTTGATGATGGATTATGAAGAAAACTTTGCAAGTCTTTTTATCCCTATTCTTTACTTCAATTATGGTTACTTGTGGTTAAGTGATGATGTTGTATTGAAGTATGCCTTTTTTTAGGATATATAGGTTTGATATGATGTTTAATTGAAATATATTGACTATGTATTGTGAGGTTTTGGCTAAGATGTAATGTTATAAAGATGGTGATAACTTAGGAATATGCCTTTTCATGATATGAATATTTAAATGTGCTAACCTCACTTATATGGATTGTATTGAAAAGACAATGCTCATACAATTATTATTGAGCTATGATGATGATGTTTAAACAAGGGATATAACTTTGACCAACATTAAGCTATAATGATTAATATAGGTATAAAAGACATTTCAAAAGGGACTCTAGCTTAGCACCGAGTGAACTAGAGTGATGAGTGTCCCTTCCCACATAAATATACTATCTAGTGAATCCACGTAGTTGCTATGTTTATATTTTTTTACTACCTTTGCAAGTAGTCCGCCTTCGTTCGCTGTGGGGTTCCTTGACACCGAATCTCACCTTAGCTCATGTGGCCTATGTTGGTTAAGGCAAGATGTTCCCAAAAGGTAAAATGAATTAAAGGATTGAACTCTAACTAAGATGACATAAGGGGTGTAACTTTGTCTTGGTAGGGGTATGGGACTCTACCTATACATTGCAATAGTTAACCTTAAAAAAGTCCTAGGAGGATGTTCTTATGTATGCGTATTACTACAAATGTAAATGATATTTATATGATGCTCTTATATATTAATGGCACTATGTGATGTTTATTAATCTTATGAACATGTATTTGGTCTCTATTGCTAAAGTATGATATTATGTTCTCATAATGTTATGTTATGTGAAGTTGGACATTAGTTATGGTTCTTGCTAGGTTTACTTTATAAAGTAAGGTTATGGGTATTAACTTAGTTATTGCACATGTGGACTTGAAGAGGGTCATAAATAATGGTCTTGAATTTGTTATGATTGAAATGTAGTCCTATTCATACTCGTTGAAGTTATAAGTTGATGATAGAGTTGCTTGGCTATGACTTCAATTGTATCATATGTTAGTTCACTTGACTAGACTTAGCATTGTTGGTCTTTTAAGGTACATGCCTATAAATTAATTAATATGTCTTATTGATTGGTATGGTCATCTTGTATGCATAAACTTTACAAAGTAAATTGCATACTTTAATGAAATTTCCCGTTTGAGCATGATTTCATGATATGTGTGCATACAGTCACATACTTAGTAAAAGTGGTGTCCGAACCCCATTTTCTCCCTTTTCCCCAACATTTTAGGTTCCCGTTGTTGAAGGGATTTTGAGACGGCTTTGAAGAAGACTTGGAATTCTCAATCATCCGAGTCAGGTAGGTCCTCACTTTCCGAGGGCAATGCCAATATCAAGCTAATGAACTTTTTAGTTTTAAGACTCTTATGTTCTTTCTATTTCATTTGAGTACTAAACATTGTATAGCCTATATGAGACCTTATTCTATTGATATATAGGCTAGTCCCAATTTGTTATACTCGTGTTAGATTGTTATGAGCTGAGATGTCTATTTAAGAATATGTTATATTCTACATATCTATGTGCAAAAAAAGTAGAAAACTAAGTAATCTTTATACACGAAGGGTCAATGTATACTCAATATAAATATTACATGTATGTAGATGTCTATGTAAACCTAAATGTAGAAGTAATGAAATTTTATTAAAGTTTTCACATTTTTAACTGATGAATTTAAATGATGCAAGCTAAAAGGCTAGTATAAGTCCTTAAAGAGGATGAAGACGCCGGTTACGTCTAAAGAGTATTCCTTGGATGTGACAAACTTTGTTATCAAAGCATCAAGTTGAATATCTATGAGTCGGTGTCTCTCTCAACCACGTCTAAGTAGGTTAGTATTCATAATTGTGAATCACGCCACACTTATGAAGAGAAATCTATTTGATGCTTAGGAAACTGTCAATTTATTGGAAGTTCAATATCGTGGCTCTAGATATGTGACTGTACATGCTTTTAGCATCTAATCCTCTTATTCTGTTATAGGCAATGAGTAATCAAAGGAACGCGACATGAAGACTTGAAGAAGATATTGCAAATGCGGTATTTCCTCCCCGAGGTGAGCAAGTTCCTCATCTTGAATAAGATGCTAATGATGACCAAGATCTGGTCGATCGTCCTCCTTTGACGGATAGTGCCATTAGAGCTGCTCTTTACCAAATGTCCCTAGCCATTTGTACCCAAGCACAATTCACAACTACCCAAGATCAAGCCATGACGGCCCAAGCTAATATGGAGGTTGTACCTAGAGAAAACCAACAAGTTGATACCATGGCATCATTTTTTAGAGATTTCACTAGGATTAATCCTCCTACTTTCTATGGGTCTAAGGTTGAAGAAGACCCCCAAGAGTTCATTGATGAAATATACATTTTCCTTTATTCTACGGGGTTGACTATTAGTGAGAAAGTCGGGCTATAAACTTATCAACTCAAAGAAGTGGCCCAAACATAGTGCGTCTAATGGATTGACAATAGGCCCTTAAGAGGTGGACCGGTGACTTGGGAAGTTTCCAAGAAGGCTTTTCTTGTTAGATTTTTTCCTAGGGAGAAGCGCGAAGCAAACCTGGTTGAGTTCATCAACCTTCGCCAAGGAGGTATGAGTGTGCTTGAATTGTCTTTGAAATTCACTAAGTTGTCAAAGTATACTTATTCTTTGGTTTCCTATTCTAGGGATGAAGTGAACCGCTTTGTGATGGGAGCCTCGGATAAGTTTCATAAGGAATGTCATTCAGCTATGATACATGACAATATGAACATTTATCATTTCATGGTTCATTCTCAAAAAGTGGAAAAGGCATAATCTAAGAGAAAGAGTAGAGATGCTAATAGGGCAATGTCGTTTTGATGGTTGTTCTTCAAAGGGTAGGCTTGATATCCTAGAGAAGCCTAGGTTTTAAAAAATGGTTTTCCAACCAAGTTCCTTCCAAATTCCCTAAATCTAGGGATGATAGGGTGTTTAAGCCTCAGCCTCAAAAGGGAAGGGTTACTAGCTCACCAAACAAGAATCAAACTTGTAAAAAGTGTGGCAAGAAGAATTTTGGTGAATGACTTAAGGGAACGAATAAATATTTTGGTTATGGCAAGAGTGGTCACAAGGTTAGGGATTGACCTATTGTGAAGAGTCAAGAGAAGGTTAGCGGTAAAGATCTAGCAAGTGGTTCCAATGATGCTCCAAAAAGAATTGCTTTTATGCTCTTCACTCAAGGGGTGAGCAAGATACTTCTCCCGATGTGGTGACCGATATGTTGAAAGTTTTATCTATTTATGTATACATGTTACTTGATTCTGGCGCTACATTATATTTTTTTACTCCCTTGATAACTCAAAATTTTGAGATTTTAATGACACGCTAAATGAACCTTTTATGGTGTCTACCCCGATGGGTGAGTCAGTTGTTGAAAAAAGGGTGTATAGAAATCATCCTATAATATTTTCCAATAGAGTTACTTATGTTGAACTAGTACAACTTGATATGTTTGATTTTGATGTCATATTGGTTATGTATTGTTGCATGCTTGATTTTCCTCTATACATTGTAGAACGAGAGTGATGAAGTTTAACTTTCCAAATGAGTCCATTTTAGAGTGGAAGGGAGGAAATTCTATTCCTAGAGGTCGTTCATTTCTTGTTTGAAAGCTTGTAAAATGATATCTATAGGGTGTTTATACCATATAGTAAGATTCAAAGATTTAGACACCAAATTTCCTCCATTGAGTCGGTCTCCATAGTGAGAAAATATCTGGAGGTCTTTCCTAATGATCTTCACGGTATTCCTCGAAACGGAAACTATTTTGGTATCGACTTGTTACCGAATACAAATACCATTTCAATTCCTCCTTATCGAATGGCTCCGGCTAAATTGATATAGTTGAAATACCAACTCAAATATTTACACGACAAAGGCTTTATTAGACATAGTATTTCTCCATGGGGTGCTCCGATTTTGTTTGTGAAGAACAAGGTTGGTTTCCTAAGAATGTGCATTGATTATCGCCAACTCACTAAAGTCACTATAAAGAACAAGTGTCCTCTCCATCGGATTGATAATTTGTTTGATCAACTACAAGGGGCAAGCTACTCTTCTAAGATTGACTTGAGGTTGGGGTATCACCAAGTTACGGTGAGAGGTGACTATATACCAAAAACAGCATTTAAGACTAGATATGGTCACTATGATTTCATAGATATATCCTTTGCTCTCACTAATGCCCCGGAGACATTTATGAATCTAATGGATAGGGTATTTCAAAGTTACCTAGATTCTTTTGTCATAATCTTCATAGGTATATTCGAAAAATAAGGCTGAACACATGGACCACTTGAGTTTGGTTGTAACACTTTGAAAATCCGACGAGTCATAGAGAATAATATATGTTCCATGGGTTATATGAATTGTTTTATGATGTATTTTAATGAATATATGTCATATAGAAATTTTAAGAACCAAAACGTCGAAGAACGTCCTTGACGTTCAGAAACTAGTTCTAAGGGTACTAGCGTGCCTTAGCCTATTTGACTAGCTTTTGGGAACTCAGAAATCAATGAAACTAGGTGGAAGGGTGAATAAAATGTGTTTAAGGTGATTCATGGTCGAAAAGTCCAGGTACTACTCCCCAAATACCAACCAAGGGCCTTTGAGGAGGACCTCTGCAAGTTGATGTCAACACTGCCTAGGCAGTGTGCATCGACGAGATGCATGCAACTATCCATGTATGGATCGATGGGGCGTAATTGACAACAATAAATCCATACTTAGAATAATGGAGGAATCCTCTACCTACACCAGTTTATGACCAAGACGACGGTTGTTCAGGACGGAGAAGGGACCAATCATTGACTCGCAGACGGCCCGTCGATGGGGTTCTGTGTGTGAGGGTCAATGTTTTCCTACATGTTTAGTATTGGTTCTTTTAATAAGTTAAGGGTATAGGATGTTAATTATGCGTTGAAGTGAGTCTAACTAAGTTAATTAATTATAAAAACCCCAACCCTTATTAATCTCAACACAACTCACCATAATAAACTCTCTCCCTTCTCTGTTCTTTCTCTCTATATTGGAAGCCACCAAAGAAGACAAGCTAGGGAGAGGTTTTGATAGCTTGAGAGGGACCATTTCACCATAAAATGTTCATCAAACTTTGAGGTATGAGATCTAAATCACCTTTGAGACACTTTCCTCATAGGGTTCCTTCAAAATGGATTTCAAAATTTGTGTTTTCATGTGGGTTTCATCCAATTACAAAATTGATGTTGTGAATTAAGTTGTTGATGTTTTCTTTAGGGTATAATGGATAGATTAAAATGTATTTTATTTGGATTATGGTGATTAATGATGGTTTGATTAATTTGAAGAATATGATCCTTAACCCTTAACCATAGGTTTGATCTTGATGTAAATTGGGTTGTGATTGATTCTCTTGTCTTGATTATGGATTATATCACTATTTGATGATTTGGTTACAAAAATAATTAACAAATTTGAGTGAAATTTAGTATTTCATGCTAGTATTGAGAAGATGATCTAGGTTAGAAGGTGAATTCACCTAGGCATCTTATTTTTAAGCTGTGATCTAGTATTGAATTTTGCTATATTATTTATTCTAGTCTTGTTATAATGTTGAATATTGAATTATGATGTTTAACATCTAAATTGGAGTTAATTAAGGATTTATGGTAAGGCCTTAATGATGAACTATGAGGACGACTTGGTAACTCTCAAAATCTCTATCTTTACTTCCAATTGTAATTCATTATAGTTAAGTCATGATGTTATATTGGAGTATGTCTTATATTAGGATGATAGGGTGTTATAATGTTGAATTCAAATGTCTTGATTATGGTTGTGAAATTGATTAAATGTAAATGCTATAAGGATGGTGATGTATACCAATGTGCGTTATTATTAATTGATGTATAATGTGTTAACCTCAGCTATATGAATTATGATGAAAGGATTTATACTTATTCAATTATTATAGAACTATTGATGATTATTATTATACAAGGGGTAGAACCTATGACCTAAACTAAGTTATGATTGATAATTAAAGGCTTAAAGACATTTCAGAAAGGGATTCTAGCTTTGCACCGAGTGAACTAGATTGAGGAGTGTCATTTCCACACAGGGAAGGTAGGAGCACTACATTAATCTTGAGATTGGAGACTATGATGCATGGGGCATAAAGAGGGTCCCAACTATATCTCCTAGTTCTTGAACTATTTCCCCCCCATAGGAATACTAGCTAGTGGATCCACGTAGTTACTATATTTGATGTTTTGGTACTACCTTGGCAAGTAGTCCGCCTTCTTTCAGTGTAGGGTTTCATGACACCAGATTCCACACTAGCTCATGTGTTCTATGTCGGTTAGGTAAAGATGTTCCCAAAAGGTAAAATGAATTAAAAAGTTTGAACTATTACTTGGATAACCTAAGAGGTCTAGCTTAGTCTAGGTAGGTATATGAGACTCTACCTAAGTATTGAACTAGTTAGCCTTGAGGGGAGTCTTAGAAGGATGTTCTTATATATGATTATGTTATGATAGTATATAATATGTACATAATGAACTTGCACATTATTGATACTATATGGTTAATAGTTCACTTATGAGTATGTGTTGGGTTATATTGTTAAAATAAGATGAAATGTATATCTAAATGTTATGTTATGTGGAGTTAGAAATTAGTTATGGTTTCTTTTGGGGGCTACTAAATTGACTAAGGTTGTGGGGATTTGCTTGCTTATTGCACTTGTTGACTTGATAAGGATTCGTGAGTAGTTGTCTTGTTTATTATGATATAATTAACTCTTAGCCATGCTTGTGATGTTATTCTTTAATGATAGCGTTGTTGTAAATTATGGGTTCAAGTATGTTGGGATACATATTACTTGTTTGAGTTACTAAGCATGTTTTCTTGATTTCTACGACTTGCTTGATTTTGCATTAGACTTTTAAAAGGGTAAAAGGGCATATTTTGACTAGATGTCCCTTTTTAGCATGTTTTGCTCTTATATGTGCATATGGTCTCATACTTAACACATGTGGAGTACTAACCCAATTTTGTTGCTTTTTCCCAAACATTTTAGGTTCCGGTATTGAAGCCTCAATCGAGACGACTTGAATAAGGCTTGGATATTTTCTATCATCCAAGTGCGTAGGTGCTCACTTTCTGAGGGTGATGCCAATATCTTTCCTATGAAGTTCTTTTGTTTTTCTAAGACTTTTATGTTCATTCCACTTTCATTGTGTACGAATTGTATAAGCCTATATGTTGCTTCTTTACATTTGATGCAGGTCAATGCTCAAATTGTTATAATCGTTTAGATGGTATGAGATGAGATAATCTTTGAGACTATCTTCTATCTTATGTATATGTATCTGTAATAACAGTAGAAGGCTATGTAACCTTCCTATACAAAGGGTCTATTCGTACTCGATACGACTATATTATGTGTATGTAAAGGTCTATGTAAACCTCCAAGTAGGTGAAATGAAAAGTTTTAACTATTCCTTATTTTCAACATATGAATGTAATGACATGAGACTAAGAGGCTAGTCTTAGTCCTTGAGAAAGGATGACGATGCCGATTACGTCTAGGGTGTAAACCTAGATGTTACAAACTTTGTATCGGAGCATGAGGTTGCATATTGTTGAACTATGTCTCTCTCTCTACCACGTCTATGTAGGTTTTCATTCATAATTGTGATGCACGCCACACCTATAAATAAGAACCTATGTGATGACTAGGAATCACTCTCTTTCTTGGAAATCCTATATTGTGCCGTTAGAGTATACTTATGGTGTGTTTTTGCATCTAATCCTATTGTTGTGCTTTTAGGAAGAATGAACACTCGAAGGAATGAAACTTGAAGGCTTGAAGAGGAATTTGCCAATGCGGGAGCTCCTCCCTATGGTGAGCAAGTTCCTCCACTTGGAAAAGATGCTAATGTTGACCAAGCTCCGAGCAATACACCACCCTTGAAAGATAGAGATATAAGGGCTGCCCTCATTCGATTGGATCAAGCTACCACTGTCCAAGCCCAAGCTATAACATCCCAAGCCAACTGAGAGCTAGTACCCCGTCCTCATCAAAAAGTTACTACTATAGCTTACCGTCTAAGGGACTTCACTCGAATGAACCCTCCTACCTTCAACAGTTCTAAGGTTGAGGAAGACGCCCAACAATTCATCGATGAAGTCTATAAGATACTTTTAGATATGGGGTTGTCCACGAATGAGAAGGTCGAGTTGGCCACTTATCAACTCAAGGACATGGCTCAAGCATGGTTTGTGCAATGGAGGGATAATAGGCCCTTGAGAGGTGGTCCTCTAACTAGGGAGATCTTCCAAAAGGCTTTTCTTGATCGATTCTTTCCTAAAGTGTTGAAGGAGGAAAAATTGGTGGAGTTCATCAACATTCACCAAGGAGGTATGAGTGTTCATGAATACACTTTGAAATTCACTAAGTTATTGCAAGATGATACTTCTTTGGTTATCGATCCTAGAGATGAAATGAGCCGCTTTATGATAGGTGCGTCGAATGATTTCTAAGAGGAGTGTCATTCAGCTATGCTACCCAAAAACATGAACATTTATCGTCTTATGGTGCATGCCAAGCATGTAGAAGAGTCAAGGTCTAGGAGGAAGAGTAATGATGCTAAGAGAGCAAGATCTTTTGATGGAGGTTCTTCAAAGAATAGGCTTCAGATATAAGACAAACTAGATTTAAGAAGCGAGTTTCAAATCAAGTCCCTTCCAAGTTCCCAAAATATAGTGATGATAGGGTGTCTAACCCTAAGTTCAAGAAGGGAAAATGTACTAATTCACCAATCGTGAAGCCAACTTGTGAAAAGTGTGGAAAAAAGCACTATGGTGATTGCCTTAAGGGGACGAATAATTTTTTTGGTTGTGGCAAGAGTGGGCACAAGGTTAGGGATTGACCTAATATGAGGATCTAAGACAAGGGTAGTGGTTAAGATCATGCAAGTGGTTCTAGTGATGCTCCAAAGATGAACCGTTTCCATGCTCTCCACTCTAGGAATGAGAAAGAGACTTGTCCTGACGTAGTGATCGATAATGTTGAAAGTCTTCTCTATTGATGTGTAAGCCTTACTTGATCCCGACGCTACTTTATCCTTTTTTACTCCTCTATTAGCAAAAATTTTTGATATTTTACCCGATATTTTGCATGAACCTTTTATAATGTCTACTCCTATGGGTGAGTCAATTGTTTTTAAAAGGGTATATACAAATTGTCCTATAATGCTGCCCAATAGAGTTTCTTATGTTGAACTAGTAGAACTCGATATACGTGTTTTTGATATTTTATTGGGTATGGATTGTTTGCATGCTTGCTTTGCCTCTATTGATTGTCAGACAAGAAAAGTTAGGTTTATTTTTCCATTCCTAGAGGTCATATCATCTCTTGTATAAAAGCATGAAAAATGATCTCAAAGGGTTGTCTATTCCATATTGTAAGAGTACAAGATCTAGACTCTGAAATTCCTCCCATTGAGTAGGTCTTCGTAGTGAGTAAATTTCAAGAGGTTTTTCCTAATGACCTTGCAGGTATTCTTCCCGAACGGGAAATTTATTTTGGTATCAATTGGCAACCAGAAATGAATCCCATTTCAAATACTCCTTATCGGATGGCTCCGGCTGAATCAGAAGATTTGAAGGCTCAACACTACTATTTACTAGAAAAAGTCTTTATAAGACCTTTAATTTCTCCATGAGGTGCTCCGGTTTTTTTGTGAAGAAGATGGGTCCTTAAGAATGTGTATTGATTACCGCCAACTCAATAAAGTCACAATCAATAACAAGTATCCTCTATCTCAGATTGATGACTTGTTTGATCAACTCCAAGGGGCAAGCTACTTTTCTAAGATTGACTTGAGGTCGGGGTATCACCAACTTTTGTTGAGAGGTAAAGATATATCAAATACGACATTCTGGACTAGATATGGTCATTATGAGTTCATGGTAATGTATTTTGGTCTCAACAATGCTCCGGTGGCGTTCATAGATCTAATGAATAGAATTTTTCAAAATTTCCTAGATTCATTTGTCATTGTCTTCATTGACGATATCTTGGTATATTTTAAAAATGAAGGTGATCACATGGGTCATTTGAGGGTAGTATTTCAAACCCTTAACGAAATAAATTTTTTTCCAAATATAGCAAGTGTGAGTTTTGGTTGAGGTCAGTGGTATTTTTTTGGCAAATCATCTCTAGTGAAGAAGTTGAGGTAGACCCAAGGAAAATGGAGGTAGTGAAGAATTTGCCTAGACCATTGAATCCAATCGACATTTATAGTTTCTTAGGTCTAGCGGGTTATTACCAGAGGTTAGTGGATGGTTTTGCATCCATTGCATCTTCCTTGACTACTTTGACCCAAAAATGTAAGAAATTTTAATGGTCGCAGGCATATGAGTAAAGCTTCGAATTATTGAAAGATAGGGTCACTTCCGCTCCAGTGTTAACTTTATCAGAGGGTACAAAGGGTTTTATTGTATATTGTGATGCATCCCAAGTGGGTTTGGGGTGTGTGCTTATGCAACATGGGAAAGTGATAGCCTATGCCTATAGGCAAGTTAAGGAACATGAGCGAAACTATCCCACTCATGTCCTTGAGTTAGCGGTTGTGGTGTTTGCTTTGAAAATTTGGAGACACTAATTGTACAATGTACATGTTGACATATTTACCGACCATAAGAGTCTTCAAAAAGTGTTTTCATAAAAAGAGTTAAGTCTCTAACAAAGAAGATGGTTAGAATTGTTGAAAGATTATGACATGAGTGTCCTCTATCACCCCGACAAGGCTAATGTGGTTGTGGATTCCCTCAGTTGTATGACTATGGGTAGTGTATACCAAATTGTTGAATCCAAGAAAGACTTATTGAGGGATGTACATAAGTTGGCTAGGTTGGGGGTGAGATTAGAAGATTCTTAAAATGGTTGAGTTATTATGCATCATAACTCCGAGTCATCTTTAGTGGTGTAAGTAAAGTACAAACAACACCTTAATGAACTATTAATGGAGTTGAAAGAATCAGTTCTCGGTA
Organism: Solanum lycopersicum; assembly: GCF_036512215.1. Taxonomy (NCBI): domain Eukaryota; kingdom Viridiplantae; phylum Streptophyta; class Magnoliopsida; order Solanales; family Solanaceae; genus Solanum; species Solanum lycopersicum. The sequence goes on from NC_090805.1 coordinate 32,563,939, forward strand.
AGTTAAATGAGTCATTCTCCTTGGGGGGATGATGTGTTAAGGTTCCAAGGAAGATTTTGTGTTCCCAATTAGATGGGTTGAGGGACTAGATATAGAAGAAGAAAATGGGTCTTTCTACTCAATTGATCTTGGATCGACAAAAATGTACCATGACCTTAGGGAAATTTACTGGTGGGTAGGTATGAAGAAGGATATATAGATGTTTGTTGCTAAGTGTCCAAATTGCCAACAAGTAAAATCCAAACATTAAAATCCAGGTGGCTTACTACAAGAGATCCAAATTCCTACTTGGAAGTGTAAAACATTAATATCGACTTTGTAGTGGGTTTACCTCGGACTCAAAGGTAATATGATTCTATATGGATGGTTGTGGATAGGTTGACTAAGTCCGCTCTCTTTATTCCCGCCATGTCTACTTATTCGGCGGAACATTATGCTAGGATCTTCATAGATGAGATTGTGTGTCGCCATGGTATTCCGTTATCCATCATATCGGACCAGAGGGCATAATTCACATCTAGGTTTTGGAGGTCATTTAAAAAAGGGTTGGGAAATAAGGTGAAGTTGAGTCCCGCTTCTCATCCCCAAATGGATGGTCAAGCGGAACGCACTATTCAAAACCTTAAGGATATGCTTAGGGCTTGAATTATTGATTTTAATGAGAATTAGGATAAATATTTGCCTTTGGTGGAGTTTGCTTATAATAATAGTTTTCATTCATCTATTTCCATGGCTCCCTAAGAAGCCTAAAATGGTAGGAGGTGTAGGCGTCCTATTAGATTGTTTAAAGTGGGTGAGCCTTCGCTTCTTGGTCCTGATTTAGTTTATAAGACTTTGGAAAAAGGTTCATATCATAAAAAACCAGTTGCAAACAGCCTATAGTCAGCAAAAGTCTTATGTCTCGATCATAGGAGAAGGGGTTAGGAGTTTGAAAAAGGTAATAAGGTGTACTTGAAAATTTCACCAATGAAAGAGGTGGTTAGATTTGACAAGAAGGGGAAATTGAGTCCTCGTTATGTGGGACCCTATGAAAATTTGCAAAGGGTTGGTAAGATGGCCTATGAATTGGAACTCCCCAGTGAATTGGCTTCGGTTCATCCGATATTCCATGTTTCTATGTTGAAGTAGTGTATTGGTGATCCCGAGTATATTCTTCCTATTGAGGGTCTTGGTGTCAAGGAAAACCTCTCTTATGAGGAAGTTCCGGTTCAAATTCTTGATAGGCAAGTCAAGAAGTTAAGGAACAAAAAGGTGGTTTCCGTAAAGGTATTATGGAAGAATCACCTAGTTGAGGGTGCAACACGGGAGGCCTAGGCCAACATGAAGTTCTGTTATCCTCATCTTTTTGATAACTAAGGTTAGTTATTCTTTTTAATCATATAAATATGACTAGAAATTAAAGTTACCAGATTTTTGGTGAAGTCTTACAGAAATGTGCATTTTGGGTTGTATTATAGTGAAGTAGTACCTTTGAAACTTGAAATTTTTGCCTTTTTGGTTTGTTTGTGTTATATTTTGCATTTTGACATGGCGACTCTTAGTGAAAAGTTATGTGAACTATTGATAAGTTTAGCTTTGTGCTAATTGACTCATGTAATGTATGTTGAGCTCATGTATGTTGTGAGGAGGAAATACCTTATGATGAAGTTTTTTGAGCCTTATATGTGATAATTGGAGTTATGAAATTTTCCTTGTAAATGATATGATTTATGTTGATTTGATAATATTGATTGGTTGGGCTGCTAGTCTTCAGTCTGTTCCTTCCTTCAAAAGAGTTTTCCTGCAATTCAGGGACGAATGTTCCGAGGGGGCCCCCATAATGTAACACTTTGAAAATCCAAGACGATCGTTAGAGCGTAACATAGGTTCAATGGGGTCTAAGAACTATTTTAAGACCTATTTTTTATTAATATAGGTCATTTAGGAAGTTAAGGAACAAAAACATCCAAGAACTTCCCTGAGATTTGAAAATTCGTTTTAAGGGGTACTAGCATGCCTTAGGTTTTAGGATCTCAAAAAATAATGAAAATAGGTGGAAGGGTGAATAAAATGTTTTTAAGGTGATTCATAGTCGAAACGTCTAGGTACGGCTCCCCAAATACCAACCAAGGGCCCTTGAAGAGGACCCTTGCAAGTTGATGTCAACACTGCCTAGGCAGTGCAAATCGACGAGATGCATGCCACTATCCGTGTATTGAGCGATAGGGCGTTGTCAACCATCAATCCGTTCTTAGAATAATGGAGGAAGCCTTTGCCTACACCAGTTTCTGACCAAGACAACGGTTGTTCAGGAGTGAGAGGGGACCAACCGTTGACTCGCAGACGGCCCGTCGATGGGGTTCCGTCACTGAGGGTAAAAGTTTTCTTGCATGTTTTAATGTTGGTTTATTTAATTATTTAAGGGTTTAGGAGGTTAATTAGGGGTTTAAGAGAGTCTAGCTATGTTAATTAACTTCCCCTATAAAGACCCTAACCCTCATGAATCTAAACACAACTCACATAAATAATCTCTCTTCCTTCTCTCTTTTTTCTCTCTCTATTGGAAGCCACCATTGAAGGCAAGATAGGGGAGGTTTTGGGGGGTGGAAAGGGACTATTTCACCATCGAATCTTCATCAAACGTTGGGGTATGGTTTCTAATTCACCCTTGAGACTCTTTCCTCAAAGGGTTCCTTCAAAATGGATTTCAAAAGTTGAGTTTTCATCTGGGTTTAATCCAATTACGAAATTGATCTTGTGAAATGAGTTGTTTATCTTTTGTTTAGGGTATAATGTATAGATGAACATGTATTTTAACTTGATTAAGGTAATTGGTGATGATTTGATCTAAATTGAAGAATATTATCCTTAACTCTTAACTGTATGTTTGATCTTGATGTAAATTAGGTTGTGATTGATTCAATTGTCTTGATTATAGGTTAAATAACTATTATCTGATGTCATTACAATAATAATAAACAAAATTGGAGTGAAATTGAGTCTTTGATGCTAGTCTTGATAAGATGATCTAAGTTAGAAGGTGAATTGACATAGGCATTTTATTTTTAAGCTATGATCTAGTATTGAATTGTGCTATAGTGTTTATTCTAGTATTGTTATGATGTTGAATATTGAATTATGACGTTGTACATTTATATTTGATTGAATTGAGGTTAAGGCCTAAATGATGAACTATGAGGAAGATTTGGTAAATATTAGAATCTCTATGTTTACTTCCAATTGTGATTAATTATGGTTAAGTCAATATTGGAGTATATCCTACATTAGGATGATAGGGTGGTATGATGTTGAATTGAAATGTGTTGATTATGGTTGTGAGGTTGTTTAATATGTAAATGCTATAAGGATGGTTATGTATACAAATGTACCTTATTATGAATTGATATGTATTGTGTTAATCTCACCTATATGAATTGTGATGAAAAGATTTATACTCGTACAATTCTTATTGAGCTATTGGTGATGATGATTATACAAGGGTAGACCCTATGACCTATGCTAAGCTATGGTTGATAATTAAAGACATAAAGACATTTCAAAAAGAGACTCTAGCTTAGCACCGAGTGAACTAGATTGAGGAGTGTCCTTTCCTACATAGTGAAGGTAGGAGCACTACAATACTCTTTATATTGGAGACTATAATGCATGGATCAAAAAGAGGGTTCCAACTATATCTCCTAGTTCTTGAACTATGTTGCCCCTATAGGAATACTAGCTAGTGTATTTATGTAGTTGCTATGTTTTATGTTTTTGTACTACCTTGGCAAGTAGTCCTCCTTCTTTCGGTGTAGGGTTTTATGACACCAGATTCCACACTAGCTCATTTGGTCTAAGTCGGTTAGGGAAAGATCTTCCCAAAAGGTAAAATGAATTAAAGAATTTGAACTTTTACTTGGATAACCTAAGAGGTCTAGCTTAGTTAGGTAGGTATATGGGACTCTACCTAAAAATTGCACTAGTTAGCCTTGAGGGGAGTCTTAGGCAGATGTTCTTATATATGATTATGTGATTATAATATATGATTTGTACATAATAAACTTGCATATTATTGATAGTATATGTTGATTAGTTCACTTATAAGTATGTGTTGGGTTATATTGTTAAAATAAGATGAAATGTATATCTAAAAGTTATGTTATATGGAGTTAGACATTAGTTATGGTTTCTTGTTAGGGCTACTTGATTGACTAAGGTTATGGGGCTTTGCTTCGTCATTGCACTTGTTGACTTGATAAGGATTCATGAGTAATTGTCTTGCTTATTATGATATCATTGACTCTTAGCCATGCTTATGGTGTTATTCCTTAATTATAGGGTTGTAGTAAATCATGACTTCAAGTATGTTGGGATACATCTTACATGATTGAGTTAGTAAGCATGTTTGGTTTATTGGTATGACTTTCTTGATTTTGCATTAGACCTTTAAAAGGGCAAAAGAGCATGTTTTGACTAAATGTCCCTTTTTAGCATGTTTTGATCGTATATGTTCATATGGTCTCATACTTAATACATGTAGTGTACGGACCCCATTTTTTTCCTTTTTCCCAAACAATTTAGGTTCTGATCGTTGAAGGCTTATTCGAGACGACTTGAAGAAGGCTTGGATATTCTCTATCATCTAAGTGGGTAAGTCCTCACTTTCCGAGAGCGATGCCAATAATCATGCCTATGCTGTTCATTTGTTTTTCTAGTACTTTTATGTTCATTTCACTTTCATTGTGTATGATTTGTATAAGCCTATATGTAGTTTCTTTATACTTGATGTACGACTATGCCCAAACTGCTATGATCGTTTAGATGGTATGATATGAGACAATTTTTGAGACTATATTTTATATATATATATATATATGTATATATATGTTTAATAAAAGTAGAAGGCTATGTAAACCTTCCTATATGAAGAGTCTATGTAATACTCGATACGACTATATTTTGTGTCTGTAGAGGTCTATGTAATCCTCCAAGTAGGTGAAATGAATTTTTTTAATTTTTCTGCATTTTCAACCTATGAATGTAATGACATGAGACTAAGAGGCTAATCTTAGTCACTGCTAAAGGACGACGACGCCGGTTACATCTAGGTGGTAAACCCTAATATGATTGTGGTGATATAAGTTATTAAGGAGAACCACTTATTTTCTAAATATAACTATTGTGAGTTTTGGTTTGAGTTCGGCGGCGTTTCTTGGTCATATCATCTCTAGTGAGGGAGTTGAGGTTGATTTAAGGAAAACCCAGGTGGTCATGAATTTGCATAGGCAATTGACTCCAATTGACATTATGAGTTTCTTGGATCTACCAGGTTATTATTTGAGATTTGTGGATAGTTTTGCATCCATTGAATCTCCCTTGACTACTTTTACCCAAAAGAGTACGAAATTTGAGTGGTTGGAGGCATGTGAGAGAAGCTTCCAAGTCTTGAATGATAGGCTTAATTTCGCTCTGGTGTTGACCTTACCAGAGGGTACCAAGGGTTTTATTTTATATTTTGATGAATTCCGAGTGGTTTTAGGGTGTGTGCTTATGCAATAGGGGAAATTAGTAACCTATGCCTATAGATAACTTGAAGTGCATGTGACAAATTATAAAACTTATAATCATGAATTACAGGTTTTGTTATTTGCCTTGAAAATCTAAAGACATTACTTGTATGGTGTTCCTGTTGATATGTATACCAACCACAAGAGTCTCCAATATGTGTTTACTCATAAGGAGTTTAATCTTTGACAAAGACGGTGGTTGGAATTGTAGAAAGATTACGACTTGAGTGTTCTCTATCACCCCGGAAAGGCCAATGCGGCTGCGGATGCTCTAAGTTGTATAACCATGGGTAATGTGTCTCATGTAGATAAGTCCAACGAAAATCTAGTGAAATATGTTCATAGGTTGTCTAGATTGGGTGTTAGGTTAGAAGATTCTCCAAATGGTGGTTTATAGTCCATCATAACTTCAAGTCATCGTTGGTGTTTGAGGTGAAGTCCGAAAAATACCTTGATCAACCATTGATGGAGTTGAAGGAATTGGTTCTTGGTAAGATTAATGAGTCAGTCTCCTTAGGTGGGGATGGTGTTTTGATGTATCAAGGAAAGGTGTCTATTCCCAATGTAGAGGTTTGAGGAGCTGGATTCTTGAGAAAGCTCATGGGTCCCGTTACTTCATTCATCCGGGTTGTACAAACATGTATCATGAACTTAGGGATGTTTATCGGTGTAAAAGATAACCTTTCCTATGAGGAGGTTCCGGTTCAAATCCTTGGTAGGCAAGTAAAGAACTTAAGGAACAAGGAGGTGGCTTCTCTAAAAGTGTTATGGAAGAATCACCTGGTTGAGGGTGCGACATGAGAGGCCAAGGCTGACATGAAGTCCCGTTACCCTCATCTATTTGATAACTATGTTTAGTTATTCCAATTAATAATGAACACAATGACCAAAAATTGGAGTTGCTTTATTTTTTGTGAAGTTTTGTAAATGTGCAATTTTTGGTGTCATTACAGTGAAGTATATGCCTATATACTTGAAATTTTGCAATTTTGCTTGTTTTGAGATATGTTGTTCATTTTTATATGGTGACTATTTATGAGATGATATGAAGCATGTTGGTAAGTTATGTTTTGGCATAATTGATCATATATGATATGTTGAGCTCTTGTTGTTGTGAAAGGATATTCCTCATAATATGGTGTTGAGCCTTATGTTTGGTAATTGAAGTTTTGAATTGCCTTTTGTAAATGTCATGATTGATGTTGTAACTAATGTTGTGATGTATTGTTGTTGGTTCAGCTTCTAGTCTTGAGTCTATTTCTTCCTTTCAAGAGATTTTAGTTTCATTTGGGGACGAATGTTCCTAATTGGGGGATACTGTAATACTTCAAAAATCTAAGACATGTTTTAGAGCCTAACATAATTGTCAAGAGGATTAACAACTGTTTTAATGTCAATTTAAATTAATATAAGTCATTTAGGAAGTTTAGAAGTCAAAATGTCAAAGGACGTCTATGACGTCCGGAAACTAGTTCAAGGAGGTGCTAGAGTGGATTAGCCTATTTGACTATCTTTTAGAAGTCATAAAAATGATCAAAATTTATGGAAGGGTGTATAACACGTATTAGAGTTATTTCATGGTAAAAATTTTTGGGCGAGAATCCCCAAGGAGCAACCAAGGGCCCGTTAGGAGGACCCTTGCATTTTGACAAGAAGCTGCCGAAAGTCACTGTGCACAGACGGGTGCAACCGACGAAGCATGTGTCAATCTATGGGGAGTCAATTGTCACATTCTATGTACACTTAGAAATATTTAAGAATATCCCATTTTGAACAGTATCTACACTTAAAGATGGACCAACAGGAGTGTTGGTCCCTTTGCCGTTGTTTGGCAAACAATGCGTCAGTCATGGTCTCGTTTATGAGACCACTGGTTTTTGCTCTATTTTTAGTGTAGGTAATTAGGTGGTTAGCAAATTTTTTAGAGTGTTAGGGAATCCTAACTAAGTTAATTAACAACCTATATAAAGACCCTAAGGTTATTAAACTAACCTAATCCCTCATAATTCCCAAACCCAAAACTCTCTTCCTTCTCTCTTTTTTCTCTCTCTAGTTGAAGAACCCCATATAAGATTAGGTCAAGGTGGGATTACGAAGGTTTATCCATTAATCTTCATCAAATATTAATGTATGAGATTCCTTTCACCTTTGAGACCTCTTTCCTCAAAGGGTTCCATCAGATCGATTTCAAAAGTTGAGTTTTCATGGACTTTTCAAATCACGATATTGATCTCTTGAATAGATTTTTTATGATTTCTTTTGGATATTTCAAATCAATCATGTTTTTTCTTGATGGATTAGTCTAGTTTGTAGAAGATAAGTTATTCCCCTTAATCCTAGGTTATTATCTTGATATGAGTTGTGCAATGTTAATTAAATTGAATTGGTTATAGGTTGATTTACTAATAGATTATGATATTGTATAAATTAAGAAAAAATTAGGGTATATTATATTCCTATCGTGCTAGTTCATTGAGTAGCTGATCTAGATTATGACTTGACCTAATTCTTTTGTCTTAAGCTATGAGCTAGTGATGGATTGTGATGTAGTGATTCAATTTGTTTATTATCATGTTGGTTACTATTATGTGACGATATTACACCATTATTGGGTTTAATTAAGGCTTGATGGTAAGACATTGATGATGGATTATGAACAAGACTTGGTAAGTCTTGTGATTCCTACTCTTTACTTCAAGTATGGTAACTTGTGGTTAAGTGATGATGTTGTGTTAAAGTATGCCTTGTATTAGGATTGACAGGGTTGGAATTATGCTGAATTGACATGTCTTGACTATGTTTTGAGGTTTTGTCTAAGATGTAATGTTATGAGGCTGGTGATAACTTATCAATGTGCCTTATCATGATATGATTATGTTAATGTGCTACCATCACTTATATATATTGTAATGAAAGGAAAATACTCATACAATTCTTATTCATCTACTATGATGATGTTTATACAAGGGATAGACCCTATGATCTACATTAAGCTATAATGATTAATAAATCCATAATAGACATTTCAAAAGGGACTCCAGCTTAGCACCAAGTGAATAAGAGTGAGGAGTGTCCCTTTCCACAGAGGGAAGGTAGGATCACTAATGTACTCTTCAGATTAGACACTCCAATGCATGTAGCATAAGAAGGGACCCAGTTATATTTCCTAGTTCATGAACTACGTTTCCCCCATAGGAATACTAGGTAGTGGATCCACGTAGTTGCTATGTTCATATTTTTGTAATACCTTGGCAAGTAGTCCGGCTTCGTTTGGTTTAGGGTTCCGTGACACCAGATTCCACATAAGCTCATGTGGTTTATCGCGGTTAAGGAAACATGTTCCCAAAAGTTAAATGAACTAAATGATTGAACTCTAACTAAGATGACCTAAGGGGTTTAGCTTAGTGTAGGTAGAAGTATGTGATTCTACCTATACATTGCACTAGTTAGCTTTAAGGGAAGTCTTAGGAGGATGTTCTTATGTATGTATATGTTTACAAATCTAAATGATATGCATATGATGATCTTATATGTTTATGACACTACGTGATGTTGATTACTCTTATGAACATGTATTTGGTCAGTATTGCTAAAGTGTAATATTATATCCTCTTAATGTTATAATATGTGAAGTTGGACATTGGATATGGTTTTTGCTAGGTTTATTTAATTAATTAAGTTATGGGTCTTTGCTTAGTCATTGCACAAGTTGACAAAAAGAGGGTCATAAATATTGGTCTTGCTTTGGTTGTGATTGAAATGTACTCTTATTCATACTTGTTGAAGTTATAACTTGATGATAGAGTTGCTTGGCTATGACTTCAATTATACGATATGTAAGTAGACTAGACTAGTATTAGCATTATTGGTCTTCTGGGGTACATGTCTATGACTTAATGAATATATCTTATTGATTGGTATAGTCTTCTTGTATATGCATAAATGGTTTCAAAGGAAATTGCATACATTAATGAAATTTCCCTTTTGAACATGATTTCATAATATGTGTGCATATGGTCTCATACTTAGTACAAGTGGTGTACTAACCCCATTTTCTCCCTTTCCCCCCAATATTTTAGGTTTCGGTTGTTTAAGGTATTTTTAGACGACTTTTAAGAAGACTTGGAATTCTCAATTATCCAAGTTGGGTAGGTCCTCACTTTTCGAGGGCAATGCCAATATCAAGCTTAAGAAGTTTTTTTAGTTTTAACACTCTTATGTTCATTCCTTTTCATTTGAGTACTAAACATTGTCTAGCCTATATGAGGTCTTATTGTATTGATGTATAGGCTAGGTTGAATTTGTTATACTCGTGTTAGATGGTTCTGAGATGAGAAGTCTATATGAGACTATATTATATTCCATATATATATATATATATATATATATATATATATATATATATATATGTGCAACAAAACTAGAATCCTAAGTAAATTTCCCATAGGAAAGGTCTATGTATACTGGATATAAATATTATATGTATGTAGAGGTCTATGTAAACTTCAATGTAGAAGTAATGAAAAGTTTTTTAAATTTCGGCATTTTTAATCTATGAATGTAATAATGTAAGCTAAGAGGTTAGTCTTAGTCCTCAAAGAGGATGAAGACACTGGTTACGTCTAGGGGGTGATCCTCGGATGTGACACTTCCATTGTCTATTTACTTTAGGGAAATCCTAGCCTTAACCGACAATAAGACCATGTTAGGTAAACATAGAATATGGTGTTATGGAACCCCAGACCGAAAGAAGGTGCTCTCTTTGCCAAGGTTAAAGATTAACATTATGCTAGCATCTCGGTGAATCCACTTTATAGGTCCTATAGGGAAACATAGTTAAGGAACTAAGATATATTTGTTGGACCCTCTACATGCCCATTAGCATTGGAGTCCTCATCAAATGAGAAACCATGGGGTGAGTCTCCCTCCAAGGGAAGTCAACACCTAATGTGGAACCATAAGGTGAATCTTCAAAGGGGAGTCAACACCTCATGAGAGTACATAGGTGAATCTCCCTGCAAGTTTAATCAACACCTCTCATTGTCAAGTTCACTCGGTGCTTGCTAAGTTCCCATTTTAAGAAAAAACTTTATTAATATTATTTTCATAAAATAGGCTTCAGGAGTATCAACCCCTCATATTCTTAGATCATAGGATATAGATGAGAAGTTTTCTTTCTTCAACCTATATCATGTTAGAATATCCTTTCACATAGGCATAACATATTCAAGAGCATAGTCTAGTGTAGATCACAATTGAACAAACCTTTCAAATGACTGTACTTACTAGGTTATATACATACTTCATTATGCATTCATTCTTGTTGATGTACATGTTCGTACATGAGGAAACCTTTAACATACTACATTTAGAGACTACACATATGCATATTTCATCATATCATATACTTAACATCGTATCATATACATCCATGTTCACAGTTGAATCAGGCGTTCATATTCATGTTCATAGTGTCTCACCCCAGGAAATATTTTTTCATGGTGGACATGTGCAGTGTATAGGAAAAGTACCATACCTTTACTAACAGTAGACCACCTATCAAGTCATCCTAGTTAAGATACTTTTTTCATACTTTCATGAATATATTATAGTTGTAGTCATGCATGAGAGGTGTGTGTGTGTACATTGGTCATCATGATCATATAAGAGCAACAACCTAGTTGCTTAGGAAGCCACCCTTCCATGACTACAACACATATAGCATGTATCCCTTAAGTCATGAACAATTCACATATAGAACGTTTAGGGAATCTAGGCCACAGACAATATTACATTATAGGAGGCAAAAGGCTATTCAACTTAATAATAGAAGACTCTTCAAATACAATGATCACACATTCATATAGAGTAACGTAGATAGAAGGGTCATCCTTCAATAGCAAATTCATCAAGGTTAAACATATAGACCAAGACTAACCCTAGTAACATAAATCACATTAGCACTATACCTAGAGCATGATACTAGGATTAAAGAGTACACCAAACCATTCATACGTGTAATCATCATCACCACAATTCACATGACATCAATTGCCTTCAAGGCCATGATCACAATAAATAGATAGATAGATAAGAAGGTAAAAACTGCCACCATGAGTGGACCATACCAATCAACACAATTCAATGTCAATTATATAACTCACCAATACTTCCAATATATGATCACCAATGATCATTTCTCAACAATCCATAGTCAATTAACATAGATAAACAAAGAATTAAGCAATTCATGACAATCTACACATAATCCTATAGTTATCCCATCAAGATTACAAGAACCACATGATATCATAAATTAAGAGATTTGGGAGATCATGTGTTTTTCGTGAAGTTGGACTTTTAGACATGTCACACTTTACTTTAAACGATGCAACCGAATCTAGGAAGTGGTTGTGCATCGCAAAGGCAGTCCCTAATTTTTCCTCAGATAATTTTTGAGGCAATGAGCCTTGTGTTGATTGTATGATTGATATACCGTGGTTTCACAGTATAATTAATACTTTTTCCTTATGTTTAGTGTGTCCGAAAGCTTTTTTTGTGCTAATTTTGCTATAAGTTTCTCTTTGTTTTGCAGGAAATCTGTCCAAAGCTGAATGCAGAGATTTTGAGCTAAAAATGCAGAAGAGACCACCTACGGAGCTTATGACGGTCCGTCACACTTGCCATCGAGGGGAATGAAGAAAGCAGCAAAAGAAATTGCACCAAGTATGGGATGACGGAGTCCACGACGGTCCGTCATGACCACGACGGTCTGTCACATGGTCCGTCGACCCAGCCGCATTTTGGCAGATTTCCAGTAATTAGAATCCTTGTTTAATTAGGTTTTTATTTTTTTATAAATAGTTCGAAAAACCTCGTTTTTGAGGTTAGACTCTGTGAGATAAAACATCATATTATTAGACTTTGTGTTTGAGTGTTTTGATTTTTAGAGATTCTTACAAGTGATTTTTGGTGATTAATCAAACAAATTTTCGGACTTTATTCTTTCTCATTGAAGTAAGCACATGAATTCTTGTTAACATATTTAAATTTTGTGTTTATGGCTATGAGGAACTAAACTCCATAACTAGGGTTGTGGGAACCATAGGCAAATAATGAGATAAACCCTAGCTAAAATAACAATTGTAGAATAGTGTCTTGCATGTATTAATAATTCTTTCGCTTAGAAGTCTTTTTAACGGATGATCAACGTTAGAAGTCGCCTTAATGCTACTTGCCGGACCAAGGAGGTAGATAATAGGAAAAGAATTATTAACATAGATTTAGTGTATACTATCTAATAGGGAAGTATTGATTGGTACGAGGTAATAACTTAGTCAAATATAAAATACGATGCTTAATATGAGGTAAAGATAAGGGTTAGGAAAGCAAGACACGCAGCCGGACCAAGGTGCGGAGTAAGATTTTATAGATGCCGGACCAAGGATTTAGAAATACATAACTTATCACTTTGCATGCAAGATACTAGGAAAGAATTGTTATAGATAGAATTATCAAGTTATGAACCTGTGGGGAACACGTAAACCCTAGTTACTTTGATTAATTGATTAAAACCCAACATTAAAAGCTGTTAAGTGTCTCTTTCATGTTCGTTAGTTATTTTTAGTCATTAGGAAATACAAACCCCCCTTTTTATGCTTTTACTTTCTAAGGAAGTCATCAACCGAACAATAGTAATAACAAGTTGAAGTTAAGTCTAGACTATTTTCCTCGTGGGAACGATCCCAACCTCACTAGTTGGGTAATTTACTTGACGCGACCGCTTTACTTCTAATTTGAGATTTAAGTTTGAGCGCATCAAATTTTGGCGCCGTTGCCGGGGGTTTTAGCTTTTAGATTAACTTGAACTTATTAATAAAGTTTAGTTTATTTTCTTGATTTTACTTTGTTTTATTGTTTTTGATTTCCTTTCAGAACTATCCTCCTTGTATGCCAAATACACGGAGAGGAAGAGAACCTCTGTTTCCCTACGATCACGAGCTAGAGCGTACACTACGCAATATGAATCGAAACTCAAAAATAAATGATGAGGATCCAAACCAGAACATCCCAAATCCAATGGATGTTCATGGTAAGATGTTACCCGACGCTCCGAGTGAACATCAACAGAGGGGACAAAATCCCGTTCCATGGCCCCAAGCATACTACAGAGGGTATGATAACATCGCAGACTCGGATGGGCCACTTATCTTGCCCCCTTTACCCACAGGCCACACTTTTGTGGTAACTAGTAGCCTGATGCAAATGCTCACTGCCAGAGGTATGTTTTGAGGACTACCTTCTAAGGATCCACATGCCCATATAGATAAGGTAAGGGCAGTGTGTAAAAGTTGTGTGGGGAGGCCTGATTTAAATCTAGATATAATAGGTCTCAGAGTGTTTCCTCTCTCACTGACGGAAGAGGCTGCTATGTGGTTTACTGAGCTCCCATATAACTCCATCTTCACTTGGAACCAACCACGAGATGTCTTCTTAGCACGCTACTATCCGGTCTCCAAGAAATTAAACCACAAAGACAGGGTGAATAACTTTGTGGCACTACCAGGAGAGTCAGTTAGTAGTTCTTGGGATAGATTCACCTCATTCTTGAGAAGTGTTCCAAATCACCGTATTGATGATGAGTCACTGAAGGAATACTTCTATCGGGGACAGGATGATAACAATAAAGAAGTGTTGGACACTATAGCAGGTGGATCTTATGGAGAATGCCCTTATGCTAAGATTGCTGAGAAATTAGAGAAAATCTCTCGTAACAACAAAGCTTGGTGTACTAGGAAGTCCGATACAGGGAGAAACACCTTCGCAGTGCAGTCCACACAACCTAGCCACAGATGATATTCGTGAAGAAATGGCTCAGATGAGAACTGAGCTTGGGTTTGTACTAAAACATGTCACTAGGGGTGCAGAAAAGATTAATGCAGTCAACTACTTGGCTAAACCACCACCTCCAATCGATGAGTGTTATTATGAAGAGGATTCCTATGCAGTAAATAAACAGATGGGGGGTTTTCGACCAAGTGTCCAAGGCTCTAATAAGGAGAATTGGTGCCAAGGTCAAGGGAACCAAGGTCGGAACTATGGTAACTACAATCGTGAGGGTCATTATATCCGAGATGGAAACTACAATCGCGACAACAACTTCAACAGGGGTAACTATGGTATTAGAAACGATAGGAATGGACCCTATGTTCCTTCTCAAAATCGTGAAGTTACCCCTAGGGATGGTGGAGGTAGTATGTCGTGAGTTGAGGATATGTTGCATAAAATGATGAGGAGGTTCGATGCTAGTAATTAGCATAAGAAAGAGTTGAGGAATGATTTAGCTGGTATTGGGAAAAAAGTTGATACACATGCAATATCGATTAAGCAACTTGAGTTACAATTAACCCAATTATCTGCAACTATGAACACACGGCAACCGGGCACTCTTCCTAGCAACACTGTCCAAAATCCTAAAAATGATGGACATTGCATGGCAATTACGACTCGCAGTGGCAAGCAAACCATTGACCCACCTATGCCATCTAATGAGAATGAGGTGACAAAAGACACTGATAAAGTGGTAAATGTTGATGCTAATTTAGAGGATAACATTGCAGAAGATGCTGAAGTGCCTAAAAAGGTAACTCCCATGCCTAGGCCACACACCCATTTCCTCAAAGATTAGTGAAAAAAATTGAGGATGGCAAATATCGGCGTTTTATAACAATGTTGAAGCAACTTTCTATCAATCTACCTTTGGTAGAAGCTTTAGAACAAATGCCCGGTTACGCCATGTTTATGAAAGATTTGGTCACAAAGAAAAGATCGGTTACTTTTGAGGATGATGATAGAATGCAACACTGTAGTGCTAGTGCTACAAGATCTCTGGTCCAAAGAAAGAAGATCCGGGTGCGTTCACTATTCCTTGTTCAATTGGGATATTACATTTTGCGAAAGCATTATGTGATCTGGGGGCAAGCATAAATCTCATGCCCCTCTCGATTTATAAGAAGTTGGGTTTGGGTGACCCAAAGCCCACTGCGATGTGGCTACTGATGGCTGATCGAACAGTAAAACGGCCCATAGCGATACTTTATGATGTGCTACTAAAAGTGGAGTCATTCATCTTTCCAGCCGATTTTGTTATTCTTAATTGTGAGGTTGATTTTGAAGTGCCTATTATCCTTGGGATGCCATTCCTAGCTAACGGGAAGAGCCTTAGTAGTCATGGAAAAGGGGCATATGAAATTTCGGTTGAACAGTGAGGAAGTGACCTTTAATATTTGTAGGTCCATGAGGCAGAGTGGTGAGCTCCAATCGGCATCTGCTATATCCTACAACATGGGTGAGACATTTGAGACACAAATAGAAGAACGTCTAGGTGTCAAAGCATTAGCGGCAGTGATAATAAACTTTGATAGCGATTGCATTGAAGAGTATGAGTCATTAGTCGCGGCTCTGGACCGAGGTGATGTTCGGTTTAAACCGAAGAAATTTGAGCTTGATATGAAGAATCGCGAGTCCCCACCCGCTAAACCATCTATAGAGGAAGCTCCAAAAGTTGAATTAAAAGCTCTCCCACCTCATCTTAGATATGAATTCTTAGGAAATGGTGACACTTTACCGGTAATCATTGCATCATACCTGGATGAATAACAGGTTCAGAGTTTGGTGAAGGTACTAAAAAGGTTCAAAAGAGCTATTGGGTGGACCATTACGGACATTATTGGGATCCCTCCTGGTATTTTCTCTCATAAAATCCAACTCATGCCTGATCATAAGCCGAGTATTGAGCACCAGAGACGCTTGAATCCTCCTATGCAAGAGGTTGTGAAGAAGGATATTATCAAGTGGTTGGATGCTGGAGTAATCTATCCAATCGCCGATAGTAGTTGGGTATGCCCGGTTCAGTGTGTACCTAAGAAAGGGGGAATGACTGTGGTCCCCAACGAAAAGAATGAACTTGTTCCAATGAGACTGGTTATTTGATGGAGGGTGTATATGGATTACCGTAAACTGAACTCATGGACTGAAAAAGACCATTTTCCTATGCCCTTCATGGATCAGATTTTGGATAGACTTGCCGGAAAAGGGTGTTATTGTTTTCTTGATGGGTATTCGGGGTATAATCAGATTTCTATTGCACCAGAAGATCAAGAGAAAACCACTTTCACTTGTCCATATGGGAATTTTGCGTTCAGAAGAATGCCGTTTGGGTTGTGCAATGCACCCGCAACCTTTCAGAGATGTATGATGTCAATATTTTCTGACATGGTGGAGGATACTATAGAGGTTTTTATGGATGATTTTTCTGTGGTTTGTGATTCATTCGAGCGGTGCTTGACCAATTTATTTGAGGTTCTTAAGAGATGTGAAGACTGCAATTTGGTACTAAACTATGAAAAGTGTCATTTCATGGTGAAAGAGGGTATTGTGTTGGGTCATCGCATTTCAGAAAAGGTCATAGAGGTTGATCGAGCTAAAGTTGAGGTAATAGAGAGACTTCCCCCGCCGATCTCTGTGAAAGGTGTGAGAAGCTTTCTTGGGCATGCAGGTTTTTATCAGAGATTCATCAAAGACTTTTCAAAGATTGCACACCCATTGTGCAAATTGCTGGAGAAAGAATGTAAATTTTGTTTTGATGAATCCTGTATTAAAGCATTCGGTGAGCTAAAAGAGAAGTTAGTGTCTGCGCCTATCATTATTTCTCCAGATTGGAACAGTCCATTTGAGGTAATGTGCGATGCCAGTGGGGTGGCTCTTGGTGTAGTATTGGGACTGAGAGAAACAAAATCCTTCACCCAATTTACTATGCTAGTAAAGCCCTAAATGAAGCCCAGAAGAACTACACAGTGACTGAGCAAGAACTCTTCGCAGTAGTCTTTGCTTTTGAGAAATTTCGCTCCTATTTGCTAGGTACTAGAGTTATAGTGTATACTAACCATTCAGCATTGAGATATTTGATGGCGAAAAAGGATGCGAAACCAAGGCTGATTCGTTGGGTATTACTGCTGCAAGAATTTGACTTTGAAGTGCTTGATAGAAAAGGGGCTGAAAATCAAGTTGCTGATCATTTGTCTCGTCTAGAGGATGAAGCTATGAGAGAGTTAGGGGATAAGACTGACATTGATGATACTTTCCCCGATGAACATGTATTGGCTGCTTCACAAGACTTGATTCCATGGTTCGCAGATTTTGCTAACCATCTGGCTAGCGATATTGTTCCATCAGACTTGTCCTTTCATCAAAGGAAAAAGTTCATGTACGATGTGAAGAAGTTCTTTTGGGATGAACCATACTTGTATAGGAGTTGTGCCGACGGGCTTATTCGGCGTTGTATGCCAGAATGTGAAATGTTGAGTGTGTTGGAGGCATGCCATTCTTCACCTGTTGGTGGACATCACAGTGGTATCGGAACCGCTCACAAGATATTTCAATGTGGTTACTATTGGCCAACTCTTCATCAAGATGCTCATGGGTTTGCTAAAGCATGTGACAAATGTCAACGAGATGGTGGTATTTCAAGAAAGCAAGATCTCCCTCTAAACCCCATTCTTGTGATTGAGTTATTTGATGTGTGGGGTATTGACTTTATGGGACCTTTCGTGAGTTCTCATGGGATGAAGTACATTCTTCTAGCAGTTGATTATGTATCTAAATGGGTTGAAGCCATAGCCCTCGCAAACAATGAAGGGAAGAGTGTCACTGCATTCTTGAAAAAGAATATATTCTCCCGTTTTGGCACTCCAACGGCCATTTTTAGTGATGGGCGCTCCCACTTCTGCAACAGATTATTCAAGGGGTTATTGGAGAAATACGGCGATCGCCATAATGTGGCCACTCCTTAAAACCCGCAAACTAGTGGGCACTTTGAAGTATCGAATCGGGAGATCAAACAGATATTGTCCAAAACAGTGAATGCTAGTAGAACTGATTGGTCAAAGAGGCTTGATGATGCTCTTTGGGCCTAACGGACAGCTTATAAGACTCCCATAGGTATGTCTCCATACCAAATTGTATATGGGAAAGCTTGTCATCTTCCAGTTGAGTAAGAGCATAATGCCATGTGGGCTATGAAGAAGTTAAAAATGGATTGGAGCGAAGCTGCAGAACAACGGTTAAATGGGTTGAATGAACTTGATGAATTTCGCTTGAAAGCCTATGAAAGCTCATCCCTATATAAAGAAAAGATGAAGAAGTATCATAACAACAAAATTGAAAAACGAGAGTTTATGGTCGGGGATTTAGTGCTTCTATTCAATTCCAGATTGCGCTTGTTTCCAGGCAAACTCTAGTCCAAATGGACTGGTCCTTACACGGTTACCCAACTATTCTCTCATGGAGCAGTTGAGTTGGAAACTAAGGAGGGTGTGCGGTTCAAGGTGAATGGACAGCGCATAAAAATCTATCTCGGGCATGCTAAATCGGTTAATGAAGTGATCGAGGCATACAATCTTGATGAAGTCTGAGTAATCAAGTGGCCCCAGTCGTGCCGCAACATTAAATCAGGTGCTTGTTGGGAGGCAACCCAATACTTATCGTCTTTTTAATAATGGTAGCATTTTTTCTATTAATGGGTTTTAAATTTGCAGGCACATCACCAAGAAATTCTGCAGAAAACTACTCCGCAGTAGCCACTGACGGATACAACGATGGACCGTTGCGCATGCAACAGACCATCGTATGCATCCGTCACACCAGGTACGTATTTCTGTCATTTTGAATATTAGGGCACACACGACGGAACCTACGACGACTCATCACAAATGCGACGGACCGTCGTCAGGGAACCGTCGCGTGATTAATGAATTCTACCCGACCCGACCCGGCTGGACCCTTTTCAAAATCTGACCGTTTATACTCCCCCTCCATATTTCACCCCGTTACTTCCTTATTCCCCTCATCTCCCCTCTGTTTTCAACTTCCATACTCCCCCTCACTGATCATTGCTCCCAAAATCCTCCTAAGCCTTATACTTATCATTCACTAGTCGGTGCTCCTGCTGTAGGTGTCTACCTTGCCAACTAAATCATTCTCCGTTTGTTTTCTTCTCCATTTCCAAGGTATGTGTCTCTATATTTATACTTATTTATCTTGCATTTTGGTTGAGTAGTTAGTATTAGCTTAGTTCTTAGTCGTATACTGTTTCCTTTATATGATTATGTCTAAACCTAGGCTCAAAATGTTTGAATGTGACATGTTGATAACCCTAGGAATAGGTGATTTTGCATTGGTAGTTTCCTAGGTAGTTGGGATAGACACATATAGGTCCACAACACAACAAGACCATGTGAATTCATCGGGGATGCATAGGGTACCCCCAGTTCTAAATACTGCTTCTCAGAACGAGACCCCGATGACGGACCGTCGCATACACGACGGACCGTCATAGGGTCCGTGTCAAAAGCCCTAGCACCCTGTCCCAACGATGCCTGTGACGGACCGTTGTCTTCACGATGGTCCGTCCCGTACAACCATTCTGGTTGTCAGAGACCCTGTTTCTAAAGGTCTCTCAAAATTTTCCAACTGTCCTATGACGGATACTTATGACGGACCGTCGTACCTACGACGGTCCGTCCTGCTTGACCGTCATGATGTTCAGAGACCCCTATGATAAGGGTCTCCCAACATTTCCTAAGTGTCCTACGACGAACTCTTACGATGGACCGTCGTAACAACGACGGTCCGTCCTGCTTGACTGTCATGATGGTCATAGACCCCTATGATAAGGGTCTCCCAGCATGCTCTAAGTGTCCTACGACGGACTCTTACGACGGATCATCATACCAACGACGGTCCATCCTGCTTGACCGTCATGATGGTCAGAGACCCCTCCTTCAGGGTTCTTTATATATACATAGACCAAGTACAACACGACGGACCTCATGACGGTCTGTCATATCCACGACGAGCCGTCATCCAGCCCGTCATGTGATACAGTTTCACTATCACTAACACACTATTTTAAATGTTTTATGTTGTATGGGCTTGCCTGTCTTGTTTGACACTACTCGTACTAATTGTGATCCTTTGCAGGTACTATCTACTATGGCACCCAAGCAAGCCCGAGCCTACGCACGCGGGCGATCCAAGTCTGTTGCCCCGTCTGCACGCTTGATCATCGGCTCTGATGATGAGCGGGACCCTGAATATGTGCCCCCAGGCACTTCTGCACCTTCCCGTGCTGCACGTGCCCCCAGAGCCACACCCAAGACGGTGGCGTCCGGCGTAGTCACTGCCTCCCAGTCTGATGAGGAGCGCACACTGACCGGCACACTCTCTGGGTCAGCCACAAATGAGGAAGGAGCGTCTGGCTCCTTAGGAGTATCCTGGTCCGAGGAAGCTTCAGGCTCTGCTGAGTTTCCCGCACCCGCCACTGCTGCAGCGTCGGCCTCGTCAGATGAGGCTGACAGTTCAGACTCTATATCCGGCGCACCAGCCCAGGTCCCCACCCAGCCTCTGACCGGCCAAACCGGTGGTGCGTCGAAGGCCAGTTTCAAGTTTACTCCGACGCCAAATTCCTGACTGATAAAGGAGTAATGACTCGGACACTAACCTTGGAGCGGCGGGTACTTAGAGGGAGTCTCCCATCGATGCCGGAGATCCACAACCTATTCACCAGGCATCGCTTAGAGTGGACAGCCCGTTCGTTGGGACAATACAGCGAGGAAGTGGTCCGAGAGTTCTACGCATCCTACGTAGTGACTCTTCGATCACAGATCGATAGGCGGGCTGATCCCGCTATACAGGCCCCACTGGAGCAGGTTCGAGTCCAGGGCGTGCAGGTTGACATTTCCCTGCCAGCTATCCGCCGGTTCCTATACGGCGAGAGTGCAGATGCTACGTGGACTCCCCACACTGCCGA
Source organism: Solanum lycopersicum (assembly GCF_036512215.1). Classification (NCBI taxonomy): domain Eukaryota; kingdom Viridiplantae; phylum Streptophyta; class Magnoliopsida; order Solanales; family Solanaceae; genus Solanum; species Solanum lycopersicum. Next base: position 32,585,350 of record NC_090805.1, read on the forward strand.
GTTTGACTACATCTGGCAGATAGTGAAGGATGGTCAGTTCTTGCGCGAGCAGGCACTAAGAGAGACCACCAAGAGGTGGATGGCCCTGCACCTATCAGTCGACGGAGAGGGTGCTGATTGGGTCACTGAGCCGAAGGGGGCTATCAAAAAGGCCAACCTCATTTTCATCGCGAAGTTCTTGTGGCTTCTCGTCCGTCACTGCCTTTCCCCCACAGCTGCTGATAACATCCTCAGTTGGGATCCAGCAGTGTTGATAGCGGCGATGATAGCCGGATTCAAAGTCGACTTCGCATGGCTTCTCAAGTCAGTCATGCACGAGAGGGCATTCAAGGTCACTACTACCTACCCTTCCCGTGATGATTTTTGCCCTTTGCAGGACCGCAGGTGTGCCCATATGGCACATAGATCAGTTGAAGACCCCGCAGGGCACCGTTGATGTCGGCCTCATCAGAGACGAGGCTAATGAGTTGGCCCCACGTCGAGGGCTCCGTCCAGAGCTGCCACCACTTGCTGATGAACTTGCGGAGACGGTGGCCCAGGCCCGCACCGCTACACAGGCGTCCACTGACACTACCCCGGTCGAGTCTATCCCGGGTAGTAGCCCAGCCCTGAGCTCCTCTCGCACAACCCCTCTACCGTTACTGGCCCCTCTTGCTAGGGCCAAAAACTGGAGGCACAAATGGCCACCCTTCTGCATCATATCCAGCCGTGGATGCAGAAGTCTATTACTGAGCCTGAAGCGCGTATGGAGAGGAAGATGCAGCTGAAGATTGCTGAGGTTGACCAGCGCCTAGATGCATTTGAGTTGAGAGTGTTAGCCCGCCCAGCCCCTCCGGTAGATGTGTCGACTCTTCAGGCTGCAGTCGGCAGTCTTCGTGCAGACATCGACACGATCCTAGAGGCGAGAGTGCCGCAGCCTGTCGAGCCTATTGAGGACACTGTATTGTCGGCCCTGTTTGCTACTTCTGAAATTCCCCCACCATCCCCTCGAGAGAGTGCCAAGAGGTGTAGGGGTCGATCAGAGGATGAGGCGCGAGCAAAGAAGAAGGAGCGCCGAGAGATGGAGGCCGCGAGGAGAGCCTCACTTGCTGAGGCGGAGGCACACCAAATCAGAGCATCGCAGATAGCGGCTGGGGCGTCTAGCTCCCGCACTGTAGAGACAACAGGAGGCACTACTTGTGGTGCGGTTGTTGCTGAGGACATCACTGTGGGTGTCCAGGTTGCTGAGGATACCACTGAGGGTGTCCAGATTGCAGAGGATGTGTGTTCTGGGAAACCGGACCCACCAGCTTGCTGATCGACGGCGCTATGCGCCACAGGTTTGCTTCATCTACCCCTCTAATCTTTAGATTTTTTTATGCATTAGGGACAATTGCATGTTTTTTTGTTGGGGGTAGGGTAAATGGAAAGTGAGTGTTAGGGTGATGTTTGAGTAGCCCAACTCACTATAATCTTTTGGGGTTTTCTTGCCTGGGTTCTTTTTCCCGAAAGACTGATTACTTTTTCTGTTGAACTGGCAAGTTATATCTTTTCTACATAGTTTAACTCTGAAGCATGATGGCTAAAATGATATCCCGATAAAACTGGAAAATGTTGCATGACTAGGCGTAGTAACTGATAATTGTGTGGCTCTAAACATGAAATAGAGTTACACCATTGCATTACCCTAAATCTTCAAGTCAAACTAGGTGTCTGATAATCTGGTATAGTGATGAGATGTCAAGTGACTGTGAGGAAAGTTGAATAGTCCACTACTGGTACTGAGCTAGAACTTGCCTGGTTAGTCCTGCTAAAAGTAAGCTATAACAGACAATTAGGAAAGGATCATAGGCCCTTATTCAATATATCCCATTTCTAGCCTAAATTAAAGAAACCAAATGAAAGTTAACCTTCTTTGATCCAAATAATTTGAGCTTAAAATTAAACCTTTCTTTTTCACCCCAACTGATCTTTTCTGGGAACAATATGTTGGCCCTGGTCCCTCCTTGGACATGTGCACCTCAGCTTATGCCAAAAGCATAAGTTAAGGGTGGTTAATGCATAAACAACCTTCGTTATGGCCCTGACCCGACTTTGGGTATTGTGTACCTTGACTCATGGCAAAGCCATGAGTTGAGGGTGGCTGTTTTGAGGAATGCTCTTGAAAGTAAAGTGACTCAAGAACTCGTTGAAAGAAAAGGAAAGAGAAAGAGAAATATTCAAGAATTACAAACAAGAAAAGAAAAGAGTTACTTACACAAATGAAGAAAGAAGCGAAACAGCAAGGTGAAAGAATAGGAGAAACTGGGCGAGATAAAGTGATAGAAAGTGGAAGGTTTAGCCGATATGTCAAGGAGGGCAAAAAGTCACTAAAGTATACCTAAATATACCCTACCTGACTCTGAGCCTACGTTACAAGCTAAAAAAGTCCTATCGTGATCCTAAGGGTAGTATAGCAAACTTAAGGAAGTGAAAAAATAAGGGAAAGATTATGGCAATAGGTATGAATGAGTGTGACTTTGTTCTGAGAGCGAGTGTTGAAATCAAATCCTTATACTAAAACTGAAATCATTGTGTGAAAAATGAGGATTTTGTTCTAAAGTGAGGACACTAGCTGCAATACCGGAATTGTTAGCACCTCGGTGAGAAATTGAAGAGGATAAGTGTTAGTGCATGGTTAGTCTGTGTCATGCTCAAATCCCACAAAATTCAAGCCTAATAGTGATAGCATGCATAGATTTGATGAGATTAATCGGGATTGATAGCAAAATGATTGCAAAGTATAAAACATGAATACTATTGTACAAAGATTGTGTAGTGAGTCATAGTGCGTCACTTGAGGACAAACAACGAATTTAAGTTGAGGGTGTTGATATACCGTGGTTTAACGGTATAACTAATACTTTTTCCTTAAGTTTACTGTGTCCGAAAGCCTTTTTGTGCTAATTTTTTATATAAGTTTCTCTTTGTTTTGCATGAATTCTATCCAAAGCTGAATGCGGAGATTTTGAGAGAAAAATGCAGAAGAGACCACCTACGGAGCTTATGACGGTCCGTCGTGCCTGTGACGGTCCGTAGATGGCAGTGTAGAGAAGCTGCTGAAGGAAGATGGGGAAGTCTGACCAAGTGTGGGATTACGAAGCTTGTGACGGTTCGTCATGGCTATGACGGTCCGTCCTGACGGTTCGTCGTGAAGATTAGAGAAGTGATCCCAGTACCCAGATTCCAATAGTTGAAGTATTTTGAAATGAGAACCTCGACGAACCGTTGTGCCTATGACGGTCCGTCACACTTGCCGTCGAGGGGAATGAACAAAGCAGTAGAAGAAATTGCACCAAGTATGGGACGACGGAGTCCACGATGGTCCGTCATGACCACGACGGTCTGTCGCATGGTCCGTCGACCCAGCCGCATTTTAGAAGATTTCCAGTAATTAGAATCCTTGTTTAATTAGGTTTTTATTTTTTTTATAAATAGTTCAAAAAATCTCGTTTTTGAGGTTAGACTCTATGAGATAAAACATCATATTATTAGATCCTTTGTTCAACATTTGGGTCCTCCTCGGGGACCTTTTGGGTGGTCCTCGGGGAGTCGTACCATAACTATTTGACCTTATGCATGTCGATTAAGATAGTAGGGTAAACTCCACTGATCTTAGACTCCAAACAACACATAAAAATAGCGCAAGCGTGCAAGCACACAATAGCACACTTATAGACTAATGCACACTTAAAGACTAACTTTCAAACGTCTTGTTCATTCTTTTAGATTTTTTATCTATGTGGGCGGCTTGGATATCTGAGATCTTTTACAAGGTTGATACACCCCCCGGGCCTTCTTGCTAGTTTTGTGGATGGTGCCTTTAGGACTAGTTGTATTACTAGGCGGTTTGGATTGATTATCACTCTTTCAAGCCGGGCGGGGAGTTGAATGGTTGAGTTTTTTGTCACTCTTGCTAGGTGGGCTGGGAGTTGACTGGTTCTTGGATTTTGGTTTACTCTTTGGTATCGCAAACTTAGCTATTTTGTGTACTTATCGAGGTTATAGTGGCCTTTTCGGGTTTTATTTGAACTTAGGCATGAGTGTACCTTCTAGGCTGAGGGGGTCAGTTAGGTTTAATTTCTTTGTACTTAGATTTAATTTCATTATGCTTGTGTGTGTTTCTTTTTATATATGTTTTTGCCTCTATTTGTGTCTAGATTCAATCTATTTTGATTGTTTATACCTATCTTTCTAGGATGCCTACCGAGTACCTTTTTTTTGCTACTTATGCTACACTCTACATTTTCTCGTGATATAGGTCCTAATACCAACTAAAAATGATGATCGTTCATCCTATCTTTTGCAACTTGTGAATATCGAAGATGAGGTTGAGCACTTGGTGTCTCGGACCAACCAATATCCTTTTGTACATATGTTAACTTGTGTTTTTTTTACTTTGAGATGGATTGTCATGTCCCATTTATGATACTTTTATTTACTCGAGACTTCCAGGTTCTAGGAGGTTATTTATTGTCTATAGTTTCTGGTTGCTTTCCTTTTCTATCTTTCCTTATTATTAGTATTGCTTTCTATTTAGTTCTACCCTGGTAATCAATAGTTCTTGTTTTGGGTAGGGGTCAACTAACCTACTAGTGGGGTTGAGTAAGTGCCATCATGACTCACGATGTTGGGTGGTGATATCATCAATAATTGATTGACATGCCAACCTATTAATGGTTTCTGTATTTTGACTACTTGGATGTATCCATCATCGTCAATGAAATATGTGTGTGAAGTAGTATGACTTGAACTTCACACAATTTTCTAGGTATGCTCCTACTATAGTTGCCGATTCTAGGGAAATTAGTTCTTCTCGGGTGTGTCCGAAATGGTGGTTAAAAAATGTCATACCTCTATTCTCATTAAGGAAATTGATATTTCTCGTCTAATAATTCATGTTCAAAAAATCAAAGAGGATAATCTGAAGGATAATTTCTAGGAGGCAAAGAGGGAAAATACGGGTTATTGTGACTTTTTACATTCAAGGTTTGATATACATAGTTGTTCTAAATTTTGACAAAAGGTTATCAAGGTTTCTCGAATGCTTCGGCTCCTTACTTCAGTAGGGAAAACTGTCTAACCCAAAGTCTCAAGGAAGAAATGATGATGAAAATGGTTCTTTGTTTCCCACATGCCAAAAGTATGGCAGTATTCGTCTAGGAAAATGTATGATGGTTACATGTAATTGCTTTGGTTATGTCAAGATCGATCACTGATTGAGTGATTGACAATAAGTGAAAGTATGGAAAGAAAGATCCACTAGTGGTTCGGGTTCAATTTCTCTAAAGTAAAACCGATTTGATGAACATTAAACTCGTCATGCGCAAGAGATCTCTCTCGATTTGGTTATCCATATGTTGAAAGTGTTTCATCTTCATCTTATGCTCTCCTTGATCTAGGTGATACCTTGTTTTCTGTGAAAACCATATATTGCTTTGAGGTTTTATGGTCTTCTGGATGTGTTGATATACTATTTTTCTCTCTCCACTACTATAGGTAAATTTATTGTGGATAAGAGAGTCTATAGAAGTTAATCTGTCTCCTTATTCCATAGAGTTAGTCATATTGATCTTGAAGAGCTTGATATTTTACATTTTGATATTATTCTTGATATGGATTGGCTACATAATTTTTATGATTCTATTGATTATAGGATCTGAGTGGTAAAGTTTCAATTTCCTAATGGGACCGTCCTAGAGTTGGTAGGGGAAAACTATATGAGATATAAGGGTTGCATATACCATCTTATTGGAGTTAGGGATATGGACTATGAAACACCTATCTTTGAGTCTGTCCTTGTTGTAATGCATTTCAAGATTTCCCAATGATTCACCTAGTTTTTCTTACTAAAAGGGAAATAAAATTCAATATTCACTTTCTCCCCTGTATGCAACATATATCTATCCCTCTCTATCCTGTGGCCCGTGTAGAACCTAAGGATTTGAAAAGAGAAATTGAAATATTTGTTGGATACGACTTTTATCCAACCGAGTATCTCTCCATTGGGTGCTCTAGTTTTGTTAGTTCGAATGAAAGATGGTTCACTTCATACGTGTGTTGACTATCGTCAATTGAAGAAGATTTTCATTAATAAATAATATCCTCTTCCAAGGATAGATAATTTTTTTGGTCAACTACAAATAGCAAGTTACTTCCCTAAGATTGACCTATGGACAAGTTATCATCAATTGAGGGTAAAGGAACATGACATTCTTAAGACGACTTGTCTAACCAATATGGTTAGTATGAGATTTTGTTAATATTTTTTTGTTCACTAATTTATGGTCTATTTTATGGATTTGATGAATAGAGTGTTTAGACAATACCTTGATATGTTAGTTATTGTGTTTATCAATGATATCTTGATCTACTCAACGAGTGAAGACGATCATACTTATAATTCGAAGATTGTGTCAAAAGTTCTCAAGGATCAACAAATCTATGCAATATTAGTAAATGTAAGTATTGTTAAGATTCATGGCTTTTCTTGGTCAGATTGTTTCCAGTAAGGGTATTGAGGTAGATCTTAAGAAGAAAGATGTATTTAAGAGTTTATGTAGACCTCTATCCAGTTCATGTTTTTTGGGTTTAACTATGGTTATGATATATGGTTTGTGGCAAAGTTATCTTTCATTTTCTCCTTATTAATTGCATTCAATAAAAGAAGATTATGTTCGTATGGTATGAGGTGAGTGAGAAGAGCTTCCACAAGAGCTGAAAGATACACTTACCTCCACTCTGGTGTTGACTTTAATTGAAGGCTTAAATTATTTTGTGGTTTATTGTGATGCTTCAAGAGTTGGGATAGGGTGTGTTATTATACAAAATGTCAAGGTTATTATTATGCTTCACGACAACTTAAGATCTATGAAAAGAATTATCCTAATCATGATTTAGAACTAACATGGTTGATTTTGCTTTTAAAATTTGGAGGCATTATTTGTATGGTGTCCATGTTGATGTCTTTCCACAAAACTTTGCAATATATGTTAAAGTACAAATATCTAAATCTTCATCGAAGAATGTGACTTGACTTAATAAAAGATTGTGACATGAGTATCATCTATCACCTCGAAAAGAAGAATTTGGAGGTGGATGATCTTAGTATATTATCAATGGGTAGTGTTGCTCATATTGAGGATGATAAAACTGAGTTTGTTGAAGATGTTCATAGATTTGCCCGATTGGGTGTTTTGTTGGTTAACTCCAAGAAAGGCGGTGTTATGGTACACAATGGTTCAAAATAGTCTTTTGTGTCATATGTGAAATCCAAGCAAAGTTCGGATCCGACTTTGGTTGAATTAAAGGAAGTGGTGCTTAAGAAGTCTGTTGAGGATTTTTCTAAGGGTAAGATAGTGTGCTTCGATTTCTAGGTCGTTTGTGTGTGATGTGCTGCCAAAAGTACACATTTTAATCAATATTTTTTCTAAAATTTAGCATTTATATTCATCCTTTTCTAGCACGAATTTTTTGGATTGTGCAAATATTTAATTTCATGTTCAGAATAAATTGTATAAATTAGATTATGTTTAGAGATAGAATGGATTAAAGATAGAATATTAAAGAACCAAATCAAACAAGCAACTTGATAGAATTTATACACACACACACACATATATATCTGTATATCTATATGAATACACATATGAAGTGCATAGGTTTGAAAATTTCGAATTATGATTTTAAATCTGGACGTGTGTTAGTTTTTAAGACACCACTGAATTGAGGTGGCACACAATTGTTATGTGTGAAACCCAATTCCATTTGGTTATGGAAGCCCTAATTTATTTTGGACTCAATTATTTTATTTAGGGTTTTTAAAATGTATATATATTCTGTAGGAACAATTATTTTGAGGATACTGGGAGATATTTTATATGACATAGTCATAAATACTTTTTAGGGTTATTTTTCCTAGGCATTAATAGCTAAAGACCCTTGTTCGAGGGTTGTAATTGTATATTGATTTTTATAGATTGATATTGGTTATCATTTAATTACTCTTTGTTCTTAATTTTGTATTTCGTGATTGACCATCAATGAAATAAATTCATTGTCCAAATTGAACTCGAAAGAGAAATAAGAGGAAAAAGCGAGGAACAAAAGAACATGATTCTCTATCGAAGTAGGGTTGAGTTGTATTTAGGACAGAGATATACCTATAGACCTTGCTCGGATTATAAATAGGATTAAAACATAATGCTCGGTAATTGGTTCGATTTATCCCCCCTCAACGATGTAATTAAGCTTCCAATTATGGTAGACGATTAGAGGTCAGGAGGCTATAATCATAGAGTTAACCTTGTAATTTGATATTTGAAAACTAATTTATGTCTATTTGATTAGATAGTATGCATGAATTCTAAGTAAGTTGCATCTTCAAATTTTCCCAAGCATAGTAAGGTAATATGAGTATTTAATTCTTGCATTCTTTTATTCATAAATAAGATTCTTTGGTACTTTGAGTAAACATTTAGGCCAATATAATTTAGTAAAAAAAATCTATCGGCAGTCTTTTAGGTTTGATAGTCTTGCACTTTTAGGGCCTGTGTATTACTTTGGCGATCACGCACACTTACGTGTGCAATTGGAAGCAAAAAAATATTGATGTCATTGTCGAAGGCTTAGAAATTAATTGTTCTTCTAGGTTATAATTTTTTTTTTGTATTTATTTGAGTTTTTTAGTTCTTTTAAAACAAATATGTTTTTGATTAAATAATTTAGTTTTTTTTATTGATATGGATTATTGGGATAAATAGTGGTTGGATGATGGTTATCTTTATAAGTATTGTGATGGAATTCACTTGGATATTGAGTGTCTTATGTGTCATGATGGTCAATATTGTCATTTAAATGGTTGTCCAAACTCTTATTTCCCTCCGTGAACTGATATTATGATTCTACTATTATCTATGATGTTTGCAGGGGTGATTAAGTGGAGAATGTTGAACAAGAGACAAAGTATTTATGTGAAGCAAATTATAGACATGTTAGGACAAAAATAATTCAGACTCATGGAACTAGAATACAAAATTCTTGAAACAACAAGAAAAAACTATGGAACTATAGGCAAAATGTGAAGTTTATCAATTTCAAGTTACAGACCTAGCTAATGCTGAATTAGAGAAGGAGATTGAAGACCAACAAAAAGAAAGGTATGAAGATGCAGATATAGTGTCAATCTTGGTAGCAAGAACAAACTTCACTTCTAAAGTTTCAATATTGTATCAGTGATGGTCTATAACACATCAAAACCCAACTAATAGAGGGAAGAGTTGAGATCACACAAGAAAAGGATCAATTTCCCTCAAATATTCTTGACTTTGAAGAATCACTTGAAAAAAAGGTTGAGGCATCTGATCACCACTCACCAACTGTCATGGATGATGAAATATTAGTAGAGAAAAAAAATAGGAATTCCAACCTTTTAACTATATCTTAGTCATTAATGTGGATGTTGAGAAAGAGTACAAAAGTGAGAATATTGTAAATAATGGTTTTTTTGGAGTTGAGATATCCTTCATCTCATTCAAAAAAAATTCTACATTATGTTTGTATAACGACATGAAATTCGAGTCATCTAAACTAATGGATGAGTGTATAGATGACAATTAAGGCGCTTACATCCTAAAGTTTTCTAGTCTACATTGACAAAAAAAATTCCTCACACAAGGTTCAAGAAGTATAAGATGTTACACCTCTTACTTGGTTCCTTTATTTTTATGACAGAGCCTCTTGAGACTAATAGTAGTATTGATGCAATATTAGGGTTGAAATTTATAGGTTCAAAATGAAAATGAAAGTGGTAAACTTAATAAGGTCGTGTCGCGACATTAAATCATATGCTTATTGGGAGGCAACCCAATTTATAGTGAACTTCTTATTTTCATTTTGTACTTTTTATGTTGTGTTTGAAGATAAGGAGAAATTATAGTACTCGTCAATTGATTAAGAAGAAGGTTTTCACTCAAGTGTAGGGTGCATAAAAACCTCGATGATACTTAAGAAAACATGCAACTAGCTATGCCTAAAGGCCTTACAAAATTTTACTATCCCATGTTTTAAAATTTTATTGTTGTTTTGGGACATAACATCTTCTCAACTGGCGGGTGGAGATTCTTCCGAATATTTTGGTTGGGATGATGTGTTTTCAAGTTGTTTAATATTGATTGAGAAAAATTCTAATAGTAAACTCCGTATCTAGGACCTATCGCCGACCTTGGTACAAAAGATAATTGTAAAAAAAAAAGTTTTATTCTTTAGTAGCAGCACACTTAGCCCAATCAAAAAAAAAGTTGTCTTTTACTCTTATGTCTTAAATTGTTGATCTAGCGACAGTGTCATGTTTTAAATGTGAAGTAGGGGAATGAATTTCTATTGTGTCTTTTCTTTTTTCTTTAGGATGAGTTCCTTGGCTTTGTTTTTGGTTCTTTTCCTGAGGATAGTCTATTTGAACCAATTTAAGGAGTAAAAATTTTTTTGGAGAGAAAATATATGCCGTTTTGAGTTTTTTGATAATTGTAATTTGTGCCTAATTTGAGTCTTGTGAATGCTTGATTTCTAGTGAAATTGCGAACTGTTTAACATCTAGGCTCATGGTTGTGAATTTGTCTAAAGCTTATTTTATTCTATAGTTTGTTATGATTTTGTCTCTCTTAGAAGTGGAACTTATGCATCTTGATTAATAATTTTGTCAAATGTGGTGAGATTTCATTTATTCCATATATTGCATGTTAGTGTAGAATTTTCCATGCATGTTAATGAAGTGAAATAAAAAGTGTTGCTTTTATAGGGGATGAGATTATGATTTCTTTAGTTTGTCTTGTAAATTTTAGCATTTTTTGATATTATATGACTAGTTCGTCCTTTTGAGCCTATAACTTTTTGTTGATAATCATATTTCACCCTTATCTATTTTGTTGTATTCGTAATTTTAGTCCCTTGCTTCTTTGACTATTGTAGAATAGACTTTGTAAGTTTTGGATAATGGGTCGCTCATGTGGACCGATCTGATGAAAGCTTTTTTTAATGTCTTGTCTAATTCATTAATTAATGAGTTAATTAATTAGGATAATCTTTCAAAGGATAAGACTGTACAGTTACATTAAAACTTTTCAACTACTCTTTAAAAGACTCCTAGTGAGAGCATTAACTGAGACGTGGGACATGAAACAAGGAACGTGAAACGCGATAACTGAAAAGTTAAATGTCAAACGAGAGGAAAATCTGAAAAACAGAAAATAAAAACCAAATGTTCATCCTAGAAACAAAATATTGAATTTCTCAGGCAGATTCATCAACAGACAAAAACTGACTTCTAGTTAGTGAATAAAATCCCTGTTTCCTAGTGATTCAAAGATGGACTTTAGCACCAGACCCACCTTGTCAAAGAAGAAGATCAACAACTTCTGCTATGAATTATAAGGTACACATCTTGTTGATGATTCCTCTTAAAAATTCAATAATGGTATCAGAGCCATTGTTATTAATCTCATTATACGTTGATGTCTAGGCTATTCACTTTGTATTTTATAACAAAATAAATTGAGTATATTTCTTTTAAAAAATAGTGAATAGAAAGAAGAAGAAAAATTTAAGTAAAGTTAAATTCTTATTTGACGTTTTATTGTAGATTAATAATATGAAAAATAGGATTCAAAATCCTAGTTTATTGTGAATCATGAAAGAGATAAGATTACTTGTCCTACTATTACATTAACTCTGCAAAATTTTGTTTAATAATAAAATAAAAACAGCTTCTGTTTAATAGCGATTTAGAATTTTTTTGGAAGATATATTTTGATCGGAACTTATTTGGTCAAAATCTGGTTGTGCATATATTTACGAAAAAATATTATAATAGAAAAACAAAATAAAACGAGTTAGATATGAATTGTTTAGAAATTGGCTGTTTTTTGACAATTTTCTGAGAAAAAAACTTCATTTGTCTGGAGTAATCTGAAAATTTGTTATGCAGTTTTTTGATGTAGACTTATTTTATAATAATCTTCTCGTTTTAAAATTTCCAAAAATATATTATAATAAAGAAACAAACTTAAAACAAATACGATATGAATTTTTGAAGTTGGGCAGAAAAAGAAAAATGATTTTTTTATATAATTATTTTTTTTGGATTGAGACAAGAGTCCTATTCAAACTTCTTTTATGTGTCCTCTTTAGGATCTTATTGGTCTTTTGCATTCGTTTAGCCCTAATGTTTCTTCAACAGTTGCTTGCCTTTTATGGGAAATTTGTGACATATGTTGTCACACTAAATGGTTTAACCATATTTCTTTTTGTTTTAATTTCAGATGTGGCTGAAAAGGAACATGCTCAAATTACTCCAAAAGGGAGTTCTCAAAGTAGAGCAAAAGCACGAGGTCGAAAAGCAAGCCGCAGTCCGATGTGTTTCAGAGGGCGAGAAGTCGTACAAATTTGTGTCCCAAAAGAGACACAAAGTATGTTAAGGAATGAAAGAATTATTCGAAGAAAAATGGAAAATAGCTAAGAGAGTTTGAATCTTTGAGCATTCAAAGAAAAAGAGAAAAAGATCTAAGAAGTTCAAATCTTGGAAGATGGATCCCCTTGGATGTTTAATAAGATTACTCCAGATCTTTGTCAAAATTTTTGTAAAACTTAATGAAAGTTAAATTCAAGTTTCAGAGAGAAGGGTATGATGTTTTGCAGAGTTAGAGTTGAAATTGGGGATAATGACGAATTATGGAAATACTATGTAAAAATATGAGTTAAGCGGGTAAAACTTCACCGACGGTGTATCTACATACCCCTTTTTTTATCAGAATAATGTTTTTTAGTGTCGTAATTTTTTTTAAACCTTGAAGTGAATAACTTTAATTATGATTTAATATGAATAACTGATTTTTATTCTCCTTTATTTTGGTAAGTGATTGATTATTTTATTGCCCTATAATATGGTGTTTTATAGTTAGACATGCAAATATGTGTGATTATAGTCTAAAATAAATTAGCATACATATTAAGAAGTTAATTTCAAATATTGATTAAATATTTAATTCATAAATAATTAATTGATGCTTAAGTGTATTTTTTATTTTACATTTAAATATGAAACCTTTATGAGAATTGATTTGCTTGAATGTGTATGTCACATGCATACTTATTAAATTCTTGTCTAATTATATGTCAATAACAGACATGGTATGCTAGAATAGGTCACATAGGGCAAGATTGAATGACATAGTTGGCAAAAGAAGGACGTTTAGACTCTTTGATCAAAATTGAAATGTCAACCTGTGATAATTGTCTTGCTGGAAAGATTAAGTGTAAACCATTTGAGAAAGTAAGATATTTGAATTCCCACTTCAATTAATATTTGTGGTCCAATGAATGTAAAGACAAGGTCTGATGCTTCATACATCATCAAATCACTTAAGTTCTTTAAAAAATATATTAATTAAGTTGAACTTTTGTATGAAATGTAGAATAGAGAAGATCATATAATATTGTTACATATACTTGATAATTCAACTGATCAAGAAATGATTCCTGGACCAAGTGGGAGTTATGAATCTCAACCTCTATATGAAATATTGAATTAGAAGTTCAGACAATGTTGTCAAATATACTTGATAATTTAATGAATCAAGAAATGATTCCTGGTCCAAGTGGGAGTTATGAATCCCAAATTCTTATAGAGGAATCTGAAGAAGTATACGAAAAAGGTGTTTGTAAACGATCTTATCAGATTGAAGATTATATTTTCTTGGTATCTCCTACAGAATTAGATGAGCGTAAATCTGTAGAGGATATATGAAACTCTAAAAGGGATGAATGGTTAAAAGCTATGAAAAACTAACAAAGTCTTGAATCTAATTGGCCTTACTAAGGAACGCTAAGCTGTTGGGATCAAATGAATTCTTAAAGTTAAACGTAAATCAGTGGATCAATAAAAAATAACAACAAGTCTCAAGTTCCTTATTCTAGTATTGTAAGGTTTTTGATGTATGCTATGATGTGTACCCACCCAGACATTAATTATGTCATGAGTCCAGTAAGCATATATCAATCCTATATTAGAAAAGATCACTGGAAAGCAGTAAAGAGAATATTCTGATATATGAAGAAAAATACAGATCATATACTGTTTTATAATGGATGCAATTTATTCATAAAAGGTTATATAGATTATGGTTGGACTGATGACCGAGATGATAGCAAAACCAACATCCTTTTTTTTTACAAAATAGTGGGTACTATTTCACAAAAAAAGTAACAAGCAAACTTGTACAGCTCTTTTAGCCATGAAATCTGAATTTGTGGCATATGTGTGCGCATTACAAAAAACTATTTGGTCATCGAGATTCTTTGAACATTTGAATATCACAAAAAATTCAGAGGATCCAATAATTCTACATTATGATAGTCTAGCCACAATCGTGTACGTAAAGGATCCTAAGTATCACAGTAGAATCAATATCATTTACAACAAGTATAAATTTTTGAGAGACATAGAGTCAATTGGAGAAATAACTTAAAAATACATTCATACACCTGAAATGATTTTTTTTAAGGTCATTTCTAGAGACTTGGTTGAAAAACATGTTAAGGCTCTAGGTTTACGTAAAGTATGATGATATTTAAGTATTGTAAACTGTCTTGATTGTTAGATATTCTCTTTTATATAAAAGTATTGAATTTATGTTCAAATGTAGTATGTATGTGATAATATGTAAGATACATAATGTGTTGAACAAGTCGCGAGATTTACTCTCTCACACGACCAATCGCCTACATCGGGAAACGTGAAGAGATGATTTTTCCTCCATTTTATGACTTGTTTATGAACCAGACAAAAGTTTCTCCAAGAAATGAGCTTAAAGATCACTGAAGGAAGAAACTAGGGTTAAACATCTTGAGATGTTTAGACCAAGATCTGTACGATGTTGAATAATCAATAGAATGAGACACATATACCAATTTAAGGTGTAAACATCATGGCACGTGTTTCATACCACGTGCATCTAGCGGTCAATGGATAAATGAAAGAATATTCCCTGCTTCTTCATTGTGAGAGACCCAGAAAAGTTAAATCAACTTTTCAATAAAACACCCTTTGATCTTTTGTTGTTTCTTGATGTTTCAATCACTGTTGCTACTGTAGCATATTACTAATAGCTATGACCGATTCGGCAATGCAATACAAATCAAGAAAAACAATTGATTTGGAACAGATGCATTCGAGTAGAACGGAAAAATTATTGAATGAACAATTAAACTTGTATACATAAGGCAGCTATTACACAAGTATAATTTTGCGTATAAAGTTAAACATGAAATCAAGTTCACGTCTCTAAGAGGTTGAGGGATTGAATAAGTAACTACTAAAATAGTGAAAATTATGTTTGGGGTATTGTGAGTAATAATGTTCTTTAATGATATTGAATTTTTTGCACATCTGATTGAATTCATACATAGGGCTTTTAAATTTTAAATAATATCTTCATGCTCACAGGTAGCACGAAATATTTGTCGTATGAATTGTGTTTCTGAATGATATAAGTTTTACTTGAGTCTTGTCCACCATATGCGAAGTGGGAGATGTAAGTTTTGGGTAATGGATCGTCCATGTGGATCGATCCGACCCAATCTATTTTAATGTCGTATCCAATTAATTAAAGGGTTAATAAATTAAGATAATATATCCTTTAAAGGATAAGACTGAATAGTTACATTGTAACTGCTCAACTCATCTTTAAAAGACTCCTAGTTGGAGCATTATCTGAGACGTGGGACATAAAACAAGGAACGTGAAATGTTATAACTGAAAAGTAAAATGTGAAAAGAGAGAAAAATCTGAAAACAGAAAAAATCAAAAATCAAGTGTTCTGCCTAGAACACAAAAGAATTGAGTTTCTCAGGCAAATTCATCAACACACAAAAACAGACTTCTAGTTTGTGAAAAAAATCTCTATTTTCTAAGGATTCAAATATGGACTTGAGCACTAGAACCAACTTGTCAAAGAAGAAGACTAAGAATTTCCGCTGTCAATTACAAGGTACACATCTTGTTGAAAATTCCTCTTAAAAATCCTACAAACTTGTTCTACTTGTTAAATCTGAAGAAAAAGGGTTGTTAAGTGTAAAAGGTAAACAATGATAGCTACAAGGTGATGAGAAGGTCCTCTTTGAAATAATGTGATTTGAATAAAAGATCCTATGAAAAAATATTTGAGAACAAAAAGAAATGATTGAGGAATTCTTGAAATGGTAAGAATTGTTTGTCAAATAATTGTGTAAGAGAGGGCCAAAACAAAAGTGAAAAAAATGATGGATGATACAATTTTGAAGTGCATAGATCTTAAGGAAGTGTAAACAATATTGTATATTTTTCCTACTCATCCCCTAGCCTACATTTTGATACTATTTAGACATACTTAATTAGCTGAGATGTACATAGTAGGAAATCCTATGGTTCTTTGTACATACATTTGAAGTTCTTTGATGCTAAGTCCTTAATTTATATTTAATGTTTTTATTTGAGTGTGAGGACTATTTATTATTGTGAAGGCAGTTATTCCATGATAGACAGGTGGTTTTAATAACTTTCTTTGATGAGAGTAGATGAATTAGTTTAAATTTGATGAGTTCAGAGTATTTCCTTGAGGTTAGGATGTTAGAGGTTTATTGATTATTCGATGATCTTGCATTATTATACAGAAGTATACTTGATGTTTTGAAATTTGTAAATGGCCTACTTCTTGTATCAATGATTTTTGAGAGGACCTTTAATATTTGATCGAGGACGAACAAATGTTTAAATGTGGGGTGTTGATGTGATGTCAAAGATACATATTTTAATCATTAGTTATCTCACATTTAGTATTTATATTTTTCCTTTTTATCATGGATTGTGAATTTTTTTTTGTAGGAATAAATTGATGTTAAATTGAAGAAGTTTGGAGCTAAGACGAATTAAAGATGCAAGATTATAGAAGGAAATCAAGCCAATAGCTAAATGGAATAAACTGAATACACACACGCATGCACACATACACTATCTTAAAAGCATGAACTCCCAAACTTGAATATTGAATTGCTATAATACCCTTATTTAATAGTACTCAATTAATTATATTTATTAATTTAATTATATTAAAAGTAGATACTTTTTTCACATTAAAGGATTGTGGTTTTTTGAAAGTGTTGTGCCTTTTTCAAACGGTTGTAAATTTTTTTGACGGGTTATTACATTTTTGATGATTTGTGATTTTTCCGAAGGGTTGTGACTTTTCTAAAATGTTGGGCCTTTTTCGATGAGTTGTGACTTTTTCAAAATGTCGTGACTTTTCGATGAGCAGTGAGTTTTTAGAAAGGTTGTAACTTATCTTATAAGGAAGGCACAATTAACACTTATTCATACCACTATTTGTTAGCTATAAATAGAGGAATTTCCTCTCATTTTTGAACAACAATTTTTGTTAAAGTTATCCAGTGTTCTTCTTCTTAAAATCTGAAGGGTTATTTGCAACAATTGATCAAGGTCAAAATTCAATGGAATTCGAGATACACCATAAGAAAGAGTTGGTGAACAAATTATAGAAAATCATGAATCAATCCGTAATTGTATTTTTATTACTATTTCACAAGTTAACAGTGACAATATGTTGTGGGAAAAATAATAATAAAAAAAAATATAAAAAAGGTTACATAATTTGAGTAAGATATTTCTTGTTTTTTATTTAATTTTTTATTCTTTTACCCTAAAAAAAGGAGTTTCTTTCTAATTTTACCTAAACAACAATCATCAACACAGTCCATTGAATTTTAAGTTTTGATGTTAAAGCCACTATTTCAAAAATAGATTTTCACTTTTATATACAATATGATTATGTAGTCATGATAATAATTATATTTTAATTGTTGGGTTTTAAAGGTATGGAAAGGAAATGAAGGGTTGTGACTCTCCTGAATAACCATCATTCACTATAAAGACAAAGAAACCTTTCTTTTTTGGGTATAATTATCTCTCTAGGATAGTCTTACAGAAATATTAATTGAGTGTTTATATTTTGTAAAAGATAGATTACGTATAAAGATAAAATATCAAAATATTTATAGTAATCCTTATTAGTAGATGCACATACTAAATTTGAAGTACGAATAATTAAGAGAAAAATTGTACTTAAATGGTGTCCATAACTTAAATTCATAACCTCAAGAGGAAAGGTTATTGGTGACATTCTCTCTCTCTCTCTCTCTCTCTTTATATATATATATATATATATATATATATATATATATATATATATATATATATATATATATATATATATATATATATATATATATATATATATATATATATATATATATATATGTTTATTATATTTATTAATATAATTATGAGAAGTAAAACTAATACTTCTAAAGAAATGTCACTTTCTCCCTATATTTAACTTTACATGTATTTTGAAATATTTCAATGATATCTGGTCATTTTTCTCTCAAAATACAATTAAGTCTATGACAATCGTTATTAATCATTTA
This sequence comes from Solanum lycopersicum, assembly GCF_036512215.1. Taxonomy (NCBI): domain Eukaryota; kingdom Viridiplantae; phylum Streptophyta; class Magnoliopsida; order Solanales; family Solanaceae; genus Solanum; species Solanum lycopersicum. The sequence goes on from NC_090805.1 coordinate 32,603,899, forward strand.
AAAGTATTTATCCTATGTTCTTTAAAATTTAATTATTTACTAAAGACATTAATTTAGCAATATTAATTCTATCTTGCATAATCGTATACTTATGCATGTATGTGTGTGTATATATATATATATATATATATATATATAACAAATCAATGTTGTCTAATCCATTAGTAAAATCAAATCAAACATCACAAAATCAATACGAGCCAAACATTGTAGATCCAAGAAAAACTTATTTTTTAGAACATATAAACCCGCATTTTAGATTCTCATTTCTTCAAAATTAAATCTATTCTTTAGACTCTTCCTTTCAATATAACCACGAATCTACTATATGAGGAAAGAAAAAAATTTATATTTTCTGTATTAGTATTCCACAAATTTATGTATGAGTATATATATATATATACACACACACTACCTCAATAACATGAATTTTCAAACCTAAATGACAAATTACTATAATACCCCAATTAAAAATACTCAATGTAATTTAGTTATTTCCTTAATTAATTATAAGATATTAAAATTAGATACCTTTTAAAATGAAATTATTGTGACTTTTTTAAGGGGTTGTGTTATTTTCAATGAGTTTCTTTTTTTTGAACGGTTGTACCGGTTGTGTCTTTTCCAATGTGTTATGTCTATTTCGATGAGTTGTGACTTTGCCGACGAGCATTGACTTTTTTTAAGCATTATGACTTTTATTATTAAGTACCTACTCATTCTAGTTTCTTAGCTACAAATAGAAAAGTTCTCTTTCACTTTTAGTCTACGATTTTCAAAATTTTTTACTCTACTCTTCTTAAAAAATCTCAAATGTTTTTTGCAATAGTTTATTAACTTCAAAATAAAACAAAATTCAATTACTTGATACGAAAGATTGGTTAATAGATTGTAGGAAATGATTCATCAATTTACACTCATATTTCCTCTTACTATTTTTATAATACCCCGGTACTAGAGAAACTTGTAGTTAGAAAGAAATTATTGTTGAAAATAATCAAATTTGGAAAGTTTGACAAAGTTAAGTTAAGTATGAGTTTTGGAAAAACTTCAAATGACCACAGAACCTAGCTCAAGATGAGTTAGGTTTTCTATAACATATTGTAGGAAATATCGGTGAATTATCTTTCAAAGGCCGCTAATTTTGCTCGATTTGAAGTTCATATGAGGGAGATATGTCCATTGAAATTTGCGTTGTCTGGATAAGGAAAGTTAATCGTATTGGTCTTTTCATTACCCTTTTCTTTGGTTTTTAGTATTATATTTGAGTTCTAAATTGGTTTGGTTCTGTTTATACTTTCAATTTTAAGGCTAGTTTTTTTAGAGAAACAACTAAAGAGCAGAAAAGTCAAGTGTTTTTGGAAATTTCATGCAAAATTGAATTCATTTCGCCATGGATTGATGGTATGTGAGTTCATAGCATTGGATTTGTTCACCCACGCGCCAAACATGCTTATTCAGCGTAAATTTATCTGAAAACGTTGAAAGTTTGATGTTCTCGATATTTGGTCTTACATTTTCTTTCGTTCTTGAATTGAGATAAGATAGAGCAGTTCTTGAGATTATTGCATCAATTTATAGAGTTGTTTTAAGTTAGGTTCTTGTGTATATATACTGGTTATCTGAACCTAATGAGAATTTGAGAAAAAGGAATAAAGTTTTGGCGAATTGGGGATTAGAAATGAAGAAGAAAAAAGTCTGGGACGCAGACCCGTTCCTTAGGATAAGGAAATTTTTCTTCGTGTTTTGGAGCGGTAAGGACCCTTCTGCCTCAAATTTTATCTTGTACCAAATTTCAAATTCATCTCCATCTCCAAACAATAGTTTCTATATCATTTCTCATGTTTAACTATCTAAAACCACTCCTAAAAATCACTAGCTCATTCCTACCAAAAATCACAACCTTGAATCCCTAAATTTCTAATTCAAGAAATGTTAAAAGCTAAGTCATCAAAAGGTCATAGAGTCTTCCAAAAGTCTCTTACAAATGTTTTAATTTTGGTTTAAGACCTGAGTTTTGAGTTGAGTAAAGAGTAATGATCGAAGTTCATTTCCCTAAAAGAGTATATGTAGACTATGTATTCTGAAATATTAAGATGTTTTCATATTTAAATAAGAAAGAAAACTGAAATTTTCAAAAGATTGTTTAAGCTAGATTTTAGTAAAGAGTAAAGGCTTTCTCAATTGAAGCAAGAGAGGAAATACTGATTTACAAGAGAGCCTTCGGTCTGTTTAATGAGTAATTATCTCAAATCACAAAGTTATGTTTTTACACATATGAGCTGTTATATTATGAAAGTAGTATTGAGCACCGATATGGTAGAGAGTTCAGACCCGTCCCTAAAAACAATGTAGCCACGATGGGTAGAAAAGAGTCATTCTTTTAGATGATTCCTTAATGTTTTTAGCATAGACTGGTGGATCCACTTACTAGTCAGGTTCTATAACCTTGACAAGGTATAGGATGACCCTGGAAGTGTGAGGCAAAACAATGAATCATCAAATAACACTTAAGTGACCATCGGTTAGAGACACTCCTATAGAAAATATCTTGTATTATCATATACAAAGAGTTAATTGTATTTCATATACATCTAGAGTTTATAATTTATCATGCTTTCAAATAAAGATACTATTGTATTTCTAAATACACAGAGTTGTCTTCTATGTTTTCAAAGGTTTTATTTATATCGCATTTATATTAATGCTTTACATAAAAATGATTTCAGTTGAGTTGAGAGCACTTTTGTTCCTTTAGTTCTCTTTTCAAGCTTATATATGGGCATGCTCTGCATGAAATGTACCGATTCCATTTGACCTACAACATTTTATGAGGTAGATTCAGGTAACTAAGATCAGCATCGAGCGCATAATTGATTGTGGTTGAGCTTCATAGTTTTTTGGTGAGCCTTCTTGCTTTATGAAGAGCCCCTTTTATTTATTTTTTGTATTTTAGTTCATTAGGATGTTTTGGGTCTTTTCAAAACATCCACCTAAGTTATTTTAGGCTTCATAGACAACTAGATAGTTCATTTGTCACTATCTTGATACTGGCTTACGTTAAATCTTGAGTTGCTACTTTAGCTAAGTGGAACGTTATTAATATATTCTAATTACATATTGCACATTTTTTAATTTACTTTTTGAAGTATTTTTATCATTAATAAGTCTTTGAGTAGTAAGCTAGGCCAAGTGTTTGCTTGGCGCCAAGAATGGTTCTCGAGTGCTAGTAATGCCCAAGGTGTATGCTCAGAGAGTGACAAACATTATATCAGAGCACTGAGTTCAAGATTCGTAGGTAATCTAGTTATTTCTGTGAAGCACACCACATCTATAATTCAGAGGATGTGACAGAGATGAACTATTTCACTTATTTTATGCTCATTTCGTGCGATAGTGTATCTCTATACAAGTTTCCTTGTAAGTCATTCTTACGGGTGTCTTTCACATCATGTCTCCGCGAATAGCTATCAAAGTTTGTCCGACTAGAAGGAATGTTGAATTACTGAAACAATGGGTACCTAATGCACCAGAAGTGAAAACCCAAGGAGATGTCAACAATGTTGAGTTCTGTGAGGCCATCGGGATGTTGAACCAAGTTGTGACCTACCATGCTGGGAAACAAAGAGTGAATCGATAATAAGTGGCTGATAGTTCAAGGATTTGTGAATTCTTAAGGATGAATCCACCAAGCTTTACTGGTTCGGTGTAATGAGGATCTAGAAAACATTGTTGAGAAAATCAGAAGGTTCTTGATATCATGAATGTTGTTGACGCTGAGAGGGTGTGTAACAACTCTAATTCTAGACAAAACTAGTTTAAGCTAAGAAAAACAAGAAAAATCAAATTTGGAAATAAATATTGATTTCTGTAAAAAAAAATTCCAAATTTCAAAAGTGAGTTTTTGCCATTTTCGAACAACCATAAATTCCCGCTCAAGAAGAATTTGGGTTATTTATTTATATGGATGGAAATTTCGTTGAACAATCTTTTAAACTATGCCATGTTTGAAAATTTCTAAGGTAATATGAGTGAGATATGACCTTCAGATGATGGGCTGTTGAGCAGGGGAAGTTCCAAAATAGGATTTAGGAAGGGTGTTTTGGTTATTTCCTTATGTCAATTAATTAATTAGTTTTGGAGTAATATGGTGGGGTCTAAACTGAACCCATTCAGTTTACACACTTATAAAATAGACTAGAGTTTTGAAAGTAAGGAGAAAAAAGGAGAACGAAGAAGAAGACACAAGAACACAAAATTATCTTCGTGGATTTTCGTCGGGGTTGATTTCTAACAAGGTATGTGGGATCTATTGTGTTGGGTTAGTTATCCCACACACCAATTTCTTTCAAATTAGTCAAGTTCATGAATTAAATCATGTTAGAGGTTGAAATATTGAAAGAGAAATTGATGTTCTTGTTGATTGGATTGTTGTTGATTGCTTTTAGTTGTAATCCATGTTTAGGGACTGTTTTCTGATCTAAATCATTGGGTAATAAGTTTAATAGGTATACAATGTATTTTGGGTGGTATCCATGGGAGTTTGGGAAGGTTTAGAGATGAAAAACAAAAAAGAAAGTCGAAAACCCCGTTGGGAGGATGCTGGGGCGCCACGCCTCCACAGCCTCTCAGGAAAGAGTCTATCCGTCGATATCTGGCGCGCCGTGCCTCTCAGAGAGCCTGAGGACAGTCTCTGTCCTTCAAGCTATGGCGCTCCGCGCCTCTCAGAGCGATAGGACCTGCTAGAGACACCGTTCTTTACCTATATTTTTGTACTAGTTCTTATGTGATGTACACCTCTTTCCTAGTTGTTTCCAATTCTCTAAGGTGTACCTAAACATCATCAAATCATCCATAAACATGATATCATGATCCTTGAATCCATAATTCAATTCAAGGAATGTTAAGATCAAAGTCAAAGAAGTTAAGAAGCAAGTCAAAGTAAATTTATAAGTTCTCTAAAGTCTTTCACAAATGTTTTCACTTTGTTTTAAGGGCTTAAAATGGAGTTCATATCTTAAAAAGCTATAAAGGAACTAAGTCTTCCCTAAGAATTAAAGTTTTAAGTTAAGTAAAGAGCAAGAGTTGAGTTCGTTTCTTAAAAGATATAAGGGAACTAAGTATTCCCTAGAGTTTTACAAATGTTTCACATTTGAGAAATAGGGGAACTAGAAGCTCCAAAAGAGTTTTGAACTAAAAGTGGATCATTGATTCCAGAAGGAGCTTTTTAAAGCTAATGGGTTCATTAAATTATTTCAACCCAAAGGAATGAAGTTTTATTAAAATTATAAGCAAAAGAACATTTTTGGGAGTAGTATTGAGCACTGATGTGGAGATGACAGTTCATATAAACTCAGCTCTCCATGTAACCCATGTAGCCAACATTGGAATTGACGTATCATACTTTTTAGATGATCATGTAAGGAGATCTAGTGGATTTACTGAGTTGAGTAAGGTACTATATCGATGGCAAGGTCTAGGATAGTCTTCTTGCAACTTGAGGTAAGCCATTCTACCATCACTTATGCTCATAGTGATTGTTGTCGACTAGAGAAACATCCACAGAGGCATTAATACTTTCTAATATAAGTAAAGTTGAGTTTGTTATTGCATTTTCCTTTAACGAACTACGTTGTTTTCACTACTTCATGAGCTTTATACATACATACATACATACATACATACATACATATATATATACATACATACATATATATATATATATATATATACCTTCAAGCTTAAGTCATTGTTTTGCTATCCAACTTGCATACTCAATCAATGTACTGATGTCAGTTGGCCTGCATCGTTTCATGATGTAGACGCAGGTACCCAACATCAGCATGCAGCGCTTCGTTGATTCCAGATTGAGCTTCAGAGATTCTGGTGAGACTCCTAGCATTCTAGAGGACATCCTTTTCATTTGTATATTACCTTAGTTTTTCGGATGTGGTAGGGTCTGTCCCAACATCCCTCTCTAGACAGTTTAGAGGCTTCGTAGACTAAAATATTTCAGTTTGGATTTGTTTTCAATTATTAAGACTCATGTGCCATTTTGGCCAAAGTTATGACACGACATATTTCCCTCTTATTATGTGTTACTTGTGTCAAAGTTGAGGTTTTTTCTTCTGCCGATTTAAGTAGTAGGTCCAGGGGTTCGCTTGAGGTCTATTAATTGTCTTCGAGTGCCGGTCCCTCCCATGGTGTTGGCTTGGGGGCGTGACAAACTTTCTATCAGAGCATAGGGTTCAAGAGTCCTAGGGAGTCTGTGAAGTCGTTCCTGTAGAGTCTTAGTCATCAGTGTGAAGCGCACCACATCTATGATTAGTAGGCTACAAAATATAGGAACATTTCCTTTATTTAATATTCCTTTCATGGAAAGAGTTTATCTCTAAAGTCTCTCTCTAATTCATGCTTACACATATCTTTTCATATCATTATGCCTCCAAGATAAACATTTCTATGGTCGAACACGAAGGAATGTTGAGGAACAAGAGGTTCCAAATGCACCGTAGGTTCAACCCCAATGAGAGGTTACCAATGCCAAATTTTTGGATGCTATAAAGATGCTAAGTCAGGCTGTGACTAACCATGTCGGGCAGCAAAGAGGAGCTCGACAAGAAAGGGCTAGTTGTAAGACCTAAAAATGACATAGATAATCTAGACCCTAAAATATTGGTCATGGTGTTCTAAGGTCCTTAAGTGGACTAATATATAGTATTGAGGTTGTGTCAAAGAGTTTAGGTGCATTGGAAGTCAAATGTCATGGGACGACTACGACGTTAGTCACCTATGTGCCCCATAGGTGGTTCTATCTATTTATGTATGATTAATGATGTTATAATTTCCTTAAATTAGTTATTATATATATTATATAGGCATTGTGTAAATTTTTGTTAAGTTTAGGGGTCAAATGTCCAAGAAAGACCATGACATTCGAAAGTGTTCCATTGCAATGACCTTGTTTGTCTATGCTTGTTTTGTCGAGTTTTACGTGTTTATTTTAGGTGAAATTAATGTGAGAGGTTCTTAAATCATATAAGATCATGTTTGGGTTGGAAACCTCCATCCAAACATACCCAAGTACCATTCAAGGGGTCCTTGAGTAAGGACCCAAAGTGGTGCCCAAAACTGTCTAAGACAGCCCAACCAACGGTTGGCAATAGAAGCCCAGTGGGTCAGTTGACGCCCCATTGGTGGGGTCTCGTCGATTGATACTTATACATGGGATAGAAGAGGCCAACGACCAGCCTCAGTCCCAACCACGAACCAACAGGATGGTCCGTTGGTCAAGGGACGAGCCATCGTTTGGCAGCCATCTGTGAGACTGTGTTCTTGTGCAGGTTCACTATTAAGTGAGGGGTGAAAGTGTAATTTAAAACCATTTCCAAATAAGATTATTGAGTTACCTTAGGGATCTTTTGAGTATTTTAAATGTGTATATAAGTATTTAACACTTAGAAGATTTCATCCTTCCAAATCAAAACCCCAAATCCCTTATAATTCTCTCTAGAACTCCATTGGACTCAAAACTTAATGAAGGGCTTGTATTGATGAATTGAGTGGATATTCTTCATAAAATTGAAGAATTATCTTCATCACGGTATGAATTTTATCTTTGAAACTCTCTTCATCAAGGAGCCCAACTCTCAAAATGTTTTCTTAAGTTTTCAAGTTGAATTGTCCAATTTTATGATCTATTCCCTGGGTTCTTGCAATAATGGTTTCTAAACATTGAATAATTATTGAATTGTTATTTTATTGATTCTTTTAACCTTAATTACCTATGAACCCTAGTATTGACTAAGTTATGGGTTAACTGATATTGATTTAATGTTGATGAATTCTGATATTGTTTTATGTAGGCTATTGATTGATGTAATAATTGTAGTAAATTGATATCTATGTTTGTATTAGATTACTGAATATGGATTAATTGACCTAGTTTTATGAATATTGATATAATTATATTGAATCGTTGGTTATGGCCATGGGTAATGGCCATATGATATCGAATTGGGTGATTTATCATTGGATTGAGGTGTTGAATATGATTTGGTGGTAATATTACATGTTTCCTTTACTTAATTGATTATTAGACTTTAACTATGTTGTGATTCATATGGTCCACTTATGGTAGAGGTTTTATGTGCTTTACTTGCAATAGATGTGGCCTTGTTGGCGTTATTTTAAGTAAATCAATGAACATGGACTTGTCGTCAAGCAATTTGGAGAAATTTGATTCTTTTTGTAGTTCATTATGTGAATTATGATGATATCTATATACATGTTAAGAAATGTTAACATATATGTGTTCTATTGATGTTATGTGGGTTATCATGTTAGATTATGAATATGGCTTTGTGTGTATAGTATTAGGGGTTACGTATGTTATTCCAACTTGACTATATGACTCAATGATGGTCATACTTATGTTTGTAAGATAGTATATAGGATGACTTGGAGATGATAAGGGTTGTTTCTATGTGCTTCTAAAATGACATGTATGATGAGTAAAAATGAAGTATATGGTGTATTGTCTTGGTTGACTTGTGTCCCTTACTTGATGTATGTATGAATGTGAATATGTAATATTTACTTAGGATGTTAAAGTCTCTTAGTCTTTAATGTATGAATGACATGTGACCTTAAATGCAGTTATGAGAGTCTTTTATGTGAAACATGAACCTAGTGGTAAGGTTATGAATGTTGAAGTCGTAAGCCGTAATGGTATCCTTCAAAGTAAAGGAATGATAGACTTAAGGTTAAATGGCTGGAACGACATCATATTAATCCTTACAAATGTCATCATAAGCTTCTTGTCGCCATTGGGAGGTAGCCCTAAAGGACCTTTAATTGGTAGGGTAAATATGATTGGGTTATGAACTTGATATAGAACCCCTTTATATGAAACTTAAGTGTAAATTACTCTATGAGAATGCAGGCTAGCACCAAGTGATTATGTTAAGAGAAGTAGTTCTAGTTAAAGAATGAGACTAGATTACAGAGCATGCCCTTCATATTCCTTAACCATGTGCCTACATGTGGGATGTGTCTATGTTGTACCATTGGCAAGTAGAACACCCTCATCAAAGTAGGTTAGAACTTCGGATTCCATGTCTTCCTATAATGGTCTATGTCGGTTATTGCCGGTTATCATCATATGGAATACCTATTATAAGTTCTATGAAGTTTAGGTGGTGGTATGTGATGCTATATAGATATTGCACAATAGGCTTTAAAGGTGTTATTAGGAGTTTCTAGTTCTTTTCCAAGACCATTACTTGAATGAACTTCATGTATTGAATGTCTTCTAAATGAAATAAGGAATTCAATGACTTAATTTAAGAAAGTATGTTAATTGAATAAGACTTGTCTAGAATATTTAAGGGTTGTCTAGTTAAGGTGTGAAGGGGGCATAGGAATGGTCACTTCTTACCTTACCTAGACGAGTCTTAAGAATGACTCTAGTTAGGGAAAATGTTGATTATGTGGATATGATCTAAACTTAGGTAGTCTTAAGGATTATTTATGTAGTCTTGAAGAGGTCAATCGTGGACGCTATCTTCTTGATTTACCTAAGTAAGTCTTTTGATAGCCTTTGGTATGAGAAAGTCATATTGTTTATATGTTGATATATTCGATGTCTTGTAAATGTGTATATGTCTTATTATAAGTATTCTTGAGGTTCAATTCGGTGGTCTTAGGGAGGTTGTATAGGCGGTATTTCTTTGTGTTGCTTAACTGGGTCTTAAGATAGCTTTTAGTGAGAAGACTACATGCTAAGAAGTGTCTAAGGAAGAAGTAGACAACTCCGCTCTAACAGTGAATTCCTTCATTGTACAGTGAGTTGAGCCTCACTATTAAGTTTACTCAAAAATGTGATTAATTGCTTAATTGTTATCTTATGTGTTTCTAAGTTGTTAAAAATGTTGTTGTTATGATTATAATATGATTTTTAAATGAAAAGATGCATATTTCTAATAAATGTCCATTTTCATGATTTTCATGCATTAATCCATACTTAGTATATGTGGGTTTACTAGTCCATGTTTTTATATATTCTATAGTTGTTGGTAGGTTACTAGCATTTGGGAAGGAAGACATGGGCTGTAGCATCGTTCCAGAGAAGTAGAAGATCTTTCCTCATTTGACTCGAGGGCATACATGTCTTTTATGCTTCTTATTGAATTATTGTAATAGACTAAGTATTTCTATATTAGTATTGTATATGGCTGTGTCCCAAAAGTATTCTCGTGTTTTAAGTTTGTTAATATTGATACTTAGTATTTACTATGACTTTATATGACAAGATTTTTTAAAGATTACGAAATGTTTTGTGAAAAGTTTAATTCCGCACTACTTTTCATTATGTATATGCAATGAATGATATGCAAGGGCTTGTGCAAGACCTCCGAGAGATCAAGTACACCAATTGCAATTTGAGATTTACGCTAACTTCAAGGGTGTGATTTCTGGATGTGACAAAATTTGTATTAAATCCAGGTTATGAATATAGTATTAGTAATCAAACAGTCTCATCAAGTCACTTCTAGTAGAGTCTTGATCATCGGTGTGTGTCACGACACATCTATGGATGAGAGGCTTTAGGACAATGGAGTTTCCCTTCTTTTCTATTCCTATGTCGTGCCGTAGAGTAATAGTTATGAGTACTCTTTTCTTATGGTTTTCCTTGTCTTTCTAGGAAGATGAATACGAGGAGGACATCGTCTAGGATAATTAAGGGGAATGAGGTTCAAGAAGAGATTTCTCCTCAAGTTGAGGAAGTTGAGCAAGTTCCTCAAGGTGCTCAAGGTGAACAAGTCCCTATTGTGGGTGGAGGTTATGATGTCCCAGAGTTGAGTAATTGGGATATTAGTGACACTTTTCTTGCTTTAGCCCGACAAATGACTACTCAACTGAATTTGAGCATGGTGCCTAGGGTGAATGTTGTAGAGATTACTATGACATCTAGGTTGAGAGATTTTGTGAGGATGAATACTCCTATCTTTCTTTGATCTAAGGTGGGAGAGGTTTCCCAAAAGTTCCTAGATGAAGTGTACAAGGTGTTGAGTGCTATGGGTGTTACCTCTAAGGAGAAGGAAGAGTTGGCTTCGTATCAATTTATGGATGTTTATCAAATATGGTAAACTCCATGGAAGGACAATAGGCTAGAGGAGTCAGGCCTTATTGAGTGGGAAGAGTTTAAGAAAACTTTTCTTGGTAAGTATATTCCTCGTAAAAGTAGAGAAATTAAGGTAAAGGAGTTTATCAATCTTAAGCAAGGTAATATGAGTGTTGAGGAATACTGTTTGAAGTTATCTATTTTATCTAGATATGCCCCGTCCCTAGTTTCTAATCCAATGTATGAAATGAGTCATTTTGTGACGGGTGTGGCCGATCTACTGAGAAAGGAATGTCGTAGGACAATGCTACATGATGATATGACCTTAACTAGACTCATGATGTAGGCCCAATCGATTGAAGAGTATAAACCTCAGAGGATGTATAGAAACATGAAAAAGAGTTGTTGTAGTGACCAAAAGCAATCTAGGCATAAGAAGAGGGCCCAAGGTCAAGAAGAACCTAGAAGTAATAAGGTGAAATTTGAGAAAGGATGTGGTACTGAAAATGTCAAACCTACATGTGTCACTTGTTGAAAGAGACATTATGGTGAGTGTCTAAAGGGTATCAAAAGTTTCTATGGTTGTGGAACGGAAGGACATAGAGTGAGAGATTGTCCTAACATTGCTTCTAGAGTAAAAGAGTGTAAGAAAGTTGCTCTTAATGTTCTAAAGGAGGATGTTCAAAAGGCAAAGGCTTGTTTCTATGCACTCCGAGTAAGAGGATCAAAGCCTGATGAAAATGATGATGATGAAGTGAGTAAGTCCTTGTTTTTTATTTTTAGTGATACGAGTTCCTTCTAAGTGGTGGGAGTATAGTTAGTAGATGGGATAGACAGTTATAGAAGCATGTTGCATGTGCATGATATTTACGAGTTTTGTTGAAATTAAATTTCCTTAGCTTCTTGCATTTTGCATTTTATGAAATTACGATTATGTTGTAAAATCTGTTTATATGCTGTTACTTTGCATATTAACTTGTTTATACCATGAATTGCCAAAAAGTTGCAGTTTAAAAAAAATTGCTCAAAATCATAGTAGCATTGAAAACTGCTCATCGTAAATATTTTGGAAATTATAATAATTCCTTATTTGGTCTAAAATTAGTGTAATGTGATTATAACTTATTTATATGAGTATGATATTGAATGTAAAATGAGTTTTCTTTATTTGGAACGAAGCGTGTGAGCTAGCATGATGAGTTATAGAATTGTCTTCTAGTTGCTTGATGTGTTGTGAACCTCCGGACTATTTGAAATTGATGTTTTCTTCTTGTTTATGTGTTATATGGTATGGTCATGATAATCTAGTTAAATCTGTATTCTTCGAAATGTTCGGGGAGTAGCTAGTGTCGTTCGAGTACAAATTTTGTCCAAGTAGGAAAGATTGTATGACCTCAAAAATGACTTTGGTGAACTAGATTCTAACATGTTTGTCATGGAGATCTATGGTCCTAAAGTTGTCAAATATATGGTATAGGCAGTGTCTAAGAGTTTAGATGCATTGGAAGTCAAACGTCAAGGGACGAATAAGTCACCTATGTGCCTCATATGTGGTTCTATGTGTTTATATGTTATTAATGAGTTCATAAGGTGCTTTAATGAGTTATTAAATCTTTTATAGGAACTGTATCAAGTTTCGTGATGTTTGGAGGTCAAAGTCCAGGAACTTCCATGACGTTTAAAAGTGTGGCCTTGAAACGAACTTGTGTGTCTAGGCATGTTTCGTCGAGCTGTATATGTTCATTTGGTTTAAAATTCATATAAGAGGTGCTAAACTTGTATAGCATTATGTTTGGGTTTAAACGTCTGGAAAAAAATCCCTAAGAACCATCCAAGGGGTCCTTGAGAAAGGACCCAAAATGGTGCCAAAAATTGTCCAAGACAGCGCAACCAACGGTTGGCAATCGATACCCAGTGTGTCAATCGACGCCTTGTTAGTGGGTTATCATAGATTGATTATCCATGGGAGAGGAGAGTCCAATAACCAGCCTCAGTCCCCAACCACGGACCAACAGGACGGTCCGTTGGTCAAGGGATGGGTGATCATTTTGTAGTCGCCTATGAGCTTGTGATCCTGCGCAGGTTCACTGTTAAGTGAGGGGTGAAAGTGTAATTTAACCCAAATTCCAAATAAGAGCATTTGTGGTTCCTTAGGTGTATTTTAAATGTGTATATAAGTATTTAACACTTAGAACATTTCATTCTTCCTAAACAAAAACCCAAATCCCTTATAATTCTCTCTAGAACTCCATTGAAGTCAAAACTCAATGAAGAGCTTGGATTGATAAATTGAGTGGATATTATTAATAAAATTGATGAATTAGATTCATCAAGGTATTAATTTTGATCCTTGAAACTCTCTTCATCAAGGAGCCCAACTCTTAAAATATTTTCTAAAGTTTTCAAGTTTAATTGTCCAATTTTATGATCTATTCTCTGGGTTCTTGCAATAATGGTTTCTAAATATTGAATAATGATTGAATTTTTATTTTTTGATAATTTTAACCTAAAATACCTATTAAATAATGAATTGGATGAACCCTAGTTTTGACTAAGTTATGGGTTAATTAATATTGATTTATTGTTGATGAATTATGATGTAGTTTTATGTAGGCTATTGATGATGTAATAATTTTAGTAAATTGATACCTATGTTGTATTACATTGATGGATATGGATTAATTTGACCTAGTTTTATGAATATTGACATAATTATGTTGAATCATTGGTTATGGCCATGGGTAATAGCCTTCTGATATCAAATTGGGAGATTTAACTTTGGATTGAGGTGTTGAATATGATGTGGTTGTAATATTCCCTATTTACTTTATTTTATTGATTTTTAGACTTCAAGTATGTTGTGATTTGTATGGTCCACTTATGGTGGCGGTTTTATGCGCTTTACTTGTAATTGATGTTGTCTTGTTGGCGTAATTTTAAGTAATGCAATGATCATGGCCTTGTCGTCAAACTACTTGAAGTAATGTGATTATTTTTGTAGTTTATTATGCGAAGTATGATGATATCTATATACATGTTAAGAAATATTAAAGTATATGTGTTCTATTGATGTTATGTGGGTGATCATGTTAGATTAGGAGTGTGGCTTTGTGTGTATAGTCTTAGGGGTAACGTATGTTATTCCTACTTGACTATATGACTCAATGATGGTCATAATTATGTTTGTTAGATCATATATTGGATGACTTGAAGATGATAAGGGTTGTTTATATGTGCTTCTAAAATGACATGTATTATGAGTAAAAATGAATTATATGTTGTCTTTTCTTGGTTGACTTGTGTCCCTTACTTGATGTATTTATGAACGTGAATATGTGATGTCTTGACTTAGGATGCTAAAGTCTCTTAGTCTTTAATGTATGAATGACATGTGACCTTAAATGAAGTTAAGAGGGTCTTTTATGTGAAAACTTGAACCTAGTGGTAAGGTTATGAATGTTGAAGTCGTAAGACGTAATGGTATCCTTCAAAGTAAAGGAATGACACTTAAGGTTAAATGGCTTGAACGACATAATATTAATCCTTAAAAAGTCCACATAAGCTTCTTGTCTCCATTGGCAGGTAGCCTTAGTGGATCTTTCATTGGTAGGCTAAATGTTATTGGGTTATGAACTTGATATGGAACCCCTTAATATGAAACTTATGTGAAAATTACTCTATGAGAATGAATGCTAGCATAGAGTGAGTATGGTAAGGGAAGTAGTTCTAGTTAAAGAATGATACTAGATTACAACATGCCCTTCATTTTCCTTAATCATGTGCCTACATGTGGGATGTGTCTATGTTGTACCATTGGCAAATAGAACACTCTCATCAAAGTAGGTTATAACTTTGGATTCCATGTCTTGTTATCATGGTCTATGTCGGTTATTGCCTATTATCATCATATGGAATACCTATTAGAAGTTCTATGATGTATATGTGATGGTATAGGACGCTATATAGACATTGCACAATACGCTTGGAAGGTGTTATTCGGAGTTCCTAGGTTTTTTCCAAGACCATTACTTGAATGAAATTTATTTATTGAATGTCTTATAAATGAACTAAGGAATGAAATGACTTAATTCAATAAAGTATGTTTATTGAATAAGACTTATCTAGAATAATAATGGTTGTCTAGTTAAGGTGTAAAGGGCCATAGGAATGTTCACTTCGTATCTTACCTAGATGAGTCTTAATAATGATTCTTGTTAGGGAAGATGTTGATAATATGGAAATGATATAAACTTAGGTAGTCTTAATGATTAATTAGGTAATCTTGAAGAGGTCAATCAGGGACATTATCTTCTGGATTTACCTAAGTAAGTCTTTTAATAGCCTTTGATATGAGAATGTCATATTATTTATAGGTTGATATGTCGATGTATTGTAAGTGTATGTGTCTTATTATAAATATTCTTGAGGGTCATTTAGGTATGCTTAGGGAGGTTGTATGGGTAGTATCTCTTTGTGTTTCTTAAGTTGGTCTTAGGATAACTTCTAGTGAGAACACTACATGCTAGGAAGTGTCTACTGAAGAAGTAGACAACTCCACTATAAGAGCGAGTTCCTTCATTGTAAAGTGAGTTGGAAAAAATGTGATTAATTTCTTAATCTTATGTGTTTCTATGTTTTTAAATGTTGTTCTTATGATTATGATATGATTTTTCAATGAAAAGATGAATATTTCTAATAAAGTTTGTTTTCATAATTTTCATGCATTATGCCATACTTAGTACATGTGGTTGTAGTATTCTATGCTTTTCTTTATCGCTATAGATGTTGGTGGATAAGGAGCATTTGGGAAGGAAGACTTGGACCATAGATTTATTCATGAGAAGTCAAAGTATGTCCTCATATAACTCGAGAGCATAGATGTCTTTTATATTTCTTATTGAAGTATTCTAATAGACTAAGTATTTCTATATTAGTATTGCATATGGGTCGTGTCCCAAAAGTATTCTCGTGTCTTAATTTTGATGATATTGAGACTTAGTATTTCCTGTGACTTTATATGAAAGAGATTTTTTAAAGACTATGAAATGTTTTGTGAAAAGTTTAAATTCTGCACTAATTTTTTCATTATGTATATGCGATGAATGATATATAAGGCTTGTGCAGGACCTCTGAGAGGTCAAGTACGCAGTTCGTGACCCGATATTTACCCGAAATTCTAGGGTGTGATTTCGGGATGTGACATTGATATTTCGAGATTTCATGAGTTCCTTAGGATGAATCCCCCTAGTTTCACAAGATCTAACACTACTAAAGATTCGAAGAACTATATAGAGGAGTTGAAGAAGGTGTATGAGGTGATGCATGTGGTCTATGTTGAAAGGGTTGAGTTGGATGCATACCAACTTAAGGGTGTGTCCAGAACATGGTTCGAGCAATGGAAGGATGGAAGGTCCGAGGATGCACAAAATCCAAGTTGGTTTTGCTTAGAGGAACCCTTCTTGGGTAGGTTTTTTCCTCATGAACTGAAGAAAGCAACGGTGAGGGAGTTCCCTACTCTGAAACATGACTCCATAAGTGTTCATGAGTATGGGTTGAACTTCACCCAGCTATCTCGCTATGCTTCGGAGATGGTCAAAGATATGAAGAACAAAATGAGTCTGTTTGTTGCAGGGTTGGGTCGTGCTTTAAGCAAGGAAGGTAGGGCTACCATGTTGATAGGTGAAATGGAAATGTCAAGGCTGATGGTATAATTTCATCATGTTGAAGAAGAGAAGATGAAGGATAGAGAAGAGTACAGAAACAAGAAGGCAAAGACTGGGAATTAGTATGGCCAACAAAAAGGTGGTTCGAGCCAACCACAATTCAAAAAATCAAAGCATGAACCATCATCTACTAGAGCACTTGCGTCCAGAAATAAAGGTGAGTATAGTGGTCGTAACTCACAACACTCCAATACTAGACCGGCCCAATCTCAAGGTAGTGTGGCACAAAGGGGTAATGAGAGTTTTGTGTGTGTTAATTATGGTATAATCCACCCTGGCAAGACCGGGGGAACCCCCTAGAAGTAACATGGCGTACTTGACCTCTCAGAGTACTTTAAGAACACGATCGTTAAGACCTAATACAAACTATACAATATTTAATGACTTTAAAATAGAGACATAAGTAGGAGATCCTTTAACTTAAGGTTTCCATTCAATGATTTTGGGAATCATATATCAAGGCCTTCACCACTAAAGACATCCTTTAAGCATCTATAACCTACAGTTTGTGTAAAAAGTATAGAAGAATGGAATTAGCACAAGAATCTACTAAGTATGGCAACCATGCAAAAACATGCATTTAAAAAGGGATATTTTCTTTGAAATGATACTTCATGTAATTTTGAGTAAATCATCATAAAACCTTTATCAATAGAATATATAACATTTTCATACTTCATAAAAAAACAATCAAAGGACAAACATCACGGAAAAGCACTTATAGAATTTAAGTCCAATTGGAGGTCAGTTGATAGTGAGCTCATTCCTCTTTACAATGAACTATCTCTTTTAATTCATTAGTATCCCAAGTAATCCTTTAGGGTTACCTTGTGCAATGTATCACCTTAGGACCACAAGGAAAAATGATATGTATCATATACACAAGAAAACACATACCATCATAGAAGTATAATACCACATAGACATAGTTAAGTCAAGACCTTCATCATATAGTCAACAAGATCAACATTATGCATAAAGACTAATGTCATGCAAATTTTCATAACAAGTAGAGAAATACTACAATGTCATGCATAGGGAACACAAACATAGTGACATGCATTGAATACACCTTCGTATAACTTCCTAAGGAGATACTTGTGCAATGTATAGATGGGTTCATTACTTCCACCTATCCTAAGTAACCTCCCTTAAGTCGTTCTATTTAGGGTTCTAGCTATTTAACTTCCATTGTCCATTTTACTTTAGCAAAACTATAGTCTCAACCGACATAAGATAATGGGTGCGAAATATGGAATTTGGTGTAGACCTTACACCAATGGAAAATGTTACTACCTAGCCAAGGTAGAACATTACCATACATCCTAGCATCCTAAGTGAATTTACTTTGCTAGATCCTATGTGGCAAACATAGTTTATCGTACTTGGGGATAATCATGGAAATATAAACTTTTCACCCTTTGTTGAGTCATGAGGCTATCCATCCCACGAGGACCATAGTGAACCCTACCTCCCCTACTTGGGAAAGTGTCACTTCCTCACATGAGGACCATAGTGAACCCTACCTACCGTATTTGGAGAGTGTCACCCCCTCAACTACAATTTCACTCGGTGGTAAGCTAAGTTCCCTTTATTGAAAAGCCTTTCTTACATTTATTTATAAAAACGTAGGCTTTGGATATTCATTATTCATATGCTTATAGCATATTCAAGCACCTATCTAGTTTTGGAGTATTCGTTGAAACACTCTCAATGTTCCTCCATTAACTAGATCACCATTCATGTGTGTGAGTGTATACATAGATGTGGGCAAATATTTCACATAACACATGATGTCACACATGTTCATATATCAATGCATGAGTTCATAGGCATAACTATATAAGGAATCCTTTCACATACCTACTAAGACACTATGCACATTCATACCTAATCATATCATATACATCATATTCATAACATGTTCATATATTCATCATTCGTATTCATAGAAACCAAACCTAGGAACTATCCTATCAAGATACACATGTTAAATGTATAGACAAGGTCCCATACCCTTGCCCATACAACTAGACCTATCAAGTCATCCTATCAAGGAATACATAACATACTTCACATACATATACTTTACATACATAGAAGTAGACATTAGTGACTGTGAGAACAAACTTTCATTTAGACACCATAACCTATACTACTTGTAACATCCATGTAAGTGAGAATGTGTGTACATTGGTAAACGTGATCACATAATGGACATAAATTACTCCTTTATGCAGAAACCCTCTTAGACCACATTATACTTCCAAGAACATGCCACACAACACATAATAGTGTAGGAGGCAAGACCATATAAACATTATAACCAAAGCTCCTAACTTTAGCTATTTAAACTTTCATATAAGGGATACATGGGTAGGGGATACTAATTATTTTGACACATAAATGGCAGCACCTATACAATACCCTAACATGAATATATGCATGCTCATACAATAGCCACACAACCTAGATCGTAACTATAGAGGAAGATAGTCACAATTACATCATAAGGTGATCGTCTAAATCTCTAAATCATATATTCTTCAATTTGCCTTAAAAGCCATTGTCAACACATATAAAATGACAATAAAGTAATTACCACGACCATAAGTGGACCATACCACACAATGCTATACAAGGCTTCATCAACATTACTATAAAGAAATAGGGAAGTAGAAGAGTAGAGAGAATAAACATTCTTTCCAATTTCTTACATTAGATCATCATTGATAAATACACCTTATTCATAAAATATATATATATATATATATGGAAGTAGATAAATTTACTTCAAACATATAAGAAACCATGTACAAGTCGCTACAAGATTATATTATATAATAACACAACACATCAACATACTAGGAAAGTAGAATAACATAGATCACGAGCTAATTTCCCTTGCATTGATTTAGATCATATTTCAAACATATTATGAGTATTATTCAGTATCTAAACCTACTTTTACCATATTGAAATCATAATTACATACCTTCAAGATTAAGGTTACAACATAGGCATTTAGGCTTATCGATTTGCTAAGTATAGAAGACTTTACCAATACAATGAACTCTCTAAGTCTCTTATCATCATTCATATTTTATCAATAATACACTCATTAGTAAGTATCTAATTCGGTATGAAATCAAGAAAAAACCATGCTTAATAAAACAAAAACTCAAGATCCATCAGACACTTAGCTTTTTGACTTCATAGCCAACGGAATCTTGATCAATTTATGCAAGCCTTTTTTAGATTGTTCATAAGGATTTATACCTACGAAATTCATCCATTATATCACCCTAAAAAAGTAGCTACAACAGTTCATACATAATCACAACCTTACACAAACGATTCCACAATCGACTTCAAGATCACACATAGACACATAGTCTGTTCATGTTCAAATCTTCATACATTTATCATCATGGACTGATAATCATAAATTAAACATAAATTCATGTAAATAATAGCATATAAAATAACTTCAACGTAATAATATCATAATTCAATCGATAACAAATCAAAATTATAAGGCTCATGCAAGGCTAAATAGTTTTTGTGATGGAGCATGGGTTCATCATAAAATTGGATTGAAAAACACTTCCAAATCAGTATATAATCATCAATACATTCATATTATGCATTCGAAATAAGTTTAGGAAAGAATCGATGGAAGATTGAAGAAGAAAGTGTTTGATCACATTTTTCTCTTTTGAGATCTTTGAGAACGGTTCTTTAGATGAAAAGACAACTAGAGATGAACATAACCATACCTTTTGTTAGTTTAAAACCTCTTAAACTTGATTATTCATCCATATAAACCCCATCTTGAATCTATTCTTGAGCTTCACCAACAATGGTGGTTTCTAGAGAGAGAATTTTTGTGAGGTCAAGGTTTCAATACTGTGAGAGAATTCTAGAATGGGATAATCACGTTTTTTATGACTTATATACAACCAGAAATAACTAAATAAACCTATTATATTCAGGTTAGTACGTGGGGTGAATTTCCCATTCACCCCTTTGATTAACAGCACGCGGGCTGCAAGTTGCAGATTACCTATGAGGAAGGCAGTTATAGGGGGTTGTGGCCTTGATCGATCGTTCCTGGCCTCCGTCGTTGTGTACTTAGACAAATATTGTCTTTATACCTTCCAAAGGAAATTAACCATTTATTAGACCTTCTCGACGGGTCGTTGATGGACCAACGATCCGTCGTTGGGTCCGTCTATGGACATTGCCTAGGCAGTGTCTTAGGCAGCTTTGGATTCTTCTTTTTTACCCTCTTCTGGGGCCCTTTTGAAGTTGTACCTGGATGTTTAGAATGTAGTTAATAAAATTAAAAAGTTATATACCTTCAAAATAATTTTCATAAAATAAACACCTATAAGACATCCAAACAGCCATGGCCTGAACATGACATAAGATGAACGTCTTAGGGGCTATCTTTCGAACGCCTTGGATGTTCTTGGAAGTTTGACCTACAAACTTCATTAAACCTGATATTAACACCATTAAACATCATTTTAAACAAATTCAAGACTTATTAGACTTATTTCATACAGATTTAGTCATGCATAGACACATAAGGCACATAATTGACTAGTCGTCGAACGTCTTTGTCGTCCCTTGACGTTCGACTTCCAAATAAGTTGAAACTTTGTATATTGACTCTAAGACATATATAATACATTTTAGAACCTTATATAATCATGAAACACCAATAAACACATAGAAAAATATATTAGGCATCTAAGTGACATAGTCGTCGAACGTCTTAGTCGTCCTTTAATGTTTGACTTCCAATACCTTTAGTATTTTATCTACTTCCTATACAGTATATTTTAAGCATATTTAGTACATTAAAACATTAATAAAAACATTTTAGTATCTATACACCTTATCTCATTTTCGGGGTCTTAAAATGTACCCCACTTGGGAACCTTCGTCCTCGAATGACACTTTGGGCTCTTTGATCACAACAAGGACTTCAATGCATGTAAGAGAATTTAAAAACATTTAAAATGTCATCTAATCATGTTATCACTCAATGCAAACAAGACAGAAAAACCATTACTCACTCACCCTTCAATGCATCAAACACGAAGGTCCTTTTCATGTTCATAGGATAAAATCGTTCTCCTAATCATAACATGATCATTACATCTTAATTCATTACAAGAAAATCTTGAAAATCTACTCATACGAAGATCATAACCCATACTAAAAGTTACTTAAGCACTCATACTCAAATGCACATAAACTTGAGTTACTTAAATCACAAAGATCTTCATTAGTTAGGCCTAGTGCCATAAAGGTCATACTCAATCATACCATACTTAGTGGTGTCCATGCAAGAATGTCCTTATCCTCATAACACATACATGTATCATGAGTTTCACACCATAGCAAGTACAATGTCAATTTCCTCTTAAAATGAGAAATTCTCAACTTTTAGCCAAGACATGCTCACAAGTGAAGTCTAAATGGTAAGTCACACCAAGTACATCACGACAAAATAGGAAGCCATTCCACAAATTTCGTTTCTTAAAATAGTACTCACCCTTAAAGTAAGCCTCATTTTGGAAAAATAACACAAATTATACGCACATACATGGGCACTTAACAAAACATTCTTTCACTTTTAAAGAATGAGACTACAATTATGCATTCCAAATCATAAAAGTCACAGTTTTCAAGATATTCAACATAATTCATTTTAAAGATACTGAACTTTTCATTTTAAGGCTAAACAATTTACCTCACAAGTCACTATTACCAAGTTCCTTGTCTTATCTCATGAAGTAAAATATATAACTAGCATATCAAGATGTAATTCAACAGGAGAAAACATGGACTTTATCAAAAATTTCCTTTCATGCTATCTGGAAAATTCACCATATCTCCAAGATGATATTAATCAATTTATACTAATAGTATAAAGGTCATGCAATTTACACTTCATGCAAGACTATATTTATGAACAAGCTTACTAAGAATTAATTATTTTCCAATTCAAGTAATAATAGAAGAACAATGTAGACAATTTCTACAACTTCACTACTCAAACACCATCCCCAACTTAAGGTAAACCCCATTAAGTAACTTAACCCAACCTATAGAGGATCTTAACAACACAACCTTCATTTTCATCACTTAAAGTGATTATTACTTTAGAGGTAATTTTCATTAATTCAATTTAGTAACACTAAGGCGTTCTAAACCTTATCATTTTAGGCAAATCATCCTCAACCATCAATTTTGATCATACTATTCAATTCACCTAAGGTCTTCGTAGAAAGCAATAGACACTAAGGTGATACATAATTTGAGGAAAATAAAAAGGAAGTTCATAACACAATAAGAAGTTTAGAAATAACTCTACGACTCATCATTTCATAAGACTCTCATTCTCTATTTCCAAATAACAAAATTCCTTTTCACGTTCATTATCATATTCATATACATGAATTCTACACATATTTCAAAAACATCCAATCAAAGTAAAATTTAGTTGGTTTTGCCATCATGTTACAATAAGTTTCATAGTCCTTAGAGTGAGCATTCTTCCAGTTATCAAGATTTGCAACATTTAGACCTTTGATAGAACACACATGGAAATATAAGATACAAAGCTTTACCAAACTCATCCTTCATAAAAATGCATACTATATTTACAACTAGGATCAAGTCTCTACAAGGCACTCCAATTTACATTAGAAACTTATGAAGTATCTCTCATAAACAAAGGGAGACAATGCACACTTTTAATAACATACCTTCATAAGATAGCATGCTTCCATAGGTAGTTATTAAACATCCCAAGTCAAATCCTAGTATTTGGCTACGATCATATAAAACCATCTAGGAATACAACAATCTAAGAGAATTCACTTTAACAACCATAACTTCTAGCATGCTTTAACTATATCATGACATACATTATTCGATATATCTTGCTATTTCACATAAATTTCATATATTGTATTAATTCGCATCACATCATCTAATAAGAAATATTTCATACATAGTAAGGTAAGATAAACAATCACAATCCCCATAAACATGTGCAATGATTAAGTAAAGCCCCATAACCCTAATTAATCAAGAAACCTAACAGGAACTACAATTAGCACAATACTCCACTCATCTATAACCTTCATGCATTTATAACTCCATATATTTAAAACTCTAGGCTATTTACATGTTTATAAGCATAGATATCATCACATAAGGACATTTACATTTATCATCATACACATACATAATATTAACCTCCTAAGGTCTCCATCAAGACAAACTAGTGCAAGACATAAATAGAGTCACATACCCTTCAAGTCGCCTTAGTTAGTTAATAAATCATCAAATAAGGACATGTGTCACCTTCACACATACTATTTCGAACCATAAACCAAAGATAAGAATTTTAAAGTGACCTTTGCTACCTCAAGCACAGAGATAATCATCCTATCAATCGCATCTAAAAGACCATCGGATAAGAAAACATAAGAGAGAGATCTTATAGGTTTAAGTTCTACGACCCAATATGAGAATGATGAAGAAGGCAAACTCTATAGTCCTATAGCATCTCGTACAATTTGATGTGTCGCTACTCACCACCAATGATACAATGGCAATATGAGACTTCTTTGACCCTAAGCCACTTTTAAGAACCTTGTGCTCTGATACCACATTTGTCACGATTGAGGGAACCACCTAGAAGTAACACGGCGTACTTGACTTCTAGGAGGTCTTATACAAGCCCATAGTCATCATTCATCTCATCGACATTGTAAATTTAGCGAAAAATTTAAAACATTTCATAGCACCTCATATTCTAGAATCTTTACTTCATATACATATAAAATATAAGTCATAATACATATATAGACTCTAAATCTCTTTAGCATCTTAGACTCAATAACTTTGGTGTACTTTAGGGACACGACATACAATAGAGACATAAGTAGGAGATCCTTGATCTTAAGGATTCCTTTAATTGATGTTGGGAATCATCTATCAAGATCTTAACCATTAAAGACATCCTTTAAGAATCCATAACCTACACTTTTTTATAAAAAGTAGAGAAGAATGAGATAAGCACAAGAATGTACTAAGTATGACAACCATACAAAAAGATGCCTTCAAAAAGGGACATTTTTTTTGAAATTATACTTCATGTTATTTTGAGTAAATTATCATAAAACCTTTATCAATAGTATATATATCATTTTCATACTTCATAGAAACACAATCAAAGGCCAAAAATCATAGAAAAACACTTATAGAAACACAATCAAAGGCCAAACATAATAGAAAAACACTAATAGAATTGAAGTCCAATTGCAGGTCACTTTACAGTGAGCTCATTCCTTTTTACAATAAATTATTTCTTTCAATTCATTATCCTCCCAAGTAATCCTTTACGGATACTTGGTGCAATCTACCACCTTAGGACCGCAAAAAAAAATCATAGGTATCATATACACAAGAAAACACATACAATTGTAGAAGTACAGTACCACATAGACATAGTTAAGTCAAGACCTTCATCATATAGTCAACAAGATCAAAATCATGCATAAGACTCATGTAATGCACATCTTCATAACAAGTAGGCAAAAACTATAATGTCATGCAGAGGGAACACATACACAGTGATATGCATTAAATACCTTTTTAGAATTTCCTAAGAAGTTACTTGTTCAATGTCTAGATGGGTTCATTACTTCCCCCTATACTAAGTAACCTCCCTTAAGTCGTTCTATTTAGAGTCTTAGTCATTTAACTTCTATTGTCCATTTTACCTTAGGAAAACTATAACGTCAACCGGCACTAACATCATGGGTGCTAAACATGGAATTTGGTGTTGTAGAGACTTACACCAATGGAGGTGTTCCTACCTAGCCAAGGTAGAACATTATCATACATCCTAACATCCTAAGTGAATTCACTTTGCTAGATCCTATTTGGCAAGTATAGTTTATGGAACATGGGGAAAATCATGAAAATATCAACTTTTCACCCTTTGTTGGGTCATGAGGCTATCTATCACATGAGGATCATAGTGAACCCTACCTCCCCTAATTTGGAAAGTTTCATTCCATCACATGAGGACCTTATTAAACCCTACCTTCCCTATGTGGAAAGTGTCACCCCCTCATCTATTAGTTCAGTTGGTGCTAACTAGGTTTCCTTTATTGAAAAACCGTTGTTACATTTATTGATAAAAACATTGGCTTCGGATATTCATTATTCATATGCTTATAACATGTTTTAGCACCTATATAGTTTTAAAGTATTCAATGAAACACCTCTAAATTTTCCTCCATTAACTAGATCATCATTCATGTGTCTGAGTGTATGCACAGATGTGAGCAAACCTTTCACATAACACATAATGTCACACATGTTCATATATCAATGCATGAGTCTATAGGCATAA
This sequence comes from Solanum lycopersicum, assembly GCF_036512215.1. Taxonomy (NCBI): domain Eukaryota; kingdom Viridiplantae; phylum Streptophyta; class Magnoliopsida; order Solanales; family Solanaceae; genus Solanum; species Solanum lycopersicum. The sequence goes on from NC_090805.1 coordinate 32,630,198, forward strand.
CTATATGAGAAATCCTTTCACATACCTACTAAGACACTATGCACATTCATACCTCATCATATCATATACATTATATTCATAACATGTTGATATATTCATCCTTCATATATATAAAAACCAAACCTAGGAACATTCTATCAAGATACACATGTGCAATGTATAGACAGAGTCCCATACCCTTGCCCATACTAGTACACCTATCAAGTCATCCAATCAAGGAATACATAACATAATTCATGTAACAACCCTAAAAATGAATATGCTAAGTAATGTTTAATGTTTCTAGAATGCCTACGATTAGACCGGATTCACACGGATTGATGCACATAGGACAATACCTCTAAACCCTTGCTACATCCAAGACAACTAACTTGGGAATTTAGTTGAGCTAGAAATGTTTGGGTCCAACCATGTAGGGATCTCGAATACGAAGATTTACTCGAAGGAGTCTTTATCAGAATTAAAAAGAGGAAATCTTAGGTTTGGAGGGTCTAGGGATAAAATGGTCTTTTTTCAGGCTAAGGGTAGTATCATATTTACTCTAAATATATAATTATTTATTTAATTAATAATGTGGAGGGGAATTTTTGGTGGAGAGGACCGAAATTGGGCTCTTGAAGTGAAGTCTTGCTCCACCTGGGTTCGAACCTATGTGGAAGCAATGAATTAAATTGTTTTTATTTAAGTCAGTAAATAAATGTAATTAAATTATATTTATAAATTATTAAATGATTTTAAATTAAAGGAAATATGATATTTAATAATTAAATAAAACCTTTTTTGACATAGTCCTAAACTAAACTCCTAAGCCTAAGAAAACTCTTCTCTCCCATGCTCATCTCTCTCTCTCTCACGTCTCCATCACTCTCATTAACGTTTTATCAGCCAAAATAACTCCAAAATCAGTAGGTAAAGAAAAGTTCTTCACACTTGAAGATCTCACACGAAAATATAAGAAAAACAAACGTTAATCAATCACGTAGGAAAAGAGAAGTTTTTTTATCGTGTTTGGTATTGAACTTTTGGTGTTGGACATGTGTTTGGAAGAGTTCTTTGGACATCAAGTCAAGGTTTGAATGTCAAAAAGGTATGGGTTCTCTTCTCTCTTGGTCCGTTTTCCATGTGACCTCTTAAGGTTCAGACGAATCTATTCCCAAAGACTAGGATTGTTCCCCGTTGAATGTCCCTATCACTAGCTCCCATTGAATCATAGATTGGTTATGTTAGCTGGTATAAAACTAGGGATGAAACATATTTTCGTGATTTATGTGTTTACATATATGTTTGGAATTATGCGATTTATGTTGATGTTTCCGAAAATGTAATTACATGTGTATGTGTGTGTTATCGTGGCTATTATTCATGGTTTAGGACTTGAAATGGCATGATAGTTCTTTATATTTCAAGTACACATGTTGATGTAAATGTGATGTTCATGTGAGTTGAAATGTGTCTGATTTGAGGGATAATCCCTTGTCTAAACGAATCCATAAAAAGACACCTAAAACATTCTAAATGCACTACGAAATTCCCCTATGAACTAAGGTGTAGCTTGATGAAAGGATGCTGAAAAATGAAAAGAAAATGTCTAGCTTCTAGTGATGAATTTTGGTCAACAAAAAGGGTCCAAAATGTTGAAAAAAAATAATTAAAACAAGTGAGGTCATGGAGGATTGAACCCGTGACCTCACCATGTTAAAAACGATGAAAATAAAGAAGTTAAAAGAAATGTGGTGAAGGGGATTTGAACCTTGGTATTGGCTGGAAAATATAACTTAAAAGAAAAAAATAAGCAATGAGAGGAGTGGTATTCGAACCAACCACCTCTCAATCAGATTTAAGGAGAAGAATAAACGAAAAATAAAGGGGGAGGTGTATGGAAATCGAACACACGATCTCTTAGGCAGATTAAGGAGGAGAATAAAAGAAAACTAAAGGGGGAGGCATGTGGGAATCAAACCTACGAACTCTTAGGGATATTAAGGAGGTGAATAAATGAAAAACAAAGGGGAGGCGTGTGGGAATAGAACTCATGACCTCTTAGGAAGATTTAAGGAGGCGAATAAAAGAAAAATAAGAGGGGAGGTGTGTGGGAATCGAAACCACGACCTCTTAGGCATATTTAAGGAGGATAATAAAAGAAAAATAAAGAGATGTTTTGGGGGTTCGATCCCACAACCTAATAGTCAACTCAATATAGACAAGGAGAAATAGATTTTAGAAAACAAGGGTTAGGGGTTTAATTCAACAACCCCTCAGCCAATAAAGAGGTAATTAAAAGGACAAAATAAAGAGGAAATGTTGATGTTGGGTCTCGATCTAGGGTCCCAATGTCATGTGGACCAAAATTCAATAAATGAAAAAATGTATGTCTTGTCTAAGGGATACGAAATTGGGTTCTCTTGACCAAATTCCGTATAGATGCATAAGTCATATGTGAATTAAATCATCAAGAATAACGCTGTCAACTTCGATCGAAATCGAGATCTTAGAATACATACAAAATGCATAAGTCTTGTAATAATAATCTTAGGAAGATATGAATCACTAAAAAGAACTATGAATGAAGCCTCATGAATTGTATGTATAGACCCATAAGTCTAGCAAACGTTTAAAAGTAAGTGATCCTATGATGTATGTAATGAAATGATATAACCCTAGAAGGGTTAAGTACGAGTGTTAAACACACTAAATGGCCCATTTCATTGGCATACTGTGAAATGATTATTATGTAATGAAATGATGAAACCCTAGAAGGGTTAAGTAAGAGTGAAACACATAAATGGCCAAGTGCATTGGCATATAATGAAATGAACATTCACATAAAAAAGGGTGATTAATTATGAATAGAAAATGTGCTAATGTTGATTAATATGGTGATAACATGATATGAGGCTAATGTAATAGATGAGAGCAATATAAGATAAGCCTAAGTAAATCTTACCAAAACATACTCACATGTGAGTGTAAAATTAATGAAGAGACTAGTATTTTTGAACACTCTAATGAAAGTATTGAGATTAACACACTTAATACTAATGATGAGATGAGAAATCATCTATTGAGATATGATGTCCTCATACTAGAAGCTAGCTTCCATTATATATAAGTGGAATCTAATGAACTTTACACTGAGCACTGATAGACTAGCTTTGAGCGGTGATTCCTTCTTTTGGGAAGGGAAGAGGTTCATGTAACTCTAATGAAATGATACTGTCCGGCATGCCGGGCATGGTTATCCTTATATCTCCTAGTCTTCGAATCTAACTGCCAATATAGGGATCTGACGGGGTTCAATTCCCATGTATGCTAGCATGTTTTTGGTCACTTTAGCTGGTGATTCCACCTGTTTTTGATGTGAGGTATCATGACAAAGGATTTCATGATGCTCACATAATCTATGTCGGTTAAAGTTAAAGTTCCCCATGAATGAATGAGGTGAGCCTCAAATCATGCACAAAATAAAATGAATGATACCAAAGGTGTTATGATAGGATAATCAAGAGGTTATCTAGACTTAAGTAATGACACTTGATCATTCTTGATCATTGCACATTGGACCAGACAAAAGTCTTGAACAACATCCTAGGTATAGATGTTGTTTACACTAGCCTATTAATGAATGAAATGAAGTATGTATGAATGAATGAACCAGACTCTGTGTTTGCTAATGAAGTCTCCTTACTTGAGGTCCCATATGTTGATCCCTCATTTTTGGGAAGTCTTGATGTCAAGTACAAGATTCCAAGGTCTTATGGCATATGAACAAATGATATGAAAAATGTTATATGCTATATGCAATATGTTATGTGATATGTGCAAGATGTTATGTGTTGTGTGCAATATGATAAGTATGATGATGCATGTTACTCTCATGGAATAACTTTACTAATCCAAATTTGGAAATCTCACTAACTTTCCCAATCCCGATTTTTCAAGTCCACTGACTTAACTTTCCATAATCATGTTGTTAGGAAAGAGTTGTTATTAATCATGCATGTCCTTGGTGTGTGCTTGCGTATCACTATACTTAGTACAAGTGTTTACTAATAACATACAACTCTAAAATTTTTGGTGCTGGCATAGGTGGACGCTAGAGTTATAGGTTAACGCATGAGGTCCTACCATATTCTACCTCAGTTATAGTATTGAGATAGTGGAGTATATTCCACTAGCGTTTCTTTCCGCTTTTATTCATACATTGTATTGGTGCCATTTTGGGAAGTATACATTTAATTCCGTACCAAACTATTTCTTTAATTTGATGATCTTAATGTTAGATGGTTGATGTTGAATAATGATGAATATAATATAATTATTAGTATGTATGTTAAGAATAAAAAGTTTTAAATTTTCCACTAAAATTAACCTAGACGAAGTAAGAATGACGTAAGTAGGATTGTCAGCGACCTCTGAGAGGTCAACGACGCCGGTCTCGTTTGGGGTCTAGACTCCAGTCCTGACACTTCACATATATATACTTTACATTTATAGTAGTAGACATTATTGAATATGAGAACAACCTTTCATTTAGATACCATAACCTACACTACATGTAACATGCATGTAAGTGAGAATGTGTGTACATTGGTCAACATGATCACATAATGGATATCGGTTACACCTTGAGGCAGCCACCCTCTTAGACCACATTATACTTCCAAGAACATACCTCACAACACATGATAGTATAGGAGGAAAGACAATATAAACATTATAACCAAGACTCCTAACATTAGCTATTTACACTTTCATATAAGGGGTACATGGGTAGGGGCTACTAACCATTTTAACACATCAATGGAAGAACTTATACAACACCCTAACATGAACATACACATGCTCATATAATATCCACACAACCTAGATCACAACTACATAGGAAGATAGGCACAATTACATCATAAGGTGATCATCTAAATCTCTAAATCATATATTCTTCAATTTGCATTCAATTACATGCTAAACACATATATAATGAAAATAAAGTAAGCACCGCCACCATAAGTAGACCATACCACATAATGATATACAAGGTTCATCAACATTACTATAAAGAAATAGTCAAATAGAAGAGTAGAGAGAATAAGCATTCTTACCAATTTCTTTCCCTTTGATAATCATTGATGAATACACATTATTCATCAATAAAACACATATATGGAAGTATCTAAATGTTCTTAAAACATATAAGAAACCATGTAAAAGTCGCTACAAGATTATACTATATCATAATACAACACATCAACATACTAGGAAAGTAGAATAACGTAGAACATTAGCTAAGTTCCCTTGTTGATTTATATTATATTTCATGCATATTATGAGGTTAAGGAAGTATATAAACCTACATTAACCATATTGAAATAATAATTACATAGCTTCAAGATTAAGATTACAACATAGGCATTTAGGCTTATCGATTTGCTAGAGTATGGAAGACTTTACCAATACTATGAACTCTCTAAGCCTATGATCATCATTAATATTTTATCAACAATACACTCATTCTAGCAGCTAATTAGGTAGGAAATCAAGAAGAAATCATTCTTGATATAACAACTCAAGATCCATCACACACTTAGCTTTTTGACTTCATCGCCTAAAGGAATCTAGCTCAATTTATGCAAGCATTTATTAGATTGTTCATTAAGGATTTATACCTACAAAATTCATACATTATATTACCCTAAAAAAGTAGCTACAACAGTTCATACATAATCACAACCTTACACAAACGATTCCACAATTGACTTATAGATAACAAATAGAAACATAGGCTATTCATGTTCAAATCTTCATACATTTATCATCATGGACTGATCATCATCAATTAAAAATAAATTCATGTAAATAAAAGCATATACAATCACTTCAATGTAATAATATCATAATTCTATCGATAACAAATAAATATCATAAGGCCCATGCAAGGCTAAATCGTTTTGGTGATAGATCATGGGTTCATCATGCAATTGGATTGAAAATCACATATATCATCAATACATTCATATTATGACTTTGCAATCAGTTTAGAAAAGAACCCATAGAAGATTGAATAAGAAAGTGTTTTCATCATATTTTTCTCTTTTAAAATATTCGAGAATGGCTCTCTAGATGAAAAATAACTATAGATGAAGATCACTATACCTTTTTTTAGTTGAAATCCTCTTAAACTTGATGATTCATCCATAGAAAATCCAGTTTGAATCTATTCTTGAGCTTCACCAACAATGGTGGTTTCTAGAGAGAGTATTTTTGGAGGGAAAGGTTTTATTTCTCAACAGATACCAGCTACCGCAGTACTTGCTGCTCATTATACAACTCCAATCAATCCACTAACATCAAATCTCGCAGCTAGGCTTCCACACAGGAGAGGTGATCATCGTATGTTCTTGGCATCTGATGACAATACAATGAATGTGGGGTGGAAGCTGAATTAAAAGGAATTAAGAGTGAGAGAGAGATGTATTTGAAAGGGATGATCTTATTATGAGGGAGAACCCTCTATTTATACAACCAAATTTACATGTATGGTCAATATAAATGGTCGACACTTACTTTTACACATGGCTTAATTATGTTTGGCGGACGCATAACGAAAAAAGACTTTACATTACAGTGGCCTTCACTTTATTTATGGCCGACACGACATTTTACATATGGCCTTCTTTTATATGGCCGACGCAAAACAACAAAATACAATAATACTATTACAATAATATTATTATTACATTAATATCTTTTTTATAAATAAGCAATTTATCTTATTCTAGTTGTACCTCAGGGATTATGTCATCACCTTGGTTACACTTAGAACATATATGGTCTGGATATTTATGACCAACTAACTTGCAATATCTTGTCATTAGTTCTTCAGAGATGAATCCTTGTTTTATTGCTCTAGTTGTTGGAGTAGCTTCTGATTTTAATAAGGACAAAATCCATTTCTGGACTTCCTCCATATCTGCTTGCCTTATTTCTCGCGAATTGGCATATATCATTAAATGGTCTCTTGAATAATAGCTTCATATGGTATTTCCTAGTAAATAGTTATTAGCTAACTCCTGTATGATAGTTGATAACCCAATTATTGTTTTGTTTGCATAAAAACTGGGTATCTCAACTTTTGGTATCTCTGGCTGTTACCCTATGTCTTCTGGTATTATCATCTCTTGTGTTAATCCAATTTTTACTATTTGGATCATTAGTTTTATCTCGTCATAAAGTCAGCTGGTGCTGTATAGAATCTTATAAAAAATAAGTTTCCTTTTGTTATTTTTTTGTATATCAAAAATGATTTGTGGACCTCCGGGATTCCACTTATCTCTTCTCCTGTATATGTATAAACTATATTTAATAGTCCATAATTATAACAAGTCTTAACTAGATTTGGATTCGTTTTTGGTTGTGCAATTGGCTTGTTATAACCTTGTAATTTTTGGGTTAGATAGTCCTGGGTTTTTTCTGTGGTTGTGGTAGATTTGGGTTTGAGATTTAAAACATTTTGTATTTTGTATAGGTTTTCAATGTAAACTTGGGATATATGGTTATATGTTTTCTTTTCCTTATGCATGCTGGCTGCATATGTAGATGCTTGTGGTGTTGGGGTATCTACTATTTGTACCTTTGGGATAAATGGTTTTGTAAATAAGCTGTTTAGGTTTGTATTTTTCAATGTAGTTTTTTCTATAGCTCCTGTGCTTGTACCTTCAACATTAGCAATGTTATGGGTTTTAGGGAGTTTCCCAACGTCTCCTTTTAGCTCTGGCTGTTTACCATCTGCCGAACGACGTAGCTCCGCATGTTTATAGTCATGTTGCTGGCTTGTAGCTTTAGATTTTTCTGCATTTTCTTCTAGCTTTTGAACTCTCAAGCCTATACTATCCACTTTTGTACAAAGTGTAGTTAGGGTTTTGAGTATGTTCTCCATAAGATTATCTTGTCCTGGCTGTGTAACTTTTTCTTGATAGATAGTCTGCAATCATATTTTTATCAGTTTTAATTACCTCAATTGTAAATGTAAAATTTAATATATTTAATACTAATCTCCTTATTTGTTTTGTTGTAACTGAATCGTCTACCTTTTTTGTTATCCACTATTTTACCTATGTGTTATATGTTCTTACTATAAATTTATTGTAAACAATATATAGTTCAAATGCTAATAAACATTTATATAATGCAAATAATTCTTTTCTGTTTATTTCCAATTTTATTTATGCTTCTGCATAAGATCCTGAATAATATCTACAATCGTGTTCTATTTTTTCTTTTTCATATTTATATTTTAAAAATCCTCCATAACTATGATCACTTGAATCTGTTTCAACAATATAAATAAATGTTCTATTTTCATTAGGAAAGTAATGTTTTGGTAATTTTTTACATAAATTCTTAATATTTCTTATATGTTCTTTATCTTTATTGCCAAAATAATATTCTATATCTTTTTTAAGTGTTTTGTGTAATGGTTTTATATGCTCTGCTAATTTTGGTATATATTCTCTTACTTGATTTACTAATCCTAGAAAGGATTGTAATTTCTTTTTCGTATCTATATTTTCATCAAGGTGATTATTTTTGTACTATATGTTTTTGCATTTATATTCCATTCTTATCTATTTGTATTCCTAGAAATTCTATTTGTGGTTTCATAATTTCTGCTTTCTTTTTACTTAAGCTTATACCTGAATGTTTGATTATATGTATAAATTTTTTTAATAATGTTATATGTTCATCTTGTTCTTTAGAATATAATAATATATCATTTATATATACAATACAATTTTCTAACTGGTTAAAGTGGTTGTCCATAAAATGTTGATATCTACCTGGTGCATTCTTATATCCAAATAGTAACACATTCCATTCATAGAAATCTCGCGGTACTGTGAATGTTATTAGCTGTTTAGATTCTTCTTCTAGTTTTAGGTGATAAAATCTTGATTTACAATTGAATTTACTGAAATAATTATATCCTTGTATCTGTCTTATTTTTAGTATTTTATTTGGTATTGGGTAATTATATGTTTTAGTTTTAGCATTTAAGTTGCAATAATCTATAACCATCCTGCTTTTACCTCTTTTTTGTTCACTATGTTTTATAACTATAAATGCTGAACTTGTATGTTTACTATTACTTTCTTGTATGTAATTATTTTCTAATAGTTCATCTATGTGTATTTTGAATTCTTTTAAATCATCAAAGTTATATTTTAATGGTTTCTGTGTTATTATACTACTTTCACCTATTAGTTCAATTTTTACTTTTGTCTTATGTCTTTCCCATCCTTGTAATGGATCTTCGTTATATAAGTGTTCTAGTTGTTCGATTTTTATTTTAACTTTATCTATTGTAAATATGATAATTTTTAATTGTGATATTTGTTTCTTATTTATATTTTATATTTCTTGATTTATTTTTTCACTTCCTTTTATCGATTCTGTAGGTTTTCGTTGATTATTATTTACTCTTTTTGATCCTATTTGGTTTCCGCATGGTGTAGTAAACCACCAGTGTGTTTTTGTTATTATATGTGGGTAGAATTTATCTAAAAATGGCATTCCTAGTAACATATCTTTTGTTGTGAACTCAAATTATAAATTTCTTCTATCGTTAATATCTTATCTCATATTTGTGTTTTTATATTTTTTGCTTTGTATATAATCATACTTCCTTCATTATTAAATCCTGTTACTACCATAGGTGTTTTTAATTTTTTCCATTTATCTTCTGGTAGACAATTATATTTACATATATTCGCTTCTTCTCCTGTATCTATCATAGCGGTATAATATCTGTTGTGATATCCTTATATAATAATTTTTGCAAGTATAAATATTTTCACTATTCATTTTGTTTTTTTATAACTATTTTCTTATTTTGACAAGTTATTGTTAATTGTTCATTTCTATATTGTATGGTTTAACTTTTTCTAACCATTTTATACCTAAAGTAATATTATGATTTCCTTGGTATATTTTAAATGGTATTAATAAGGGTATTCCTCCTATAATTATTTCTTTTTCCGTTGTTTCTTCATTTATGTTTACTATCTCATTAGGTAATCCAGGGCATATGTGTCCTGTTTTTATAATTTCTTCTTCTAATACTAATTCTCTTGTTATGTAATTTTCTTCTTGTCCTGTATTTATCAAAATTTAATATTTTCTTTGGTCCATTATTCCTTTTATGAAATAATGATATGGTGTTATTTGTTCCTTATCTAATATGTTTTGTGGGATTTCATAGTTTCTTTTAGATGTACTCATTCTTGATGAGGTAGCTCTTGTTAACGTATTTGGTATACTTGAAGTACTTAATCATTCTTTTACAATTTCTAAATCTTCTTCCATGTCAATTTCTTTATAGCTATAGTCATTATTGTCTATTACAGTAATTATTTTTTCGAAAGGATTTTCTATCTTTATTTGATCAATTTTGTTTTTTGCTGTTTTTTTATGTTTTGTTGTTAATAAATATGAGTTTTAACATCTTGCTGTAAATATTTTACTGCCTGGTGCTAACTCTATTCCAGACATTTTCTAATATAATTCTAATGATTTATCTATATTTCTGTCTGTTAATGCTACCGTATAATTGGCACTTATTATAAATTTAAATTTTTGGTATATTAAGTTTCCTTTTACTGCACTAATTACTCTTTTTTCTATAGGGTGTATGATTCTGTCATCTGCTAAGTATATTTCAATAGGCGTATCTATTCCTTCTCTAAAACAGGCTTTTATTAATATTTCTGTTCCTCCTAAATGTACATATTTTATAGGTGTTTTAGCTTTTATATCTTGTATTTCTTTATTTATTATTCGTTTACTTAGTATAGGTATATATGCTTTTCCTCTTGTATATTAACAATCTATAATATGTTCTTTTTGACTAACTACATAATATTCTTCCTTTTGTCTTTTAAACCAATTTCTCAAAGTAGGTATTTCAAGTACTTTTTCAACACTTAAGTCTAAGTCTTTTCCTTTTATTTGTTCAAAAATTGTGTTATCAAATATAATTTTTTGGTCTGATAATTCCTCATTTTGATAATCTTCTTTAGATATTATTTTTATCTCATCTTCAGACATTATATTTCTTCATCTGTTTCTTTATTATCTAGATTAATATTTTCTTCTTCATTTTCAGTTTCTATATCTGATACTTCATATATACTATCGTTTTCACTTAATTCATAGTCTATGTATTCTATTTGCATATATTTATCATTATCTATAATTACTTCTGCAATTTGCTTCCTTTTTGGATCTTTGGGTAGTTTACAGTCTCTAGCTAAATGTCCTATCTTTACTCAATTATAACAAGTACATTAGGATATTTTTCTTTTTGGTCTATATGGTCTTTTTATTTTATAGTTTCTTATATAATACCTTCGCCTTGCATTCTTATATTTATACTTGGTTTTAGTTTTTCTATAATTTTTATACCTTTTGGGCTTTTGCTTTTTATTTGTACATCCAAACTGTGGTGCTATTTTATTTTTACAACAGGCTAAATTCTTTTTTAGTACTTTTTCCATTTTTAATTTTTCTTTTTGGATTTCACATACTTGTATGAACCATTGATGTAAAAAATTTATTCTAGCTCCTAAAGTATCTACTAATCCTTCATCATTCCAATCTTTAATTATTTTTGTGCTAAATGGTTCTGTTAATTTTGTAAAATATTGTTTTCTTATTTCTTTTGCTTCATCTAAATTGTATTTTGCTTTGTAATAGTATTCCTTAAATGCACAAGTGTATTCTTCTATATAACACATTTTACATATAGCTAATTTTGTCATAAGTTGTCTATTTATTATTTTTTCTCTGTTTTGTTCTCTTATATATGTGGTCATACCTCCAAATTCACTTCTTATTGCTGATTCATATTCATGTAGTATATCTATATTTGTTGATGACGAAGATCCATCCATTTTCTTGTCATTTCTAAGTACTTCTAAACTTTCTAAGGGTATATTTTCTATCCATAATCTTGTTGTTCCTACAAATGTTCTTTCTATATACCTTGGTGTTTCTGTTGTTTTTATTTTATTATCTATTTGTTGCTTAGATATATTTCCTATCCATAGTAATATCACTATATGTGTATCTGTAACACAGTCTAGATCTAAGAAATTATATTGTTCGTTTATTGGTCTTGGTGTCCAATTTTTATTTAATATACTATTCCATATTGCGTTAGTTCTATCTGATTGTTGATAACTTTTTGTATAATAAGTTGGTGGTGTCCATCTAGGACTAATTCTAGGACTATTTCTGGGACTATTGTCTGGAGTTTTAACTCTTGACGTACAAGGTCGATTCATATCTCCTGTGTTTATTTCTAATTTTTTCGGTTTATTTACCTGCTCTAGAATTTCTGTGTATGTCTCACTTATATCACTTATTTCTGATTTTTGGTCATTTATTGTATCTGATTTATTTTTGTCTATTTCATTTATTTCAAGGTCTTCATTTAGTTTTTGTTTCATCTCTTTTATTTCATTAGTTAATTCTAGCTCTTTTTCTCTTTCTATCTGTTTCTCTTTTTGTTAAGTTTCATATAATAATTTCAACCTAGCTAATTCTTTTTTAATTCACTTATTCAATGTTCATCAGTTTCTTCACCAAACAAGGTTGTACCCATAGGAAATGCTTCTGGTACCGGTGGAGGGGCAAATCGCCTCTATGCAATCAGTAGCCTCCAAGAGCAAGAGAACTCTGCAGATGTTGTCATGGTTATGATCAAAGTCTTTAATTTTGAAGTTTAAGATTTTTTAGATCCATGTGCAACTTTATATTTTGTAACTTCTTATATTGCAAATCAATTTGAAATTCTCCCTGAAAAGCTTTGTGAATAATCTGTGATTTTACACCTGTTGAGGAGTGTATTTTACCAGATTGAGTCTATCGTGATTGTCTTGTTTCCATCAATCACAAGAGTAACATGTCTGATTTAATAGAGTTGGACATGGTAGATTTTTGTGTCATTCTAGGTATGGACAGGATTCATGCTTTCTATATTTAAATAGATTGAAGAACTGGAGTTCTCAAATTCCAGAGTCCAAATGAGCTAGTCATAGAGTGGTCTAGTAGTTGTGCAGTACCTAAGGGTCATTTCATTTTGTAACTTAAGGCAAGGAGGTTAGTTTCTAAAGGATGTATCTATCACTTCGTCCAATTTATTGACTCAAGTGTTGAGGTACCTTCACTTCAGTCGGTTCCTATAGTCCGTGAGTTTGTAGAATTTTTTCCAGATGATCTACCCGAAGTCCCTGCCAAAAAAGAGATACACTTCGGCATAGACATCAACCCTGATACTCATCCTATCTCTATTCCTCTATACAGAATGGTACCACCAGAGTTAAAAGAGCTAAAGGAGCAGTTGAAAAATATGTTAGATAAAGGCTTTATTCGACCGAATGTCTCACCTTGGGGCGCTCCGGTATTGTTTTTTAGGACAAAGTATGGGTCCCTTAGGATGTGTATAGAATACTTCCAATTAAATAAGGTAACCCAGAAAAATAAATATCCTCTTCCAAGGATAGATGATCTCTTTGATAAACTTCAGGGTGCTTCTTGTAATTTCAAGATTGACCTTTGATAAGGCTAACATCAATTGAATGTTAGGGAATGTGATATTTCCAAGAAAGCTTTTAGAAAAAGGTATGAGCATTATGAATTTCAGTTTATTTCCTTCAGTTTAACTAACACACCTATAATGTTCATGGATCTCATGAACATAGTCTTCAAACCTTATTTAGATTTTTTTGTCATCGTCTTCATTGATGACATATTGATTAATTCAAGACATGAAGAAGATCATGTTATTGACCTAAGGGTTGTTCTTCAGACTTTGAGAGATAAGGAGTTGTATGCCAAATTCTCCAAAAGTAAGTTTTGGCTTAAGATTATAGCGTTCTTAGGCTACATTGTTTATGGTGGAAATATTAAATTTACACTCAGAAGATAGAATCAGTTCAGAGTTAGCCTAGACCCACATGTCCGATAGATATAAGGAGTTTCTTGGGTTCAGCTAGGTATTATAGGAGATTTTTTAAAGGATTCTCATCTATCTCCTCCTTTGACCAAGTTAACTAAAAATAAATTCAAGTTTCAATAGTCTGAAGCTTGTGAGAAAAGCTTTCGAGAGTTTAAAAACAAGTTTGCTACAACTCCAGTTTTTACCTTACCTGATGGTACTCAAGTCCTTGTGGTGTATTGAAATGCATTAAGAGTTGGCTTGGGTTGTGAGTTAATTCAGCATGGCAAGGTTATACCTCATGCTTCAAGGCAGTTGAAAGTTCATGAGAAGAATTATTCCTTTCATGACTTAGAATAGGCTACAGTATTGTTTGCATTGATGATATGACATCATTATTTATATGGTGTTCATGTGGATATATTCATTGATCACAAGAGCCTCCAATATGTGTTAAGTAAGAAAGATCTAAAGCTTACACAGAGAAGGTGCTTCAAATTATTCAAGGATTATGACATGAATATTCTTTACCACCCAGGTAAGGCTAATGTAGTTGCTGATGACTTGAGTTGGTTGTCCATGGGAAGTACTTCTCATGTCGAAGAAGAAAATAGGAAGTTAGAAAAAGATGTGCACAAACTAGCACGTCTAGGAGTCAAGCTTTTAGATTCCACGGAAGGAGTAATAGTAGTGACGAATGGGACTAAATCATCCTTAATATCAAAGGTGAAAGATAAGCAAGACGAAGACCCTATTCTGCTTGATTTGAAGACAAGTGCTCATAGCCAAAGAGTATTGGATTTCGAACAAGGGGGAGATGGTCTAATGAAATACCAAGGCAGATTATGTGTACTTAGGGTGGATGGACTTCACGAGAGGTTCTTGGAGGAGACTCATAGCTCCAGATACTCCATTCATCCATTTCAAACAAAATGTACCTTGATTTGAGAGAGGTACATTGGTGGGAAGGTATGAGGAAGGATATTACTGAATTTGTTTTCAAGTGTTCAAACTGTCAGCAAGTAAAGGTAGAACACCAAGACCTGGAGGTTTAACTCAAAATATAGAGCTTCCTAAATTGAAATGGGAGATGATTAATATGTACTTCATCATAGGCTTACCAAGATCGCATAGGCAACATGATTCCATTTGGGTGATTGTTGACAGAATGACAAAGTTAACCCATTTATTGCTGAAAAGGACTACTTATTCGACCGATTATCATGAAAATTTTTACCTCAAAATAATTGTTAAGACTTTATGGAGTTCTAATTTCCATTATTTTAGATAGAGGTGCGCAATTTACTGCACAATTTTGGAAATCTTTCCAGCAAGGTTTGGGTTCCAAGGTGAATTTGAGCACTGCTTTTCATCCTCAGACAGATGGACAAGCAGAACTTACTATCCATAGCTTGGAATATATGTTGAGAGATTGTTCTATTGAATTCAAAGGAAATTAGTATGATCACCTACCTCTCACTGAGTTCACTTACAACATCAATTATGATTTGAGAATCAAAATGACTCCATATGAAGCTCTTTATGAGAGAAGATGCAAATATCCTATTGGGTGGTTCGAAGTTGGTGAAGCAGGGTTGATAGGACCAAAATTTAGTTCACCAAACTATGGAAATCTGAAAGTTATTCAAGAAAGGTTGAAGACTGCACAATGTCTCCAAAAGTCCTAAATGAATGTTAGAAGAAGTTCATTAGAGTTTGAGATAGATGATTGGGTGTATCTTAAGGCTTCACCAATGAAAGGAGTTATGAGGTTGGGTAAGAAAGGTAAATTTAGTCCCCGGTATATTGGACCTTTTCAAATCTCCAACAGGGTAGGCAATGTGTCTTATTAGTTGGAGCTACCCCAAGAGTTAGAAGCGGTTCATCCGGTGTTCCATATTTCTATGTTGAAAAAGTGTCTGGGTGATCCTTCATTGATAATACCAATAGAGAATGTTGGGATTAAGGATAACCTATCTTATAAAGAAGTCTTGATTTAGATTTTAGATCTTCAGGTGCGCAAATTGAGGACAAAGGAAGTTGCTTCGGTCAAGGTCCTTTGGACGAACCAATTTGTTGAAGAAGATACTTGGGAAGCTGAGGAGGTTACGAAGAAGATATATCAACATGTATTATAATCCGTAGAGAATGCAGGTCAAGGTACTAAGACTCTCTTCTTAGCACTTTATAAGATTAGGCATAAACATGTTATTACTTGCTTTTATGGTTTAGTTCTGAAATGATATTACCATCCTTAGCTTAGACACAAAATTCTCATTTGACGAAGAATATTCCCAAGGGGGAGATATCGTAACAACTCTAGTTCTATATAAACAAAGGTTAAGCTAAGAAAAACAAGAAAAATCAAATTTGAAAATAAGTAAGGAAATCTGGGAAAAACATTCAAAATTTGAGAAGTGAGTTTTGGACACATTAAAACGACCATAACATTCATATCAAAAATAATTTGGGTGAGTTCTTGATATGGATGAAAAGATCGTTGGAATATCATTTGAATGACGTCAAGTTTGCGAATTTTCGAGGTGGTATGAGTGAGATAAGACCTTTGGAAGATGGGTTGTTGAGCAGGGAAAGTTCCAAAACTGGATTCAGTAAGGGTGTTTTGGTCATTTCCTTAAGTCAATTAATTTTCGTTTTAGATTAATATATTGGAGTCTAAAATGATCCCATTCAGTTTATGCATTTATAAAATAGACTAGGGTGTTGAAAGCAATGAGAAAAGGGGAGAAAGAAGAATAAGACGCCAGAACACCAAGTTTGTCTTCGTGGATTTTTGTCTGTGGTGATCCCTAACAAGGTATTTGGGATATTTTGTGTTGGTTTATTTCACCCACACACAAATTTCATTCAAATCAGTCAAGTTAATGAAATAACTCATGATAGAGGTTGGAATCTTGAAAGAAAGTTTGACATTCTTATTGATTGGATTGTTGTTGAGTGTTGTTAGTTGTAATTCATGTTTAGGAACTGTTTTCAAGTCTAATTAATTGGGTAAATATTTAATTAGGGATGCAAAGTTTTTGAGATGGGACACATGGGAGTTTGGGAAGGATTAGAGATGAAAAATAAAAAAGAAAGTCAAAAAACCCAATGGGGGGATGATGGGCTCCGCGCCTCCAAAGCCCCTAAGGACAGAGTTAGTCCGTAAGGCTCTGGCCCACCATGCCTCTCAGAGTTCCTTAGGACAGCCTCCGTATGTCAGGCTACGGCACTCCGCGCCTGTCAGAGTGCCAGGACCCCACAGAGACCCCATTTCCCCCCCCTATCTTTTCATACTAGTTCCTAAGTAATGTACCCATCATTCCTAGTTGTTTCAAACACTCTATGTTATATCTAAACATCCTAAAATCATCCATAAACATGAGATAATTATCCTTGAATCAATAATTCAATTCAATGAAAGTTAATATCAAAGTCAAAGAAGTTAAGAGCCAAGTCTAGAAGTTAAGAAGCAAGTCGAAGTAAAGTTATAAGTTCTCTAAAGTCTTTCACAAATGTTTTCACTTTGTTTTGAAGACTTAAAGTTCAAATTTAAGTAAAGCATTGAGTTCATATCTCAAAAAGCTATAAGGTAACTAAGTATTTCCTTAGGTTAAAGTTTCAATTTATGTAAAGAGCAAGAGTTGAGTTCATTTCTCAAAAGATATAAGGGAACTAAGTATTCCCTAGAGTTTTACAAATGTTTCACATTTAAGTAAAAAGGGGAACTAGAAGTTCAAAAAGAGTTTTGAACTAAAAGGGGAACATTGATTCTAAAAGGAGTTTTTTAAAGCTAATGGGTATATTAAATTATCTAAACCCGAAAGAAAGAAGTTTTATGAAAAGTATGAGCTTAAGTGCAGTTTTTGGGAGTGGTATTGAGAAACGATGTGGCGATAAGATCTTATATTAATTCAAGTCTCCATGTAAACCATGTATCCAACATGGGAATTGATGTGTCATACTTTTTAGATGATAACGTTAGGAGAGTTAGTGGATCCACTTAGTTAAGTAAGGTCTTATACCGATGGCAAGGTGTAGGATGGTCCAGTTGCAACATGAGGTAAGACATTGTACCACACTTAGGCTCATAATGATGGTTGTGGGTTAGAGAAACTCCCATAGAGGTGATATTTCTTTCTTATATAAGTAAAGTGGAGTTTTTATTGCATTTCCATTAACGAAACATATATATATACAAACACACTCATTTAGCATGCGATTTAAAGTACTTTATTTGCATATCATTTGAGTTAAGTATACTGTTTAGTTGAGAATATCCAAGGTAAGTTCATCTAATACCCTCAATCTTAAGTCGTTGTTTAGCTTAACAACTTCCATAATCCTACATTCAATGTACTGATGCTAGTTGGCCTGCATCAATTCATGATGTAGAAGCAGGTACCCAGCATGCAGATCTTCGTTGATTCCAGATTGAGCTTCAGAGTTTGTAGTGATCCTCCTTACATTCTGTAGAACATCTATTTCATTTCTCTATTATCTTAGTTTTTAGAATGTTCTTGGGTCTATCCAAACATCCCTGTCTAGACATTTAGAGGCTCCATTGATTAAACTATTTTAGTTTGGAGTTGTTTTCAATTATTAAGACTCATGTTCCATTTCGGCCAATATTATGATATGACACAATTCGCTCTTTTTATGTGTTACTCATGTCAAAGTTGAGGTTTTCTCTTCCGCTTATTTAATTAGTAAGTCTAGGGGTTCACTTGAGGGCCAAGAATGATCTTCAAGTGTCGGTCCCACATAGGGTGTATGCTTGTGGCATGACATAGAGGAATTATCTCCATAAGAAATTAAGGGTGTTGCAAGGATATGTTTTGATTAATGTAAAGAGAACCCATCTGAGCGTGAACCACTGATGAGTTGGGATATATTTGAGGAGGCCTTCTTGGGGCGTTTCGTTCCCCAAGAATTAAGAGAAGAAAAGGTAAGAGAGTTCCTCACTCTTAAGCATGATTCTTTAAGAATTCGGGAGTATAGTAACAAGTTCACATAAATTTCTTGATAGGCTCCTGAGATGGTTTCAAACATGAGGAGCAGGATAAGTTTATTTGTTGTGGGTTTAAACGCCAGTCAAGCAAAGAAGGCAAGCAATCTATGGTGGTAAGGGATATTGACATATCAAGTCCAATGATCCATGCACAATAAATTGAGGAGGACGACCGGAGGGATAGACAAACATTTATGAATGAAAATCTAAGACATAAGGGAATGAGTTCGAGCAACAGAAGAGTAATTCCAACTTGTTATTCTTCAAATATTATTAAAAGGAACCTGCTCCATCATCTACTAGTGCGCTTGCAAAAATGAACAAAGGAGAGTACAATAGTCAGAAATTCAAATAAACCTGCTTATTCTGAAGGTAGTTTGACACAAGAGGGTAGCCATCCTCCTACATGTGCTAAGTGTTGTAGGAGAACCTCAAAGATGTGTGGTGATGGGTTCACTGCTTGCTTCAAGTATGGACACAACCGTCATTTTATGTAAGAGTGTCCTAAGAATAGGTAGGTACATTGTATTGGGGGCAATAGAACCCAATCTTTTACAGTTGCTCCACTAGACAGAGCTGCATCTAGAAGTGCTACTTAGGAACAGGCGGAGGAGGATATCGTCTTTATGCTATCACTAGTCACCAAGAGTAAGAGGATTCACTATATATTTTCACTAGTATATCCTAGTCTTAAACTATGATGTTTGTGCTTTTCTAAATTCAGGATCATGATTATACTTTCTAACGCCTTATGTTGTAGTGAATTTGTATATTTTTCTAGAGAATAATTTTGATCCCTGCAGTGTTTCTAAACTTAATGGTGAGTTATTCTAGCAGAGAGAGTCTATGTGATTTTACCATATTTTTCAATCACAAAAGCATTATGGAGGTTTTAGTTGAGTTAGACATGGTAGATTCTCATGTCACTCTAGGTTTGGATTGGCTTCATGCTTGCTAATCCTCAGTTAATTTGAGATTTTGAGTTGCTAATTGAGTTTCCTAATGAGCTTGTTATATAGTGAAAAAGTAGTTCAATAGTGCCTATGGGTCGTTTTATTTCATACATCAAGCCAAGAAAGTTAGTGTCCAAGAGGTGCGTCTATCACTTAATCCGAGTTAATTACTCTAATGTTGAGATACCTCCTATTTAGTCACATTCAGTAGAAAACGAGTTTCCAGAATTCTTTCAGAATGATCTTTCTATATTTTTTCGTTAGAGATAATATACATTGTTGTAGATATTCTTCACGATACTCTTCTTATATCTATTCCTCCATCTGCAAAGACACCAATAGAGTTGAAATAGTAAAATGAGTAGTTGAATGATCTTCTTAAGAAAGGTTTTATTCGACCAAGTGTCTCACCTTGGGGCGTTGAGGTCTTATTTGTGAGGAAGAAGGATTGTTATCTTAGAATGTGTATAGATTAGCGTCAGTTGAACAAAATTACTATAAAGAATAAGTTTCTTCTCATGAGAATTGCTGATCTCTTTGATCAACTTCAAGGTACCACTTGTGTAATATTTCGTAAAATCATATGTTTAATGAAGAATCAGTATGCCCTTAGGGTAGCCTATTAGGGGTACATAGGCACCCTAATGCCCAATACTGAGAAATATTGGTCATAGTATAGAAAAATTGGCTAAGGGATATTAGTCAATTTTCTATATACGAATAAGAAATATACTTTTGGGTTGTCATACCCTAATTGAAGATTTATGTTCAATAATGTACCTGCAAGGCAGAACGTAAGCTAAAACTCAATATTCAACCATACCACCACACAAAGTACTAGGCATCCAAGTGTCAAGCATAGTACCATAGCATATGATCATGTAAATTAAGTAGTGTTCTTGACATTATGAGAGTCCTTGGGAAAATAAGTAAATAATCCCAAATGAATCATAAAAAACAATTAGTTAGGGAAGTACAACCAACCCATGTTCAAGCACATGTGCAAGACATGTGAAGAAGTTGCCAAGGAGGGAACCACCCTAACCAAATTCGGTTAGGGTAGTTGGGGGGGGGAATGTGCACAAGGGACGCCTTCATGTGGGGCCTAACTTCCTAACTAATTATGGAATCTAACCTACTGACCTGAATATATAACTAACCTAGGACCAAACGAAATAAACTAATTAGTGCACCCGACAACCTAGGACCAAAACCGGGTTGACATTAACCTAGTACTAGTTAAAGAGACAACCTAGTACCTAACCTAGGATGGTCCAAAAGGTTAGTTATGGTCCTAAAAACTTAGGGGTACTTTATCAATTACCATAAGTTACTTAATTAATTATTTATAAAATTAATCAATTAATTTAAAAGGGCTAAAATCGAAACTAAAAAGGAAATTTTCAGATTCCGGTTAAGACAATAAAGGGACAACCTAGTACCTAACCTATGATTGTCAAAAGAGTTAGTTAAGATCCTAAATACCTAGGGATACTTTATTAATTATACTAGGATACTTAAAAAATCTATTAAGAAACTTAATTAATTAATTTAAAGGGGCAAAACCGAAATCACAAAGCCATTTCCACATTTCGGTTAAAACAAGTAAAAGACAACCTAGTACCTAACCTACGATGGTTCCAAGGATTGCTTATGGTCCTAACGACTTAAGGGTACTTTAGTAATTACATTAGGTCAAATAATTAAGTAAATTATCAATTTGATTAATTATATTAAATGATCAAAATAAAATTCTTACACTAACCTAGTACAACTCAAGAAACATACTAGTACTTAATCTAGGATGGTCCAAAAGAGTTAAATTTGGTTCCAATGACTTGAGGGTTCTTTATTATTTACCCTAGGTACCTATATTAATTTAATTAAGGGTTTAAATAATCAATATAAAGTCAAAATGTTGAACAAAACCGTCGTCAACACCAATTTCCAGATTTGACAAAGAGTTACTCTCTTCTATGTTTAGTAAACTTAGGAGGGGCATTTTGGAAATTTATTAATTAGTTTATTAAATTTACTTATTAAAACTAAGTTGTATAATTAAATATTAGTTCTTAAAACTAAAAATCACATTCAAACTCAGTAAAAAAAGGATGCAAAACCGTAAGCAAGCGAGGGAAAGAAAAACAGAAAGTTCCATTGATTCATCTAGGCGATTTCAAGGTTTCTCCAAGATTCCGTTCAAGATGGTCTTCATAGATTAAGTTAAACTTAAGGTATGGGTTTCTCTCCTGGAATTCTTTCTCTTAGAGTATTTTCATTCGAACGATTCACAAGATCTTGAAAACTAGGGTTGTTCTTGTCGTTCTCCTCGAAGTTCCCTTCCCTAGTATCCTTTTTTATTTAAATGTTGAATATGTTAGAGATCATGTTGTTGGTATGTGGTGCGGGCTTTAATTGACATGTATTGTTCTTGAATGATGAGTATCGAATGAACTTATCAACTTGTAATTGTGTAAAATTAATCTTATCATGATAATTAATGATCGAGAATATGCTAAGTTAAGTCTGTGATGTGTTAAGTGAATATGTGTCTTTGGCTGAAAAATGACTTGATGTTGTTGTGATGTTGTGAAGATGTTAAAGCCATCAAATGTTAATATAATGTTGTCCAATATGTTCTTAAAACGTTACACTAAAATCCATAAGCTAATAATTGGCTCAAAGACATCTATGAAATAATATCTTGAATAAATTGGCTATCTGGTTCCAATAAAGTTGGCTAACTCTATTTGGTCAAAATGAATATATGCTAATGCCTAGGAACTTATCTAAATGATTAAAATATTAGATAAGGGTTCATACATATGGAAATTTAAATATTAACATACATAAAAATAGGCTTATGCCAAAAAGAATAATTTCGCTAGTCTAACATCCAAATCTTTAGACAATACTAATCATATAACAATTCTTGTGTAGTAAGAGTATCAAATATATATTAAGCACTTCTGAAGTAATATCAATGAATCCATAACAAAGGGCGTGACATTCATTGGGACAACTCCCAACATGCTCCACAAGAATGAACTATGAACCCATGATACTCATTGAATGAAGTACTCATAGTCCATAAACAGTGATATGAAGCTACTACACTAAAGAAAGTAAGTAACGTGAGTTATAACACAATTAAAGGGGTCTAAATTATGTAAGTAACCAGATTGAGGTGTTAATGGAAGTGTGACAAGTCTTACTTACACCAAAGCAAATTTGTTAAAATAATACTCACGAATGAAGGTGTTAGAATGTGAAACTAGTCTCATTAACACCTAATAA
Source organism: Solanum lycopersicum (assembly GCF_036512215.1). Lineage (NCBI taxonomy): Eukaryota > Viridiplantae > Streptophyta > Magnoliopsida > Solanales > Solanaceae > Solanum > Solanum lycopersicum. Next base: position 32,653,452 of record NC_090805.1, read on the forward strand.
TGATATCTAAGGACAATTCACATTCATCAATGTAAATTAAGGATTATATGAAAGAACAATTCACATTTCATCAATGTAAAGTAGGATGATAAATCATCAATAGAGTAAGTAGATCTCAATCTTGAAGCAAGCCTGCATAATGCTTGAGTCAATACTAAAAGATGATGAAATGAACATTCACATAAAAAGGGTTGAGTAACTAATATGTATGTAATGAAATTATGAAACCGTATAAGGGTTAAGTAAGAGTGTGAAACACACTAAATGGCCAAGTGCATTGGCATATGATGAAATCAACATTCACGTAAAAGGGATGAGTAATTATGAAAAGAAAATGTGCTAATGCTAATGAATGTGGTGATAATATGATAAGAGGCTCATGTTATAGATGGGAGAAATCTCAAATGAGCCGAAGTAAATGTTACCAAAACTTAATCACCTATGAGAGTGTAGAGCTAATGAAGACAATTGTATCTATGTACACTCTAATGAAAGTATTGAGACTGATGTATACTTAATACTAATGATGTGAAGAGAAATAATCTATTAAGATATGATGTCCTCATGGTAGAACACATCTTCCATGACGTATGAGTTGAATGAAAATAGAACTTTACTGAGCACCGATTGGCTATCTATGAGCGGTGATGCCTTATTTCAGGAAGGGTCGAGGTTCACATAACTCTCATTAGATGAGACTGTCCAGCATGTCGGGTATGGGTCTCCTTATATCTCCTAGTCTTCAAACCTATACTGCCAATATAGGGATCTAGCGCGGTTCAATTTCCATGTATGCCAGATGTTTTGGGTCACTTTGGCCAGTCGATTCCACCTCTTTTTTCGTGTGGGTTAGACACTAGATTTCATGATACTCACATGATATATGTCGACTAAGGTTGGAGTTCCTCAAAGTATGAAAGATAATGAAATGAACGATACCGAAGGTGTTTGTGCAAGCCCATCAGGAGGTGAAATCAGATTCTAGTAATGACATTAGGTCATTTTTGGTCATTGCACTTCATCATTCCCGATGAGAGTCTTAAACTTCATCCTAGGTATAGCAGGTGTTTACATTAGCCTATGAATGAATGAAATGAATAATGTGAAGTACGAATGTACGAATGAAGTAGACTCTATGTTTGCTAAAGAAGGCCCTCGGGTTGAGGTCCCATATGTTGGGCACTCACTTGAGATATCTTAAAGCTATATAAACGATTCCAAGGTCTCTTGCATATGAAGTGTATAATATATAAAACATGAAAGTAATAAAATCATTGGCATAATCAATATAGAATTGCTTATGAAAAGTAATGAATATTTGATGTAATGAATAACTTGTTGTAAGGATAGTGAAATCATGTCCAATAAAGTTTACAATAATTAAAGGGAATAACTAATAATGAATCCTCATGTTATGAAAAATAATAAAGCCAAATAAATTGGCTTATAATGAGTTTATATAATTGGCAAAAAATATTAGGAAAATAAGATTGGCTTATAATGACTTCTTTCATTTGTCCAATAATACAATAATAGGAATAGTCACTGAAGATTGGTTTATAAAGTATTCATGCCCTAAGCATGAAACATCATAAGATTTAATGATATGCCCCAACATATATGCACATTATGCAATCAACTAAAGAATGAGTATGGTAAATAAGTATTGACTTATAAATATATTCATGCCCCAGATTGTAGTTAAGTCATTTCCTTAATCTCTTGAATTACTTAATTGATTCAATGTGGGTATGGGAATACAATGAATCATTGCACTTATAAGTAAAACATAGGACCAAAGGAGTTATTGAACTACACAATAAGAAGAAGAAAAACACTTAAAAATAATCTAAGTGTACAAATTATACTAACGCCTTGTAATCATATATAAAATGAGTTGTGTGCTTTGAATGCATTAAAATACATCACATTCATACCATAATTCACAACTGACGAATTAGGAAAGTCTAATGACTAGACTTTCCAGAAATAGCATGTTGCTTAGGAAAAGCTTTCATTGATCATGCATAGCCTTATGTGTATGTGTGCATATACCTATACTTAGTACAAGTGGTTTACTAACCCCCTACTATTTATTATTTTTATTGTTGCAGGTCAAATGAAAAGTTGACGACACCTGCAGCGGTTTGGACTTCAGCGTTTCTCCAAACAATTTGGTAGGTTCTCATGATTTCGATGATGCTACAGATTTAGTCTAGCCTTAGTTTTAGACATAGAGAGTGTACGTTATACCTAGCATTTCTTTTGCACGTTCATTTCGAAGCTTTGTAATAATCTCATGTTTGGCAAACTATTTATGATATATTCATCTTCAGTTTTGAACTAATTCTTTAAGACAGATGGTTGTTCTCTTATGTTGAACTTAGTATATGATGTATCTAGTTAATAATTATACGTAGTCTATGTATACTTCATACATATAAAAAGTTTTAAATTTTCTGCAAATTTAACTAGATCAATGCGATGAATGCAAGATGAGGCTTGTCTGCGACCTCTTAGAGGTCAATGACACCGGTTGTGTTCCGAATTCAAGAATTCGGGTTGTGACAACTTGTTTATCTAATATAGACCTTAGATCGTTCTATCATCAGTTAAGATTAAAGGAATGTTATATTCCAAAGACATCATTTAAGACATGTTATCGTCATTATGAGTTTTTGATCATGTTGTTTGTTGTAACTAATGCACTTGTAATGTTCATTGACATTATCCATATATTATTCAAACCTTATTTAGATAATTTTTTATCTTATTCATTGATGACATACTAATCTATTCAAGGAATGAGGAAATCATGTTAGTCATCTTAGAATAGTTCTTCTCTAACGGATAGAGAGTTGTATGCCAAATTCTCTAAGTATGAGTTTGTATTGAGTATGTGGCATTGTTAGGCTACATTGTTGCATACAATAAAGCTATTGTTGATAGCCAGACATAGAGGTAGTGCAGAATTGGTCTAGAACTACATTTCCAACTGATATTAAGAGTTTTTTGGGGTTGTATGAATATTAGAGAATTCATTTAGGGATACTCATATATTTTTCCCTTTCTCTAGGATGAGTAAAAAACAATTAAGTTTCAATTGTCTAATCCTTTTGAGAAAAGCTTTCAGTATTTGAAAAAAGAGGTCAACTACCTCCCTAGTAATGACCTTACAAGAAGGTTCACAAGGCTTTGTTGTATATTGTGATGCGTTTAGAGTAGGTTTGGGTTGTATTTTAATGCAGAATGATAAAGTTATACCTTATTCCTCAAGACATTTTAAAGTTCACGAGAAGAACTACCCTACATGACATAGAGTTTGTTACTGTAGTATTTTCTTTGATAATATACTCATAATCTTTATGGTGTTCATTGGATGTGTTCACCAATCATAAGAGACTTCAGTATGTGTTTTATTAGAAACAACTTAATCTCATGCAGATAAGGCGATTAGAGTTATGACATGAGTATTTTTTATCACCCAGAAAAAACTAATGTTGTGTATGATGCCTTGAGTATATTACCTATGGCTAATATTGGCCAATTTAAGGAACATAAGAAAGAGATAGAAAAAAATATGCATACACTTGCACGATTAGGAGTTTGACTAATGGATTGCATAGAAAGATGAGTAAATGTGATAAATGAGGTTGAATCATCATTATAGTTAGAAGCAACAAAGAAACAAGACCAAGATTCTATTTTTCTTAAATTGAATGAAAATGATCATAAGCAAAAAGAATAGACTTTCTAACTAGAGAGATGGTGTTTTGAGGTATTAAGGTAGGTTATGTGTACTAAGGGTGGATGAGCTCGAAGAGAGGATCATGGAGGAAGCTAATAGCTCTAGATATTTTATCCATCTGTGTTCCAAAAAGATGTATATTTATGTGAGAGAGGTTCATTGGTATATTAATATGAATAAACACATAGTATTGTTTGTTTCTAAGTGTCCGAATTGCCAACAAGTTAAACTAGAGCACCAGAGGCCCGACCGTATGGTGCGCGTTTGTTTGTAAGTTTCAGAATTTCCAACAAGTTAAAGTAGAGCACAAGAGGCCCGATCGTATGGTGCAGAACATATAACATCTTTAATGGAAGTGAGAGTTTATCAATATGGATTTCACCATATGTTTATCAAGGTCTTGCAGGCAGGATGATTTTCTTTGAATGATTGTCAATGGAATGACTAAATGAGCCCAATTATTACGGGTAAAGACTACCTATTTGTCATAGGACTATTCCAAGGTATATCTTCAAGAGGTATTTATACTTCATGGGGTGCTAGTTTCGATTAAATAAGATAAAGGCGCACAATTTTGAAAGTCATTCTAGAAAGGCTTGGGTTCAAAGGTGAACTTGAGTACAAATTTTCATCCCTAAAATAAATGGTAAAGTATAATGGAATAATCATACTTTAAAATATATGTTTATGGACTATGTGATTGATATCAAGTGTAATTGGGATTATTATATAACTCTCTTTGAGTATGCTTACAACACTAATACCATTTTTGCATCCAAGTGGTTTCTTATGAAGCTTTTTATAGGAGAAGATGCAGATATCCTATTGGATGGTTTGAAGTTGGTGAAGCTAGGTTGGTAGGACCAAACATAGTTAATCAAGATATAAAGAAGGTGAAAGTTATTCAAGATGGTTGATAATAGTGCAAAGTGGTCCCAAATCATATATGGATGTTAGGATAAGTAACTTAGAGTTCAAAGTAGATGATTGAGTTTATTTGAAAGTTTCACCCATGAAGAGTGTTATGAGATTTGGTAAGAAGGGTAAAATTAGTCCCCCGATATATTAGTCCTTAAAAATATCCATGAGGATTAGTAATGTAACTTATGAGTTGGAGCTAATGCAAGAGTTAGCAACGGTTCATCAAGTATTTGACATTTCAATATTGAAAAAGAATATGGGAGATCCTTCATTGATCATACCAACCAAAGATATTGGTATTAAGGACAGCGTGTCTTATGAGGAGATTAATGTTCAAATTCTAGACCTCCAGGTTCGCAAGTTCAAGACAAAAGAAGTAGCATCAGCCAAGTTCTTTGGAGAAATCAGTTTATTTAGAATCTACTTTGGAAGTTGATGATGATTTGAAAAACCAATTCTCACATCTCTTTGAATTCGTAGAAGTTCTAAATAAAGGTACTAATCCTTTCCTAGGCATTTAATTTAAATTGGCATGTTGTATTTCCATTTTGCTTGTTGGGTGTTTCAGCTATATGTTAGATGTTACACCTGTATCCTGCTAAGATTGACGAGGATGAATGTTCCCAATGGGGATGTATTATAAAGCCCCGCTACTGGAAAGACATAGAATTAGAAAAAAACATTTTTTTGGAAACAATCAAATTCGCAAAGTTAGACAAAGCTAAGTTAAGTATAAATTTGGGTCAATTTCAAATAACCATAACTCTTAGATCAGGATGTATTTGCTGTTAATCAAGGTACCATAGGAAAGACTTTGAAGTATTTTACCAATACCATCAAGTTTGCGCGATTTCAAGTTTGTATGAAGAAGATATGTTCATTTGAAGTTGGGATGTCTGAATAAAGAAAGTTAACTAGATTTTAAAGGGGTATTTTGGTCTTTTCATAACCCAATTAATATATGTCATATTTAGTAATATATTTGTGGTGCAGTATACACTCTCAAATTTTACGCTAGGGTTTTTAGAGAAAGAATTAAAGAGAAGAAAAGAGGATAAATGTCAAGTGTTCTTAGATATTTCTTGCGGAATCAAAGTCGTTTAACCAAGGGTTGATCTCTAAAGATGTATATCAGCATATTTTCAGAATTGTATGTGTAGCCAATCTGTGTTTAAAAAAACAGAATTACTGATTGTGACAAAACTTTGCTGATACACAAAGTAACCATAGTTTACTGAATCAGAACGAAAGATTAACATAAATTAATTCAGAAAAATGAAAAATTTGTAACATACCAGAATCTAGAAAATTTGAACAGAAAAAGATGAAGTCCACTGAATTCACATTGTCCCCATAAGGAATTTATTTCCCTCTAGTATCCGAGGATTGATTTGGAATATGTCCTCCCACGATAAAATGATCCCAATCACCATCGGATAGATACCAAAATCCTGGTGTCAGCAAACCACTCAACAACTGTTAAGCACATGAAGAAATTTTTTGTAGTAGAAGAAGAAGAAATCAGAAAAATTCGTAAGGAAAAATTCAGAAGAATAAATGGTATTTATAGGAAAGAGGAATAGGTTCAAAGAGGTTGCAACCCTTTTAGAATCCATGCGACAATTAATGAAAGTTTGCAACCTTTCACACTATCTTGGCTGTTTTCGAAAGTTGTAACCTTTCCGAATATACTTTTCCAAATGGTGGAAAATAAAAATATAACCGGTAAAGATTTACATAAAATAAGTCGCATGGATCCGTGTCAAGTCGGGTTATTCAACTAAATAGTTGAAATGTTTCGGTTAATTTTAATTAAATAATTGAAAATGTTTCTGTTGTCAACTAGTTAATTGAAAAAGTTTTGGACATTTAATTAAATAATTAAAACAAACTTTGTCCAAAAAAGAGTCTCTCGATCGATCATTTTCCAAAGCTGTGGGCGTAACAAAAGCTGGGTCGAGAGAGCGATGACGGCGCGCAAGGGGTCCCTCTATTGAAACCTCTTAAAATTTAATAGGGTTTTTTCTAAATTTAAACTCTCCTATTTTTATTTTCACCACCGATGAGGGACAAATACCTTTTCATTAAAGTATAAGAGGACTTTTCAAGTTCCTAACTCTTCAAGTTCTCAACTTCTCAAGTTATTCTTTTCCATATTCCCTCCATTAATATTTCTATATACCAAAAAGTATGAGCACCAATATGTGGGAGAGTTTAGAAAACTCCCAAACCCCATAAATCATGTAGCCACCATGGGTAGAATAGGGTCATACTTTTTATATGATTACTTAGTGATTTTAACATAGACTAGTGTATCCACTTAATAGACAGGTTCTATACCCTCGAAAATGTATAGGATGACACTGAAAGCGCGAGGTAAAATGTTGTATCATCACATAACTCTTTAAGTTATTGTTATCGGTTAGAGAAACTCCCCCATAAGTATTTTATATTATTACATACACATAAGTAACATGTATTTTTCTATACATCTAGAGTTTATGTATTATCTTTGCATACAAACAAAATTATTATTGTATTTCTAAATATACAGAGTTGTCATCTATGTTTTGAAAGCTTTTTTTTACGTTGAGCTTATATTACTTCTATATATTGAAATATATTCAGTTCAGTTGATACTAGTTTTGTTCTTTTAGTTCCCTTTTTCAAGCATATGTCTTCTTTTAGAATTCTCCTTGCATGCTCGTACATTCAATGTATTTATTCCACTTGGATTGAATCATATTATAATGCAGATTCACGTAACAAGATCAACATCTAGTACATCGTTCATTCTAGTTGAGCTTTAAAGTTTGTTGGTGATACTCATTGATATTGGACCATAACTCTTAGATTAGGATGTGTTGGCTGTTAAACAAGGTAACATAGGAAAGATGATTGAATTATCTTATCAATGTCATCAAATTTGCGCAATTTAGAGTTCTTATAAAGGAGATATGAGTATTTGTTGTTGGGATACAAGAATAATGAAAGTTAATCAGATTTTAAAAGGGTATGTTAGTATTTTCATTACCTAATTAATTTATTTCATGTTTAGAAATTTATTTGTGGTCCAGTTTACATTCTCAAATTTTACGCTAGGGGTTTTAGAGAAAGAATTAAAAAGGAGAAAAGTCAAGTGTTCTTGGATATTTCTTGCAGAATCAATGTCGTTTCACCAAGGTTTGATCCCTAAAGACGTATTTCAGTAGATTTTGGGAGTATTTTGTGCAGCCAATTTGTGTTTGAAAAAACAAAATTACTGATTCTAACAAACTCTATAGAAACAAGAAGTAATCAAAGTTTACTATATCAGTTTGAAAGATTAATATAAATTAATTAAAAAAAACTAAAATATGTAATGTACCAGAATCTAGAAAATTTGAACAGAAAAAGATCAAGTCCACTGAATTCACATTGTCCCCTTAAGGAATTTATTCCCCTCTAGTATCCGAGATTTGATTTGGAATATGTCCTCCCACGATAAAATAATCTCAATCACCATCGGATAGATACCAAAATCCTAGTGTCAGCAAACCACTCAACAACAGTTAAGCACACGAAGAAATTTTTTTTAATAGAAGAAGAAGAAATCAAAAAAATTCGTACAGAAAAATTCAGAAGAATAAATGGTATTTATAGGCAAGAGGAACAGGTTCAAAGAGGTTGCAACCCTTTTAGAATCCATACGACCATTAATGAAAGTTTGCAACCTTTCACACTATCCTGGCTATTCCTGAAAGTTGCAACCTTTCCGAACATACTTTTCCAAATGGTGGAAAATAAAAATAAAACCGGTGAAGATTTACATAAAATGTGTTACATGGATCTGTATCAGGTCGGGTTATTCAACTAAATAGTTGAAATGTTTCGGTTAATTTTAATTAAATAATTGAAAATGTTTCTGTTATCAACTAGTTAATTGAAAAAGTTTTGGACATTTAATTTAATTAATTAAATAATTAAAACAAACTTTGTCCAAAAAATAATCTCTCGATCGATCATTTTCCAAAGTCGTGGGCGTAACCAAAGCTGGGTCGAGAGCGCGATGACGACGCGCAAGGGGGTCCCTCTATCTAACCCTTTTAAAAGTTAATAGGGTTTTTTCTATATTTAAACTCTCCTATATTTCTTTCCACCACCGATGAGGGACAAATACCTTTTCATTAAAGTATAAGAGGAATTTTCAAGTTCCTAATTCTTCAAGTTCTCAACTTCTCAAGTTATTCTTTTCCATATTCCCTCCATTAATATTTCTACATACCAAAAAGTATGAGCACCAATATGTGGGAGAGTTTAGAAAACTCTCAAACCCCATAAATCATGTAGCCACCATGGGTAGAATAGGGTCATACTTTTTATATGATTAATTAGTAATTTTACCATAGACTAGTGTATCCACTTAGTAGACAGGTTGTATACCCTCGAAAATGTATAGGATGACACGTAAAGCGCGAGGTAAAATGTTGTATCATCACATAACTCTTTATGTTATTGTTATCGGTTAGAGAAACTCTCACATAAGTATTTTATATTATTATATACACATAAGTAACATGTATTTTTCTATACATCTAGAGTTTATATATTATCTTTGCATACATACAAAATTATTATTGTATTTCTAAATATACAGAGTTGTCATCTATGTTTTGAAAGCTTTTATTTACGTTGAGCTTACATTACTGCTATATATTGAAATATATTCAGTTCAGTTGATACTAGTTTTGTTCTTTAAGTTCCCTTTTCAAGCATATGTCTTGTTTTAGAATTCTCCTCGCATGCTCGTACATTCAATGTATTTATTCCACTTGGATTGAATTCTCCCCTTAAGGAAATTATTTCCCTCTAGTATCTGAGGTTTGATTTGGAATATGTCCTCCCAAAATAAAATGATCTCAATCACCAGTGTATAGATACCAAAAATCCTGGTGTCAGCTAACCACTCAACAACAGTGAAGTACACGAAGAAATGTTTTTGTAGAAGAAGCATAAATAAGAAAAATTTGTAAGGAAAAATTCTGATAAATAAGTGGTATTTATAGGTAACAGGAATAGGTTCTAAAAGGTTGCAACCTTTTTTAGAATCCATACGACTATTAATGAAATTTTACAACCTTTCAAACGGTCCTGGATATTCCTGAAAGTTGCAACGTTTCAGAATAGACATTTCAAAATGGTGGGAAATTCTAATAAAACCGGGAAAGATTTAGATAAAACAGGTCGCGCGGATCCGAGTCGGGTCGGGTTATTCAACTTAGAAGTTGAAACGTTTTGGTTAATCTCTGTAACGACCTTTTTAGTCGTTTTGAGCAGCAGATTTTATTTTTGGAAAAACAGGCAGAGATGACGGAACCCACGACGTACCGTCGAGGGGTCTCGTTTCAAAACACTTAGAAATTCTGAAATTGGGTACTAAAAATCGACTCTCTGAACTTCGTGACGGAATGGCAGGACGGACCGTCACAGGCGTGACGGACCGTCACAGAGCCTTCAGTGAAAATCCATTCTCTGAACCTTGCGACGACCTGCAGGACGGACTGTCGCAGGCACGACGGGCCGTCGCAGGTTGCATAATCCCAGTCTTGGTCGGATTTCTTTACATGTTTTAAGGGACGTTTTGTACTATTCCTACTTTAATTATAAAGTTCGAGGGTTAATGTTAATAAGTCTAATTATTTGGGGGTTAAAAGAGGTAACCTTAAGTTAATTAGAGGGTTATTATTGCCATCTTTTCTTCTTAATTATATGCTAATTAGGGTAAAAGAAAGAGGGTTTGAATAAGAAAAGTAGAAAGAACAAAGAGAGAGAGAGAGGATCGAACGAGGAAGAGAGAAAATGAAGAACAAAGCTTGGGGAGTGCAGCAAACGTACCGTCATCTTCAACTCAACCACAATTCTAGCCAGTCTTCGTCACATCGGATCTTCAGGGTGAGCTAATGCTTCTAGCTTGGACTGGATCTTCTTCCTCATGTCTTGATGCCTTGAAGTTCCAGCATGGACTAGCTTTTACTTGTTTTAGCTTTTAGAATACTCTTAGTTTAGTAATTTGATCATAGATGTTCTTATGATGATGACTTCCAGATTTTGGGGAATAATAGATGTTGAATTTTAGAAGTTAATGAATTGGATTTATTTAATGAGTTTAAGTCTTCTGCATTACTTTCTGTTGATATTATATTAAAATGTTAAGGTTTAGATTGGTTGGTTCGTTCACATAGGAGGGAAAGTGTGGGTGCCAGTCGCGGCCCGATTTGGGTTCGTGACAAATTTGGTATCAGAGCATTAGGTTTGTTGGTCTCACACACAAGAACGAGTCTAGTAGAGTCTTAAGGAACGGTAGGGGGATGCCTTTACTTTTCTTTTAGAGGCTATAAGACTTTAGGAAAATTCCATTCTTTCATTCTTTCTTTCGTGCTATTACTTGGGTCCAATTGGTATCTAGGTGATACAAATTTTTATCTGACCATCTTCACTCTATTTTGCAGATGGTTAGAACTAGAGCAACGACTGCGCCAACATCAACATCGGCAAGACAAGAAGCGTCTGAGCCAGCCACTGGGGCTGTAGCTCGAGGAAGAGTAACGGCAAGAGGTCGTGGAAGAGGTCGTGGGAGGACGTCCTCTAGAGGAAAAGGACGAGCACCTAGCCCATCTGATACTATGGCAGTGACTCCTCCACCGACTGAGGAAGTTGTAAGAGAGGGTGAGGAAGGGGAGAATTAACAAGTGCAAAATGAGGAATTGCCACCCCAACCTACCCCAGAGATGATCAATCAGGTTCTCGCTTGTCTTAGTGGGTTGTCTAATCAGGGTCAGGCACCTCCAGTGTTTTCTGCACCAACACGTCCAGTTTCAGAGGTACAACATGCAGCCACTGTGGCTCCTCGTATGGATGCCTCATTGGACATAGGCACGTTTCAATGTCTGACTACTAGGCCTATAATGACAAATGATCAGCATGAACTTTTCAGTAAGTTCTTGAAATTGAAACCTCCAGTCTTCAAGGGTGCTGAATCTGAGGATGCTTACGATTTTCTGGTTGACTGTCATGAGCTACTACACAAGATGGGTATAGTAGAACGGTTTGGTGTTGAGTTCGTGAGTTATCAGTTTCAAGGGAACACCAAAATGTGGTGGCAGTCACATGTTGAGTGTCAACCAACAGAGGCAACACCTATGACTTGGGCCTCATTCTCTAGCTTGTTTATGGAGAAGTATATCCCCCGGACTTTGACGGATAGGAAAAGGGATGAGTTCTTGAGCCTAGAGCAAGGTAGGATGTCGGTCAATGCATATGAGGCTAGGTTTCGCGCACTATCCAGGTATGCCACTCAACTTTGTTTTAGCCCACAAGAGCGGATTCGCCGGTTTGTGAAGGGGTTGAGGTCAGAGTTGCGGATTTCGGCCTTACAGGTAGCGGCTACGGCAAAATCCTTCCAAGAAGTGGTAGACTTCATGATAGAGGTGGAAGGAGTGAAGCCTGATGACTTCACCTCGACATCGACATCAAAAAGGTTTTGAAAGGGAGGTGAGTTTAATGGTTCTTACCCTAGAGGGCAGGGTTCCGGAGGTTACTCAGTCCGACCAATTCAGTCTTCACTACAGACTGTAGTTGGGGGTCCACCTCAGACCAGTCAAAACTTCCTTGAGAGACCTATGCATGAACCCAGAGAGTGCTGTGGATGTGGGGAGACTGGACATATTAAGAGATATTGTCCAAAACAGAGTTACCGACCCCCAATAGCTAGAGGTAGAAGTGGTTATGGAAGAGGCCGTCATTCTGGATGACGCGGTGGTCGAGGTAATGGTGGTCACCAAAACGGCCGGGGTGATGGGCAACTGGAGCCACTACGTCACAACATGGTAGGGGCAACAGACAGACAAGTAATGGGGCCCATTGCTATGCTTTTCCTGGGAGATCTGAAGCGGAGACATCAGATGCTGTCATCACACGTAATCTTTTGATTTGTGATTGCATGGATTCTGTATTGTTTGATCCTGGATCAACATTTTCTTATGTCTTCCTCATTTGCTAATGGTCTAAATTTACATTGTGAATTACTTGACATGCCTATTCATGTTTCTACTCCGGTGGGTGATCTGTGGTAGTTGAAAAGGTATATAGGTCTTGTTTGGTGAACTTTGTGGGGAGCAACACTTATGTAGATTTCATTATACTATAAATGATTGATTTTGATGTAATTCTGGGTATGACTTGGCTTTCTCCTCAATTTGCGATCTTGGATTGTAATGCTAAAACGGTGACGTTAGCCAAGCCTGGGATAGATCCGTTAGTGTGGGAGGGTGACTACACTTCCAATCCGGTGCGTATCATCTCCTTTCTTCATGCTAAGAAAATGGTTAGTAAAGGGTGTTTAGCTTTCTTGGCACATCTCAAGGATGACACTACCCAAGTACCCTCGATTGAGTCAGTTTCGGTAGTCCATGAGTTTTTGGATGTGTTCACTGCAGATCTTCCTGGTATGCCACCGGATAGGGATATTGACTTCTGTATTGATCTTTAACCGGGTACTCGCCCCATTTCTATACCCCCTTATAAAATGGCCCCCGTGGAGTTAAGAGAGTTAAAAACCCAACTTCAAGAGTTGTTGAGCAAAGGCTTCATTAGACCAAGTGGATCTCCTTGGGTGCTACGGTTTTGTTTGTGAAGAAGAAGGATGGGAGTTTTCGGATGTGCATAGACTACCGGCAGTTGAACAAGGTAACCATAAAAAACAAGTATCCTCTTCCTCGCATTGATGACTTGTTCGATCAGTTACAAGGTGCTTGTGTCTTCTCTAAGATTGACTTGAGATCCGGTTATCATCAATTGAAAATACGGGCAACGGATGTGCCAAAGACTGCTTTTAGAACCAGGTATGGGCATTACGAATTTGTAGTGATGTCTTTTGAACTTACGAATGCCCCTGCTGCTTTCATGAGCTTGATCAACGGGATTTTTAAGCCATATCTGGATCTCTTTGCGATCGTAGTCATTGATGATATATTGGTATACTCAAAGAGCAAGAAGGAACATGAAGAGCATTTGAGAAGGGTATTGGAAATGTTGAGGGAGAAAAAGCTTTATGCCAAATTCTCCAAGTGTTAGTTTTGGCTAGATGCAGTGTCCTTCTTGGGGCATGTGGTTTCTAAGGATGGGGTGATGGTTGATCCTTCTAAGATTGAGACAGTGAAGAATTGGGTAAGACCTACTAATGTGTCAGAAATAAGGAGCTTTGTTGGGTTAGCTAGCTACTACCGCCGATTTGTCAAGGGATTCTCTTCTATTGCTTCCCAACTGACGAACTTGACTAAGCAAAATGTCCCATTCGTATGGTCGGATGAGTGTGAGGAAAGCTTTCAGAAGCTCAAATTTCTGTTGACTACTGCACCAATTCTCACCTTGCCAGTGGAAGGTAAGAATTTCATTGTCTATTATGATGCATCCTATTCGGGTTTGGGTGCAGTGCTAATGCAAGAGAAGAATGTGATTGCTTATGCTTCAAGATAATTAAAAGTGCATGAACGTAACTATCCAACTCATGATTTGGAATTGGCCGCGGTAGTGTTTACATCAAAGCAATGGAGACACTATTTATATGGGGTTAAATGTGAGGTCTATACAGATCATCGTAGCCTACAGTATGTCTTTACTCAGAAAGATTTGAACTTGAGACAGAGGAGATGGATGGAGGTACTGAAGGACCACGACATCACTATTTTGTATCATCCGGGGAAGGCGAATGTTGTAGCGGATGCTTTAAGTAGAAAGGCAGGGAGCATGGGAAGTCTAGATCACTTGAAAGTTTCTAGACGCCCATAGGCTAGAGAAGTTCAGATTCTGGCTAACGACCTTATGAGATTAGAAGTAAATGAGAAGGGAGGATTGTTGGCTTGTGTGGAGGCAAGATCTTCTTTTCTTGACAAGATTAAGGGAAGGCAGTTTAATGATGAGAAATTGATCCGGATCCGAGATAAAGTGTTGCGAGGAGAGGCTAAAGAAGCGACGATCGATGAGGAAGGTGTTTTGAGGATTAAGGGAAGGGTGTGTGTACCCCGTTCGATGATTTGATCAACACCATTCTTACAGAGGCTCATAGTTCAAAGTATTCAATACATCCGGGTGCAACCAAGATGTACCGTGACCTAAAGCAACACTTTTGGTGGAGTAGAATGAAGCGTGATATTGTGGATTTTATTGCCAAATGTACAAACTGTCAGCAAGTAAAGTATGAACACTAGAGGCCCGGAGGAACACTTCAGAGAATGCCCATTCCTGAATGGAAGTGGGAAAGGATTGCAATGGACTTCGTGGTTGGTCTTCCAAAGACATTGGGAAAGTTTGATTCCATTTGGGTGATTGTTGATAGGTTAACTAAGTATGCTCATTTTATTCCGGTTAAGGTGACTTACAATGCCAAGAAGTTAGCCAAGATCTATATCTCAGAAATCGTTCAATTGCATGGGGTTCCACTATCCATCATATCATATAGAGGTACGAAGTTTTATTTCTAAATTTTGGAAGACATTGCATTAGGAATTGGGTACTAGGTTGGACCTTAGTACTGCGTTCCATCCTCAGACCGATGGTCAGTCTGAGAGAACGATTCAAGTGTTGGAGGATATGCTTCGCGCATGTGTGATAGAGTTTGGTGGCCATTGGGATAGCTTCTTACCCTTAGCGGAGTTTTCATACAATAATAGCTATCACTCAAGCATTGATATGGCTCCATTTGAAGCATTGTATGGTAGGAGATGTAGGTCCCCCATTGGTTGGTTTGATGCATTCGAGGTTAGACCTTGGGGTACTGATCTTTTGCGGGATTCGATAGAGAAAGTGAAATCTATTCAAGAAAAGCTTCTAGCGGCGCAAAGTAGGCAAAAAAAATATGCAGATCGAAAGGTTAGAGACTTAGAGTTCATGGAGGGTGAACAAGTCTTGTTGAAAGATTCGCCAATGAAAGGGGTGATGCAGTTTGGTAAAAGAGGCAAGCTAAGCCCAAGGTACATTGGTCCCTTTGATGTACTTAAGCGAGTAAGGGAGGTGGCTTACGAGTTAGCCTTGCCTCCAGGGCTGTCCGGAGTACATCCGGTATTCCACGTGTCGATGTTGAAAAGATACCATGGGGATGGAAACAATATTATTCGTTGGGATTCAGTCTTGCTTGATGAAAATTTGACTTATGAGGAAGAGACTGTTGCCATTCTAGATAGAGAAATTCGCAAGTTGAGATCAAGGGAGATGGCATCCATCAAAGTTCAATGGAAGAATCGACCCGTTGAAGAAGCCACTTGGGAGAAGGAGGAAGATATGCGAGAAAGATACCCATATCTGTTTACAGATTCAGGTACTCCTTTTCGCTCTTGTTTTCCTTCTTGTGATCGTTCGGGGATGAACGATGGGTAAATTGGTATCTATTGTAACGACCTGTTTAGTCGTTTTGAGCAGCAGATTTTATTTCTGGAAAAACAGGCTGAGATGACGGAACCCACGACGGACCGTCATGGGCACGACGGACCGTCATGGGCACGACAGACCGTCGAGGGGTCTCATTTCAAAACACTTAGAAATTCTGAAATTGGGTACTGAAAATCGACTCTCTGAACTTCATAACGGAATGGCTGGACGAACCGTCACACGCGTGACGGACCGTCACAAAGCCTTCAGTGAAAATCCATTCTCTGAACCTTGCGACGACCTGCAGGACGGACCGTCGCAGGCACGACGGGCCGTCGCAGGTTGCGTAATCCCAGTCTGGGTCGGATTTCTTTACACGTTTTAAGGGACGTTTTGGACTATTCCTACTTTAATTATAAAGTTAGAGGGGTAATGTTAATAAGTCTAATTACTTGGGGGTTAAAAGAGGTAACCTTAAGTTAATTAGTGAGTTATTATTGCTATCTTTTCTTCTTAATTATATGCTAATTAGGGTAAATGAAAGAGGGTTTGAATAAGAAAAGTAGAAAGAACAAAGAGAGAGAGAGAGGATCGAACGAGGAAGAGAGAAAACGAAGAACAAAGCTTGGGGAAATTGCTCGCTTGATCACTAATCTTCGGTGGAGGTAGGTTATGGTTTTTATACTATTCGTAGTAAACTATTAATAGCGAATGATATGTATGGGTAGTATTGTAAGCCCTTCTATATTCTTAATTGTATGCTTGCATGAATGTGATTATGTAATTGTGATAAAATAAGCATGATGAAGCTATTGAATCCTAAATCTTGAAAAAGAAACCCTAATCTACTTTGTTAATGATGATGCCTTGGTATAAAGGAAGACTTGATGAACGAAAGTAGTGAGATTAGGGGATCGGGTGCCACGTTCCGGTACCAGGATAGTATATGAGGATCGGAGTGTCATGTTCCGACACCAGGATAGTATATGGATCGGATGCCACGTTCCGGTACTAGGATAGTATATGAGGATCGGAGTGTCACGTTCCGACACCAGGATAGTATATGAATCAGGTGCCACGTTCCGGTACCAGGATTAGTTTATGAGGATCGGAGTGTCACGTTCCGACACCAGGATAGTATATGGATCTGGTGCCACGTTCCGGTACCAGGATAGAATATGGATCGGGTGTCACGTTCCGACACCAGGATAGAATGAGGATCGGAGTGTCACATTCCGACACCAGGATAGTATATGAGGAGCGGGGTGTCACGTACCGACACAAGAGGAATAAAGATAATGAATCTTGAAGGATGTTAATATACTCAAATCTAATGAACCTAATTCCCAAATGAGTATGATGAGGAGGTGTGAGTCCTCATTGATGAGCTTGGTGTTGTAACCAAGGGTTATGGTAATTGTAAATGCTGCATGCTAAGGATATTAGTTGATTTTATGATATTACTTAATATATAATGTTTTTTATTTTGAGTTGGCCGATGATACCTACTCAGTACTTGTGTTTGTACTGACCCCCTACATTTATGTTTTCTTCTTGTTTATTTGTGAAGTGCAGCAAACGTACCGTCATCTTCAACTCAACCGCAATTCTAGCCAGTCTTCGTCACATCGGATCTTCAGGGTGAGCGAATGCTTCTAGCTTGGACTGGATCTTCTTCGTCATGTCTTGATGCCTTGAAGTTCCGGCATGAACTAGCTTTTCCTTGTTTTAGCTTGTAGAATACTCTTAGTTTAATAATTTGATCATAGATGTTCTTGTGATGATGACTTCCAGATATTGGGGAATAATAAATGTTGAATTTTAAAAGTTAATGAATTGGATTTATTTAATGATTTTAAGTCTTCCGCATTACTTTTTGTTGATATTATATTGAAATGTTAAGGTTTAGATTGGTTGGTTCGCTTACATAGCAGGGAAAGTGTGGGTGCCAGTCGCAGCCCGGTTTGAGGTCGTGACAATCTCAAAAAATAAATTGAAAATATTTATGTTATCTAATAGTTAATTGATGGTTTTGTCTATTTTAATTAATCCAATTTATTAAAGTAATAATTAAATAAATAATTAAAATAAATTTTGTCCAAATTTTTTCGATCATTTTCCAAAGCCAAGCCAAAGCCAAGCCGAGCAACTACGATGGCGTGAGGGGGTACCTTTTCCAACGCTTTTAACAATTAATAGGAGTGTTTCTATATTTAAACTTTCCTATTTCTCTTTCGACCAATGATGAGGGATAAATGTCTTTTCATTAAAGCATAAGAGGACTTTTCAAGTTCCAAACATTTCAAGTTCTTCTCTTTTAATCTTCCTTACATTTCGCATTAATTATTTCTACATGCCCAACAGTATGGGCACCAATATTGGGGAGAGTTCACACAAATCCCAACCCCCATAAATCATGTAGCCACCATGGGTAGAATAGGGTCAGACTTTTTATATGATTCCTTAATGCTTTTTATAATAGACTAATGTATCCACTTAGTGGTCAGGTTCTATAACCTCAAAAATGTTTAGGACAACATTGAAAGCACGAGGTAAAATATTGTATCATCACATAACTCTTAATGTATTGTTCTCGGTTAGAGAAGCTTCCAAAACAACTTTGAACAAATTCAACAAAATCCATCAGGAACTATATGTTCAAGAACAAAAATTCACCTAATGTAATCATGATTGGCGTGTGGGTGAACGAACCTAACATATGTTATCTCACATACCTCGTTGGTCTAACTCCTTGATAAAATCTACGATCTTAGCTTTGAGAATTTGATTATTTTCGCTTCTTCTTCTCTTTTTTCCTCTTCTTTTATCTTCTCTTAAAGCCTAACTCAAATTTCAAAAGTGTAAACATAAGAAATTACATTTAGACCCCAAATAATTAAAAAAAATAATAATCAAGTCATGGGGTTGTAAAAAGACTACAATTCCCTTCAAAAAATCGGATTAGACTTTCCTTATCAAAACAATCTGACTTCAAATGGACATGTCTCGCTCATACTAACTCAAAATTGAGCAAACTCAGAGGGATTGGAAAGATAATTCATTGATCAAGTATATGATAGATCAAAGAACACATATATCATCTTGAGCTAGTATTTACGGTCATTTGAATTTGACCAAAAACTTCTACTTCAATACATTGACCATGTTTCCAGTTTTTTCCATCCTACAAAAAATGACTTTTTCTAATTCTAGTTCTTTTTAATTCTTTTAAATAAAGAGATATGAAATCATATATTGCTTGACCAATCATTTGTTTTACATGTGTATTTTAATAGAATAATTTAATGTGAATATATGAACAACATCATATATGGTGAAAAATATTTTATTTCTTTATGTTTCTTATCTTTGTAGAATTTTTATCTTCTCTTTTTGTGTCATATACAGATAATATATTTGTTGTCTAATTAAAGTATCTCGTATTTAGTATATAATAGAAGTTGTCCCGTGATATGAAATATTACATTTTTTTAATAAAAATTGATTGATGAATAAAATTTAACATATTACTTACAGAATCTTTGATTAGATTTAAAATCATTTTATGGTTAATCCGTGTTTTCTTATCTAATTTTATATTACTAGCAAGGAGTGTATATTGTGACATGACATTTTTTTAAATTAAAATAAACTCAAAATAACTGTATATTCATACTTAGAAAATTGTTACTCAATTAAAATATACAAACTAAAAATATATATGTAACAAAATTATTAGCCAATAAGAAGGAAGACGAAAGACTTGTTCATGCTATACACACTTTAGTGTTACATTTGATTGAAATCTTGTCAATAGAACTCTACATTCTCCTTCCACTTCCATATATATCAAATAAATATTTATCATCATGTCTATATTACCATATTGTAAGAAAAACATATAGTCTATTTTTAAAATAGTGCATTTAGCATTATAACTAATAACTCAATGGACTACATTGATGCTCGCTCAAAGAAACTGCTTTGTTTGAGGGTAAAATGATAAAAAAAAAATTTAAAGAAAGATAATAATGTGCCTTCTTGTATTTGTTTTTTTACTATCGACTCAATCACAACTTGATATATTAATTTTATTTGATAAATAATCTCTAGTGTGTGTATTTGTCATTGTTCACTCGCTAGTGAATAGCAATAATTAAATTCTTTCTCGAATGAAACACAAAAGAAATTAAATGAAAAACAAACAAGAAAAACAAATGAAAATTCTCACATGCTATGTATAGAACTTTTCTATGAGAAACAAAATTCAAAGTTAAATGCACATTTCTTTTTCTTTTATTTTTTCTTATTTAACAGAAATGCAAATACCTAAAGTTCCATGCCAAGAACATCGGAGAACTATATACATGGATTGTAAATGAATCATTTATGAAAATTTAAATGATGACATGCTTGTTGTATCTTTAAAAGGAGTATTGTCTGCATATTCATATAAACAACACAATCTCTCTTTTGAGGAAGAAATAATATCCTGCACGTCTAAAATTTTTGTTTTTTTCATTAATCTTTATCTCTTTCTCTAACATATATTATATACCTTAACCAATAACATTTCAATAAATCTGTTGTTTCGTTATATATTTATGAAAATGTTATCATCCATATTATCTCAAATTCCAGTTATAGTCTATGATTTAAAGCTTAAGCTACTTCATTTTCCTTGAAAAATAATATGAAATTTTCAAGACATATATATTTGAAGAGTAGGTGTAATGAATTCTGGCATCATCAGGTCAAGTTACATCGTATAAACATTCATTTGTCATAATAGATAATTAATAATTTCTTTTTTAAATAAAAACTACAAATCTCACTTTTAAAGATTTTTCAGCAGATATCTTTTAGATAACCTAACTGATGTAGGGTGACAAAAATTACTTGATATAGCATATGATACTTAAACTCACGTATTTTATGTATCAAACTATATATTCTTTTAAGATTTTTGATGACTACTAATTATTATAATGATTAAATATGGACGAATGTCTAGAGACTTTGATGTTATTATTTTTGTTATATCTTTCTTCTAAAGAATTAATAGTTTTAATACCTTTAAAATCTATCTATTTTCTAGTATTTACCACATAAGGGAGGGGGGCGAGGGAGGGTAAAAACTATATATCAAAATAAGGAAGTTCAGGGGATAATTAAAGCTACTTATAGTAATTTAGAAAATCTAAACAAAATGCCCAGTGCACATTGCCTTTTGCTCTAATAATTTTGTAAAACTAAAACAACAAATCATATTGAAACAAAAAAATTAAAATAGCTAGTGTAACAAAAAGAACATAACACTACAAAGTATCAATAAAACAAAATATATGAATAACTTGAAAGTACGGGACTAGAGAATATTCATCAAAAGCAAAAAACAAAATAGTAAAATATATTGTTACAAGTTTCAATTACTAGATATCTTCATTATCTTCCTCTTGTTGTGGAAGGTTGAGATCTGAACAATGATACTACACAAAAGGAACCACCTCATCGTGTATAGCTGGACGTTATTCTGCAGCAGAAACAACAGCAACAATAATTTCCTCTCCTACTTGTGCTTCCTCGTCCTGTAGAACCTCTTCTACCTCGCCATTTGGTTCTTCATCAATGGTCAAGTGTATTCTAGAAAGAACTGTAGTTATATTTCAAGGAATAAGTTATAAATTAAGTATTTTAAATTTAGTAATACATCATACACCAAGACAAGGATTTACCTTGATGAGTGACATTTTCTACCAGCATCTGATCATTCTAGTTGTAAGTAAAATTCATGGCCATTACATGATCATTGATATTACCTCTCTTGTTTTTCATATATCAAAGAAAGATATGTTAGGACCGTAAATATGCAGGTGTAAACGCGGAAGCTAGCAAAGCAAACCTCGAAAGACCACAAGTAAGAAGACAACGAGAAATATACCAAATGACACAAAGATTTAACGTGGTTCGGTCAATCGACCTACGTCCACAAAGGAGATGAGAAATCCACTATAAATATGAGATTACAAAATACGTAGGGAAACAACCTCAACCAATTCACTCGGAATACATGAGAGGTTCACAAATTCTCCCTCTAACCAAAACTCTCAAAGCCCTTAAAACTACATTGTGAATGCTAATTAAGTTAGAAGGAACATGCCTCTATTTATAGAGTCCTAAACTTTTTCCTACCAAAAAAAGAATAGTCAATTCAAAACCTTTTCCTAAAAGGAAAACCTATTTATGGTTAGAAATCAGGGTGAATAAAATCCAACAAATCTCCCCCTTGGCCTGAATTTCTGACAAAATAAATTTGTCCACCTTCTTTACTTAATCTTCAACAACTTGCTTCTCCTCTCCATAATCTCCTTCACAAAATTTATGTCTCAACACAGAGAACCTCTCTGAAACAATTTCTCCAACAAAATCTTCATTACTGTCAAAAAGGTTATGGGTAGAACTACATCCGTCAAGATGAACGCCTCTTTCTAACTTGGTTCAATCTTCGATTATCGAACCACTACACCTGACTCCATCATTGAATCTGGCTCTTATACCACTTGTTAGGACCGTAAATAAGCTGGTGTAAACGGGGAAGCTAGCTAAGAAACCCTCGAAAGACCACGAGTAAGAAGACAACGAGAAATATATCAAAAGACACAAAGATTTAACGTGGTTCGATCAATCGACCTACGTCCACAATGGAGATGAGCAATCCACTATAAATATGAGAGTACAAAATACAGAGGGAAACAACCTCAACCAATTCACTCGGAATACATGGGAGGTTGACACAAGTGATAACGTATCAAGCTTGTGACTCACAATTTCTCCCCCTGACCAAAACTCTCAAAACCCTTAAGACTACATTGTGAATGCTGATTAAGTTAGAAGGAATATGTCTCTATTTATAAATCCTAAACCTTTTGCTACCAAAAAAGGATTAGTCAATTCAAAACCTTTTCCTAAAAGGAAAACCTATTTATGGTAAGAAATCAGGGCAAATAAAACCCAACAAATCTCCCCCTTGTCCTGAATTTCTGAGAAAATAAATTTGTCCACCTTCTTTACTTAATCTTCAACAACTTGCTTCTCCTCTCCATAATCTCCTTTACAAAATTTATGTCTCAACACAGAGAACCTCTCTGAAACAATTTCTCCAACAAAATCTTCATTACTGTCAAAAAGGTTGCGGCTAGAACTACACCCGTCAAGATGAACACCTCTTTCTAACTTGGTTCAATCATCGATTATCGAACCACTATACCTGACTCCATCATTAAATCTGGCTCTGATACCACTTGTTAGTAGCGTAAATAAGTAGGTGTAAACGCGGAAGCTAGCAAAGCAAACCTTGAAAGACCATGAGTAAAAAGACAACGAGAAATATACCAAAAGACACAAAGATTTAACGTGGTTCGGTCAATCGACCTACGTCCACAAAGGAGATGAGCAATCCTCTATAAACATGAGAGTACAAAATACAGAGGGAAACAACCTCAACCAATTCACTCGGAATACATGAGAGGTTCACAAATTCTCCCTCTAACCAAAACTCTCAAAGCCATTAAAACTACATTGTGAATGCTAATTAAGTTAGAAGGAACATGCCTCTATTTATAGAGTCCTAAACTTTTTCCTACCAAAAAAAGAATAGTCAATTCAAAACCTTTTCCTAAAGGAAAACCTATTTATGGTAAGAAATCAGGGCAAATAAAATCCAACAAGATAGACAATTATATTAGAAATATTTTTCTACATATTTGAGTTGAGAATAAACTGAAATTAATGAGAATTTTGACCTGCTTGCCGAATATTCATAACAGTTACTTGCCCTAGTTATTGTAATATTATTAAAATTAATACTTAGTTAAAACTCATTTCCAAAAGAAATTAATTAAGGATTATTACAATAATGAATTGAAATTAAACGTGAACTAATGAAAATATTTGAATATAAAATGTAATAAAATTAATGTTTATACACCATCGCTATTTTTCTTGATACGTCATGAGATAGCATCAACCTTCTATAGAAATTTATTTTCTTTTTACTTAGAATTTAGGTTTCGTTCATTATCGTACACAACTTTTTTTACACTGTCAAATTATTTAAAGGGAACATATTTATCTTTGTTATATAATTTGACTTATTCAAAGAAAATTTTAACTGAAAACTAAATCCTAATTATAAGAAATCCAAAAAGAAAACATTCCAAAAGAATATATTAAAACTTGATATGTTTATGTCTTTTATCCCGGTAAAGGAATTGTTTAACACTAAAATTTATTCATTAATGGAGTATCTTACTCCATTTTTAAAATTAATATATTATCCCGACATCATAGTAAATCAACCTCTAAAAGTACTTCTTATCCTCGGTATTATCAATATTAAAAGAAATAATTCATCAGCATCTCAAACATCTAATAATTGCAAATTTATATAAGCAACCATATTTCTATTAGCACTAACTTAGAGTTCTTCCTTGGTACGTAATAACGATCAATGAAAATAATAAAAACACTATAAGTAGAGAATGCTAGATCCATTTTATATCAGTATTTATTTTATATGTTTAATTCAATAATGTTATTAGAGTTTACGATATAAATAAGTTGTATCAACTTTGATACATCAATATATAATATTATAGACATTGAATATAAATAACTTGTATCAACTTTGATACATCAACATATAATATTGTAGATATTGAATTTGTGTGACTCTACAAGACATGTTCAATTCGACTTGCGACTGTACAAAATGTGTTCAATTAAAATTAGGGTTTTTGGAGGCTAATCAAAACTAAACTATGGTTCATGTCTATATTATGGGTACTATATTCTCTTAAAAGACATCTTGATATCCCGCAAATTCATGAAAATATTTATAAGGAGATCAAATTCAAATCATCATAGTTTTAGAAATACTCCACAAATGGCCCTCAAATAATGGATTTGGGAGGACCAAATGTAGTCAAATATAAAATAGGTAGATTATTCCACCAAATTCAAAAAACAAAAACAATTCCAACTCACGATTATCCTTATTTCAGAAAGTAAAGATTCACGAAATTAATTGACCTTTTGAGTGTGGGGATTGAATGTTGATGTCACAAAGGGTATTATAGAATTAATCAATACAACTAAATATTCTAAGATAGTCTAGTTCATATCCAATGACACTAATCTTCTTTCGATCTCATAATATCCTAGCATGGAATCCTCCATTCCGTCACATTGATGAGTGGTAAAATTGCACTCATTTAAGGTCCATTCAACCAAATAATTTGTATCATCAATGCCTGATTTTATATTATAATTATGGAATGTTTATGATTTTAAACTATGAAGGCAATTGGACAAGGCAAGGACTGGTGTTTGAAAGAATGACAAATATACAAAACAAGGTGCAAAATAAATAGTGTGGACTGTCTAAAATGAATGGGGGGATGCCAACTAAGAACGACTTCACCAAAATGGATAGTGCAAGGCACTTGTGCTTATCAAAGAAGGTAGGTGTACTCAGTAGAGACAACAAAAGGTTGAATAAGAACAACGATCCTGACCCACATCACCTAATGTGAAAGTGTGCAAAGGAAAGAATTACTGCTTTAAAGGAGAACCAAGGTGGTACTCACTGATTGTATGAACGTGAAAGACTAACTCAATCGATTATGCCAACTGAGGTTACAACACATGAAGCCTAAAGAATCCTAAGGCGAGCTTAGGAGAGAAGAGTGATTCACTTAGATGATCTAGCGATCCCAAATAATGTTGCTGAGTTAGTCGCAAAATGCATTTTGTCCAAATTTCAGAAAATTTTACATAACTTAGGGATACAGATTTTAGGGAGTTATATTTTGATTGTAAAAAGTTCTCTTTTGAGAATCAAGTTGAGGGTTTTTAGAGCAATTTACTTTTGAAGAACATTTTCTAGATTGTGAGATTTTACAACTTAGAGTTTAAATTTGATAAACTTAAGTTGCATCCAAAGTTTGTTTACTTTTAGATGCTTGATTTCAAGCCCCCCTTATTTATGGAAGGTATAATTTCTTTGTTTTTTTGTGATGTGAGGCTAAAACCAAAGATCTAGGGGTGCTCAGATGGGGTTGGGTACTGATTTAATGTAGTAGTTATTGTGATATGTTTTGTTTTGTTACTGTTTATACTTGAATATTATCTATTTACCATGGGGTTAGCTGAAGGGTTATGTTCAAAAACTTACTTCCTACTTAAAATCTCCAATTGATGCTCGAAAGAGATTAGTTGGAGTGGGTAATTATTTCAATACTATAAATTTAGGTTTGACATCTATGACTTAGTTGTAAAAGAGGTTATGGATCATATATATTTTTGGTATTTTTGAAATAGCGAATAAAGTACGATATTTAGTCGTTTAGATTGAAATTTAGATGAGACAGTAAGAAAATGCTATCTGTAATTACTTTGAGATCGAAAGAATATTAGAGTCAATGAAGATGGCTTCGCCTATTCATAAATGTTCATCATTATAGACTAGTAAAATTACACAAATGTGACATTCATTTCCAATACTCACACCCCATGATTTTGTGTCAAATCTTGATTTGTCATGACCAAGGGGTATACTCTAGATGTAACAGCGTATAGGACCCCGAGAAGACTCATAAATCCACCTAGAATTAATAACATAGTAAATATAATAAAGCAAATAAAGATAACATTTCAAGTCTAAATTTTAAAAAAATATTGTGGAAGTCTAAACACATTGCCTCAATAGCTATCTAATACAATAAAATGAAATTGGTCTTATAACAACCTGTTTAGTCGTTTTGAGCAGTAGAGTTTATTTCTGGTAATAGCTGTCTGGGTCGACGGATCCCACGATGGACCGTCATGGGCACGACGGACCGTCGAGGGGGTCTCGTTCCAAAACATTTAGACTCTGGAAATTTAGGTACTGAGATCAACTCTCTGAACTTTGCGACGGAAGAGCAGCACGGACCTTCGTAGGCACGACGGACCGTCACAGGATCTTAAATGAAATTGAGTCTCTGAACTCTGTGACGACTCAGCATGACGGACCGTCGCAGGCACGACGGACCATCACAGGCTGCGTAACCTTGACTGGGTCCGATTTATGTTAAAAGTTTTAAGGGGTGTTTTGGACTATTCCTACTTATAATTATAAAGTTAGTGGTTGAATGTTAATAATTCAATTACTTGGGGGTTAAAGGAGATAACCTTGAAATAAATAGTGGGTTACTTCTGTCATCTTTTATACTTAATTATATGGTAATTAGGGTAAAAGAAAAAGAGTTTTAATAAGGAAAAATAGAAAGAACAAACAAGGGAGAAACACACGAGAGAAGAGAGAACGAAGAGGAAAGCAAAGCATTGGAGAAGTAGATTTCTTGATCACAATTTTTCGGTGGAGGTAGGTTATGGTTTATGCTATTTCATAGTAAACTCTTAATAGCGAATGATATGTATTGGTAGTATTGGAAAGTCTTCTATATGCTTAATTGTATGCTTGCATGATGTGATTATGTAATTGTAATGGGTTGGAAAGATGAGGTTGTGAATCTTAAACCTAAAACCCTCTTTGTTAATGATGATGCCTTGGTATAAAAGAAGGCTTGATGAACTAAAAGAATGAGGTTAATGGATCGGGTGTCACGTTCCGACACCAGGATAGTATTAGTGGATAGGGTGTCACGTTCAGACACCAGGATAGTATTAGTGGATCAGGTGTCACGTTCCGACACAAAGATAGTATTAGTTGATCGGATGTCACGTTCCGACACCAGGATAGTAGTAGTGGATCGGGTGTCACGTTCCGACATCAGGTTAGTAGAGGATCGGAGTGTCACATTCCGACACCAGGATAGTATGAGGAGGATCGGAGTGTCACGTTCTGACACCGTGATAGTAAAAAGAATGAATCTTGAATTATGTTAATATACTCAATTTAAAGAACCTATTTCCCAAATGAGTATAGTGTGGAGGCGTGAGTCCTCATAGATGTGCTTGAGTTATGGCCAATGGTTATGGTACTTGTTGTTGTTATCTATTGAGTATGGTAGTCGATTTTATGTTATTATCTGATATGTATTGCTTTCTATTTTGAGTTGGCTGATGATATCCACTCAGTACTTGTGCTTTGTACTGACCCCTACTTGTATGTTTCTTTCTTTGTTATTTGTGGAGTGCAACAAACGTACCATCGTCTTCAACTCAACCGCAACTCTAGCCAGACTTCAGCATAATAAGACTTCAGGGTGAGCTATTGTTTCTAGCTCGGACTGGATTCTTTCCTTCGCGTCTTGATGTCTTGAAGTTCGGACATGGACCATCTCTTTTACTTGTTTTAGTTTCTTAGATACTCTTAGATTTAGTAATTTGAGCCTAGATGTTCTTGTGATGTTGACTTCCACATTTTGGGGATAATAATAAGTTTTGAATTTTAGAAGTTATTCATTGGTTATATTATTGAGTTTTAAGTCTTCCGCATTATATTCTGTTTATTATGGTTGAAATGTTGGGGTTTAGATTGGTTGGTTCGCTCACATAGGAGGATAAGTGTGGGTGCCACTCGCGGCTCGTTTTGGGTCGTGACAAACTTGGTATTAGAGCATTAGTTTCGTTGGTCTCATCACACAAGGACGAGTCTAGTAGAGTCTTCAGGAACAGTAGGGGGACGCCTTTACTTTTCCTTGAGAGGCTATAGGACTTAAGGAAAATTCCATTCTTTCTTTCTTTCGTGCTATTACTTGAATCCAATTGGTATCTAGGCGATACAAATTGGTATCTGACCATCTTCACTCTATTTCGCAGATGGTTAGAACTAGAGCAACAACTCCACCAACACCAACACCGGCAAGACAAGATGCGTCTGAACCTGCCACTGAGGCTGTAGCTCGAAGAGGAGCAGTGGCAAGAGGCCGTGGTAGAGGTCGCGGAAGGACGTCCTCTAGAGGAAGAGGACAAGCACCTGGCCCAGCTAGTAGTAGGGCGATGACTCCTCCACCGACTGAGGAACTATTAAGAGAGGGTGAGGAAGGGGAGAATGAACAAGTGCAGAATGAGGAATTACCACCCCAACCTACCCCAGTGATGATTAATCAGGTTCTTGCTTATCTTAGCGGGTTATCCGATCGGGGTCAGACACCTCCAGTGTTTTCTGCACAAGCACCTTAGGTTCCGGGAGTACAACATGCAGCTGCTGTGGCTCCCCGCATGGATGCCTCAATTGAAATAGGCACGTTTCCTTGATTGACTACAGGGCCTATAATGACAAGTGATCAGCATGAAATTTTCAGTAAGTTATTGAAATTGAAACCTCCAGTCTTCAAGGGTGCTGAATCTGAGGATGCCTATGACTTTCTGGTTGATTGTCATGAGTTGCTACATAAGATGGGCATAGTGGAACGATTCGGTGTTTAGTTTGTGACCTATCAGTTTGAGGGAAATGCCAAAATGTGGTGGCGATCGTATGGTAAGTGTCAACCAACACAGGCACCACCTATGACTTGGGCATCATTCTCTAGCTTGTTTATGGAGAAGTATATACCCCGGACTTTGAGGGATAGGAAGAGAGATGAGTTCGTTAGCCTACAACAAGGCAGGATGTCTGTTACTGCTTATGAAGCTAAGTTTCGTGCATTATCCAGGTATGCCACCCAGCTTCGCTTCAGTCCATAAGAGCGGATTCACCGTTTTATGAAGGGATTGAGGTCAGATTCGCGGCTTTCAGCCTTACAGGTAGCTGTTGCAGCAAAGTCCTTTCAGGAAGTGGTAGACTTTGTGATAGAGGTGGCGGGGGTGAAGCCAGACGACTTCACCATGGCATCGATACCTAAGAAGTTCCGCAAGGGAGGTGAGTTTAGTGATTCTTACTCAAGAGGGTAGAGTTTAGGAGGTTACCCAGCCCGACCTATTCAGTCTTCACTACAGGCTGTAGCTGGGGGTCCACCGCAG
This sequence comes from Solanum lycopersicum, assembly GCF_036512215.1. Classification (NCBI taxonomy): domain Eukaryota; kingdom Viridiplantae; phylum Streptophyta; class Magnoliopsida; order Solanales; family Solanaceae; genus Solanum; species Solanum lycopersicum. Next base: position 32,683,489 of record NC_090805.1, read on the forward strand.
ACCAGTCAGCATTTCTCTGAGTTTGGGGGTTATCCCCAGACTCCGTCATTCTCACAGAGACCTATTCTTGAACCCAGAGAGTGTTATGGATGTGAGGAGATTGGACATATTAAGAGGTATTGTCCAAAACAGAGTTACATACCCCCAATAGTCAGAGGTAGAGGTGGTCATGGAAGAGGCCGCTATTCTGGAGGACGGGGTGGCCAAGGTAATGGAGGTCACCAAATCAACTGGGGTGGCGGGCAACCTGGAACTACTGCAGCGCAACATGGTAGGGGCAACGGTAGACAGGTGATAGGGCCCATTGTTATGCTTTCCCTGGGAGGTCTGAAGTGGAGACAATCTGATGTTGTTATCACAGGTAATCTTTTGGTTTATGATTGCATGGCTTCTGTATTATTTGATCCTGGCTCCACATTTTCATATGTATCTTCCTCATTTGCTACTGGTCTTAATTTACATTGTGAATTGCTTGACATGCCTATTTGTGTTTCTACTCCGGTGGGTGAGTCTGTGATAGTTTAAAAGGTGTATAGGTCTTGTCTTGTAACTTTTGTGGGGAGCAATACTCATGTAGACTTGGTTATCTTAGAAATGGTTGATTTCGATGTAATTCTGGGTATGACTTGGATTTGTCCAAATTTTGCGATCTTAGATTGTACTGCTAAAACTGTAATGTTGGCCAAGCCTGGAACAGATCCGTTAGTGTGGGAGGGTGACTACACTTCCACTCCAGTTCGTATCATCTCCTTTCTTCGAGCTAAGAGAATGGTTAGTAAAGGGTGTTTAGCTTTCTTGGCACACCTCAGGGATGATACTACCCAAGTACCTTCAATTGAGTCGGTTTCGATAGTCCGTGAGTTTCTGGATGTGTTTCCTGCAGACATTCCTGGTATGCCACCGGATAGGGATATTGACTTTTGCATTGATCTGGAGCCGGGTACTCTCCCCATTTCCATACCCCCTTATAGAATTGCTCCTGCTGAGTTAAGAGAGTTAAAGGCACAACTTCAAGAGTTGTTAAGCAAAGGCATCATTAGACCAAGTGCATCTCCTTGCGGTGCTCCGGTTTAATTTGTAAAGAGGAAGGGTGGGTGTTTTCGGATGTGCATAGACTTCAAGAAACTAAATAAAGTAACCATTATGAACAAGTATCCTCTTCCTTGCATTGATGATTTGTTCGATCAGTTACAAGGTGCTTGTACTTTCTCAAAAATCGATTGGAGATCTTGTTATCATCAATTGAAAATACGGGAAACGGATATACCCAAGACTGCTTTTTGGACCAGGTATGGACATTATGAGTTCTTAGTGATGTCTTTTGGGCTTACGAATGCCCCTACTGCGTTCATGAGCTTGATGAACGGGATTTTTAAGCCCTATCTGGATCTCTTTGTCGTTGTATTCATTGATGATATACTGGTGTACTCGAAGAGAAGAAAAGAACATGAGGAGCACTTGAGAATTATATTGGAAATGTTGAGGGAGAAAAAGCTTTATGCCAAATTCTCCAAGTGTGAGTTTTGTCTAGATTAAGTGTCCTTCTTGGGGCACGTGGTTTCTAAGGATGGGGTGATGGTGGATCCTTCTAAGATTGAGGCAGTGAGGAGTTGGGTAATACCTACTAATGTCACAGAGGTAAGGAGCTTCGTTGGTTTAGCTAGCTACTACCGTCGATTTGTCAAGGGATTTTCTTCTGTTGCTTCCCAATTGACAAACTTTACTAAGCAGAGTGTCCCATTTGTATGGTCGAACGAGTGTGAAGAAAGCTTTCAGAAGCTCAAGACTTTGTTGACTACTTCACCAATTCTTACCTTGCTAGTGGAAGGTAAGAATTTCATTGTTCATTGTGATGCATCCTATTCTGGTTTGGGTGCACTGCTAATGCAAGAGAAGAATGTAATTGCTTATGCTTCGAGGCAATTAAAGGTGCATGAACGTAACTATCCGACCCATGATTTAGAATTAGCGGCAGTAGTGTTTGCATTAAAGATTTGGAAACATTATCTATATGGGGTTACGTGTGAAGTCTATACGGATCATCGTAGTCTATAGTATATCTTTACTCAGAGAGATTTGAATCTGAGATCAACTCTCTGAACTTCGCAACGGAAGAGCAGCACAGACCGTCGTAGGCACGACGGACCGTCACAGGGTCACAAAAGAAATTGAGTCTCTGAACTCTGTGACGACTCAGCAGGAAGGACCGTCGGAGGCACGACGGACCGTCACAGGCTGCGTAACCCTGACTGGGTCAAATTTCTGTTAAAATTTTTAAGGGGTGTTTTGGACTATTCCTGCTTATAATTATAAAGTTAGTGGTTAAATGTTAATAATTCAATTACTTGGGGTTGAAGGAGATAACCTTGAAATAAATAGTGGGTTACTTCTATCATCTTTTACACTTAATTATATGGTAATTAGGGTAAATGAAAAAGAGTTTGAATAAGGAAAAATAGAAAGAACAGAAGAAGGGAGAAACGCACGAGAGAAGAGAGAACGAAGAGGAAAGCAAAGCATTGGAGAAGTAGATTTCTTGATCACAATTCTTCGGTGGAGGTAGGTTATGGTTTATACTATTTCATAGTAAACTCTTAATAGAGAATGATATGTATTGATAGTAATGTAAAGTCTTCAATATGCTTAATTGTATGCTTGCATGATGTGATTATGTAATTGTAATGGGTTGGAAAGATGAGGTTGTGAACCTTAAACCTAAAACCCTCTCTGTTAATGATGATGCCTTGGTATAAAAGAAGACTTGATGAACTAAAAGAATGAGGTTCATGGATCGGGTGTCACGTTCCAACACCAGGATAGTATTAGTGGATCGGGTGTCACATTCCGACACAAGGATAGTATTAGTGGATCGGGTGTCACGTTCCGACACCAGGATAGTATTAGTGGATCAGGTGTCACGTTCCAACACCAGGATAGTATTAGTGGATCGGGTGTCACGTTCCGACACCAGGATAGTAGAGGATCGGAGTGTCACGTTCTGACAGCAGGATAGTATGAGGAGGATCGGAGTGTCATGTTCCGACACCAGGATAGTAAAAAGAATGAATCTTGAATTATGTAAATATACTCAATTTAAAGAACCTATTTCCCAAACGAGTTTAGTGTGGAGGCGTGAGTCCTCATAGATGTGCTTGATTTGTAGCCAATGGTTATGGTACTTGTTGTTGTTATCTGTTGAGTATGGTAGTCGATTTTATGTTATTATCTGATATATATTGCTTTCTATTTTGAGTTGGCCGATGATATCTACTCAGTACTTGTGCTTTGTACTGACCCCTACTTGTATGTTTCTTTTTTTGTTATTTGTGGAGTGCAACAAACGAACCATCGTCTTCAACTCAACCGCAACTCTAGCAAGACTTCACCATAATAAGACTTGAGGGTGAGCTATTGTTTCTAGCTCGGACTGGATTCTTTCCTTCGCGTCTTGATGTATTGAAGTTCGGACATGGACCATCTCTTTTACTTGTTTTAGCTTCTTAGATACTCTTAGATTTAGTAATTTGAGGATAGATGTTGTTGTGATGATGACTTCCAGATTTTGGGGATAATAATAAGTTTTGAATTTTAGAAGTTATTCATTGGTTATATTATTGAGTTTTAAGTCTTCCGCATTATATTCTATTTATTATGGTTGAAATGTTGGGCTTTAGATTGGTTGGTTCGCTCACATAGGAGGATAAGTGTGGGTGCCACTCGCGGCTCTTTTTGGGTCGTGACAGGTCTTAACCCATACATCATGTCAAAAACTTAAAGTAAAGAAAAAAACTAGCAATAATGAAAATTCATCCATGAAGCATGATGACTCGCTAAAGCTCGGACTCAAGTAAACCTCTAGCCATGAAACAGAGAGCCCTTACTGTCAGACCCTACATTTGGGAAAAATTAGTCAAAAGTATGTTCTAAAACAAAATAATGCATCAAGAATGATAATCATCTATAAAATATTTAAATCGTGCTAAAAGGGAATATTCTCATTGGTATGGAATGATCAAGCTAAAACATGTCTTTTGAGAGTTAGAAACATAAGTCATAAAACCATGATCAATACAAGTGAAAAAAATCTTAAAACATATTTATGATACTCCCTTGAAGTAACCTTGTGTAACACCCCAGAAGAATTTGGAAATAATACTCGAACCATCCTTCTTTGTGAGTAGGAATTTACAGAGGAATTTAAAATTTATTAATTGTTAAGGTTACTAGATGTAGCACCATGAGTTCTAAGAAGAACAAGAGATAGTTCATTCAAGTCAATTGTAAGGTTTCTTATGTTTTGGGTCAAATTCAAACAATCATAACTCCTACTACATGATGAGTTAGGTGAGCTACGGGATTGAAAATAAAATTCTTTCTGATCTTCACTCCAACTCCGCCAATTTCGAAAAATTTCAAGCTCTGGGTAAAAGGTTATGAATGATTTACTAATGACACTCAAACCTGGCAGTAGGTCTATGATGGCTCTATGTTACGTAGCCAATACGGATCTCACTCCTTCTGAAAAATTGTTCGACTCCCAGCTAATTTTATTATGACTCCAAAGGTAATCTAATTTTCTATAAACGTGTTGAAATCAATTTTTCTTAAATCAAACCCTCTCATTCACTCCTAAAATTATATATTGAATGAATTTAAGAAATGCTAAGTCTAGGGTTCATCTTCAAATATTTTCTTTCAAGTTCTTAAAGAAGATGGTTCTTTTAGGTAAGTAAGGTTGTTACGGTGTTGGAATAGTTTGTCCTACGCCCTATATCTACTATCATATAAGTGAAACAATAATCTAGGATACCTTTCTTAGATTTGAGTATTCTTGAGATAAGTTGATTTTGAGTTCTTTAGTTACTGTTTCTTTTAAAAAATCAATTATTAATTATCGAATTACTATATTGTTGTTGAAATTCTTCATATCATGAATCATAACTCTTGAATTCATAATTCAAATTCATGAAAGAGTTCAGAGTAGAGTCTAAGAAAGTCTTTGAGTTCAATTGTGAATCATTTGATATTAACTATCGATTTGAGCTAAGTTGGAGGAAGTAAGTATGAGAATGAGAACTGTTGTATTCATGATTTCTATACTATTATTTAGACCCTAGAGTCGAATCCTTCATGCCCATCCGTAAATTCTACATGAACTACATAATTTGAGTATCCTTGAAAAGAGTACTATCTTCAAGTTGTAAGTTTGAGTATTGAGTTCCTAATCAATTTTATATTATATTTTTAATCATGGGATTACTATGTATTAAAAAATAAAGTCTTGAGTTGATTTGTTCATGCTCACATAATTCCACGTGGATCCAATGAGTAAAGCAGTATAGAGATGAGTAGTATCATTGAGTCTTGACTTCAGAAAACTGAGGTTCTTTGTTTTTATTAGGATACCTAAGTTGAGCCGTTCATGTTCATAATTACACATGAACCTATGATTTGAGTTACAGATTATAAAAACATTTTTAAATCCAACACTTGAGTTCTTAAGCTGAGTTTTGAGAAATATAATTTTGAAATGTTTTTGAGAAAGAGCAAAGTAGAGTTCATTTTTTTCAAAAACATATATGTGAACGAAACATTCCCAAGAGTAATGTTATCACATTTAAGATGAGAGGAAACCTAAATTTCCAAAAGAGGTTTGTGTACAAGCCTTTTAAGAGAAAGATTTTTGAATAATAATCTCAACCCATAAAAAATGTTGTTTTTAAGCATATGAGTTACTATATTTTGGGAATAGTATTAAGCATCGATATAGGGGAGAGTTTAGATAACTCACAGTCTCCATAAACCATGTAACCAACGTGGGTAGAAAGGGTCATACTTTTTAGATGCTTCCTTAATGCTTTTTAGCATATACTAGTGGATTTACTTAGTTAAGGCGTTCTATATGACGTCAAAGTATTAGGAGAGTTTTTGTTGTATGGGCAAACGTTGTATCGTCACTAAGGCTCATTGTGGTGGTTTTTGGTTAGACAAAATACCACAAAGTTATATTATATTATATTACATAAAAAATGATTTGTTATTTTATTCTTCAATACACTGAGTTGTTTTTTAATGTTATAAAAGATTTGCATATATTGCACGTGTATTGTTTCTTTATATTGATGATTATCCATAGTTGAGTACCCAAAGTCGAGTATCATATATTTGAGTTGAGTATCTAATCTCTGAGTTGACTATCTTATCCTTAGGTATTTCTGAGTTTGAGTTGTGTTGAGTATCCTTGAGTATTCCTTGAGTTGAGTATGTTTGAAAGAGGCAAGTATTTTTCCTTTTTATCAAGTGTAAGCTAATGTTTATCTTTTAGAATTCAATTTAATTATCGTACATTCGATATACTGGGTCGTTTGTCCTGCATCCTTTCATGATGTACATACAAGATTCAGGGTCATCAACAAGATCTTTTTTTGATACCATATATAATTCGAGTTAGTTATGGTGAGCCTCCATGATTTGGGAGGATTTCATTTAGCTTTCAGTTATATCAGTTGTTAGGAAGTCGTGGGTCTTTTCCCGCTTACACCTTTGTCATTTAAATTGCTTCATTGATAGAGAGTAGAGTTTCAAAAGTGTGTTCATTTATTTATTAAATGTTTTAAAAACTTAAGTTGCCCATTATGGGACAAAATAAATATATTATATTATTAAGAGTTTTCCTTGGAGTTAAAGCTTTTATTTGATTTTTTCATTAATTTAATTATGTTTTAAGATTTGTATTTTTATGTTAGTCTGCCCCTTGTAGTCAGCCACAATGACGATTTTTTTGGAGACCAGTCGTGGTTCTCGAGTATCGGTCACGTCCAAGGTTACGCTCGGTCTGTGACACCTTGATTCCTCATAAGTTTACTTATTTTTGGGAAATATCATTAACTAACATATAAGACCATGTGGGGTATCAACATGGAATTTAATGTCTACCCCACACAAAAAAATGGGTTTCCTACTTGGCAATGAAGGACCATGAACTTCTAGCTATTGTGGATTCACTAGCTAATGTTTATCTAGACAATAATCCTATTAGGGAAGATAGGTAAGGGATTAGAAGATTTATTATAGAAAACCGACCTCTACTAACGAGCGATCCTCCTTGTCAATATACTCTCGGTGCTAAGCATTATTCCCATGGAGCAGTCATTTTCTTAACTTAGTCTTCTCATACATGGAAGGGGCGTAATCCCGCTAATCCAAGCTATGTCATTTGTCAACCATGGAAAAGTATCATTCAGTAACCAATCCAAGCTAGGTAATACATCATCCATAAAAAGGTACAATTAAGTATGTGATCCAAGATAGGTCTTATTGAATAGCTTCTAAGATCTTTGATTCATAGTTTAGTTGATAAAACCTTTCAAGCCTAAGAATCATTATGTGAGAATATCCTTTAACAAATCATGATATATTGTGTTTATGAGATATCCTTTCAAAAACACAACAATAGTTATCGTTGACACTTCACTCTAAAAGCATCCTTAAAGCTATTACATAGATATCATAGAACATGCTTATTTCATAATCTCTTATTTCAAAATTAATACCCCACATCACACCATCAAAATTGGGAATCATGGGATTTACATGGGTTCATGGGAATCATCTTAAAATCATAAAAATATTTGGGAAGAAGATTTGTTCTTCTTTTGGTGAATTGGAAGAGAATGAATTAATTTGTAGTTAAAATCACTTATATACAGGTCCTAGGTATGGTCAAAGTGACATAGTATTAGGTTAAAATAAATTCGAAAAACCCCAACTATAACTTTGATCTACAAATTTTTAGCTCATATACAAGAAATTGAGGCCACAACCTATGTGCCTCAATTCACTGACCGTAGATCCAACAAAGACCTGTTGGTCCAGGTCGTGGTTCATGGTCATCTAGGTCTAGTGTATACACAATCCATAGACCTGGTCTCACTGCAACCTTATTTTTTTGATGCCATATGCATTTATAAGGTTTTATGGTCTTCTGAATGTGTTGTTTAAACTTTTTTTTGTCTCGACTCCTATTGGTTAATCGATTGTACTTGAGAGGGTCTGTAGAAAGTGTCTCATTTCCTTATCCATAGATTTCTCTTGTTTACTTGGTAGAGCTTGATATGTTAGATTTTGATGTTTATCTTGGGTATGGATTTATTTTAGTCAAGCTATGCTTATGTTGATTTAAGAACTTTGTTTAATGAAGTTTCACTTTCCAAACAAGCCTGTCCTAGAATGGAACAGGGAATATTATATGACTAAAGGTCAATTTGTCTCTTATCTTAAAGCTACAAGGATGATTTCTAAAGGTTGCATTTACCACCTAGATAGGGTAAGGGATGTAGATTCTGAAACCCTTACTCTTAAGTCGGGCCCCATTGTTAATGAGTATCCAGAATTTTTCCAGATTACTTACCTAGTATTCATCCTGAGTATGACATAGAGTTTGGTATTGACCTTCACCAAGATATGTAACCTATTTGTTTTCCTCCTTACCGAATGTCTCCTGCAGAACTTAAGGAATTGAAATAACAATTTAAGGATTTGTTGGATAAGCTTTAGACCCGACCGAGTATCTCTCCATTGAGTCTTCCAGTTTTACTTTTTTAGAAAGAAAGATGTTTCTCTTAATATGTATATTGACTATCAGTAGTTGACTACGGTTACCATTACGAATAAGTATCATCTTCGACGGATAGATGATATGTTTGATCAACTTCAAGGAGAAAATTATTTCTTTAACATTTATCTTTGATGGGCTATCACAAATGGATGTTAAAGGAATACCATATTCCGAAGATGGTTTTTCAAAAACTGTATGGTCATTATTTGTTTTGGGGAATGTTGTTTGGGTTGACTAATACTATGGCGGTGTTTATAGATTTGATGAATAGGGTGATTAGACAATACCTTGACATGTTCGTGATTTTATTTATTTATGATATATTTATCTACTCAAGAAGTGACAAGGACCATATTGATCATTAGAGAATTATGTTGCATGTTCTTAAGGACCACCAACTCTTTGCAAAGTTTGGAAAATGTGAATTTTTTGTTACGGTTCATAGTTTTCCTTTGTTATATTGTTTCAATTAAGGTTATTGAAGTAGATCCTAAGAAGACAGATGCGGTCAAGAGTTATCCTAGACCTATTAATCCTTGGAATATTAAAAGTTTCTTGGTTAAGCGGTTACTATGGAAGGTTTGTCAAGAAAAATCTCTTGAATTGCCTATCCTTTGACAACTTTAACTCAAAAGAAGGCTAAGTACATATGATCTGAAACAGTGTGAAAAGAGATTTCAAGATTTGAGAGATAGACTTAATACGCTTGTTGTTGACTTTACCACAAGGGAGAAATAGTTTCACGGTTTATTGTGATGCCTTAAGAATTGGGTTAGGGTGTGTGCTTATGCAAAATGAAAAAATTGTTGCCTATACCTCAAGGAAACTTAAGATTCATGAGAAGAATTATCCTACTCTCTACCTTGATTTAGAGGCGGTCATTTATGCCCTAAAAATTTAGAGGCATTATTTTTATTATCTGCGTAAAGATGTGTTTGCCGACCACAAAAGTTCTCAATATGTGTTTAATAGTAAATATCTAAATCTTTGCCAAATATGGTTGCTTTAGTTATTGAAATATTATAATATGAGTGTTCTCTATCAACCCGGAAAGGAAAATGTAGTGGCAGATGCTCTTAGTTTGTTATCTATATGTAGTGTTGCTTATATGGAATATAAAAAGAAAGAGTTGGTTCTAGATGTTCATAGATTTTCCCATTAGTTGTTTAATTAGTGGAATCCACTCAGGGTGGTGTTATGGCTCGTAACAATTCTAAGTCGTCTTTTATTGTGGATGTGAAAGATAAGCAAAGTCTTGATCCAATTTCTGTAGAACTAAAAGGAGTAATGATTAAGAGATCCATTCAGGCTTTCTCCCAAGGTGGACATGGTGTAGTTAGTTATCAAGGTCGTTTATATATTCCTAATGTTGATGACTTGAGGGAAGAAATCTTGAAAAAATCCAATATTTCGTGATATTTTATTCGCAAAGAGCAACGAGATGAATCATGATTTGCGAGAAGTCTATTGGTGGAAAAGAGTGAAAAAGGATATTACAGGATTCGTGGATATATTTCAAAATTGCCAGTAAGTGAAAGTTGAGCATCAAAAACCAAGAGTTTTCTCCCAAGACATTAGAATTCCCACTTAAGTTGGAAGAGTCTAACATAAACTTTATAGTTTGTTTGCCTCGCATTCGGTGACTAAATGATTTGATTTGAGCGGTAGTAGATCGAATGATAAAATCTGTTCATTTCCTCACCGTTAAGGTTTCCTATTCGGTTGAGGACTATGCCAAGTTATACTTGAGAGAAATGTTAAAGTTGCACGGAATGCCTTTGTCCATTATTTCCAATCATTGTACCCAATTTATTTTTGAGTTTTAGAAGTCATTCTGGAAGGGTCTTAGTAGTCGTTTAAAGTTTAGTATGACCTCTCATCCCAGAGCGATGGGCAAGCGGAGAATCCTATCAAAACATTGGAATAACGTTAAGGGATCGCGTGATTTATTTTAAGAGTTATTTGGAGGACCATTTCTATTATTTTAGTATGTTAATAACAATATCTATAACTCAAGTATTGATATGACTTCATTTGAGGCCTTATATGGTTGAAGATATATATATCCCTATAGAATGGTTTAAGTTGAGTGAAGTTGCCCTCATAGGTCCTAAATTGGTAAAAGAATCCATAGAGAAAGTTTGACTTATAAGAGAAAGGTTGAAAACGATTCAAAGTTGGCAAAAGTCATATGCCGATGTGAGAAGAAGGGACATAGAGTTTGACGATCATGATTGGAATCACCTGATAATTTGGGTATAATGAGTTTTGATCAGAAGGGGAAACTTAGTCCATGACATTTAGGCGTATACTAGATTTTGAGACGTGTTAGTAAGGTTGCTTATTAGTTAGATTTTCCAAATCAGTTGGCATCAATACATCTTGTTTTCCATGTCTCTATGCTTAAGAAGTGTGTTGGAGATCCGATATCCATATTTCCTTAGATGGTTTGGGAGTTAAAGAGATTATTTCTTATGAGGAAATTTCGGTAGATATTCTAGATTGGAAAGTCAAGAGGTTAACAAATAAAGAAATAAATTTTGGGTAAATTTTTGTGGAGGAAGCACTTAGTTAAGGGTGCTACTTGGTAGTCGAGACTGATATGATGTTCCGATTTATTAATTTTTTCCTGCTACTCCTACTCTAACTTAAGGCAATGATTTCATCTTGGTTTGTTCCTTTGTTTTGTATTCATGTGTTGTACATTTTTTTAATGATTTCCTTATATTATACACGTTTATACAAAACTTGTCTTTTGAAAGAAAAATGAACTACATGATTGATTTTCCTCGTGTGTTTTGCATTGAGTATAAGTTTTATATCGACTTAATTATATGAATGTATGAACATTCTTTAGCTATGATTTTTGACAATGAATTGCATATGTGCACCATGAGATTGTGTTGAACATTCTTTTAGCTTGGACAAGGTATTTCCTCCTTTAACATGAGTAATTTTGAAGTTTGATGCGTATTGGGTTGATATATGTAGTTGAAACTTCTTTATAATGAATTAAGTCAATTTATCTTGGAGTTGATGTTTCCTCCTTGATTTTATCATTTCATACATGTTGGTATTTTACCTTACTTTCACCCATCTTATGATATTTTAAGAAGGACCTAGATTCGAGCCAATAGTTTGTCCTTAATTATATGCATTTAGATGAAGTTGCATAGTAGGTTTGGTTGTTATTCCGATCCTAATTTTTTAGACTTAGTTTAAATATAATTTGAAGACGAATAATCTCAAGGGGGAGATATTTAATGTCACTTATCCGATAGAGGACATTAGGATCGACTTCCGAAAAGCTACATGTGGCAACCACTAGGGCAACCCATGGCTCGTGGATGGGGGGACACAGACCATAGGTGTGGTCTGTAATAGATGGTACATTCATTGTCAAGGACGATCAGAACCACACCCTGACCAACAGAGCATTGGCCCCTCTTAAACACCCGACGACGGTCCACCAGGATGGGCCGTGGGTTAGTCCACGGTCTATCGAGTGAGATTTGTATGTCACAACCGATACTTATTTTTAAGGGGCACTTAGGTCTTTTCCTTAATTAATTAACTCATAAACTATATTGTTATACCCTTCATTAATAAACCTATATAAGTGTTTTGAACCCCCAAATTAGCCTGTTCAAGTCATTCGTCCAAAATCGCAAAAGAAGATCAATCTACCTCTCCAAAATATTTCTCTTTCCAGAAAAATGAAGAAGAAGAAGATGGATTCAACCTAGGGTTTCAAGTGAACTCTCAATTCCTCCATTGGATACTAGCATTTGGATTAAAAAATGTGATACTGTTCATCCATGAATTCCTTCCTTTTACTGAGTTCCAAAATTCTTTTATTTCTAAAAACAAAGTTCACCATTTAAGTTAGGGTTTTCTCTTATTATCATGGTTTCATTTCATTATTGATTTAAATGATTGAAATATGATCTTTTATGTATGAATTAATGAAATCATATGATTTTATGATTATTTCCCCTTGAATCGATGAATACTCATGTTTACAAGTTTTGAATCATATGATGTGGAATTTTGATCTTGAAGGAAGAGTTTTATTAAATCAAGCATGTATTGCTATATTTACATGAATTTATGATTAAATAAATATCTAACCGATGTTTTCGAAATGTTGATGATTTAAAGTAGACTCTGAAACTAATGACGTGAATTATGGACATATATATTTTTTTATGAAATCTACGCAAATGTTTGAAAAGTGCTTTGAGAGAAATGTATCAATAATGATGATCATTATGTGTTATTGAAAGGATTTTCTTTTATACACATAAAAGCAAGACGTGAAAGGTTTTCTCTCATAATAAAGTTTCTTAGGTTGAAGGCTTTTTCAGATAGTTTAATCAAAGACAATGAGCTATCCAAATGAAAGTTTATCTAAGGTGTCACACCCAAGAATACCCCCTACATGTAACCGGTGTCATCGTCCTCTTTGAGGACTAAGACTAGCATGTTAGATTACATCATTACATTCATAGGTCAAAATTTGTGGCAATTTAAAACTTTTTACTACTTTTACATTGATGTTTACATAGACCTCTACACACACATAATAGATATATATCGAGTATACATACACCCTTCGTATATCAAGAATACTTAGTCTTCTACTTTTATTGCACATAGATATATACAATATAACATAGTCTCAAATAGTTGTCTCATGTCATAACCATCTAATGAGGGTATATCAAATTGGGCCTAGCCCATACATCAATACAATAAGGCCACAAATAGGTCATATAATGTTTAATATAAAAATTAACAGGGAAGAAACATAAGAGTTTTAAAACTAAAGCACCATCATAGGCTTGATAGTAGCATTGACCTCAAAAATTAAGGACCTACCCAACTTGGATAAATAAGACCTCCAAGTATTCTTCAAAGTCCTCTTGAAAAGTCCTCAACAACAAAAACCTAATATGTTGGGGAAAAGGAAGAAATGGGGTTAGTACAACAATCGTAATAAGTATGAGACCATATGAAGATACATCATGAAAAACCTAAAAAGGGACATTTCATAAAGTATTCAATTTACTTTAAAAAGTTTTATGCACATTCAATAAGACCATCCCAATCAACAATACACATTCATTAAGTCATAGGCATGTACATCACAAGACCAACAAAATCAATTATAGTCAAGTCAACATGCATATCATGTAATTTAATACCTAGTCAAGTAACTCTATCATCAAGCCATAATAGCAACAAGCATGAATAAGAGTACATTTCAACACAACCAAAGCAAGACAATTACCCATGAAGCCCTATCAAGTCAACAAGTCCAATGACTAAGAAAATCCCCATAACCTTACTCAATCAAGTAACCCAACAATAATCATGACCGACATCTCACTTCACATTGAATGATATTAAAGAGTACATATCATCATACTCTAACAATGTAGAACAACACATATTCATAAGTGAAACTTATCAACATATTATATCAACAATGTGCTAGTTCAACATATACATATCATGTACCAATATAACCGTAAACATAAATAAGAACATCCTCCTAAAGTTTCCCTCAAGGAAAACTAGTGCAAGTCATAGGTAGAGTCTCATACCCCTACCTAAGCTAAGTCAACCTCTCAAGTCAACTAATTGGTTTGTACTTCATTACATCATTTTATTTTAGGGAACATTTTCCTTAACCAACATAGACTAAAATAGATAAATGTGGAATTCGATGTTGTAAAACCTTACACCGAAGAAGGTGGTCTACTGAACGATGTAAAACCAAACATAAACTTAGCTTTGTGCGTGGATCCACTAGCTAGTCTTCCTGTACGGGCAACACAGTTCAAAAACTAAGAAATAGGTATAACCCCTCTACATACCACTTGGAAATTGGAGCCTCCTCTCATCGAAGTCCATAGGATGAGTATCCCTCATAGAGAAGTCAACACCTCATGTGGAACTATAGGGTGAATCTTCCTCTACGGGAAGTCAATACCTCGATACTAAGCTAAGTCCCTTTTTGAAATGGTTTAATATCTTTATTAATATTCATAGCTTAATGTAGGTCATACGGTCTAACACTTCTATAAACATCATCATAATCATAGTGCAATAAGAATTCCATGACCATTTTCCTTTCATTACAATTCATAAAGGTGAGGTTAGCACATTAAAATATTCACATCATGATAAGATGCATTGGTAAATCATCACCACCCTTATAATATTTACATCTAAGCGAACACCTGACAAACCATAGAGAAGACATTTTAATTCAAAAACATATCAACCCTTATAATCCTAATACAAGGCATACTATGATACAACATCATGACTAAATCACAATAAACCATAATTGAAGCAAAGAGTAGGGATAACAATACTTACCAAGTCTCCTTCATAATTCATCATCAAGGTCTTACCATAAACCCGTTTAACTCAACCCAATTATGGTGCAATATCATTATATAATAATAACCAAAAAGATAACAAGGCTAATTGACTCACTATATTACAATTCATCACTACTTCGTAACTTAGGATAAGATACTAAGGTCAATTCACAACGAACTTCATAACCTAGATCGACTTCTCAAGAACTAGCGTGATTGGATTATAAATCATCCTAATTTAGTCATGATTGATACAAAAACATATTATGATAGCAATTCAACCAATAACAAATTCACTTGAACCTAGATTACTCAATTCACTTTATGATCACAACCTAGGGTTAAGGGGTAAAGGTCATCTTTTACAAACTAGACCAATCCATCAAGATATAACATAATTAAGCTAAAATACATGTTAATATATTCATATTATATAAGACAAGTCATAATCAAAGTAATTAATAAAATTAATTTCGTATTGGATTAAAATCAACTTGAAAACCCAACTTTTGAAATCAATTTGATGGAACCCTTTGTGGAAGAGGTCTCGAAAGTAAAAGAGATCCTATACCTTAATAATTTATTAATATTGATGAAGAAAATTCAATTTTTTCATTCCTTAAACCCTCCCCTAGATTATTCTTCAATGGAGTTCTTCACTAGAGAGAGAAAGAAGAGAGAAGGAAGATAGTTTTGCGTTTGGGAAATTATGAGAGCGAGGTTAGTCTAATTAGGTTAGGGAGTTATCTAGGGTGTTAAATAACTTAATTAGACCTACCTTTATCTCTAATTAACCTCATAACTAAGAAAAATTATTGATGAACTTCTGTGAAAACGTGCCATGAAAACCAGTCATCACAAACGACACCACGACTGACAGATCGTGGGTTAATCGACGACCAGTGCCCCTTCCGTGTTGCATATATCTTGGTGAGTTCATAGACTATGCAAAATGACCCTTCAAATATTTTGGCTAAGTTTTTATAAATGCTGGCCATAGAAGCCCCATCGATTGGCACACGCCCTGTCGATGGCACTCGTCTATGCACACTGCCTTGGGCAGTCCTTTGACCCCAAAATGCACCGATCTTCCTCAAGGGCCCTTTGATGGTCCTTGGGGAGTCGTGCCCAGACATTTAGACTACCAATTGACTCTAATAAATGTTAGACACCCTTCCACTAATTTTCATCAGTTTACGACTCCTAAAAGCAAGTCAAATAGGCTAAGGCACGCTAATACCTCATTGAACTAGTTTCCGAACGTCATGGAAGTTTGGGTTTCTTGACGTAAATGACTTATATTCATTGAATAGACATTGAAACAATTTCTAATCCTTTTTACACGTATGTTAGGCTCTAGAACACGTCTTAGATTTTCGAAGTGTTATATTCCCCCCCCTAGGATTATTTGTCCCCGAATGACACTAAAAATCTTTTGTAGTAAGGAATACACTCAAGACTAGCAGAACAACAAAAAATAATACATCACATCATTTACAACTTCGATCATAACATTTATACAAGGCAATTAAAACTTTAATTACCACATTTAAGGATCAAAATCACATTATGAGGAATTTCCTTCTCACAACAACCAGAGCTCAACATATCATATATGACTCAATTATGCCAAATCTGAACTTAGCAACATGCTACTAATTAATTCATAAAGATTAACCATATCAAAATTCACAACATAACTCAAGACAAGAGAAATTGCAAAATTTCAAAGTTGTAAGCACATTCCACTGTAACTTATTGTAACAACATAAAAAATACACATTTTTGCAAAACTTCACCAAAAATCAAGAAATCTAAATTATTTGTCATGATTTTCATTATTATTAATAACCTTTGTTATCAAATAGATAAGGGTAACGCGTTTTCATGTCGGCCTCGACCTCCCATTTTTCACCCTCAACTAGGTGATCTTCCATAATTTCTTTACGGAAGCCACCTCCATGTTCCTTAATTCTTTACTTGCCTATCTAGGATTTGAATCGGAATATCCTTATAAGAGAGTTTATCCTTCACAATAAGACCATTAATAGAATAAATAGACTCGAGATCAGCGATACACTTCTTAAGCATAGAAACATGGAACACTGATGAACCGAAGCCTATTAACTAGGCAACATTAACAACACTTTGCAAGATTTTATAGGGACCCACATAAAAAGGACTACTTCCCTTTTTTTCCAAATGTATTCACCCTTTTATCAAAAAGATTTTCAAATGCACATTATCACCTTCTTCAAACTCTAAATCCTCTCTCCTATGATCGACATAAGACTTTTGCCGATTATAGGTTGTTTGAAACTGGTTCCTCATGATATAAACCTTTTCCAAAGTCTTATAAATCAAATCGGGACCCAAAAGTGAAGATTCACCCACTTCAAACCATCAAATTGGGGATCTACATCTCCTACTATACAAGGCCTCATAAGGAGCCATAGATATACATGAATGGTAAATATTATTGTAAGCAAACTCCATCAAAGGAAAATACTTATCCCATTTTTCCTTGAAATTAATGATACAAGCTCTAAGCATATCCTCAAGGGTTTCAATAGTACATTCCGCTTGACCGTCAGTTTAGGGATGAAAAGAAGTGGTTAACTTCACATTGGTACCCAACCCTTTTTTGAACGACCTCCAAAACCTAAATGTAAATTGTGCACCCCTATCCTATATGATAGATAACAGAATACCATGGCGACAAACAATCTCATCTATGAAGATCCTTATATAATTTTCTGCCAAATAAGAAGACTTGACAGGAATAAAATGAGAGGATTTGATCAACCTATCCACAACCACCCATATAGAGTCATATTGCTTTGGTGTCCGTCACAAGCCTATCGAAAAATCCATATTGATCTCTTCCCAGTTCCAAGTAGGAACTTGGATTTCTTATAATAAACCACCCAAATTTTGCTGTTCGGATTTTACTTATTGGCAATTTGGACACTTAGCAACAAATTCCGCTATGTCCATTTTCAAACCTTCCCACCAAAAGACTTCCCTTAGGTCATGATACATCTTTGTCGAACCTTAATGAATGGAGTAACAGGACCCATGAGTTTCCTCAAGGATCCGGTTCCTCAAACCATCTACATTGTGAACACACAACTTGCCTTGATACCTCAAGACACCATCCCCCCCCAAGGAGAATGACTCATTAAGCTTTCCAAGAACAAATTCCTTCAACTCCATCTATGGTTGATAAAGGTGTTGTTTGACTTCACCTCAACTTCCAAAAATGACTCGGAGTTATGATGGACCATATAACCACCATTCAGAGAATCTTCCAACCTAACACCCAATATAGCCAACATATGAACATCTCTCACTAGGTCTTTCTTGGCTTCCTCTACATGAGACACACTACCCATGGATAACCAACTTAGCGCATCCGCAACCATATTGGCCTTGCCAGGGTGATAGAGAACACTCATGTCATAATCCTTCAACAATTCCATCCACCTTCTTTGTCGGAGATTTAAATCCTTTTAAGTAAACACATATTAAGACTCTTTTGGTTGGTATACACAGCAGCATGAACACCATACAAGTAATACCTCCATATTTTCAAGGCAAATACCACGGCCTCTAATTCAAGATCATGAGTTTGATAGTTTCTCTGAGCATAGGCTACTACTTTCCCATGTTGCATAAGCACACACCCTGAGCCCACTCGGGATGCATCATAATATATAACAAAACCCTCGGTACCCTCCGATAAAGTCACACTGGAGCAAAAGTACTCCTATCTGTTAAGATTTTGAAGCTTCTCTCCATGCCTCCGACCACTCTAATTTCATACGCTTATGGGCCAAAGTAGTCAAGGTAGATGAAAGTGACGCAAAACCACCCAAAACATCTGAAAATAACCTCTAGACCCAAGAAACTTCTAATGTCGATTGGAGTCAATGGTCTAAGCCAATTTTTTACTACCTCAGTGTTCCTTGGATTAACCTCCACTCCCTCACTAGAGATAATATGATCAAAAAGACACCACTGACCTCAATAAAAACTCACATTTACTATACTTGGTGAAAAATTGGATCTTCTTAAGAACATGTTACACCACCCTCAAATGGTTCAGGTAATCACCCTCATTTTTTGAATAACAAGATGTCGTCAATGAAAATAATGAAAAATGAATCTAGGTAGCTTCGAGACACCCTATTCATGAGATCCACAAATGTCGCCAGGGCATTAGTGAGACAAAAGGACATTACGAGGAACACATAATAACCATATATATTCCGAAATGACATTTTTGTTATATCCTCACCTCTCACCCTAAGTTGGTGATACCCTATATCAAGTCAATCTTAGAAAAGTAATGCCCCTTGAAGTTGATCAAACAAGTCATCAATCCGAGGGAGAAGATACTTGTTCTTAATAGTGACTTTATTGAATTGGTGATAATGAATGCACATTCTAAGGGACCCATCCTTTTTCTTTACAAATAATACCATAGCACCCCCTGGAGAAATACTAGGTCGAATGAAACCCTTGTCTAGTAAATCTTTGAGCCTTCAACTCTTTGAATTCGTCAAGAGCCATCTGATACGGAGGAAATTAAATGGGATTTGTATCTAGTAACAAGTTGATACCAAAATCAATTTCCAGCTCGGGAGTAATACTACAAAGATCATTAGGAAATACTTCCAGAAATTTCCTCACTAGGGGGACCGACTCAATGGGAGGAATTTCGGAGTCAAAATTTTGGACTCTTACTATATGGTATAAACACCCTTTAAAAGATCATTTTCTGAGATTTAAACAACAGATGATACGATTTCTAGGAATAGAATTTCCCCTTCCACTCTAAAATGGGCTCATTTGGAAAGTTAAACTTCACCACCCTTGTTCTACAATCTATAGGGGCAAAGAAAACATGCAACCAAACAATACCCAAAATTACATCAAGGTCAAATATATCAAGTTCTACTAGTTCAACATAAGTAACTATATTAGGAACCATGATAGGACAATTTCTCAAAATGCTTTTATCAATAACTGACTCACCTACCTGGGTAGTTACTATGAAGGGTTCATTTAGAATGTCGGATAAGATATCTAATTTCTTTACAATCAAGGTAGTAACAAAAGTTAATGTAGCGCCTGAACCAAGTAAAGCATATACATCAATGGAAAAGACTATCAACATACCGGCCACCACGTCGGGAGAAGTCTCTTGCTCACCACTTGACAGAAATGCATAAAAGTGATTCTTCTTCGGAGCATCATTAGAACCACTTGCTTGCCCAATCTTTCCATAACAAAAATAATTGCTCGTTCCAACTAAGAATTCACCTAAATGATCCTTTCTATACTTGGCACAAGTAGGCTTCTTGTTCGGTGAACTAGCATCTCTTTCCTTTTATGGCTAAGGGTTAGAAAACCTATAACTTTATTTTTAGGGAACTTGGAAGGAACTTGATTTGAAAACCTCTTCTTAAAACTAGGCTTGTCTTGAATCTCAAGCCTACCCCTTGAAGAACCACAATCAAAAGATCTTGCCCTCTTGACATCTCTACTCTTTCTTTTAGCCCTTGGCTCTTCCACTTGTTGAGCATCAACAATGAGATGATAAATGTTCATATTGTCATGTAGCACAGCTGAATGAAATTCCTCTTGCAAATCATCTGACACTCCCATCACAAACTAGTTCATGTTATCCATAGAATCGAAAACCAAACAAGGAGCATACTTTGACGATTTAGTGTATTTCAAAGAGTATTCAAGTACACTCATACCTCCTTGGTGAAGGTTAAGGAACTCCACCACCTTGGCTTCCCTCTTATCCCTAGGAAAGAGCTTACCAAGAAAAGCCTTCTTTAATACCTCCCAAGTCATTGCTCCACCCCTTCAAGGCCTATTATACCTCCATTGGACATGCCAAATTTGGGCCACATATTTGTGTTGGTAAGTGGCTAACTGGGCCTTATCACGAGTAGACAACCCCATAACACAAAGGATCATATTTATTTCATCAATGAACTCTTAGGGGTCTTCTTTAACCTTGGACCCATAAAAAGTAGGGGATTACTCCTAGTGAAATCCCTTAGACGATAGGACATGGTAGAAACTTGTTGGTTTGCTTGGGGTACAATATCCGATTATCTTGGGTCGTCATGGCTTGAGCTTGAGTAGTGGCGGCTTGTGTTTGTGTAGTAATGTCTTGGTCCATTTTGAAGAGAGCAACCCTTATGGCACCATCTGCCAAAGGAAGATCAATCGGAGCTTGATCATCATTCATATCTTCATCAAGAGGAGGGACTTGATAACCACGGGAAGGAGCTCCCATATTGGCAATCTCTTCCTCTTTTCTTCCTTCCGCATTCCTTAGAATATTTATTCCCTATAATCACAACAATAGGATTAGGTGAAAGAGCACATAGAGATAAACTTTAAGGGCACGATATTAAACTCCCAAGAAAGTGATATTTTCCTAAGCATTACATAGATTCCTACTCATAGGTGTGACACGCTTTACAATTATGAATACGAACCTATAGTGACATGGTTGATGGAGACATCGAATTAAAGATATTTAACCTCATGCTTTGATCCCAAGTTTGTCTCATCCGTGAATACCCCCTCTATGTAACAAACGTCGTCGTTCTCTTTGAGTACTAAAACTAGCCTCTGAGATTACATCATCACATTCACAGGTCGAAATTAGCAGAAATTTAGAACTTTTTAACACTTCTACGTTGAGGTTTAGATAGACTTATACACACATAATAGATGTATATCGAGTATACATAGACCCTTCATATATGAAAATTACTTAGTCTTCTACCTTTATTGAACATAGATATATAGAATATAACATAGTCCCAAATAGTCGTCTCATCTCATAACCTTCTAATAAGAGTGAATCAAATTGGTCCTAGCCCATACATCAATACAATAAGACCACATAAAGGTCACAAAATGTTTAATATACAAATAAAAAGGAAAGAAACATAAGAGTCTCAATACTAAAACAACATAATAGGCTTGATAGTGGCATTGCCATCGGAAACTGAGGATCTACCAAATTTAGATGAATAAGAACTCCAAGTCATCTCCAAAAGTCTTTCAACAACCGAAACCTAAAATGTTTGGGAAAAGGAAGAAACGAGATTAGTACACCACTTGTACTAAGTATGAAACCATATGCACATACATCATGAAAACATGCGAAAAAGAGATATCTCATTAGAGTATGAAATTTACCTTGAAAAACATTATGCACATTAAATAAGACCATACCAATAAACAACAAATATTCATTAAGTCATAGGCATGTACATCACAAGACAAACAACATCAAGTCTAGCCAAATCAACATGCATATCATATAACTCAATACATAGTCAAGTAACTTTATCATCAAGTCATAATAGCAACAAGCATGAATAAGAGTACATTTCAACATAACCAAAGTATGACAATTACCCATGAACCCCTATCAATTCAACAAGTGCAATGACCATCGATTCACTTCACATAGCATGACTTATAAGAGTACATATCATCATATTTAACAATGTAGACCAACACATATTCAAAAGTGAAACTAATCAACATATAGTATCAACAATGTGCAAGTTCATCATATACATATCATGTACGAATAAAAGCAGAAACATACATAAGAAAATCATCCTAAAGTTTCCCTCAAGGCAAACTAGTGCAAGGCATAGGTAAAGTCCCATACCCCTACCTAATCTAAGTCAACCTCTAAAGTCACCCTAGTTTGATTGTAGTTCATTATTTTTTTATTTTAGGGAACACTTGCCTAAACCGAAACAGACCACAAGATTTAAATGTGGAATCCAGTGTACTAGTACCTTACATCGAAGGAAGGTGGTCTACAGGCCAAAGTAAAAAAAAAGCGTAGCTTTGTAGGTGGATCCACTAACTCGTCTTACTATGGGGGAAACGTAGTTCAAGAACTAAGAGATAGGTGTAACCTATCTATATGCCACTTGGAAGTTGGAGCCTCCTCTCAGGGGAATCAATAGGATGATTATCCTTCATAGGGGAGTCAACACCTCATATGGAACTATAGTGTGAATCTTCCTCTATGGGAAGTCAACACCTCCCATTGTCAAGTTCACTCGGTACCAAGCTAAGTCCCTTTTTGAAATATCTTTAATGTCCTTATTATATATCATATCTTAAAGTAGGTCATACGGCCTAACCCTTGTATAAACAACATTATCGTCATACCTCAATAATCATTGCATGAGTATTGTCCTTTCATTACAATTCACATAGGTCAGGTTAGCACATTACCATATTCACATTATGATAAGGCACATTTGTAAATCATCACCATCATTATAACATTTACAACTTAGCCAACACCTAAAAAGCCATAGTCAAGAAATTTCAGATTTAACATCAAATCAACCCTATAAATCCTAATACAAGGCATACTCCAATACAACATCATGACTTAATCATAATTAACCATAATTGAACCGAAGAGTAAGGATCACAATACTTACCAAGTCTCATTCATAATTCATCCACAAGGTCTTACCATAAATCCCTTTAACTCCACCCAATTATGGTATAATATCATCATATAACAATAACAAACATGATAACAAAGATAATTAAATCACTATATCACAATTAATCACTAGTTCATATCTAGATATAAGATACTTAGGTTAATTCAAAACATACTTCATAACCTTGATTAACTTCTCAACAACTAGCATGGTAATACAATAATTCATCCTAATTTAGTCATAAATGATACAAGAACATCTTAGGATATTAATTCAACCAATAACCAAATCACTTGAACCAACATTACTTAATTCACATCAAGATCACAACTTAGAGTTAAGGGGTAAAGGTCATCTTCTACAAACTAGACCAATACATCAAGATATAACATAATTAGGTTAAAATAAATGTTAATATATTCATATTATCCAAAAGAAATCATAAGGAAAGTAATTAACAACATCAATTTCATATTGGATGAAAATCCGCTTGAAAACCCAACTTTTGAAATCAATTTGATGGAACCCGTTGAGGACATAGGTAAAAAAGGTGAAAGTGTAACACCCATAGTGCATACCCCAGATGCGACCGGCGTCATCGTCCGCTCAGAGGACTCAGTCATAACATGTCACCACTAAATATTGCGGAAAAATTAAAACTTTTACATTATACTTGAAGTATATTTAGACTTCATACTTATCATTCATAAACCATAAAATATTCTAAGAAATTGTCTCACGTATATAAAACTATCTAAATAGTGCAAATCTGGACTTAGCCGATACATAGTCAATATACCATATAGGACATAATACAAATGAATCCAAAAAAACATGATGGAAATAGGATATTCCTAATATCTACTAAAGTCTTCGTAAGCTATATAATAAAGATAGTGTCTCGAACATGAGGAACTACCACAACATGGAAAAATAGTTTCAAGCTTCTTCAAATCGACCTAGTTAAACTTCAATGGCCAGAACCTACAGTTGTAGTACTACAAAGTAATGGGGTTAGTAAGACACATGTACTAAGTATGGGTATATGCACATAACACTTAAGGAAAATCACGAAAAAGGATCATTTATCATATCTTTAGAAAACGTGCTAGTCATGTAAACGTCTTTAATGAACATACCATAGAACATATACAAGTCAAGGATTTTATCAACATAAAGCATGATCATAATTAAAGACATATTATCATAGTCATGTTAACTTTTCATATTCAATAGATCATATAACATAACATAAAAAAACCATTACGAATGATCCCATCCCCAACCTACAAATGCAATGGTCATGTGAAGCCTCATAACCCCACACAACCAAGTAGATAAGATAGGAGACCATAGGTAAATCTTTAGTTCATATAACTTGTAACATAATTAGTCATCACTTCATAATGCAATATGACCCAATAACATATTCATCATAATGCCCAACATCATATAAGTGTAACATCATGTATAATAAACATATACCTTCCATGTTATCATATTACATAAGAACAATCTCCTAGCACATCCATTAGAGTCAACTTGTGCAATGTTAGGTAGAGTCCCATACCTCTACCTCTACTAAGTAGACTCCTCAACTCACCCTAGTCATTGTTCATTTACTTGTCTTTCATTTTACATGAGTGAACATACGCCTTAACCGATATAGACTAAGTGAGCTAAACATGGAATCCGGTGTCATAAAACCACACAACGTAAGAAGTTGGTCTACCGGCCAAAGTAGGCCTAACATGACATAGCTTTCTAAGTGGATCCACTACCTAGTATCCTATATTGGCAACATAGTTCAAAAACTAGGTGTTGTTTTAGAGACCCATAGTTTCACATTACATGGAACTCTCAATCTCATGAGAGTCATTGTGAACCTACATTCCAACTAGGGAAGGGACACCCCTCTGATCTAGTTGAACGGTGCTTAGATTAAGTCCCTTTTCTTGAATAACCTTAAAGTTTTATTTTATCATCACTTATTGTTAGGTTTTAGGAGATTAACTCCTTGTAAAAACATAACTGTGAGCTCTTTATGATTAGATGAGAATTTCCTTTCATTCTAACCCTTTATTTCTTAGATTAACATAACATAGTACTTTTATATAAAGCATACAAGAGTATATAGTACTTGCATTTATCATGTTTTTTTTCATGATCTCACACATAGCGTGTTCATAGCCCAAAATATATGCATAGTAACATCATACATTCTTCCATAACATAGCATCATAATTTATAGGCTAGCATAAATGTTGTAGAGTAATCATAACTATTGAAGACTAACCTCTTGCTTCCAAGAACCTTATTCAAGAACATAGTTCAACTTACAACAGTCATAATCATAACATAGTGAAATACTCAATGGCATAACCAAGAATAACTCTTCAAAAATCATATACAAGATCAATGCATAATGTAGGGTAAAAGAAAGGGTGATTTAAGAGTTCATTCTAGTCTTAGTTCCAATCCCTATGTTTTCATATTATCAAGTAGTGAAAACTATCATATGAAACCATCACCTAGATAAGAACATGCTTCACATGAAATACAAACATAACTAACCACATACTCATCAATTCATGTGAAATGTACCATAGAAGACACTTACTTTTCATTGAAAATCATAAGTCTAGGGTTAGGAAGAATATATGTTTTGTAGAGTATTAACCTCGTATTTGAAGTTCTTGAAAAATTTTCATTGAAAAGACCTCTTGGGGAAAGGAATCGAATCCCAAGAGTAAAAACCCATACCTTAGAGATGAAGAATCCACGAAAATTTGATGAAAAGCTTGAGGTCTTTGTTTTCTTCCTTAAGCTTTTCTTATTCATCACTGGTGTTTGGACAAGAGTGTTCTTGAGAGAATGAGAAAAATTTAGTTTGTTCTATTTTGGGATGTGTAAAAGTTTTCTAGAACTGAACTAATATCAATATATACTCATTCTATTAATTATCCAAAATATCCTCTACTTAAATGAGTCTTTTTAATAAGTTAAATTACCACAAATATGACTAAAAATTATGGGAAGTAGCTATGCGTCGTGGGACTAAATCCCGTCATTTTTATTGAATTTTGAGTTGAGTCGTGTCGCGAGGTTTCTTCTCAAATCTTGAGGCAGAACACCTCGTGTGAGGCGCGCGTTGCACGCTACGACTCCACTTCAGCCTGCTCGCAGGCTGCCAGGCAGTCTGCTCATACGCTCAAACTTATTTCTCAAATAAGAAGTAAAGAGGTCGTATCAAGTAAATAACCCAATTAATGAGGTTGAGATCGTTCCCCCGAGGAAAATAGTTTAAACTTAACTTCAATCTATTATTACTATTGTTCAGTCAATTACTTCCTTGGAAAAAAAATGATAAAAGGGGGGGTTTCTATTTATAAATAAATGAAAATAACTAGCGAAATTAAAGGAGACAACTAATAGCTTCAAACGTTGGAGTTTAATCAATTAATTAAAGTAACTAGGGTTTACATATTCCCCACAAGTTCATAACTTGATAATTCTAACTATAATAGCTCTTTCCTAGTATCTTGCATGCAAAGTGATAAGTTATGAATTTCTAAATCCTTGGTCCGGCTTCTAGAAAGTATCACTGCGCACCTTGGACCGGCTACGTGTGTTGCTATACTAACCCTTATCTGTACCTCATATTAAGCATCGTATTCGATATTTCACTAAGTTATTACCTCATACCAATCAATACTAGCCTATTAGATAGTATACACTAAATCTATGTTGATAATTCTTTTCCTATTATCTACCTCCTTGGTCCGGCAAGTAGCATTAAGGAGAGTTCTAATGTTATCCGTCCGTTAAAAAGACTTCTAAGCTAAAAAAATAATCAATATATGCAAGACACTATTCTAGAATTATTATTTTAGTTAGGTTTTACCTCATTATTTTCCTATGGTTCCCACAGCCCTAGTTGTGGAGTTTAGTTACCCAATGTCATAATCACAATATTCAAATATATGGTATAAGAATTCATATACTTAGTTCAATGACAAAGAGTAAAATCCTAAAGTTTGCTTAATTAATCAACAAAAATAACCAAAAATCAACTATAAGAATCTCAAAATAATCAAGAATCTCACAAAACGTCTAAAAAATAATCAAGAGTCTAAAAATGATCAAGAGTCTAACAATGATCAAGGGTCTAACCTCAAAAAGGACGTTTTTTGAAATATTTATAAAAAATAATAACCTAATTAAATAAGGACTCTATTAGCTGGAAATCTATCAAAATGCGGCTAAGTCGACGGACCTCGCGACGGATCGTCATGGTCACGACAGACCGTAATGGACTCTGTCGTCCCACACTTGTGCAGTTTCTTATGCGGCTCTCTCCATTACCCTCGATGGCAGATATGATCGATCGTCACAGGCACAACGATCTGTCGAGGGTCTCTATCCCATAACACTTGAACTCTTGGAATCTGGGTAGTAGGACAACTTCTCTGAACTTCATGACGAATCAGCAGGACGGACCGTCATGGATACGATGGTCCATCACGCACTCTGTAACCCCAGACTTGGTCAGACTTCCCTATCTTTCTTCAGCAACTACACTACGATTCCACCTATGGACCGTCACGGGCACGACAAACCGTCACAAGCTCCGTAGGTGGTACTTTTCTGTATTTCTCGCTCAAACATCTCTGACTTCCTCTTTTAGACAGATTTCCTGCAAATAAAGAGAAACTTACATAAAAATTAGCACAAAAAGGATTTTGGACACACTAAACTTAAGGAAAAAGTATTAATAATACCGTAAAACCATGGTATATCAACACCCTCAACTTAAATTCATTGTTTTTCCTCAAGCGGCGCACTATGACTCAATACAAAATCTTTGTACAATAGTATCCATGTTTTTCTTTTGCAATAATTTGGCTATCAATCCCGATCAATCTCATCATATTTAGGCATGCTATCACTATTAGGCTTGAAATATGTGGAATCAGACCATGACACAGACTCACCATGCACTAACACCTATCCTCTTTAATTTCTCATCGAGGTGCTAATATTTCCAGTATTACAACTAGTGTCGTTACTTCAAAACAAAATCCTCATTTTTCACACAATGATTCCATCTTGAGTATAAGGATTAATTTTCAACACTCACTCTCAGAACAAATTCACACTCATTCATACATATTGCCATAGGCTTGCCCTTATTTTCACTGCTTTAAGTTCGCTATACAACTCTTAGGATCACAATAGGACTTTCTTAGCTTGTAACATAGGATCAGGGTCAGGTAGGGTATATTTAGGTATACTTTAGTGACTTTTTGCCCTCTTTTACATATCGGCTAAACATAGAATTTTCTATTATTTTATTTTGCCTAGTTTCTTATATTCTTTCACCTTGTTGTTTTCCCTTTTTTCTTCATTTGTGTAAATGGCTCTCTTCTTTTCTTGCTTGTATTTCTTGTATATATTTTTTTTCATTAATTTTCTTTCAAATAATTCTTAAGTCACTTTAATTTTTTTCTTTCTATCTCTTTGTTCTTTCAACCCCACTTTCCAGAGCATTCCTCATAATATCCACCCTCAACACAAGGCTTTGCCATGAGTCAAAGTACACAATACCCAAAGTTGGGTCAGAGCCATAAAAAGGGTTGTTTACTGCATTAGCCACCCTTAACTTATGCTTTTGGAATAAGCTGAGATGCATATGTCCAAGGAGGGACTAGGGCCAACACATTATTCTTAGAAAAGATCAGTTAGGGTGAAAAAGAAAGGTCTAGTTTAAGCTCGAATCATTTGGATCAAAGAAGGATAAATTTCATTTGGTTTTCTTTTATTTAGGCTAAAAATGGGCTATATTAAATAAGGGCTTATTATCCTTTCCTAATTGTCTATTAGAACATAAAGTAATAGACATGCCGGTTCAACAGAAAAAGTAATCAGTCTCTTGGGGGGAAAGAACACAAGCAAGAAAACCCTAAAAGAGGATAGTGAATTGGGATACTCAGACTTCACCCTAGAACTCACTTTCCATTTACCCAACCCCCAACAAAAAGACATGAAATTATCCCCAATGCATAAAACTTTTGAAATACAAAAGTGGTAGGTGAAGCAAACCTAGGGCGCAAGGCACCGAAAAATAGCACAGACTGTTGTGATAATGGTAGTCCGTCATCGATGTCTATCGTGGGACACTTGAAAAAAAAGGAGACCCTTAGGAGAGGGGTCTCTGACCATCATGAAGGTTATGCAGGACGGACCATCGAGAGTATGACGGTCCGTCGTAGATGTCCGTTGGAGAACACTTAGAAAACGTGAGAGACCCTTAGGAATAGGGTCTCTGACAACTAAACGGTTGTGTAGGACGGACCTTTGTAGGAACGATTCGTCCATCGCATGTGTATGTTGGTGGCTGTTGCAGAGTGATTTTCTGCAAAATTTCATGCTGATGTGCCTGCAAATTTAAAACCCATTAGTAGAAAATGCTACCATTACTAGAAAAAAAACTATAAGTATTGGATTTCCTCCCAACTAGCGCCTGATTTAACATCGCAACACGACTGAGAACACTTGATTACTCAGCCTTCATCAAGATGGTATGCCTCTATCACTTCATTCACCGATGCAGAATGCCCAAAATAGAGTTTTATTCGTTCTCTGTTCACCTTAAACCGCACTCCGTCCTTTCTTTTTAACTCAACTGCGAGATAAGAGAATACTTAGGTAGTCAAGTAAGGGCCGGTCCGTTTGGAATTGAGCTTGCCCTGAAGCCAATGCAACCTTGAACTATCTAAAAGCACCAAATCCCCAACCATGAACTCCTGTTTTTCACTTTTTTTTATTAATCTTCTTCAACTTTTCTTTTGGGATATGGCGGATGCCGATTGGAGCTCACCACTCTGCCTCATGGACCTACAAATGTTGAAGGTCGCTTCTTTATTGTTCAACCAAAATTTCGTCTGGCCCTTTCCCATATCAACTTAGGCTCTACCTGTAGCAAGAAATGGCCTCCCAAGAATAATAGGCACTTCAAAATTGACTTCACAATCAACAATATCAAAATCTTCCAGATATATCAACGACTCCACTTTTACTAGCACATCGTGGAGTATCCCTATAGGCCTTTTTACTATTCGATCATCCATCAGTAGACGCATTGTGGTGGGTTTTGGGTCACCCAAACTAAACTTCTTGTAAATCAAGAGGGGCATGAGATTTATGCTTGCCCCCAGATCACATAATGCTTTCACAAAATGTAATAGCCCGATTGTACAAGGAATAGTGAACACACAAAGATCTTCTTTCTTTTGTACCAGAGATCTTGTAGCAATAGCACTACAATGCTGCATTCTATCATCATCCTCAAAAGTGACCGATCTTTTCTTTGTAACCAAATCTTTCATAAACTTGGCGTAGCCAGGCATTTGTTCTAAAGATTCTACCAAAGGGACATTGATAGAAAGTTGCTTTAACATTGTTATAAAATGCCGATATTTACTATCCTCGATCTTTTTCAATAATCTTTGAGGAAATGAGGGTGGTGTCCTAGGCACGGGAGTTACATTTTTAGGCACTTCAACATCTTTTACAGTGTTATCCTCTACTTCACCATTAATATCTACCACATTAATAGTATCTTTTGTCACATTTTTCTCATTAGTCGGCATAGGTAGGTCAATGGTTTGCTTGCCACCGCGAGTAGTGATTGTCATACAATTGTCATTATTTTTTGGATTTTGGACAGTGTTTCTAGGAAGAGTGCCCGGTTGCCATATGTTCACAGTCGCAGATAAATTGGTCTATTGTAACTCAACTTGCTCAATCGATAATGCATGTGTATCGACTTTTTGCCCAATACCCGCTAAATCATTCCTCAACTCTTTATTATGCTCATCACTAGCATAGAACCTCCTCATCATTTTATGCAACATATCCTCAACTCGTGCCATACTACCTCCACCATCCCTAGGAGTAACTTTACGATTTTGTGGAGGAACATAGGGCCCATTCCTGTCCTTTCTATTACAATAGTTACCCCTGTTAAAGTTGTTGTTGCGGTTGTAGTTTCCATCTCGGACATAATGACCCACACGGTTGTAGTTACCATAGTTCCGATCATGGTTCCCTTGACCTTGGCGCCAATTCTCCTGATTAGAGCCTTGGGCACTTGGTCGGAAACCCCCCGTCTGCTCAATTACCGCATAGGAATCCTCTTCATATTAGCACTCATCATTTTGTGGTGGTGGTTTCGACGAGTAGTTGACTGCATTTATCTTTTCTGCACCCTAAGTGACATGTTTTAGTACAAACCCAAGCTCAGTTCTCATCTGAGCCATTTTTTCATGAATCTCATCTGTGGCTGGGTTGTGAGTGGACTGCACTGCGAAGTTATTTCTCCTGATATCTGACTTTCTAGTACTCAAAGCTTTATTATTGTGGAAGACTTTCTCTAATTTTTCAGCAATCTCAACATAAGGACACTCCCCATAAGATCCACCTGCTATAGTGTCCAACACCGCTTAATTATTATCATCATCCAGTCCCCGATAGAAGTATTCCTTTAGTGACTCATCATCTATACGGTGATTTGGGACACTTCTCAAGAAGGAGGTGAATCTATCCCAAGAACTACTAACTGACTCTCCTGGTGGTGCCACAAAGTTGTTCACTCTATCTTTGTGGTTTAGTTTCTTGGAGACCGGATAGTTGCGTGCTAAGAAATCATTCCTTTGTTTGTTCCACGTGAAAATTAAGTTGTACGGGAGCTCAATGAACCATATAGCAGCCTCTCCCGTCAGTGAGAGAGGAAACACTTTGAGCTCTATTACATCCAAGTCCAAGTCAGGCCTCTCTACACAGCTTCTACACACTTCCCTAACCTTAGCTATATGGGCATGTGGATCATCTGAAGGTAGCCCTGAAAACAAACTTCTGGCAGTGAGCATATGCATCAGGCTTCTAGTTACCACAAAGGTGTGACCCTTTGGTAGAGGGGGCAAGACAAGTGGCCCATCAGAGTTTGCTATATTGTCATAGACTCTATAGTATTCTTGGGGCCGTGGAGCGGGATTTTTTCCCCTTTGTTGGTGTTAACCCGGAGAATCGGGTAACAACTAACCATGAACATCAACCAGAGCTAGGATATTTTGGTTTGGATCATCATCATTGATTCCAAGGTTTTCATTCATGTTGTGTAGTGTACGCTCTAATTTCTGATCATAGGGAAACACGGGTTCTCTTCCTCTTTGTGTATTTTGCATACAAGGAAGATGGTTCTGCAAGAATCAAAAACACTAAAACAAAGTAAAATCATGAAAATATCAACTAAACAATAGTAATATGTTTAAATTAATGTAAAAGCTACTTTCCCCGGCACCGGCGCCAAAATTTTATACACTCAAACTTACCTCTCAAATCAGAAGTAAAGTTGTTGTGTCAAGTAATTAATCCAACTAATGAGGTTGAGATCGTTCCCATGAGGAAAATAGTTTAGCCTTAACTTCAACCTAGTATTACTATTGTTCAGTAAATTATTTCCTTGGAAATCAAAAATGATAAAAGGGGGGTTTTCTATTTCTAAATAAATGAAAATAACTAGCGAAATTAAAGGAGACAACTAACAGCTTCGAATGTTGGAGTTTAATCAATTAATCAAAGTAACTATGGTTTACATGTTCCCCACAGGTTCATATCTTGATAATTCTAACTATGACAATTCTTTTCTAGTATCTTCCATGCAAAGTGATAAGTTATGTATTTCTAAATCCTTGGTGCGGCATCCAGAAAATTTTACTCAACACATTGGTCCTGCTGCGTGTGTTGCTATACTAAACCTTATCTGTACCTCATATTAAGCATCATATTTGATATTTGACTAAGTTATTACCTCGTACCAATCAATACTAGCCTATTAGATAGTATACACTAAATCTATGTTGATAATTCTTTTCCTATTATCTACCTCCTTGGTCCGGAAAGTAGCATTTAGGCATGTTTTAATGTTGGCCATCCGTTAAAAAGACTTCTAAGCGAAAGAATTATCAATACATTAAAGACACTATTCTAGAATTGTTATTTTAGTTAGGTTTTACCTTATTATTTGTCTATGGTTCCCACATCCCTAGTTATGGAGTTTAGCTACCCTGAGTCATAATCACAATATTCAAATATATGGTATAAGAATTCATGTACTTGATTCAATGTGAAATAGTAAAATTCGATAGTACGCTTGATTAATCAACAAAAATCGCCAACAAATTACAAGAATCTCAAAATAATAAAGAATCTCACAAAAGGTCTAAAAAATAATCAAGAGTCTAACAATGATCAAGAGTCTAACAAAGATAAATGGTCTAACCTCAAAAATTAGGTTTTTTGAAGTATTTATAAAAAATAAAAACCTAATTAAATAAGGACTCTATTAGCTAGAAATCTGTCAAAACGCGGCTAGGTTGACGGACCTCGTGACGGATCATCGTGGTCATGACGGACCATAATGGACTTTGTCGTCCCATACTTGTGCTATATCTTGTGCGGCTCTCTCCATTACCCTCGACGGCAGATATGACGGATCGTGACAGGCACAACGATCCATCGAGGGTCTCCGTTCCATAACACTTGAACTCTTGGAATTTGGGTACAAGGACTACTTCTCTTAACTTTATGACGAACCAGCAGGACGGACCATCATGGATATGAAGGTCCGTCACGCACTCTACAACCCCACACTTGGTCAGACTTCCCCATCTTCCTTCAGCAACTGCACTACGATGCCACCTACGGACCGTCACAAGCTCCGTAGTGGTACTTTTTAGTATTTCTCGCTCAAAAATCTCTCATTCCTCTTTTAGATAGATTTCCTGCAACTAAAGAGAAACTTACATAAAAATTAGCACAAAAATGATTTAGGACACACTAAACTTAAGGAAAAAGTATTAATAATACCGTGAAACCACGGTATATCATCTGCCCACCCATGTTTGGGTCCTCCCTAAGGACCATTAGGTTGATCCTTAGGATGTCTTTACTAGACGTTTGGACCCTTTGTACTACATACTACCTATCCAAGGTCACTTTACATATTTTGGACTTCATTTTACACTTCTATTGAGCATGAATGATCAACCTAGACAGATTCATATTGTCATGAAGCATGGCTGCACGACATTCTTATTTAATCTCTTAGGACATACCCATTACAAAATGGCTCATTTCATCCCTGTCATTAGAAACCAAAGAAGAAGAATATTTCGACATCTTAATTATTTTCAAGGAGTATTCCTTGAGACTCATACCTCCTTGAAAAAGTTTAATGAACTCCTACCTTAGCTTATTTTTGCTCCCTTTGGAAGAATCTATCAAGAAAAGCTTTTTTGAATATCTCCCATGTCATGGGACCACCTCCTAAAGCCCTACTATCCTTCCACTGATTGTACCATGTCTGAGCCATGTCCTTAAATTGATATGCAGAAAGCTCAGCCTTCTCAGTAGTACTCACCCCCAAAGCAAACAAAATCTTATAGACCTCATCAAGGAAATATTGGGGGTCTTCATAAAATTTTGATCCAACGTATATGGGAGGATTCATACTCATAAAATATCTCAAATGGCTAGCCATTGTACTAGCATATTGGTTCTCTTGAGGTGAAATCTCCCTGTTAGCTTGTGCCATAATAGCCTGAGCTTGGGTGGTGATGGCTTGGGAAATTTAGAACAAGGCTGCCCTCAGCTTACCATCTGTCATAGCCAGAGGATTCATCGGAACTTGATCACTTGAAGCAACTTTTACTTGAGCAACATTTCGATTACCTTGGGAGTAACTCCCGCATTCGCAATCTCTTCTCCTACTCTTCTCGCGGTTTTCCTTCTTGTGTTCATCGCATATAACAGAAGAAAGGAATTAGATGCTAAACGACACATAGTGTCAAAACTCTAAAGGCACGACATAGGAGTATCATGAAAAAAGAAGTTTCCTAGTCATCACATAGCCTCTCATCCATAATTGCGGCGCACTTAACAATCATGAATAATATATTACGTAACGTGGTTTAGTAAGTCACTGATCCTAATGATATTTAACATGATGCTCTGATACCAAGCTTGTCACACCTGAAGTTCATACCCTAGATGAGAGCAGCGTTGTGGTTCTCTCAGAGGACTAAGACAAGCCCTTATAATTCGTCATAACAGTGATCAGTAAAAATTGCGGAAAAATTAAAACTTTTACATTCTACTTGAACTATACTTAGAATATATACTAATCATTCATAAACCATATGACATTCTAAAAAATTGTCTCGCATATATAAAATCATCTAAAGAGTGCAGATATGGACTTAGCCAATACATAGTCAATATGCCATACAAGACTTAATACATAAGAATCAAAATAAACATGATGGAAATAGGATATTACTAATATCTACTAAAGTATTTATAAGCTAGAAAATAAATGATAGTGTGTCGAACAAGAGTACCTACCAAGACTTGGAGAAAGAGTTCCAAGATTTTTCAAATCGACCTCCTTAAACTTCCACGGCATGAACCTATAGTTGTAGTAATATAAAGTGATGGGGTTAGTATGCCACATGTACTAAGTATGGGTATATGCACATAATACTTAAGGACATGCACGAAATAGGATCATTTATCATATCTTTAGAAAATGTGTTAAATCTTGTGAACGTCTTTAATACACATACTGTAGAACATATACAATTCAATGATTCCATCAACATAAAGCATGATCATAATTTAAGACATATTATAATAGTCATGTTAACTTTTCATATTCAATAGATAATATAACATATCATAGAAAACACTTACCAATGATCCCATACCCAACCTACAAGTGCAATGGTCATGTGAAGCCCCATAACTCCACACAACCAAGTAGACAAGATAGAAGACCATAGGTAAAGCTTTGCTTCATAAAACTTGTAACATAATTAGTCATCACTTCATATAGAAAAATAACTCTATAACATATTCATCGTAATGACCAACATCATATAAGCATAACATCATGTATCATAAATATATTCCTTTCATGTTATCATATTACATAAGAACAATGTCCTACAACTTCCATTAGAGTCAACTTGTGCAATGTCTAGGTAAAGTCCCATACCCTTAACTCTAATAAATAGACTCCTTAAGTCACCCTAGTCAACGTTCATTTACTTGTCTTTCATTTTACATAAAAGAACATACGCCTTAACCGACATAGACCATGTACGCTAAACATGGAATCCGGTATCATAAAACCCCATACCGAAATAAGGTGGTCTACTGGACAAAGTAGGACCTAACATGACATAGCTTTCTAGGTGGATCCAATACCTAGTATCCTATGGTGGCAACATAGTTCAAGAACTAGAAGATGCATTAGAAACCCATAGTTTCACATTACATGGCAGCCTCAATCTCATTAGAGTCATAGTGAACCTACCTTCATACTAGGGAAGGGACACCCCCTATATCTAGTTCATCGGTGCTTAGATTAAGTCCCTTTTCTTGAATAACCTTTATTTTTTCTTTTATGATAACTTATCCTAGGTTTTAGGAGATTAACTCCTTGTATCAACATGATCGTGAGCTCTTTATGATTAGATGAGAATTTTCTTTCATTCTAACACTTTGTTTCTGAGATTAAAATAACATAGTCATCTTGTGTAAAGCATAAAAGAGAATACCGTACTTGCATTTATCGTGTTCTTTTCATGATCTCATAAGTAGCATGTTCATAGTCCAACATATATGCATAACAACATCATACATACTTCCATAACATAGCATCATGATTTATAGGCAAACATAAATGTTTTACAGTTATCACAACTATCAAAGACTTATCTCTTGCTTTCAAGAACCTTATTCAAGAATTTAGTTTAACTAATCACATTAATAATCATAGCATAGTGAACAACTCAATAGCATAACGAAGAATAACTCTTTAAATCATATGCAAGATCAATGCATAATGAAGGGTAAAGGAAAGAGTCATTGAAGAGTTCATTCTAGTCTTAGTTCCAATCCCTAGTTTTCACACTATCAAGTAGTGGAAATAATCATATGAAACCATCATCTACAAAACAACACGCTTCACACGAAATTCAAACATAACTAACTACATACTAATCAATTCGTGTGAAATAATCTATAGAAAACACTTACTTTTCATTGAAAATCATAAATCTAGGGTTAGGAAAAAAATACATTTTATAAAGTAAAAACCCTAATATTTGAAGTTCTTCAAAACTTGTCTTTGAAAGGACCTCTTGCGTAAAAGAATACCAAGAGTCAAAAATCCATACCTTATAGATGAAGAATCCATGAAAATTTGATGAAAAGCTTGAGGTCTTCGTCTTCTTTCTTAAGCTCTTCTTATTCTTCAATGGAGTTTGGAGAAGAGAGTGTTCTTGAGAGAATAAGAGAAATTTTGTTTGATCTATTTTGGGACGTGTAAAAGTGGTATAAACTTACCTAATATAAATATATAGTCATCCTATGAATTAAACAAAAGAACCTCCACTTAAATGGGTCTTTTTAATATGTTAAATTACCAAAAATATGACTTTAATGATTCTGAGAAGTAGCTGGCACGTCACGGGGACAAATCCCATCATTTTTATTGAATTTAAGTTGATCTAGTGAGGTGCGTGCCAGCCTCACGTCATGAGGTTTCCTCTCAAATCTTAAGGCAGAACACCTCGTGTAAGGCGCACGTCGCACTCTATGCCTCCACTTTTAACTTCTCGAGAACTGCCTGGCAGCCTGCCCACCCATGTTTGGGTCCTCCAAAAAGACCCCTAGGTTGGTCCTTGGGGTCTCATTTTAAGAATTTTAGATCATTTGTACTACATAATACCCATCCAAGGTCACTTTTCAAGTTTTGGACTTCATTTGACACTTCGAAACCTTCACAAAACATAGGGACGTCAACTAGTTCAAATTAGCTAGTTTCCGAACGTGAAGGTATTTCTTGTCGTTTTGGATCTAACCTTTTCCAAATGAGTTTATTACACTAATTTAGGTCTGGGAACAAAATTTTAAACATTATTTGATGAATTAAGCTCTAGTCTATGTCATGGCATTTCTGGAGTGTTACAGAAAGAGATCGTGTCCCTTACTAATTGATGAAGATTGATGGATAAACATGACTCTTTGCAGCCCTTATACCATCCCCTAGCCTGGTGTTCAATGAAGTTCTTCACTAGAGAGAGAAAGAAGAGAGAAGGAACAATGTTTTGGGTTTGGGAAAATATTAGAGCTTACGTTAGTCTAATTAGGTTAGGGCTTTATATAGGGGGTTAACTAATCTAATTAGACCTTCCCTAACCCATAATTAACCTTCTTACCTAACCAACTAAATAATTAACTTAAGTGAAAAATGTGCAGTGAAAACCAGTCATCATAGACGACACCACAATCAACGTATTGTGGGTCAATCGAAGACCACTACCCCTTCCTTGCTGCACATTCATTGGTGAGTTCAGAGAATATGCAAAATGACCCTTCCAAGATTTTGGCTAAATGTCTATCGACGCCCCACCGATTGGCACGTGACCTATCAATGGCACTCATCTGTGCGCACTGCCTTGGGAAGTCCTTTGACCCCAAAATGCAAGGGGCCTTAGTTGGTCCTTGAGGATTTTGTCTAGACATTTAAAAACAAAATTAAATCTAAAATACATGTTAGAAACCCTTCCACCAATTTTAATCATTTCCGACTCCTAAAATCTAGTCAAATAGGCTAAGGCACGCTAGTACCTCATTGAACTATTTTTCGGACGTCATGGACGTTCTTGGACGTTTTGGTTTCTATACTTCCTAAATGACTTATATTCATTAAAATATACCTTAAAATAGTTTCTATGCCTTTTGAAACATATGTACGGCTCTAGAATATATCTTAGATTTTCGAAGTGTTACACAAGGGTACCTTTCCATGGATGATGAATTATATTGGATTGTCAAGATAGCATTCCTTTCCATGTTTAATAAAGAATAAGAAGAATTTAATATTTTGTGCGATTATGCTTGGCTACGAGAGTATATTGAGATTAATGTTCTCTCATTAGTAGAGCTCGATTTCTAGAAGCAATATCCTTATACCTTACCTATATTCCCCCATAAGATGATTGTATATATCAACATTAGCTAGAGGATCCACTTTCTCTCAAATTTATGGTCGTCACCTTGGTAAGTTTGACAACCCTTTCGGTGTAGGAGACACCGGGGGACCCTGTTATTGCTCACATGGTCTCTCTTAGTTTAGGGTAATTCTCCAAATTAATAATGAAGTAAGGTTACTTCAAGAAGTATCACACATGAGTTCAAATGTTTCTAATGATGATTATATCTTGCATTGAACTTGGTTTTATGACTTATGTTTTCTATCTCTATTATATCATGTTTTAGCTTGGTCGATTGCATACAATGAAACGAAAAGCCCTTTTTAGCATGTTTAAGATGTTTTATGAATAGCTATCATATTTGGTACAATTTTTTGTACTAACGCATACTCTTTTCTATATTTCCCTAAATGTAGGGGCAAATAGTCATGTTTCATTGTTTCATGGCTAGTAATGGATTTTAAGTTCTCCGAGCATTGGTGAGTCCGTATGCTTCTTGTATGGAGTTTTATTATAACATTTTCTTGCATGTATTTCTCTTTTGAACATGATGTATGAGCTAGGAACAGTTTCATTCTATTGTACTAGATGGTTATATTGAGAAAAATGCTTAGACTTTTGCATTTCTTTTACATAAAATCTATTGGACTGGGACTATTGTTTTAACCTTCTTGTTTTATTTCATATTTTATGAGAATTAAGTGGCCTTTATAAGGTCCTCCATGGTTATTTATGCTTACATTAGGGGTTACCTTTGGGTCGTGAAAGTTCATCATCTCCATAAGTTACGGAGTAAGGTGTCTGGTAGAGTCTTGAGGATCGCTACATAGACATATATACTTATCTTTGAGAGTCTATAAGATACCTTGTAGAATATTTTTTCCTTTGAGTTTTTTGTGTAATGGTTTTAAATGCTCTGCTAATTTTGGTATATATTCTCTTACTTGATTTACTAATCCTAGAAAGGATTGTAATTTCTTTTTCTTATCTATATTTTCATCAAGGGTGATTATTTTTTATACTATATGTTTTTGCATTTTTATTCCATTCTTTTCTATCTGTATTCCTAGAAATTCTATTTGTGGTTTCATAATTTTTGCTTTCTTCTTACTTAAGCTTATACCTGAATGTTTGATTATATGTATAAATTTTTCTAATAATCTTATATGTTCATCTTGTGTTTTAGAATATAATAATATATCATCTATATATACAATACAATTTTCTAACTGATTAAAGTGGTTGTCCATAAAATGTTGATATCTACCTGGTGCATTCTTATATCCAAATGGTAACACATTCCATTCATAGAAACCTTG
This sequence comes from Solanum lycopersicum, assembly GCF_036512215.1. Lineage (NCBI taxonomy): Eukaryota > Viridiplantae > Streptophyta > Magnoliopsida > Solanales > Solanaceae > Solanum > Solanum lycopersicum. The sequence continues at coordinate 32,724,472 of NC_090805.1, forward strand.
CGGTATTGTGAATGCTTTTAGCTGTTAAATTTCTTCTTCTAGTTTTAGGTGATAAAATCTTGATATACAATCAAATTTACTGAAATAATTATATCCTTGTATCTGTCTTATTTTTAGTATTTTATTTGGTATTGGGTAGTTATATGTTTTAGTTTTAGCATTTAAGTTGCGATAATCTATAACCATCCTGCTTTTACCTCTTTTTGTTCACTATGTTTTATAACTATAAATGCTGGACTTGTATGTTTACTATTACTTTCTTGTATGTAATTTTTTTCTAATATTTCATCTATATGTATTTTAAATTCTTTTAAATTATCAAAGTTATATTTTAATGGTTTCTGTGTTATTATACTATTTTCATCTATTAGTTCAATTTTTACTTTTGTCTTATGTTTTTCCCATCCTTGTAATGGATCTTCGTTATATAGTTGTTCTAGTTGTTCATTTAATATTTTAACTTTATCTATTGTAAATATGATAATTTCTAATTGTGATATTTGTTTCTTATTTATATTTTTCATTTCTTGCTTTATTTTTCCACTTCCTTTTATCCATTCTGTAGGTTTTCGTTGTTTATTATTTACTCTTTTTGCTCCCATTTTGTTTCCGCATGGTGTAGTAAACCACAAGTGTGTTTTTGTTATTATATGTGAGTAGAATTTATCAAAAATGACATTCCTAGTAACATATCTTTTGTTGTGAACTCAAAATTATAAATTTCTTCTATCGTTAATATCTTATCCCATATTTGTATTTTTATATTTTTTTCTTTGTATTTAATCATACTTCCTTCATTATTAAATCCTGTTACTACCATAGGTGTTTTTAATTTTTCTCATTTATCTTTTGGTAGACAATTATATTTACATATATTCGCTTCTGCTCCTGTATCTATCATAGGGGTATAATATCTGCTGTGATGTCCTTCTATAATAATTTTGGCAAGTATAAATAATTTCATTATTCATTTTGTTCTTTTTATAACTATTTTCTTATTTTGACAAGTTATTGTTAATTGTTCATTTTCTATATTGTATGGTTTAACTTTTTCTAACCATTTTGTACCTAATGTAATATTATGATTTCCTTGGTATATTTTGAATGGTATTATTAAGGGTATTCCTCCTATAATTATTTCTTTTTCCGTTGTTTCTTCATTTATGTTTACTATTTCACTAGGTAATCCAGGGCATATGCGTCCTGTTTTTACAATTTCTTCTGCTAATACTTACTCTCTTGTTATGTAATTTTCTTCTTGTCCTGTATTTATCAAAATTTTATATTTTCTTTGGTCCATTATTCCTGTTATGAAATAATGATATGGTGTTATTTATTCCTTATCTAATAAGTTTTGTGGGATTTCATAGTTTCTTTTAGATGTACTTGTAACGACCTGTTTAGTCGTTTTGAGCAGGAAGAATTTCTTTTGTTAAAAACTGACTGTTTCGACGGATCACACGACAGACCGTCATGGTCACGACGGACCGTCGAGTGTCTCCGTGCCAAAACACTTAAACTCTGAAATTTGGGTACGGGGAAACAACTCTCTGAACTTCACGACGGAAGAGCAGCACGAACCGTCGTAGGCACGACGGACCGTGATAGACTCTTTAATAAATTCGACTCCCTGAACTTTGTGACGGAAGCAGCAGGACGGACCATCGCAGGAACGACGGGCCGTCACGAGTGGCGTAATTCCACCTGGGTCGGATTTTTGCTAAAGTTTTTAAGAGGTGTTTTGGACTATTTATGACAAACTGTATGGAATTAGGGGATAAGTTTAATAACTTATTTACTTGGGGGTTCAAGGAGATAACCTTAAAATAAATAGTGGGTTACTTTTATCATCTTTTATACTTAATTATATGGTAATTAGGGTAAAACAAAGGGAATTTGAGAGAGGAGAAAATTAAAAAGAAAATAAGATAGAGCGAGCGAGAGAGAAAGAAGAATGAAGAGAAAGCAAAAAGCATTGGAGAAGTAGATTGCTTGATCATGATTCTTCGGTGGAGGTAGGTTATGGTTTCTGCTATTTCATAGTAAACTCTTTATAGCGAATGATATGTATTGGGTAGTATTGTAAAGTCTTCTATATGCTTAATCGTTTGCTTCATGATGTGATTATGTAATTGTAATGGACTGGAAAGATGAGGTTGTCAATCTTAAACCTTAAATCTACTTTGTTAATGATGATGCTTTGGTATAAAAAAAGGCTTAATGCACTAAAAGAATGAGATTACGGGATCTGGTGTCACGAACCGACACGTAGAATCGGGGGATCAGAGTGTCACGTACCGGCACCAGGAATAAAGGGATCAGGTGTCACGAACCGACACGTAGTAGTAGGGGATCGGAGTGTGACGTTCCGACACCAGGATAATAAAGAGAATGAATCTTTAGGGGATTGGAGTGTTACGTACCGACACCAGGATGATAAAGAGAATGAATCTTGAATTATGTTAATATACTCAAATTAAAAGAACCTATTTCCCAGTTGAGTATGGTAGTCGATTTTATGTTATTATCTGATATATATTGCTTTTTATTTTGAGTTGGCCGATGATACCTACTCACTACTTGTGCCTTGTACTGACCCCTACTTGTAATTTTCTTCTTTGTTATTTGTGGAGTGCAGTAAACGTGTCATCTACTTCAACTCTTCCTCAACTCTAGCCAGTCTTCATCACGTTAGATTTCAGGGTGAGCTATTGTTCCTAGCTCGGACTGGATTCTCTCTCATTCATGTCTTGATGTCCTTGAGGTTCGGACATGGACCATCTGTTTACTTATTTTAGCTTCCTAGATACTCTTAGATTAGTAATTTGAGGATAGAATGTTCTTGTGGTGATGACTTCCGGATTTTGGGAATAATAAGTATTAAATTTTAGAATGTTTATTGGTTATATGAATGAGTTTTAAGTCTTCCGCATTATGTTCTGTTTATTATGGTTGGAATGTTGGGGTTTAGATTGGTTGGTTCGCTCACATAGTAGGATAAGTGTAGGTGTCACTCACGGCTCGTTTTGGGTCATGACAATCTTGGTATCAGAGCATTAGGTTCGTTAGTCTCATCACACAAGAACGAGTCTAGTAGAGTCTTGAGGAACGGCAGGGGGATGCCTTTACTTTTATTTGATAGGCTATAAGACTTTAGGAAAATTCCGTTCTTTCTTTCTTTCGTGCTATTACTTGGATCCAATTGGTATCTGGGTGATACAAATTGGTATCTTACCATCTTCACTCTATTTCGCAGATGGTTTGAACTAGAGAAACAACTACGCCAACACCAACACTGACAAGACAAGATGCGTCTGAACCAGCCACTGAGGCTGTAGCTCGAAGAGGTGCAGTGGCAGGAGGCCGTGGTAGAGGTCACGGGAGGACGTCCTCTAGAGGAAGAGGACAAGCACCTGGCCCAGCTTGTACTAGGGCGGTGACTCCTCCATCGACTGAGGAAGTATTAAGAGAGGGTGAGGAAGGGGAGAATGAACAAGTGCAGAATGAGGAATTACCACCCCTACCTACCCCAGAGATGATTAATCAGGTTCTTGCTTATCTTAGCGGGTTATCTGATCAAGGCCTGACACCTCCAGTGTTTTCTGTATTAGCACCTCAGGTTCCGGGAGTACAACATGCAGCTGCTGTGGCTCCCCACATGGATACCTCATTTGAAATAGGCACGTTTCCTCGGTTGACTACAAGGCCTATAATGACAAGTGATCAACATGAACTTTTCACTAAGTTCTTGAAGTTGAAACCTCCAGTTTTCAAGGGTGCTGAATCTGAGGATGCCTATGATTTTCTGGTTGATTGTCATGAGCTGCTACATAAAATGGGCATAGTTGAACGATTCAGTGTTGAGTTCGTAACCTATCAGTTTCAGGGAAATGCCAAAATGTAGTAGCGATCGTATGTTGAGTGTCAACCAGCACAGGCACCACCCTTAACTTGGGCATCATTCTCTAGCTTGTTTATAGAGAAGTATATACCCCGGACATTGAGGGATAGGAAGAGAGATGAGTTCCTAAGCCTAGAGCAAGGTAGGATGTCGGTTACTCCAGAGGGCAGAGTTCAGGAGGTTACCCAACCCAACCTATTCAGTCTTCGCTGCAGGCTGTAGCTGGGGGTCCACCGCAGACCGGTCAACACTTCTCTTAGTTTGGGGGTTATCCCCAGACTCCGTCGTTCTCACAGAGACCTATGTTTGAACCTAGAGAGTGTTATGGATGTGGGGAGACTGGACATATTAGGAGGTATTGTCCAAAACAGAGTTACAGACCCATAATAGTTAGATGTAGAGGTGGTCATGAAAGAGGCTGCTATTCTGGAGGACGGGGTGGCCAAGGTAATGGAGGTCACCAAATCAACCGGGGTGGCGGGCAAACTGGAACTACTGGAACACAACATGGTAGGGGAAACGGGTAGACAAGTGATAGGGCCCATTGTTATGCTTTCCTTGGGAGGTCTGAAGCGGAGATGTTGTTATCACAGGTAATCTTTTGGTTTGTAATTGCATGGCTTCTGTATTATTTGATCCTGGCTCCAAATTTTCATATGTATCTTCCTCATTTGCTACAGGTCTTAATTTACATTGTGAATTACTTGACATGCCTATTCGTATTTCTACTCCGGTGGGTGAGTCTGTGATAGTTGAAAAGGTGTATAGGTCTTGTCTTGTGACATTTGTGGGGCGCAATACTCAAGTAGACTATGTTATCCTAGAAATGGTTGACTTCGATGTAATTGTGGGTATGACTTGGCTTTCTCCAAATTTTGCAATCTTAGATTGTAATGCTAAAACTTTAACGTTGGCCAAGCCTGGGACAGATCTGTTCGTATGGGTGGGTGACTACACTTCCACTCCAGTTCGTATTATCTCCTTTCTTCGTGATAAGAGAATGGTTAGTAAAGGGTGTTTAGCTTTCTTGACACACCTCATGGATGATACTACCCAAGTACCTTCAATTGAGTTAGTTTCGATAGTCCGTGAGTTTCTGGATGTGTTTCCTGCAGACCTTCCAGGTATGCCACCGGATAGAGATATTGACTTCTGTATTGATCTGGAGCCCGGTACTCGCGCCATTTCCATACCCCCTTATAGAATGGCTCCCGCTGAGTTAAGAGAGTTAAAGGCCCAACTTTAAGAGTTTTTAAGCAAAGGCTTTATTAGACCAAGTGCATCCCCTTGCGGTGCTCCTATTTTGTTTGTGAAGAAGAAGGACTGAAGTTTTCGGATGTGCATAGACTACAGGCAACTGAATAAGGTAACCATTAAGAACAATTATCCTCTTCCTCGCATCGATGATTTGTTCGATCAGTAACAAGGTGCTTGTACCTTCTCAAAAATTGATTTGAGATCTTGTTATCATCAACTGAAAATACGGGCAACGGATGTGCCCAAAACTGCTTTTCTGACCAGGTATGGGCATTACATGTTCTTAGTAATGTCTTTTGGGCTTAAGAATGCCCCTGCTGCGTTCATGAGCTAGATGAACGGGAATTTTAAGCCTTATCTGGATCTCTTTGTCATTGTATTCATTGATGATATACTGGTATACTCGAAGAGCAGGAAAGAACATAAGGACCACTTGAGAATTGTATTGGAAATGTTGACGGAGAAAAAGTGTCAGGACCCAAAACGAGCCTCGAGTGGCACCCACACTTACCCTCCTATGTGAGCGAACTAACAAATCTAAACCCCAACATTTCAACCATAATAAACAGAAAATAATGCGGACGACTTAAAACTCATTAACGAAATCAATTAATAACTTCTAAAATTCAATACTTATGGTTCCCCAAAATCTGGAAGTCATCACCACAAGAACATCTATCCTCGACTTACTAAATCTAAGAGTATCTAAGAAGCTAAAATTACTAAACAATTAGTCCATGCCAGAACCTCAAGGCATCAAGACGTGAAGAAGAAGATCCAGTCAAAGCTAGAAATATTAGCTCACCCTGAAATCTGACGTGATGAAAACTGGCTAGAGTTGCGGTTGAGTTGAAGACGACGGTACATTGGCTGAACTCCACAATTAATAAAATGAAAACATGCAAGTAGGGGTCAGTATAAAACACAGGTACTGAGTAGATATCATCGGCCAACTCAAAATAGAAAGCAATCTATATCAAATAATATCATAAAATCAACTACAATACTCAACAGGTGGCAACAACAAGTACAAGAATCATTGATAATAACGCCAAGTACACCCATGAGGACTCAAGCCTCCATACCATACTCATTTGGGAAATAGGTTCATTAAATTGAGTATATTAACATCATTCAAGATTCATTCTTTTTACTATCCTGGTGTCGTGACGTGACACTCCGATCCCCTAATACTACGTGTGTGTTCGTGACACTCGATCCCCCTAATACTATGTGTCGGTTTGTGACACCCGATCACCTAATACTATGTGTCAGTTCATGACACCCTATACCCTAATACTATGTGTCGGTTTGTGACACTAGATCCCCTAATACTACGTGTCGGTTCGTGACACCCGATCCCATAATACTATGTGTTGGTTCCTGACACCCGATCCCATAATACTATGTGTCGGTTCGTGACACCCGATCCATTAACCTCATTCTTTTAGTTCATCAAGACCTCTTTTATACCAAGGACTCATCATTAACAAAGAGGTTTTAAGATTTAAGATTCAACAGCCTCATCATGCTGATTTTATCACAATTATATAATCGCATCATACAAGAACACAATTAAGCATATAGAAGAGTTTACAATACTACCCAATACATATCATTCGCTATTAAGAGTTTACTATGAAATAGCATAAACCATAGCCTACCTGCACCGAAGAATTGAAGTCAAGCAATATACTTTCCCAAAGCTGCGTTCTTCCTCTCTGTCAATCGATCGTTTCTCCCGCTCTCTCTGTTCTTTTTCTTTTTCTTATTGAAACACACTTTCTTTTACCCTAATTAGCATATAACTAAGTATAAAAGATTATAAAATACCCCACTACTTGTTTCAAGGTTCTCTCTTTTAACCCTCAAGTAATTAAATTATTAACATTAAACCACTAACTTTATAATTATAAGCAGGAATAGTCCAAAATGCCCCTTAAAATATTTAACAGGAATCCGACCCAGTCAGGGTCACGCAGTCTGTGACGGGCCGTCGTGCCTGCGGCGGTCCGTCCTACTGAGTCGTTACAGAGTTCAGAGACTGAAATTTACTGAAGGGCCTGTGACGGTCCGTCGTGCCTACGACGGTCCATCCTTCCATGTCGTCAAGAAGTTCAGAGAGTTGTTCTCAGCACCCAATTTTTCAAAATTCTAAGTGTTTTGGAACGACACACCCTCGACGGTCTGTCGTGCCCATGACGGTCCATCGTAGGATCTGTCGACTCAGACTATAATTACAAGAAATAAACTCTACTGCTCCAAACGACTAACAGTTTGGTACAATAGATACCAATTTACCAATCGTTCGTCCCCAAACGATCACGAGAAGAAAAACAAAGGCGAAAAGGAGCACCTGAATCTGTAAACAGGTGTGGATATCTTTCTTGCATATCAGCCTCCTTCTCCCTAATGGACTCTTCGACTGAACGATTCTTCCATTGAACCTTGACAGATGCAATCTCCCTTGACCTTAACTTGCGGACTTCCCTATCTAAGATAGCAACAGACTCCTCCTCATAAGACAAATTCTCATCAAGAAGAACTGAATCCCAACGAATGATGTAGTTTCCATCACCATGGAATCTTTTCAGCATAGACACATGAAATACCGAGTGCACTCCTGAGAGTGCTGGGGTCAAGGCTAATTCATAAGCCACCTCCCCTACTCTCTTAAGTACTTCAAATGGTCCAATAATCATCACCCCTTTCATGGGCAAAACATTCAGCAAGATTTGCTCACTCTCCATGAACTCCAAGTCTTTAACCTTTCGATCTGCATATTCATTTTGCCTGCTTTGAGCCACTAAAAGCTTTTCTTGAATAGATTTCACCTTCTCTAATGAATCCCTCAAAATATCAGTACCCCAAGGTCTAGCCTCAAATGCATCAAACAAACCAATGGAAGACCTACATCTCCTCCCATACAATTCTTAGAAAGGAGCCATATCAATACTTGAGTGATAGCTATTATTGTATGAAAACTCCGCTAAGGGTAAGAAGTTATCCCAATGACCCCCAAATTCTATCATACATGCACGAAACATATCTTCTAACACGTGAATTGTTCGCTCAAACTGACCATCGGTCTGAGGGTGAAATGCAGTACTAAGGTCCAACCTAGTACCTAATTCAGCATGCAATGTTCTCCAAAACTTAGAATTAAACAGCGTACCTCTATCTGATATGATGGAAAGTGGAACTCCATGCAATCGAACAATTTCTGAGATGTAGAGTCTGGCTAACTTCTCTGCATTGTAGGTCACCTTGACCGGGATGAAGTGAGAAGACTTAGTTAATCTGTCCACAATTACCCAAATGGAGTCAAACTTCCCCAATGTCTTTGGAAGACCAACCACGAAGTCCATTGCAATTCTCTCCCACTTCCATTCAGGAATGGGCATTCTCTGAAGTGTTCCTCCGGGCCTCTGGTGTTCAAACTTTACTTGTTGACAATTTGGACATTTGGCAACAAAATCAACAATGTCTCACTTCATTCTACTCCACGAAAAGTGTTGCTTTAGGTCACGGTACATCTTTGTTGCACCAGGATGTATAGAATATCCGGAACTATGAGCCTCTGTAAGAATAGTGTGGATCAAATCATCAACACGGGGCACACATACCCTTCCCTTAATTCTCAAAACACCTTCCTCATCCATTATTGCTTCGTTAGCCTCTCCTCGCAACACCGTATCCCGAATTCGGCTTAGTTTCTCATCATCAAACTATATTCCCTTGATCTTGTCAAGAAAAGAAAATCTTGCCTCCACACTGGCCAAAAATCCTCCCTTCTCATTTACTTCTAACCTCATAAAGTCGTTAGCCAGAGTCTGAACCTCTCTAGCCAATGGGCGTCTAAAAACTTGTAAGTGGACTAAACTACCCATGCTCCATGCTTTTCTACTTAAGGCGTCTTCCACAACATTAGCCTTTCTTGGGTGATACAAGATGGTAACATCATAATCCTTTAGTAGTTCCATCCACCTCCTCTGTCTCAAATTCAAATCCCTCTAAGTAAAGACATACTGTAGGCTACGATGATCCGTATAGACTTCACACTTGACCCCATATAGATAATGTCTCCATTGTTTTAATGCAAACACAACTGCGGCCAATTCCAAATTGTGGGTCGGAAGTTATGTTCATGCACCTTTAATTGCCTCGAAGCATAAGCAATTACATTCTTCTCTTGCATTAGCACTGCACCCAAACCAGAATAGGATGCGTCACAATAAACAATGAAGTTCTTACCCTCTACTGGCAAGGTAAGGATAGGTGCAGTAGTCAGCAAGGTCTTGAGTTTCTGAAAGCTTTCTTCACATTCATCCGACCATACAAATGGAACATTCTTCTTAGTCAAGTTCGTCAATTGGGAAGCAATAGAAGAGAATCCCTTGACAAATCGACGGTAGTAGATGGCTAAACCAACAAAGCTCCTTTTTTCAGACACATTAGTAGGTCTTACCCAATTTCTCACTGTTTCAATCTTAGAAGGATCCACCATCACTCCTTCCTTAGAAACCGCGTGCCCCAAAAAGGACACTGAATCTAGCCAAAACTCACACTTGGAGAATTTGGCATAAAGCTTTTTCTCCCTCAACATTTCCAATGCAATTCTCAAATGCTCTTCATGTTCTTTCCTTCTCTTTGAGTATACAAGTATATCATCGATGAATACAATGACAAAGAGATCCAAATATGGCTTAAAAATCCCATTCATCAAGCTCATGAAAGCAGTAGGGGCATTCGTAAGCCCAAAAGACATTACTAAGAACTCATAATGCCCATACCTGGTCCGGAAAGCAGTCTTGGGCATATCCATTGCCCGTATTTTCAATTGATGATAACCAGATCTCAAGTCGATCTTAAAGAAGACACAAGCACCTTGTAACTGATCGAACAAGTCATCAATGCAAGGAATGGGATACTTTTTCTTAATAGTTACCTTGTTCAACTGCCGGTAGTCTATGCACATCCGAAAACTCCCATCCTTCTTCTTCACAAATAACATCGGAGCACCCCAAGGGCATGCACTTGGTCTAATGAAACCTTTACTTAACAACTCTTGAAGTTGGGCCTTTAACTCCCTTAACTCCACTGGAGCCATTCTATAAGGAGTTATGGAAATGGGGAGAGTACCCGGCTCCAGATCAATGCAAAAGTCAATATCTCTATCCGGTGGCATACCAGGAAGGTCTGCAGGAAAGCGATCCAGAAACTCACGGACTACCGGAACCGACTCAATGGAGGGTACTTGGGTAGTATCATCCCTGAGGTGTGCCAAGAAAGCTAAAGAACCCTTTCTAACCATTCTCTTAGCATGAATGAAGGAGATGATACGAACTGGAGTAGAAGTGTAGTCACCCTCCCACACAAACGGATCTGTCACAGGCTTGGCCAATGTCACAGTTTTGGCATTGCAATCTTAGATTGTGAAGTTTGCAGAAAGCCAAGTCATACCCAGAATTACATCGAAGTCAACCATTTCTAATATAACCAAGTCTACATGAGTATTGCTCTCTATAAAAGTCATGGGAAAAGACCTATACACCTTTTCAACTATCACAGACTCACCCACCGGAGTAGAAACACGAATAGGCATGTCAAGCAATTCACAATGTAAATTAAAACTAGTAGCAAATGAGGAGGATACATATGAAAATGTGGATCCAGGATCAAATAATACAAAAGCCATGCAATCACAAACCAAAAGATTACCTGTGATGACAGAATCAGATGTCTTCGCTTCAGATCTCCCAGGGAAAGCATAACAATGGGCCCTATCACCGGTCTGTCCATTTCTCCTACCATGTTGCGCTGTAGTATTTCCAGTTTGTCCGTTACCGCGGCCGTTTTGGTGACCACAATTACCTCGGCCACCACACCCTCTAGAATGACGGCCTCTTCCATGACCACCTCTACCTCTGACTATTTGAGGTCTGTAACTCTGTTTTGGACAATACATCTTAATGTGTCCATTCTCCGCACATCCATAACACTCTCTTGATTCAAGCATAGGTCTCTGTGAGAATGACGAAGTCAAGGGATAACCTCCAAACTCAGAGAAGTGTTGACCGGTCTGCGGTGGACCCCCAACTACAGTCTGCAGTGAAGACTAAATAGGTCGGACTGGATAACCTCCTGAACCCTGCCCTCTGGAGTAAGAACCATTAAACTCACCTCCCTTATGAAACCTTTTAGATTTCGATGCCATGGTGAAGTCATCTGGCTTCACTCCCTCTACCTCTATCACGAAGTCTACCCCTTCCTGAAAGGATTTCGCTGTAGCCGCTACCTGTAAGGCTGAAATTCGCAAATCTGACCTCAACCCCTTCACAAAACGGCGAATCCGCTCTTGTGGACTGAAGCAAAGCTGGGTGGCATACCTGGATAATACACGAAACTTAGCCTCATACGCAGTAACCGACATCCTACCTTGCTCTAGGCTCAAGAACTCATCTCTCCTCCTATCCCTCAAGGTCCGGGGGATATACTTCTCCATAAATAAGCTAGAGAATGACGCCCAAGTCATAGGTGGTGCTTGTGCGGCTTGACACTCCACATGAGATCGCCACCACATTTTGGCATTTCCCTGAAACTGATAGGTTACAAACTCAATGCCAAATCGTTCCATTATGCCCATTTTATGTAGTAACTCATGACAATCAACCAGAAAATCGTAGGCATCCTCAGATTATGCACCCATGAAGACTGGGGGTTTCAATTTCAAGAACTTGCTGAAAAGTTCATGTTGATTGCTTGTCATTATAGGCACTGTCGTCAAATAAGAAAACGTGCTTATTTCCAATGAGGCATCCATGCGGGGAGCCTCAGCAGCGGCCTGTCGTACTTCTGGAACCTGAGGTACTGGTGCAGAAAACACTGGAGGTGTCTGGCCCAGATCAGATAACCCACTAAGGTAAGCAAGAACCTGATTAATCATCTCTGGGGTAGGTTGGGTTGGTAATTCCTCATTCTGCACTTGCTCATTCTCCCCTTCCTCCCCCTCTATTACTACTTCCTCAGTCGGTGGAGGAGTAACCGCGCTTGTACTAGATGGGCCACGTGCTTGTCCTCTTCCTCTAGAGGACGTCCTCCTGCGGCCTCTACCACGGCCTCTTGCCACTACTCCTCTTTGAGCTACAGTCTCAGTGGCTGGCTCAGACGCCTCTTGTCTTGCCGGTGCTGGTGTTGGCTTGGTTGTTACTCTAGTTCTAACCATCTGCGAAATAGAGTGAAGATGGTCGGATACAAATTTGTATCACCTAGATACCAATTGGATCCATGTAATAGCACGAAAGAAAGAAAAAATAGAATTTTCCTAAAGTCTTATAGCCTCTCAAAGAAAAGTAAAGGCGTCCCCCCACCGTTCCTCAAGACTCTACTAGACTCGTTCTTGTGTGATGAGACCAACGAACCTAATGCTCTGATACCATGTTTGTCACGACCCAAAACGAGCCACGAGTGGCACCCACACTTACCCTCCTATGTGAGTGAACCAACCAATCTAAACCCCAACATTTCAACCATAATAAACAGAAAATAATGCGGAAGACTTAAAACTCATTAATGAAATCAATTAATAACTTCTAAAATTCAATACTTATAACTCCCAAAAATCTGGAAGTCATCACCACAAGAACATCTATCCTCAACTTAGTAAATATAAGAGTATCTAAGAAGCTAAAATAACTAAACAGTTAGTCCATGCCAGAACATCAAGGCATCAAGACGTGAAGAAGAAGATCCAGTCCAAGCTAGAAACATTAGCTCACCCTGAAATCTGACGTGATGAAGACTGGCTAGAGTTGTGGTTGAGTTGATGAAGACGACAGTACGTTGGCTGCACTCCACAATTAACAAAAAAAAAACATGCAAGTAGGGGTCAGTACAAAACACAGGTGGCAATATATATCAAATAATATCATAAAATCAACTACAATACTCAACAGGTGGCAACAACAAGTACAAGAATCATTGATAATAACGCCAAGTACACTCATGAGGACTCAAGACTTCATACAATACTCATTTGGGAAATAGGTTCATTAAATTGAGTATATTAACATCATTCAAGATTCATTCTTTTTACTATCCTGGTGTCGGGATGTGACACTCCGATCCCCTAGAGATTCATTCTCTTTATTATTCTGGTGTCGGAACGTGACACTCCGATCCCCTACTACTACGTGTCGGTTCGTGACACACGATCCCTTAATTTCTGGTGTCAGTTCAAGAAACACGATCCACTTTGTTAATGATGATACCTTGGTATAAAAGAAGGTAAAAGAAGGCTTGATGAACTAAAAAAATGAGATTAGGGGATCGGGTGTCACGAACCGACACGTAGAATTAGGGGATCGGAGTGTCACGTACTGACACCAGGAATTAAGGGATCGTGTGTCACGAACCGACACGTAGTAGTAGGGGATCGGAGTGTCACGTTCTGAAACCAGGATAATAAAGAGAATGAATCTTTAGGGAATCGGAGTGTCACGTTCCGAAACCAGGATGATAAAGAGAATGAATCTTATATTATGTTAATATACTCAAATTTAAAGAACCTATTTCCCAATTGAGTATGGTTGTCGATTTATGTTATTATCTGATATATATTGCTTTCTATTTTTAGTTGCCGATGATACCTACATAGTACTTGTGCCTTGTACTGACCCCTACTTGTAATTTTCTTCTTTGTTATTTGTGGAGTGCAGTAAACGTGCCATCGACTTCAACTCGTCCTCAACTCTAGCCAGTCTTCATCACGTCAGATTTCAGGGTGAGCTATTATTACTAGCTCCTACTGGATTCTCTCTCATTCATGTCTTGATGTCCTTGAAGTTCGGACATGGACCATCTGTTTACTTATTTTAGCTTCCTAGATACTCTTAGATTTAGTAATTTGAGGATAGAATGTTCTTGTGGTGATGACTTCCAGATTTTGGGAATAATAAGTATTAAATTTTAGAAGTTATTTATTGGTTATATTAATGTGTTTTAAGTCTTTCGCATTATATTCTTTTAATTATGGTTAGAATGTTGGGGTTTAGATTGGTTGGTTCTCTCACATAGTAGGATAAGTGTGGGTGCCACCCGCGGCTCGTTTTGGGTCGTAACAGTACTCATTCTTGATGAGGTAGCTCTTGTTGACGTATTTGGTACACTTGAAGTACTTAATCTTTCTTTTACAATTTCTTAATCTTCTTCCATGTCAATTTCTTTATAGCAATAGTTATTATTGTCTATTATAGTAATTATTTTTTTGAAAGGATTTTTTCTATCTTTATTTTATCAATTTTATTTTTTGCTGTTATTTTATGTTTTGTTGTTAATATATATAAGTCTTTACATCTTGCTGTAAATATTTTACTGCCTGGTGCTAACTCTATTTCAGACATTTTCAAATATAATACTAATGATTTATCTATATTTCTGTCTGTTAATGCTACCGTATAATTGACACTTATTATAAATTTAAATTTATGGTATATTAAGTTTCCTTTTATTGCACTAATTACACTTTTTTTATAGGGTGTATGATTCTTTCATCTGCTAAGTATATTTCAATAGGCGTATCTATTCCTTCTCTAAAACAGGCTTTTATTAATATTTCTGTTCCTCCTAAATGTACATATTTTGTAGGTGTTTTAGCTTTTATATCTTGTATTTGTTTATTTATTACTCCTTTACTTAGTATAGGTATTGGTTTAAAAGACAAAAGAAAGAATATTATGTAGTTAGTAAAAAAGAACATATTATAGATTGTAAATATACTAGAGGAAAGGCATATATACCTATACTAAGTAAACGAATAATAAATACATAAATACAAGATATAAAAGATAAAACACCTATAAATATGTACATTTAGGAGGAACATAAATATTAATAAAAGCCTGTTTTAGAGAAGGAATAGATACGCCTATTGAAATATACTTAGCAGATGACAGAATCATACACCCTACAGAAAAAAGTGTAATTAGTGCAGTAAAAGGAAACTTAATATACCAAAAATTTAAATTTATAATAAGTGTCAATTATACGGTAGCATTAACAGACAGAAATATAGATAAATCATTAGTATTATATTGGAAAATGTCTAGAATAGAGTTAGCACCAGGCAGTAAAATATTTACAGCAAGATGTAAAAACTTATATATATTAACAACAAAACATAAAATAACAGCAAAAAACAAAATTTATAAAATAAAGATAGAAAATCTTTGCGAAAAAATAATTACTGTAATAGACAATAATGACTATAGCTATAAAGAAATTGACATGGAAGAAGATTTAAAAATTGTAAAAGAAAGATTAAGTACTTCAAGTGTACCAAATACGTTAACAAAAGCTACCTCATCAAGAATGAGTACATCTAAAAGAAACGATGAAATCCCATAAAACTTATTACATAGGGAAGAAATAACACCATATCATTATTTCATAATAGGAATAATGGACCAAAGAAAATATAAAATTTTGATAAATACAGGATAAGAAGAAAATTATATAACAAGAGAGTTAGTATTAGAAGAAGAAATTATAAAAACAGGACACATATGCCCTGGATTACCTAGTGAGATAGTAACATAAATGAAGAAACAACAGAAAAAGAAATAATTATAGGAGGAATACCCTTAATAATACCATTTAAAATATACCAAGGAAATCATAATATTACATTAGGTATAAAATTTTTAGAAAAAGTTAAACTGTCACGACCCAAAAATGGGTGTGCTGGCACTCGTCTTATCCCACCAAGACAAGTAAGCCTAAAACTCAACTATTACGATAAGAATGCGGAAAATTTACTATCAACTTACATTATACCCCAAAACCTGGTTGTCTCGTGTACAAGCCTCTAAAGTATTATAATTGAATCAAAAGAGAATATAAGTCTCATATGATATTGTTTCTAGAGTATAACAAGATCATAATTAAGGAGAAGAAAGTCTGCTGCGATGGAAACAGCTACCTGACAAATCTCCAAGAAACCTCAGACAAGGAGAAGGGAAATATCACAAAGTCCGGGCTAGTAACCTACAAAAAAATTTGTAGTAACAAGGGTTGAGTACCAAACCACACGGTACCTAGCAAGTAAAACATCTAAACACAAGCTAAGAGGATAAAATACGGGTACTCCTACCACCCCAACCAAACCACCACAACTACAACCTGTTGTTAAATCTAACCCAACCTAACAACTCAAAGTTTACATAGCACGTAGCTCAACAACAACACTTAGACAAATTACATATCCTCAACAACATCATTTCAACAAATTACCTATCCGTAATAACAAGCTCCATATTGATCAATCACAAGTTCTGCAGTAAGGCAATAAGAAAATCAGCAAAATACGATATCAATTTTACTAATGGTAAGTATGTGCAATGCAATGGAATGCAATGTTAAGTATGATGATGCATGTCTGACCTAGTGATACACTCCCGCTGTCTCTCAGTCTGGGACCCATGGGGGACATATCTGTCCATGCATCTGTCGCAGCGCACGACACGACCCTCGATAGTAGTGACCATCGCAGCGCGCGATACGTCCCTCGAAATATAGTATCCATCGCGGTGCGAGATACGTCCCTCGAAATGGTACATCCTCTTAAGTACCCATTATTTCTCAATGAACATAACACTTGCCACAACCAATGCCTCAGAATAATGCAGATGACAAGTTCACACATATAATGAGGAGATGACCATTTTCATAACATCGCACAGTTCACAACCACACAAACATGAAGTTACATCAACAATGATTCAACAAGCCTTCAACCCTTTGTCAACACAACAAACATAAACAATTAATCACATTGCCTTTTGTTATCCCCATTCTTTTCATCATTAGAATTAACCAATGTGGACATGTCAACCCATCACCAATCCCGTTACTCCCAACATATACCACAAGGACATACACGCATTTCATACACTTAACAAGAATTTAGAAATCCACTTGCCTCAAATACTCGAACAATGACTCTAGAACTTGAGCCTTCTCTTTTTCGTTGAGCTTCCAAATCAATGCAATCTATTTGAGCAATCAATCCCAATAAGTTTTCAAAACTAACAACACCCATATTACCTTAGGTCTAGCCTAGAACAAAAAACTTACACAAACCTAGAATATAATTCCAAATTTTTTATGTCAATTATCATGTCCACCCTCATATTGTCAAATTTTGAGTCTAGAATTATATTTCAACTTCTCTCATATCATAATTCTAATAATATTCATACATAATAAATTAACCCTTATATTCAATTATCTACTTTAATATATAAGAACTTGAATCACAATAAAAATAAAAGATTAAATAGGAGAAACACTAAAAACCCAATATAAACATAGCTTTTTCGGTTATGGAAAAATCAAAACTTTCACCACTCAAATGGGCACAAGTTAATAAAAAAAATCATTTTCTCCATCCTATCCTTCTAGTTATTATGCTAACATTTGATAATAATTATTTGAATGATTATTAACATATTGTATCTTACCAAATCATACTTCCCTTTGACAAATATTCTGCTGTCATTCATCAACAACAAATCAGATTATAACTTCCTCCTTCTATTGTTCCATTCCAATTTCATTTTTTTCGATATTTTCCTCTTTCAAAGCCAACATTTAAGTAATAATAATAATTGTAATTGCACACACTAATAATCAAATACCTTAATATTAACTAGAAATTATTACCTGATTCAACCATCGATTCATCTTCATCAATTCAAACTTGCCTCTTTTTTTTTTGCACTGCGTAACATATTTTTTTTGCTACTTTTTTTTTATTTATTGTTGCTACGAACAACCAACAGAATGTTTAACCCTTTTTTTTTTCAATTGGGTGTAGCCCCCATTTTTTTGTTATTTATTAATTTTTTTCTCCTTTTAAATCCTTTTTGGGCTTATCCCATTTATTTGTTTTATTATTTGATAAATTTTATATAAATTTAATATATTTATAAAAAGAATTATAATACTCATTCTCACAAGTTATAAATTATATATAAAAACTATTAAAAGGATTAAATTTCGAAAAATGGATAAAATTCATCAATCGAATTAGAGGATCGTTACATAAACCATACAATATAGAAAATGAACAATTAACAATAACTTGTCAAAATAAGAAAATAGTTATAAAAATAACAAAATGAATAATGAAAATATTTATACTTGCAAAAATTATTATAGAAGGATATCACAACAGATATTATACCCCTATGATTGATACAAGAGTAGAAGCGAATATATGTAAATATAATTGTCTAGCAAAAGATATATGGAAAAAAATAAAAACAGCTATGGTAGTAACAGGATTTAATATTGAAGTAAGTTTGATTAAATACAAAGCAAAAAATATAAAAATACAAATATGGGATAAGATATTAACGATAAAAGAAATTTATAATTTTGAGTTCACAATAAAAGATATGTTACTAGGAATGCCATTTTTAGATAAATTCTACCCACATATAATAACAAAAACACACTGGTGGTTTACTACACCATGCGAAAACAAAATAGTAGAAAAAAGAGTAAATAATAAACAACGAAAACCTACAGAATAGATAAAAGGAAGTGAAAAAATAAATCAAGAAATGGAAAATATAAATAAGAAACAAATATCACAATTAGAAATTATCATATTTACAGTAGATAAAGTTAAAATAATAGATGAACAACTAGAACAACTATATAACGAAGATCCATTACATGGATGGGAAAAACATAAGACAAAACTAAAAATTGAACTAATAGATGAAAGTAGTATAATAACACAGAAACCATTAAAATATAACTTTGATTATTTAAAATAATTCAAAATACATATAGATAAACTATTAGAAAATAATTACATACAAGAAAGTAATAGTAAACATACAAGTCCAGCATTTATAGTTTTAGAAAGTTTGCTACAGAAATATTCTGCGAATAAGTATGCCCAGACTATGTCATCCTAAGGTTGACACCAATAGGCAAGAAGGCTGTTTAGGGGAGTAAACAAAGTTGAGGCACTATTAGGGTAACTAATCAAAGAAGAAAACTGTAGTAGTTACCAGACAAGATGATTATTAAACCATTATTAGTACATAATAAATAAGTATAATCTATTAAGAGGTTGGAAGGAATAAAATTTTTAGCGAAAAAATGAATAAAATGAACTCCTATTTATTTTATAATGTCCTGACCCAAAACGAGCCGCGAGTGGCACGCACACTTATTCTCCTATGTGAGCGAACCAACAAATCTAAACCCCAACATTTCAACCATAATGAACAAAATATAATACGGAAGACATAAAACTCATTAAGGAAATCAATTAATAACTTCTAAAGTTTATCAATTACTATCCCCAAAATCTGGAAGTCATAACATCAAGAACATCTATCCTCAAATTTCTAAATCTAAGAGTATTTAAGAAGCTAAAGTAAATAAAACAGATGGTCAATGTCCGAACTTCAAGACATCAAGACGCGAAGGAGAGAATCCAGTCCGAGCTAGGAACAGTAGCTCACCCTGAATTCCGATATGCTGAAAACTTGCTAGAGTTGCGGACGAGTTGAAGTTGATGGTACGTTTGATGCACTCCACAATTAACAAAAAGAAGAAAATACAAGTAGGGGTCAGTACAAGGAACAAGTACTGAGTAGATATCATCGGCCAACTGAAAATAGAAAGCAATATATATCGAATAATAATATAAAATCCACTACAACACTTAACTGGTAGCAACAACAAGTACAAGAATCATTGACAACAATACCATACACACCCATGAGGACTTAAGCCTCCACACCATACTCATTTGGGAAAAGAGGTGTAACGACCTGTTTAGTCATTTTGAGAAGCAGACTTTTATTTTGGAAAAACTGGCAAGACAATGGGCCCCACGATGGACCGTCGAGGGTATCTCGTTTCAAAACACTTAGAAAATCTGAAAATTGGGTACTGAAATCGACTCTTTGAACTTCGTAACGAAATGGCAGGACGGGCCGTCACAGGTGTGACGGACCGTCACAGAGCCTTCAGTGGAAATCCACTCTCTGGACCTTGCGACGACCTGCAAGACGGACCTTAGCAGGAACGACGGGCCATCGCAGGTTGCGCAATCCCAGTCTAGGTCGGATTTCTTTATACGTTTTAAGCGACGTTTTTGACTATTCCTGCTTTAATTATAAAGTTAGTGGGTTAATTCTAATAAGTCTAATTACTTGGGGGTTAAAAGTGGTAACCTTAAGTTAATTAGTGGGTTATTATTGCCATCTTTTATTCTTAATTATATACTAATTAGGGTAAAAGAAAGAGGGTTTGAATAAAGAAAATAGAAAGAACAAGAGAAAGAAGGAGAAAGTCGAACGAGAAAGAAGAGAAACGAAGAGAAACAAAGCTTGGGAAATTGCTTGCTTGATCACTAATCTTCGGTGGAGGTAGGTTATGGTTTTCATGATATTCGTAGTAAAATCTTAATAGCGAATGATATGTATTGATAGTATTGTAAACCCTGCTATGTGCTTAATTGTATGCTTGCATGAACGTGATTATATAATTGTGATTATATTAAGCATGATGAAGCTATTGAATCCCAAATCTTGATAAAAACCTAATCTCTTGTTAATGATGATGCCTTGGTAAGGGAGAAGGCTTGATTAACTAAATTAATGAGATTGATGATGCCTTGGTAAGGGAGAAGGCTTGATGAATTGATAGAATGAGATTAGGGGATCGGGTGTCACGAACCGACACGTAGATTTAGGGGATCGGGTGCCACGAACCGGCACGTAGATTTAGGGGATCGGGTGTCACGAACCAACACGTAGATTTAGCGGATCGGGTGTCACGAACCGACACATAGATTTAGGGGATCGGGTGTCACGAGCCGACACGTAGATTTAGAGGATCAGGTGTTACGAACCGACACGTAGATTTAGGGGATTGGAGTGTCACATTTCGACACATAGTAGTAGGGGATCGGAGTGTCACGTACCGACACAAGAGGATTAATGAATATGAGGGAGCGGAGTGTCACGTACCGATACAAGAGAAATAAAGATAATGAATCTTGAAAGATGTTAATATACTCAATCTAATGAATCTAATTCCCAAATGAGTATGGTATTGAGGCTTGAGTCCTCATGTGTGAACTTGACGGTAATTGTTAATGAGATAGTACTTGTTGTTGCTACATGTTGAGTATCATAGTTGATTTTATGATATTACTTGGTATATATTGATTCCTATTTTGAGTTGGCCGATGATATCTACTCAGTACCCGTGTTTTGTACTGACCCCTACTTTTATGTTTTCTTCTTGTTTATGTGTGGAGTGCAGCAAACGTGCCGTCATCTTCGACGTAACAGTAACTCTAGCCAGTCTTCATTATTCCGGATATCAGGGTGAGCTAATGCTTCTAGCTTGGACTGGATCTTCCTCTTCATGTCTTGATGCCTTGAAGTTCCGGCATGGACTAGCTTTTATGTATTTTTAGCTTCTTAGAAACTCTTAGATTTACTAATTTGAAGTAGATGTTCGTGTGATGATGACTTCCAGATTTTGGGAAATAATAGTTATTGAATTGGTTTTTATTAATGAGTTTAAGTCTTCCGCATTACTTTATGTTGATATTACATTGAAATGTTGAGGTTTAGATTGGTTGGTTCGCTCACATAAGAGGGTAAGTGTGGGTGCCAGTCGCGGCCAGGTTTTGAGTCGTGACAATAGGTTCTTTGAATTTAATTATATTTACATAATTCCAGATTCATTCTCTTTATTCCTCTTGTGTCGGAACGTGACACTCCGATCCCATATTACTACATGTCGGTTCGTGACACCCGATCCCCTAATACTACGTGTCGGTTCGTGACACCCGATCACCTAATACTACGTATCGGTTCGTGACACCCGATCCATTAACCTCATTCGTTTAGTTCATCAAGCCTTCTTTTATATCAGGCATCATCGTTAATAGAGTGAATTTAAGGTTTTTAAGATTCCACAGTATCATCATTATAATCCATCACCATTTACATAATCACAACATGCAACAAAACAATTAAGCATATAGAAGACTTTACAATACCACCCAATACATATCAATAGCTATTTAGAGTTTACTACAAAATAGCATAAACCATAACCTACCTCCACCGAAGAATCGTGATCAAACAAGCTACTTCCCAATGCCTTTGCTTTTCCTCTTCGTTTCTCTCTTCTCTCCCTCGTTCGTTCTCCCTTTCTCATTTCTTTTTACCCTAATTATCATATAATTCAAGTATCAAAGATGATAAAAGTAACCGATTATTTATTTTAAGGTAACTCCTTTAACCCCCAAGTAAATTAGTTATTAAACTTTCCCACTAATTGCATATAGTTTGTCATAAATAGTCCAAAACACCCTTTTAAAACTTTAGCAGAAATCCAACCCAGTCAAGGTTACGCATATCGTGACGGCCACTCGTGCCTGCGACGGTCTATCCTGCAGGGTCGTCATAGAGTTCAGAGAGTCGATTTTAGCGAAGATGCTCGTGACGGTCCGTCGTGTCTACGACGGTCCATGCTGCTCTTCCGTCGCGAAGTTCAGTGAGTTGATTCCCTGTACCCAAATATCAGAGTTCATGTGTTTTGGCACGAAGACCCTCGACGGTCCGTCGTGACCATGACGGTCCGTTGTGTGATCCGTCGACACAGTCAGTTATTAACAAGCACAATTCTACTGCTCAAAACGACTAAACAGGTCGTTACAGATAATGATGTTAATTACAAAATATTAATACTCTATATATTAAAAGATCTTAATACAGATATAAAAAGAGAAATTTATGATATGTTGGTAACATATGAAGTAATAGAAGTAACAACCCAAGGTTGGACTAAATTAGATATACAAAATGATTTTTATGATGAATTTTATTTTGACATGTATGATTTATATGATGATCTAGAGATATTCAGGGATCAATGATTGAACCAAAAAAGTTTGAATTTTTGCAAAAACGAAGTAATAATAATTATAAGGTAAAATTTATTAAAGACCCAAACAAATTAAGTAAACTTTTTAAAATTTTGTATAGAAAAATATAAATGAATAATACTATAAGTAAAGAAACTAAAATAACAAAAACCAAGATAGATAAAAAAGTAAGAAAGATATTGAAAAAATTAAAACCCTTATACATAGAATATAAACTATCACAACTTATTAAAACAAGTGACGATGAGACAAATTATTTGATAAATATAATTTCAAAAACAGAATACAAATATGTTTGTTATTTAAAAAAACAGTATGAACAAAGAAACATATAGGCAACAACTGATAGAAAAAATAGATGAAAAAGGACATGAACAACAACATAGGAAAGAAAGATTAATAGAAAACATATTGGCAGGAGTATGTAAAAATTCGATATTAGCACAAAGAAAAGCTATATTTATGTTAGAAATACAAATAGATCACCTTGAATATAAATTACAACATGACATAACACATAAATTATAATAAACAAAGAAGAATTTGCAGTAGACCAAAGGACATATGAAAATCAAGACGGAATGATAATAAAAATAATATATTCAAATTTAGGAAGGAGATATAAAAAAATAGGAAATAATTTATATTTTATGTTAGAAAAAGAAACAGCAAAATTAGAAGATAGTCTAACAACAATGATAAGAATAACAAAAGAAAATGAAGAAATAGACAAATCAAAAGAAATTGAAAAATAAAAATACAAGCAAAACAAGAAGTACAACATTTAGAAGAAATAAAAAATACAAGAATAAGTGAATTAGAAAAAGAATTATCTAGGTTGAAATTATTATATGAAACTAAACAAAAAGAGAAACAGATAGAAAGAGAAAAAGAGCTAGAATTAACTAATGAAATAAAAGAGATGGAACAAAAACTAAATCAAGACCTTGAAATAAATGAAATATACGAAATTAAATCAGATACAATAAATGACCAAAAATCAGAAATAAGTGATATAAGTGAGACATACACATAAATTCTAGAACCGGTAAATAAACCAAAAAAATTAAAAATAAACACAGGAGATATGAATCGACCTAGTACGTTAAGAGTTAAAACTCCAGACAATAGTCCCAGAAATAGTCATAGAATTAGGCCTAGATCGACATCACCAACTTATTATACAGAAAGTTATCAACAATCAGATAGAACTAACGTAGTAGATTAAATAAAAATTGGACACCAAGACTTATAAACGAACAATATAATTTCTTAGATCTAGACTCTATTACAGATACAAATAAAGAGATATTACTATGGATAGGAAATATATCTAAGCAACTGAAAGATAATAAAATAAAAACAACAGAAACACCAAGGTCTATAGAAAGAACATTTGTAGGAACAACAAGATTATGGATAGAAAATCTACCCTTAGAAAGTTTAGAAGTACTTAGAATTGACAAGAAAATGGATGGATCTCCATCATCAACAAATATAGATATACTAGATATATATGAATCAGCAATAAGAAGTGAATTTGGAGGTATGACCACAGATATAAGAGAACAAAACAGAGAAAAAATAATAAATACTCTAAGTATTATTACCGACGCGATGGATTGCTATTTGAAAACACTTTCAATACAAAAAGAGACAACTTATGATAAAATCAGCTATATGTAAAATGTGTTATATAGAAGAATACACTTGTGCATTTAAGTAATACTATTACAAAGCAAAATACAATTTAGGTGAAGCAAAAGAAATAAGACAACAATATTTTACAAAAATTACCAGAACCATTTAGCACAAAAATATTTAAAGATTGGAATGATGAAGGATTAGTAGATACTTTAGGAGCTAGAATAAAATTTTTACATCAATGGTTCATACAACTATGTGAAAACCAAAAAGAAAAATTAAAAATGAAAAAAGTACAAAACAAGAATTTAGCCTGTTGTAATAATAAAATAGCACCATAGTTTGGATGTACAAATAAAAAGCAAAATCCCAAAAGGTATAAAGATTATAGAAAAACTAAAACCAAGTATATATATTAGAAACCAAGGCGAAAGTATTATATAAAAAACTATAAAATAAAAAGACCATATAGACCAAAAAGAAAAATATCCCAATGTACTTGTTATAATTGTGGAAAGATAGGACATTTAGCTAGAGACTGTAAGTTACCCAAAGAGCCAAAAAGGAAGCAAATTGCAGAAGTAATTATAGATAATGACAAATATATGCAAATAGAATACATAGACTATGAATTAAGTGAAAACGATAGTATATATGAAGTATCAGATATAGAAACTGAAAATGAAAAAGAAAATATTAAGCTAGATAATAATGAAACAGATGAAAAAATATAATGTCTAAAGATGAGATAAAAATAATATCTAAAGAAGATTATCAAAATGAGGAATTATCAGACTAAAAAATTATATTTGATAATACAATTTTTGGACAAATAAAAGGAAAAGAATTAGACTTAGGTGTTTAAAAAGTACTTAAAATATCTACTTTGAGAAATTGGTTTAAAAGACAAAAGGAAGAATATTATGTAGTTAGTCAGAAAGAACATATTATAGATTGTAAATATACAAGAGGAAAAGCATATATACCTATAATAAGTAAACAAATAATAAATAAAGAAATACAAGAAATAAAAGCTAAAACACCTATAAAATATGTACATTTAGGAGGAACAGAAATATTAGTAAAAGCCTATTTTAGCGAAGGAATAGATACACCTATTGAAATATACTTAGCAGATGACAGAATCATACACCATATAGAAAAAAGTGTAATTAGTGCAGTAAAAGAAAACTTAATATACCAAAAATTTAAATTTATAAGAAGTGTCAATTATACAGTAGCATTAACAGACAGAAATATACATAAATCATTAGTATTATATTGGAAAATGTCTGGAATAGGGTTAGCACCAGGCAGTAAAATATTTACAGCAAGATGTAAATACTTATATATATTAACAACAAAACATAAAATAACAGCAAAAAATAAAATTGATAAAATAAAGATAGAAAATCCTTTCGAAAAAATAATTAATGTAATAGACAATAATGACTATAGCTATAAAGAAATTGACATGGAAGAAGATTTAGAAATTGTAAAAGAAAGATTAAGTACTTCAAGTGTACCAAATACGTTACCAAGAGCTACCTCATCAAGAATGAGTACATCTAAAAGAAACTATGAAATCCCACAAAACTTATTAGATAAGGAAGAAATAACACCATATCATTATTTCATAACAAGAATAATGGACCAAATAAAATATAAATTTTTGATAAATACAGCACAAGAAGAAAATTACATAACAAGAGAGTTAGTATTAGAAGAAGAAATTATAAAAACAGGACTCGTATGCCCTGAATTATCTAGTGAGATAGTAAACATAAATGAAGAAACAATGGAAAAAGAAATAATTATAGGAGGAATACACTTAATAATACCATTTAAAATATACCAAGGAAATCATAATATTACATAAGGTATAAAATGGTTCGAAAAAGTTAAACCATACAATATAGAAAATGAACAATTAACAATAACTTGTCAAAATAAGAAAATAGTTATAAAAAGAACAAAATGAATAATGAAAATATTTATACTTGAAAAAATTATTATAAAAGGATATCACAACATATATTAGACCCCTATGATAGATACAGGAGCAGAAGCGAATATATGTAAATATAATTGTGTACCAGAAGATAAATGGAAAAAATTAAAAACACCTATGGTATTAACAGGATTAAATAATGAAGGAAGTATGATTAAATACAAAGCAAAAAATATAAAAATACAAATATGGGATAAGATATTAACGATAGAAAAAATTTATAATTTTGAGTTCACAACAAAAGATATGTTACTAGGAATGCCATTTTTTGATAAAATTCTACCCACATATAATAACAAAAACACACTGGTGGTTTACTACACCATGCGGAAACAAAATAGGAGCAAAAAGAGTAAATAATAAACAACGAAAACCTACAGAATGGATAAAAGGAAGTGAAAAAATAAATCAAGAAATGGAAAATATAAATAAGAAACAAATATCACAATTAGAAATTATCATATTTACAATAGATAAAGTTAAAATAATAAATGAACACTAGGACAATGTCACAACCCAAAACGAGCCGCGAGTGGCACCCACACTATCCTACTATGTGAGCGAACCAACATATCTAAACCCCAACATTTAAACCATAATAAACAGAATATAATGCAGAACACTTAAAACTCATTAACGAAATCAATTAAATAACTTCTAAAGTTTATCAATTACTATCCCCAAAATCTGGAAGTCATCACCACAAGAACATCTATCCTCAAATTACTAAATCTAAAGTATCTAGGAAGCTAAAATAAGAAACAGATTTTCCATGTCCGAACTTCAAAGACATCAAGACATGAATGAGAGAGATTCCAGTCCGAGCTAGGAACAATAGCTCACTCTGAAATCTGATTATGCTGAAGTCTGACTAGAGTTGCGGTTGAGTTGAGTTGATGGTACGTTTGCTGCATTCCATAAATGACAAAGAAAGAAACATACAAGTGGGGGTCAGTATAAGGCACAAGTACTGAGTAGGTATCATCGGCCAACTCAAAACAGAAAGCAATATATATCGAATAATAACATAAAACCAAACAAATACTTAACAGGTGACAACATCAAGTACTATAACCATTGGCCACAACACCAAGCACATCAATGAGGACTCAAGCCTCCACACCATACTCATTTAGAAATTAGGTTCTTTAAACCTGAGTATATTAGCATAATTCAAGATTCATTCTCTTTACTATCCTGGTGTTGGGACGTGACACTCTGATCCCCTACTATCCTGGTATCGGAACATGACACTCCGATCCTCTCCTATTCTGGTGTAGGAACGTGACACTCCGATCCTCTACTATCCTGGTGTCGGAACGTGAGACTCCGATCCTCTACTATCTTGGTGTCGGAACGTGATACTCCGATCCTCTACTCTCCTGGTGTCAGAACGTGACACTCCGATCCTCTACTATCCTGGTGTCGGAAAGTAACACTCCGATCCTCTAATTCTCATTCTTTTAGTTCATCAAGCCTTCTTTTATACCAAGGCATCATCATTATCAAGGAGGTTTTTAAGGTTTAAGATTCAACAGCCTCATCATGCTAATTTCATCACAATTATATAATCACATCATGCAACCACAAAATTAAGCATATAGAAGACTTTACAATACTACCCAATACATATCAATCGCTATTTAGAGTTTA
Source organism: Solanum lycopersicum (assembly GCF_036512215.1). Lineage (NCBI taxonomy): Eukaryota > Viridiplantae > Streptophyta > Magnoliopsida > Solanales > Solanaceae > Solanum > Solanum lycopersicum. Next base: position 32,752,933 of record NC_090805.1, read on the forward strand.
CTACGAGATAGCATTAACCATAACCTACCTCCACCAAAGATTCGTGATCAAGCAAGCTATCCCCCGAAACCTTTGCTTTCCCTCTGCGTTCTTCTCTTTCTCTCGCTCGTTCCTCTCTTCTTTTCTGTTCTTTCTATTTTTCCTTATTATAACTATTTTCTTTTACCCTAATTATCATATAATTAAGTATAAAACATGGTAAAAGTAACTCACTAATTAATTCAAGGTTATCTCCTTTAACCCCAAGTAATTGAATTATTAACATTAAACCACTAACTTTATAATCATAAGCAGGAATAGTTCAAAACACCCCTTAAAATTTTTAACAGAAATCCGACCCAGTCAGGGTTACGCAGCCTGTGACGGCCCGTCGTGCCTGCGACGGTCCATCCTGCTGCTTCCGTCACAAAGTTTAGAGAGTCGAATTCATTAAAGAGTCTGTGACGGTCCTTCGTGCCTACGACGGTCCGTCCTGCTCTTCTGTCGCAAAGTTTAGAGAGTTGTTCCAGTACCCAATTTTTCCATAGTCTAAGTGTTTTGGAACGAGACCCCCTCAACGGTCCGTCGTGCCCATGATGGTCCGTCGTGGGATCCGTCGACTCAGACAGCTATTACCAGAAATAAACTCTACTGCTCAAAACGACTAAACAGGTCGTTACAAACAACTATATAACGAAGATCCATTACAAGGATGGGAAAAACATAAGACAAAAGTAAAAATTGAACTAATAGATGAAAGTAGTATAATAACACAGAAACCATTAAAATATAACTTTGATGATTTAAAAGAATTCAAAATACATATAGATGAATTATTAGAAAATAATTACATACAAGAAAGTAATAATAAACATACAAGTCCAGCATTTATAGTTATAAAACAAAGTGAACAAAAAAGAGGTAAAAGTAGGATGGTTATAGATTATCGCAACTTAAATGCTAAAACTAAAACATATAATTACCCAATACCAAATAAAATACTAAAAATAAGACAGATACAAGGATATAATTATTTCAGTAAATTCGATTGTAAATTAAGATTTTATCATCTAAAACTAGAAGAAGAATCTAAACAGCTAACAACATTCATAGTACCACAAGGTTTCTATGAATGAAATATGTTACCATTTAGATATAAGAATGCACTAGGTAGATATCAACATTTTATGGACAACCACTTTAACCAGTTAGAAAGTTGTATTGTATATATAGATGATATATTATTATATTCTAAAACACAAGATGAACATATAAGACTATTAGAAAAATTTATACATTTAATTAAACATTCAGGTATAAGCTTAAGTAAGAAGAAAGAAGAAATTATGAAACCATAAATAGAATTTCTAGGAATACAAATTAATAAGAATGGAATAAAATGCAAAAATATATTGTACAAAAAATAATCACACTTGATGAAAATATAGATACGAAAAAGAAATTACAATCCTTTCTAGGATTAGTAAATCAAGTAACAGAATATATACCAAAATAAGCAGAGCATTTAAAATCATTACACAAAAAACTTAAAAAAGATATAGAATATTATTTCGACAATAAAGATAAAGAACATATAAGAAATATTAAGAATTTATGTAAAAAATTACCAAAACTTTACTTTCCTGATGAAAATAGAACATTTATTTATATTGTTGAAACAGATTCAAGTGATCATAGTTATGGAGAAGTTTTAAATGTGGGGTGGAAGCGGAATTAAAAGGAATTAAGAGTGAGAGAGAGATCTATTTGAAAGGGATGATCTTATTATGTGGGAGAACCCTCTATTTATACAACCAAATTTACATGTATGACCAATATAAATGACCGACACTTACTTTTACACATGGCCTAATTTCGTGTGGCCGACGCATAACGACAAAAGACTTTACATGACAGTGGCCTTCACTTTATTTATGGCCGACACGACTTTTTACATATGGCCTTCTTTTATATGGCCGACGCAAAACAACAAAATACAATAATATTATTATTACATTAATATCTTTTTTGTAAATAAGCAATTTATCTTATTCTAGGTGTACCTCAGGGATTATGTCATCACCTTGGTTTCACTTAAAACATATATGGTCTGGATATTTATTACCAACTAACTTGCAATATCTTGTCATTTGTTCTTCAGAGATGAATCCTTGTTTTATTGCTCTAGTTGTTGGAGTAGTTTCTGGTTTTAATAAGGACAAAATCCATTTTTGGACTTCCTCCATATCTGCTTGCCTTATTTCTCCCGAATTGGCATATATCATTAAATGGTCTCTTGAATAATAGGTCCATATGGTATTTCCTTGTAAATAGATATTAGCTAACTCCTGTATGATAGTTGATAACCCAATTATTCTTTTGTTTTCATAAAAATTGGGTATCTCAACTTTTGGTATCTCTTGTTGTTGCCCTATGTCTTCTGGTATTATCATCTCTCGTGTTAATCTAATTTTTACAATTTGGATCATTGGTTTTATCTCGTCATAAATTATCTCAGCTGGTGTTGTATAGAATCTTATAAAAAATAAGTTTCCTTTTGTTATTTTTTTGTATATCAAAAATGATTTGTGGACCTCCGGGATTCCACTTATCTCTTCTCCTGTATATGTATAAACTGTATGTAATAGTCCATAATTGTAAGAAGTCTTAACTAGATTTGGATTCGTTTTTGGTTATGCAATTAGCTTGTTATAACCTTGTTATTTTTGGGTTAGATAGTCCTGGGGTTTTTCTGTGGTTGTGGTAGATTTGGGTTTGAGATTTAAAAAATTTTGTATTTTGTATAGGTTTTCAATGTAAGCTTGGGATATAAGGTTATATGTTTTCTTTTCCTTATGCAGGCTGGCTGCATATGTAGATGTTTGTGGTGTTGGGGTGTCTACTATTTGTACCTTGGGATAAATGGTTTTGTAAATAAGATGTTTAGGTTTGTATTTTTCGATGTAGTTTTTTCCATAGCTCCTGTGCTTGTACCTGCAACATTAGCAATGTTATGGGCTTTAGGGAGTTTCCCAACGTCTCCTTTTAGGTCTGGCTGTTTACCATCTGCCGAATGACGTAGCTTCGCATGTTTATACTCATGCTGCTAACTTGTAGCTTTAAATTTTCTGCATTTTCTTCTAGCTTTTGAACTCTCAAGCCTATACTATCCACTTTTGTACAAAGTGTAGTTAGGGTTTTGAGTATGTTCTCCATAAGATTATCTTATCCTGGCTGTGTAACTTTGTCTTGATAGATAGTCTGCAATCATATTTTTATCAGTTTTAATTACCTCAATTGTAAATGTAAAATTTAATATATTTAATAGTAATCTCCTTATTTCTTTTGTTGTAACTGAATCCTCTACCTTTTTTGTTATCCACCATTTTACCTGTGTGTTGTCTGTTCTTACAATAAATTTATTGTAAACAATATATGGTTCAAATGCTAATAAACATTTATATAATGCAGATATTTCTTTCATTTTATTTCCCATTTTATTTGTGCTTCTGCATAAGATCCTGAATAATATCTACAATGGTGTTCTATTTTTTCTTTTTCATATTTGTATTTTAAAACTCCTCCATAACTATGATCACTTAAATATGTTTCAACAATATAAATAAATGTTCTATTTTCATCTGGAAAGTAATGTTTTGATAATTTTTTACATAAATTCTTAATATTTCTTATATGTTCTTTATCTTTATTGTCGAAATAATATTCTATATATTTTTTAAGTTTTTTGTGTAATGGTTTTAAATAATCTGTTTATTTTGGTATGTATTCTCTTACTTGATTTACTAATCCTAGAAAGGATTGGAATTTCTTTTTCGTATCTATATTTTCATCAAGGGTGATTATTTTTTGCACTATATGTTTTTGCATTTTTATTCCATTCTTAGCTATTTGTATTCCTAGAAATTCTATTTGTGGTTTCATAATTTCTGCTTTCTTCTTACTTAAGCTTATACTTGAATGTTTGATTATATGTATAAATTTTTCTAATAATCTTATATGTTCATCTTGTGTTTTAGAATATAATAATCTATCATCTATATATACAATACAATTTTCTATCTTGTTAAAGGGGTTGTCCATAAAATGGTGATATCTACCTGGTGCATTTTTATATCCAAATGGTAACATATTCCATTCATAGAAACCTTGCGGTACTGTGAATCCTGTTAGCTGTTTAGATACTTCTTCTAGTTTTAGGTGATAAAATTTTGATTTACAATCGAATTTACTGAAATAATGATATCCTTGTATCTGTCTTATTTTTAGTATTTTATTTTGTATTGGGTAATTATGTGTTTTAGTTTTAGCATTTAAGTTGTGATAATCTATAACCATCCTGCTTTTACCTTATTTTTGTTCACTATGTTTTATAACTATAAATGTTGGATTTGTATATTTACTATTACTTTCTTGTATATAATTATTTTCTAATTGTTCATCTATATGTATTTTGAATTCTTTTAAATCATCAAAGTTATATTTTAATGGTTTCTGCGTTATTATACTACTTTCATCTATTAGTTCAATTTTTACTTTTGTCTTATATTTTTCCCATCCTTGTAATGGATCTTCGTTATATAGTTGTTCTAGTTGTTCATTTATCATTTTAACTTTATCTATTGTAAATATGATGATTTCTAATTGTGATATTTGTTTCTTATTTATATTTTCCATTTCTTGATTTATTTTTTTACTTCCTTTTATCCATTCTGTAGGTTTTCGTTGTTTATTAGTAAACCACCAGAGTGTTTTTGTTATTATATGTGAGTAGAATTTATCTAAAAATGGCATTCCTAATAACATATATTTTGTTATGAACTAAAAAAAATAAATTTCTTCTATCGTTAATATCTTATCCCATATTTGTGTTTTTATATTTTTTTGCTTTGTGTTTAATCATCTTCCTTCATTATTGAATCATGTTACTACCATAGGTGTTTTTAATTTTTCCAATTTATCTTCTAGTAGTCAATTATATTTACATATATTCGCTCCTGCTCATGTATCTATCATAGGGGTATAATATCTGTTGTGATATCCTTCTATAATAATTTTTGCAAGTATAAATATTTTCATTATTCATTTTGTTCTTTTTATAACTATTTTCTTATTTTGACAAGTTATTGTTAATTGTTCATTTTCTATATTGTATGGTTTAACTTTTTCTAACCATTTTATATCTAATGTAATATTATGATTTCCTTGGTATATTTTAAATGGTATTATTAAGGGTATTCCTCCTATAATTATTTCTTTTTCCGTTGTTTCTTCAATTATGTTTACTATCTCACTAGGTAATCCAGGGCATATGTGTCCTGTTTTTATAATTTCTTCTTCTAATACTAACTCTCTTGTTATGTACTTTTTTTCTTGTCCTGTATTTATCAAAATTTTATATTTTCTTTGGTCCATTATTCCTGTTATGAAATAATGATATGGTGTTATTTCTTCCTTATCTAATAAGTTTTGTGAGATTTCATAGTTTTTTGTAGATGTACTCATTCTTGATGAGGTAGCTCTTGTTAACGTATTTCGTACACTTGAAGTACTTAATCTTTCTTTTACAATTTCTAAATCTTCTTCCATGTCAATTTCTTTATAGCTATAGTCATTATTGTCTATTACAATAATTATTTTTCGAAAGGATTTTCTATCTTTATTTAATCAATTTTGTTTTTTGCTGTTATTTTATGTTTTGTTGTTAATATATATAAGTTTTTACATCTTGCTGTAAATATTTTACTGCCTGGTGCTAACTCTATTCCAGACATTTTCCAATATAATACTAATGATTTATCTATATTTGTAACGACCTGTTTAGTCGATTTGAGCAATAGAATTACTTTTGATAATAACTAATTGTGTCGATGGATCACACGATGGATCATCATGGTCTCGATGGACCGTCGAGTGTCTTCGTGCAAAAACACTTAAACTCTGAAATTTGGGTATGGGGAATCAACTCTCTGAACTTCGCGACTAAATTGCAGCACGGACCGTCGTAGATACGACTTGCCGTCACAAACCTTTTAACTGAATTTGAGTCTCTAAACTCTGTGACGACCCTGCAGGATGGACCGTCGCAGGCACGACGGGCCGTCACGAGCGGCATAACCTCGACTGGGTCGGACTTCTGCTAAAAGTTTTTAGGGATGTTTTAGACTATTTATGACAAACTGTATGAAATTAGTGGGTAAGTTTAATAACTTATTTACTTGAGAGTTAAAGGAGATAATTATATAATAATTAGGGTAAAAAGAAAAAGAGAAAGAAGAGAGGGAAGAACGAGCGAGTGATGGAGAAGTGAAGAGGAAAGCAAAGACTTTGAGAAGTAGCTTGCTTGATCACGATTCTTCGGTGGAGGTAGGTTATGGTTTACGCTATTTCATAGTGAACTCTAAATAGCAATTGATATGTATTGGGTGGTGTTGTAAAGTCTTCAATATGGTTAATTGTGTTGTTGCATGTTGTGATTATGTAAATGGTGATGGATTATAATGATGATACTGTGGAATCTTAAAAACCTTAAATCCACTCTATTAATGATGATGCCTTGATATAAAAGAAGGCTTGATGAACTAAAAAAATGAGGTTAATGGATCGGGTGTCACGAAGCAACACGTAGTATTAGGGGATCGGGTGTCACGAACCAACACGTAGTGTTAGGGGATATGGTGTCACGAACCGACACGTAGTATTAGGGGATCGGGTGTCACGACCGACACGTAGTATTAGGGGATCGGAGTGTACAAGGAATAGTGAACGCACTCGGATCTTCTTTCTTTTGTAATATCGCTTTAAGAGAGTTAAAGGCCAAACTTCAAGAGTTGTAAGGTAAGGGCTTTATTAGACCAAGTACATCCCCTTGGGGTGTTCCTGTTTTGTTTGTGAAGAAGAAGGATGGAAGTTTTCGGATGTGCATAGACTACAGGCAATTGAATAAGGTAACTATTAAGAACAAACATCCTCTTCCTCGCATTGATGATTTGTTTGATTAGTTACAAGGTGCTTGTACCTTCTCAAAAATTGATTTGAGATCTGGTTATCATCAATTGAAAATACGAGCAACGGACGTGCCCAAGACTGCTTTTCGGACCAGGTATGGGCATTATGAGTTCTTAGTAATGTCTTTTGGGCTTACAAATGCCCCTGCTGCTTTCATGAGCTTGATGAACGGGATTTTTAAGCCATATCTGGATCTCTTTGTCATTGTGTTTATTGATAATATACTTATATACTCAAAGAGTAGGAAAGAACATGGGGAGCATTTGAGAATTGTATTGGAAGTGTTGAGGGAGAAAAGGCTTTATGCCAAATTCTCCAAGTGTGAGTTTTGGCTAGATTCAGTAGCCTTCTTGGGGCATGTAGTTTCTAAGGATGGAGTGATGGTGGATCCTTCCAAGATTGAAGCAGTGAAGAATTGGGTAAGACCTACTAATGTTACCGAGGTAAGGAGTTTTGTTGGTTTAGCTAGCTACTACCGTCGATTTGTCAAGGGATTTTCTTGTGTTGCTTCCCAACTGACAAATTTGACTAAGCAGAGTGTTCCATTTGTATGGTCGGACGAATGTGAAGAAAGCTTTCAAAAAATCAAGACCTTGTTGACTACTGCACCAATTCTCACCTTGCCAGTGGAAGGAAAGAACATCATTGTTTATTGTGATGCCACCTATTCTGGTTTCTATGCAGTGCTAATGCAGGAGAAGAATGTAATTGCATATGCTTCGAGGAAACTAAAGGTGCATGAATGTAACTATCCGACCCATGATTTGGAGTTGGCTGCAGTCGTGTTTGCCTTAAAGCAATGTAGACATTATCTGTATGGGGTTAAGTGTGAAGTCTAGACAGATCATCGCAGTTTACAGTATGTATTTACTCAGAAAGATTTGAATTTGAGACAGAGGAGGTGGATGGAACTACTGAAGGACTGTGATATTACTATCTTGTACCACCCAGGAAAAACTAATATTGTGGCAGATGCTTTTGGTAGAAAGGCTGGGAGCATGGGAAGTCTAGCTCATTTGCAGGTTTCTAGAAGCCCATTGGCTAGAGATGTTCAGACTCTGGCTAATGACTTTATGAGGTTGGAAGTACTGGAGAAGGGAGGATTTTTAGCCCGTGTGGAGGCAAGATCTTCTTTTCTTGATAAGATTAAGGGAAGGCAGTTTTCGGATGAGAAACTGATCCGGATTTGAGATATGGTATTGTGAGGAGAGGCTAAAGAAGCAAAAATTGACGAGGAAGGCGTTTTAAGAATTAAAGGAAGAGTATGTGTGCCCCGCGTCGATGATTTAATTCATACTATTCATACAGAGGCTCATTGTTCAAGGTATTTTATACATCCTTGTGCCACCAAGATGTATCGGGACCTAAAACAACATTTTTGATAGAGTAGGATGAAGCGTAACATTGTTGATTTTGTTCCTCAATGCCCGAATTGTTATCAGGTAAAGTACGAACACCAGAGACCAAGAGGAACAGATCAGAGAATGCCCATTCCTGAATGGAAGTGGGAGAGAATTGCAATGGACTTCGTAGTTGGTCTTCCAAAGACATTGGGTAAGTATGACTCCATTTGGGTAATTGTTGACAGATTAACTAAGACTGCTCACTTCATTTCGGTCAAGGTGACTTAAAATGCAGAGAAGTTAGCCAAGCTTTACATCTCAGAAATTGTTCGATTTCATGGAGTTCCACTTTCCATCATATCAGACAGAGGTAGGCAGTTTACTTCTATGTTTTGGAAAATGTTGCATGCTAAATTAGGTACTAGGTTGGACCTTAGTACCGCATTTCACCCTCATACCGATGGTCAGTCTGAGCGAACGATTCAAGTGTTGGAAGATATGCTTCGTGCATGTGTGATTGAATTTGGTGGTCATTGGGATAACTTCTTACCCTTAGCGGAGTTTTCATACAATAATAGTTACCATTCAAGTATTGATATGGTCCCATTTGAGGCACTGTATGGGAGGAGGTGTATGTCTCCCATTGGGTGGTTTGATGCATTTGCGGTAAGACCATGGGGTACCGATCTTTTGAGGGAGTCGTTAGATAAAGTAAAATTCATTCAAGAAAAGCTTCTAGCCGCTCAGAACAGGCAAAAAGAATATGCAGATCGGAAGGTTAAGGACTTTGATTTTATGGAGGGTAAGCAAGTCTTGCTGAAGGTTTCACCCATTAAAGGGGTGATGCGGTTTGGTAAGCGAGGTAAGATTAGTCCAAGGTATATTGGTCCATTTGAAGTTCGAAAGCGCGTGGTGGAGGTGGCTTATAAATTGGCATTGCCTCCAGGACTGTCAGGACTGCACTCGGTATTTCATGTGTCTATGCTGAAAGGATACCATGGGGATGGAAACTACATTATTCGTTGGGATTCAGTTCTTCTTGATAAGAATTTGTCATATGAGGAGGATCCTGTTGCAATTTTAGATAGAGAAGTCCGCAAGTTGAGATCGAGGGAGATTGCATCCATCAAGGTTCAGTGGAAAAATTGGTCAGTTGAAGAGTCCACTTGGGAGAAGGAGGTTGATATGCAAGAAAGATATCCACACCTTTTTACAGATTCAAGTACTCTTTCTCACCCTTGTTTTTCTTCTTGTGATCATTCGAGGACAAACGATGGGTAAATTGGTATCTATTGTAACGACCTGTTTAGTCATTTTGAGCAGTAGAATTACTTTTGATAATAACTGACTGTGTCGACGGATCATACGACAGACCGTCATTGTCACGATGGACCGTCGAGTGTCTTCGTGCCAAAACACTTAAACTCTGAAATTTGGGTACGGGGAATCAACTCTCTGAATTTCGCGACGAAATTGCAGCACGGACCGTCGTAGATACGACGGGACGTCACAAACCTTTTTACTGAATTTGAGTCTCTAAACTCTGTGACGACCCTGCAGGACGGACCGTCGCAGGCACGACGGGCCGTCACGAGCGGTGTAACCTCGACTGGGTCTGATTTCGGCTAAATGTTTTTGGGGGTGTTTTGGACTATTTATGACAAACTGTATGAAATTAGTGGGTATGTTTAATAACTTATTTACTTGGGGGTTAAAGGAGATAACCTTAAAATAAACAATGGGTTACTTTTATCATAATGAATTATATGATAATTAGGGTAAAAAGAAAAAGAGAAAGAAGAGAGGGAAGAACGAGTGAGAGATGGAGAAGCGAAGAGGAAAGAAAAGACTTTGAGAAGTAGCTTGCTTGATCAAGATTCTTTGGTGGAGGTAGGTTATGGTTTATGCTATTTCATAGTAAACTCTAAATAGCGATTGATATGTATTGGGTGGTGTTGTAAAGTCTTCAATATGCTTAATTGTGTTGTTGCATGTTGGGATTATGTAAAGGGTGATGGATTATAATGATGATACTGTGGAATCTTAAAAACATTAAATCCACTCTATTAATGATGATGCCTTGATATAAAAGAAGGCTTGATGAACTAAAAGAATGAGGTTAATGGATCGGGTGTCACGAACCAACACGTAGTATTAGGGGATCGGAGTGTCACGTTCCGACACAAGAGGAATAAAGAGAATGAATCTTGAATTATGGAAATATACTCAAACTTAAAGAACCTATTTCCCAAATGAGTATGGTGTGGAGGCTTTAGTCCTCAGGTGTGATCATGATACCGTTGACTTAATACGTGCTTACTTTATTGTTATTGACACTTGTTCATGTTGTTTTTTGCTTATCACATGTTAAGTGTTATAGGTGATTTTATATTATTACTCAATGTATATTGCTTTCTATTTTGAGTTGGCCGATGATACCTACTCAGTACTGGTTCCTTGTACTGACCCCTACTTGTATTTTCTTCTCTTTGTTATTTGTGGAGTGCAGCAAACGTGTCATCGACTTCGACTCGTCCGTAACTCTAGCCAGACTTCAGCATATCAGATTTCAGGGTGAGCTATTATTCCTAGCTCGTACTGGATTCTTTCCTTCACGTCTTGATATCTTGAAGTTTTGACATGGACCATCTTTTTTATTTATTTTAGTTTCTTAAATACTCTTAGACTTAGAATTTGAGGATAGATGTTCTTGGTGTGATGACTTCCATATTTTGGGGATAATAAGTTGATAAACTTTAAAATGTTTATTTATTAGTTATATTAATAAGATTTTGAGTCTTCCGCATTATATTCTATTTATTATGGTTGAAATTTTGGGGTTTAGATGTGTTGGTTCGCCCACCTAAGGGGGTAAGTGTGGGTGCCACTCGCGGCTCATTTTGGGTCGTGACAATATTTCTGTGTGTTAATGCTACTGTATAATTGGCACTTATTATAAATTTAAATTTTTGGTATATTAAGTTTCCTTTTACTGCACTAATTACACTTTTTTCTATAGGGTGTATGATTCTGTCATCTGCTAAGTATATTTCAATAGGCGTATCTTTTCCTTCTCTAAAACAGGCTATTATTAATATTTCTGTTCCTCCTATATGTACATATTTTATAGGTGTTTTAGCTTTTATATCTTGTATTTCTTTATTTATTATTCGTTTACTTAGTATAGGTATATATGCTTTTCCTCTTGTATATTTACAATCTATAATATGTTCTTTCTGACTAACTACATAATATTCTTCCTTTTGTCTTTTAAACCAATTTCTCAAAGTAGGTTTTCAAGTACTTTTTCAACACTTAAGTCTAATTCTTTTCCTTTTATTTGTTCAAAAATTGTATTATCAAATATAATTTTTTGGTCTGATAATTCCTCATTTTGATAATCTTCTTTAGATATTATTTTTATCTCATCTTCATACATTATATTTCTTCATCTGTTTCATTATTATCTAGATTAATATTTTCTTCTTCATTTTCAGTTTCTATATCTGATACTTAATATATACTATCGTTTTCACTTAATTCATAGTCTATGTATTCTATTTGCATATATTTATCGTTATCTATAATTACTTCTTTAATTTGCTTCCTTTTTGGATCTTTGGATAGTTTACAGTCTCTAGCTAAATGTCCTATCTTTCCGCAATTATAACAAGTACATTGGGATATTTTTCTTTTGGGTCTATATGGTCTTTTTATTTTATTGTTTTTTATATAATACCTTCCTTGGTTTCTTATATTTATACTTGGTTTTAGTTTTTCTATAATTTTTATACCTTTTGGGATTTTGCTTTTTATTTGTACATCCAAACTGTGGTGCTATTTTACTTTTACAACAGGCTAAATTCTTGTTTAGTACTCTTTCCATTTTTAATTTTTGTTTTTGGTTTTCACATAGTTGTATGAACCATTGATGTAAAAATTTTATTCTAGCTCCTAAAGTATCTACTAATCCTTTATCATTCCAATCTTTAATTATTTTTGTGCTAAATGGTTCTGGTAATTTTGTAAAATATTGTTGTCTTTTTTCTTTTGGTTCATCTAAATTGTATTTTGCTTTGTAATAGTATACCTTAAATGCACAAGTGTATTCTTCTATATAACACATTTTACATATAGCTAATTTTGTCATAAGTTGTCTATTTATTATTTTTTCTCTGTTTTGTTCTCTTATATCTGTGGTCATACCTCCAAATTCACTTCATATTGCTGATTCATATTTATCTAGTATATCTATATTTGTTGATGATGGAGATCCATCCATTTTCTTGTCACTTCTAAGTACTTCTAAACTTTCTAAGGGTATATTTTCTATCCATAATCTTGTTGTTCCTACAAATGTTCTTTCTACATACCTTAGTGTTTCTGTTGTTTTTATTTTATTATCTATTAGTTGCTTAGATATATTTCCTACCCATAGTAATATCGCTTTATTTGTATCTGTAACACAGTCTAGATCTAAGAAATTATATTGTTCGTTTATTGGTCTTGGTGTCCAATTTTTATTTAATCTACTATTTCATATTGCGTTAGTTCTATCTGATTGTTGATAATTTTCTGTATAATAAGTTGGTGGTGTCCATCTAGGACTAATTCTAGGACTATTTCTCGGACTATTGTCTGGAGTTTTAACTCTTGACGTACTCGGTCGATTCATATCTCTTGTGTTTATTTCTAATTTTTTCGGTTTATTTATCTGTTCTACAATTTTTTTATATGTCTCACTTATATCACTTATTTCTGATTTTTGGTCATTTATTGTATCTGAGTTTAAGTCTTCCGCATTACTTTATGTTGATATTACCTTGAATTGTTAAGGTTTAGATTGGTTGGTTCGCTCACATAGGAGGGTAAGTGTGGGTGCCAGTCGCGGCCCGGATTTGGGTCGTGACAGTAATTTTATTCCTTAAATGCAAAAGTGTATTCTTCTATATAACACATTTTACATATAGCTAATTTTGTCATAAGTTGTCTATTTATTATTTTTTCTCTGTTTTGTTCTCTTATATCTGTGGTCGTACCTGCAAATTCACTTCTTATTGTTGATTCTTATTTAACTAGTATATTTATATTTGTTGATGATGGAGATCCATCCATTTTCTTGTCACTTCTAAGTACTTCTAAACTTTCTAAGAGTAGATTTTCTATCCATAATCTTGTTGTTCCTACAAATGTTCTTTTTATACACCTTGGTGTTTCTTTTGTTTTTATTTTATTATCTATTAGTTGCTTAGATATATTTCCTATCCATAGTAATATCGCTTTATTTGTATCTGTAACACAGTGTAGATCTAAGAAACTATATTGTTCGTTTATTGGTCTTGGTGTCCAACTTTTATTTAATCTACTATTCCATATTGCGTTAGTTCTATCTGATTGTTGATAACTTTCTGTATAATAAGTTGGTGGTGTTCATCTAGGACTATTTCTGGGACTATTGTCTGGAGTTTTAACTCTTGACGTACTAGGTTGATTCATATCTCCTGTGTTTATTTCTAATTTTTTCGGTTTATTTACCTTTTCTAGAATTTCTGTGTATGTCTCACTTATATTACTTATTTCTGATTTTTGGTCATTTATTGTATCTGATTTATTTTCGTCTATTTCATTTATTTCAAGGTCCTGATTTAGTTTTTGTTTCATCTCTTTTATTTCATTAGTTAATTCTAGCTCTTTTTCTCTTTCTATCTGTTTCTCTTTTTGTTTAGTTTCATATAATAATTTCAACCTAGCTAATTCTTTTTCTAATTCACTTATTCTTGTATTTTTTTATTTCTTCTAAATGTTGTACTTCTTGTTTTGCTTGTATTTTTATTTTTTCAATTTCTTTTGATTTGTCTATTTCTTCATTTTCTTTTGTTATTCTTATCATAGCTGTTAGACTATCTTTTAATTTTGCTGTTTCTTTTTCTAACATTAAATATAAATTATTTCCTATTTTTTATATCTCCTTCCTAAATTTGAAAATATTATTTTTATTATCATTCCGTCTTGATTTTCATATGTTTATTCGTCTACCGCAAATTCTTCTTTGTTCTTTATAATTTATGTATTATGTCATGTTGTAATTTATACTCAAGGTGATCTATATGTATTTCTAACATAAATATAGCTTTTCTTTGTGCTAATATCGAATTTTTACATACTCCTGCTAATATGTTTTCTATTAAACTTTCTTTCCTATGTTGTAGTTCTTGTCCTTTTTCATCTATTGTTTCTATCAGTTGTTGCCTATATGTTTCTTTGTTCATACTATTTTTTTAAATAACAAACATATTTGTATTCTATTTTTGAAATTATATTTATCAAATAATTTGTCTCATCGTCACTTGTTTTAATAAGTTGTGATAGTTTATATTCTATGTATAAGGGTTTTAATTTTTTGCATATCTTTCTTACTTTTTTATCTATCTTGGTTTTTGTTATTTTAGTTTCTTTACTTGTTGTATTATTCATTTATATTTTTCTAAACAAAATTTTAAAAAGTTTACTTAATTTGTTTGGGTCTTTAATAAATTTTATCTTATAATTATTATTACTCCATTTTTGCCAAACTTCAAACTTTTTTGGTTCAATCATTAATCCTTGAATATCTCTAGATCATCATATAAATCATACATGTCAAAATAAAATTCATCATAAAAATCATTTTGTATATCTAATTTAGTCCAACCTTGAGTTGTTACTTCTATTACTTCATATGTTACCAACATATCATAAATTTCTCTTTTTATATCTGTATTAAGATCTTTTAATATATAGAGTATTAATGTTTTGTAATTAACATCATTATCTGTAATGACCTGTTTAGTCGTTTCGAGCAGTAGAATTGTTCTTGTTAATAACTGACTGTGTCGACGGATCACACGACGGATCGTCATGGTCACGACGGACCGTCGAGGGTCTTCGTGCCAAAACACTTAAACTCTGATATTTGGGTACGGGGAATCAACTCTCTGAACTTCGGGATGAAAGAGCAGCAGGGACCGTCGTAGACACGACGGACCGTCACGAGCATCTTTGCTAAAATCGACTCTCTGAACTTTGTGACGACCCTGCAGGACGAACCGTCGCAGGCACGTCGGGCCGTCACGAACTGCGTAACCTTAACTGGGTCGGATTTCTGCTAAAGTTTTAAAAGGGTGTTTTGGACTATTTATGACAAACTATATGAAATTACTGGGTAAGTTTAATAACTTATTTACTTGGGGGTTAAAGGAGTTCACCTTAAAATAAATAATGGGTTACTTTTATCATCTTTGATACTTGAATTATATGATAATTAGGGTAAAAAGAAAAGAGAAAGGGAGGACGAACGAGGAAGAGTATATCTGTATTAAGGTCTTTTAATATATAGAGTATTAATGTTTTGTAATTAACATCATTATCCAATAAATAGGAGTTCATTTTATTCATGTTTTCGCTAAAAAATTTATTCTTTCCAACCTCTTAATAGATTATACTTATTTACTATGTAATAATAATGGTTTAATAATCATCTCGTCTGGTCACTACTACAGTTTTCTTCTTTTATTAGTTACCCTAACAGTGCCTCAAATGATTTGTGGACCTCCGGGATTCCACTTATCTCTTCTCCTGTATATGTATAAACTGTATTTAATAGTCCATAATTATAACAAGTCTTAACTAGATTTGGATTCATTTTTTGTTGTGCAATTAGCTTGTTATAACCTTGTAATTTTTGGGTTAGATAGTCCTGGGTTTTTTCTGTGGTTGTGGTAGATTTGGGTTTGAGATTTAAAAAATTTTGTATTTTGTATAGGTTTTCAATGTAATCTTGGGATATAAGGTTATATGTTTTCTTTTCCTTATGCAGGCTGGCTGCATATGTAGATGTTTGTGGTGTTGGGGTGTCTACTATTTGTACCTTGGGATAAATGGTTTTGTAAATAAGATGTTTAGGTTTGTATTTTTCGATGTAGTTTTTTCCATAGCTCCTGTGCTTGTACCTGCAACATTAGCAATGTTATGGGCTTTAGGGAGTTTCCCAACGTCTCCTTTTAGGTCTGGCTGTTTACCATCTGCCGAATGACGTAGCTTCTCATGTTTATAGTCATGCTGCTAACTTGTAGCTTTAAATTTTCTGCATTTTCTTCTAGCTTTTGAACTCTCAAGCCTATACTATCCACTTTTGTACAAAGTTTAGTTAGGGTTTTCAGTATGTTCTCCATAAGATTATCTTGTCCTGGATGTGTAACATTATCTTGATAGATAGTTTGCAATCATATTTTTATCAGTTTTAATTACCTCAATTGTAAATGTAAAATTTAATATATTTAATAGTAATCTCTTTATTTCTTTTGTTGTAACTTAATCCTCTACCTTTTTTGTTATCCACCATTTTACCTGTGTGTTATCTGTTCTTATTAAGAGAGGGTGAGGAAGGGGAGAGTGAACAGGTGCAGAATGAGGAATTACCACCCCAACCTACCCCAGAGATGATTAATCAGGTTCTTGCTTATCTTAGCGGGTTATCTTATCCAGGCCAGACACCTCTAGTGTTTTCTGCACCAGCGCCTCAGGTTCCAGGAGTACAACATGCAGCTGCTATTGCTCCCCGTATGGATACCTCATTTGAAATATGCACGTTTTCTCGATTGACTACAGGGCCTATAATGACAAGTGATCAGCACGAACTTTTCAGTAAGTTCTTGAAATTGAATCCTCCAGTCTTCAAGGGTGCTGAATCTGAGAATGCCTATGACTTTCTGGGTTATTGTCATGAGTTGCTACATAAGATGAGCATAGTAGAACGATTTGGCGTTGAGTTTGTGACCTATCAGTTTCAGGGGAATGCCAAAATGTGTGGCAGTCATATGTTGAGTGTCAACCAACATAGGCACCACCTATGACTTGGGCATCATTCTCTAGCTTGTTTATGGAGAAGTATATTCCTCGGACTTTGAGGGATAGGAGGAAAGATGAGTTCCTGAGCATAGAGCAAGGCAGGATGTCGGTTACTGCATATGAGGCTAAGTTTCGTGCATTATCCAGGTATGCCACCCAGCTTTGGTTCAGTCCACATGAGCGGATTCGCCGTTTTGTGAAGGGATTGAGGTCAGATTTGCAGATTGCAGCCTTACAGGTAGCTACTACAGAAAAAATCCTTCCAGGAGGTGGTAGATTTCGTGATAGAAGTGGAAAGAGTGAAGCCAGAAGACTTCACCATGACATCAACACCTAAGAAGTTTCGTAAGGGAGGCGAGTTTAATTGTTCTTACTCCAGAGGGCAGGGTTCAGGAGGTTACACAGCCCGACCTGTTCAGTCTTCACTGCACACTGTAGCTGGGAGTCCATCGCAGACCGGTCAACATTTCTCCGAGTTTGGAGGTTACCCCCAGACTTCGTCATTCTCACAGAGACCTATGCTTGAATCCAGAGAGTGTTATGGATGTGGGGAGACTGGACATATTAGGAGGTATTGTCCAAAATAGAGTTATAGACCCCCAATAGTCAGAGGTAGAGGTGGTCATGGAAGAGGCCGTCATTCTGGAGGACGTGGTGGCCGAGGTAATGGTGGTCACCAAAACGGCCGGGGTGACGGGCAAACTTGAACTACTACAGCGCAACATGATGGGGGCAACGGGCAGACAGGTGATAGGGCCCATTGTTATGCTTTCCCTGGGAGGTCTGAAGCGGAGACATGTGATGCTGTTATCACAGGTAATCTTTTGGTTTGTGATTGCATGGCTTCTGTATTATTTGATCCTGGCTCCACATTTTCATATGTATCTTCCTCATTTGCTACTGGTCTTAATTTACATTCTGAATTGCTTGACATGTCTATTCGTGTTTCTACTCCGATCGGTGAGTCTGTGATAGTTGAAAAGGTGTATAGGTCTTATCTTGTAACTTTTGTGGGGAGCAATACTCATGTAGACTTGGTTATCTTAGAAATGGTTGATTTCGATGTAATTCTTGGTATGACTTGACTTTCTCCAAATTTTGCAATCTTAGATTACAATGCTAAAACTTTAACGTTGGCCAAGCGTGGGACAAATCTGTTAGTGTGGGAGGGGGACTACACTTCCACTCCAGTTCGTATCATCTGCTTTCTTCGTGCTAAGAGAATGGTTAGTAAAGGGTGTTTAGCTTTCTTGGCACACCTCAGGGATGATACTACCCAAGTACCTTCAATTGAGTCGGTTTCGATAATCCGTGAGTTTCTGGATGTGTTTCCTGCAGACCTTCCCGGTATGCCACCGGATAGGGATATTGACTTTTGTATTGATCTTGAGTTGGGTACTTGCCCCATTTCCATAACCCTTTATAGAATGGCACCCGCTGAGTTAAGAGAGTTAAAGACCCAACTTCAAGAGTTGTTAAGCAAAGCCTTCATTAGACCAAGTGCATCCCCTTGGGGTGATCCTGTTTTGTTTGTGAAGAAGAAGGATGGATGTTTTAGGATGTGCATACACTACAGGCAACTGAACAAGGTAACTATTAAGAACAAGTATCCTCTTCCTCGCATTGATGATTTGTTTGATCAGTTACAAGGTTCTTGTACCTTCTCAAAAATTGATTTGAGATCTTGTTATCATCAATTGAAAATACGGGCAACGGATGTGCCCAAGACTGCCTTTCGGACCAGGTATGTGCATTATGAGTTCTTAGTAATGTTTTTGGTCTTACGAATGCCCCTGCTGCTTTCATGAGCTTGATGAACGAGATTTTTAAACCATATCTAAATATCTTTGTCATTGTATTCATTGATGATATACTGGTATACTCCAAGAGAAGGAAAGAACATGAGGAGCACTTGAGAATTGTATTGGAAATGTTGAGGGAGAAAAAGCTTTATGCCAAATTCTCCAAGTGTGAGTTTTGGCTAGATTCAGTGTTCTTCTTGGGGCATGTAGTTTCTAGGGATGGAGTAATGGTGGATCCTTCTAAGATCGAAGCAGTGAAGAGTTGGGTGAGACCTACTAATGTTACAAAGGTAAGGAGCTTCGTTGGTTTAGCTAGCTACTACCGTCGATTTGTAAAGGGATTTTCTTCTGTTGCTTCCCCATTGACAAACATGACTAAACAAAGTGTTCCATTTGTATAGCCGGATGAGTGTGAAGAAAGCTTTCAAAAGCTCAAGACTTTGTTGACTACTGCACCAATTCTCACCTTGCCAGTGGAAGGAAAGAACTTCATTGTTTACTGTGATGCATCCTATTCTTGTTTGGGTGCAGTGCTAATGCAAGAGAAGAATGTAATTGCTTATGCTTCGAGGCAATTAAAGGTGCATGAACGTAATTATTCGACCCACGATTTGGAGTTGGCTGCATTAGTGTTTGCATTAATGCAATGGAGACATTATCTATATGGGGTTAATTGTGAAGTCTATACGGATCATCTTAGTTTGCACTATGTCTTTACTCAGAAATATTTGAATTTGAGACAGAGGAGATGGATGGAACTACTGAAGAAATATGATATCACTATCTGGTATTATCCGGAAAAAGCTAATGTTGTGGCAGATGATTTAAGTAGAAAAGCAGGGAGCATGGGAAGCCTAGCTCACTTACAGGTTTCTAGACGCCCATTGGCTAGAGAGGTTCAGACTCTAGCTAATGACATTATAAGGCTAGAAGTAAATGAGAAGGGAGGATTTTTGGCCTGTGTGGAGGCAAGATCTTCCTTTCTTGACAAGATTAAAGGAAAGCAGTTTACTGATGAGAAACTGATCCGGATCCGAGATAAGGTGTTGCGAGGAGAGGCTAAAGAAGCAAATATCGATGAGGAAGGTGTTTTTAGAATTAAGGGAAGGGTATGTGTACCCCGCGTTGATGATTTGATGCACACTATTCTTACAGAGGCTCATAGTTCAAGGTATTCTATACATCCTGGAGCAACCAAGATGTATCGTGACCTAAAGCAACATTTTTGGTGGAGTAGAATGAAGCGTGATATTGTTGATTTTGTTGCTCAATGCCCGAATTGTAAGTAGTTAAAGTATGAACATCAGAGGCCTGGGACACTTCAGAGAATGCCCATTCCTGAATGGAAGTGGGAGAGAATTGCAATGGACTTCGTGGTTGGTCTCCCAAAGACATTGGGTAAGTTTGATTCTATCTGGGTTATTGTTGAAAGATTAACTAAGTCTGCTCATTTCATTCAGGTCAAGATTAACTAACATTGGGTAAGTTAGCAAAACTTTATATCTCAGAAATTGTTCGATTGCATGGAGTCCCACTTTCCATCGTATCAGATATAGGTATGCAGTTTACTTCTATGTTTTTGAAAACATTGCATGCTGAATTAGGTACTAGGTTGGAACTTAGTACCGCATTTCACCCTCAGACCGATGGTCAGTCTGAGCGAACGATTAAGATTTTGGAAGATATTCTTCGTGCATGTGTGATAGAGTTTGGTGGTCATTGGGATAACTTCTTACCCTTAGCAGAATTCTCATACAACAATAGCTATCACTCAAATATTTATATGGCCCCATTTGAGGCACTGTATGGGAGGAGATGTAGGTCTCCCATTGGTTGGTTCGATGCATTTGAGGTAAGACCATGGGGTACTGACCTTCTGAGGGAATCATTAGAGAAAGTGAAATTCATTCAAGAAAAGCTTCTAGCGGCTCAAAATAGACATAAGGAATATGCAGATCGAAAGGTTAGAGACTTGGAGTTTATGGAGGGTGAGCAAGTCTTGCTGAAGGTTTCACCCATGAAAGGGGTGATGCGGTTCTGTAAGAGAGGTAAGCTTAGTTCGAGGTACATTGGTCCATTTGAAGTTCTGAAGCGCGTGGGGGAGGTAGCTTATGAATTAGCCTTTCCCCCAAGACTCTCAGCAGTGCACCCGGTATTTCATGTGTCTTTGCTGAAAATATACCTTGGTGATGGAAACTACATCATTCGTTGGGATTCAGTTCTTCTTGATGAGAATTTGTCTTATGAGGAGGAGCCTGTTGCTATTTTAGATATAGAAGTTCGCACGTTGAGATCAAGGGAGATATCATCCATCAAAGTTCAATGGAAGAAACGACCAGTTGAAGAGTCCACTTGGGAAAAGGAGGAAGATATGCAAGAAAGATACCCACACCTGTTTACAGATTCAGGTACTCCTTTTCGTCCTCGTTTTTCTTCTTATGATCGCTCGAGGAAGAACGATGGGTAAATTGGTATCTATTGTAACGACCTATTTAGTCGTTATGGGCAGCAGAGTTTATTTCTGGTAATAGGTGTTTGGGTCGACGGATCCCACGACGGACCGTCATGGGCATGACGGACCGTCGAGGGGGTCTCGTTCCAAAACACTTAGACTCTGGAAAATTGGGTACTGAGAACAACTCTCTGAACTTCACGACGGAAGAGCAGGACGGACCGTCGTAGGCACGACGGACCGTCATAGACTCTTTAATGAATTCGACTCTCTGAACTTTGTGACGGAAGCAGCAGGACGGACCGTCGCAGGCACGACGGGCCGTCACGGGCTGCGTAACCTTGAGTGGGTCGGATTTCTGTTAAAAGTTTTTAAGGGGTGTTTTGGACTATTCCTGCTTATGATTATAAAGTAAGTGGTTTAATGTTAATAATTCAATTATATGGGGGTTAAAGGAGATAACCTTGAAATAAATAGTGGGTTACTTTTACCATCTTTTATACTTAATTATATGATAATTAGGGTAAAAGAAAAAGAGTTTGAATAAGGAAAAAATAGAAAGAACAAAAAAGAAGAGATGGATAGCGAGCGAGAAACAGAGAGAAGCGAAGAGGAAAGCAGAGGCTTTGAGGAATAGCTTGCTTGATCACGATTCTTCGGTGGAGGTAAGTTATGGTTTATGCTATTCCATGGTAAACTCTTAATAGCAAATGATATGTATGTGGTAATATTGTAAATTCTTCTATATGCTTAATTGCGTGCTTGCATGATTGTGATTATGTAATTGTAATGGATTGGAAAGATGAGGTTGTGAATCTTAAACCTTAAAACCTCTTTGATAATGATGATGCCTTGGTATAAAAGAAGGCTTGATGAACTAAAAGAATGAGATTAGGGGATCGGGTGTCACGAACCAACACGTAGAATTAGGGGATCGGAGTGTCACGTTCTGACACCAGGAGAGTAGGGGATCGGAGTTTTACGTTCCGACATCAGGATAGTAGGGGATCGGAGTATCACGTTCCGACACCAGGATAGTAGGGGATCGGAGTGTCATGTTCCGACACCAGGATAGTAAGATGAATGAATATTGAGGGGATCGGAGTGTCACGTTCCGACACCAGGATAGTAAAGAGAATGAATCTTGAATTATTCTAATATACTTAGGTTTGAAGAACCTAATTCCTAAATGAGTATGGTGTGGAGGCTTTAGTCCTTATAGATGTGCTTGGGCTGTGGTCAATGGTTATGGTACTTGTTGTTGTCACCTGTTGAGTATGGTAGTCGATTTTATGTTATTATCTGATATATATTGCTTTCTATTTTGAGTTGGCCGATGATACCTACTCAGTACTTGTGTCTTGTAATGACCCCTATTTGTAAATTTTCTTTTTTGTTATTTGTGCAGTGCAGCAAGCGTACCATCAACTTCGACTCGTCCTCAACTCTAGCCAGTCTTCATCACGTCAGATTTCAGGGTGAGCTATTGTTCCTAGCTTGGACTGGATTCTCTCTCATTCATGTCTTGATGTCCTTGAAGTTTGGACATGGACCATCTGTTTACTTATTTTAGCTTCCTAGACACTCATAGATTTAGTAATTTGAGGATAGAATGTTCTTGTGGTGATGACTTCCAGATTTTTGGGAATAATAAGTATTGAATTTTAGAAGTTATTTATTGGCTATATTAATGAGTTTTAAGTCTTCCGCATTATATTCTGTTTATTATGGTTGAAATGTTGGGGTTTAGATTGGCTGGTTCGCACACATAGAAGGATAAGTGTGGGTGCCACTCGCGGCTCGTTTTGGGTCGTGACACTTCTCTAAAACAGGCTTTTATAAATATTTCTGTTCCTCCTAAATGTACATATTTTATAGGTGTTTTAGCTTTTATATCTTGTATTTCTTTATTTATTATTCGTTTACTTAGTATAGGTATATATGCTTTTCCTCTTGTATATTTACATTCTATAATATGTTCTTTCTGACTAACTCTATAATATTCTTCCTTTTGTCTTTTAAACCAATTTCTCAAAGTAGGTATTTCAAGTACTTTTTCAACACTTAAGTCTAATTATTTTCCTTTTATTTGTTCAAAAATTGTATTATCAAATATAAATTTTTGGTCTGATAATTCCTCATTTTGATAATCTTCTTTAGATATTATTTTTATCTCATCTTTAGACATTATATTTCTTCATTTGTTTCATTATTATCTAGATTAATATTTTCTTCTTAATTTTCAGTTTCTATATCTGATACTTCATATATATTATCATTTTCACTTAATTCATAGTCTATGTATTCTATTTGCATATATTTATCATTATCTATAATTATTTCTGCAATTTGCTTCGTTTTTGGATCTTTGGGTAGTTTACAGTCTCTAGCTAAATGTCCTATCTTTCCGCAATCATAACAAGTACATTGGGATATTTTTCTTTTCGGTCTATATGGTATTTTTATTTTATAGTTTTTCATATAATACCTTCGCTTGGTTTCTTATATTTATACTTGGTTTTAGTTTTTCTATAATTTTTATACCTTTTGGGCTTTTGCTTTTTATTTGTACATCCAAACTGTGGTGCTATTTTATTTTTACAACAGGCTAAATTCTTGTTTAGTATTTTTTCCATTTTTAATTATTCTTTTTGGTTTTCACATAGTTGTATGAACCATTGATGTAAAAATTTTATTCTCGGACATTTCGACCCTTTACATGTCAGGCTGTGTTTAGGAACCATTGATACTCAATTTCACCCTGACAAAATATCCCAAACTCCACTAGAAAATACTACGACACAATAGTTCAACTTCAATTAGTTTCCGAACGTCATGGAGGTTTCACTTATAAACTATCCAAGCTCCTCAAACTGACTTATAATACTATTATTAACCATTTAAGGACTTTATAACCTCATGACACACATCTTAGGCTCTAGATTAACCAAAATCGTTTTTAGGGTGTTAATTCTCTCCTACTTGGACAACATTCGTCCTCCCATGACACATGGTAGACTTAACAAACTTTCAAGAGATAAGGAACTCAATAATAACATCACATAACCATACCACAAAATATACAATACACTTATATAGGGGGAAACATCAATTCCACATAATCAAGAGACTCAAAACACAAAAACAAAATAGAAACTACTTCTAAAACTCATCATGCAGTAATACTCAAATTCTCCATGTCATATAGGAGGAACTCCTTCTCCACAAGTTATAATGATCATATACATTAATTATATATGCATTATAACCATTTTTATAAAAGCACAATTTAACAGAAATTAGAAAATCTTTACAATCAACTTCCAAACCTTACAGCGAATTATTCTAAAACATTCGATGATGCAACATTTAAGAAATTTGTCCTGGAAGCATGAAAATATGAGAGACAAAACCATATTAATTCATTTTACGACATAAACATAACGTCATGAAATGCACAATGCAAGGAAAAAATGAAATTCAATTTCAACAAAAGTGCTAAACACAATGCAACGTGCAACGTGCTTCTATGACCTTCTATCGCTCAAGCTTGAATTGAATAGAAGAGAAGAGACAACAAATCACAACTCAACTACTCACCATACCCCCCCATACACAAACTTAGAAGGAACCCATCACAACCTAAGAGAGAAAACTATAACTTACCAGCATCATAACCCAAATTCGCTCCCTTAATTTGAAGAACATAAAAGCGATTCCTCTTTGGATCACAACCCTTGGAAACACATGGAGGATCTCCATTAGCTTCTTTTCCCCTAGCTGCAATATTAGTATGATCCCTCACCTTATGATCATCCTTACCACAACAAAATTATTTTCCGGTACAAACTAGACACTTCCCAAAATGCTTCTTGCCATAATTAGAGCAAGTAGGCTTAACACCTTGAGAACTACTACCACCTTCACCCTTGACCTTAGGAAAACTATGTCCATCATGGTTTGGAGCCGTTTTCTCAAACCTAGGTTGGTTTTGTTCATTGGATCCACCTCTCTTCAAATTCCTAGAAATCCTATAAATCTTGGATTTGGGTTGAGAATACCATAAGCCTAGACAAGTTCATATCATTGTGGAGCATGGTCGTAGTAAAATCTTCTTTCACAAGGTCGGCAACGCTAGTCACAAACCTACACATCTCATATCTAGTATTTGACACCAAGGATGGAGAATACCTAGACAACATGGTGAACTTCAAAGAATGCTCTTCAACACTCATGTTACCTTGTCTAAGGTTAATGAAGTCCTCAACCTTTACCTCCCTCTTCTAATAGGGAAAGTACTTTCCTAAGAACACATCCTTAAACTATTCCCATTCTGTATGACGTAACTGAAACTACCGATTATCTTTCCATTGACTATACCACACTTGAGAAAATTCCCTCAAATGGTAGGAAGCCAACTCTGCTTTCTGCCTAGAAGTCACCCCTATAGCACTCCACCTATACACACCATCAAGAAACCTTTTTGGGATCTTCTCGGACTTTAGAGACAACAAAGATAGGAGGATTCATTATCATAAACTCCTTTAACTTAGAAGTCATGGTATTTTCCAAAGCTTTCACTATAGGTTCAATATATGTAGTCACATGATTTGTCATAGCTCGGTTTATGGTAAGAAAAGCATCCCTAATGTCCCTATAGTCATTTCTGGGGGAACCACCGGAACCTCATTACCTTCACCTCCAATAAAGACTTGATCACCTTGAGGTGGAACTTGAGCATCTTGAGGAACTTAACTCCTTGTGGAGCAAGTCCACCTTATGGAGAATCCTCTTGCACTCCTTCTTCCAACCTTCTTGCGCCCATTCTTCTTGTAGTCATACTTCTAATAACAAAAAAGAAGAGATTAAGAATGTAAACTTGTAACCTCGACTATATAGGCACAACAAAAGATTGATGAAGAAAGTGAAACTCTATCGTCCTATAGACTCTCACTCATAGATGTATCGTGACTCACACCATTGAATAAGACTCCAATAGACATGGATTTTTGAGACTTTTAATTCCTAATAACACTTTAAAAACCTATGCGCTAATACCAACTTTGTCAAGATCCGAGAGCAAACCTAGGAGATATGACATTCTGGGATCATAACATGGCATACTTGACCTCTTGGAGGTCTTGTACAGGCCCTTTAACATCATTGATTGCATACATGCATGAAAATTAGTGTGGTGTTAAAACTTTTCACACGAATAATAATACTTCAAAACATCATTTATAGAAAAACAAAAAGGAAAGCGAAGTCTCAAAGTCGTCATTGTAGACGTACAACTTTTTTGGGACATGACCCGTACTTCAAAGTTATTAAAATAACCAAGTCTATTACAATACTTTCAATAAGAAAATCTAAATATAATTATGTCCTCAAATCTAGGGAGGACATACTAACATTTGCTTGAATAAACACTAATCGAAGCTTCCACCTACAGACTCTATTCAAATTCCACCTATACCTTTAGAGATAGACAAATATATGGAATTAGTACATTAGAATGTACTAAGAATGGCATAATGCATAAAATCATAATAAGTAGGACATTTGTATAAAATATGCTCTCTTTGAGTAAAACTTCATAAAACAAGTATAAGAGATTACATCAAGCCAACATAAGCACATATAGTCACATTAATCAATATGACATTAATATCACTTCAAATCTCATAAACATGAAACCCTCTTAAAAAAGGTGATTCTAAGGCTCACTTGAGTGACTGTTAAAGTGACAACCCATAAAACCCCTTCACACACACCAAAGTGATCCTTTCGACTACCTAAGATAAGATTATTCTCATTGCATACATTTAACTCCCTACGTAGAATTACTCTAAGACGCACCTAAGTAAGACGTGAAGAGAACGCCCATGCACCCTCTCAAAGCCCACCTAAGAAATCCTTAAATGTACTATAGATAAGCACATTTTCATTATTATACATTTATCTTAAGTCATTAAGTTCATTAAACTATTTACAAGACATTCAATACATAAGGACATTCACATAATGGTCTTGGAGTAGACCTAAGAATCTACAGTGTAACATATTCAAAGCTTACTCGTGCAATGTCTAGGTAACGTACGATTCCACTACCTTAACTTCATAGAACTTACCGAACACTAGCATGAACCCCATATTATTAGAAACGATAGTATCTGATATAGACCATATTATCTAGCTTGGAATTTGGACTCTTCCCTTCTGTGATGGAGGGTGCGTAACTTGCCAATGGAATAATTAAGACAATACCCATGTAGGCACATAGTTAAGGAACATCAAGGGTTTATTTGTACTATAATATCCATCTTATCTAGAGCTACTCCCCAAGAATATTTTCTTAGTGTTAGTGTTTGTTCTCATAGAATAATTCAATAAATGAGAATATGAAGATGTTCAATATCTTGTTCATAACGAAATGATAACACACCTTACAAAATAGGGTCAACGAGGGTTGCCTACAATGGATATTAAGATAGCTCAATGGCTTTCGTAAGTATGATTTCATGCCATTCCAACCAATCAACCCTATGTCCACCATTTACACAAGAGGGATACCATTACGACTTTCAACTTCAAGGATATCATAACCTTCTTTCAAAAAGATTTCACAGAAATGATATTATTTACCTTATTCAAGATCAATATTCAAATCATACATATTTATTCATGACAAAGGTGATTTAGCCTACTAAGTCAAGGATCATATTCATAGCCTTCATGTAACAAGTAAGGAACATAGTTCTACCAAAACAAGATACACTTCATTATCATCTCATCAAATGTAATATATTATTCATGTAGCGCATGGGGTCAACTAAGTATACTTACAAGTCTTTCTGCACACAGCTATAGAATAATCAACATAACTCATCATAAAGTTCATATAGTCAACTAGGAAGATTCGTACTACAATAACAAGTACACCATATAAGGCATCACTATAGCCTATCATAATCACATGTAATTACTTAGAAGAGCACATACTTAATTCATATATAAACACAATTCATATAGACCTTCACTATGATCACACATCCAAGTTATAAGAAGATAATATCATAATTCATAGAGTAATGCCAACGAGGCCACATTC
Source organism: Solanum lycopersicum (assembly GCF_036512215.1). Lineage (NCBI taxonomy): Eukaryota > Viridiplantae > Streptophyta > Magnoliopsida > Solanales > Solanaceae > Solanum > Solanum lycopersicum. The sequence continues at coordinate 32,781,532 of NC_090805.1, forward strand.
TTTCAATATTCATGAAATTAATGCCAACGAGACCACATTATTCAAAAGTATAGCACATAAGCTTTGATCTCACAACATCTACGATCCATAGCTAATTCAACAAATTCAATCCAAAAGGCTCTTAACAATAGCCATAGTCACCAAATTAAATCCAATAATCACAATATCCAATGATCCAGCATAATACAATATGAATTCTCCAATTTAGGACAACATACATATAATTCTAAAATGTTTGTTTTATAATTCAAAAAACTAAATGAAACTACAGAAGAAATCAATACAATTGAGACATAATAAAATCACCCACAATATAGTCAAAATTAGGATTACATTGTTTGCATTGGTTCATCGAGTTTTTTTCTAATATAATCAAAGTAACATCAATTCAGTCATAATACACTGATTGAAAATGTTTGATGCATGAACCCTTGGCTAGATTTCAATTTAGAAATTCATACTTTAAGAAAGTCTTGAAAAACTACTTTGAAGATTTTCTCCTTGAAGAAAAAATATTCAAGGATGAAAAACCTACCTTATGTGAAGCAAATCCCACGAAATTCATGGAGAATAAATGGAAACTCAACCTTCTTCCTAGGAGCTTCAAATCTTCATCAATGGAGGTTTTTTGAGAGAAGGAATGGAGAGGTTTTGTTTTGAGTTAAGGGTTTTGCTTTGATTGGTGAGTTTAGGGGATTAAATAGACACAGTAACCATTAATAAATCAATGCCAAACTACCCAAAATACCGTTTCACTTAATGGACATATTAAACAATTCAAATTTGACTTAAAAATGACGCGATCAAAATTGGTAGGTCACAGCGCGTCGAGGAGGCACTTTCGATTATTGATTCATGAATATTTTGATACAAAATGGTTCGTAATGTTCCCACGTTTCACGGAAAAAATTCCCTTCCTAGTGCAGGCTGCGACACGCAGCCAATGCCAATTCTTGGCTGGCGCGGCAGCTTGCTTGGCCTATGTATGGGTCCTCCTTGGGGACCCTTAGGATGGTCCGCGGGTTTCCTTCTTAGACTTTTAAACCCTTTAAATATTAGGATATTGGTGGAACCATCGATACTCAATTTCACTTTCAAACAATATCCCAAAACTCCACTACAAATCATTAAAACATACTAGTTCAACTTCGACTAGTTTCTGGACGTCTTAGACGTTTCACTTGCAAACTCTTCCAAACTCTTCCAAACTCCTCAAAATGACTTCTAAAATTAATATTAACAGTTTTAGGACTTAATAAACTTAATATACAGATGTTAGGATCTAGATTAACCTAGCTCATTTTGATGGTGTTACAGTATTTTTTGAAGGGCAATTTGGTAAACATTTCAAAGTCTTTATTATTTCTTGTACTTTGTGCCCGGTCAAATGTTGCCAAATAAATGGGACGGATGGAGTAATATATTATTTGTAATAACAATTTTTTTTTTTGGAAATTTTGAAATGGCTAGTAGATTATGTTAATGGTGGTTACTAAATTGAGAAGGACATCTAAAATATTTTAATTCATTTTAACTTGAAAAATTTTATATGGTTCCAACATATTGTTTTATAATTAATTAATTTTGCTTCTTTTTATATAATTTAGAGTTAAATTTAGATTCCTATATTTCTTTTTTGGTAATGCATTTAGTTTATGAAGACATTGATTGAGGGTAAAAAAGTGATTTCATGTTTTACTGCACCATGATAATAAGAAATTGGGTTCAATTTCCATTGATTTATGATCAATGACATTTTTATATGGGTATGTCACGAGCCAACCCATCGAGGATCGTGCGCCAACCTACTCTAACTCATAATTAGGAGAATTCTTATATCCAATAGCTAAACATGTAGAGACACATATAAATAGAAATAAATATAATACTCTGATTTTATCATTACTACCATTATACACACTTTTGAATTAACTTGTAAAGTAATTTACGCAACTCCCATGGATCTAGTCTAACGGGTACAAGAGTTACTAAGAGCACAACTACACAAATAATTAAAGACACAACTTTCACCATGCGGAAGGAAGAATAGAAGTTGCTGGAGAATTTTTTTGTCTTCACCTAATGACACATCACCAACTTGCATCCAATATATGTCAAAAAGACAAAGCAAGAGTATTATTAGCACACACAAATGTAATAGTAGGCATCATAGGTCATTTGACGCCCACCATATAACATAACAAAATCAACTAGGATAATCATGAAATAAACCACTCGCTTCTCTACCTTTTCCCTCTCTTGAATATCAAAATTACATTAGTGTTCCGATTACGAGCCACCATCTCAATCAACCTACTCAAAAGGTACTTGATCATATCCTAACCATTCAATCACATAGAGAAATTCCCAACTACAACCACCAATTCACGTTATACCCTTGCTTCCTCGTCACGTTGCCCAATCATAGTCACATAATACATTACATCAAGCCCCTTTAGTAGTAAACCAGTCTCTTTCCCCAAGGTTAAATCCACCTAAGCATATTTTATCACACCACACTAATTACACTTCTGGCCATTAAAACCCACGAACATTCTCACTAACTCACCAATTTAGCACTTTATCCCTCCACTATACCCAACACGTCCAACATGTATAAGTAAATTAAATAATATAATCACATGAATATAATGAACAATACCATATTATCAAAAACAACAAACAACTTCATGTTTTATATCACATCATTAGTCCTCTCATAGAATCCAAACCCAAAAAGTTAGTGTGTCATAACATGGCAACCAATCCAAGTTACTTATTCTGGAATGTTGAAAACAATTAAAGTTAGTTATGTCGGAATGTGGAAACTGATCCATTTGACACATCATAATCACAATCTCATGTATATCCTCCAGATCATACATCTAATTCACGAATTCATGCAATCATAAGTCCATCACGTTAGTTACAACAAGTGTGATCAATAATTCAATATTCATAATGAAGTAAGAAAAACATATATCAAATAGTCATAGAATCACCACCATCACAATGAACTATTCACCAACTATATGATGTGATCATTAATTTGACCATACTTAGCCCTAGTTCATTATCTAAGGCTTATTTCTAGGGTTTAATCACAATTCATCAGAAATCCTTAATTTAATCACTCCAATTTATGATCTAGCATACATTAACAATTCTAGTTCCATTTATGGTTTTCTATTCTTATTCTTGAACATTTCTATCAAAGATAACAACTCTAGAATCCCTAGGAAGACATCAAGTTCTCTTCTCAAGGCATGAAGAAATTTACTTCGATTTCTAGAATTTACTCATAGAATTCGCTCGGTCCATAATGGTATAAAAATAATCCTTCCATTGATTTACATAGATTACGTACAAAACAAAAATTCATACCTACTCAATTCATATAACTAGCTTACCTAGGCGCCAAGAAGTTGTACAGAGTTTTTGACTTCATTTTCACTTTTTTGAGCTTTGCGGCGTTGAATTTGTCCAAGAATCTATCAGATATCACCATCCTCACATTAATATCCTTATTCTTGTACCTTCCAAATCTTAGAAAATCTTTGCTACAATTTCTAGGATGATTTACAACTTATTTAGGTATTTTAGAATGATGGAGAAAAAACGATTTCTCGTCATTTACATTCACCTTGCCTATCCCGCCTTGGAGAAAACTTACCCCGTGTCTTTACCTTTTCATTCTTATGTTCAAGACTTGGAATGCAATTTTTGCCATGTTGAATGTTTAAACCTTTAAAGACATTGCCAATTTTTTTGTTATGCAGTTGAGATAAGTTCTTTTATCATTAAAGGTATGATTGTTGTCTCCCATTTAGTTAAGCAAGTCGGGCCAAGGTTCGATCGAGGCCAACAATGGTCACCGAGTGTTAGTGCTGCCCGGGGTGTAACACCCTATATGCTAGGAAGAACAGAAAGCAAAAATTTTAGAAGTTGCAGGTGCCACCAGCGGGATTACCCACTAACCGTAGGTGGGGTCCGGTGTGGGCTGTCACAACCTAAATCGTCGTGATTGACACCTACCCTAACCCTCCGGTGGTAGAATACATACTACCATACAACTAAAGTAAATAATCTAAAACTAAGGAATTTAAGTTACAAAAGCAAGTTAAATAAACTAAAACAATGTGGAAAATACGCCTATAACCTCAAAGTTAATGTACCAAAACTTTACTAACGACAAGTCTAATAACAAGGGGTACAACCCCAAAACTTAAAAAAACTTAAAGATTAGTCTGATTCTTGAAAGAGTGGACTTAAATAAAGAGAACTCAAGGAAGTCCGGAAGAACTAGCTCACCCTTGAATTGGAAACGATCACCGATCTCCTATGCGAGGTCTGTCAACAGTCACGTGAAGATGTACTATGTACTTAACAAAAATTAGAGCAAGTGTAGAATCTGTACAAAACCACCGTGTACTGGTAAGATCATGTAGCTTTCCCAATAGTGTAACATAAAGAGCAATTACAACATCATAGCACTTGCACAAATATCAACATATTCAATATTATCAAAAGAATCAACATCAAAATTCACATGCTTCATCATATAGTTGGTCATGACAAGGATCCAAAGTCAAACTGTTACAATACTAGAATATGGCAATCCGATCCAATATTTATCTCAGAACGTGGCAACAGATCCCTATTAACATACCAAAATGTGGCAATCCAATCCAAGTTAGTATGTAGGAACGTGGTAGTCGATCCCAATCTTACATCACAATAACACATAAAGATCACCCATTCAATCATGATTTCATTGTATCCAAAAATGCCAATATGGTCATCTTGGTTTAAAAGCGACTTTATAATGCGCTTGGCCCGCTCTAGAGGACCCATCCTGCTGGAACGGCCTACGTCCCGCTACAACACCCTTAAAGCTGACAAAATGTACTCATTCATGAAAATATAAATGTTGGGATTTTACTTGTCCAAGTTCAATTCCGTAAAGTGTTACGGGTTCCTTATCATGCATTTTAGTTATCAACTCATGTAATATAATGAACAATTTGACCTCTTATAAATAAAACTATATTTTCCACACCTTAATGAATTTGATTTTTTCCAAATCTTGACTAGGTTAGGTAATTCCAAATTACTGCAAAGATGTTTTTGTCCCCAATTCTTTCGTCATTCATATTTCCATAACAATGCTATTAGGTCATTACATGGTCCACCCGCTACTACCTCCTGAGAACCTAGAAAATTTAGTCGAGTCATGACCCACGGCATGACCTATAAACTGTAGCTCGGACCACGTCTGTGGTCCAGGCACGTCGATCTTTGTATGTAGCTCCAACTCCCTAAGCCAGCCGACTAGAACTGTCCATCCGTATATCCATATTCCATCGGTAACACCCAATAACTTTTAAGTCTGGGGTCACTTGGTCTTTTTAATATGCATTAGACCTCTAAAATACATCATTTAACCCCAAAAGTACGTAGTTTTGGTCAGTTTTAGCCTATCAACTTACTTTGAACCTAACATAATCAATCTTTCACAACACATACATGATATTTGAGCAAATCAAGAGTGATAAGTTGAGAAACCAGAGTTAAAAGTGCAGCAATATTTCATTACTATCAGCCCTGAAATCAAAAGATTTCTCCATGAAATTCGTCACTAGGTATCTGGGATTTAACTAGTGAGTTCCTTTCACGAATTAGCTCCCTAAATTTCAGTTAGATTCTTGATTCTCTACAATATGTTAAACCTAGGGTTTTTAGAATGTTATCAAATTCATATGATTTAGTTACTATTACATTCTTAATCAGATAAGCACATTTTATTGTTTTTTTTGTAGTTTCTTGCATAAAATCATAACCTAGTTATGTTTGTCCTTTAGTTCATGAATTACATTAGCTAGGATAAATAAACATACTTACATGCCTTAGATCATGAATGTTACATTATATTAAATAATTGTTGTATTTTTCAAAGTTAAATGTTAGATTATTGAGCTATCCATTTTACCTCAGTTACATTATAATTTTAACATATTCACTTGCATGAAGGCTTTATACCGAGTTGGACAAGGTAAATTATCCTCAAATCCAAGAACTAAGTGCCTCCATTGCTTTATATCTCCCCTCTGTGTCACTTACCGAGCCTACACCCTTGGGGAGTCGATGAGCATTGTCGTCCTCGAGTAGACCCTTGGTCTAAATTACTTAACTGAGCGGGAGATAACAATCATCCTTATAATGTTCAGAGTTAAACTGAACGGAATAATAAAATAACAGGAATATTCAAAATATTTAAACATTAAATTGGGAAAAATTCCAACCCATGTCATTAACATAAGAATGAAAATGCAATGACTACTAAACTACAAATTGTCTATTAAGCCTATAACATGAATAAGATGGATATTGGGACAAACCCCACAACATCCTAACGAACTAACTAGAATACAATAAAAGATGTCATCTAGAATGCAAGGAGGCTCACTAAGTGACTCTGGAGTGGTAGACTGGATCAGCAATTCTCTGGATGCCAATCCTCGTTACCTGCGTCTGAATTATAATACGATGTAAGCCAACTGACATAAGTACATTGAATGTACAAGTGGAGTTGTAATGTTAAACAATACAACATAGGCTTGATAGGAAAATCTAAATAACTTACCTGGCTCAAGTCAACTCTTTAAGACCAAACTCATTTCAATATAAAGCAGTTTAAAAGAAGTGGAATATAATGAAAAGCTGTTTAAAACATGATGTCAACTTTTGATGTATGCAAATATACAATCTAACTCTTACATGCATGTAAAAATACAATTAGATGTGTATATAAAATACATTTAACTTCTATTTGAGTTTCTCGAACCGAAAATCATCACTTAAGAGCCATACTTATTATAAAGAATTTTGCCTCGCACTTCCAGGGTCGTCCTATTCTCGTATAGAACCTGAACTACTAAGTGAATCCACTAGTCTATGCTAAACATCACTAAAGGAATAACCTAAAAAATATGAGCCTTTATACCCATGGTGGCTACATGTTTATGGGGAGGGGGAGTTATCAAAACTGCCCCCCATATCGGTACTCAATACTTCTCCAAAAAATCTTATTATATTAGGTGTTGTGTTTTTAGTACATACTTAATTCGGTGTTTGAGATTTGGTCTCATAACTTAAACTCAAATGATATCTTCGAAATCTCAAATTCCCTGCTTGCTTCACTTAGATAGTTGTTACTCGTTTGTGAAAACTTCCCTAAGGGCTCCTTGGAAATCTCAGTTTCAATTCTTATTAAATGTTAATACATTTATACTTCTTTGGGAAGACTTAGTACCCATATACTTCTTTGAAGAAAAACACTCCACTTTACATAGAACTGAGCTCAAACATAAGTCTAAACCATTTTTCTTGTAGGATCGACCCCAACCTACTTGTTGGGTTGTCTACTTTATAACGACCATTTATGCTTCTTTAGAAAAGTATAATTTGAGTGTATCAAATTTTGGCGCCGCTGCTAGGAAATCTGGATTTTATAGTAATTTGAATTTACATTATTGAAATTTAGTCAACTATTTCCTAACTTTTTCTTTTTCTTTTTGTTTCTCTCAAGTGTAGCTCTAGTTTATGTCAAGTTGACGGAACCAAGATGAACCACTCATTCCATACGTTCTTGAACTAAATCAAACTCTGAGAACGATGGAAAATTATGGGGTCCCGTTAACCCAAATGGGGTGAATCCATGGATGGAGTAGGATAGAAGCCTTCACTGGCTGTTGAGGCACAAACCAAGCGCACGTTGAAAATGAGTTAGATCCTAACTTGGGGTTGGAACCTCCAGCATCCCCACGATTTCAAGATTACTATAGGGGAAACATGAACATTCCAAAGTCCGATGGACCTATTGTACTACACCCACTTCCCCCTAGGCACACTTTTGTGCTGATGAGTAGCTTGATGCAGATGCTCACCACGAGGGGCTTGCTCTCCGTACCTCTATCGGAATACCCACATTTCCATATAGCTAAACTAAGGTTATGTGCAAATTTTGTGTGGGTAGACATAATCTTGATATGAACATCATTGGGTTGCAAGTGTTTCCTTTATCATTGACAAGAGATGTTGCTACATGCTTCACTGAGCTACCCTACAACTCTATCTATACTTGGGATCAGTTAAGAGATGTGTTCTTCGCGAGGTACTATGCGCTGTCCAAGAAGCTAAACCACACGAATAAGGTGAACATCTTCATGGCAGTACCTGGAGAGGGAGTGAGTAGCTCTTAGGACAGATTTACTGCATTTGTGAGACGCATCCAAAACCACCGCATTGATAATGAGTCAATTAAAGAGTACTTATAACGACAAAGCAGTGCTTGATACTAATAAGTGTTGTTCCTATGGTGAATGCACATATGCTGAGATTGCAGAGAAACTGAAGAAGATATCTCACAACTATAAAGCTTGGAGCACTAGAAAGTCAGCCTTTGGGTGAAAGACCATCGTGGTTCAGGCTACTTACAACACAACCATAGATGAGAATCGGGAAAAGATTGCACAGATGAGTACTAAATTAGGGTTGGTCTTGAAGTATGTGAGTGGAGGCACAGATAAAGTGAATGTGGTGAACTATTTCGCTAAGCCACCACCACCGGTAAATGAGTACTATGTACTATGAAGAGGATACATATGTAGTGAAGGATAAAATAGGAAATTTCAAACCAGATGCTTGAGGTTCCAATCAGTATATTTTGCACCAATGTCAAGGAAACAAACGTCGGAACTATGACAATTACAACAGAGAGGGTCAAAATTTCCGAGATGGGAACTACAACCTCGACAACAACTTCAACTGGAATAACTATGGTAATAGGAATGACAGGGGTGTTCCATATTTTCCACCTCAAAATAGGGAACTTGCACCGAGATACAATAGAGATAGTATGGCGCGGGTTGAGGATATGTTGCAGAAATTGATGAGGAGGTTTGATGCAACTAATGAGAATGTCAAGAAGATAAAAGGCAAACTATCAGGCATTGAACACAAGGTAGATGCACATTCAGTCTCGATAAATCACCTTGAGCTACAGATGAATCAATTGTCTACTACTGTGAATCCATGCCAACCTTGCACTCTCCCAAGAAACACTCTCCAGAATCTTAAGAATGATGGGCACTGCATGACAGTCACTACTCGAGGAGGTTAGTAGACTATTGATCGTCCTAGGTCGTGTGCACTTAAAGAAGATATTAGAAATGACGATAAGGTGATAGAATCTAGTAGTGAGTTGGGTGATGCACCGTAAAAAAAAGAAGAGTTATCTAAAAAGTAGTCCCCATTCCTAGAACACCACCACAATTCCCACAGAGATTAGTGAAGAAAGTAGAAGATGGTAAATATCACTGATTTATCACTATGTTGAAATAACTTTCGATCAATGTTTCGTTGATAAATGCTTTGAAGAAAATGTCGGGTTACGCTATGTTCATAAATGATATGGTGAAAAAAAGAGTTCTGTGAGTTTTAAAGAATGATGACAGAATGCAACATTGTAGTACTGTTTCTACAAGGTCTCTTGTGCAGAGAATGAGGATCCAGGTGCTTTCAGTATTTCATGTACTATAGGGTTGCTCCACTTTTCCAAGGAGCTTTTTGATCTTGGAGCGAGCATAAATCTTATGCCATTGTCTATTTATAAGAAGTTGGGTTTGGGAGACTGAAATCCTACAACGATGGGAATTTTGATGGCCGGTCGAACTGTGAAAACGCCCATAGGTATACTACATGATGTCCTCATAAAAGTAGAGTCGTTCATATTTCTGACCGGTCATATTAAAAGAAATAACTTTTCAAATCCATTCACTCTTTCCATTTCGTTTAAATTCCCTTCCATAACTATTTCATCACACCATTTCATTTTTATTTCATGCTAATTTAACCTCTCCAAATGCCAAATCACTCACGTATCATATTACTTACTTTCCTAACATTCCATATCTTCCAAATTCTCTTTTCTTCTACTCACACAATGTTGTTGATCGGGCTTGGAAGCATAGTCTACGTCGATAAGTTTCACAACTACACCACTCCACACTACTACAAAAAGTAATACAATTTCCATTATCTTTTAATTGTCATTCATAGTTTTATATAGAAATTCGAGAGTGGGTCTTAAACTTGGGACTAAATTAACTGAATTTGCATACTAAATAGTATGTAGTTACTTCCCTTGGAATGATAGAATGTGGTTGTGTAGCAACTTTGTATGTTAAAAATGTTGTGAGCCTAAATGTGTCTGAATTTTCTGATTTAGGTTTCCATGTTTTTACTGAATCAAAGCCATAATTGCATGAAGTAAAAACCCTAGGAATGATGAACTTGTATTTGGTTTGTTAAAATGCTCGTTTAAACTTTATTGTGTAAAAAGGAAGCACTAGAGAAATTAAAAATTAGAACTTGTACGAAACCCCGTCTATGGGCTGTAAATTGATCGATACGCTATCAATCGGGTTTGTCGATTGAAACACCCAAAAAAATGCTTAAGTATAAAACAACGGGTGTGGACTATGTTTTGTGGTGCATGTTCGTCATTTTATTCAAAGACCTGATTTCACCTTATTTTAAAATAAACGACAGAAGTGGACTACGGTCTATCGATTGTTCGACGAACCGTTCTGCATGTCCGTCGTTTCTGTCAGAGAACATCTTTTACACCCATCCTAAAACTAATCCTAAGTTTCAGACGATGGATGTGATCGATGGAACCTCGATTGATCGACAGGCCATCAATAGTGTCCATCAACCTGACTTTACAGCAAGGATCTGCATTTCTAATTTTCATGTTTGCTTCTTTCCATTGTTTATTAAGTGTGTCATGGTGCTGCTATGATACTTACTATTGCTTCACAGGTATAGATGGATCCCAAGAAGGACATTGTCTATGACAAGAGGGAAAAATCAAAGTTGGTTGCCCCATCTCTTAGGTTGATCAATAAAGACATCGATAAGGAGCAGTACCTAGCCTAGGTCCCTGCAGGTTCCACAACACCGATAGCGACAACACGGGTAACTATGGGACCCTCCCGGAAGGTGGCTCCTGACTTAGTCACTACCTCCCAGTCTTAAGAGGAGCGCACACTGATTGGTTCACCGACCGAGGCAATTTTCCATTCAGAAGAAAGCTCCACATCAAGCTTAGAGGATGTCATAACTCCAGGATCAGCCCAATCCTCAGGATAAAATAATTTAGGATCCACCTCTTAGGTAGCCACTGTGTTGGGGGATCACAAAAAAGAAGCCTCGTCCAATGAAGCCACTACTTCAGAGGTTGCACCTGCACCATGATCGGATGACCCCACATCTGTTGCTAATGAACCCAACCATTGGTGCGTGCAGGGTTTTTGGTAGGTATACTGAGATGCCATGATTGTGAATGAAAAGGGGGTGATGACTCGGTTGGCTTCTTAGGAATATCGCGTCCTCACATGGAGTTCACCCACGATTCCCGAGTTGAACAGGCTGTTCAATCTACACAAATTCGATATGATGGCCCGAGATTTTAATAGGCATGCAAGACCCACCAAAAAAGACCCTCTCATCTCTACACTAGTCCATAGTTGCTGGGTTGACATGTCCGAGTCTAACATTAATCGTTTCCTATACAGCCCCACCACGGGAAATAGTGGACCAATAACACTTCCCAATTTAACTACACGTGGGAATTCTTTAGGAGTGGTGAGTTTTAGTGAAGTTCATCGAAGAAAGAGGTAGTGAAGAAATGGTTGGCGCAGTATCTGGCGACCAATGGTGAGAGGGAAGATTCGGTGATATGTCCCCGAGGGATGATCAAAAAGGCTACCCTTACTTTTGTTGTCAAGTTATTCTGGTTGCTTTTTTGACACAGGTTATCGCCCACAAAGTTAATAATGCACTCACATGGGATAGGGTTGTAATTGTAGAAGCAATAGTAGCGTGATTGGCGATAGACTTTGCTCGGATGATTATAGAGGAGATTCACGAGAGGGAATTTAAGACTTCTACTACATACCCTTTTCTGTGTCTTATCTTCCGTTATGCAACGACGCTGTAGTGCCAATTTTGCATTGTGATAGACTCCGTAAGCTGATAGGTACTCTGGATATAGGTCTCATCAAAGATGAGGCTAATGTAGCAGCACCACACATAGGGCATATGATAAATGTTCCTCCACTGAGCGAGAACCTGGCTGATAAGATGGAGCTAGACCAAGGGGCTGACCTTGCAGCACCGGAGCATACCAACCCCACTCTGGCATCTTCCTTATAGGCAGCCAGTAGGGGCCCCACTCATCAAGTTCCATGCACCCATCTACGACATTGGTCCCTCTAGTTTGAGTTCAGATGTTAGAGGCATATATGGAAACTATGTTCTACCACATTCAGCCTTGGATGCAGAAATCCATTGTTGAGGTAGAGGACCGATAGAGATACAGGTGGCTAAACAAGACGAGCGGCACATTTAGGCGGTACAAAAATTCCTCGATACCTTTGAGTTGCAGATTCTATATGTCCATCCCCCACAATTGGCCTCACTCCTATCTGGACTGAGTTGGCCAACCTGCGAGCCGATGTCAACGCCATCTTGGAGACATAAAGGATTGAGCTAGATAGTGCTCCAACTGAGCTAGAAGAGGACACAGTGCTACATATTTGTTCAAGGTACCCTGTAAGCCATAGTTTGAGCAGCGTGTGAGTGCCAAGAGGAACCACTCCAACCACACCACTAAGGTCGGTCGTGAGGCTCGTTCAGGAAAGAAAGAGAAGATAGAGTTGGAGCAGGCTAGGAATGCCTCCTTGGTAGATGAGGAGATACCTTAGAGGAGACCACAAGAGATGATTGCTAGGGAATCTAGTTCTATATCGTCAAGCGGTGATTGGAGCACTACTGATGGTGCAAACATTATTATGAGCACTACTTAGAGTGGTCCGATTGATAATCTTGTGGGTTCTTGTCTGTGTTTTTTTCCCCCCAAGATATTGTTTAATTTTCTATTGAGCCGACATGTCGTAGGAAGTACAAGTATTGGAGCATAATAGCTAATTAGAAATGATACCCCATTCCTTGTTGTGATTGCATGAATAGGTTAAGAGATGTTCAATGAGATGGCTCTAAGAATGACATAAATAGGCAGCCTATGCATGACCTCAACTAACACCTGAAAAGGAAAATTTGATAATTTGTTAGTGCAACGATGTGCCAAGAGAGGGTGAGGAGATTTGAGTGTTCAAATAGTTGGTGCTTAGATAGAACTTACCTGATTATTCCTACGAAGGGAATCAACTCTAAAAACAAGGAAATAATCATAGGCCCTTGTTCTAAATAGCCCAATTCTAGCCTATAAAAGTTAACCAAATGAAGTGATTGTCCCTTTTTGAGCCAAATATGTTGAGCATGTGATAGAAAAAAAATTTATTCACAAACTCACCTTCCCAGGGTCAAATATTTTGGCCCTAGTCCCTCCTTGGATATGTGCACCTCGACTTAGCCAAAAGCCTAAGTGGAGGATGGCTAATGCAGAAAGTGACATCATCTTTGCCCTGACTCAATTTTTGGTATTGTGTACCTTAACTCATGTCAAATCCATGAGTTGAGGATGACTATGAGTGTGGACCAAAAAATGGGTATGAAAAGAGTTAGATGTTGTGAAGAAAAGCTTAAGTGAGCTAAAGTTATGACTTGTCGAAAAATGAAATAATAGTGGAAAAATAAAAGAAGTGAATAATAAAAGAGAACAGAGTTTTAAAAGGAAAAGATGCAAAAAAAGTCAAGGCCACATCCAAAAAAGAAAATAAAGGAAAGGAAAGAAGACAAAAAGAAATAGGGAGTCAAGATAAATAAAAAGAAGTAGAGAGCTTAGCGACAATGTCAAAGAGGGTAAAAAGTCACTAAATGTACACAAATGTACCACACCTAACCCTGATCCTACATTAGAAGGAAAGAAAGTCCTACTGTGATCCTAGAGTCTAGTGTGTTGAACCTAAACAGTGAAAATAAGGGCAAGCCTATGAAGAAACTAAATGTGTTTGAACTTGTTCTTGAGCACAAGTGTTGAAACAAAGATCCTTGTACACAAATGGCATATGATCCACACAAGTTAGCTTGTCAAGCCTAAGAGCGTAATCTTTCACTTAAGGAAGAAAGACTCATGCTTGATAATCATATGATTGCTAGAGCTTAAAAATGTATACTTTTGTACAAGTGTCATTTAGGGTTATAGTGCGTCACTTAAGGACAAACAATGAATTTAAGTTGAGGGTGTTAATGTGTCGTGATTTCACAACATTTCTAGTGCATTTAACTTAAGCCTTTTTGTAGTGACTTTTATAAGATTCATGTGTTGTTTTGCAGGAAATATATTTAGGTGGCAAGGTAAGAAAACAACTGAAAAAAGTGCAGAACAGGACCAATGAAGGATATCGACGGTCCGGCATTTGATCAACGCACTGTAGTAGGTGATCGTAGATGAGCATCTCAAGCCTTGGGAGAATTTCAAGGAAATCTTACTAGTGTGAAACCACGATGGGAAACAACGGTCCATCGACTGATCAACGGACCTTACTAGTGAATCGTTGATCGGTTTAGAGAAGGTTCCATGATATACCGTGTTTTCATGGTATTATTAATACTCTTTCCTTAATGTTTAGTGTGTCCAAAAGCCTTTTTGTGCTAAGTTTTATATAAGTTTCTCTTTATTTGCAGGAAATCTTTCGAAATATGAATGCAGAGATTTTGAGTTAAGAAATGCGGAAGAGACCACCTAAGGAGCTTGTGACGGTCCGTCGTGTCAATACGTAGGTGGCAGCGTAGTGCAGCTGCTGAAGGAAGATGGGGAAGTTTGACCAAGTTTGGGGTTACGGAGTCCATAACGATCCTTCGTGTCTATGACGGTCCATCTTGCAGGTTCATCATGAAGTTCAGAGAAGTAATCCCAGTACCCATATTTAAAGAGTTTAAGTGTTTTGGAACGAAAACCCTCGACACACTGTTGTGCCTATGACGGTCCGTCATACTTGCCGTCGAGCGTAATGATGAGAGCAGCAGAAGAAATTGCAAAAGTGTGGAACGACGGAGTCCATGACGGTCCACCATGACCATGATGATCCGTCGCGAGGTCCATCGACCCAGCCGCGTTTTGACAGATTTCAAGCAAATAGAGTCCTTGTTTAATTAGGTTTTTATTTTCTATAAATAGTTTGAAAAACCTCGTTTTTGAGGTTAGAATCCATATTACTAGACACCTTATTATTAGACTTCGCGTATTAGTGTTAGACTTTGGATTATCATTAGACTTTTTGTGAGATTCTTTATTACTTTGAGATTCTTGCAAGTGATTGTTGGTGATTTTTGGTGATTAATCAAGAAAACTTTTGGATTTTTACTCTTTCTCATTGAAGTAAGTACATGAATTCTTATATAATATATTTGAATATTGTGATTATGACTATGGGTAACTAAACTCCATAACTAGGGTTGTGGGAACCATAATGAAATAATGAGGTAAAACCTAACTAAAATAACAATTCTAGAATAGTGTCTTTCATGTATTAATAATTCTTTCACTTAGAAGTCTTTTTAACGGATGGCCAACGTTAGAACTCGCCTTAATGCTACTTGCTGGACCAAGGAGGTAGATAATAGGAAAAGAATTATCAACATAGATTTAGTGTATACTATCTAATAGGCTAGTATTGATTGGTTCGAGGTAATAACATAGTCAAATATCAAATACGATGCCTAATATGAGGTAATGATAAGGGTTAGGAAAGCAACACACGTAGCCGGACCAAGGTGCGGAGTGAGATTTTTTAGATGCCGGACCAAGGATTTAGAATACATAACTTATCACTTTGCTTGCAAGATACTAGGAAAGAATTGTTATCGTTAGAATTATCAAGTTATGAAGCTGCGTGAAACACGTAAACTCTAGTTACTTTGATTAATTGATTAAACTCCAACATTCAAAGCTGTTAATTGTCTCTTTCAATTTCGTTAGTTATTTTCATTCATTTAGAAATAGAAACCCCCCTTTTACTGTTTTTTCTTTCCAATGAAGTAATTGACCGAACAATAGTAATAATAGATTAAAGTTAAGTCTAAACTATTTTCCTTGTGGGAACGATCCCAACCTCAATAGTTGGGTTATTTACTAGACACGACCGCTTTACTTCTTATTTGAAAAGTAAGTTTGAGCGTATCAAATTTTTGCCCCGCTGCCGGGGAATATAGCTTTTAGATTAACTTGAACCTATTACTATTGTTTAATTGACATTTCTTGATTTTACTTTGTTTATTGTTTGTGATTTTTTTAAGAACTATCCTCCTTGTATGTCAAATACACGGAGAGGAAGAGAATCCTTGTTTCCCTACGATCACGAATTAGAGCGTACACTACGCAATATGAATCAAAACTTGGGAATAAATTATGATGACCCAAACCAGAACATACCAGCTCCGGTTGATGTTCATGGTAAGTTGTTACGCGATGCTCCGGGTGATCACCAACAGAGAGGACAAAATCCCGTTTCACGGCCCAAAGCATACTACAGAGGCTATGATAACATAGCAGACTCCGATGGGCCACTTGTCTTACCTCCTCTACCCACAGGCCACACCTTTGTGGTAACTAGTAGCCTAATGAAAATGCTCACTGCCAGAGGTTTGTTTTCAGGGCTACCTTCTGAGGATCCACATCCCCATATAGCTAAGGTAAGGGTAGTGTGTAAAAGTTGTGTAGGGAGGCCTGATTTGGATTTAGATGCAATAGGGTTCAGACTGTTTCCTCTCTCACTGTTGGGGGAGGCTGCTATATGGTTCACTGAGCTCCCATACAACTCAATCTTAACTTAGAACCAACTAAGGGATGTTTTCTTAGCACACTACTATCCGGTCTCCAAGAAACTAAACCACAAAGACAAGGTGAATAACTTTGTGGCACTACCAGGAGAGTCAGTTAGTAGTTCTTGGGATAGATTCACCTCGTTCTTGAGAAGTGTCCCAAATCACCGTATAGATGATGAGTCACTGAAGAAATACTTCTACGGGGGACATGATGATAATAATAAAGATGTGTTGGACATTATAACAGGTGGATCTTATGGGGAATGTCCTTATGCTAAGATTGCTGAAAAATTAGAGAAAATCTCCCGAAATAATAAAGCTTTGAGTACTACGAAGTCTGATAAAGGGAGAACCACCTTCGCAGTACAATCCACTCACAACCCAGCCACATATGAGATTCGCGAAGAAATGACTCAGATGAGAACTGAGCTTGGGTTGGTACTAAAACATGTCACTGAGGTGCAGAAAAGATAAATGCAGTCAACTACTTGTCGAAACCACCATCTAAAGATGAATGCTATTATGCGGAGGACTCCTATGCGGTAAATGAGCAGAAGGGGGGTTCTTCGACCAAGCGCCCAAGGCTCAAATTAGGATAATTAGCGCCAAGGTCAAGGGAACCAAGATGGAAACTACAACCGCGACAACAACTTTAACAAGGGTAACTACGGTAACAGAAATGATAGGAATGGGCCCTATGTCCCTCCTCAAAATTGTGAAGTTACTTATTGGGATGGCAGAGATAGTATGGCACGAGTTGAGGATATGTTGCACCAAATTATGAGGAGGTTCGATGCTAGTTATGAGCACATTAAAGAGTTAAAGGTTATTTAGTAGTATTGGGCAAAAAGTTGATACACATGCAATATCGATTAAACAGATCGAATTGCAAATGACCCAATTATCTGCGACAGTGAACACACAGCAACCGGGCACTCTTCCTAGCAACACTGTCCAAAATCCAAAAAATGATGCGCACTGTATGTCAATCACTACTCGGGATGGGAAGCAAACCATTGACCCACCTATGCCGTCTAATGAGAAAAATGTGAGAAAGGATGATGATAAGGTGGTAAAGGGTACTGTTGAGGAAGAAGAGAGCAATGGAAAAGATGGAGAAGTCCCTATGAAGGTAATTCCCATGCCTAAACCACCACCACCCTTTCCTCAGAGATTAGTGAAAAAGACCGAGGATTGTAAATATCGGCGTTTTATAACAATGCTGAAGCAGCTCTCAATCAATGTCCCTTTGGTGAAGCTCTAGAACAAATGCCCGGTTATGGAAACTTTATGAAAGATCTGGTCACAAAGAAAAAATCGGTCACTTTTGAGGATGATGATAGACTGCAGCATTATAGTGCTATTGCTACAAGATCCCTCGTACAAAAGAAAGAAGATCCGACTGCGTTCACTATTCCTTGTACACTTGGGTCATTACATTTTGTGAAAGCATTATGTGATCTGGGGGCAAGCATAAATCTCATGCCCCTCTCGATCTACAAGAAGTTGGGTTTGGGGGATCCAAAGCCCACTACGATGCGTCTACTGATGGCTGATCGGACAGTGAAAAGGCCTATAGGGATACTTCATGATGTGCTAGTAAAAGTGGAGTCATTCATCTTTCCGGCTGATTTTGTTATTCTTGATTGTGAAGTCGATTTTGAAGTGCCTATTATTCTTTGGAGGACATTCCTTGCTACAGGTAGAGCCTTAGTTGATATGGAAAAGGGGCAGATGAAATTTCGGTTGAACAATGAAGAAGCGACCTTGAACGTTTGTAGGACCATGAGGCAGAGTGGTGAGCTCCAACCGGTATCAGCCATATCCCACAAACATTAGATGAAGAAAGAGATTGAAGAAAAAAGTGCAAAACAAGAGTTTATGGTTGGGCATAAAACATCGGGGAATAAAGTGATAGAGGCATACCATCTTGATGAAGTCTGAGTAATCAAGTGTCCCCAGTCGCGCCGCGACATCAAATCAGGCGCTTGTTGGGAGGCAACCCAATACTTATAGTCTTTTTAGTAATGGTAGCATTTTTCTACTAGTGGGTTTTTCAATTTGCAGGCACATTACCAGGAAATTCTGTAGAAAATTACTCTGCAGCAGTCACTGACGGATACAAGGACAGACTGTTACGCTTGCGACGGACTGTCGTATGCATCCGTCGTGCCAGGTACGTCTTTCTTCTATTCTCAAACTAGGGAACACACGACGGACCTAACAACGGATCGTCACAACTGAGACGGGCCATCGTCGTGTAGTCATCGCGTCATTAATGAGGCGTACCCGACCCGACCCGGCTAGAGTCTTTTTCAAAATCATACTGTTTAAACTCCCCAACCCCATCATTTCACCCCCATTCCTTCACTACTCCCCCATATTTCCCTCCCTTTTCAACTTCCAAAATCTCTCCCTCTTCAACTGATCATTGTTCCCCCAAAATTCTCCAAAGCCCTAAAAGTTATCATCTACTAGTCAGAGTTGTTGCTGTGGGTGTCTTCTTGGTCACCGAGTACTTGTCCATCTTGTTTTTCTCCAATTCTAAGGTATGTGTCTCTAATTTCTACTCATTTATCTTGCATTTTGGTTTATTAATTAGTATTAGCTTAGTTGTTCGTGATATGTTCGTTTCTTTTATATAAGATTCTGTCTAACCTGGGTTAAAAATGTTTGAAATTGCCATGTTTATAACCCTAGTCATAGGTGCTTTTGTATTTGCTAGTTTCCTAGGTATTTGGTTTAGAAAAATGTAGGTCCAAAACACTACAAGTTTGATTTGGATCATCGGGGATGAATGGTGTACCCCCAGTTTTGTCACTGATCTACAGAACGAGACCCCGATGACGGACCATTGTACCCACGACGGACCATCGTTAGGTCCGTTCCAAAAGCCCTAACGCCCCACTGCCCATTTTTTCTAAGTGTCCTCCAACGGACACATGTGACGGACCGTCATCTTCACGACGATCCGTCCTGCACAACCGTTCTGGTTGTCAGAGACCCTTTTCTTGAGGGTCTCTCATTTTTTTTTCTAAGTGCCCTCCAACGGACACAACTGACTGACGGTTGTCTTCACGACCGTTCTGCACAACCGTTCTGGTTGTCAGAGACCCTGTTTCTAAGGATCTCTCTCCATTTTTCTAAGTGTCCTCAAATGTACGAGCACGATGGACCGTCATACCTACAACGGTCAATCCTGCATGACCGTTATGATGTAAAGAGACCCCTCTCCAACGGGTCTCCATATTTTTTATGTGTCCTCTAACGGATACTTATGACGGACCGTCGTACCTGTGACGGTCCGTCCTTCACATACCGTCATACTTGTCAGAGACTCTCCTTCAGCGTTCTCTATATATACATAGTCTAAGGAAGACACGACGGACCCCATGATGGTCCTTCATAGTCACGACGAGCAGTCACCAGGCCCGTCGTATATTTGTATTTTAAAACTCCTCCATAACTATGATCACTTGAATTTGTTTCAACAATATAAATAAATGTTTTATTTTCATCAGAAAAGTAAAGTTTTGGTAATTTTTTACATAAATTCTTAATATTTCTTATATGTTCTTTATCTTTATTGTTGAAATAATATTCTATATCTTTTTTAAGTTTTTTGTGTAATAGTTTAAATGCTCTGCAATTTTGGTATATATTCTCTTACTTGATTTACTAATCCTAGAAAAGATTGTAATTTCTTTTTCGTATCTATATTTTCATCAAGGGTGATTATTTTTTGTACTATACGTTTTTGCATTTTTATTCCATTCTTATCTATTTGTATTCCTGGCCGTAAAATATTTACAGCAAGATGTAAAAACTTATATATATTAACAACAAAACATAAAATAACAGCAAAAAACTAAATTGATAAAATAAAGATAGAAAATTCTTTCGAAAAAATAATTATTGTAATAGACAATAATGACTATATGTATAAAGAAATTGACATGGAAGAAGATTTAGAATTTCTTAGATCTAGAATGTGTTACAGATACAAATAAAGTGATATTACTATGAATAGGAAATATATATAAGCAACTAATAGATAATAAAGTAAAAACAATAGAAACACCAAGGTATATAGAAAGAACATTTGTAGGAACAACAAATTATGGATAGAAAATCTACCCTTAGAAAGTTTAGAAGTACTTAGAAGTGACAAGAAAATGGATGGATCTCCATCATCAACAAATATATATATACTAGATTAATATGAATCAGCAATAAGAAGTGAATTTGGATGTACGACCACAGATATAAGAGAACAAAACAGAGAAAAGATAATAATTAGACAACTTATGACAAAATTAGCTATATGTAAAATGTGTTATATAGAAGAATACACTTGTGCATTTAAGAAATACTATTACAAAGAAAAATACAATTTAGATGAAGCAAAAGAAATAAGACTACAATAGTTTACGAAATTACCAGAACCATTTAGCACAAAAATAATTAAAGATTGGAATGATGAAGGATTAGTAGATACCTTAGGAGCTAGAATAAATTTTTTACATCAATGGTTCATACAACAATGTGAAAACCAAAAAGAAAAATTAAAAATGGAAAAAGTACTAAACAAGAATTTAGCCTGTTGTAAAAATAAAATAGCACCACAGTTTGGATGTACAAATAAAAAGCAAAAGCCCAAAAGGTATAAAAATTATAGAAAAACTAAAACCAAGTATAAATATAAGAAACCAAGGCTAAGGTATTATATAAAAAACTAAAATAAAAATACCATATAGACCAAAAAGAAAAATATCCCAATTTACTTGTTATAATTGCGGAAAGATAGGACATTTAGCTAGAGACTATAAACTACCCAAAGATCCAAAAAGGAAGCAAATTGCAGAAGTAATTATAGATAATGATAAATATATGCAAATAGAAAACATAGACTATGAATTAAGTGAAAACGAATGTATATATGAAGTATCAGATATAGAAACTGAAAATGAAGAAGAAATATTTATCTAGATAATAATGAAACAGATGAAGAAATATAATGTCTGAAGATGAGATAAAAATAATATCTAAAGAAGATTATAAAAATGAGGAATTATCAGACCAAAAAATTATATTTGATAATACAATTTTTGAACAAATAAAAGGAAAAGAATTAGACTTAAGTGTTGAAAAAGTACTTGAGATACCAACTTTGTGAAATTAGTTTAAAAGACAAAAGGAACAATATTATGTAGTTAGTCAGAAAGAACATATTATAGATTGTAAATATACAAGAGGAAAAGCATATATACCTATACTAAGTAAACAAATAATAAATAAAGCAATACAAGATATAAAAGCTAAAACACCTATAAAATATGTACATTTAGGAGGAACAGAAATATTAATAAAAGCCTATTTTAGAGAAAGAATAGATACGCCAATTGAAATATACTTAGTAAATGAAAGAATCATACACCCTATAAAAAAAGTGTAATTAGTGCAATAAAAGGAAACTTAATATACCATAAATTTAAATTTATAATAAGTGTCAATTATACGGTAGCATTAATAGACAGAAATATAGATAAATCATTAGTATTATATTTGAAAATGTCTGAAATAGAGTTAGCACCAGGCAGTAAAATATTTACAGCAAGATGTAAAAACTTATATATATTAACAACAAAACATAAAATAATAGCAAAAAACATGATTGATAAAATAAAGATAGAAAATCCATTCGAAAACATAATTACTGTAATAGACAATAATGACTATAGATATAAAGAAATTGACATGGAATAAGATTTCGAAATTGTTAAAGAAAGATTAAGTACTTCAAGTGTACCAAATACGTTAACAAGAGCTACCTCATCAAGAATGAGTACATCTAAAAGAAACTATGAAATCCCACAAAACTTATTAGATAAGGATGAAATAACACCATATCGTTATTTCATAACAGGAATAATGGACCAAAGAAAATATAAAATTTTGATAAATACAAGACAAGAAGAAAATTACATAACCAGAGAGTTAGTATTAGAAGAAGAAATTATAAAAACAGGACACATATGCCGTGGATTACCTAGTGAGATAGTAAACATAAATGAAGAAACAACGGAAAAAGAAATAATTATAGGAGGAATACCCTTAATAATATCATTTAAAATATATCAAGGAAATCATAATAATACATTAGGTATAAAATGGATAGAAAAAGTTAAACCATACAATATAGAAAATCAACAATTAAAAATAACTTGTCAAAATAAGAAAATAGTTATAAAAAGAACAAAATGAATAATGAAAATATTTATACTTGCAAAAATTATTATAGAAGGATATCACAACAGATATTATACCCTTATGATAGATACCGAAGCAGAAGCGAATATATGTAAATATAATTGTCTACTAGAAGATAAATGGGAAAAATTAAAAACACCTATGGTAGTAACAGGATTTAAAATGAAGGAAGTATGATTAAATACAAAGGAAAAAATATAAAAATACATATATGGGATAAGATATTAACGATAGAAGAAATTTATAATTTTGAGTTTACAACAAAAGATATGTTACTAGGAATGCCATTTTTAGATAAATTCTACCCACATATAATAAGAAAAACACAGTTGTGGTTTACTACACCATGCAGAAACAAAATAGGAGCAAAAAGAGTAAATAATAAACAACGAAAACCTACAGAATGTATAAAACGAAGTGAAAAAATAAATCAAGAAATGGAAAATATAAATAAGAAACAAATATCACAACTAGAAATTATCATATTTACAATAGATAAAGTTAAAATAATAAATGAACAACAAGAACAACTAGATAACGAAGATCCATTACAAGGATGGAAAAAACATAAGTAAAAAGTAAAAATTGAACTAATAGATGAAAGTAGTATATTAACACAGAAATCATTAAAATATAACTTTGATGATTTACATGAATTCAAAATACATATAGATGAACTATTAGAAAATAATTACATACAAGAAAGTAATAGTAAACATACAAGTCCAGCATTTATAGTTATAAAACATACTGAACAAAAAAGAGGTAAAAGCAGCATGGTTATAGATTATCGCACTATCTAATCCAAGATTGTGTTCTTTAACCCCCAAGTAATTGAATTATTAACATTAACCCACTAACTTTATAATTATAAGCAGGAATAGTCCAAAACGTCCCTCAAAACTTTTAACAGAAATCCGACCAAGTCATGTTTACGCAGCCTGTGACGACCTGAAATCTGACGTGATGAAGAATGGCTAGAGTTGCGGTTGAGTTAAAGACGACGGTACGTTTGCTGCACTCCACAAATAACAAAGAGAAAACATACAAGTAGGGGTAAGTACAAAACACAAGTACTGAGTAGATATCATCCGCCAACTCAAAATAGAAAGCAATATATATCAGATAATATCAAAAATCAACTAAAATGCTCAACCGGTAGCAACAACAAGTACAAGAATCATTGATAAATAACGCCAAGTACACCCATGAGGACTCAAGTCTCCATACCATACTTATTTGGGAAATAGGTTTATTAAATCTGAGTATATTAGCATAATTCAAGATTCATTCTCTTTACTATCGTGGCGTCGGAATGTGACACTCCGATCCTCCTCATACTATCTTGGTGTCGGAACGTGACACTCGATCCACTACTACTATCCTGGTGTCGGAACGTGACACGCGATCCATTAATACTACCCTGGTGTCGGAACGTTATACCCAATCCATTAATACTATCCTGGTGTCGGAACGTGACACCCAATCCATTAATACTATGCTGGTGCCGTAAGGTGACAGCCGATCCATTGATACTATCCTGGTGTCGGAACGTGACACGCGATCCACTAATACTATCCTGGTGTCGGAATGTGACACCCGATCCACTAATACTATCCTGGTGTCAAGAACGTGACACCCGATCCACTAATACTATCCTGGTGTCGGAACGTGACACCCGATCCACTAATACTATCCTGGTGTCGGAACGTGACACCCGATCCACTAATACCACCCTGGTGTCGGAACGTGAAAACCGATCCCCTAACCTCATTCTTTTAGTTCATCAAGCCTACTTTTATACCAAGGCAACATCATTATCAAGGAGGTTTTTAAAGTTTAAGATTCAACCGCCTCATCATGCTAATTCATCACAATTACATAATCACATCATGCAAGCACACAATTAAGTATATAGGAGACTTTACAATACTACCCAACACATATCATTCGCTATTAAGAGTTTACTATGGAAAAGCATAAACCATAGCCTACCCCCACCGAAGAATTCGCGATCAAGCAAGCTATCCCCAAAAACCTTTTCTTTCCTCTTCGTTTCTCTCTTCTCTCGATCGTTTTCCCTCTCTTTCTGTCTCTTTCCTTTTTTTTCCTTATTCAAACTCTTTTTCTTTTACCCTAATTACCATATAATTAGGTATAAAAGATGACAAAAGTAACCCACTATCTAATCCAAGGTTGTCTCCTTTAACCCCCAAGTAATTGAATTATTAACATTAACCCACTAACTTTATAATTATAAGCAGGAATAGTCCAAAACGCCCCTCAAAACTTTTAACAGAAATCCGACCCACTCAGGTTTATGCAGCCTGTGACGGCCCGTCGTCCCTTCGACAGTACGTCCTGCTGCTTCCGTCACAAAGGTCAGAGACTAAATTTCACTAAAGGGTCTGTGACGGTCCGTCGTGCCCACGACGGTCCGTCTTGTCATGTCGTCGCGAAGTTCAGAGGGTTGTTCTCAGTACCCAAATTTTTAGAATCTAAGTATTTTGGAACGAGACCCTCTCGACGGTCCGTCGTGCCCATGACGGTCCGTCGTGGGATCCGTTGACCCAGACAGTTGTTACTAGAAATAAACTCTACTGCTCAAAACGACTAACTGGTCGTTACATAAACATCAAGAGCTAAAAGGAGACGTTGGGAAATTTTATACCTAATGTAATATTATGATTTCCTTGGTATATTTTAAATGGTGTTATTAAGGGTATTCCTCCTATAATTATTTCTTTTTGGTTGTTTCTTCATTTATGTTTACTATCTCACTAGGTAATCCATGGCATATGTGTCCTGTTTTTATAATTTCTTCTTCTAATACTAACTCTCTTGTTATGTAATTTTCTTCTTGTCCTGTATTTATCAAAATTTTATATTTTGTTTGGTCCATTATTGTCACAACCCAAAACGAGCCGCGAGTGGCACCCACACTTATCCTACTATATAAGCGAACCAACCAATCTAAACCCCAACATTTCAACCATAATAAACAGAATATAATGTGGAAGACTTAAAACTCATTGACGAAATCAATTAAATAACTTCTAAAGTTTATAATTACTATCCCCAAAACCTGGAGGTCATCACCACAACAACATGTATCCTCAAATTACTAAACCTATGAGTATCTAGGAAGCTAAAATAAGTAAACAGATGGTCCATGTCCAAACTTCAAGACATCAAGACGTTAAAGAAAGAATCCAGTCCAAGCTAGGAACAATAGCTCACCCTGAAATCTGATTATGCTGAAGTCTGGCTAGAGTTGCGATTGAGTTGAAGTTGATGGTACGTTTGCTGCATTCCATAAATGACAAAGAAAGAAACATACAAGTAGGGGTCAGTACAAGGCACAGGTACTGAGTAGGTATCATCAGCCAACTAAAAATAGAAAGCAATATATATCGAATAATAACATAAAACCAACCAAATACTTAATAGGTGACAACAACAAGTACCATAAGCATTGGCCACAACACCAAGCACATCTATGAGGACTCAAGCCTCCACACCATACTCATTTGGGAAACAAGTTCTTTAAATTTGAGTATTTTAGCATAATTCAAGATTCATTCTCTTTACTATCCCGGTGTCGAAACGTGACACTCCGATCCTCTACTACCCTAGTGTCGAAACGTGACACTCCGATCCTCTACTATCCTGGTGTCGGAACCTGACACTTCGATCCTCTACTATCCTGGTGTCGGAACGTGACACTCCGATCCTCTATTATCCTGGAGTTGGAACGTGACACTTCGATCCTCTACTATCCTGGTGTCGGAACGTGACACTTTGATCCTCTACTATCCTTGTGTCGGAACGTGACAATCCGATCCTCTACTATCCTAGTGTTAGAACTTGACACCCGATCCCCTAATCTCATTATTTTTTTTCATCAAGCCTTCCTTTATACCAAGGCATCATCATTAACAAAGAGGTTTTTAAGGTTCAAGATTCAACAGCCTCATCATGTTAATTCATCACAATTACATAATCACTTCATGCAAGCACACAAATAAGCATATAGAAGACTTTACAAAATTACCCAATACATATCAATCGCTATTTAGAGTTTACTACAAATAGCATAAGCCATAACCTACCTCCACCGAAGAATTGTGATCAAGCAAGCTATTCCTCAAAGCCTCTGCTTTCCTCTTCGCTTCTCTCTGTTTCTCGCTCGCTATCCCTCTCTTTCTGATTTTTCCTTATTCAAACTCTTTTTTCTTCTACCCTAATTATCATATAATTAAGTATAAAAGATGGTAAAAGTAACCCACTATTTATCTCAAAGTTATCTCCTTTAACCCCCAAGTAATTGAATTATTAACATTAAACCACTTACTTTATAATCATAAGCATGAATAGTCCAAAACACCCCTTAAAACTTTTAACAGAAATTCGACCCAGTCAGGGTTACGCAACCTGTGAAGATCCGTCGTGCCTGCGACGGTCCGTCCTGCTGAGTCGTCATAGAGTTCAGAGACTCAATATCATTTAAGAGGTCTGTGACAGTCCATCGTGCCTACGACGGTCCGTGCTGCTCTTCCGTCGCAAAGTTCAGAGAGTTGATCTCAGTACCCAAATTTCAAGAATATAAGTGTTTTGGCACGAGACACCCTCGACGGTCCGTCGTGCCGATGACGGTCCGTCGTGGTTTCCGTCGACCCAGACAGTTACTACCAGAAATAAACTCTACTACTCAAAATGACTAAACAGGTCGTTACAATAGGTTCCAATTTACCCATTGTTCATCCTCGAACGATCACAGGAAGAAAAACAAGGGCGAGAAAGAATACCTAAGTCTGTAAAGAGGTGTGGGTTTCTTTCTTGCATATCAGCCTCGTTCTCCTAAGTGGACTCTTCAATTGGACAATTCTTCTATTGTACTTTGATAGATGCAATCTCTCTTGACCTCAAATTTCGGACTTATCTATCTACAATAGCAACAGGCTCCTCCTCATAAGATAAATTTTCATCAAGAAGAACTGAATCCCAGCGAATGATGTAGTTTCCATCCCCATGGTATCTTTTCAACATAGACACATGAAATACCAGGTGCACTCCTGATAGTCCTGGGGGCAAGGCTAATTCATATTCTACCTCCCCCACGCGCTTCAGAACATCGAATGGACCAATATACCTCAAGCTAAGCTTACATCGCTTACCAAACCGCATCACCCCTTTCATGGGTGAAACCTTTAGCAAGACTTGCTCACCCTCCATAAACTCCAAGTCTCTAACCTTTCGATATGCATATTCTTTCTGCCTACTTTGAGCCACTAGAAGCTTTTTCAGAATGCATTTCACTTTATCTAACGATTCCCTCAAAAAGGTCAGTACCCTAAGGTCTAACCTCAAATGCATCAAACCACCCAATGTGAGACCTACATCTTCTCCAATACAGTGCCTCAAATGGGGCCATATCAATACTTGAGTGATAGCTATTGTTGTATGAGAACTCTGCTAAGGGTAAGAAGTTATCCCAATGACCACCAAACTCTATCACACATGCACGAAGCATATCCTCCAGAACCTGAATCGTTCGCTCAGACTAACCATTAGTCTGAGGGTGAAATGCAGTACTAAGATCCAACCTAGTACCTAATTCAGCATGCAATGTTTTCCAAAACATAGAAGTAATCTGCGTACCCCATGCAATCGGACAATTTATGAGATGTAAAGTTCGGCTAACTTCTCTGCATTGTAAGTCACCTTGACCGGAGTGAAATGAGCAGACTTAGTTAATCTGTTAACAATTACCCAAATAGAATCAAACTTACCCAATGTCTTTTGGAGACCAACCACGAAGTCCATTGCAATTCTCTCCTACTTCCGTTCAGGAATGGGCATTCTCTAAACTGTCCCTCCAGGCCTCTAGTGTTCATATTTTACCTGCTAACAATTCGGGCATTGAGCAACAAAATCAACAATATCGCGCTTCATTCTACTCCACCAAAAATGTTGCTTTAGGTCACGATACATCTTTGTTGCACCAGGATGTATATAATACCTTGAACTATGAGCGTCTGTAAGAATAATGTGAATAAAATCATCGATGTGGGGTACACATACCCTTCCCTTTAATCTAAAAACACCTCCCTCATCAATTTTTTCTTCTTTAGCCTCTCCTCGCAACACCTTATCTCGGATCTGGATCAGTTTCTCATCAGTAAACTGCTTTCCTTTAATCTTGTCAAGAAAGGAAGATCTTTCCTCCACACAGGCCAAAAATCCTCTCTTCTCATTTACTTCTAGCCTCATAAAGTCATTAGCCAGAGTCTGAACCTCTCTAGCTAATGGGCGTCTGGAAACCTGTAAGTGAGCTAGGCTTCCCATGCTCCCTGCTTTTCTACTTAAAGCATCTGCCACAACGTTATATTTTCCCGGATGATACAAGATAGTGATATCATAGTCCTTCAGTAGTTCCATCCATCTCCTCTGTCTTCAATTCAAATCTTTCTGAGTAAAGACATACTGCAAACTACGATGATCCGTATAGACGTCACACTAAAACCCATATTGATAATGTCTCCATTGCTTTAATTCAAACACTACTGTCGCTAACTCCATATCGTGGGTCGGATAATTACGTTAATGCACCTTTAATTGCCTCGAAGAATAAGAAATTACATTCTTCTCTTGCATTAGCACTGCACCCAAACAAGAATAGGATGCATCACAGTAAACAATGAAGTTCTTTCCTTCCACTAGCAAGGTGAGAATTGGTGCAGTAGTCAACAAAGTCTTGAGCTTCTAAAAGCATTCTTCATACTCATCCGACCATACAAATGGAACACTCTATTTAGTCAAGTTTGTCAATTGGGAAGCAACAAAAGAAAATCCCTTGACAATTCGACGGTAGTAGATTGCTAAACCAACGAAGCTCCTTACCTCTGTAACATTAGTAGGTCTCACCGAACTCCTCACTGCTTCGATCTTAGAAGGATCCACCATTACTCCATCCCTAGAAACTATGTGCCCCAAGAAGAACACTGAATCTAGCCAAAACTCACACTTGGAGAATTTGGCATAAAACTTTTTCTCCCTCAACATTTCCAATACAATTCTCAAGCGCTCCTCATGTTCTTTCCTGCTCTTCGAGTATACCAGTATATCATCAATGAACACAATGAAAAAGAGATCTATATATGTCTTAAATATTCTGTTCATCAAGCTCATGAAAGCAGCAGGGGCATTCGTAAGCCCAAAAGACATTACTAAGAACTCATAATGCCCATACCTGGTCCGAAAAGCAGTCTTGGGCACATCCGTTGCCCGTATTTTCAATTGATGATAACCAGATCTCAAATCGATTTTTATGAAGGTACAAGCACCTTGTAACTGATCAAACAAATCATCAATGTGAGGAAGAGGATACTTGTTCTTAACAGTTACTTATTTAGTTGCCTGTAGTCTATGCACATCTGAAAACTTCCATCCTTCTTCTTCACAAACAAAACAGGAGCACCCCAAGGAGATGCACTTGGTATAATAAAGCCCTTGCTTAACAACTCTTGTAGTTGGGCCGTTAACTCTCTTAACACAGCTAGAGCCATTCTATAAGGGGGTATAGAAATGGGGCGTGTACCCAGCTTCAGATCAATACAGAAATCAATATCTCTATCTGGTGGCATACCAGGAAGGTCTGCAGGAAACACATCCAGAAACTCACGGACTAGGGTAGTATCATCCCTGAGGTGTGCCAAGAAAGCTAAACAACCTTTACTAACCATTTTCTTAGCTCGAAGAAAAGAGATGATACGAAATGGAGTGGATGTGTAGTCACCCTCCCACACTAACGGCTCTTTTCCAGGCTTGGCCAACGTTACACTTTTAGAATTACAATCTAAGATCACAAAATTTGGAGAAAGCCAAGTCATACCCAGAATTACATAAAAATCCAAGATAACCAAGTCTACATGAGTATTGCTCCCCACAAAAGTTACAAGACAAGACCTATACACCTTTACAACTATCACAAACTCACCCACCAGAGTAGAAACACGAATAGGCATGTTAAGTAATTCACAATGTAAATTAAGACCAGTAGCAAATAAGGAAGATACATATGAAAATGTGGAGCCAGGATCAAATAATACAAAAGCCATGCAATCACAAACCAAAAGATTACCTGTGATAACAGCATCAGATGTCTCCGCTTCGGACCTCCCAGGGTAAGCATAACAATGGGCCCTATCACCTGTCTGCCCGTTGTCCCTACCATGTTGCGCTGCAGTAGTTCCAGTTTGCCTGCCACCCCAGTTTATTTGCTGACCTCCATTACCTTGGCCACCACGTCCTCCAGAATAGCGGCCTCTTCCATGACCACCTCTACCGCTGACTATTGGGGGTCTGTAACTCTGTTTTGGACAATACCACTTAATATTTTTAGTCTCCCCACATCCATAACACTCTCTGGGTTCAAACATAGAACTCAGTGAGAATGACGAAGTCTGGGGTAACCTCCAAACTCAGAGGAATATTGGCTGGTCTGCGATAGACCCCCAGCTACAGCCTACAGTGAAGACTGAATAGGTCGGGCTGGGTAACCTCCTTAACCCTATCCTCTGGAGTAAGAACCATTAAACTTGCCTCCCTTACGTAACTACTTAGAGGTTGATGCCATGGTGAAGTCATCTGGCTTCACTCCCTCCACCTCTATCACAAAGTCTACCACTTCCTGAAAGGATTTTGCTGTAATAGCTACCTGTAAGGCTTAAATCTGCAAATCTGACCTCAATCCCTTCACAAAACATCGAATCCGCTCTTGTGGACTGAAGCAAAGCTGGGTGGCATACCTGGATAATGCACGAATCTTAGCCTCATACGCAGTAACGGACATCTTGCCTTGCTCTAGGCTCAGGAACTCATCTCTCTTCCTATCCCTCAATGTCTGGGGTATATACATCTCCATAATCAAGCTAGAGAATGATGCCCAAGTCATAGGTGGGGCCTGTGCTGGTTGACACTCAACATACGATCGCCACCACATTTTTGGCATTTCCCTGAAATTGATAGGTTACAAACACAACACCGAATCATTCCACTATGCACATCTTATGTATCAACTCATGACAATCAACCAGAAAATCATAAAAATCCTCAAATTCAGCACCCTTGAAGACTGGAGGTTTCAATTTCAAAAACTTACTGAAAAGTTCGTACTGATCACTTGTCATTATAGGCCCTGTAGTCAACCGAGGAAACGTGCCTATTTCCAATGAGGCATCCATGCGGGGAGCCACAACAGTTGTATGTTGTACTCCCGGAACCTGAGGTGCTGGTGCAGAAAACACTGGAGGTTTCTGGCCCTGATCAGAAAACCCGCTAATATAAGCAAGAACCTGATTAATCATCTCTAGGGTAGGTTGGGGTGGTAATTCCTCATTCTGCACTTGTTCATTCTCCCATTCCTCACCCTCTCTTACCACTTCCTCAGTCGGTGGAGGAGTCACCGCCCTAGCACTAGATGGGTCAGGTGCTTGTCCTCTTCCTCTAGAGGACGTCCTCCCGCGACCTCTACCGCGGCCTCTTGGCACTACTCCTCTTAGAACTATAGCCCCAGTGGCTGGCTCAAACGCATCTTGTCTTGCTGGTGTTGGTGTTGGCTTTGTTGTTGCTCTAGTTCTAACCATCTGCGAAATAGAGTGAAGATGGTCAGATACCAATTTGTATCACCTAGATACCAATAGGATCCAAGTAATAGCACGAAAGAAAGAAAGAATGGAATTTT
Source organism: Solanum lycopersicum (assembly GCF_036512215.1). Classification (NCBI taxonomy): domain Eukaryota; kingdom Viridiplantae; phylum Streptophyta; class Magnoliopsida; order Solanales; family Solanaceae; genus Solanum; species Solanum lycopersicum. The sequence goes on from NC_090805.1 coordinate 32,814,398, forward strand.
CCTAAAGTCCTATAGCCTCTCAAAGTAAAGGCGTCCCCCTACCGTTCCTCAAGACTCTACTAGACTCGTTCTTGTGTGATGAGACCAACGAACCTAATGCTCTGATACCAAGTTTGTCACGACCCAAAATGAGCCGCGAGTGGCACCCACACTTATCATACTATGTGAGCGAACCAACCAATCTAAACCCCAACATTTCAACCATAATAAAAAGAATATAATGCGGAAGACTTAAAACTCATTAACGAAATCAATTAAATAACTTTTAAAGTTTATCAATTACTATCCCCCAAAACCTTGACGTCATCACCACAAGAACATATATCCTCAAATTACTAAATCTAAGAGTATCTAGGAAGCTAAAATAAGTAAACAGATGGTCCATGTCTGAACATGAAGACATCAAGACGTGAAACAAAGAATCTAGTCCGAGCTAGGAACAATAGCTCACCCTGAAATCTGATTATGCTGAAGTCTGGCTAGAGTTGCGGTTGAGTCGAATTTAATGGTACGTTTGCTGCACTCCACAAATAACAAAGAAAGAAACATACAAGTAGGGGTCAGTACAAGGTACAAGTACTAAGTAGGTATCATCGGCCAACTCAAAATAGAAAGCAATATATATCAGATAATAACATAAAATCAACCATCATACTTAACAGGTGACAACAACAAGTACCATAACCATTGACCACAACACCAAGCACATCTTTGAGGACTCAAGCCTCCACATCATACTCATTTGGGAAAAAGGTTCTTTAAATCTGAGTATTTTAGCATAACTCAAGATTCATTCTCTTTACTATCCAGGTGTCGGAACGTGACACTCCGATCCTCTACTATCCTTGTGTCAGAACGTGACACTCCGATCCTCTACTATCCTGGTGTCGGAACGTGACACTCTGATCCTCTACTATCCTGGTGTCGGAACGTGAAACTCCGATCCTCTACTATACTGGTGTCGAAACGTGACACTCCGATCCTCTACTATCCTGGTGTCAGAACGTGACACTTCGATCCTCTACTATCATGGTGTCGGAATGTGACACTCCGATCCTCTACTATCCTGGTGTCGGAACGTGACACCCGATCCCCTAATCTCATTCTTTTTGTTCATCAAGCATTCCTTTATACCAAGGCATCATCATTAACAAAGAGGTTTTTAAGGTTCAAGATTCAACAGCCTCTTCATGCTAATTCATCACAATTACATAATCACATCATGCAAGCACACAATTAAGCGTATAGAAGACTTTACAACATTACCCAATACATATCAATCGCTATTTAGAGTTTACTACGGAATAGCGTAAACCATAACCTACGTCCACCGAAGAATTGTGATCAAGCAAGCTATTCCTCAATGCCTCTGCTTTCCTCTTCGCTTCTCTCTGTTTCTCGCTTGCTATCCCTCTCTTTCTGATTTTTCCTTATTCAAACTCTTTTTTCTTCTACCCTAATTATCATATAATTAAGTATAAAAGATGGTAAAAGTAACCCACTATTTATCTCAAAGTTATCTCCTTTAACCCCCAAGTAATTGAATTATTAACATCAAACCACTAACTTTATAATCATAAGCAGGAATAGTCCAAAACACCACTTAAAACTTTAATCAGAAATCCGAACCACTCTGGGTTACACAGCCTGTAAAGGTCCGTCATGCCTGCGACGGTCGTCACAGAGTTCAGTGACTCAATTTCATTTAAGATGTCTGTGACAGTCCGTCGTGCCTACGACGATCCGTGCTGCTCTTCCATCGCGAAGTTCAGAGAGTTGATCTCAGTATCCAAATTTCCAGAATCTAAGTGTTTTGGAAAGAGACCCCCTCGACGGTCCGTCGTGCCCATGACGGTCCGTCGTGGGATCCGTCGACCCAGACAGTTACTACCAGAAATAAACTCTACTGCTCAAAATAACTAAAAAGGTCGTTACAATTATTCCTGTTATGAAATAATGATATGGTGTTATTTCTTCCTTATCTAATAAGTTTTGTGAGATTTCATAGTTTCTTTTAGATGTACTCATTCTTGATGAGGTAGATCTTGTTAACGTATTTGGTACACTTGAAGTACTTATTCTTTCTTTTACAATTTCTAAATCTTCTTCCATGTCAATTTCTTTATAGCTATAGTCATTATTGTCTATTACAATAATTATTTTTTCGAAAGGATTTTCTATCTTTATTTTATCAATTTTGTTTTTTGTTGTTATTTTATGTTTTGTTATTAATATATATATAAGTTTTTTCATCTTGCTGTAAATATTTTAGTGCCTGGTGCTAACTCTATTCCAGACATTTTCCAATATAATACTAATGTTTATCTATATTTCTATCTGTTAATGCTACCGTATAATTGGCACTCATTATTAATTTAAATTTTTGGTATATTAAGTTTCCTTTTACTGCATTAATTACACTTTTTCTATTGGGTGTATGATTCTGTCATCTGCTAAGTATATTTCAATAGGCGTATCTATTCCTTCTCTAAAACAAGCTTTTATTAATATATCTGTTCCTCCTAAATGTACATATTTTATAGGCTTTTTAGCTTTTATATCTTGTATTTCTTTATTTATTATTAGTTTACTTAGTATAGGTATATATGTTTTTCCTCTTGTATATTTACAATCTATAATATGTTCTTTCTGACTAACTACATAATATTCTTACCTTTGTCTTTTAAACCAATCTCTCAAAGTAGGTATTTCAAGTACTTTTTCAACACTTCAGTCTAATTCTTTTCCTTTTATTTGTTCAAAAATTGTATTATCAAATATAATTTTTTGGTCTGATAATTCCTCATTTTGATAATCTTCTTTAGATAATATTTTTATCTCATCTTCAGACATTATATTTCTTCATCTGTTTCATTATTATATAGATTAATATATTTTTCTTCATTTTCAGTTTCTATATCTTATACTTCATATATACTATCGTTTTGACTTAATTCATAGTCTATGTATTCTATTTGCATATATTTATCATTATCCATAATTACTTCTACAATTTGCTTCCTTTTTGGATCTTTGGGTATCTTTCCGCAATTATAACAAGTACATTGGGATATTTTTCTTTTTGGTCTATATGGTCTTTTCATTTTATAGTTTTTTATATAATACCTTCACCTTGGTTTCTTATATTTATGCTTGGTTTTAGTTTTTTTATAATTTTTAAACCTTTTGGGCTTTTGCTTTTTATTTGTACATCCAAATGGTGGTGCTATTTTATTTTAACAACACGCTAAAATCTTGTTTAGTACTTTTTCTATTTTTAATTTTTCTTTTTGGTTTTCACATAGTTGTTTGAACCATTGATGTAAAAATTTTATTCTATCTCCTAAAGTATCTACTAATCCTTCATCATTCCAATCTTTAATTATTTTTGTGCTAAATGGTTCTGGTAATTTTGTAAAATATTGTTGTCTTATTTCTTTTGCTTTGTAATAGTATTCCTTAAATGCACAAGTGTATTCTTCTATATAACACATTTTATATATAGCTAATTTTGTCATAAGTTGTCTATTTATTATTTTTTCTCTATTTTGGTCTCTTATATCTGTGGTCATACCTCCAAATTCACTTCTTATTGCTGAGTCATATTTATCTAGTATATCTATATTTGTTGATGATGGAGATCCATCCATTTTCTTGTCACTTCTAAGTACTTCTAAACTTTCTAAGGGTAGATTTTCTATCCATAATCTTGTTGTTCCTACAAATGTTCTTTCTATATACCTTGGTGTTTCTGTTGTTTTTATTTTATTATCTATTAGTTGCTTAGATATATTTCCTATCCATAGTAATATCTCTTTATTTGTATCTGTAACATAGTCTAGATATAAGAAAATATATTGTTCGTTTATTGGTATTGGTGTCCAATTTTTATTTAATCTACTATTCCATATTGCGTTAGTTCTATCTGATTGTTGATAACTTTCTATGGTGATGTACATCTAGGACTAATTCTAGGACTATTTCTGGGACTATTGTCTGGAGTTTTAACTCTTGACGTACAAGGTCGATTCATATCTCCTGTGTTTATTTCTAATTTTTTCGGTTTATTTACCTGTTCTAGAATTTCTGTGTATGCCTCACTTATATCACTTTTTTCTGATTTTTGGTCATTTATTGTATCTGATTTATTTTCGTCTATTTCATTTATTTCAAGGTGTTCATTTAGTTTTTGTTCCATCTCTTTTATTTCATTAGTTAATTCTACCTCTTTTTCTCTTTCTATCTGTTTCTCTTTTTGTTTAGTTTCATATAATAACTTCAACCTAGCTAATTCTTTTTCTAATTCACTTATTCTTGTATTTTTTATTTATTCTAAATGGTGTACTTCTTGTTTTGCTTGTATTTTTATTTTTTCAATTTCTTTTGATTTGTCTATTTCTTCATTTTCTTTTGTTATTCTTATGATAGCTGTTAGACTATCTTCTAATTTTGTTGTTCCTTTTTCTAACATTAAATCTAAATTATTTCCGATTTTTTTATATATTCTTCCTAAATTTGAAAATATTATTTTTATTATCATTCCGTCTTGATTTTCATATGTCTTTTCGTCTACTGCGAATTCTTATTTGTTCATTATAATTTATGTATTATGTCATGTTGTAATTTATATTCAAGGTGATCTATTTGTATTTCTAACATAAATATAGCTTTTCTTTGTGCTAATATCGAATTTTTACATACTCCTGCTAATATGTTTTCTATTAATCTTTCTTTCCTATGTTGTAGTTCTTGTCCTTTTTCATCTATTTTTTCTATCAGTTATTGCCTATATGTTTCTTTGTTCATACTGTTTTTTTAAATAACAAACATATTTGTATTCTATTTTTGAAATTATATTTATCAAATAATTTGTCTCATCGTCACTTGTTTTAATAAGTTGTGATAGTTTATATTCTATGTATAAGGGTTTTAATTTTTTCCATATCTTTCTTACTTTTTTAACTATCTTTATTTTTGTTATTTTAGTTTCTTTACTTGTTGTATTATTCATTTATATTTTTCGATACAAAATTTTAAAAAGTTTACTTAATTTGTTTGGGTCTTTAATAAATTTTATCTTATAATTATTATTACTTCGTTTTTACCAAACATCAAACTTTTTTGGTTCAATCATTGATCCCTAAATATCTCTAGATCATCATATAAATCATACATGTCAAAATAAAATTCATCATAAAAATCATTTTGTATATCTAATTTAGTCCAACCTTGGGTTGTTACTTCCATTACTTCATATGTTAGCAACATATCATAATTTTCTCTTTTTATATCTGTATTAAGATCTTTTAATATATACAGTATTAATGTTTTGTAATTAACATCATTATCCAATAAATAGGAGTTCATTTAATTCATTTTTCGCTAAAAATTTTATTTTTTCCAACCTCTTAATAGATTATACTTATTTATTATGTAATAATAACGGTTTAATATTCATCTCGTCTGGTCACTACTACAGTTTTCTTCTTTGATTAGTTACCCTAACAGTGCCTCAACTTTGTTTACTCCCCTAAATGGCATTCTTGCCTATTGGTTTCAACTTTAGGATGGCATAGTCTGGGCATACTTATTCGCAGAATATTTCTATGGTAAACTTTCTAAAGATGGTTATTATAACATTATAAAAACATGATAAACAATTATAATCAACAAGAGATTATCAGGAATAAATTGATTTAGCTACTCATGAACTTAAATGTGTATGCTTGTTTCTGTAGATTTGTTGCTTCTGATTTGTTTTCCATAGTTCTAGTTTTGATTATCTATCTATGATACCAATGTGGGGTGGAAGCGGAATTAAAAGGAATTAAGAGTGAGAGAGAGATGTATTTGAAAGGGATGATCTTAATATGAGGAAGAACTCTCTATTTATACAACCAAATTTACATGTATGGCCAATATAAATGACGTAGCTCTGCATGTTTATAGTCATGCTGCTGACTTGTAGCTTTAGATTTTTCTGCATTTTCTTCTAGCTTTTGAACTCGCAAGCCTATACAATCCACATTTGTACAAAGTGTAGTTAGTGGTCACGACCCAAAACGAGCCGCGAGTGGCACCCACACTTATCCTACTATGTGAGCGAACCAACCAATCTAAACCCCAACATTTAAACCATATAAATAGAATACAATGCGGAAAACTTAAAACTCAGTAATATAACCAATAAATAACTTCTAAAATTTAATACTTATTATTCCCAAAATCTGGAAGTCATCAACACAAGAACATCTATCCTCAAATTACTAAATTTAAGAGTATCTAAGAAGCTAAAATAAGTAAAAGAGATGGTCCATATCCAAACTTCAAGACATCAAGACGCGAAGGAAAGAATCGAGTCCGAGCTAGGAACAATAGCTCACCCTCAAGTCTGATTATGCTGAAGTCTTGCTAGAGTTGCGGTTGAGTTGAAGACGATGGTACGTTTGCTGCACTCCGCAAATAACAAAGAAAGAAACATACAAGTAGGGGTCAGTACAAGACACAAGTACTGAGTAGGTATCATTGGCCAACTCAAAATAGAAAGCAATATACATCAAATAATACCATAAAATCCACTACAATACTCAACACGTGACAACAAGCACCATAACCATTGGCCACAACTTAAGCACATCTATGAGGACTCACGCCTCAGCAGTATACTCGTTTGGGAAATAGGTTCTTTAAATTTAGAATATTAACATAATTCAAGATTCATTCTTTTTACTATCCTGGTTTCGGAACGTGACACTCCGATCCTCCTCATACTATCCTGGTGTCAGAACGTGACACTCCGATCCACTAATACTATCCTAGTATCGGAACGTGACACCCGATCCGCTAATACTATCCTGGTGTCGGAACGTGACACCCGATCCATTAATACTATTTTGGTGTCGGAACGTGACACCCGATCCATTAATACTATCCTGGTGTCAGAACGTGACACCCGATCCATTAATACTATCCTGGTCTTGGAACGTGACACCCGATCCATTTATACAATCCTCGTGTCGGAATGTGACACCCGATCCATTAACCTCATTCTTTTAGTTAATCAAGTCTTCTTTTATACCAAGGAATCATCATTATCAAGGAGGTTTTTAAGGTTTAAGATTCAACAGCCTCATCATGCTAATTCATCACAATTACATAATCACATTATGCAAGCACACAATTAAGCATATAAGAGAGTTTACAAAACTACCCAACACACATCATTCTTTATTAAGAGTTTACTATGGAAAAGCGTAAACCATAACCTACCTCAACCGAAGAATTCGCGATCAAGCAAGCTATCCCCCAAAACCTTTGCTTTCCTCTTCATTTCTCTCTTCTCTCGATCGTTCTCCCTCTCTTTCTGATTTTTCCTTATTCAAACTCTTTTTCTTTTACCCTAATTACCATAAAATTAAGTATAAAAGATGGTAAAAGTAACCCACTTTTTGTTCCAAGGTTCTCTCCTTTAACCCCCAAGTAATTGAATTATTAACATTAAACCACTAACTTTATAATTATAAGTAGAAATAGTCCAAAACGCCCCTTAAAACATTTAACAGAAATCCGACCCAGTTAGGGTTACACAGCCTGTGACGGCCCGTCGTGCCTGCGACGGTCTGTCCTGCTTCTTCCGTCACAAAGTCCAGAGACTCAATTCATTAAAGAGTCCATGACGGTCCGTCGTGCCTACGACGGTCCATCCTGCTCTTACGTCGCGAAGTTCAGATAGTTGTTCTCAGTACCCAATTATTCCGGAGTCTAAGTGTTTTGGAACGAGACACCCTCGATGGTTCGTCCTGCCCATGACGGTCCGTCGTGGGATCCATCGACTCAGACAGTTATTACCAAAATTAACTCTACTGCTCTAAACGACTAAACAGGTCATTACAATAGATACCAATTTACCCATCGCTCGTCCCCGAACGATCAGAAGAAGAAAAATAAGGGCAAGAAAGAGTACCTGAATCTGTGAAAAGGTGTGGGTATCTTACTTGCATATCGGCCTCCTTCTCCCAAGTGGACTCTTCAACTGGTCGATTCGTCCATTGAACTTTGATGGATGCAATCTCCCTTTATCTCAACTTGCGAACTTCTCGATCTAATATGGCAACAGGCTCCTCCTCATGAGACAAATTCTCATCAAGAAGAACTGAATCCCAACGAATGATGTAGTTTCCATCCCCATGGTATCTTTTCAACATAGACACATGAGATACCGGGTGCACTCCTGACAATCCTGGGGGTAAGGCTAATTCATAAGCTAGCTCCCCCATGCCCTTCAGAACTTCAAATCGACCAATGTACCTTGGACTTAGCTTACCTCGCTTACCGAACCGCATCACTCCTTTCATGGGCGACACCTTCAGCAAGACTTGCTCACCCTCCATAAACTCCAAGTCTCTAACCTTTCGATCTTCATATTCCTTCTATCTACTCTGAGCCGCTAAAAGCTTTTCTTGGATACATTTCACTTTATCTAACGATTCCCTCGGAAGGTTTGTACCCCAAGGTCTAACCGCAAATGCATCAAACCACCCAATGGGAGACCTACATCTTCTACCATACAGTGCCTCAAATGGGGCCATATCAATACTTGAGTGATAGCTATTGTTGTATGAGAACTCTGCTAAGGGTAAGAAGTTATCCCAATGACCACCAAATTCTATCACACATGCACGAAGCATATCCTCCAAAACCTGAATCGTTCGCTCAGACTGACCATCGGTCTAAGGGTGAAATGCGTTACTAAGATCCAACCTAGTACCTAATTCGGCATGCAATATTTTTCAAAACTTAAAAGTAAACTGCGTACCTCTATTTGATATGATGGAAAGTGGAACTCCATGCAACCGAACGACATCTGAGATATAGAGCCTCGCTAACTTCTCTGCATTGTAAGTCACCTTAACCGGAATGAAGTTAGCAGACTTAGTTAATCTGTCAACAATCACCCAAATAGAGTCATACTTACCCATTATCTTTGGAAGACCAACCACGAAGTCCATCGCAATTCTCTCCCAGTTCTATTCAGGAATGGGCATTCTCTGAAGTGTCCCTCAAGGCTTCTGGTGTTCATACTTTACCTGCTGACAATTCGGGCATTGAACAACAAAATCAACAATGTCACGCTTCATCCTACTCCACCAAAAATGTTGCTTTAGGTCACGATACATCTTGGTTGCACCGGGATGTATAGAATACCATGAACTATGAGCCTCTGTAAGAATAGTGTGAATCAAATCATCGACGCGTGGTACACATACCCTTCCCTTAATTCTCAAAACACCTTCCTCGACGATTTTGCTTCTTTAGCCTCTCCTCGCAATACCTTATCTCGAATCCGATTCAGTTTCTCATCAGTAAACTGCTTTCCCTTAATCTTGTCAAGAAAGGAAGATATCGCCTCCACATAGGCCAAAAATCCTCCCTTCTCATTTACTTGTAGCCTCATAAGGTCATTAGACATAGTCTGAACCTCTCTAGCCAATGGGCGTCTAGAAACCTGCAAGTGAGCTAGACTTCCCATGCTCCCTTCTTTTCTACTTAACGCATCTGCCACAACATTAGCTTTTCATGGGTGATACAAAATAGTGATATCGTAGTCCTTCAGTAGTTCCATCCATCTCCGCTACCTCAAATTCAAATCTTTCTGAGTAAAGACATTCTGTAGGCTACGATGATCCGTATAGACTTCACACTTAACCCCATATAGATAATGCCTCCATTGCTTTAATACAAACACTACCGCCGGTAACTCCAAATCATGGGTCGGATAATTACGTTCGTGCACCTTTGATTGCCTTGAAGCATAAGCAATTACATTCTTCTCTTGCATTAGCACTGCACCCAACCTAGAATAGGATGCATCACAATAAACAATGAAGTTCTTTCCTTCCACTGGCAAGGTGAGAATTGGTGCAGTGGTCTACAAAGTCTTGAGCTTGTGAAAGCTTTCTTCACACTCATCCGACCATACAAAGGGAACACTCTGCTTAGTCAAGTTTGTCAATTGGAAAGAAACAGAGGAAAATCCTTTGACAAATCGACGGTAGTATCTATCTAACCCAACAAAGCTCCTTACTTCTGTAACATTCGTAGGTCTTACCCACCTCTTCACTGCTTCGATCTTAGATGGATCCACCATGACTCAATCCTTAGAAACCACGTGCCCCAAGAAGGACGCTGAATCTAGCCAAAACTCACACTTGTAGAATTTGGCATAAAGCTTTTTCTCCCTCAACATTTCCAATACATTCCTCAAGTGCTCCTCGTGTTCTTTCCTGCTCTTTGAGTATACCAGTATATCATCAATGAATAATTTGACAAAGAGATCCAGATAGGGCTTAAAATCCCGTTCATCAAGCTCATAAACGCAGCAGGGGCATTCGTAAGCCCAAAAGACATTACTAAGAACTCATAATGCCCATACCAGGTTCGAAAGGCGGTCTTGGGCACATCCGTTGCCCGTATTTTCAATTGATGATAACCAAATCTCAAATCGATTTTTGAGAAGGTACAAGCACCTTGTAACGGATCAAACAAATCATCAATGCGAGGAAGAGGATACTTGTTCTTAACAGTTACCTTATTCAGTTGTCTGTAGTCAATGCACATCCGAAAACTTCCATCCTTCTTCTTCACAAACAAAATAGGAGCACCCCAAGGGGACGCACTTGGTCTAATGAAGCCTTTGCTTAACAACTCTTGAATTTGGGCCTATAACTCTCTTAACTAAGCGAGAGCCATTCTATAAGGGGGTATGGAAATGGGGCGAGTACCCGGCTCCTCATCAATACAAAAGTCAATATCCCTATCCGGTGGCATACCAGGAAGGTCTGCAGGAAACACATCCAGAAACTCACGGACTATCGAAACTGACTCAATTGAAGGTACTTGAGTAGTATCATCCCTGAGGTGTACCAAGAAAGCTAAACAACCCTTACTAACCATTCTCTTAGCACGAAGAAAGGAGATAATACGAACTGGAGTGGAAGTGTATTCACCCTCCCACACTAACGGATCTTTCCCAGGCTTGGCCAACGTTACAGTTTTAGCATTACAATCTAAGATTGCAAAATTTGGAGAAAGACAAGTCATACCAAGAATTACATTGAAGTCAACCATTTCTAGGATAACCAAGTCTACATGAGTATTACTCCCAACAAAAGTCAGAAGACAAGACCTATACACCTTTTCAACTATCACAAACTCACCCACCGGAGTAGAAACACGAATAGGCAGGTCAAGCAAATCACAATGTAAATCAAAACCAGTAGCAAATGAGGAAGATACATAAGAAAATGTGGATCCAGAATCAAACAATACAGAAGCCATGCAATCATATCCCTTGAAATTGATAGGTCACAAACTCGACGCCAAATCATTCTACTATAAAAATATTGTGTATTAGCTCATGACAATCAATCAGAAAATCATAGCATCCTCAGATTCAGCACCCTTGAAGACTGGAGGTTTGAATTTCAAGAACTTACTGAAAACTTCATGCTGATCACTTGTCATTATAGGCCCTGTAGTCAACCGAGGAAACGTGCCTATTTCCAATGAGGCATCCATGCGGGGAGCCAGGGCAGCTGCATGTTGTACTCCCGGAGCCTGAGGTGCTGGTGCAGAAAACACTGGAGATGTCTGGCCTTGATCAGATAACCCGCTAAGATAAGCAAGAACCTGATTAATCATCTCTGGGGTAGGTTGGGATTGTAATTCCTCACTCTACACTTGTTCATTCTCCCCTTCCTCACCCTCTCTTACTACTTCCTCAGTCGGAGGAGGAATCACCGCCCTAGTACCAGATGGGCCAGGTGCTTGTCCTCTTCCTCTAGAGGACGTCCTCCCGCGACCTCTACCCCGGCCTCTTTCCACTGCCCCTCTTCGAGCTACAGCCCAGTGGCTGGCTCAGACGCATCTTGTCATGCCGGTGTTGGTGTTAGCGCAAGTGTTTCTCTAGTTCTAACCATCTGCGAAATAGAGTGAAGATGGTCAGATATCAATTTGTATCTCCTAGATACCAATTGGATCCAAGTAATAGCACGAAAGAAAGAATGAATGGAATTTTCCTAAAGTCCTATAGCCTCTCAAAGAAAAGTAAAGGCGTCCCCCTACCGTTCCTCAAGACTCTACTAGACTCGTTCTTGTGTTATGAGACCAACGAACCTAATGCTCTGATACCAAGTTTGTCACGACCCAAAACGAGCCGCGAGTGGCACCCACACTTATCCTACTATGTGAGCGAACCAACCAATCTAAACCCCAATATTTCAACCATATAAACAGAATACAATGCGAAAGACTTAAAACTCATTAATATAACCAATAAATAACTTCTAAAATTTAATACTTATTATTCCCAAAATCTGGAAGTCATCATCACAAGAACATCTATCCTCAAATTACTAAATCTAAGAGTATCTAAGCAGCTAAAATAAGTAAACGAGATGGTCCATGTCCTAACTTCAAGACATCAAGACGTGAAGGAAAGAATCCCGTCCGAGCTAGGAACAATAGCTCACCCTGAAGTCTGATTATGCTGAAGTCTGGCTAGAGTTGCAGTTGAGTTGAAGACGATGGTACGTTTGCTGCACTCCGCAAATAACAAAGAAAGAAACATATAAGTAGGGGTCAGTACAAGACACAAGTATTGAGTAGGTATCGTTGGCCAATTTAAAATAGAAAGCAATATACATCAAATAATATCATAAAATTAACTACAATACTCAGCAGGGGACAACAATACCATAACCATTGGCCACATCTCAAGCACATCTATGAGGACTCACGCCTCCACACTATACTCGTTTGGGAAATAGGTTCTTTCAATTGAGTATATTAACATAATTCAAGATTCATTCTTTTTACTATTCTGGTGTGGGAACGTGACACTCCGATCCTCCTCATACTATCCTGGTGTCGGAACGTGACACTCCGATCCACTAATACTATCTTGGTGTCGGAACATGACACTCGATCCACTTATACTATCCTGGTGTCGGAACGTGACACCCGATCCATTAATACTATCCTGGTGTCGGAACGTGACCCTATCCATTAATACTATCCTAGTGTCGGAACGTGACACCCGATCCATTAATACTATCCTAGTGTCGGAACGTGACACCCGATCCATTAATAGTATCCTCGTGTCGGAACGTGACACCCAATCCATTATCCTCATTCTTTTAGTTCATCAAGCCTTCTTTTATACCAAGGCATCATCATTATCAAGGAGGTGTTTAAGGTTTAATATTCAACAGCCTCATCATGCTAATTCATCACAATTACATAATCACATCATGCAAGCACACAATTAAGCATATAGGAGACTTTACAATACTACCCAACACATATCATTCGCTATCAAGAGTTTACTATGGAAAAGCATAAACCATAACCTACCTCCACCGAAGAATTCGCGATCAAGCAAGCTATCCCCTAAAACCTTTGCTTTCCTCTTCGTTTCTCTCTTCTCTCGATTGTTCTCCCTCTCCTTCTGATTTTCCCTTATTCAAACTCTTTTTCTTTTACCCTAATTACCATATAACTAAGTATAAAAAATGGTAAAAGTAACCCACTATTTCTTCCAAGATTTTCTCCTTTAACCCCCAAGTATTTGAATTATTAACATTAAACTACTAACTTTATAATTATAAGCACGAATAGTCCAAAACGCCCCCTAAAACATTTAACAGAAATCCGAACCAGTCAGGGTTACGCAGCCTCTGACGGCCCGTCGTGCCTGCGATGGTCCGTCCTTCTTCTTCCGTCACAATGTCCAGAGACTCAATTCATTAAAGAGTGTGTGACGGTCCGTCGTGCCTACGACGGTCCGTCCTGCTCTTCCATTGCGAAGTTCAGAGAGTTGTTCTCAGTACCCAATTATTCCAGAGTCTAAGTGTTTTGGAACGACACACCCTCGACGGTCCGTGGTGCCCATGACGGTCCGCCGTTGGATCCGTCGACTCCGACAGTTATTACAAGAATTAACTCTACTGCTCAAAACGACTAAACAGGTCGTTACATTAGGGTTTTGAGTATGTTCTCCATAAGATTATCTTGTCCTGGCTGTGTAATTTTGTCTTGATAGATAGTTTGCAATCATATTTTTATCAGTTTTAATTACCTCAATTGTAATTGTAAAATTTAAGATATTTAATACTAATGTCCTTATATCTTTTGTTGTTAATGAATCCTCTACCTTTTTTGTTATCCACCATTTTACCTGTGTGTTATCTGTTCTTACAATAAATTTATTGTAAACAATATGTGGTTCAAATGCTAATAAACTTTTATATAATTCAAATAATTCTTTTTTGTTTATTTCCCATTTTATTTGTGCTTCTGCATAAGATCCTGAATAATATGTACAATGGTGTTCTATTTTTTCTTTTTCATATTTGTATTTTAAAACTCCTCCATAACTATGATCACTTGAATCTGTTTCAACAATATAAATAAATGTTCTATTTTCATCAGGAAAGTAATGTTTTGGTAATTGTTTACATAAATTCTTAATATTTCTTATATGTTCTTTATCTTTATTGTCGAAATAATACTCTATATCTTTTTTTAAGTTTTTGTGTAATGGTTTTAAATGCTCTGCTAATTTTGGTATAGATTCTCTTACTTGATTTACTAATCCTAGAAAGGATTGTAATTTCTTTTTCGTATCTATATTTTCATCAAGGGTGATTATTTTATGTACTATATGTTTTTTGCATTTTTATTCCATTCTTATCTATTTGTATTCCTAGAAATTCTATTTGTGGTTTCATAATTTTTGCTTTCTTGTTACTTAAGCTTATACCTGAATATTTGATTATATGTATAAATTTTTCTAATAATCTTATATGTTCATCTTGTGTTTTAGAATATAATAATATATCATCTATATATACAATTCAATTTTCTAACTGGTTAAATTGGTTGTCCATAAAATGTTGATATCTACCTGGTGCATTCTTATATCCAAATGGTAACACATTCCATTCATAGAAACCTTGCGGTACTGTGAATGTTGTTAGCTGTTTAGATTCTTCTTCTAGTTTTAGGTGATAAAATCCTGATTTACAATCGAATTTACTAAAATAATTATATCCTTGTATCTATCTTATTTTTAGTATTTTATTTGGTATTGGGTAATTATATGTTTTAGTTTTAGAATTTAAGTTGCGATAATCTATAACCATCCTGCTTTTACCTCTTTTTTGTTCACTATGTTTTATAACTATAAATGCTGGACTTGTATGTTTACAATTACTTTCTTGTATGTAATTATTTTCTAATAGTTCATCTATATGTATTTTAAATTATTTTAAATCATCAAAGTTATATTTTAATGGTTTCTGTGTTATTATACTACTTGCATCTATTAGTTCAATTTTTACTTGTCTTATGTTTTTCCCATCCTTATAATGGATCTTCGTTATATCGTTGTTCTAGTTGTTCATTTATTATTTTAACTTTATCTATTGTAAATATGACAATTTCTAATTGTGATATTTGTTTCTTATTTATATTTTCCATTTCTTGAATTATTTTTTCACTTCCTTTTATCCATTATGTAGGTTTTCGTTGTTTATTATTTACTCTTTTTGCTCCTATTTTGTTTCGGCATGGTGTAGTAAACCACCATTGTGTTTTTGTTATTATATGTGGGTAGAATTTATCTAAAAATGGCATTCCTAGTAACATATCTTTTGTTGTGAACTCAAAATTATAAATTTCTTCTATCGTTAATATCTTATCCCATATTTGTATTTTTATATTTTTTGCTTTGTATTTGATCATACTTCCTTCATTATTAAATCTTGTTACTACCATAGCTGTTTTTAATTTTTCCCATTTATCTTCTGATAGACAATTATATTTACATAAATTCGCTTCTGCTCCTGTATCTATCATAGGGGTATAATATTTGTTGTGATGTCCTTCTATAATAATTTTTGCAAGTATAAATACTTTCATTATTCATTTTGTTCTTTTTATAACTATTTTCTTATTTTGACAAGTTATTGTTAATTGTTCATTTTCTATATTGTATGGTTTAACTTTTTGTAACCATTGTATACCTAATGTATTATTATGATTTCCTTGGTATATTTTAAATGGTATTATTAAGGGTATTCCTCCTATAATTATTTCTTTTTCCGTTGTTTCTTCATTTATGTTTACTATCTCACTAGGTAATCCATGGCATATGTGTCCTGTTTTTATAATTTCTTCTTCTAATACTAACTCTCTTGTTATGTAATTTTCTTCTTGTCCTGTATTTATCAAAATTTTATATTTTCTTTGGTCCATTGTTCCTGTTATGAAATAATGATATGGTGTTATTTCTTCCTTATCTAATAAGTTTTGTGGGATTTCATAGTTTCTTTTAGATGTACTCATTCTTGATAAGGTAGCTCTTGCTAACGTATTTGGTACACTTGAAGTACTTAATCTTTCTTTTACAATTTCTAAATCTTCTTCCATGTCAATTTCTTGATAGCTATAGTCATTATTGTCTATTACAGTAATTATTTTTTCGAAAGGATTTTCTATCTTTATTTTATCAATTTTGTTTTTTGCTGTTATTTTATGTTTTGTTGTTAATATATATAGGTTTTTACATCTTGCTGTATATATTTTACTGTCTGGTGCTAACTTTATTCCAGACATTTTCCAATATAATATTAACGATTTATCTATATTTCTGTCTGTTAATGCTACTGTATAATTGGCACTTATTATAAATTTAAATTTTTGGTATATTAAGTTTCCTTTTACTGCACTAATTACACTTTTTTCTATAGAGTGTATGATTTTGTCATCTGCTAAGTATATATCAATAGGCGTATCTATTCCTTCTCTAAAACAGGCTTTTATTAATATTTCTGTTCCTCCTAAATGTACATATTTTATAGGTGTTTTATCCTTTATACCATGTATTTCTTTATATATTATTCGTTTACTTAGTATACGTATATATGCTTTTCCTCTTGTATATTTACAATCTCTAATATGTTCTTTTCCTCTTGTATATTTACAATCTATAATATGTTCTTTCTGACTAACTACATAATATTCTTTCTTTTGTCTTTTAAACCAATTTCTCAAAGTAGGTATTTCAAGTACTTTTTCAACACTTAAGTCTAATTATTTTCCTTTTATTTGTTCAAAATTGTATTATCAAATATAATTTTTTGGTCTGATAATTCCTCATATTGATAATCTTCTTTAGATATTATTTTTATCTCATCTTCAGACATTATATTTCTTCATCTATTTCATTATTATCTAGATTAATATTTTCTTCTTCATTTTCAGTTTCTATATCTGATACTTCATATATACTATAGTTTTCACTTAATTCATAGTCTATGTATTATATTTGCATATATTTATCATTATCTATAATTACTTCTGCAATTTGCTTCCTTTTTAGATCTTTGGGTAGTTTACAGTCTCTTTTTAAATGTCCTATATTTCCACAATTATAACAAGTACATTGGGATATTTTTCTTTTTGGTCTATATGATATTTTTATTTTATAGTTTTTTATATAATACCTTCGCCTTGGTTTCTTATATTTATACTTGGTTTTAGTTCTTTTATAATTTTTATACCTTTTGGGCTTTTACTTTTTATTTGTACATCCAAACTGTGGTGCTATTTTATTTTTACAACAGGCTAAATTCTTGTTTAGTACTTTTTCCATTTTTAATTTTTCTTTTTGGTTTTCACATAGTTGTATGAACCATTGATGTAAAATTTTATTCTAGCTCCTAAAGTATCTAGTAATCCTTCATCATTCCAATCTTTAATTATTTTTGTGCTAAATGGTTCTGGTAATTTTGTAAAATACCAAGGAAATCATAATATTACATTAGGTATAAAATGGTTAGAAAAAGGAATAAAATTTTTCGCTAAAAATTTTATTTCTTCCAACCTCTTAATAGATTATACTTATTTATTATGTAATAATAATGGTTATTAATCATCTCGTCTGGTCACTACTACAGTTTTCTTCTTTGATTAGTTACCCTAATATCTTTTGTTGTGAACTCAAAATTATAAATTTCTTCTATCGTTAATATCTTATCCCATATTTCTATTTTTATATTTTTGCTTTGTATTTAATCATACTTCCTTCATTATTAAATCCTGTTACTACCATAGGTGTTTTTAATTTTTCCCATTTATCTTCTGGTAGACAATTATATTTACATATATTCGCTTCTGCTCATGTATCTATCATAGAGGTATAATATCTGTTGTGATATCCTTCTATAATAATTTTTGCAAGTATAAATATTTTCATTATTGATTTTGTTCTTTCTATAACTATTTTCTTATTTTGACAAGTTATTTTTAACTGTTCATTTTCTATATTGTATGGTTTAACTTTTTCTAACCATTTTATACCTAATGTAATATTATGATTTCCTTGGTATTTTACAAAATTAGCAGAACCATTTAGCACAAAAATAATTAAAGATTGGAATGATTAACGATTAGTAGATACTTTATGAGCTAGAATAAATTTTTTACATCAATGGTTCATACAACTATGTGAAAACCAAAAAGAAAAATTAAAAATGGAAAAAGTACTAAACAAGAATTTAGCCTGTTGTAAAAATAAAATAGCACCACAGTTTGGATGTACAAATAAAAAGCAAAACCCCAAAAGGTATAAAAATTATAGAAAAACTAAAACCAAGTATAAATATAAGAAATTAAGGCGAAGGTATTATATAAAAAACTGTAAAATAAGAAGACCATATAGACCAAAAAGAAAAATATCCCAATGTACTTGTTATAATTGCGGAAAGATAGGACATATAGCTAGAGACTGTAAACTACCCAAAGATCCAAAAAGGAAGCAAATTGCAGAAGTAATTATAGATAATGATAAATATATGCAAATAGAATATATAGACTATGAATTAAGTGAAAATGATAGTATATATGAAGTATCAGATATAGAAACTGAAAATGAAGAAGAAAATATTAATCTAGATAATAATGAAACAGATGAAGAAATTTAATGTCTAAAGATGATATAAAAATAATATCTAAAGAAGATTATCAAAATGAGGAATTATCAGACCAAAAAATTATATTTGATAATACAATTTTTGAACAAATAAAAGGAAAAGAATTACACTTAAGTGTTGAAAAAGTACTTGAAATACCTAGTTTGAGAAATTGGTTTAAAAGAAAAAAGGAAGAATATTATGTAGTTAGTCAGAAAGAACATATTATAGATTGTAAATATACAAGAGGAAAAGCATATATACCTATACTAAGTAAACGAATAATTAATAAAGAAATACAAGATATAATGTAACGACCTGTTTAGTCGTTTTGAGCAGTAGAGTTAATTCTGGTAATAGTTGTTTGGGTCGACGGATTCCACGACGGACCGTCATGGGCACGACGGACCGTCGAGGGGGTCTCATTCCAAAACACTTAGATTCTAAAAATTTGGGCACTGAGAACAACTCTCTGATCTTTGCGACGACATGGCAGGATGGACCGTCGTAGGCACGACGGACCGTCACAGACCGTTTAGTGAAATTTAGTCTCTGAACTTTGTGACGGAAGCAGCAGGACGGACCGTCGCAGGCACGACGGGCCGTCACAGGCTGCGTAACCCTGACTGGGTCGGATTTCTATTAAATGTTTTAAGGAGCGTTTTGGACTATTCCTGCTTATAATTATAAAGTTAGTGGTTGAATGTTAATAATTCAATTACTTGGGGGTTAAATGAGACAATCTTGGAATAAATAGTGGGTTACTTTTACCATCTTTATACTTAAGTATATGGTAATTAGGGTAAAAGAAAAAGAGTTTGAATAAGGAAAAAGAAGAAAGAGAGGGAGATCGATCGAGAGAAGAGAGAAACGAAGAGGAAAGCAAAGGTTTTGGGGATAGCTTGCTTGATCTCTAATTCTTCGGTGGAGGTAGGTTATGGTTTATGTTAGTTCATAGTAAACTCTTAATAGCGAATGATATGTGTTGGTAGTATTGTAAAGTCTTCTATATGCTTAATTGTATGCTTACATGATATAAATATGTGATTGTAATGGGTTGGAAAGATGAGGTTGTGAAGCTTAAACCTAAAACCCTCTCTGTTAATGATAATGCCTTGGTATAAAAGAAAGATAAATGAATCAAAAGAATGAGGTTAGTGGATCGGGTGTCACGTTCCGACACCAGGATAGTAGTAGTGGATCGGGTGTCACGTTCCGACACTAG
Organism: Solanum lycopersicum; assembly: GCF_036512215.1. NCBI lineage: Eukaryota > Viridiplantae > Streptophyta > Magnoliopsida > Solanales > Solanaceae > Solanum > Solanum lycopersicum. The sequence continues at coordinate 32,834,657 of NC_090805.1, forward strand.
GATAGTACTAGTGGATCAGGTGTCACATTCTGTCACGACCCAAATCCGGGCCGCGACTGGCACCCACACTTACCCTCCTATGTGAGCGAACCAACCAATCTAACCTTAACATTTCAATATAATATCAACAGAAAGTAATGCGGAAGACTTAAGCTCATAAGTAAAATCAATAATCAACTTTTATAACTCAAAAACTTATCATTATCCCCAGAATCTAGAAGTCATCATCACAAGAACATCTACTTTAAACTACTAATTCTAAGAGTTTCTAAAAGCTAAAAATACATAAGAAGCTAGTCCATGTCGGAGGTTCAAGGCATCAAGACATGAAGGAGAAGATCCAGTCCAAGTTAGAAGCGTTAGCTCACCCTGAAGATCCGGTGTGACGAAGACTGGCTTGAGTTATTGTTGAGTCGAAGATGACGGCACGTTTGCTGCACTCCACAAATAACAAGAAGAAAACAATAAAAGCAGGGGTCAGTACAAAGCACGGGTACTGAGTAGATATCATCGGCTAACTCAAAATAGAAAACAGTATATACCAAGTAATATCATAAAATCAACTATGATACTCAACATGTAGCAACAACAAGCACTATATCATTAACAATTACCCTCAAGTTCACACATGAGGACTCAAGCCCCAATACCATACTCATTTGGGAATCATGTTCGTTAGATTGAGTATATTAACATCTTTCAAGATTCATTATCTTTATTTCTCTTGTGTCGGTACGTGACACTCTGCTCCCTCATATTCATTATTCCTCTTGTGTCGGTATGTGACACTCCGATCCCCTAAATCTACATGTCGGTTCGTGACACCCGATCCCCTAAATCTATGTGTCGGTTCGTGACACCCTATCCCCTAATTCTACGTGTCGGTTCGTGACACCCGATCCCCTAATTATACGTGTCGGTTCGTGACCCCCGATCCCCTAAATCTACGTGTCGGTTCGTGACACCCGATCCCCTAAATCTATGTGTCGGTACGTGACACTCCGATCCACTAATATCATTCTGTAAATCATCAAGCCTTCTCTATACCAAGGTATCCTCAATCCCATTACTTTAATTCATCAAGCCTTCTTCTATACCAAGGCATCATCAATCCCATTAATAATGTATATTAAAGTTTCTTTTCAAGATTTGGGATTCAATATTTTCATCATGTTTATCTTATCACAATCACATAATCATATTCATGCAAACATACAATTAAGCATATAGTAGGGTTTACAATATTGCCAATACATATCATTCTCTATTAAGAGTTTACTATGAAAGCATGAAAACCATAACCTACCTCCACCGAAGAATTGAAATCAAGCAAGTTAATCCTCAAAGCTTGGTGTTTTCCTCTTCTTCTCGATCGTTTCTCTCTCCCTTCTTGTTCTTTCTATTTTCTTATTCAAACCCTATTTCTTTTACCCTAATTATTATATAATTAAGAATAAAAGATGGCAATAATACCCCACTAATTAACTTAGGGTTACCTCTTTTAACCCCCAAGAATTTGAGTTATTAATATAAACCCACGAAATCTATAATTAAGGAAAGAATAGTCCAAAAATGTCCCTTAAAACGTGTAAGGAAATCCGATTTTGCCTGGGATTTGCGCAACCTATGACGGGCCGTCGTGCCTGCGACGGTCCGTCCTGCAGGTCATCGCAAGGGTTAGAGAGTCAATTTCCACTGAACAATCTATGACGGTCCGTCACGCCTGTGACAGTCCGTCCTGCCATTCCGTCACGAAGTTCAGAGAGTCGTTCCCTGTACCAAATTCTCAAGAGTTGAAGTGTTTTGAAACGGTGGATCACGACGGTTCGTCGTGCCTATGACGGTCCGTCCTGCATGTCCGTCACAGAGTTCAGAGAGTCGATTTCAGCACCCAAATTTCAGAATTTCTAAGTGTTTAGAAATGAGACCCTGCGACGGTCCATCGTGCCCATGACGTCCCGTCGTGGGGTTCGTCGCTTCTGCCAGTTTTTCCAGAATTGGAGTCTGTTGCTCAAAACGACTAAATGGGTCGTTACATTAGATACCAATTTACCCATCATTTGTCCCCGAACGATCAAAAGAAGGAAAACAAGGGCGAAAAGGACTACCTGAATCTGTAAACAGATGTGGGTATTTTTCTCGCATATCCGCCTCCTTCTCCCAAGTGGCTTCTTCAACCGGTCGATTCTTCCATTGCACCTTGATGGATGCAATCTCTCTTGACCTGAACTTGCGAACTTCTCTATCTAAAATAGCAACAGGCTCCTCCTCATAAGACAAGTTTTCATCAAACAAAACTGAATCCCAACGGATAATGTAATTCCCATCCCCATGGTATCTTTTCAACATCGACACATGGAATACCGGGTGTACTCCGGACAGCCCTGGAGGCAAGGCTAACTAATAAGCCACCTCCCCTACTCGCTTGAGTACTTCAAATGGTCCAATGTACCTTGGACTTAGTTTACCCCATTTTCCAAACCGCATCACCCCTTTCATGGGCGAAACTTTCAACAAGACTTGTTCACCTTCCATGAACTCTAAGTCTCTAACCTTTCGATCTGCATATTCTTTTTGTCTACTTTGCGCCGCTAGAAGCTTTTCTTGAATAGACTTCACTTTCTCTATCGAATCCCTCAAAAGGTCAGTACCCCAAGGTCTAACCTCAAATGCATCAAACCAACCAATGGGAGACCTACATCTCCTACCATACAATGCTTCGAATGGAGCCATATCAATACTTGAGTGATAGCTATTATTGTATGAAAACTCCGCTAAGGGTAGGAAGCTATCCCAATGACCACCAAACTCTATCACACATGCACGAAGCATATCCTCCAACACTTGAATCGTCCTTTCAGACTGACCATCGGTCTGAGGATGGAACGTAGTACTAAGGTCCAACCTAGTACCCAATTCCGCATGCAATGTTTTCCAAAACTTAGAAGTAAACTGCGTACCTCTATCTGATATGATGGATAGTGGAACCCCATGCAATCGAACGATTTCTGAGATATAGATCTTGGCTAACTTCTCGGCATTGTAAGTCACCTTAACCGGAATAAAATGAGCAAACTTAGTTAACCTATCAACAATTACCCAAATAGAATCAAACTTTCCCAATGTCTTGGGAAGACCAACCACAAAGTCCATTGCAATTCTCTCCCACTTCCATTCAGGAATGGGCATTCTCTGAAGTGTTCCTCCGGGCCTGTGGTGTTCATACTTTACTTGTTGACAGTTTGGACACTTGGCAATAAAGTCAACAATATCACGCTTCATTCTACTCCACCAAAAGTGTTGCTTTAGGTCACGATACATCTTGGTTGCACCCGGATGTATAGAATACCTTGAACTATGAGCCTCTGTCAGAATAGTGTTGATCAAATCATCGACGCGGGGTACGCATACCCTTCCCTTGATTCTCAAAACACCTTCCTCATCGATTTGTGCTTCCTTAGCCTCCCCTCGCAATACTTTATCTTGGATTCGCCTTAGTTTCTCATCATCAAACTGTTTTCCCTTAATTTTGTCAAGAAAAGAAGATCTTGACTCCACACAAGCCAACAATCCTCCCCTCTCATTTACTTCTAATCTCATCAAGTCATTAGCTAGAGTCTGAACCTCTCTAGCCAATGGGCGTCTAGAAGTTTGAAAGTGAGCTAGACTTCCCATGCTTCCCGCCTTTCTACTTAAAGCATCCGCTACAACATTCGCCTTCCCCGGATGATACAAAATAGTGATGTCGTAGTCCTTCAGTAGTTCCATCCATCTCCTCTGTCTCAAGTTCAAATCCTTCTAAGTAAAGACATACTGAAGGCTACGGTGATCCGTGTAGATCTCAAACTTAACCCCATATAAATAGTGTCTCCATTGTTTTAATGCAAACACTACCGCAGCCAATTCCAAATCGTGGGTCGGATAGTTACGTTCATGCACCTTTAATTTCCTTGAAGCATAAGCAATCACACTCTTCTCTTGCATTAGTACTGCACCCAAACCAGAATAGGATGCATCACAATAAACGATGAAGTTCTTACCCTCTACTGGCAAGGTAAGGATAGGTGCGGTAGTCAACAAAGTCTTGAGCTTCTGAAAGCTTTCCTCACATTCGTCCGACCATACAAATGGAACATTCTGCTTAGTCAAGTTCGTCAATTGGGAAGCAATAGAAGAGAATCCCTTGACAAATCGATGGTAGTAGCTAGCTAACCCAACAAAGCTCCTTATTTCTGACACATTAGTAGGTCTCACCCAATTCTTCACTGTCTCAATCTTAGAAGGATCCACCATCACTCCATCCTTAGAAACCACGTGCCCCAAGAAGGACACTGCATCTAGCCAAAACTCACACTTAGAGAACTTGGCATAAAGCTTTTTCTCCCTCAACATTTCCAATACCATTCTCAAATGCTCTTCATGTTCCTTCTTGCTCTTTGAGTATACTAATATATCATCAATAAATACGATCACGAAGAGGTCCAAATATGGCTTAAAAATCCCGTTCATCAAGCTCATGAACGCAGCAGGGGCATTCATAAGAACAAAAAACATTAGCAAATGAGGAAGATACATAAGAAAACGTGGATCCAGGATCAAACAATACAGAAGCCATGCAATCACAAACCAGAAGATTACCTGTAATGACAGCATCAGATGCCTCCGCTTCAGACCGCCCAGGGAAAGCGTAACAATGGGCCCTATCCTTCGTCTGTCCGTTGCCCCTACCATGTTGTGATGTAGTGGCCCCAGTTTGCCCATTACCTCTGCCGTTTTGGTGACCCCCATTACCTCGACCACCACGTCCTCCAGAATAACGGCCTCTACCATGACCACCTCTACCTCTAGCAATTGGGGGTTTGTAACTCTGTTTTGGACAATTTCTCCTAATATGTCCAGTCTCCCCACATCCGTAACACTCTCTGGAGTCAAGCATAGGTCTCTCGGAGAAGTGTTGACCGGTCTGAGGTGGTTCCCCAACTACAGTCTGTAGTGAAGACTGAATTAGTCGGACTGAGTAACATCTCGAACCCTGTCCTCTAGTGTAAGCACCATTAAACTCACCTCCCTTTCGAAGCCTTTTTGATGTCGATGTTGTGGTGAAGTCGTCTGGCTTCACTCCTTCCACTTCTATCACAAAGTCTACCACTTCTTGGAAGGATTTTGCCGTTGCCGCTATCTGTAAGGCCGAAATCCGCAATTCTGACCTCAACCCCTTCACAAACCGGCGAATTCGCTCTTGAGGACTGAAACAGAGTTGAGTGGCATATCTGGATTGTGCACGGAACTTAGCCTCATAAGCATTAACCGACATCCTACCTTGCTCTAGGCTCAGGAACTCATCCCTTTTCCTATCCCTCAAAGTCCGGGGAATATACTTCTCTATAAACAAGCTAGAGAACAAGGCCCAAGTCATAGGTGGTGCCTCTATTGGTTGACACTTAATATGTGACCGCCGCCACATTTTGGCGTTCCCTTGAAACTGATAAGTCACAAACTCCACACTAAACCTTTCTACTATACCCATCTTGTGTAGTAGCTCGTGACAGTCAACCAAAAAATCATAAGCATTCTCCGATTCAGCACCCTTGAAGACCGGAGGTTTCAATTTCAAGAACTTACTGAAAAGTTCATGCTGATCACTTGTCATTACAGGCCCTGTAGTCAGACGTGGAAATGTGCCTATTTCCAATGGAACATCCATGCGGGGAACCATAGTAGCCGCATGTTGTACCTCCGGAGCCTGAGGTGCTGGTGCAGAAAACACAGGGGGTGTCTGGCCCTGATCAGATAACCCGCTAAGATAAGCCAGAACATGATTGATTATCTCTGGGGTAGGTTGGGGTGGCAATTCCTCATTTTGCACTTGTTCATTCACCCCATCCTCCCCCTCTCTTATCACTTCCTCAGTCGGTGGAGGAGTCACCGCCCTAGTACCAGATGGGTGCGGTGCTCGTCCTCTTCCTCTAGAGGACGTCCTCCCACGACCTCTACCACGGCCCCTTGCCGCTGTTCTTCCTCGAGCCACAGCCCCAGTGGCTGGCTCTGTTGTTTCTTGTCTAGCCGGTGTTGGTGTTGACGTAGTCGTTGCTCTAGTTCTAACCATCTGCGAAAGATAGTGAATATGGTCAGATACCAATTCGTATCGCCTAGATACCAATTGGACTCAAGTAGTAGCACGAAAGAAAGAATGAAAGAGTGAAATTTTTTCCTAATGTCTTATAGCCTCTCAAGGAAAAGTAAAGGCGTCCCCCTACCATTCCTTAAGACTCTACTAGACTCGTTCTTGTGTGATGAGACTAATGAACCTAATGCTCTAATACCAAGTTTGTCACGACCCAAATCCGGGTCGCGACTGGCACCCACACTTACCCTCCTATGTGAGCGAACCAACCAATCTAACCTTAACATTTCAATATAATATCAATAGAAAGTAATGCGGAAGACTTAAGCTCATAAGTAAAATCAATAATCAACTTCTATAACTCAAAAACTTATCATTATCCCCAGAATCTGGAAGTCATCATCACAAGAACATCTACTTTAAACTACTAATTCTAAGAGTTTCTAAAAGCTAAAAATACATAAGAAGCTAGTCCATGCCGGAGGTTCAAGGCATCAAGACATGAAGGAGAAGATCCAGTCCAAGCTAGAAGCGTTAGCTCACCCTGAAGATCCGGTGTGACGAAGACTGGCTTGAGTTATTGTTGAGTCGAAGATGACGGCACGTTTGCTGCACTCCACAAATAACAAGAAGAAAACAATAAAAGTAGGGGTCAGTACAAAGCACGGGTACTGAGTAGATATCATCGGCCAACTCAAAATAGAAAACAGTATATACCAAGTAATATCATAAAATCAACTATGATACTCAACATGTAGCAACAACAAGCACTATATCATTAACAATTACCCTCAAGTTCACACATGAGGACTCAAGCCCCAATACCATACTCATTTGGGAATCATGTTCGTTAGATTGAGTATATTAACATCTTTCAAGATTCATTATCTTTATTTCTCTTTTGTCGGTACGTGACACTCCGCTCCCTCATATTCATTATTCCTCTTGTGTCGGTACGTGACACTCCGATCCCTTAAATCTACGTGTCGGTTTGTGACACCCGATCCCCTAAATTTACGTGTCGGTTCGTGACACCCGATCCCCTAATTCTACGTGTCGGTTCGTGACACCCGATCCCCTAATTCTACGTGTTGGTTCATGACACCTGATCCCCTAATTCTACGTGTCGGTTCGTGACACCCGATCCCCTAAATCTACGTGTCGGTTCGTGACACCCGATCCCCTAAATCTATGTGTCGGTACGTGACACTCCGATCCACTAATATCATTCTGTAAATCATCAAGCCTTCTCTATACCAAGGCATCCTCAATCCCATTACTTTAATTCATCAAGCCTTCTTCTATACCAAGGCATCATCAATCCCATTAATAATGTATATTAAAGTTTCTTTTCAAGATTTGGGATTCAATATTTTCATCATGCTTATCTTATCTCAATCACATAATCATATTCATGCAAACATACAATTCAGCATATAGTAGGGTTTACAATACTACCAATACATATCATTCTCTATTAAGAGTTTACTATGAAAGCATGAAAACCATAACCTACCTCCACCGAAGAATTGAAATCAAGCAAGTTAATCCTCAAAGCTTGGTGTTTTCCTCTTCTTCTCGATCGTTTCTCTCTCTCCCTTCTTGTTCTGTCTATTTTCTTATTCAAACCCTCTTTCTTTTACCCTAATTATTATATAATTAAGAATAAAAGATGGCAATAATACCCCACTAATTAACTTAGGGTTACCTCTATTAACCCCCAAGAATTTGAGTTATTAATATAAACCCACGAAATCTATAATTAAGGAAAGAATAGTCCAAAAACGTCCCTTAAAATGTGTAAGGAAATCCGATTTTGCCTGGGATTTGCACAACCTATGACGGGCCGTCGTGCCTGCGACGGTCCATCCTACAGGTCGTCGCAAGGGTCAGAGAGTCAATTTCCACTGAACAATCTATGACGGTCCGTCACGCCTGTGACGGTCCGTCCTGCCATTCCGTCACGAAGTTCAGAGAGTCGTTCCCTGTACCAAATTTTCAAGAGTTGAAGTGTTTTGGAACGGTGGATCACGACGGTTCGTCGTGCGTATGACGGTCCGTCCTGCGTGTCCGTCACAGAGTTCAGAGAGTCGATTTCAGCACCCAAATTTCAGAATTTCTAAGTGTTTAGAAACGAGACCCTGCGACGGTCCATCGTGCCCATGACGTTCCGTCGTGCCCATGACGTCCCGTCGTGGGGTCCGTCGCTTCTGCCAGTTTTTCTAGAATTGGAGTCTATTGCTTAAAACGACTAAACGGGTCGTTACACATTCCGACACCATGATAGTATTAATGGATCGGGTGTCACGTTTCGACACCAGGATAGTATTAATGGATCGGATGTCACGTTTCGACACCACGATAGTATTAATGGATCGGGTGTCACGTTCCGACATCAAGATTTTTGTAGTGGATTGGGTGTCACGTTCTGACACCAGGATAGTATTAATTGATCAGGTATCACATTTCGACACAACGATGGTATTAGTGGATCGGGTGTAACGTTCCGACACCAGGATAGTATTAGTGGATTGGAGTGTCACGTTCCGACACCAAGATAGTATGAAGAGGATCGGAGTGTCACGTTCCGACACTAGGATAGTAAAAAGAATGAATCTTGAATTATGTTAATATACTCAATTTAAAGAACCTATTTCCCAAACGAGTATAGTGTGGAGGCGTGAGTCGTTATAGATGTGCTTGAGTTGTGGCCAATGGTTATGGTACTTGTTGTTGTCAACTGTTGAGTATTGTCGTTGATTTTATGATATTATTTGATGTATATTGCTCTCTATTTTAAGTTGGCCGATGATACCTACTCAGTACTTGTGCCTTGTACTGACCCCTACTTGTATGTTTCTTTCTTTGTTATTTGTGGAGTGCAGCAAACGTACCGTCGTCTTCAACTCAACCGCAACTCTAGCCAGTCTTCATCACATCAGATTTCAAGGTGAGCTATTGTTTCTAGCTTGGATTGGATCTTCTTCTTCACGTCTTGATGCCTTGAAGTTCTGGCATGGACTAGCTGTTTAGTTATTTTAGCTTCTTAGATAGTCTTAGATTTAGTAAGTTGAGGATAGATGTTCTTGTGGTGATGACTTCCAAATTTTAAGAATAATAAGTATTGAGTTTTAGAAGTTATTTATTGGTTATATTAATAAGTTTTAAGTCTTCCGCATTATTTTCTGTTTATTATGATTGGAATGTTGGGGTTCAGATTGGTTGGTTCGCTCACATAGTAGGATAAGTGTGGGTGCCACTCGCGACTTGTTTTGGGTTGTGACATATAAAAGCTAAAACACCTATAAAATATGTACATTTAGGAGGAACAGAAATATTAATAAAAGCCTGTTTTCAAAAAGGAATAGATACGCCTATTGAAATATACTTAGCAGATGACAGAATCATACACCCTATAAAAAAAGTGTAATTAGTGCAATAAAAGGAAACTTAATATACCAAAAATTTAAATTTATAATAAGTGACAATTATACGGTAGCATTAACGGACACAAATATAGATAAATTATTAGCATTATATTGGAAAATGTCTGCAATAGAGTTAGCACCATGCAGTAAAATATTTACAGCAAGATGTAAAAACTTATATATATTAACAACAAAACATAAAATAATAGCAAAAAACAAAATTGATAAAATAAAGATAGAAAATTCTTTCGAAAAAATAATTACTGTAATAGACAATAATGACTATAGCTATAAAGAAATTGACATGGAAGAAAATTTAGAAATTGTAAAAGAAAGATTAAGTACTTCAAGTGTACCAAATACGTTAACAAGAGCTACCTCATCAAGAATGAGTACATCTAAAAGAAACTATGAAATCCCACAAAACTTATTAGTTGAGGAAGAAATATCACCATATCATTATTTCATAACAGGAATAATGGACCAAAGAAAATATAAAATTTTGATAAATACAGGACAAGAAGAAAAATATATAACAAGAGAGTTAGTATTAGAAGAAGAAATTATAAAAACAGGACACATATGCCCTGGATTACCTAGTGAGATAGTAAACATAAATGAAGAAACAACGGAAAAAGAAATAATTATAGGAGAAATAATGTCACGACCCAACACGAGTCGTGAGTGGCATCCACACTTAACTACCTAGGTGGACGAACCAAGAAATTCAAATTCCAACCTGTACCAATAATTCAACTGTGAGAAACAAAATATTGTGGAAGCTCCAAAATTTATTAACTATCATTTTCGAAAACCTGAAAGTCATCACAACAAGGACATCTAATCTCTAATTACGAAGTCTAAGAGTATCAAAGACACTAAAATAAATGAATAAAATGGTATGTGTCCGAAAGTATAGGACATCATGTCATGACCGAAAGAATCCAACACGAGAATGAATGAATAGCTCACCGTGGAACTTGATATGCGGGAGGCTGGCTAAAGCATAGGGAAATCTGACGTCATAGGTACACTCGCTGCATTTCATAAAAGGAAAACAAAGAAAAACACAAGTAGGACTCAGTACGGGGCAACATGTACTGAGTAGATATCATCGGCCAACACAAAATAGGAACTAATATACAATAAATAATAGTATGAACTCAACTATAGCACTTAACAGGAGATAAACAACAAACAACATGAACAAGTATCAACAACATTAAAGTAAGCTCGTAATAAGTCAATGATATCAAGATCACACATGAGGACTCATGCCTCCAAACCAAACCATTTTGGGAGTTGAGTTCTTTTGAGATTGAGTATCTTTCATTAATTAAACATATTTTTCCTTTAATATTATCGTGTCGGAACGTGACACTCCGATTCAAAAATATCCTGTCGGAACATGACACTCCGATAAAAAAATACCGTGTAAGAACATGACACTCCGATCCAAAAATCGTGTCGGAACGTGACACTCCGATCCTAAAAATACCGTGTCGGAATGTGACACTCCGATCCAAAAATACCGTGTCGAAATGTTACACTCCGATCCAAAAAATACCGTGTCAGAACGTGACACGTCGATCCAAAAATATCGTTAGTTTATCATTTAATATCACCACTTTTTCATTCGTTAATAATATTTCATCGAGCCTTCTTTATTCAAGGCCTTACTTCGATAGAGGTGGTTTAAGATTATACATTTCATGGTCTCGGGATTTCAGACCAATTACAAAACACACGACCAAGCCACACAATCACACAATTAAGTACATAGGAAACTTCACAATATCATTCAATGCATATCAGTCACTATTAAGAGTTTATTATCGAATAGAATAAACCATAACCTACCTCCACCGAAGAATCGAAGTCAAGAAACTAGTCCTTCAATGCTTTTCCTTTCCTCGATGCCTCCGAACCCTTCCAATCTATCAATTATGTGTGCATAATTTATAAGTTAACGAGTCTAGGAATACTCATATTATTCTTTATCTAGTCTAGACCCAAAAGTTCACCTAATTCTATAAATAATTTCATAAAGTTCAAACTAAAGGGTAAATTTAATTTCCCCCATTTAGTATAACATTAATGGAATTTAAATAATTCAATACACCTAATACTTAGCTACCTATCTTAATATATATATAAAAATAGTTTATAAGGTAAGAAAATGATATCAATATGTAAAAATGAATGCCAATGGTCACAGAACCAGTGGCTACGAACCAACAGCAACTTAACTATATCATATGCAAATTATAGCATATGCATACATTAGATGTACAGAACTTAGTGCATCCAATTTTCCACTACTTTAACACCAAATTCTTTAGTATTTTAATTATTATTAAAATATATAGTAGTTAAATAAGTATATATTGTTATGCCCACATATAATAACAATAATAATTATATTTATAATAATCTAAGGAACGTTAAGATCTTCCTACATTATGCAATTCACTTCTTGCATATCAACATGCAATTACCAGTACTTTACTCCTTCTAATAATTCACTCATAATTGCCATAATTGCATAACAAATTGCACTAATATGTGCAATTCCATACAACCATAATTAATTTATAACTGTTAACTAGGAGGCATACAACCATACTGCAACTTCCATTCTCTCAAATTAATTAAATTATAATAATATTTTACTCCTCACCTGACTATGATTTCAATAGCCTTTAATAATATTCTATACATATGAACCCTTTAACTTTATAACATAATATAATACTGTAATTGTTCCCTTGAAAACTCGTCCTATACGGCTACTTTATAATATAATATAATAATGAAATTGCCCTTGAAAAACTCGTCCTATATGGATAATGTCATTGCCATTATTAAATTCTTAATCCTACAATCTATGTTCATACGTATAAAATATACGAAGATTAATTTCTTACCTGAAATTGCCGTCCCTCTTCGAGGCTGCTCTGCAATCTCCCTTTTCTTATTTTCTTCCTTTTTCTAAAGAGAAACTTCTACCCTAATTATCATATAATCAACTATACAATTTGATAAAAGTGACCCATTATTTATTTTAATATTATTTTCCTAACCACTAACTAAATAAATTAGTAAAACTACCCCATTACTTTCGTAGTTATAATTATGAAATAGTTCAAAATACCCATTTAAAATCTAACGAAAGATATTTTATAAAACACAAGGTTTTAACTCTCAAAACGACCAAAAGGATCATTACAAATACCCTTAATAATACCATTTGAAATATACCAAGGAAATCATCATATTACATTAGGTATAAAATGGTTAGAAAAAGTTAAACCATACAATATAGAAAATGAACAATTAACAATAACTTGTCAAAATAAGAAAATAGTTATAAAAAGAAGAAAATGAATAATGAAAATATTTATACTTGCAAAAATTATTATAGAAGGATATCACAACAGATATTATATCCCTATGATAGATACAAGAGCAGAAGCGTATATATGTAAATATAATTGTCTACCAGAAGATAAATGGAAAAAATAAAAAACACCTATGGTAGTAACAGGATTTAATAATGAAGGAAGTATGATTAAATACAAAACAAAAATATAAAAATACAAATATGGGATAAGATATTAATGATAGAAGAAATTTATAATTTTGAGTTCACAACAAAAGATATGTTACTAGGAATGTACTTTTTAGATAAATTCTAGCCACATATAAAAACAAAAACACACTGGTGGTTTACTACACCATGCGGAAACAAAATAGGAGCAAAAAGAGTAAATAATAAACAACGAAAAACTACAGAATGGATAAAAAAAGTGAAAAAATAAATCAAGAAATTGAAAATATAAATAAGAAACAAATATCACAATTAGAAATTATCATATTTACAATAGATAAAGTTAAAATAATAAATAAACAACTAGAACAACTATATAACGAAGATCCATTACAAGGATGGGAAAAACGTAAGACAAAAGTAAAACTTGAACTAATAGATGAAAGTAGAATAATAATACAGAAACCATTAAAATATAACTTTGATGATTTAAAAGAATTCAAAATACATATAGATGAACTATTAGAAAATAATTACATACGAGAAAGTAATAGTAAACATACAAGTCCAGCATTTATAGTTATAAAACATAGTGAACAAAAAAGAGGCAAAAGCAGGATGGTTATAGATTATCGCAACTCAAATGCTAAAACTAAAACATATAATTACCCAATACAAAATAAAATACTAAAAATAAGACAGATACAAGCGTATAATTATTTCAGTAAATTTGATTGTAAATCAGGATTTTATCACCTAAAACTAAAAGAAGAATCTAAACAGCTAACAGCATTCACAGTACCGCAAGGTTTCTATGAATGAAATGTGTTACCATTTGGATATAAGAATGCACCAGGTAGATATCAACATTTTATGGACAACCACTTTAACCAGTTAGAAAATTGTATTGTATATATAGATGATATATTATTATATTCTAAAACACAAGATGAACATATAAGATTATTAGAAAAATTTATAAATATAATCAAACATTCAAGTATAAGCTTAAGTAAGAAGAAAGCAGAAATTATGAAACCACAAATAGAATTTCTAGGAATACAAATAGATAAGAATGGAATAAAAATACAAAAACATATAGTACAAAAATAATCACCCTTGATGAAAATATAGATACGAAAAAGAAATTACAATCCTTTCTAGGATTAGTAAATCAAGTAAGAGAATATATACCAAAATTAGCAGACCATTTAAAATCATTACACAAAAAAACTTAAAAAAGATATAGAATATTATTTCGACAATAAAGATAAAGAACATATAAGAAATATTAAGAATTTATGTAAAAAATTACCAAAACTTTACTTTCCTGATGAAAATAGAACATTTATTTATATTGTTGAAACAGATTAAAGTGATCATAAATATGGAGGAGTTTTAAAATACAAATATGAAAAAGAAAAAATAGAACACCATTGTAGATATTATTCAGGATCTTATGCAGAAGCACAAATAAAATGGGAAATAAACAAATGAATTATTTGCATTATATAAATGTTTATTAGCATTTGAACCATGTATTGTTTACAATAAATTTATTGTAAGAAAAGATAACACACAGGTAAAATGGTGGATAACAAAAATGGTAGAGGATTCAGTTACAACAAAAGAAATAAGGAGATTAGTATTAAATATATTAAATTTTACATTTGCAATTGAGGTAATTAAAACTGATAAAAATATGATTGCAGACTATCTATCAAGACAAAGTTACAAAGCCAGAACAAGATAATCTTATGGAGAACATACTCAAAAGCCTAACTACACTTTGTACAAAAGTGAATAGTATAGGCTTGAGAGTTCAAAAGCTAGAAGAAAATGCAGAAAAATCTAAAGCTACAAGTCAGCAGCATGACTATAAACATGTGGAGCTACATCGTTCGGCAAACGGTAAACAGCCAGAGCTAAAAGGAGACGTTGGGAAACTCCCTAAAACCCATACCATTGCTAATGTTGCAGGTACAAGCATAGGAGCTATGGAAAAAACTACATCGAAAAATACAAACCTAAACAGCTTATTTACAAAATCATTTATCCCAAAGGTACAAATAGTAGATACCCCAACACCACAAACATCTACATATACAGCCAACCTGCATAAGGAAAAGAAAACATATAACCATATATCCCAAGCTTACATTGAAAACCTATACAAAATACAAAAAATTTTAAATCTCAAACCCAAATCTACCACAACCACAGAAAAAACCCAGGACTATCTAACCCAAAAATTACAAGGTTATAACAAGCAAATTGCACAACCAAAAACGAATCCAAATCTAGTGAAGACTTGTTATAATTATGGACTATTAAATACAGTTTATACATATACATGAGAAGATATAGGTGGAATCCCGGAGGTCCACAAATCATTTTTGATATACCAATAATAACAAAAGGAAACTTATTTTTTATAAGATTCTATACAGCATCAGATGAGATACTTTATGACGAGATAAAACCAATGATCAAAATAGTAAAAATTGGATTAACACGAGAGATGATAATACCAGAAGACATAGGGCAACAGCCAGAGATACCAAAAGTTGAGATACCCAGTTTTTATGCAAACAAAAGAATAATTGAGTTATCAACTATCATACAGGAATTAGTTAATAACTATTTACAAGGAAAAATCATATGGAGCTATTATTCAAGAGAACATTTAATGATATATGCCAATTCGCGAGAAATAAGGCAAGCAGATATGGAGGAAGTCCAGAAATGGATTTTGTCCTTATTAAAACTAGAAGCTACTCCAACAACTAGAGCAATAAAACAAGGATTCATCTCTGAAGAACTAATGACAAGATATTGCAAATTCGTCGGTCATAAATATCCAGACCATATATGTTCTAAGTATAACAAAGGTGATGACATAATCCCTGAGGTACAACTAGAATAAGATAAATTGCTTATTTACAAAAAAGATATTAATGTAAAAATAATATTATTGTAATAGTATTATTGTATTTTGTTGTTTTGCGTTGGCCATATAAAAGAAGGCCGTATGTAAAACGTTGTGTCGGCCATAAATAAAGTGAAGGCCACTATCATGTAAAGTCTTTTGTCGTTATGCATCGGCCGAACATAATTAGGCCATGTGTAAAAGTAAGTGTCGGCCATTTATAATGGCCATACATGTAAATTTGGTTGTATAAATAGAGGGTTCTCCCTCATAATAAGATCAACCCTTTCAAATACATCTCTCTCTCACTCTTAATTCCTTTTAATTCCGCTTCCACCCCACATTGAAGGTTAGGTTTCAGTGGTCAGGTGATTATGAAAAAATCTTCACAAAATTGAAAACTAGGTTGACTATAACTCTTGTTGTTACTTTACCTGAGGGTTCAGACAGTTATGTTATCTACTGGGGTGCATCCTCAGTCGGCCTAGGTTGTGTGTTTTAAAGTGAGATAAGGTTATATTATATGCTTCTAAAAAACTTAAGGTTATCTTTGGAGGGATTACTTATATGGTGTTCACGTATATGTGGTCACAGACTATAGACTATAAGAGCCTTCAATATGAGTTCACCTAGAAAGAGTTGAATCTTCATCGGCGGAGATGACTTGATACTCAGTTGATTATCGATGGGTAGTATGACACATGTAGAGAAAGAAAGAAAGGAACTAGCAAAGAATTTTCACTGGCTTGCTCGCTTAGGATTTTTTTAAAGAGAATATGTGATGGTGGTGTAACAATTTAGAATGGGGAAAAATCCTCATTGGTAGTGGAGGCTATGGAAAAAGCAAGACATTAATCTGATATTACTTCAACTAAAGTGTGCAGTCCATCACTAGAGAGTTGAGGTTTTGTCCCAAGGGGGAGATTGTAAAATTTCCCATCAGTGTAACATCTGCAAATCATAATTTCCTATAATAAGTTAAGAAACTAAAAATAATCTCTTTTGGAAAGAGTAGGTAAAATTTGGAAAATTTACTAAATTAAGAAATTGAGTTTTGGTCATCTTAGAACGGTTATAGCTTCTATCTCAAGATGATTTAAAGTCCCTTTTTATATATATTTGGAAGGCCCTTAGAGAGATCATACCAAATTTGCTGAGTTTGAACATTTTTGATACTGTATAGGGGATATGTGCCTATCGAAAGTTGGGTTGTTGGGTTGAGAAAGGTCCTAATCTTGATTTTAGTGGGGTAAACTTGTCATTTCACCCAACTATTTCCTAATTATTTTTAAGGGTTTATTAGGAGTAAAAATAATCCTTAAGTCAGTTTTAGAAAACTAATTCACGCTTAGGGCTTAGGAGAAAAGAGAAGAGAAGGAGAAACGGAAAGAAAGATCAAGAATCCATCAAGAAAACTAAGGTTTCACGAGCGGAATTTTTTGGGAGTGATCCCTATTAAAGTACGTGCTATCTTTCTATTTTGGGTTAGCTCATCCACATACCAATTTTTTTTAATTCATCAAAGTTTGAATAGATTGAATAATGGACATTGAAATTCTTGATGAACGATGGTTAAATTTTTGTTGGATGAGTTTATTATGTTCTACTTTATTGGATTCATGTTTTTGGGTCTAATCTATTGGGTATTGAGGTTATTAGTAATCCTAAGTTATTTGAGATCCGTAGGAGTTTAGAAGGTTTAGAGTTTAAAAAACAGAGAAGAAAAGATGAAGATCCCGTTTAATGGGCCCTGAGGGGTCGCGCCAACCAGAGCCCCTTAGGGCAGGCTCTGTCCAACAAAAACTTGCGCGTAGCGCTAGCCAGAGCCCCTTAGGACAGCCTCTGTTCATCACGCTCTGGCACCCCGCGCCGCTCGTAGCACAGGGTTGCCTAGAGACTCCTTTTTTGCCCCATCTTTTTGTGCTAGTTCCTAAGTCTTTTACCTACAATTTTAAACATCACAAAATAATCCATAAATATAAAATCATGAACCTTGAATCAATAATCAAATTAAGGGAAAGTTATGATCAAAGACTACTAAACTAAGGGTTAAGTCTTAAGGTTAAAAAGTAAGTCAAAGTAAAGCTTCTTAATGTCTACAAGAGTCTTATTAAGTGTTTTAACTTTGCATCTAAGAATCAAGTTTCAAGATAAAGAAAGACTAAAAAGTGAAGTCTTTCCATCAAGAAATATAAGGGAACTAAGTATTCCCTAAAGAGTTGATTAAGATCAAAATTTTAAAGTTAAGCAAAGAGTAAAAAGTTGAGTTTGTTTCTTAAAACATATAAGAGAACTAAGTATTCTCTAGAAAGTATATAAATGTTTTTACATTTAAGTTAATAGGAAACTAAGATTTCCCAAAGGAGTTTTGAACAAGAAAAGGGAACATTCATTCCAAGAAAGCTTTAAAAGGTAAGTATTGAGCAATTATCTCAAGCCCAAAGAAAGGATGTTATTATAAATGCATGACCTAGAGTATATTTGAGAGTATTGACCATCCATGTGGGGATAAGGGTTCATATTAACTCAAGTCCCAATGTAAACCATGTAGCCATCATGGGTGGTAATGGCTCATATCTTTTAGATTATCACGTAAGTTAAGCTAGCGGATCCACTAAGTTAAGTAAGGTCCTACACCGATGGCAAGGTATAGGATGGTCCTTGTAAGTGTGACGTAAAATGTTGTATCATCACTTAGGTTCACATTGATGTTCGTCGGTTAGAGAATCTCCCACTTAAGTTATACTACTTTAAATGAGTAGTTAAATTTGTTATTGCTTTATTTTAATGAACTAAGATTGTTTTAGTTTCATTAAAGTCTTATTTATATTCATATTACATGATTTATACTACTTTATATATATAAATTGAGACTCCACGAATTGACCAAAGCCAAGGTAAGTGTTTCTCCACACTCTTTTCAAACTTAAGTTATGTTAGCATCCCAACTCGCATACTCATACATTTAATGTTCTTATGCTAGTTAGTCTACATTGTCTTATGATGCATATGCAAGTAATCATGATCAACATCCATCACCTCGTTGATCGAGTTGGAGCACTTAGAGTCAATGGTGAGCCTCCTTGCATTCCAGAGGATCATTTTATATGCTTTCCAGTCTTTCAATTTCAAAATGTTATGGGGTCTGTCCCAAAATTCATCATATTTTTAGAGTCTTCATAGACAGATAATTAGTAGTTCAGTTGAGTCTCTCTTATTCAAATATTATATTTGAGACTTAAATGTCATTTTGGACAAGGAATTAAATTAATTTAATTATGAAAATGTTCTTGTATTACTATTGAGTTAAGTCTTTTGGTGAGTTAAGCAAGTCATGCCAAGTATTCGCTCAAAGCCAACAATAATGGTCATTGGTTGCCAGCCACATATAGGGTGTAGGCTCGGGGCGAGACAATCAAGAGCGATTATGTGTTCCTAAGGTTGGTAAGTTTAGGCAACAGTTTCTTTCAAAATCCCATAACTCCATATATTCTATTAATGCATGTGTCATTACGATGTACCATGATCTTTGGGAAGTATTTGGGTGGAATGGTATGAAAAGAGATAGAGCGGGTTTTGTGGGTAAGTTTCGAAATTGCTAGCAAGTGAAGGAAGACTATTAGAAACCCGGAGGTATGACTCAAGATATCAACATTCCTACTTGGAAGTGTGAAGTAATCAGCATGGACTTTATTGTGGGTTTACCTTTCACAAGAAGACAACGTGGCTTCATTTGGGTGAATGTTGATAGAGTTACTAAATCTGTGCAATTTTTGGAGGTTAAGACTAAAGACTTGGTAGAGGACTATGCCAAGATTTAAATTAATTATATAGTTACATTGCATGGGGATATTTTGTCTATCATCTCCAATATAGTTACATTGTATGGGGTTCCTTTGTCTATCATCTCCAATAGTTATTTCAGAAAGGTCATGGTATTCATGTTAATCTTAACACAACATTTTTATCCGCAAAAGAATATGAAGGCAGAGTTAAACATTCATACCTTAGAGTACATATTGAGAGGTTGTGATCGATTTCATGGGTAATTGGGATAATCACCTTCCTCTTTTGAGTTCGCCTACAATAATAGTTATTATTCCAGCATTTAAATTGGCCCTTGTGAGGCATTATATGGGTGTAAATGTAGAATTATATTTAGCTGGTTTGAAGAAGATGAAGTATCCTTGTTAGGGACATATTCAGTTCATGATGATTGGAGAAAGTGCAACTCATTAGAGATAAATCTAAGATAACCTAGAGTCGCCTAAAATCCTATGCAGATGTAAGGAGAAGGGAACTAGAGATTCAAGATGATGATTGGTTTTCCTAAGAGTATCGCCAATAATGGGGTAATGAGATTATATAAGAAAGGGAAGTTCAACCCTAGATATGTAGGTCGTTACAAGATCTCAAAAGGGGTTGGTAAAGAGGCTTATGAATTAGACTTGCCAACAAGAACTAGCAATACTGCATGCGATTTTTCACATTTTGTTATTGAAGAAGTGTTTGGGTTATCTAGCATGTATTGTGCATTTAGAAAATATGATTTTGAAGTATACTCTCACTTATCAAGAGGTACTAGTTGAAATCCTTTATTGGAGGGTTCGAAGATTAAGAAACAAAGAAGTTGTTTTAGTTAAGGTTTTGAGGAGGAGTGAGTCTGTAGAGGGAGCTACTTGGGAAGAAGAAGCGACCATGAAGGCCAAGTATCCTCATCACTTTCTTTCTAATTTTATACCAACTTGAGGTAGTAGTTCCTCTTAAGTTTCCAGTCATTTATATCCAGTTTCAGCCTTTGCATCATCTTCCTTCGAATTAATTTTACATTTTCAGAGTATTTGGATGTTCTCGAATCTTATATCAGTCATAAATCAATATCCAGTGTTTAGTGGTAGGGGTTGCAACTCTGTCCCTCCATTTAAGCTAGTTTATACTTCATTCTAGGATGAATGTTCCCAAGTGGGAGATAATGTATCACCCTCTATGCTAGACTAAGCAAAATTCAGATTTTATGTCCGCCGTCAAATCCCAGGGCTCAATCCTCGACAGGCGGTGGAAACTACCAAGCTGGAGTACGGTAGGGGTAGAGGGAATTTCTGGTGGAGAGGTGAAATGCGTAGAGATCGGAAGAAGGGGGGAACAAGCACACTTGGAGAGCGCAGTACAACGGAGAGTTGTATCCTGCGTTCGGGAAGGATGAATCGCTCCCAAAAAGGAATCTAT